>NC_092132.1:129019694-130269694 GCF_043159975.1 Macaca nemestrina | reverse complement strand
GTACTTGCAATGCTTTGACCAAGAGTTAGAAGTCTGTTGGAATAGAGCTGATCTACAACTGTACTGGAAATGTTCTGTTTTTAATCTTTGGGGATATTTAGACACTGGATGATTTTTACTCTTAAGATAAGGTCAGTGGCATTTATGATGTACTGTTTAGGGACTGAAACATCCTTGGCATATTCCAAGTTTACCTTCTTAACTTATGGTTAGGCAACAGGACTAAGTGGTTTGACTAAAAGAGCTACTGAGATATTTTTGGAGTGCTCTCCGGGAGCCAAGATTTTTTACACAGATGACAGTTCAAATCATGGACACACTAGAACACTGCCCAGTCCTAGTATGCAGATGGAGCCCAGGGGAGTTCAAGCTATGGGATATTTCTGGGGACTTCTAATACCTGCTTGCATTCTCTTTCTCATGCTACCATGTATCCTTTAAATAAAAGCCTCAAGTGAGTACATATTGAGTGGTGACATTTCTTTTGAAATATCCAAACTAGATATGTATATACATACTGGACATGATGTTTTGTTGGAAAAGGTAGGAGTCACCAAAGCAGTTTCTTATAAAACACAAAAGATTTGGGGCTGCTTATTTTTAGACAGCAGGTATTATTCACTCATCAGAACCAGTAATGCCCAGGACCAAATGGGTTTAGGATCAGTCCCAATAGCCTGCAAATCAGGTCAGTAAACAGAAAAAAATAAGGAAAATAAAACATAACCTCAGGGGAGTCCTCTAATGAATCTGGTTTTACAAATATTCATTTATTTAGAGTCTTCTAATAGTTGTTTCTGTATTCTGTTTAAAGTGTTAAGTTATAATTATCAGGAGAAAAGAAGTAGAATGCTCTTAATCTCATCTATAATTGGAAGCCCCATGGAAATCTACTTTAAAACGTAACTCAAATTATGTGACTCTACTTTTAACCCTCCAATGGATTGCAATTACACTTAGAATGAAATCCATCATTTTCCCATGGCTTCAAGGACTCTGCTGAATGGCTCCTGCCTACTTCTTCACTTATGACAGCTCCTTCCCTAGCTCTGTGCTCTCCTACCACAGTGGAATTCTTCCTGATCCTGGAAGATGCCAAGCTTGTTTCCACGTAGTGATTTTATACTTGCTATTCCTCTGCCTGAATATGTATCTTTTCCCAGATACATAATCACATACCTGGCTTATTCCTTACAGTGGCAAAGGAATAGAACTGGAAGATAAATCCTCATCAAAACTATATATAATATTAGATGCAGATGGACTAAAAGTCAAATTTTAATGGTAAACCATAAAGTTATTAGAAGATAATCACAATGTATTTCTGTGTAGAATTGATGAGCAACTCCTTGACGTTCAGGATCAGGACATAAACTAAAATATTCTCTTCAACACTTAATTAAGATGCTATTTGAAGAAAAAAGCACACATTAGGTACTCAGTATTCTACAACTTTATCAAATCTCAAGTGTTAATTATTTGTAAAAATCTCAACTGCAGAAAGCATAAATGCAAAATTACATAAAAATTAAAGATTTATCTTAAATATAGAACATTATGGAAAATTTAGACTGAGAGAAGGTGTTTGCAATGTCTAAAATTGACAAGGGATTAATATATAAAAGTTAAACACTTGCAAATAACAAGAAAAAGACATGAACCCTAATAGAAAATGGGTGAGAGGTTTGAATAGGAAATTCGCAGAATAGAAAATCTCAAAGAGATGCTCAATTGTATTAATAAAAATAGAAACATTCATAATTATCACTTTATGTCTATCAGAGGGTGATAAATTAGACAGTTGGTATTGGGAAGTGTGGCTGTGGATATATTATGCCCTGTTCATGGAAGGTTGGTACAGCTTATTTTGCATAACCACCCAGCAATGTTTACTCTAGTTAAATCCATCTATTCCCCACGACCCAGGGATCCTTCTCCAAGGCATATGATCCTAGAGAAACTCAAAAACGTGCCCTCTGATTACTCATTGCAGCAGTATTTGTGTTAGTGGGTAGCAGAAATGTAGAATGTCCATCACTGGGGAAGCAATTAGGTAGCATGTTATAGGTAAACTCCATGGAGGATGAGTCTGAGTTAATAACACACTAGATGTACACACAGAAACATGGATTGACCCTAAAAGCAGTGATGAAAGACAAAACTAGGAAGCTTAACACAATCTTTTTAAAAAATATTTAAAGCAGTCATGAAGGACAAAACTAGAAAGCTTAACACAATCCTTAAAAAAATTAAATTTAAAATTCAAAATTACATGTCTACGAAACAGCAATGAATATTTATAAAAACAAATAAAAGGCTACACATCATATTAGAATAGTTGAGACATAGTGAGATATGAGGAAATTGAGTAAATGCACAAATAAATCAATGGATGAGTCAAAAACAAGAAACCAGAAGAACAGGGTTGTGCAGATCAATGATGATAATGTTCCATTTACTGAAGACTATGATTAAATTAGCTCTTTGTACCAAGGATTCCTCCTACCCACCAAAATACACACACACATGCACACACGTCTGCTATCTCAAAGAAACAGCCAGTATTAGTCCCTTTACATTCAAGATTAAGACAAAAATGAAGATTCTCTTCAACACTTAATATGCTATTTGAAAGACAATACATTAGCTACTCGGTAATGTGACAGCTTGGAAGTGGGGTATTATGATAATTTGGCCATATTCATTATGGCCTATTTCATATTTACTTGTTTTACAACTTAAAAATATAAGTAATCAAATATCATTGAAAACCAATATATAGCAAATACTGTCTTTAGAACTAGAAATTTATCTGTGTACAAAAGAATAAAAAATATATTAGATGAATTTTGAATGGTATGGAGATATGATCAGGATGTTTCTAAATAATTTCACTCTTATTTAGAAATTGCATACAGTAACACTTTCACTGTGTGTATGTATTTCTCAACTGCTTTATTAAGGTATAGTCCACAAAATTTACAATTCACTCAGTTAAAGGTTAAAATTCAATGGCTTTTGGGAAATTCCCAATTATGCATCCCTCATGACAATAAATTCTAGAATATTTTCTATATCCTAAAATGAGACCCTGTATGCCTTAGATGTCACCCACCAATCTCTGCATTTCCTTGATAGTTGTAGGTCCCTAAGAATCTCATTTCTGTCTCTATAAATTTACCTATTTGTGATTTTGTCTAAATGGAATCATATGTGGTCATTTGGGTCTATCCTCTCTCATTTAGTATGTTTCCAAGGTTCATCTATATTATAGCAGGTATCAGTACTTCATTTTATTGCTGAATAATATTCCATTGTATGAATATTTATCCATTTATCAGCTGATAAACACTTGAGTTGTTTCTACCTTTTGGTTATTATCAATTATGCTGCTGTGAACCTTTGTGTACAAGCTTTTATATGAGTGCATTTTAATTTCCCTTTCATTTAATCTCTCTCGCATATATAGCTAGAAGTGAAACTACTGGATCATATGATATGAGGAGTTACCATACTGTTTTCCAAGACAGCTGCACCACGTTACATTCACATCAGCAATATGTAATTGCAGTTTCTCCACATCTTTCCAACACTTGTTATTCACCTTTTGGATGATAGCCCCCTTAATGGATGTGAAGTGGTATCTCATCGTGGTTTTCTGCATTTCCCTCATGTTTAGGGATGTTGAGCATTTTTTCATCAGCTTTTTGGCCATTTGTATATTTTCCTTGAGAGAAATGTCATTTCAGTTCCTTTGCTCATCTTTTAATTGGATTATTCATATTTTTATTATTGAGTTGTAAATTACAAAAAAAAAAAAGAAATCTATTCTAGATGTCAGGAGCTCAGCTGAGCTGGGAGATAGGCTGAGCTGCCATGCATGAGAGTAGCCAGTCAAAGCAGCAAGTCCAGTATGAAAGTGTTAAGCATTTAATTATTTACTGTAATGGCATAACAAGAGGCTAAAACTCAAGAAAGCACAGAACTGCCTATTCCATCTTCCTCTCTGGAAGGATGCATCAATGACTGGTGATGAAGAGAGACAAATGATCATTTCTCATGTTGGGATAAGGCTATGCTCAAGTTTTACTCTTCCCTGTAGAGTAGGACTTTGTTAGAGCAATGCTGTAAGCATATTTCACAAATGTTACTTTGCCCTTTTCCTTGAGAGATCCAGGAGAGAATCTTTCTCAATGTTTCACCAGGAGAGCCCCTGGTCAGGAGTTTATTACAGGCTATCCAAGTCATGTTCCAGGAAAGTAGCTATTTGGGTGTTACTGCAGCTCCAGTGGCTTATGCTCTGCAGGTAGGCAGGCCTCAGCTGCCACTGTCTGTCCAGATTTGGTGGTGGATTTTTATTTTGCTCAATTTTTTATTGTTGTAAAAGATGAGAAGGATGACTTGCAAGCTCTTCGTGTCAGAGATGCTTGAAGACTTATCTTGGATTGTGGACTATTAGAGTGTAAATCTTTATTCTCTAATTTTCAATGTGGATGCATTATTACCTTTAAAAATATCTTATTAAAATTTGTTTTTGATTGGAAGTGGCTGAAGGTGATATTTCATGTCACCCCAGGCAATATGTACTGCAGTTGAAAACTTGACTCTGAAGTCAAAATATGGGATTTTGAATTCTGGCTTCTCTTTTTACTCAGGTGTGTAACTTTGAGAAAAATATTTCACCTTGCTGCTCCTTAGTTCCTTACTCTGTAAAATAAGGTGACAAAACAGGTAGTAACCTTCTCTCAAAAAGAGGTTTCATCGTGTTAATACCTATAAACAGAATAGTGCCTGGTAGTAAATAAATACTGGCCATTATTAAATTTCCTAGATGTGTATTTTTTTCTATATTGGTGTGAGAATACTGCTATGTTTTTAAGACGTCTCACTTCACCTTTAGAGTTTAGAAACCAGGCTCAGATTGGCATAAAAACTGATGTAAGTCACCAGGCAATTTCAGATAATGAGGCCAGGCTATAGCAAAGGGTTATCTAGTTGAGAGATACGCCTTTGTCCCCTGACAACACAGGGCAAAAATCCAACAGCTTTGTCTTATTTTTGTTGAAATCATTGTGTGTTTGGAGAAGTCTCTTCATGAATAGTTTATGGATTTTGGAAAACTTCCCACAAAAATAAGACTCTTTGATCCACGAGAATGTTTTTTTTTTTCCATCTTAAAAACGAAACAAAAGAAAAAAAGACCACCACAATGAAATAAACCTCATACAAATTCTAAAGTAAAAGTTTTTGAAGAGCTCTGAGGGTCTATTCTTCTTCTTAGAAGTCTTCTCACTATTATAACACAAAATTGCCTTGCCATGACTGAGAATGTGACCAGGTCCTTCAATAATACTGGAGATGTCTGTAAATAGGAGAATTCTCTGCTCTGATTTGACTGTTTGGTTCCATATTGACTTTCTTACCCATGCCAAGACTGTCTAAGATCAAATCTCGAAATAAAAAAGATTATCTTCTACTGTACCCAAACTTTCCTGTTCTCATCTCACCTGTTTCATCCCATCCTCAAGTCTATCAGCTTCTAGTATCATCAACAAGAAAAATTGTTAAGTGCCCATAAGTTGCATTTTTTACATTTTACATCTAGGGAATGTAAGTTTCTAGTCAAAATGTTCTGAGTGAATGCAAGTTATCTATTCTGTGGATATTAAAGAGTTCTAGTCTATGGAATGTGAACAAAATTGGTACAAGTCATTTTTAGATCTCACTCCCAAATCATCCTACAAAATATTTCATGCTTTCTCCCTGTTTGAAAACCAAAAATGAAGGATGCCAAGATGAGACAGTCACAATATGTAAGGAAATGGTCCCTGAATTACTTTTTGGCAGAATGCCACCCCGAGTGAAACCCAAGAGTCACCTGATATAGAAAATCCTCTTTGGACTTTGTGTCATTAGAACATATATTTTGTTATGTTAACTCTCAAAGTTTTGTAGTTGTTTGTTACAGTGGTTATCATTAAATAATACAGTTGTCCCTTGGAATCATTGGGGATTGGTTTTAGCATTCCCCACAGACACAAAAATCTGCAAATGATCAAGCCCCTGCTATAAAATGGTGCAGTGTTTGCATATAACCTATGCATATCCTCCCATATACTTCAAAGCATCTCTAGATTACTTATAATGGCTAATATAATGTAAATGCCATGTAAATGGTTGTTATACTCTATTATTTTTCTTTGTATCCTTTTTATTATATTTTTTATTTTTTCTGAATATTTGTGATCCAAGGTTAGTTTAATGCATGGATATGGAACCCATGGATATGGAAGGCTGGTTGTATACAGATAGAAAAAGAAATCTCAGAGAGTTGAAATAATTTATTCTAGGCAACATATGGCTTAATGCCAGGACTGTAACTAGAAGTTTCCAATTCCTAGTTTAATGTATTTATAAATCTCTACTATACTACTTTTATTGTCCAATCCCAGCTAGTTATAAAAAAAAAAAAATCAACAGATAAGGAATGGAAACTGAGTTATTTAATGTATACTAATTACACTCAATGCCTCTCTGCATTCAAAAAATTACTGAATTTTAAGACATTCATTCTTTTGGATACTTGCCATTGCTTATCCCAGCATGTTTTCTGAAATTGTCGATTTCAAGTGGTATAGCTAACACTGGGGGAGATCTGTAAAAACACTGGAGTTATTCAAACTCAAACCACAAGAGTTACCACCAACTCTGTAGACTAAGTCCATTTTCAGTTTTCAGAGGTCACATCTCCCTTTAGACTAAAATGATAGTCACATGAGATTGTAAATCTTTAATTCCATTTAATACTCTATCCATGCCAATGGGATGAGTTGGACAGTGAAAGGTATCTGACTAACGGAAATGACTTAGGGCCAAAGTAAACTGTCAAAAGGAGGCTAAATTTAGCTTTGCAACAAAGCAGATGTAAATCTCAGTGAGTTTCTCACCATCAGCTAAGAAAATAACATAACATCCGTGTCCCACAGAAGCATTTTAAAAGGTTGAATACAGACAGGGCAAGGTTTGTACCCTGTTTCCTCTAAGCTGCAAGTTTGAGATCAGTTCCAGTAAAAGTTGAAGGTTACTTGAAGGAGTCTGACCTATTTCACACTGGGTACATAAAGTGTTCCCAAATAAAACTCGTTAGTTCCATGGCTCTAAAAGTGCATGCTTATGTCTAAATCACAGAACATGACAGCTTTTGGTAGCCATGCTGTTACCTCAGATGCTCCAGGGAGTTTATAAAGAATTCCAGAGGGAGGAAAAATGATTCTATTTCCCAATTCTCTTTTCCAGCGTAGTGAAATATTTGCATACAGTGACTCAATCACAAGCAAGCTGAATGTCTGTTGTTATGAAATCTTACATTCTTCCACAGTGATGGGAGAAAAAAAAATGAAAATAAAGCATAGGGGAGGGACATTTTCACTTTACAAACAAAAAAAATACACTCTCGTTCGATAAGCCTTTCCTTAGAAAGTTGATGGAATTCTATAGCTGTTATTAACTATATTTCAGTTGTGATTGTTGAGTTTTGGGTTTTGCATTTTGAGAAAATTTCCATGTTCAGATTTCTTAGTTTTCTTTTTTAACATTTGTAAAGTAATTGCGTGAAATAACTTTAAAAAAATCTTTCCAGAGTTCTCTGCCAAAAATATCTGAGCAACTTTTCCCACTGTTGCATTCCTACAGGTCTTCAGAGCTGATGAGTTACTCATTTGCCCAAGGACAGGGCTACATGACAAGGTAAACATTCTATGGCTTTTGAGAGGTATTAATGCATACTATTTGGGGATTATATAAAAAATACAATGCACAGCACAGTATTTCTGTATAGTAATTATCTCACAAAATATGTCTATGTAGTATAAGAAAAATTACTACAAAAATCTCAACATGGGGAATATTCTAATATGAGCCTTGGGGCAAGTATTTCAGAATAGACTAAAATATATACAGTATATATATGTTGTGTAATGTTAATTTACATATTCATAGTATGTATAATAAACACTGAGCTGTGAAGAAGATAGTAATATATATGTCTTATACTCCATTAAAAGTAAAGAAGAGTCTCATTCAGTCCTTAGAGGATAGGAGAGATTTGCTACTAATGCCCTTATAAATGCTGACAATCAGGCTGACTTTAAGCTTTGACCTAAAGGGTAGTAGCCCTATCAACTAAGGAAGCAACTTCAGTTGGGACAACCAGAACCCCAAAGGAAAGCCACGCCTGTTCTTCAAGGGAAAAACAGATGAGGACTAACATGATGGACTTTCTCTCATAAGCATTGTCTTTTTTTTCCTCTTCTGTAATTATTCAGACATAGGCGGTCCCCAACCTGTAAGTTCACAAAGTTCACTTATCAAGAGAACTGTTGGAACACAGAACACAATGTTCCATAAAATCAGTGTTATGCTGCTGGTTTCTAAGGTGCATGAGTTTTCTTTTGTTTTGTTTTGTTTTTCTGCCTAAACCCCTCCCTTTGTCTACTGTTGACAATACCCCTTTCTCTCTCTCTCACTCTGTGGTTCTCTGAGAGTGCCTCCAAACCCCTTGACCTCCAGCTGTTTAGTCAAAGTTTAGTAATTAGTCAAAGGAGTGGACACAATTCAAGTTGGGGCAACCATAGTAGCTCCCTGCTCAGCCACAGTGATTTATCCAATGGTGGCCAGGTAGCTTAAGCTGGTCCTGGCTAACCTGATTCCTTTCCAAGAATATTTTCAACTGGAGTTATGGGGACTACCCCCAGTTTCTCTAGTGTGAGGTTATGAGGTTGTGAACCCCTTGCTGTTAGAGTCGCATCTCCCACTGTGTGAAGACACCGTCTTATAATAAGAAAGAATAAAACTATCAGGCCAAGAGAAACAGAGATGAGAGAAGAAGCGAGGGAGGGTGATGACAACGTTGGAACTCTGTTTTTTGTTTTGTTTTTTTTTCTTGCCTGAGGACCAGAACTGCTTTGATTACAAAGTTGACTGTTTAACTCTTTGAGGATGGAAGCTCCCTGTTATCTTAAAACAAGACCAAACAAAACCTCTCTCCCTTTTCCATGTTTGTTTCCCCTAAGTCTATTTTTAATTGTATTTCTGCCTCTTATAAACAAGTGTTCTACTTAAAACGGTTGGATTCCCAGGGAAGGATTTAGAAGGCTATTTTGACCACGATGTAAGAAAGCGAACCCCTAGTATGAGACTGGGGACCCTTTCCCTCTTTGTTCCTCTTATCTGCTTTCAACAAGTGTTCAGTAAGATCAGATCACTTAAACAGAGAAGGTTCAGGCCCAGGATTTTGAACTCAATATCTCCTTCTCTTGCTGTAAACATGACGATAACTGTTTGGTGTCAAGGGAGCATACAGATTCACAGAATTCCTCTAATTTTCTGGGGACCTCAACCCAAGTAAAGAGCATAGGAAGACCTTCAAGTAACATGGTGTGACTCGCTAATAAATTCAATATTGTGCTGGCTGACTATTCATAGCATAGCTTTTATGAAAGGGTGTGTGTAACAGTGGAAACAGCTGAGAGGGTCATAGCTTTAATTATCTGAGGAGGGCATTCAGGTCACACTCATCCACTCATTTGTACTTTTATTTTTCTTTAAATAGCTGAGTCATCTCAGTCATGGAAAAATTTTAAAAATACTGCTGAAAATAGCAATTACATTATGGCGATGATAATGATTGCTAATCAACACTATTAGACCGATTCAGGTTGCATGAGAATATTCTTCATTTCTGGAAAGGTATGAATTTTCCCAGTTTCTGGAATCAATATTTTATCACACCCTGAAACAATTAATTTGTATTATTTTTTAAAGTATACATGTTTATCTTATACATATGCTCTATCATCTTCGAGTCCTCCTGGAAATATACACACAAACACACAGACTAACATATGTCTATTCCCCTTTTCAGCCACAGTCTCCATATTTCTTAGTATAACCACACTCAAACCAGATACATCTTCACAGTAGCATATTTGGTGAAAGGTGGAGACATGTCACACTTTTGCATTCATTTATTCCTCCCACATGTTTTCTAATTCTCTGTCACTGGGGTGGGTTATCCAACTTTCTTTGATGGATATGTTCGCCTATTTAATAAATCCTACCAAGTACCTGTTGTGTGTTAGATACTATGTTACACTCTAGAAATTGAAAGATTAATAGAATAGAGTCCTTGGAAATAAGTTATCAGCCCCGTGGAGAGACTGTCACGGAATCAGAAAATTTTAATAGTCACAACAGATGATTTGAGAGTACAGAAGAGGGACACCTACTGCCTTCTGAGGTCAGAGTATGCTTTCTATAAAGGGGATAGTTTAACCACTACATAGAGCATGAGTAGAAGTTATTAACTCAGAAAAGGCTGAAGAATAGAGGGATAAGAGGTTACTGACTGAAAGGAGGACTTGGGGGAGTGTATTTTAGGAATAGGACAGAGTATAGAGGGAGTGACATGGTATAAAAGTGATCCTCAAGCAATTCCATGTTGCAGAAGTGTAAAATGAGGAATGGTTAATGACTAAAACAGAGAACTAAGAGATAGATAGGGGACAGATGATGGAAGGATTTACCTGCCATTTTATGGTATCTGAGGTTTTTCTTTGTTGATGGGATTCACTAAGGGGATTTAAATAATGGATAAGTAGCATAAACAGACTTGCTGGTTGGATCAGTTGCTGTAGCATAGGCTTGAGGATGGATCTGAATAGGATGTGAGAACCTTACCTGCTCACATGGAAGGAGGCTTATCTGCTACGATTCAACAGAAGTCCAATAACCATTGCAAAAATAGTCAAAGTATATGAACACAAAGCTTATGGAAAAGGATATACAGATGACTTCTCACATTAAAACTCGGTCTCATTTATGATAAAAGAAAATTAAAATTCCAATGAAATGTTATTTTTTCCCATTGGCAGAGGTCAAAATTTATGAGCACACTGTGCTTATGAGAGCAAGAAAATAGACACATTCTTGCATTTGTGATAAACTTTTAAATCAGTAAAATCTATATAGAGAAAAAAATATATATCTACATATATAACATGCATGTATACTTTCAACCATAATTCCGCTTCTAAGAATTAGCTTATACTCTCATATGGAATAAAAGTGGTTATATACAAGGTTCTTATTGCAGTGTATTTTATTTGTAAAAGAAAAAGATTGAACACATTGTACATGTCTTGGAATAGTAAGCCACACTAAGAATATTGATAATTCTTTATATATGCAGAGAGAACGACCTCCAAAAAGGTATTTTAAGTAAAGAAAATGGTACACAAGATGACGTATGGCATGGCTACATATGTATGGGAAGAAACCCACATGAGTGTGCCTAGAATATTTCTGGAAGAACACATAAGAAATTGACAATGAGGGTGGCCTCTAGTGGGGCTTCAGGGATAGACAGTGACTTATTTTTCATAGTATGCTCTCTTGTACTTTAAAATCTGTATCACATGCATTTATTACCTAGTCAAGGACGGAAAAGAAGGGAAAGGGGGAGAAGGAGGAAAGCAGAAAGAAAATAACAAAGGAAGAAAGAAGAAGAGAAGGAATAAGAAAAATAAATTAGGGAAATTGATGTGTAAACTGAATTTCTGCCCTACACGGGGTCAAGAGCTGAGCATTGGAATCCACGTGGAGTAAAGAAATGTACTTGAGGCAACCATATCACACTCTGATCCTCAAAGTGCTACCTCCTCACATCCTCAGACACACCGTGGCCTAGCAAAGGCACACATATCAGCATTATGACATCTTTTCTCACTTATAGAATAGAAAAATAAAATTTTCCTTATGAATTCATAATCATAAACTTGTCTTTATTTGCATTTGAAGACTACTTTGTATTAGGTATTCTAATGCCAAGAAGGTAAGAGAAAAAGAGGTTTGGGGTAGGTAATATCTTATAATACATAGCAGAATCAAAAACCATTCTAGCAGTATACAGCATTAATCTAAATTTCTTAAAGTCTTCATTGATAAATCCCTTAGAATAATGACCACATGACCTAAAAATGGCCAAAGACACCATAAAACAAAATATCACGAATGAGAGATGAAAAGTTTAGGATTTCAAGAATGTCACATAACAGAGCTATTAAATAAGAATGTTTAAAACTATTAAACACATTTTTTCAAAAAGGACTCAAAACCAAAAGATAACATAAAAACACTTGGCAGCATGTTAAAAGAAATCAAACAGAACTTCTAGATATAAAAACGGTTTTGGAATTAAGTAAAGGGAGAGACATGGAAAGTATGAAAGCTGTTAAGAGTCATGAAGGAGATCATATTTTCAGCAAGCAACTTTTCCTTGCATCAACTAAAGAAATTTAAAACACTGATCTGGAAGAATGTCAAATTATTATCCTGTCTAGAAGATATTTGTGGGGCCTCAGTAATAGTAAAAATGCAGGTCTATATAATGTATGTCTAAATATTTAAAATTTTTCAATCAAGCTAACAAATTATTGAATGATTTATATCTTTCTTCCTTGACAGAAATACCTTTATAAGAATATAAGACTTTCATATGCCAAAAGAATAGCACAGTTAACTAAATTACTAATGTGCATGTTTGGATTAAGATGTTTGAATATATAATATACAAGAATATACATAATTTATGAATTATATAATACATCTATAAACTTATTTCTTTTTTCAAAAAATCATTAGTTATGTTCATAAAAATATTATTATATAATTTTGTTCCATTGACAGTAATGTCAGACAGCTCTCCTTTATTGTAGTTCTTCTATAATATACTTAAAATTATTTCATTTTCAATAATTAATAGATTTGGAAATAATCTAAGAACTTTATATTACGTTTAGACTTTTTAATAAGGATGCCTATATTATTGTTGCAGAAAAATGTTAAACATTTTAATTAAACGCATTGCTCTCACATAGTTTCACATCTCTTAACGTGATATCTAGAATCCTACACTAATAAAAAAAATTGTTATATCCAGACATACATGAATACAAATTTCAGAATAATATATTAGTCAAGGTTCTCTAGAGAAACAGAACCAATAGGATATATATATATCTACACATATACAGAAGAGGAGATTTTTGAAAATTGGCTCACATGATTATGGAAGTCAAGACGTCCTACAGTATGCAATCTACAAGCTGGAGAACTAAAAAAGCCAGTGGTGTAATTCTGTCTGAGGCCAAAGACCTGAGAACTTGGAGAGCCAAGACCCAGGTGTTGAGCCAAGAATCAATAGCTCTGATGTCTGAGGGCAGCAGAAGATAAATGTCCTAGCATAAGAAGTGAGAGAGAATTTACCCTTTCTCTGCCATTTAGTTATTTTTAAGGCCCTCAATATATTGAATGATACCCACCTGTATTGTGAAAAAGGAGCTTCTTTACTCAGTCTACTGACTTAAGTGTTAATCTCTTTTGGAAACACCCTCACAGGCATTCCCAGAAATAATGTTTACCAGCTATCTGGGCATCCTTTAACCTGGTCAAGTGGATATGTAAAATTAACCATTCCACAGAAATTGCTTGGTATTGCAAAATGTTGCTCAGAATAATAAGGTTTGGCTCTGTTTCCCCACCAAATCTCACCTTGAATTGTAATCTCCATAATTTCCATGTGTCAAGGGTGGGGCCAGGTGGAGGCCCCATGGGGCCAGTTTCCTCCATGCTGTTCTTGTGATAATGAGTTCTTGTAAGATCTGGTGGTTTTGTAAGTGTCTTGTATTTTCCTGTCTTGCACTCACTCTACCCTGCTGCCCTGTGAACAAGGTGCCTATTTCTCCTTTGCTTTTCACCATGTTTGTAAGTTTCCTGAGGCCTCTTCAGCAATGCAGAACTGTGAGTAATTGAACCTCTTTCCTTTATAATTTACCCAGTCTCAGGTATTTCTTCATAGCACTGTGAGAATGAACTAATACAGTCACTTGGTTCAACTGTTGCTAACTAGGCTAACTGCTAGGTATCTTGGTACTATGAATTGAAATAAGAAGATAAGCAAGAGAGTGGACTCAAGACACTACTTGGAAATGTATTGTGTTACCCAAGAATCTCTTGTATTCATCCTTTCAGAAAAGATGGATTTGGCATGTTAGGTAAGCTTCCTGCTACCTCAAGTCTTCTATTGCTCAAATCCTCTTTGCATTTCAAAGCACCATCCATCTTTGACACTGGCTGTCACACAACCCACAAAATTTAATAACATTTCAAATTAATAGCTTTTTTTTTTTTGCAAGAATATAATCAAGAAGATTTATTGGGGCCTAAGTGGTGCTAATTTTAAGACTATAAGTTAAATTGTACCAACATTGAGTACTGAATCCCAAGTGATGATACTTGTTAAACATGAGTGAGAGAGGGATGACAATACATGTTAAATATGAGAGAGAGAGAGGATGGAAGGGAAGGAGAGAGAGGAAGGAAGGGAGGGAGCAAGGGAAGGAAAGTGTGTGTTGTGAGATGCAGAACCTCTAAGACATGAAATCCAAGACCAGAGCTCCTCTTCTCTAAGTCTTTGAGTAGTGTTGCAGATTGGAATTCTGGAAGGACAGAATAATAAGAATAGGAAAAACAATATTAAAGAGGTAGTGGGTAAAATTTTCTTTTTACATTTTTTTTCTTTAAGTTCAGGGGTACACATGGGCAGGTTTGTTATATAGGTAAACTTGTGTTATGCATATTTGCTGTACAGATTGTTTCACTACCTAGGTATTGAGCCTAGTACCCATTCGTTATTTTTCCTGATCCTCTCCCTCATCCCACCCTCCAGTAGGCTCCAGTGTCTGTTGTTCCTCTCTATGTGTCCACAAGTTCTCATTATGTAGCTTCCACTTATAAGTGAGAACATGTAGTATTTGGTTTTCTGTTCCTGCATTAGTTTGCTAAGGATAATGATGTCCAGCTCCATCCATGTTGCTACAGAGAACGTGATCTCACTCTTTTTTATGGCTACATAGTATTCCATAGTGTCTATTAACTACATTTCCTTTATCTAGTCTACTACTGATGGACATTTAGGTTGATTCCATGTCTTCACTTTGTGGATAGTGCTGCGATGAACATATATGTCCATGTGTCTTTATGATAGAACAATTTATATACGCAGTAATGGCATTATATATTTGGGTATATACGCAGTAATGGGATTGCTGGGTCAAATGATAGTTCTGTTTTTAGCTCTTTGAGGAATTACCACACTGTTTTCCACAATGGTTGAACTAATTTACACTCCCACCAACAGTGTATAAACATTCAATGAATAGAATTTTTTCGAAATAAAAGAAGGCATAAATAGCTTCAATTATAGAAGCCTAAGGAATGCAGTGAAGGATAAATACAACTGAATTTAGACAAACACATCACAGTGAACTTTGAGATACCAAAGGAAAAGAGGTCCTTTAAACAACCACAGAGAAAAAACAAACTTTTTACAAAGACCATGTTTAACATTAACATACACTTGCTGAAGAACATAATCCTGGAAGAAAAACAATAGAAACCAAAGGGAAGACAGGATATGTAACATAGAATGGTAAGCAAATAAACTGGCAAACACGTAAAACATAGGAACTCACATTAACTGTATAAAATAATAGTAGTAGTAAAGGATATATAAAGGTGCAACTAACATACTGGCCAAAATATGATGCAAAATGAAAGATAGGAAATTGAAATTAAAGCATTCTAAGGCTCCTGAATACTTTGAGAGACAACTGGCAATTATAATTAACTTTAGGCACTGTTTAGGAAAGATGTGTGCTACAAAGCTGAGGCAATCAGCTAACAAATGAATACTATATACATCATTGAAAAAAAGATTAAAAAATCTGTAGAAATATCATGATAAATAGAAACACAAAACAAGAGAATAAACCTAAATTTTAAAATATCAGTCAGACTAAGATTATCAACTGAAAATGTCTAATTTAATACAGAGAAAAAAGAAACAATTCCAGTTGTAGAAATACATCTAAAACAAGAGTATACTGAGAAGTTAAAAGTAGAAAGATAGGCCGGGCACAGTGGTTCAAGTCTATAATCCCAGCACTTTGGGAGGCCAAGGTGGGCGGATCACGAGGTCAAGAGATCCTGGCTAACATGGTGAAACCCCATCTCTACTAAAAATACAAAAATTAGCTGGGCATGGTGCTGCGTGCATGTAGTCCCAGCTACTCGGGAGGCCGAGGCAGGAGAATAACTTGAACCCCAGAGGTGGAGGTTGCAGTGAGCCAAGATCATGCCACTGCACTACAGCCTGGTGACAGAGCAAGACTCCATCTCAAAAAAAAAAAAAAAAAGTAGAAAGATGAAAGAAATTACACTAGACAACTCACCAAAAGAATGCTAGTGAAGCTATAGCACTATTAGGAAAAATATTTTAAGGCAGAAAAATCATCACTACATAATCATAAAAAGAACTTACCAAGAAGATGTAAATCTGTATGCAACTAATAATAAAGCTTCAAATTGTATAAGGCAAAACCTGACACATTTACAAGAAGAAAAATTTAAATACATCATTATGACGACAGAATTCAGAGTTTGTCACTAAGTGATTAAGAAGAAAATATGTATGTGCATATATGTAGATATATACATATTTATTTAGAAATTCTCACTATTCAAATATTCTTGATAAATGAAAACTGACAATTTCATAAACAGAAAATTAAGTCCAGTAATTAAAAAGTATATATTCTTTTCAAGCACTCATTATAATCACTGCAATTATTGCAACAAATAAGAATTTAGTAAAGTAAAATTAACTGCTAATTATATCCTATTAGTCAAAAGTAAAATCTAAGAATATGACAGGAGAAACACTCATTTCCCAATGTCAATTAAAAAAAAAACCTTAAGATATCTATAAAAAGTTTAACAGGATATATGTAAGACTACTGATGAATTAGTAAATTTAATTAAACAGCGGAATAAATGATAGAATAAATATGGTATTCTATTTAAAAAAATAAGAATAAGGATTATAAAAATGCCAGGCCTACAAATGTGAAACACTGTTAATGTAGTTACGAGGAGATTTTAAATGAACTTTGATAAACTGAGCCTACCATTTATTTAGAAGAGGAAATGCTTAAAAATAGCATAGATGTAAATATGGGGAAAATTGCCCTATGAGCTATCAAAAAATGATGCAAGGCAAACTCAATTAATATGATATGGTTTGGTATAGGAGTAGAAAGAGATCAAGAGAAAAACAAGTCCAAAAATGTTTAAAAGAATATGTAGAAACAATGAGATGTAAATATTTAAAAGAATACTTTAATGTCTCTTGATAGGAAAACTCAAAAAATATTTAAAAAATCCAGATCTTCTTAAAGTTATCTATAATATTAGAAATACCCCATGTTTTCATTGGCTTGGTGTTAGCAAGGAAAGATTATTTTACTTTATTTACTTATTTTTAATTTAGAGGTGGGGCCATTTTATTTAAATATCTAAATGGAATCTTCAGTGTTTCACTTATTTCATGTGTTGAATTCATTTACACTGGGTCCTGTGTCAGTAATTTCTAGACTTCCTAGACAAGATATAAAAAGGATTCAAATCCACTCAGTAACATTTATCCCTCTTCATGTGACAAGGATGAGAGAAACTTCTGCTTCCAGTATGGGAGCTACAATAGGAAAAGAATTCCTCCTAATCCACTGGCAACAAGCACATTATACTGTAATTCAGGATAAAGACTACATACTTGAGAATATTCACATCCTGATTCCTGTAAACAAGGACTGACTCCTTTCAAAACCCAACTATGGTTGAGAAGTGCAGATTCACAGAGACAGGCGTGGAAAGATGAAATAAGAAAATAGAATGGCCAGAAAACCTCGAAAAAGAATATTAGTAACGGGAAGATAGTCCACAAATTGACATACTAACCTATCAGAAGATAGCCCAGAAATAAACTAAAAATAATGTTGTGGATAATAAGTGCTGGAAATACTGAGTACTTACTATGTGCTTTCATGCTTTTAAGTCCTTTAGAAATACTCTCACTTAAGCGTTAAATCAACCCTATAAAGTAGATGCTATTATTATCTTCCTCTTAGAGAGAACAAATTGGGGAAAAACTTTGAATAAATATGAATAGATGGATTTAGGAAATAGTGATGGGATCACAGATTCACTTTCTTAAAAAAAATATAGCTATATCTATAGTTTTGCCCAAACATAAATTACAATGCATCAAATGTTTAAATGCAAAAGATGAAATCATGATAAAACTTTGAAAGCATAATAACAGAATACTGAAGACTTTCTAGTGGAGACAAAGTTCATGGCTTTTTAAAATTACTAGATGATTCATAGTAAAGAATATTAAAGTGGCTAAAGTATGAGAAAAAGTCAAGATAAAGATTGTTTTGTTTTGTATGTGTATGTGTGTTTTAGGATGAAATAGACCTTTTCTTGAGAGGTAAAACCCATAGAGAAAGATGAAATTTGTAAAAATTTATGAAACAAAAATATTTGAGAGACAAAGAAGAACATAAGCAGGAATTAGATTGGTTTTGAACTAGAAGACAGAACTCTCACATTCTAAAGTGAGTGAAGCCTGGGAGCAGTGGCTCACGCCTGTAATCCCAGCACTTTGGGAGGCCAAGGTGGTCAGATCCCTTGAGGTCAGGAGTTTGAGACCATCCTGGACAACAAGGTGAAACTTGGTCTCTACTGAAAAATACAAAAATTAGCCAGGTGTGGTGGCACACACCTGTAATCCCAGCTACTTGGGAGGCTGAGGCATGAGAATTGCTTGAACCCAAGAGGTGGAGGTTGCAGCGAGCAGAGATTGTGCCACTGTACTCTCTAGCTTGGGTGACAAAGCCAGAACAAAAATAATAAAATGAATGAAGTTCTGTGTTGAAATTTAAACTTTTGTGGTGACTTACAAATCATATATAAGGTTGGGTCTTTCTCTCTCTCTCTCTCTCTCTCTCTCTCTCTCTCTCTTTCTCTCTCTCTTCTCTTTCTTTCTCTCTCTCTTTCTCTCTGTCTTTCTCTCTTTCTCTCTTTCTCTCTTTCTTTCTTTCTTTCTACCAATGCTTAACTGAGAGAGGAGAGAAAACACCATAGAAGGGATTTGGAGTAAGAAGTTGTGGGTGCAGCAGAAGGAAGGGGAAGAAAGAGTTGAAATTTCTGGTGAAAGGGGAAAGGATTTCTTTTGGGGCCCAGCTTGGGTAGGATTAAGGGTTAACTGAGGACTGAGAGATTAGGAAAAAAATAGATGTTTCCTAAAACGTCATGGCAGTGCTAATGGAGACTAGAAGAAAGGTTTGAAACTGGAGAGTTAAAATGGGAGGAAATTGTGATGAAGTGAATGTGGGGCTTGAGGATGGGAGGCATCTGGTATGACTTTCATGTTACTGTCTTTCTTGGACAACTTGGTACATTTATAAACTTAGGAGTATGGAAAGGGGAGCAGGACTAGGAGAAAAAGGATAAATTGAGTTGGAGACAAATTGAGTTTCAGGTGCATGTGTTTGTCCAGATGACCACATTTAGTAGGCATCTGTGAAAGTGAATTACAGGTTCAGCAATATTTTAGCTCAACTTCCCCAGAAGCAGATGCTGAGACAAAATTCATATACCTGTGACATTCAAGAGTTGCTTGTAGTTCTTTCAGTAAGAAAGGAGTCAGACAAGAGTGAAGTTTTGGTGACGTTTCAGGCTTCCCCAAAGCCAAACAGAATTCTGAGGAATGAATCACACCACAAAGCTGGTCCTGCTCAAAGCAAGATATCTGGGCTTTTATACGATTGCATCAGTCATTAGCTATGGTCTGCCCCAAGGGACCAACTTCCAGGCACTTAAGGCCCTTGGTTTATTTAGGCAAAGTGGCTCCAGTAGCCCAAGGAATGCCTTCTGAAGAAGGTTGCTGGAGCTAGCCTTTAGGATCAGAGAAATGCAAATCAAAACCACAATGAGATACCATCTCATGCTAGAGTGGCTATTATGAAAAAGTAAAAAAGTAACAGATGCTGGTGAGGCTACAAAGTGAACGCTTATGCACTGTTAGTGGGAATGTAAATTTGTTCAGCCACTGTGGAAAGCAGTTTGGACATTTCTTGAAGAACTTAAAAACGGAGCTAACATTTAACCCACCAATCCTGTTACTGGGTATATACCCAAAGGAAAATAAATCATTTTGCCAAAAAGACACATGCACTTGTATTTTCATTGCAGTATTATTAATAATAGCAAACACATGGAATCAACCTAGATGCTCACCAGTGGTGTGGATTCAATAAAAAAAATGCAGTACGTATACAGTGTGGAATACTATGCCGTCATAAAAAAGAATGAAATCAAGTCCTATGCAGCAATAATGCAGCCGGAGATCATTATCCTGAGTGAATTAATGCAAGGACAGAAAACCAAATACTGCACATTCTCACTTATAAGTGGGACCTAAGCACTGGGTACTCATGAACATGAAGATGGGAATAATAGACCCTGGAGACTGCTAGAGGGTGGGGAGATGGAGGGAGGAAGGGCTACATATTGCGTACCATGCTCACTACCTTGGGATCACTCGTATCCCAAACGTCATTATCACACGATATCCATGTAAGAAACCTGCACGTATACCCCCTGAATCTGTGAAGAAGAGACACAAAATGAGTGAAGGGGATCTGAATGTATCAGTCAGGACACTGAAGCATCTAGAGACAGATCTAATTCTAGGATTCACCAATCTGCTGGGGAAAATTCAGACAGGAAGTAGGTAAGTTCCTGAAGAGAGAGGGTGTAAGAGGTCAAAATGATCCTTGGGAATTTCTGACATCCAAAAGGAAGAAAGGCTTATAAAGAAGCCTGACAATTGAAAAAAGCATCAAGAAAAATGAGTAGCCGACCACGGAAATATCCTGGGGTGCAATCATGACTGGGTTTTACTTGTTTGTTTTATGATAGGATATTTCACACACACTGCTGTTTTCAAAGAGCCAACAGTGAGGTGACAGCAGAGAGTCCTGGTGAGTGGCACAGATGCGTCTCCTGGGAGAGTCCAGTCACCAGCCCAAGGGGGACCTTCCAGCTCTCTGCCTGCTTTCCATGGAGCCCCCCCGAACCCAAGTCAAAAGAACCCTCACCACTGTGATGGATTTAGCCCTGTTTGAAGAGCAGCAGCCTACAAAAAGCTCATCATCTTCTTGACCAAGTGCAGAGTGTTTTCAATCTGGCAATTCTGGCAACCCAGAAAGCAATAAGATAATAAAGCACGAGTTTTCTGAAGGGGCAAAGGAAATTGCCTTAGGGGCTGGAAAGAGCCTGGGGTAATATTTACACAAACAGAGGCTGAATCAGACTGTGCTGAGACCTTCTGGCTTAGCTCCCAAACAGGAAATAAAGGAAATGAAGCTGCATGCATTATGGTGACTCAGAAGCTAATCTTACTACCTACTTACCTAGAGAGAAAGAGCGAGACCAAGAGAGCGAGAGCGAGAGAGAGAGAGACTAAGGACTTACCTGGAAGGAAGAGATGGGGACCACAAAGCTGGGACTAGTGTAAGGAATCTGGTGGGAGTTCTTTCTCTATGCACAGGAAAAAGCCTTCTGGTGCTTTGAGAGGATAAACCTCCCCAATTCGTCTTTTCTTTTCAGGTCTAGCACTCACCATTTTTAAAGGGCAGAGTTAGTCAGGTCTATTATCACTGTTATTGTTATACAATTAATTATTACTGAAATAATATATGCTTACTTGGGAAACATGATAAAATCCTAAACATGATTTAAAAAATATTCCATATTCTCAATCAAATATTGCAGATATTTCATGTGCATAAAAATATTAATCTAAAATGACATTGTGCTTTTTATGTTAACACATTTTTAAACATCATTCTATGGCCATAGAACTTCGCTTTGTACACATGTCACAAAGTGTATTCAACCCCTTGAGTATTGTTTGATGTATTTTCTAGCCTCCTGTTTTTAGATTCAGGACAACAAATGGCTTTACCAAAAAGGTAAGGTCCTAAGACCTACCAGATAGGTCTCAGGTATTCTGCAGCATGGTGGGGATCTACCGGCACTTGCATATTCCAGGCATAGCCATGGATTGTATTTGGGGAAAATGCACCACTGGTAGATAGGATGAGAGTGCAACTGGAAACTACAAGAGAAAGAGCTGTATCCACACATAATACCTTCAACCAAGTTAACAATGCAAAACTATTCTCTGGTTTTATGAAAGTATTGAAAAGCTAACTGTGCAGGTCTAATATGATAATTGCTAGTTGAAGCCCCTGTGAAATCTCAGAATCCTAGGGAACGTCTCCAGTAACACCACATACACTACGCCACCTCACCCCATTTCTAGATTAGGATAAGAAACAAATGTGAAATATGCACCTCGGCCTGAAAGAAAATATGATAAAGCTAGAAACACAAGATGATGTAGGCAAAATTTATATATATACAAATATAAATATATAAAAATATAATTGTATTTATAAAATATATATTTCATATACATATATAAATGTATATATTTACATATTATATATAATAAAAATATCTATATTCCTGCCATTCTCTCTACTGTATGAATAGATGTTCTTCTGACATTCTTAACTTCTTTACATCCACTGCCTTTACATCCTAATTTACTCAGACTCCCTCTGCCATGTCTATGCTTTGAGGTAAAATGGTTTCATATCAGTGAACTTGGATTTACTTAATAAAATTTCTTTATTTCCTTTATCCCACCTGTTCATTCCATTTTTTTCATCCTGATCTCCAGATAACCAGAGCTGTACTTTTTTTCCTCTGTTAATTCTTGTAACTCATGGCTGCCTCCGTTACCTCCTAAAGTTCTGGATCCCATCATCAGCCATCCCACACCTTTTCCATGAACATCCTAGCATTCTTATTTCCTTCCATACTCCACATATTAATTTACTTCTGATTCCTAGACTGCTATGTGTTGCCAAAAAACATCTCAGATTTAGGATATCATGTTCTCTATAAATTCATGCCTTCCCAGCTTCAATGTTGCACAGACAGCTGCCCAGTAATCCTTTTATTCACGTCTTATGGATTTCCTATGACATTATCCGTGCAGCTGCTATTCCAAAACTTTTCCATGCTCACTTGAACAATCTCTGCAGGTTGCTTACCCTGAATGATTCCCCTTTATTATTTGCTAACAGAACCCCACTTTTATTCAGGTAGCACAATGCTTAGCCTGGAAGTAAATATTATGATTGGTCTAAACCAGCTATACTAATCCCATTTTCTTTTTTAAAACATTTTACTTTAAGTTCTGGGATACATGTGCAGAACGTGCAGGTTTGTTCCATAAGTATACATGTGCCATGGTGGTTTGCTGCACCTATTGACCCATCCTCTAAGTTCCCTGCCCTCAGTCCCCACCCCCAAACAGGCCCAGGTGTGTGTTGTTCCCCTCTCTGTGTCCATGTGTTCTCATTGTTCAACTCTCATGTATGAGTGAGAACATGTGGTGTTTGGTTTTCTGTTCCAGTATTGGGATTGCGGGGGCAAATGGTAAAATTTTTGGTTCTAGATCCTTGAGGAATCACCATACTGTCTTTGCCATACTATATGGTTGGACCTTATACAAAAATTAAATCAAGATGGATTAAAGACTTAAATGTACAAACCCAAACCCTAAAAACCCTAGAAGAAAACCTAGGCAATACCATTCAGGACATAGGCATGGGCAAAGACTTCATGATGAAAATCCCAAAAGCAATTGTGATGAAAGCCAAAATTGACAAATGGGATCTTGTTAAACTAAAGAGCTTCTGCACAGCGAAGGAAACTATCAGAGTGAACAGGAAACACTACAGAATGGGGGAAAAATTCTAGGCTTCTTATTAAGTGAGATAACTAATTGCCTTTAAATTACTGTTAGCTGGGAGTTATGCTGTTTCTGGGCAAAAATTACCCTGTTGAATCCACTTCTTAATCTACCTATCTGACAAAGGTCTAATATCCAGAATTTACAAGGAACTTAAATTTACAAGAAAAAAAACCCCATCAAAAAGTGGGCATAGGACATGCACAGACACTTCTCAGAAGACAATTACACAGCCAACAAACACATGAAAAACTCCACTCATCATTAGAGAAATGCAAATCAAAACCACAATGAGATACCATCTCACACCAGTCAGAATGGCATTAACAAGTCAAGAAACAACAGATTCCGGCAGGCTGTGGAGAAATAGGAACGCTTTTACACTGTTGGTGGGAATGTAAATTAGTTCAGCCATTGTGGAAGCTAATCCCATTTTCTTTGGTAGTTGCTGATGTTGGAATAACCCCTGACCAGTTTTGGCTGCTGAGATTAAGCAGATAGTTGCTGCCGGCTTCTGAAAAAAGAGTGTATATATGTGTGTGTGTGTGTGTGTGTGTGTGTGTGTGTGTGGCGTGTGTGTAAGTATATACAATGTATTTATTATATATAACATTTTATATATATAATCAATGTTATATATATTTATATATAATATATATAATGTGCTGATTTTTTCCCTTCTTTCTTGGCTTTTTGGTGATATCCTGTAAAATAGTGATGATTGACTCTTCAACCACATCTTGCCACTTTCAGGGAAAGGTGAAGGAAATTTCACAGATGACAATCCTGTATCCTTATATTTATAGAACATCCTTACCCCATCCTGCAGCTGCTTACTTCTTTTTTTTTTTTTTTTTTTTTTTTTGAGACGGAGTCTTGCTCTGCCGCCCAGGCTGGAGTGCAGTGGCCAGATCTCAGCTCACTGCAAGCTCCGCCTCCCGGGTTTACGTCATTCTCCTGCCTCAGCCTCCCGAGTAGCTGGGACTACAGGCGCCCGCCACCTCGCCTGGCTAGTTTTTTGTATTTTTTAGTAGAGACGGGGTTTCACCGGATTAGCCAGGATGGTCTCGATCTCCTGACCTTGTGATCCGCCCGTCTCGGCCTCCCAAAGTGCTGGGATTACAGGCTTGAGCCACCGCGCCCGGCCGACTTCTAGGCTTCTTATTAAGTGAGATAACTAATTGCCTTTAAATTACTGTTAGCTGGGAGTTATGCTGTTTCTGGGCAAAAATTACCCTGTTGAATCCACTTCTTAAGGCCCAACCCTTATCACTGCTTCTGATCTCAGCAGCTGACATCACCTCCGACTTGACTAACAAGCCCCAAACTATCCACACAGCTGGGTGGATAGTTGCACATCTGGGTGTGCCACAGATGGCACAGCTGGGTCCTCTCTCATTCTATCCTGGCTCAATCCCATTCTATCTGGGTCACATCCCATTTGATCCCACAGCTGTGTCATATCCCATTCTATCTGGGTGGATAGTGACACATCTGGGTGTGCCACAGATGGCACCCTTTTCTATCCTCCCTCTCTCCCATTCTATCCTCCCTTTCTCCTGTTTAATAGAAGGGAGTGCTTTTTCTCAGCAAATTAACTCGTTTATCTGTTAGAGTCCATCAGCTTGTTCTCAGTCTAGGATATGGCTCTACAAATTCCTTTATTTCACCGGAACCTTTCATCTTTTTGTTTTATTTGCCTCCTCCTCTTCCCACTAGTGAGGGAGGGATTTCCATCTTAGGGTTGCGGGGAGGACCAAACCCATGACACGCAGCGCTGTGCCTATGAGATCAACAACCGTGTATTAGTCACAAACACTCACAGCCTAAGGGAAGAGGACATCACATGCCATGCATGGGGCCACGTAGGGATTTCACTCAGGGAAATCATAAACAACCAGAGGCTGTGGGACGTTAGCGGGGCTTTGTAGCATCAAAGGGGTGAGGTGCCCTCTGGTTCCTGTAGGAGCAATGTGATGGGCTTGTTTGATATTTCTGCACACAAGCTAAAAACTGAAGCCTGCTACTTAGGGATAAGTATTAAGTATCCTTGGTCCCCATGATAAGGAAGGTTGTTTGATGAGGGAATCTTGTCCAGAAACAAATGTGAACATGTGGCTTTTTAATTCTAGGCAGACAGGATCATAAACTTAAAATATGCTATTTATATATTTTAAAACTTGTTCTTTTCCAATTTGAGGAATACTTTTCTATTCTTTGAAGCAAAACTGCAACTGCTTTGCACCAACGTAATACATCAGCAGTATGTGATTCATAATTTTAATGTCTTTACCCCAAGGTCACGTTAGATACTGAATTTGTGATGATACATTATTGTTTTATTTTTTGCTGAATATTCTTATGGCTAGATATTTGCACATATAGATAATTTTTTCCTTTGGATACATTCTAGTAAACAAATTTTGTCAAAGAGTTTACCAAAAGCATTAACTACCTGCATTCAATTGTCATACAGTTTGCTCTGACTTCTCCTCTTAAAAATATTCTAGAGTTCATATTTCCATATATTTTTGATAACATCAAGCTTTATTCTATTTTAATTAACTCCAATGGAATAAGTTAAAACTGTCACTCTTGTTTAAATTCTTGTTTTCCCACTTCTTTACTGGCAATTTATATTTCTTCTTTCATAAACTAAGTATTACTATTTTCCATTTTCCTATGTAAAGTTCATGTTTAGGATGTGCATATAATTTTTTTCTTCTCTAAATAATTTTTAAAATGTTCCTGTAACATATTTAGTGATAAAATATTGGGGGATGTGGTTATTTTTAATTAAAATTACCTAGTTTTTAGTAAGAGGCCCTTCACATCTAAATATTCAGGTTTTATCTTAGAACAGTTTTCTCCTCCCTTTATTATGCCTTCTGAGCTCACTTTTTTGGAATTCCTCTTACAATGACATCTGACCTCCCTCTTCTGTTACCTATATTTCTGATTGTTTCTTAACACTTATGTATTTATTGTCTTACTCTGATTTTTCTAGGTGACTTATTAAGATTGTCCTCTACTTTAAAAATTGTATTTTAAGCAGTTCACTGCCTCCACTGCACTTTTTCTGTTTAGTAATCATGTCCTTATTTTCTATTGTGACTTTTTTTCCCCTCCTCTTCTAATTTCATAGCTGCCATATGCTCTCAGATTTCTTTGAAAGTTCGAGATTTTCTGAAGTCCTCTTCTGATTATTTCAGCAGCTTTGTTTCACAAGACACATTTACTGACTTCTCCTTTATTTATATGGATGTTTCTGTTCACTGCCCTGATACTAACAGATGATATTTTTCCATTTTTTTATTTCAATACCTTTGATACAAAATATTTTTCTATTTCAGAGAGTCAAAATGGGTGCTTTTAGAAATACATCTTTCGAGTCTCTCTTTTAGTTAAGAAAACTCTGCAGGAGGTGAAAAAAATCAGTTTTATTAAGGTTTAACTATGTCAGATCATATATCCAGAACTTTGGGTGAAAATAATGGGCAGTATTCTGCACAGTCAAGTTTGCTTCTGTGCTACAAAGTTTCTCTTACATAGTTGTTATGGCAGCTTGAGTATAACTTAGCCAGTGACACCCTCTCCAAATTACTTCCTTAGTAGCCAATCGGAATATCAACCATATTTCACTTAGATTCTTCTTCACTTAGCAACACAAATGAGTGACTTCAAAAGAAGACTCCCTAGTTCTCCAAGAAGCTAGTAGGATAGATATTAGGCCTTTACCAATTGCCTCAAGGAACATCTGCCCTTCTAGTGTTTTATTTTTTAAGCTAGA
Source organism: Macaca nemestrina (assembly GCF_043159975.1). Classification (NCBI taxonomy): domain Eukaryota; kingdom Metazoa; phylum Chordata; class Mammalia; order Primates; family Cercopithecidae; genus Macaca; species Macaca nemestrina. The sequence continues at coordinate 130,242,050 of NC_092132.1, read as the reverse complement.
AGATGGTATTGTAGTTCTGCTAGGTAATAAGTGCTATTTTCTCCAAACACAGACTCTTGAATAGTGATGAACAGCAGTTCACTCAGTAATTTCATCAATCATTTTTCACCTGTGGGTACATTGCATATAGCCTTCTTCAACACTTTTCAAACATTAAACTATTCCCTGTATAGTATCAATATACATTTTCCGCATTATTTCTTAGGATTCTTTTTCCAAATAACTTTTGTTTTGTTTTGTTTTTGTTTTTGTGAGATGGAGTCTCGCTCTGTCACCAGGCTGGAGTGCAGTGGCACAATCTCGGCTCGCTATAGCCTCTACCTCCCGGGTTCAAGTGATTCTCTTGCCTCAGCCCCCTGAGCAGCTGAGACTATAGGTGCGCACTATCATGCCTAGCTAATTTTTGTATTTTTAGTAGAGACAGGGTTTCACCATGTTGGCTAGGGTGGTCTCAATCTCTTGACCTTGTGATCCGCCCACCTTGGCCTCTCAAATAACATTTTTTATAGAGATAACAGGTAGGTCTCTTCTTTTTATACTAAATAAGTAGTTCATACCCTTTCCCCTAATTTTTTTTTATCAGTGACTTATTGTTTAAGTCTTTCAATCTACTTCCTTGTTATTTTAATTACTTCCTATCTAATAACAGGTTATTACTTCTTTTCACTCTCTGTCAGTCAGAACAGGCTAGTTAATGCTGTAGTAACAAATAATCCCACAATCTGTGGCTTTAAAGAACTAAGATGTATTTCTCATTCATGCAACATGTCCTTTGTGGGTTGGGAGAAGAATCTAGTTCACATTACACAGCACCCCTTGCTTAGTCCCAAGCTAATGAAGCAGCCGTTATCTAAACATTCCGTCACTTAGCAGTGGAAACAAAAGGAGACATGGGGAAGTTCTCACTGGCTATCAAAGCTTTCAATGGAAAATAACACAAGTCGCTTCCAATCACATTTCATCCACCAAAACAAGTCAGGGAAACAGTCTTCAATGTACCACAAAGGAGAGAGAGCGCTGGAATATTTATGGACAGTTCTAATAACTACCACATTTCCTATCATTTTTAACCTTTAACACTATTGCCAACCCAAACTTCTAAAAATGTCCTCTCTGTTTTCCACAACACAAAATACCGATGGCCTCTTTCCCTAGCTCTCTGATTGTTTATCATAGTTTAATCCAACTTCTTTTCTTTTTGCAATGACCTAAGTGTAGTTGATCCCTACATTTCTGTCTTTGTTCATTTTCCATTTTATCACTTTTCCCATCCTCGGCTGACCCTATTTGTGCTTGATTCTTACAGACACTCATCTATCTACTCAATCTTGAATTATTCATTTACCATGCATTTATTTTTAGTTTTACATGTGCTATGAGACATAAGGATGAATGAAACAAAATCCCTATAGGAATTACACCGATTACTTAGGCAAAAATCAAAGTTTCCGTAAAATGTGCTTCGTGTTTTTACAGATGTGTGGTATATGTGATATAAAAAAATCGTATTTCCAGTGATTAGCATTACTAAGGAATTTGAAATCTGGAAATATTCAAGATGATTTTCATAAACTTATGCTCAAAATATGAAAAGTAATGACTAAAGCTCTCAAAACTAAAATGACATTTTTAATTTCATTACTTCCGGGTAAAACTTACTTTTTGAATTTTCTCCAGAGGAAAACTATCATAAAGAGGAAGTACCAAGAGGGGTGGCCATGGTTATTTAATACTGCTTGTGGGGTTTACCTGGATGTGAATATATTTCTAATCAGAAAATGTAAAATTACAGATACCAAGATTTAGTCTTTTTAAAAAATTATCGAAATTAATTAGAAAATATAAGAAATAGTTCTGAGTCCTCAGAGGTCCAACACTATGTGTATTCACCTCTGTGTTAAATAGAACCCTACACACGGTAGTGTCTCAAAAATATTTATGGAATAAAATTAATTTATTAAGAGAATTGACTTTTTCATCCTATTTTTTATGTAGAAGTTAAACAGAAAATCCCTCTGGAATATTAAGAAGATTAATGAAAATAATAAAGGCTACTTTAAGAGACCTAGGTTAGTGACTTTGAGCTGCCACTGACTCTTCATGAGCAAGCTACTTAACCTTGCTGTGGCTTGGTTTTCTAGCAAACTCACATCAATGAGAAATCAATGATTTCAAACAGGAATTAAATGGTGATCAGGATGAGTTTAAAGTAGTAATACTTTACTTTTCATACCTTTAGATTCATGTGTGTTTGAGTTACTCAGTCTAATATCCTTAAAACCCCTAACCTCCAAAGCCAAATCCTATATGTTTTTATTATTTTGAGGGTGAGAAATGATGTACAGTGGTTATAGCCGGTATGTAGAAGTCGATCTACCCCATTCCTAGAAAAGTAGACATGTGAGTAAATATCCAAATAAACAAGGTAAAAACAAATATTTTCCCATAAAACCTGTATTAGGATTATCTAGAGGGACAGAACTAATTATATATAATATACATATCATATATATTATATATACACACATATACATGTATATGTATGTGGGAGTTCATTAAGTAGTATTAACTCGCACAATTACAAGGTCCCACAATAGGCCATCTGCAAGCTGAAGAGCAAGGAAGGCAGTCCAGGGCTCAAAACTGAGGAACCTGGAGTTTGATGTTCGAGGGCAGGAAACATCCAACACAGGATAAAGACGTAGTGTAGGCTGGGAGGTTAGGCCAGTCTAGACTTTTCACATTTTTCTGCCTGCTTTTTAGTCACTGGCAGCTCATTAGACGGTGCCCACCCAAATTAAGTAAGGGTAGGTCTGTGCCTTCCCCAGCCCACTGACTCAAACATTGATCTCTTTTGGCAACACCCTCACAGACACACTTAGGATCAATACTTTGCATCATTCAATCCAATCAAGTTGACACCCAGTATTAACTATCACAAAACTCAAATCAATCACTGGCATTTCTCAAATTCAACATAATGTGGGAGAGGGAAAGAAGTAAGTTAGAAAGAAACATATTTTGATTTGTTTCCATTTCAGGACATGCAGAGTCTCTGAAATGTATATTTTCATAAAATGAAGATCAGCTAATTGCAAACATATTCATCCCCTCACACTTTTGGACAAACCCTTTATATGACAGGTATTCATTAAGATCATATGCATTATTAAGGAGGCCATATTCAAGCACCATCTGCAATGTCAAGAAAAAAAAATATATATATATATAGTGAAAACAGATGACCCTCGAGAGTGTAAACTTGCAAAGTCACAATCTCAAACATACCTGTGAGTAAATGCCCACGTACTAATTTTGAAGTTAAAGACCATGCTTCATACTTTGAGAAAACTCAAGACCTTGCATTTGTAGCAGAGACCCAAAATGACTCTGGAGGAAGACAGCATCTTAGTGGTGTATTACATATCAGTCTTTGCAAATGCTCTCATTGGAGGCATTCACTATAGCAATATTCATCGTTGATGATTAAGCCACAGACCGAATTGTCTGTTAATCAAATGCTCTTTCATAATGTTTCTCTACTAATTCATGTTGGCACATTTGTTTGTTTTTATTTATTTATTCGTTTTGAGATGGAGTTTCGCTCTTGTTGCCCAGGCTGAAGTGCAGTGGTACAATCTCGGCTCACTGCAACCTCCACCTCCTGGTTTCAAGTGATTCTCCTGCCTTAGCCTCTTGAGTAGCTGGGATTACAGGTGCCTGCCACCATGCCCAGCTAATTTTTGTATTTTTAGTAGAGATGGGGTTTCACCACGTCAGCCAGGCTGATCTTAAACTCCTGACTTCAGGGGATCCACCCACATTCACCTCCCAAAGTGCTGGGAGGCATATTTATTTAACACACTAAACTCTGGAATAATATATTCTTTTGTAGTACAAAAGTTGAGCTTTTTAAAGTTCAATTTGTTCTTTTTTTTCTTTTTCTTTTTTTTTTTTTTTGATACCGAGTCTCGCTCTGTCACCCAGGCTGGAGTGCAGTGGCACGATCTGGGCTCTCTGCAACCTCCACCTCCCAGGTTCAAGCCATTCTCCTGCCTGTTCTTTACTTTTATTGTCATTTTGGATGAAGAAAAGATGAATGACTTACATTACAGATTTGAGCATATTTGTTTAAGGATGTAGCTGTTTTTTAAGCTATGTTGTTTTCATGATGTGCTTTGCAAAATAATACATTCCACTTGACATCTTATAATTTGATTATATAATTTTTAAAATTTGGTTTTAGTTCCCTCCTTGACTCTGGGAGGAGTGTGATTTCTTTCCCTTGCAGAATGAGTCTTTCCATTTAATCTATTCGAGTTTGGGACTCTGACTTCTCAGCTTATTGTTTCTAAGGAAATGTGCAGGAAACGTCACATATCAGCTTTTGAGAGTAAAAATAATGAATGGACGTGTGAAATGAGTAAGAATTAGTCTTACCCTCTGTCCCACCTAGGCCACGTGTTTGCCTTGTGCCTCATTTCCCACAACTGGAAGCTCCCAGCTGAATAATCATATCCCAACATGCTGAGCTAATTGAAGAAAGGTGCTATATAAACATGAGGTACCATTATTATGGTCATTTTCCCAGACCTTGGGCTTCCCCACCCACTTCCTCTAAACTTACAATGAAAAAAAAAAAAAAAAAGTAGCCTCCAAGTGGATGCAGATTTGAGAACAATGCCTTTGGCGCCCTCTAGTGGTCTCCTCTATGTAGAAATCACTTGGATGATGGAGGCTTAGTTCAAGACAGAAATTTCCTTCAAGCCAATTTAGAGGGGGAACAGATATGGTAGAAGCACATAAATCCTTCACATTAATATTTTTAAACAAAATTATCATGTATAAAAATGTCAGGCAGTCTTCACTAACATTAGCATCTTTTCTGAATGGGAAAGGCACAAGAAATATTTTTCTTGACAACCTAGTCACTCCACAAGTTGCTGCTAGGGCAAATCTTTCTATCCTGAAACTGAAGGCTACATTATGGATGCTCGAGAATGTGTGGAAGTACTTAGCAACCAGGACATCTAGTAATCAGCCAGTACTTTATGAATGCTTCTTGAGTCTGTGTCTTGTTTCAAATCCACCATGATCTAGCTGGGTGAGGTCAAACAAACCATTTGTCCTAGCTGACCTACAATTTCTTCATTCCTAAAAAGAAAGCATTGAACCAAATTGGTGGTTTCTAAAAATTATCAATTGGTTTAATCAGCTGAGCCCATTTTTATGGATGAAATATTCCACAGAATGCAAAAATATAAAATAAAATGAAAGACTGTGGAACCATTCCAGCTTAGGCTGTGTCGAGGAGGCTGAGCTTGGTCAACTTAGATCTTCTTTTCATTTCCCCCAGAGTCTCTTCAGAAGCCTGATACAACCCTAGAGCTCCATGGTACACAGTTCAAAAATCATTTTTACTTGTCATCTCTATTGTTTAAGCTCTAACTTTAAAAATGCCTTAAAATATTGTTTTATCAGTTTGCTAATAGGTAATTATTATTATTTGAGACAGAGTCTCCCTCTGTTGCCCAGGCTGGAGTGCAATGGCATGATCTCAGCTCACTGCAACCTCTGCCTCCTGGGTTCACGTGATTCTCCTACCTCAGCCTCCTGAGTCTCTGGGATTACAGGCATGCACCACCACGCCCGGCTAAATGTTAGCCAGGCTGGTCTTGAACCCCTGACCTCGTGATCCACCCCCCCCCCCCAGCCCCCCAAAGTGCTGGGATTACAGGCGTGAGCCACCAAGCCTGGCCGGTACTTAAATTTTTGACCTTTCTGTTGCTCTCTCGTATTTTTTTTTTTTTAACTTCAATCATTAGTGTGTGCACAGAGGTAGTGAGGTTAAGTAAAAATGTACTCCCAAGCCTCCTGTGTATCCTCATAATGCTTTTAATATTTTATGAGTCTACAAATACTTCTATTTAATCACACATACTCCTGAGTATCAGATACTCAACTTGATGCTGGATTTTAGCAGGATAAAGAAGCTGATTGAAGTGTAATCCAGTGGACAGAATTTTGAAGGCTAGAAAGTACTATCACGTAATATAACTGGATAATGCCAAAAATGTATATGAATGCTGACATTTATGTGACAAAGTAGTCTACATTTTATAGCTGTTCAGAGAAAAGGGAGGACAGTATGTTTTGAGGAATCAAAGGACAAAGTGAGAGGAACTTAACCTATAAGAATAAATGACCTTGGATACTCAAAAGGATCAGAGGCATGTTTTAAAAGTCTTGATAAAATGTGGGCAGGACTGAATATACAGAACCTAGCTTTGTGAGGCCATGGGCATGCAGTGGGACCATAGGCTTTAAATTCAACGGTTCCATTGCTTCACCCTGGCTCTACATTTTTGTCAATGACAGAATGTTCATGAACACACAAACAATATGTGACACTAAATATTAATCTATTTTCCTCCCTTAAAGGATGATATAAAGAAAAAAAAACCTACTCTGTTCCTATATATGTACTTTTTATCATGTAAAACATAAGATTACAACATATTTACAGTATAAGTTCACAAAGTATATTTAGAAAGGTTATTTAAGTTTTAACCTTTAAGCAGATAATTCATTTTTAAAATTTATTTTTAATACATAAATCAATGATGTTTAGTGTTGGTATAACACTTAGAAACATGAACATATATGGGCATATGAAAAGTTTCTCACTGTCAGGTAAGCATGCCTCAGGAACTCTACTGGCTAGGTAAGTGCTACCCTAAACAGACAGCACATGTCATCAGTCATCACCTACCCAAGAAGTAGACTATGTCATAATATTGGAAATCTCACCTTTCAAATGGAACATGGCTAGATGAAAGGTCTTTTTTTTTTCTTATGTCATTATAAAATTCCATCTTCAGGGAACAAAAGTCAGATAGAGAAGGTAAGAGGTAACCTGAAAGTTAGCTGATTCTTATAAAATAATCACCACTTCTAGTTGATTTTCACCAAAATACACCACACCCCTCACCTATTACAAAATTGAGGAAAAAGCTGTTTCTTCTCATAAGTTGCTATTGCTGCTCTTTTTCATTTCACACCCAGGCTCATGTGTTTTCTGGCTCTGGAAGGGAGTAAATGGGGGCAGGAAACATGGTTTTACCTACTCTACTTCCTGCCAGGTCAGCCCTGGGAAGTGCTAAGTACCTGGAGCTGTGGGTTCAAGTCAGGTCCTGAAATCTCCCTGAATCAATTTGATTCATGCCCTGGAGAAGGAGACTTGCTGTTAATAAAACATATAGCCAGACTAAGAAAGAACACTGAACATCTTTCATCACATTTAAGTCAAGGGTAAGAAAAACAGGATAATCCCAAGGATGCTGGAAAGGTATTTGAATATGAAAAGTCAGCATCTCCTCTCTATTGAAAAATATTTTAGTGCACTGGAAATTAAAAAATTATATTTGAATATGTAGGTAACATATTTTCTAGGGAGAAAGGACATATAACTATTGGAAAGAAGGACAGATAATTACTATTATGCAGAGGATGTACCTAAGAGGAAAATAAAAACATTGCTTTGACAACTGTGTAGAATCAAGAGATTCAATTTAAGCAAATGATTACAATATTTATATATGAAATTTCATATATGTTCTTTAAAACAGCCATAACAGCTTCTACTGTGAATGAAAAAATAGTCCATTCAAAATATAATGGGATACACTCCATTCACAATAGTAAGAAAAATGAAAATACCATAAATAAACCATAACAAGAAATATTTTAGACAAAACTTGAGAAGATATAATAACAGAAATGACATAATGGGGATATGGTCTATTGTCTTTCTGAAACATGCAAAGTTTATTTCTTGGCCATCCCAGTCTGATGCTGCAAGTGGTAAAAGATTATTTTAACACAATTTTATATCACTGTTACTAACTTTGAGTCCATGCCTTGAGCAGAGAATTTTGGACTTTAAAGTTTGGAGTTTTAGATTGTGTACCACTATCAAAAGCAAGCAGCTCACCTCAAATCCCTTGATGTTCTCAGACTTACATCCTCTTCCATTCACCAGCCACCCAGGCTTCCAACATTTCTGTTTAATAGGCTCTTTATTACAGGTGACCATAGAGAGCCTATGCATGTCATCAGCTGCCAGCTGCCAGAGAGTTCAAGCCCTTAATTGTACAAAAATTTTTTATGGCTGTCAGCACCAACAAGACCAGGTCATAAATCCTGAATTTCACCAACTTCTTTGCTGGAAAGGCTCTTGGCTACAATTTTTTTCCAGCACTACTTTTCGTATTAGTTTAGTCCTAAGCACAAAAGTCCAACTAAGAGCATCCAGTGTCAAAAATACATTATTGTAAACAAAAGAATGGTGAGTTTATGAAGGTAGAAATTATTAAAGGACAGTGATAACTTACAGAATCTTTTGACATGCCAGGAAAATAAGTTTGGAGGTTACACAGGCAGAGATAATGTCTCAAATCAGAAGAGGACACATTCTTCTGCCACTGCTGAGATTTAGGTGGCACATGTAACTGACACTGGACACTTATGCCACTGGAATTTCAGGGACCAATTCCTGCTTATCCTGGGTTACCTATCAGTCTACAGAGTTATTCAAACAAGTCCATCACAATGTTTTATAGGCACCAGGGAGCATCCTGTTTCTTGATGCTGTTTCTAACAGTCCTTGGTTGTGCACTTGATTCCTGAATACAACCTCTGTGTAGTGTAATGCTCTCCTCTCCCAGGCTGACTATATGTGACTAATAAACTGATATGGTAAGGCTCTGTTTCCCCACCCAAATCTCATATGGAATTGTAATTCCCACTTTGGGGGGAGGGACATGGAGGGAGGTGACTGGATGATGGGGGTGGATTTCCCCCTTGCTGTTCTTGTGCTAGTGAGTTCTCATGAGATCTGGTTGGTCAAAAGTGTGTAACACTTCTCCCTTCCCCTTCCCTCTCTCTCCTGCTCTGCCATGGTAAAATGTGTTTGCTTCCCCTCCAACTTCCACCATGATTGTAAGTTTCCTGAGGCTCTCCAGCCATGCTTCCTGTACAGCATGTAGAACTGAGTCACGTAAACCTCTTTGCTTCATAAATTACCCGGTCTTCGGTAGTTCACTGACAATTTCATCTGTCCATTGTGTTGGGTGTTTTGTTTGACCATCCCCCTAACCCTATGGTGAGAATTATTTCCTCATTAATAAAATGAAGAAGAGGCCAATAAAATACCTTTGTATAGTTATATTTTGTTTTCAATGCCAAATCACAGTATAATCATTTATAATTTTTTTTAAAATAATTAAACTTAGCATATGTAGAATAATCCACAAAACTTGACTGAGAAGAGAACAATACAGATGTCTGTGATCAAGTTCATGTGTGTGGAGACCATGGCAACTTTCCCATGACTGCAACTTATCCAGCAGCAGGTGCAAGAATAGCAAGTGCAGTACATGATCCAATGTGGTCTGCAGCCTGTTTTAGAATGCCTGTGAACTAGGAATTATTTTTACTTAAAGGGTTGTAAAAACAAGGAAAGAATAATATGCAAGAGACATCAAATGTGGACTGCAAAACCTAATATAGTATCTAATCCCTTATAGAAAAAGTTTGCTGACCTCTAATGTAAAGTAGTACAGGTTTGATTGTGTTAATTACCAATAGGTATACTTTTGAGTGATGATTTATTTATTTGCAGAGATAGGGTCTTACTTTGTTGCCCAGGCTGGTCTCAAACTCCTGACTTGAAATGATCCTCTGGTCTCAGCCTCCCAAAGCACTGAGATTACAGGCATGAGCCTCCATATGCAACTTTAGTGATTAGTTTAAAGGTTCTGAAGCTGTCTTCATCCACTGCATCTTTTATCACCCAATCATTTTTCATTGTACCCTAGGCCCAAAGAAATACCTTTAAGTACTACTTATTAAGTAGTTAGGTACACAAGATAAAATACTTATGTTCTAATGACTTAATAGCCATTTGAAAATGATAAAACTCATAAATTCAAAGAAAAATATTTTTACTTCATTAAAAAAGTGACAGTTACTTAACTTATTGAGTGTGTGAACTTCTTAGGTCTATATGATTTCCTAAAGCCCAGAGTGAGATTGGACGCTGTATTAGTCTGTTCTCATGTTGCTAATAAAGACATACCCGAGACTGGGTGATTTATAAAGGAAAGAAAGTTTAATTGACTCACAGTTCCACATGGCTAGGGAGGCCTCACAATCATGGCAGAAGGCAAAGGAGGAGCAAAGTCATGTCTTACATGGCATCAGGCAAGAGAGCTTGTGTAGGGGAACTCCCCCTTATAAAACCATCAGATCTCATGAGACTCACTATCACGAGAACAGCATGAGAAAGACACGCCCTTATGATTCAATTACTTCTCACCAGGTCTCTCCCATGACACATGGAAATTATGGGAGCTACAATTCAGGATGAAATTTGGATGGGGAAACAGACAAACCATGTCAGACACCATCACCCTCATTTTCTATTCTACAGTGATTCACACTTGCTTTTTAATACAGCAACTACTGAAAACCCATCTTTACAAAGGTGATCTAATGGTGAAATTGCAAGCAACTACTACTACTACTAGAAAGGAAGAGACCACCCCTCATATTGTCTTATGCCCGATTTCTGCCTCCAAAGAAAGAAGAGGTAAAAACTAAAAGGCAGAAATAAAATCCACAGGCAGAGAGCCTGGCGCCACGCTCTGGGCCTGGTTAAAGATTGACCCTGACCTAACCGGTTATGTTATCTATAGATTCCAGACATTGTATGAAAAAGCATTGTGAAAATCCCTGTTCTGTTCTAATTACTGGTACATGCAGCCTCTAGTCACGTACCCCCAACTTGCTCAATCGATCACGACCCTTTCACGCGAACCCCCTTAGAGTTGTAAGTCCTTAAAAGGGGACAGGAATTACTCACTCGGGGAGCTTGGTTTTTGGAGATGTGACTCTACTGATGCTTCCAGCTGAATAAGGCCCTTCCTTCTACAACTCGGTGTCTGAGGAGTTTTGTCTGCAGCTTGTCCTGCTACATTTCTTGGTTCCCTGACCAGGAAGTGAGGTGATTAACTGACGGACGGTTGAGGCAGCCTGTAAGGCAGCTTAGGCCTGCCCTGTGGAGCATCCCTGTGGGGGACTCCGGCCAGCTTAAGTGATGCAGATCCTGAGAGCACTCCTGGGTAGGCCTTTGCCCCAGTGGAATGCCTCATGAGAGGGGTGCATGGCAGGCCCCCATGGAGGATCAACGCAGTGGCTGAACACTGGGAAGGAACTGGCACATGGAGTCCGGACATCTGAAACTTGGTAAGACTGGTCTTTGGAACTTGCCCACTCCATTTGAATGGAAGTGTGGCCTGATCGCCCACACCATGCCTTTATCGGCACTTTGGTTTTGGTTTTGACTTGGTTTGAAATGCTTGACAGGATTGGTCTTGGGAACTTGTCTACTCCATTTGAGTGGAAGCGTGGCCTGATTGCCTATGGTGTGCCTGTACTAGCACTTTGGTTTTTGTTTTTGACTTTACTTGAATTGCTTGATACTTTGGTTTTGGTTTTGACCTGGCTTGGATTTCTTGATACTCTGAGTTTGGTTTTGATTCTGGTTTGGTGCAAACCATAAAAGTGTGTGTGCCCTTTTTACCCGTTCTTTGTTTTGTGGTGTGAGTGTGGTATTTTTTCTAAAGGAAGCATGAGTCAGGGACAAAGTAAGCCCACCCCACCAGGAACTATGTTGAAAAATTTCAAAATAGGATTTAAGGGAGACTATGGAGTACTATGACACCAGGAAAACTTAAAACTTTGTGTAAGATAGACTGGCCAGCATTAGAGGTGGGTTGGTCATCAGAAGGAAGCCTGGACAGGTCCCTTGTTTCAAATGTATGGCACAAGGTGACCTGTAAGCCAGGGCACCCAGACCAGTCCCTGTACATAGACACTTGGTTACAGCTGGTTTTAGACCCCCCACCCCACAGTGGATGAGAGAACAGCAGCATAAGCAGCTGGAAGAGGCAAGGAAAGACCAGCAGAGAGAGAGAAAGGAAATAGACAGGAAAAGAGGCAAAGACAGAGAGGAAGAGACAGAGAGGGCATCAAGGAGAGAGAGAGAGAGGCAGAGAGAGAGACAGAAAGTCAAAGAGAGAAAGAGAGAGATACACAAGTAGTTAAGAGAAAAAAAAAAAAAAAAACAAAGCAGTGTACCATATTCCTTTAAAAGCCAGGGTAAATTTAAAACCTATAATTGATAATTAAAGGTATTCTCTGAAACCCTATAACACTCCAATAGCACTTTGCTGTCAGTGTAAACAAGGGCATAGCCCGAAAGCACTGAGGTCACTGATAACTTGTAGCCTTCCAATCAAAAATCCTTAACCTATCTGTGGATGGCTCAAATGAATTCATTCTGTAGTGACAACTGCTTTGCTAACAGAAGGAAGTAGAAAAATAACTTTTAGAAGAAACCTCATTGTGAGCATACCTCACCAGTTCAGGAGTATCCTAAGGGGGAAAAAAGAAAAACAACAAAAAAACAAAAAGGTAGCTTACTAACTTAAAAATCTTAAAGCATGGGGCTATTCTGTTAAAAAAGATGATTTAACATTAACCACTGAAAATTCCCTTAACCCAGCAGGTTTCCTAACAGAAGATCTACATCTTAATTACCACACAAATGTCTGACCAGACCTAGGAGGAACTCCCTTCAGGACAGGAAAATAGATTGTTCCTCCCGCATAATTGAAGGAAAAAAAAAAGTCATCTATACCAATTCTAAGTTAATTTGGACTAAACAAGGTCTTACTAATAGCATAGGATAATTGAAATCCCAAACTTACAAGGTTTTCAACAAAAGTAAAGTTTGCTAAAAGTTAACAGTGTAACATGTATTATAGTAACTTCTAACCTTGTGGCCTTAGACAGTCTAGTCCACAGACATAAAGGAAGTTTGCTTTGAAAAAGAATGGTTATCTTCGGGAAAAAAAAAGTGGGGCGGGGGAAGCAGGGGCAAAATTTATGTAAAAAAATGTTATATGGTAAATTATTGTCCTGAAATAATTAACTGGTTGTTTAAAGAAAGAAATGTTTGTAGTAAGTCAGAAAGTTAAGGCATGTTGAAGAATTGCCTGTAAAAGTTGTGAAATAAAAAAAAAGTTATAAAACACGTGTGTAAGAAAAAGAATTTATGCAAGACATGTTGTATAATTTAAAAGTAATTAGGTCTCCTGAATGTAAAACTATTGAAGAGACAGTTTATGTGCAAGGTGTATAAGGAAAGCAAAGAACCCCTTTGGTAAAGGGGTTATAAGGAGGCATAAGAATGTTGATTTTTACTTACATTAAAAGGTTACCTACATTAAAAAGTTACCTATATTTTTACCTACATTAAAACGTTAATTGTGTGTAAATTCTGTTTGTAAACATATTAGCTAAAGTTAAAGGGGTATCATCCAGTTTTTCTGTGAACTGGACATTAAAGTAAAACCACAATGGGTTTTTCTTAAAGCACTAACCTGCTCTTCAACAAAGATTATAAAAGGTTAAAAAAAGGTCTATAAAAATCTTACCTTATGGTCCAACATTAAAAATTGAATAAATATGTCTATAAAGTTGTATTAAAACTAAGTTTAACATTAACAACATACTAATATAAAGGTGAAATTTAACCTATCTGGTATACAAATCATACAAAAAACATTATCAAATAGAAAATGGTGTTTGGCTTTCTTTGGTCTAAAAACTAATAAAAATAGGTGCTAAAGGAAATTTCTCAGTCAGAAGGCACCAAAGACTATAAAGTCCACTGTTGGTGACCCCACATTTAAAACAAAAGATCAGTTTCTTAGAAATTATATACTTAGTTTATCTTCCACTTTCCTTTCCCTCAAAACTAAGTCTTAGCACAGCTACCACCCCTAGAATTTCCAGTAAACCAGTGCCAGCCTGAAGATCACCTTCTCATCAAAGGGTGAAAAGAAAACTCGAGCCAGCCTGGGAAGGACCCTACCTTGTGCTGCTAACCACTGAGACTGCTATCCATACAGTGAAAAAGGGATGGACTCATCACATCTGAGTCAAAGTGCCACCCCCTCCAGAGTTGTGGGCCACAGTCCCAGGGGAAAAGCCTACCAAACCAAAGCTAAGAAAAATTTAACTCTTTCATCTATTCTATTACTCTTTCTTCTTTCATCGCTCTATTGCTGACCATCTAGTTATTAACATAACCAAGTCAATTTCACCTCAAACTATTGCATTTAATGCTTGCCTTGTTATATACCCTGTGGGGACTTGCCAAGTCAAAGACAGCTCTCTACTTCAGAAAAGTACCCCTGTCCCTCCTGACTCTCCTCAGACTGGGCATTAGTCAATTAGGACCGTTTAATCTGGGGAAATTTCGATAAAGACCCCAGTGCCAACCAGGAGTCTTGCCCCCCGATGTAGAGCTTTCATGCCATAGTTGGTCCAACGTTCTGTGGACCACTAAAGAGCAAGGATGGACTTCCCCAATTGGGTTTTGTAATTTCCTAAAATCATACATTCATTTTACTAGAGGATCATATAGATTAAAGACTTAAAACAAACTTTGGCAATTAAGACAGAATACCAAGATGCAAATGCCTGGTTGGAATGGATCAAATATTTCATCCGCACATTAAACAAAAGCAATTGTTATGCTTGTGCACATGGCAGGCCAGAGGCCCAGTCCCCTTTCCACTAAGGTGGTCCTCCAGTTGACCAGGTGTGGGCTGCATGGTAGCTCTTTTCCAGGATTCTACAGCCTGGAGTAATAAGTCACACCAAGCTCTTTCTGCTATATCCCAAAGTCTGGCACCCTGCGGCTCAGCCCCCGAGAGCCATCCATCTCCATCTCCCAACACTAAGTTCATTTCATGTCTCTCACGACAGGGAGGAAACTTAGCGTTCCTTGGAGACCTGAAGGGATGCAGTGAGCTTAAGAATTTTCAAGAGCTGGCCGGGCGCGGTGGCTCATGCCTGTAATCCCTTTGGGAGGCACTTTGGTAGGCACTTTGGGAGGCCGAGGCGGGCGGATCACAAGGTCAGGAGATCGAGACCACGGTGAAACCCCGTCTCTACTAAAAATACAAAAAAAAATTAGCCGGGTGTGGTTGTGGGCGCCTGTAGTCCCAGCTACTCGGGAGGCTGAGGCAGGAGAATGGCGTGAACCCGGGAGGCGGAGCTTGCAGTGAGCCGAGATCGCGCCACTGCACTCCAGCCTGGGCGACAGAGCGAGACTCCATCTCAAAAAAAAAAAAAAAAACAAAGAATTTTCAAGAGCTTATCAGTCAGCCCTTGTTCATCCCTGAGCGGATGTGTAGTGGTATTGTGGTGGACCTTTACTGGGCACTCTGCCGAATAACTGGAGTGGCACTTGTACTTTAGTCCAACTGGTTATCCCTTTCACCCTGGCATTTCATCAACCAGAGGGAGGAAAAATAAGACATCGTAAAGCAAGAGAAGCCCCTTGTGGGTCTTTCGACTCTCATGTCCATTTAGATGCAATTGGAGTCCCATGGAGAATATCAGCTCAATTTAAAGCTTGAAATCAAATAGCTGCAGGATTTGAGTCAATACTTTGGTGGGTGACAGTTAATAAAAATGTTGATTGGATAAACTACATCTATTACAACCAACAGCAACGAGCTTTTCATGAGTTAAAAGAAAAACTCATGTTGGCCCCAGCCCTGGGGCTACCTGACTTGACAAAACCCTTTATACTCTATGTGTCAGAAAGATAAAAAATAGCAGTTGGAGTTTTAACCCAGACTGTGGAACCCTGGCCAAGGCCAGTGGCCTATCTCTCAAAACAACTAGATGGGGTTTCCAAAGGCTAGCCCCTGTGTCTAAGGGCCCTGGCAGCAATGGCCCTGTTAGCACAAGAAGCAGATAAACCAACCCTTGGGCAAAACCTGAATATAAAGGACCCCCGTGCTGTGGTAACTTTGATAAATACCAAAGGACATCATTGGTTAATAAATGCTAGATTAACCAAGTACCAAAGCGTACCATGTGAAAATCCCCATGTAACCACTGAGGTTTGCAACACCCTAAACCCCACCACCTTGCTCCTGGTATCAGAAAGTCCAGTTGACCTTAACTCTGTAGAGGTGTTGGACTCAGTTTATTCTAGTGGGCCCAACCTTGAGCATCAGTAGACTGTTAGCTGTATGTGGATGGGAGCAGCTTCACCAACCCCTGCATGTGGATGGGAGCAGCTTCACCAACCCCTGCAAAGTGACTCTGAAGAAGACAACAAGCCCTGCTCCAGTCACACCCAGAAGCTTACTGGTCCACACACAGCTGAAGCATGAGAAAACTCATTGCAGGACTCATTTTCCTTAAAATTTGGACTTGTACAGTAAAGACTTCAACTGACCTTCCTCAGACTGAGGACGGTTCCCAGTGTATACATCAAGTCACTGAGGTAGGACAATATGGTCCTATTATTTTATGGTTATTATAAGTGTACCGGAACTCTAAAAAGAACTTATTTGCATAATGTTATTCTATACAAGGTATGTAGCCCAGGAAATGACCAACCTGACGTGTGTTATGACCCATCTGAGCCTCCCATGACCAGTTTTTGAAATAAGATTAAGGACTGAGGACTGGTGGGGGCTCATAAATGATATGAGTAAAGTGTTAGCCAAAACAAAAGAAAAAGGGGTGCCCAAACAAGTCACCTTGAAATTTGATGCCTGTGCTGTCATTAATAGTAATAGGAATAGGATGTGGTTTTCTTAATTAGGAAAGAGGCTATATGGCAGAAAATAAGTACATTTGACATGAATTAGGACTGTGTGGAAATGAACGTAGATACTGGTCTTGTATCACTTGGGCTACTTGGATAAAAAATGAAAAGGATCCTGTCCACCTTCAGAAAAGAAAAAGTGGCCCTTCCTGTACCAGTGGTCAGTGTAACCCCTTAGAACAAGTAATAACCAACCCCCTTAATCCTCGATGGATGAAAAAGGGGGTGTGTAACCCTAGGAATCGATGGGGCTGGACTGGATCCTCAAGTAAATATCGTGGTTTGAGAAGAAGTTTATAAAAGCTCTCCTGAGCCAGTATTTCAAACCTTCTATGATGAAATGAATGTGCCAGTACCAGAAATTCCAGGAAAAACAATAAATTTGTTTTTGCAATTAGCCAAGCATGTAGCCCAGTCTCTTAATGTCACTACATGTTATGTATATGGAGGAACGGTAATTGAAGATCAATGGCCATGGGAAGCCAGAGAATTAGTACCTACGGACCCAGTTCCTGATGAATTCCCAGCTCAAAAGAATCACCTGATAACTTCTGGGCCCTAAAAGCCTCAATCATTAGACAATACTGTATAGTAAGAGTGGAGGACTTCACCCTTCCTACGGGAAGACTCAGCTGCTTTGGGCAAAAACTGTATAATAGTACTACAAAAACAGCCACCTAGTGGAATTCAAACCACACTAAGAAAAATCCATTTAGTAAATTTCCAAAGTTACAAACCATGTGGACCCACCCGCAGTCCTACCAGGACTGGACAGCCCCCACTGGATTATACTGGATATGTGGGCATAGAGCTTATGCCAAATTACCCGACCAGTGTGCTGGTAATTGTGTTATTGGCACTATTAAACCATCTTTCTTCCTACTGCCCATAAAGACAGGCGAACTCCTGGGCTTCCCTGTCTATGCTTCTTGTGAAAAAAAAAAAGAAGAAAAAGAAAAAAAAAAGCATAGCTATAAGAAATTGGAAAAATAATGAATGACCCCCTGAGAGAATCATACAACGTTATGGGCCTGCTACTTGGGCAAAAGACGGCTCATGGGGATACTGGATCCCCATTTACATGCTCAACTGAATCATATGGTTACAAGGTATCTTAGAAATAATTACTAATATTACTGGCAGAGCCTTGACTATTCTGGCCCGGCAAGAAACTCAGACGAAAAATGCTATCTATCAAAATAGATTGGCCCTCGACTACTTGATAGCAGCTGAAAGAGGGGTCTGTAGGAAATTTAACCTTACTAATTTCTGTCTACACATAGATGATCAAGGGCAAGTAGTTGAAGACATAGTTAGAAATATGACAAAACTGGCACATGTGCCCATGCAAGTGTGGCATGGATTTGATCCTGGGGCCTTGTTTAGAAAATGGTTCCCAGCACTAAGAAGATTTAAAACTCTTATAATAGGAGTTATAATAGCAATAGAAACCTGCTTACTGCTCCCTTATTTGCTACCTGTACTTCTTCAAATGATAAAAACTTGTAAGCCCTTAAAAGGGACAGGAATTGCTTACTCGGGGGGCTTGGTTTTTGGAGACGTGAGTATGCCAATACTCCCAGTTGAATAAAGCCCTTCCTTCTACAACTCGGTGTGTGTGAGGGGTTTTGTCTGCGGCTTGTCCTGCTACACTAGTATAATATACCATGTTAGTCAGGTAGCCAATATTACTGTGTTTGCCTGGAAAAAGTAAAATATCTTGTTTTACCCTGTGAGTTGCTATGTCAATGGGTCACAATATAAAATAATGTAAAGCAAGATTCCAATAGCATAAAATGTGTATGCAAGAGGAGAGGGGAGTAAAACTGTAGAATTTTTTATGTTATTAAAATTAAGTTGTCATTAGCTCAAAATAGACCTTTGTAACTACAGAATGTTTTATATGAGCCTCATGGTAACTGCAAAGGAAATACCTCTAGTAGATACACAGAAAATAAAGAATAAAGGATCAAAGCTTGCCATTGGAAAAAATTAACAAATCTCAAAGAAAGACAGTAAGGTTGGAAGAAAGAAAAAATGAAAATTGTGTATAGTATATATCTTTAAGTATTTTCCATTTCATTTATATTTTGCTATTTATGTGCATACAGTACAAAGTTGTCTTCTACATATCTTTTCCTGAATTTTTGTGGTTTTCCATCTTTTCAATCTTTATTTGTGCAGCTTGCCTTTTTTCTTGATTAGATTTAGATGATTATTTTGTTAGAGAACTATTTTTCATTTTCATTATTTTCTCTTTTCTGGTATATTTCTGCCTTTAGCTAACAGTTTCTCTTTTCATTTTCCTTCAGTTGATTTTGTTTTTTCTTTTGTTCTTTTGGATTTGTAGGTTTAATTCATTCATTTTTTTAGTAAGGCTATATATTTTTCTCTGAACTGTACTTTAACTGTAGTCCATATACAAGGGTCATTAGATCACTATTTGGGGGTACATGAAATTTTTGTTTTATTTCATCACTAACTCACACACTATTTGAGATAGAGTTATTTTTATTTCTGAAAGGAAGTCTTTGTTTTCTGGTTTTTTGGTAGTTTCTAGCTTATTGATAGAATCTTTTTGAAGATGTTTTGCTATACCTGTTAGAAGCAGTTGAAATAGTCTGTGGGAAACTCATTGAGAATGTCGATGACATTGCCAGTAATATTTTGGCATTAATTTCAGGGTCCCACTCATTCTCACTCAGACTTTGTCATAAAAATAAAATGTGTGAAGCTTAGGACTTTTAAAATAATGTGAAATCAAATAGGGATTACTAAATTTAATAATATAGGTTTTTCCTTCTGGAATGGTTCTAAAATTCATTCCAAAATAATTGCAAGACATGATCTAGGGCAATGGTGGAATATCTTTAGAATAATTTAAAAGGGAGATAACCTCCTATGGTGGATCCTTTGAAGTAAAAAACACATGGATTTGCAAATGCTGCATTGTTTGAAAATATTCTCATTTTGTCAATTCAGTCTTATTCAAAATATACTAAATTTGAAGTCAGCTACTTGAGTTAATATCCTGCCTATATAACTCATTAATTGTGTTATCTTGAGCAAGTGCCAGAACTTCACTGACTCAGTATTGTCATAGTTAAACATACAGTAACAAAGACTTTCTTAAATGCATGAAGATTATAAATATTATTCATTTAAAGCACAAAGCTCATTGCCTGCCATAATGAAGACATCCTGCAAATGGTAGTTATATCAATAACTATTAATACCATTTGCAGGTAGTTATTGATATAACTACCATTTGTAGGTATACACAAACTCATATGGTTTGGCTGTATCCCCACCAAAATCTCATCTTGAAATCCCACATGTTGTGGGAGAGACCTGGTGGGAGGTAATTGAATCATGGGGGGCGGGTCTTTCGTGTGCTGTTCTCCTGCTACTGAGTAAGTCTCATGAAGTCTGATGGTTTTAAAAATGGGAGTTTCCCTACAAGAGCCCTCTCTTTGCCTGTCGCCATCCATGTAAGATGTGACTTGCTCCTTCTTGCCTTCTGCCATGATTGTGAGGCTTCCTCAGCCATGTGGAACTGTGAGTTCTCCATTAAACCACTTTCTTTTGTAAATTGCCCATCTCGGTTATGTCTTTATCAGCAGCATGAAAATGAATACACATATTGATATCAAAACCACCAAAGTAGGAGCAAAAGTATAAAGATCTTGTCCCTCTCATACTGTATTGTACTACTTTCAATTTTGTGAATCAGTAGATTACAAACTTTTTTAAGGAATAGAGTTTATACATCTTCCAAATAACCCATATATATGATGAATATGAAATTGTTATTCAATAAACTTTATGAATTTTTGCATTCCTATTGAGCACTTTAGATTGTTCACATAAACATTAAAGCAATCTGAGAGTCTTATATTTCTCTTATTTTGGTGTTTCACAAAAATATTTGATCACTAGGTGGCAGCAATACATAGGGAAGGAGCCTGAAGATCTGACATTCGCTTGCAAAAGTTGGCTCTTCTGCATAAGCACAGCCAGCCTGTCAGCCTCCCAGTTGCTGTGATTGACCTGAGTTACTTCCCATCACTAAGAGCATTTCCCAGCTGAGGACCCAAGGCCATAGTATCCCTCTTTACCACCTCAACAGAATAGTCAGCGTGTCATTTGGGGATTTCAAATATTTTTAGTAAAAAACATTACTGAATAAACAGTGGTACCTCAAAAGTGCTGCCCATTGCTCTTAGGACTGCTTCTATATCAACTCCAATAAGCTTGTCCTCTGTTGCTGTAGCTACATCATAAGCTGTTTCTATAGCTGTTTCTGTAGTTTTACATCATAAGCCCCTGTGAGGATATTTATTTTGACTTTTCAACATTTTTTACTTATACGTTCTCATCATTCTCCAAATTTAGTTATAATGGTCTATAGAAGATTATTGTTTTAACCAGTCATAACACAGAGTATAGAACTAATGGAGATTTAATTTTTTAAATTTTAGATTAATTCACAGAGTAGGTGCAAAGATAGTGCAAAGAATTCCCACATGCTTTCCTGGTAAGGACATTTTACCTCTCTGCAATCCTGGTGGCTAGCAGTATTCCTCATACTATTGAATGAATGATTTAATAACAGTGGCCCTATAAAATATTGTACCTGTTAATGGATGATGAAGATGATGTTTCAGTCAGCTTGGGCTGCTACAAACAAATATCATAAACTAGATGGCTTACCAACAAAAGAAACTTACTTTTCATGGCTCTGGAGGCTGGAAGTCCAAGATTATGGTGCCAGCATGGCTGGGTTTTGGTGACAGCTCTCTTCCAGGTTGTAAACAGCTGACATCTCTGTGTGTCTGCATATAGCAGAAAAGAAGTGAACTAGTTCTCTGGCCTTTTCTTATAAAGGCACTAATCCCATTCATGGAAGCTCTACCCTCACGATCTATTGCCTCCCAAAAGCCCCACCTCCAAATTCCATCATATTGGGAATTAGATTTCAAGGAATGAATTGGTTTTAAGGACATGTCATGGTCCAGATAAAGCTAAGAAACTAGTCACTATCCAAAGAAACATACATTTGAAAATCATTTTCATTTTCTTTTCTTTTTTGAGATGGAGTCTTGCTCTGTTGCCCAGGCTGGAGTGCAGTGGCATGATCTCGGCTCACTGCAAGCTCTGCCTCCGGGGTTCATGCCATTCTCCTGCCTCAGCTTCCCAAGTAGCTGGGATTACAGGCGCCCACCACCACACCCAGCTACATTTTTTTGTATTTTTAGTAGAGACAGGGTTTCACCGTGTTAGCCAGGATGGTCTCGATCTCCTGACCTCGTGATCTGCCCGCCTCAGCCTCCCAAAGTGCTGGGTTTACAGGCATGAGCCATCGTGTCGGGCTCATTTGCTTTTCTTATTTCAAATCCTCTTTCACATCTGCCTATTTGCATTTTATACCAATTTTCAACCATTTTTACACATTTACTATTTACTGCAATCTTTACTGTGGTCTTAGGTGAAACAGACATTATTCTGTTGATTTTACAGACAATTGAGGTGACAATTAGAGAAGTTAAGTAACTACACGATAATTTAAAAGTATAGAAATGTAACTAGTTTGACTCTAATGTACTGTTCTTTCTTCTTTGCCTCATTCTTCTTACCTCAATAGAAATATAACGAGTACTCCATTGAAAACAAATTTTATTCTGAGGTAAAAATGAGTTAAGCACTAAGGCTCTGAGCAGCATTTAATCTGAAAGCAAGAACCTTAAATACAGTCTCTCCTACTTTTTGAGTAGATTGGCTCCAGTTGTCTTCGCAGGGATAACCCCTTGTCAACAACTTTTCAGAGTTTAGAGATTTAAAGAATTTATTTTCACCTGACATGCATGGTATACCTGAAACCACCTTTGCAAAAATTATAACAGTGAGAAAATTATGGCAGTAAAAGGGATTTGACCCAACTGACTCCATTTTGCTTCTAACCTCCAAGCTGCACTTAGGCAGAGGCTAAAATCACTTTGGGAGGAACTTAGTTTATAGCTTAACTTTGAAACAAAGATAATAACAGTCCTTTCTGGAAACAAGCCCCCTTCTAGCCTGGGGACCAGACTGCCTTGTAAAACTAACATATTAGCCACAAGATTCGAAATTATGGTTTAGGAAGTTATGAAGGTAGAGGTCACAGGATTCCATACATTCCCAGTTGCTCCTAGGGATAGCATCACAATGGTAAATCCTAAGATTGAGGCTTGAGATGTTTTTTAGACCCTTAATTCTGATGCAACAGCTGACAGCAACCAAACCAGTAATCTGGCTCAACCAGTTGTGCAATCCCACCCAGGAATAGAAGGCAGCAAGCAAAACCCACTGGACCTCATTTGATTTCATCTCTGACCCCACCCGTCAGCACTCCTCCACTCCCTGACCACCCCCCACCAAACTATCCTTAAAAAACACCCATCTCCACGTTTTCTGAGAGACTGATTTGAGAAATAAAACTCCAGTCTCCCATTCAGCTAGCTCTGCGTGAATTAAGCTTTTTCTCTATTGAAATTCCCCTGTCTTTTAAACAAGCTCTATCTGGACAGCAAGCAAGAAGATCTCATTGTGTGATTACCTACTTCTTGTAATAGTTAGGGCTCATTTGGTCTCAAGTATCAGAAATTCCAAACCACCCTGACTTTCACATTAATGAAATCATATCAGTTTCTAACTAAAAGTCCACATATGGGACTAACTTCAGGAGAGACTCAACTCAGACATCCAGACCATGTTACTCAGGACCTGTCCTCACTCTCTTTATCCTGCCTTCTGCAGCACTGACATCCCCCTCAATGTCCATCCCTCCTTACTCCAGCCCACCCCACTTACCCCAAGACAGCACTAAGCTCTCAATTCATGGTAGCAAAATGGCTGCAGTGGCTCCGGGTGTTAACTTCACTCTACATTATTTAAGAGTACAGAGAGGTTCTCTCCTGGTACATCCCAAGCAAATGCTAAGATGTATCCTTCCTTTGGCCTGAATTGGATATTATACAAACCTTACAGAATGGAAGGCAGGATCTGCTGTTGTCTATAAGCCAACCAGGGGCCATGTCTGCAGCTGGGAGTGGTGGTCCTTCCCAAGCCTCCTGCTGGATAATGATGGCAGGGTGGATTCTCCACCATCTTTTGGTAGAAGAATAGCACAATGAATTCTGGGGAACAATTGGCAAATTATACCTCCTTCTCTGTGCCACTGTGGCTCAACCTAATACTTTATCAAGTATTTATTTCTCATATGTACTCATAATTTATCTCCTCTCTGAATTAGATTTTGAGTGAGATTTTTAATAATTGACTTCTTCTGTAGTATCAAGACCTTTGATCAGGAATCATATCTGCTATGGCTCCCAGAGGTAACAGTTGCTAACTATGTGATTTAGTTGCATTATAAATTCTCTGAGTCAAAGGTTCTTCAACAACAAAAATAATGAGTCCTATACTACTAAATTCTTGAGGGCCTGAGATAGCAGAGGTAAATTACCTAGCAGAGAAATAATTCTCTCTTCTCTCATGAGCTACCTAAATAGGCAGCTCAGGTAGGTATGGCCCAACCAGACACTAGTCCCTCACCTACCTGAATTCTAGTATGATTTGGTGCTAAAATGCATCTTCCAGAAAACACGCTGTGCAGCTCAGCCAGGTGTGCTCAATAACTCACTCAACCTGATATAGTTATATTAGGGTTTTCCACAGGAACATCAGGTAACTGCAGGAATGAAACTACCACCTACCATCTCTCCCCCAGACAGACCAGGAAGAAGGATGGCTTTTGGCTAAGAATTCACTTGGGTGTTTACAAGTGATCATTTCAATAGTTTCAATGTGCTTTTATGTAACTAAGAGAATGTACATTAGGATACTTATTGCCCTACATTGGGTTTATTTCTTGGTACCTTCAAGTCTGAGGGATTGGTTTTCTGAAAATGAGGAAATAAAAGGAAAACAACTAAAACTTCTATTCATAGTGAAGTTTTCACTCTAGAACAGTAGTTATGAACTGGGGAGAATTCTCCTTAGGTGATATTTGGCAATGTCTGGAGTCATTTTTGGTGGTCACAAAAGCACAGGGTTAGTCAGACTGACACCTCATGGATGGAGGCCAGAGGAGCTACTGAATATTCTACCATGCACAGGGCATCCCCTGACAGCAAAGAATTCTCTCTCTCGGCTCAAGAACATCATGGTAGATTATGGACAGAAAAACACATTTATTTTCATTTTTAGGGTTCTACATTCTATAATATGTGAGATTTGATATTTTTCCTTCTGGAAAGATTGTGTGTGTGTGGTTACTTGTGATTAGTTACTTGTTGGAGAATAAAGAGTATCTGTAAGTCGCTGGAGAAGATTTTGATTTAAATTTGAAATGTCATTGGCTTCCCTAAGCCTGTTTATAGAAGGAGTTAGAGATGCAGACCAATGTTTTCCTCCTGATTTGCCAAATATATGGCATTTTGTAAATTACACATGTGTATTTCCAAATATAATTCAGGCTGGGAAAAATCCACTTCATGAGGGAGGAATGTGCATTGTGGGTGTGATGGTAAAGCCCAAAAGGCAGAAAGAGAGTCACATGGCAGAATTTAGAAGAAAGGGCCAATTTCACAAAGAAGCACAAAGGTAAGGACTCTGGGCAGGTGACCACACATGCCAAGTGCCCAGGAGAGTTCTAAGTTATACCCCTTGTCCAGATGGCTATTTATAGTGCCCTCTTTCATCCTAACTATGGAGCAAGCTTAGACACTGGAGTGAATACATATGGAGCCAACTTAGGGAAGGATTCTATTTCTTGAGTTTCTTGCCATACGAATAAAACTACAGTTTTAAGTGCTTGCCCTCCTAGGTTGTTACTCTTATTTTCCTTAAGTCTTCAATAAAATCTGATATACTTACACATTTGTGAATGGAGAATAAACAAGCCTGGCTGTTTCACCTTCATTGATAAGTAGCAGCTGGTTGCGGAGTTTAATGACAAGAGGCAAAGCTGGGAGAATAGAGCCGTAGGAAGGAGCTTGGTGGGCAAATTGGAAGGGTTCTTTTGAATTAAGTTCTTTTGATTGGGGACTTAAAAAGATGATTTAGTTATAAAAAATTTCTTTGTACCTTAAGCTCACTTTCTGTGCACTTCTTGGCTCTATTTATGTCTTAGTTATTTACTTATGTGTAGTCTTCACTCTTTGAAAAACTCCAATTTATCCCTGCCTGAATTTTGGATGCTATGCTCCGTTCTTCGGGTGAGATGACTTTTTAGTTCTCACATGTCTACTTGGCATTTTATTTGCTCTTCACATAACTCTTGACTTTAGTTTTGTTTCATGGCCTAATTTTCTAAGTTATGCATCCAGTTACTACTCATGTTCCTCCTTGGGTCATAGGAAAAAATAAAAGCAGAGTCCTATCTGAGTTTGTGTGGTTGATATAAAAGAGAAAATGATAGTTATATTTCTAGATGGGTCCAAGATCTGAGAATGCATCTGCCAGGAAAATAGATTTTGATAGAGGTCCACCAGGCATAAGCAGACGGAAGACCAAAAAATGAATTTATGGCCAAAGAACAAATAGAGGGTGAAGTAGCTTGAAGCAGGATGTTCTCACACCTGGCTTGTCACTGGATTTTCTGTAGAGGTTTATAAAACATAGATGCCACGGCCCCATCATGGACCTATTCAAATGAAAATCATCCAGACTGGAATCTGAAAACCTGTATTTTTGAAGTTCTAGATGATGCTGGTGATCAATCAGGTTCGAGAAACTGGCTTCTGGGGGTTTCTGGTGAATAGCTGGTTTGCAGGCATGGCTACACTATGGGTCCTGCCACCTTTGAGGATAGGCTTGTGGAACCTGAGAGATTCAAAATGCGTTTTTGACTCATGAGTTTTGCTTAGGCCCAGCCTAATTTGTATCCATATACCCTCCTGCACTCTAGCCTGTTACTGTTGCTTCTGTTTCTGGCTTTATTAGAGTACTGACTTAATATACAGACCCTATCAATTTGGACTGGATCTTTATTTCCCTTGGTTTATTCTAGTGGTACAAAAAGCGATCATTTAAATTTGACACAATTATATATAGTATGTAAATATATATGGTATGTAAATACACACACACACACACACACACACACACACACACACACACACATATATATATATATATTTTAAGTAAAATTTGTGCCACAAGGAAGAAGTGGTTTCCAAGTCTGTGAGGCTTCTAAGTATTGGCATATGAGTTTTTGTTACTTAGCTGCTTCTCCTGAGTGGTTTGGCTCATCTCATTATTTGTTGCTAAAGATTTTTGAACTGCATGACATATGTATAATGGTTTTCAGAAAATTGGCCACTTTTACACAATGTGTGGGACCTCAGTTTAAAAAGGATCTTGTCTCCAATCCATACATGGTGTGTCTCTTAGCCTCCCATTATAAAAATCTAAACATTCTTATTTGTTTTCTGTTTATCTAATTTTCCTTGTTTTTAAATATTTTTCTGTTATTAAAAACACCTTCCTGTTATTAGAAACATCAATTATTACAGCAATGTATGACTTAGAAGTATAGTCTTCCCACAGTTCCTTCTGATTTAGGTAAATTTAGTATTCCTTGGTGGCTCTGCTATATACTAAGTGTAATGTGTACATATATTTAAATACATAAACACAAAGTCTCATTGCCAAGTCTATCCTGCAGACGCTGGCTGAGCAATGGATGAAAGGAGTATGCAGACACAGGTATTTTGTGTGAGCATGGCTAGGGGACTGCTCAGCTTAGAGAGGCCAAAGAAAGAGTGCAGCTTCGATAAGCTGGAGTGGCTTACATTTATTCAGTGCAGATTTAATGACAAAGGCCTGGAGCCAACACAACCTGGGGATAATTAATATTGTTATTCCCCCACTTACAGGGAACAGTCTGGCATGTGGATGATCAAAGGTTGGCTTCCAGACAACATAAGTAAATAAACTCCTTTACCCTCCCTTGCACCTATTTCTTGCCCTCTGCCTCAGGGTAAGGGAATTAGCTGCTTTCAGCTTTTATTCTCTCCCCAAGCTTTGCAAAACCTCCCGGCCTTCCAAGAAGGTTTGCGTCTTACCCTGTAACTTTTCCCACCACCCTGACTGATCTCCTACATCTTATAATTTTAAAAGTTAAATATAAAAGCTAATCTCAAACCTGGTGAAAAGTAGGCTTAGGTGTGTATCATTAAGTAGATTCTGAGATGGCACTGATACATTAGTTATATGAATTAATGTGTAAAAATATAAGCTTACTCAAAGCATCTCAGGATCATATCTTTGGAATTTGGTATACAAATATGTCTATATGAGGTAACAATGAAACTCCAAGGGTTTCAATAGTATTCTATACCTGGTGTAGTATTCAAATATAACTGGTACCTAGAAAATTTATTATATCATGACCTTGCTCCAATATCATCCTTACATGCTCATAATCCATGTGACAAGAATTGAAAGTATTTAGCTCAATATTCTCAGCACCTTTCACAATCTGCCGTACTCACTCTTTCAAGCTTAATTTTTCTCCAGCCTGCTCTATGAACCCTGTGTTTCATCTGAACCGACACAATTTTCTCATTCTCGAGGAAAATACCTTGCTCACAATTCTCCACTCTTTAGAAAGAGGAACCATATCCTTTGCCCACTTTTTGATGGGGTTGTTTGTTTTTTTCTTGTAAATTTGATTGAGTTCTTTGTAGGTTCTGGATATTAGCCCTTTGTCAGATGAGTAGATTGCAAAAGAAGACATTCAGACAGCCAACAGACACATGAAAAAATGCTCATCATCACTGGCCATCAGAGAAATGCAAATCAAAACCACAATGAGATACCATCTCACACCAGTTAGAATGGCAATCATTAAAAAGTCAGGAAACAACAGGTGCTGGAGAGGATGTGGAGAAATAGGAACACTTTTACACTGTTGGTGGGATTGTAAACTAGTTCAACCATTATGGAAAACAGTATGGCGATTCCTCAAGGATCTAGAACTAGATGTACCATATGACCCAGCCATCCCATCACTGGGTATATACCCAAAGGATTATAAATTATGCTGCTATAAAGACACATGCACACGTATGTTTATTGCGGCACTATTCACAATAGCAAAGACTTGGAATCAACCCAAATGTCCATCAGTGACAGATTGGATTAAGAAAATGTGGCACATATACACCATGGAATACTATGCAGCCATCAAAAAGGATGAGTTTGTGTCCTTTGTAGGGACATGGATGCAGCTGGAAACCATCATTCTTAGCAAACTATCACAAGAACAGAAAACCAAACACCACATGTTCTCACTCATAGGTGGGAACTGAACAATGAGATCACTCGGACTCAGGAAGGGGAACATCACACACCGGGGCCTATCATGGGGAGGGGGGAGGGGGGAGGGGGGAGGGGGGAGGGATTGCATTGGGAGTTATACCTGATGTAAATGACGAGTTGATGGGTGCAGCACACCAACAAGGCACAAGTATACATATGTAACAAACCTGCACGTTATGCACATGTACCCTACAACTTAAAGTATAATAATAATAAATAAATGAAAAAAAAAAAAAAAAAAAAAAAAAAAAAAAAAAAAAGAAAGAGGAACCAAATTCTGCTTCATGTTTCTGAGTCCTACTTATAATCGAATACCTCGCATCTTAGTCTGTTTTGTGTTGCTGTAACAGAATACCACAAGTTGGGTAATTTATGGAGAGAAATAATTTAGGGAAAACAGAGCCTGGGGCGGGGGGGTGGGGGCGGGGTGTAATTTATGGAGAATGGAGGCCGGGAGGTCCAAGGTTGAGGCGCCCACATCTGGCGAGGGCCTCTTGCTGTGTCATCCCCATGGCAGAAGGTGGAAAGGAAAGAGAGTGCACGTGAGAGATACAAAGAGAATAGGGAAGGGGAGCAAACTCATCTTGCATCAGGAACCCACTCATGGTAAGTAACCCACTCCCATGGTAACTAACAAACTCCCATGGTGAGTAAACCTCTCCCGTGACAAAGCATTATCCCATTTATGAGGGCTCTGCCCTCATGACCTAATCACTGCCTGTAAGTCCCACCTGTCAACACTTGCACTTGGGATTAAGCTTTTCACACATGAACTTTGGGACACATTTGGGGAGACTGGGGAACATTCAAGTCATAGCACCCAGTTTACATTGCCCCTGAACCCAAAAGCCTTTCTCAAGCTCCCAAACCAAATGTCATTTTTCAGAATTGTAGGCTCATTTCATTTTCTTGGGTCTTGACATTGTCTGCATTGCCAGACACTTTTTTTTTCTAAATTGTTTACATGTTGTTTTTTCAGCTCTGTTGAAAATAAGCATAGAAACTTAGATGTTTGCCTCTTTTATATTCTCTCATAGCACACAACCAGTGCCTTTCACACTACACTCAATAGGAAGTTAATGTGAGTGCAGAAAAATGGGAATAAAGATATTCGAGGCAGAAGTGTTCATAATAGTTATAAATGGAAGAATAGTTATTAAAATGTTATTTAAAATGAGGAATAGTGAGATAATGGAATACTATGTAAATATTTAAATGACATTATAGAATATCATGTAATGTATAACATGATATGCTCTTTATAAATGTGTTACTAAATCTAAAAGCAAATTACACATTAGCATTGTATGATCTCAATTCTGAATAAAAAGGTTATATATTCTAAGAAAAACTGAGATTATAACAAAACATGAATAGTGGTCCTTAAATATGGATGGGAATAAGAGGTTTCTTTCCTTTTTTTTTTCAATTACATTTTTTGCTTTCAAATTATCTGTGATATTATCTGTATTTAATTGATTGTACACCCAATAGAAGTAGAAATAATGTAGCTTTAATTGGATTTCTAACTGCTTATTTATAACAGCAATTTTTTTAATATCTGAAGAAAACCCTGTTGATTTTTATTTCAATTTTTTTGTTTTTATAATATCTTTGGATAACATCTGAGTTTCAGTTGACTTTAATAACCCTTCATTTTAAATGTTCAAACATAATTTTTAAAGGTGTTAAATAGTAATTTGGGCTAAAAAAAATAGGCTTTATTGATTGGGTCAGTTCCTATACTGAATTTTGGAAGAAAAAAATTAATAGTTTTCCTAGAGCTTCTTGTTAAAAGTACAATTAACACTCCCAGAATTGTGAAGTATAGTACAGTCAAGGTTGTTTGCCCAGGAGCCAAATAATTAAAGGAACATATGTTGGGCAAGTTGGTGGGATGTCAGATAATGGATTTAAATGACCATATGAACATCTTTGCTGAGTTTTCCAGAATTCAGAGGTTCCCAGATGAATGAGACTGGGATCAAGGGACTAAGGGAGTGAGCAGAGCCTGTAATTGTGGTCGTTTATTCTATGTTGTTTATGCTTATCATAATTAACTCTTCTGTAACAAACAGACATCTGCTATGTAATATTCTGTTACCTACTTGGAAAGTAAAAACACCTTTCTAGGATTGTTGTAGTATATTAGAAGCAATCGTCCCAGTACATTCTGCCTTCACAGTCAATTACTACCATAAAGACATTACATATATCTCTAACTTAACATTCCATCAATTACCAAGGTGATGTTTTTCAACTGTTTTTGATTTACCTAAATAACCTGAGAGAACCAGACAGAAGTACGGGGATCTCCATTCAGAGTCATCAGGAAATAATTCAGCATTTATTTGTGTCACTCTAAGAATTCTACTCTCAAAAACAGAAAAAAAGCATGGTTTAAATTAAAAATGTAATACAAACTTATCACAGATAATTTGAAAGCAAAAAACGTAATTAAAAAAAAAGGAAAGAAACCTCTTATTCCCATCCATATTTAAGGACCACTATTCATGTTTTGTTGTAATTTCAGTTTTTCTTAGAATATATAACTTTTTTATTCAGAATTGAGATCATACAATGCTAATGTGTAATTTGCTTTTAAATTTAGTAACACATTATGAATAGCATGTCATGTTATACATTACATGATATTCTATAATGTCATTTAAATATTTACATGGTATTCCATTATCTCACTATTCCTTATTTTAAATAAAATTTTAATAACTATTCTTCCATTTGTAACTATTACAAACACTTCTGCCATGAATATCTTTATTCCCATTTTTCTGCATTCATATTAACTTCCTATTAAATTTATATTGTATCAGATAAATAAGTTCTTCGTTCTCCTTTTCTTTTAATGCATATACTTTTCCTCTGAGTTCTAAAAAAAGTGTTTCTCAAGCTTGCTTTCTAATTCCCTGTAGTATCCAATCTAATGGATCCTTCCTTCAGTGCACTTTGGTAGATATTATATTTTTCATCTCTAGAAATTTCCTTGAGATTTTCTCCTCTCCCAGAAAATTATGGTCTAATTTTAGAATGTAATGGTTTCTCAGATAACCCAATGAACAAAAATTAAATATTTGCTAACATTTTCTTCTCTTACAGTGTATCTGTTTCATTGAGGGCTATTTGTTGATGCCTCAATTCAACCTCATCCTTTAAGTACCTTCTTCTTTAAGTATTTTCATGAGTACTTCATAAATAGGTGAGTTCATTGAGATTAATAAGAGGAAGAATTATTATTATTAAATGTTAATTATTCAGTAAATTTTGTAAAGTCATTAATATGGCTTATAAATATAATATTAGAAATAGTTTTTAAGAGGCAAAACTTCTTAAGAAAGCAAGAAGTTGATTTTATTTTGTTGGAAACTTTTTACACTTTCAAATCTGTCCTGTTTTAATCTCAAGACATTCAGTTGCTTTTAAAAAATAATTTGGGTACAGATTTTTAAAAACCTCTATTAATGGCTAATTTTTGATTAGCTACAAATTTCTTGAGGTTCTTTTTGTTTTGTTTTGTTTTGTGGGGAGGGGGTCAGGGATGTGTGTATGTGAGGGGGTGTGTGTGTGTGTGTGTGTGTGTGTTTCCTCCCAGAAGTGTAAGAGGGAGTAGGAAGGAAAAAGGGGCAGGAGCAAAGAGTGAGTTGTTAAGAGAAACTCTTGGTAAACAGTCTCAATAAGAGACATAACGTTTATATTGACATCACCAGGAATGGTAGCATTTAAAATAAAGTGAATGAGGAGAACAATAAGTGACTTGGCAAGCAATTATAAGAAACAATGAACCAAGTTATTCAATGTAACACAAAATTATCACAGATAATTTGAAAGCAAAACATTAGAAAAAAGAAAATACATCTTTCTTATTCCCATCCATTCATACTTTGTTATAATTCCAGTTTTCTTAGTATACATAATATAAACTTTTTATGCAGAATTGAGAGAGATCACACAATGCTAATATGTAATTTGCTTTTAAATTAAGTAACACCTTATGAACAGTATAACCCACCAAATTATAACCCTTTGGGGGAAGGCAGATTTGATGCATGTAACTTAAGAGGCCTGTTACACCGGGGCATTGGTTGCTAGTGATAGTTTATGGCCTACCAACAACAAAATGTCTCATCCAGTTTTATTAAAACTCATTTAAAAAACTTCTATTACTGCCATATCTTATATATTACTACCCAAATAAGATGTACAGAAAGTTTTCTTCAATTATTGGAAAAACAGGATACATGTTGTTTTGTCAGCAGCTAAAAGAACCACCAAATAAAGGTTATTATATTGACCTGTTCTGAGTCATGTATTCATTCATTCATTTATTCATTCATTCATTCATTCAGTGATGAGTTTCTCAATTTACCAAAAGAGTAGGCACTATGTTAAATAAAACTTTAAAGGATTAGAATAATCCACTAAGACATTTTGTTCAATTATAGCAGTGGCAATTTATATTATAAATCGAAGTATAGAAAATATTCACCAAAGTGCCTGAAAATGGCTTTTTCTTCCCATCCAAGAGTCAATAATTAGTGCTTAGAACGAAAACACGAGTTCCAAGTTACAACAGATTAGAGGTGGATATGAGAAAATGGTTTATAGAAATCAGTTGAGTTTTGTTTCTCTTCACTTTCTGTAAAGGTTCTACATAATCTGAAATGGTTTCACTTGTGTCTTTTATGATGATCAGGTTTCTCTTTAATATGACTAAGTCCACTTTGGATTGTTCATTATAGATTCCAAGTACTTATTAATGTGACTGAATTGTAATATTTGATCTTGATGTTGGAGACTTGGGACAGTGTCAGAGAAGCCTATACTTGAACCTTCCTAAATCCTCCTCAAAGTATTTGTAAACTTTTCCTGTAAGACAACTTATTCTTTAACCACTTCAAACCAGATTTTCTTACATTTTGCTTTTCAATTTTCCAGGGGGTGGCTTTCCCAGACAAGCTTAATGAATAAGCTTTTGCTCTATTTCAACATTTATAAAACATGAGTCACTTCCTACTATAAAATTATTTGGCAATACTCAGGGAAAGAGTTATAATGGTGAAACATAAAAACGGGAACGATTTACTCAAGGAGAAGGGAGGATTTACAAAAAGAAGTAAGGAAGCAGAGAAGACAATCATCCAAAAGGAAAATTCTTCCTCAGCGAGGTATTTTAACCAAGTGGACTTACGAACTGAAAAGCGGAGATCTGTGATCTTCAAAAGCCTGGCCAAGTCTTAGAATCACTTGGGGGAGTTTTTAACAAACACCAAAGTCTGGGTTTCTCCCCTGGGGTATATGATTTAATTTGCTTGGGGTGACATCTGAGCATTGGTGTTTATTAATAGCTCTCCAGGTAACACCAATGGACAGAGTTGAGACCACTAGCCTTGATCATTGTCTCAACTGCCCATAAGAAATATACAGATAATGTAAGCAGAAGTGCATTTTATTTGTATTTCTACAGAAAGTGTGGATTAATTGATCTTTAATTTCTTTTGAGTTCCAGAAACATTGCAGTTAGAGGTTAAACACACACAGGCACGATAAAACATCAAGCTGTCAGATCTTTAAAGCAAAAGATAGGGTTTGGTTGTTAACACAGTCTTTAAATGCCATTGTTCAAAATCTCTAAGTAGTAACATTGTTGCAGTAATAATCACTGATCTTTAATAAAAATAAAATTGTGTAGTTTGTTCTAAGATTAAACATTAGCCAAAACTCTTAACTTTAGGAATATAAATAGGAATTGGCAAATTCTTTGGAAATAGCTGCCCAGTATTTTATTTCATTCCACTTGAAGGTGAAAGTGATAACATATGAAGAGCGATGTAGGAACGTAGGGTGATGTGCAGCCCTTATCAATATTTTCCTCCATGCTGAGAAAGCTGCTACAGTTTGAGGTATGGGCCAGGTGTGGTTGATGAGTCCTGGGGAATATGTCTATAAGCTCCACAATTGAGGAATAAAACAATTGATATGTGGGAATAGGGCTGCATGATTCAATACAATGAGGAAGGAGGCAGGGTCTCACTCCTCAAAAATAGCAAATCTTTCTTTTACTAAGCCTTGATTACTTACTTTTATTATAGTATTAATACACTTACAGGGATTAGTTGGAAGTCATCTCCGAACAAGAATGAAACATTAGGTAACAGAGTCCAAGCAGAAGCACCACTTCCACCAACATATCTGAAATCATGGTGCAGACATAGCCCCAATTCTTTCTGTGTTGCCTTCTCCTTCCCAACTGTTAACAGGACTGAACTTCACAATATCCTACTCTCAAATCTTACTGACACTTGAGGTTGCAGTCCCTTCTTCCTTCTCTATTTCCATTAAATCGGAATCTCTTTCAACCATTGTCAAGGTGCCTAACAAATATCCCATTAAAATTTTGGCTCATCTGATTCATACTTAATTTTTGTTAACTTCAGTTCCTTTGTTGGTGAAAGAAGAGTATTACTTGTCCTATAGTTTTTTATTATTATTATACTTTATTACACTTTTAGTATACTATATTATACTTTGAGTTCTGGGATACACGTACAGAATGTGCAGGTTTGTTACACAGGTATACACTTGCCATGGTGGTTTGCTGCACCCATCAACCCATCATCTATGTTAGCTATTTCTCCTAATGCTATCCCTCCCCTAGCCCCCGACCCCCCAATAGGCCCCGGTGTGTGATGTTCCCCTCCCTGTGTCCCTATGTTCTCACTGATCAGCTCCCACTTATGAGTAAGAACATGTGGTGTTTGGTTTTCTGTTCCTGTGTTAGATTGCTGAGAATGATAGTTTCCAACTTATCCATGTCCCTACAAAGGACATGAACTCATCCTTTTTTATGACTGCATAGCATTCCATGGTGTATATGTGCCACATTTTCCTTATCCAGTCTATTATTAATGGGCATTTTGGTTGGTTCCAAGTCTTTGCTATTGTGAACAGTGCTGTAATAAACATACGTGTTCATGTGTCCTTATAGTAGAATGATTTATAATTCTTTGGGTATATACCCAGTAATGGGATTGCTGGGTCAAATGGTATTTCTAGTTCTAGATCTTTGAGGAATCGCCACACTGTCTTCCACAATGTTTAAACTAATTTACACTCCCACCAACAGTGTAAAAACATTCCTATTTCTCCACATCCTCTCCAGCATCTGTTGTTTCCTGACTTTTTAATGATCGCCATTCTAACTGGCATGAGATGGTATCTCATTGTAGTATCTCAGTGATGATGAGCTTTTCTTCATATATATATATATATATATATATATATATATATTTTTTTTTTTTTTTTTTGCTGCATGTCTTCTTTTGAGAAGTGTGTTCATATCCTTTGCCCACTTTTTTGATGGGGTGGGTTGGTTGTTTGGGGCAAAGGATATGTCCTATAGTTTTTACTAGAACAAAAATTTGACTATTTTATGGGAAAGTATACCATAAACTTTTGCTACTCAACCTACAAAAATTCACAGGGTTTACTTTCTTTTTTTCTGCCGCCAAGTATGAATGCGGTATGCATTTGATAGATGCTTCTCCTATTGGAGTATTCAATGCCAGGTTATACTCATTGCCGTCCCATAATTACTTCAACTTTTGTGGCCTCCCTGTTGCTTTGTCCAAATTACTGTTTATAACTTTTCTACTTTCTTCAAATCTCTACTTTTCCCCCATTTCAGCTCCTGTAAGTAGATGATCTTCTATTTATGAGTCCATCTGATGGGATGTGCCTTTAATGTTTCTATATTTTATCCACCTATTTCCCTGGGTTTTCATCCTTCTTATCTCTCCTTGCTCCTGCCAAAAATTTCTCCTAAACTTGACTGAATTCTATCTCCTCCTTCTGTGAAACCTACTATTTCATTACACGCTCTCTGTCCAGCCTCCTCACTATGTATTAATTTGCCACCTTCAGATACATTCTGGTTTCACCATCCTAACATAAACTCTCCTTCACCCTGTTTCTACTTATATTACCATCTCTCTCTCTCTTTTTTTTTTTTTTTGAGACGGAGTTTTGCTCTTGTTGCCCAGGCTGGAGTGCAATGGCACAATCTGGGCTCACTGCAACCTCTACCTCCCAGGCTCAAGCAATTCTCCTGCCTTAACCTCTCCAGTAGCTGGGATTACAGGTGCCTGCCATCATGCCCAGCTAATTTTTGTATTTTCAGTATAGACAGGGTTTCCCCATGCTGGTCAGGCTGGTCTCAAACTCCTGACCTCAAGTGATCTGCCCGCCTTGGCCTCCCAAAGTGTTGGGATTACGGGTGTGAGCCACCGTGCCCAGCCTACCATGTCTCTCTTTTACCAGTATCCCACATCTTCTTAGTAAGTAGCATCTTCTCATCCTCTTTTGCTTTTACCTCTTATCTCCCTTTATCCCCTTTTCAAGTCTCATTTTCTGTGACCGCTTGGTTGCATTTTCCACAGTTAACAATTCCTACCTTTATGATGCCAGCATTCCCTTTGTCCTCTGTGATAAAGGCTTGTGTCTTGCATTTCACTCTTTCACTGACTCTCTTATTCTTCCTTGGCCTCCAAGTGCAATTTTACATACATCCATTCCATGGCTATCTTCTCTCCCTACAATTTCTCCCGTAAGTCCATAATCCATTCCTACAACTTGTAATATATACATAACTACCAATTTTGTGTGTTCAACACCACTCTCTTGAACCCCATTCTTGCATGAAAATTGTTTGGTGATCACTCCCACCAAACTCATATTTAAAACTGAACTCAGTATGTTTCCCTCAAGCACATTCATTTTCCAGTACTTTTTATTTATATTAATGGCATTATCAATTACTTAATATTAATGCTTCGTTCTCAATTACCCACTCAGCCATATTTAGTCTAAATGCAATTAGATTCATATTTAAAAATTATTTAATCAGTCTGGCCTATGCAATAACTATTAGATATACACACATGATTCTTTATTGTCATTGTTTAACGATATGGATATTTTGTAAAAATTAGTATGAAATAAATTACTAGAATTGTTCCAGTTAATGGCACTATATTTATAAGAAGAAAGGAGTTCATTTATTGCAATCTGATATGCAATTGTTGCCCTGGAACTAAACAAACCAAATATCAAGTGTGGTGTGAATCTCTTTATGATGCTGTTAAATCCTATTTGAAGTGTATCTTAAAATTAGTCTTAATGTTAAGCTATAGCAAGCGCTATGTCCCATTTATTTTGATTTTATTTAAAGTTCCTAGCACAGTGCCTATATCTAGTGAGTAATCAATAAATAATCACTAAATTCACAGAGACATTCAGGACTTGAGGTAAAATGACAAAAGTCACCCCAAAAATGAAATGACTGTAGGGAAAATTGCTGGTAACAGAGTAGAGAGACTATAAAAACTTTCTTGGCTTACTTCTACATTATTGCTAAGCCCAGATAAAGTGATGGCATCTTCAGCAAGAAAAAAAGGAAATAAATACAAGAAGTACATAAATTTCTACCCTACATTGTCATCATATGTTTCTTATATCTTTTTTCTTTGTGATTGGCAAGCCTACATATTTAGCTTAACTGTTCATTTTGGTAGTTCTTCCAGAAATATCATAAGATTAGCTAACTTATGAAACATGAGCAATTTTTCTCCATGATTTTTACTAGTAACAGCAATTAGTTAACAGAAGGATTCAATGCAAGCAGAGCTAAGGAGTCATTTGCTGGTAAAACTTTACTGGAGGTGGTGATGGGAGAGCCATTTAATAGAGTTTACACATTTTAAAGCAGTTTGAGCCAGGAATTATGAAAACATAGACCTTAAGAGAACTAATTTCCAACTTTGTAAATTTTATCATAAAGTTACAGAATTACTTTGAGATTCTTCATAAAATTCCAGCACTTTTGATTTTATCTTGAAACTGGAGTGGCTTGGAGTCAAGCCACAGTTCTTGTGTATTTTTTACAGTTGGTTTTATGCTGCCTCCTTGTTAGTTTTATGCTGCCTCCTTGTTAGTTTGACTCTATGACATGCCTGAAAATGTGTCAAGAAAATCCATTCTCTTGTTTTCATTAGCAAGATAATATACCTTCATAGAATGCTTACTGTGCAAATGACAGTCTCCCTTCACTGTAAGAATGGGAATTATATTGGAGTTTTCAACACAGCCATTTGCTGAAAATGAACTTGCTGGTGTGGGCTACTTTTCCACCAGCAGGATGTAGAATGAAAAATGCATTGATGGCTTGGTATTTGATATCTTAGACTCACACATGATATGTGGAACACAGGGAAGAATTAAGGTGAAAAAAGGAAAAGAAGTGAGAAGAACTTTGCTTTGATTATGTCTCTTTTAACCTATACAGGCAAAGTTCACATTTCACTATGAATTATTTATCCCATTAACTTAAGTCAAATTAAATGAAGAAATGGTAGTAACAACATTTTGTAAAATGGCAAATAGCTATATAAAAGGAAAATATTTTCATTATATTACAATATCATATGTAGTAATATTATAAATGCATCTATATGGTAAATATAGTAATACTATAAATACTATAAATTAGCATATATAGTATGGATAGTATAAATTTATAAATACCATACATACATAAATACAAATAACATACATATTCTTTGTGAAGTCCTCAATGCCAAGAGAGATGTTTGTCTTCATTTTTGTGTCTATTGAGGGGGTGGCATATTTTATGGGTGTATGTGCTTAGTTTATAAAGAAGTAGCATCACCTTAAGATTATTTCATCATCACCTTAATAATCACAGCTGGATGTGTCTATTAGGGTGAAAAAAAACCTAATATTTTTCTTTGGAAACACAAAGAGTTAAATTTTAAAAAGTAAGAGAAAGAAGGATCCCAGAATTCTCCAGTGTGACATTCTGGAAATACTTCTATAAAACAGAAATATCTATGGATTAATGTGTCTTACCTGAGAGTATCGCTCTACAAAAACAATAGGATGACAAAAATATCTTGGGGACTCGTCTATTCCCAATAGATGCTCTATATTCTACAATGTATTCTAAATAGAAGGCATGCTTATTCCAAAACGCCATGCCCAAACTCTAAACACAGTGAAATTTATATGTCCGTTTCTTTATGGAAAAATTTAAAGCCAGCTTCTAACATATTCTGGAGAATTAATAAAGGCTTATCAACAATGTAGAATTGATTCTTTTTCCTGCTTGTGAATCCTAGCAGACTCTCCAGTCCCAGGTCTAATCTCACCTTCTTGTGGAGATGTCCATAAGTGCAGAAAGGAAAATTAAAAATAATCTTACGGCTGGGCATGGTGGCTCACGCCTGTAATCCCGGCACTTTGGGAGGACGAGGTGGGTGGATCACCCAAGGTCAGGAGTTTGAGACCAGCCAGGCCAACATGGTGAAACCCCATCTCTACTAAAAATACAAAAATTAGCTGGGCGTGGTTGAACGTGCTTATAATCCTAGCTACTCGTGAGGCTGAGGTGGGAGAATCGCTTGAACCTGGGAGGCGGAGGTTGCAGTGAGCCGAGATCACATCATTTCTCTCCAGACTGGGCAACAGAGGGAGACTCCATCTCAGGAAAAATAAAAAATCATCTTACTTGGCTGTGTTATTTTTACAGAGGAGAAAATTGAAATGTACAGAGGTTAATTGAATTGCCTAAGCTCACACTGTCTAGTTCTGAGGCTAAAACCCAAATCTTCAAGTCCAAGTCCACTCACTTTCCCAACTTCCTGACTGTCTGTAGTGAACCTCTCAGCTTTGAAATTACTAAATGAATGCAGTTTAGGAAGATAGTGTTCTAGGAAATGGGTGAAATGTTCCAGGACCAGCTCCCTGACCGAGCATGTCTTTCTGACAAAGGTAATAGATGTAGGAGGCTTGCTGGACTCAACGCCTCCCTCTGTCCCGCCTGGTTAGTTTGAGGGCGTTATGATGGCAATTACAACACAGGGTTGGAACAACCTCCTTGCCAAGCTTATCATAGATTCCTTTTGGTACCAGGAATCAGTGTATGTTTCAGAATACTGATCTTGAAACAGGGTCTATAAGTGGACTTCAGGGGGTCAGGAAAGCAGCTCAGCTCTAGCACTGACTCTGGAGGTGCAGATGGGATAGTGAGACAGTGGACAATTGGTAAAAGATTCAGATGGCCAAGGAATCAGGTATTTAGAACCAAGTAGGAAAGAACGTAGGCAAAGGAGAGTTTTCAGATTTAGGCCAGAGGACAGGGAGGCAGTTGTTATTTCTGAGAACTGTACATGGCTGGCAAAACCCTCTACACTGACTTGGATCTAGAAAAGTCTTAAGGTGGGCCTGAAGGCATCAGGACACCTCTATTAAAAAAAAAAATCCCTCAAATCAGAAAACATTAGAAAAGGGACTAGGGATAGAGAAGGTGTTCTATCAGCCATATAACTTGTATCCAGAAATCTCCTCTGGCAACAACAGCTAGTTCTGGGCAGCAAAAGAAACTCAGAGAATACCATACCAATCCAGCAGGCAAGATAGGACCACTTATTCCTGAGTCTAGAAAGGGTCATGATTCCTTCTCACGTCTGCTAAATATGGAGAGGAGCAGAGACTGTGTTTTGCATCCTGTATTGTTTAAGATGGACTCAAGTGCTGCATGGGACAGAGTGAGCCTTCGGGTGGCACACCAGTAAAACTGCTGTGAGGAGCTGGGGTTGTCAGAGGCAGGGATGTTGCTGAAGACTTTAAGAACAATCGAAGTGATGTTTTGGAAAGATCTGTCTGAATGGGGAGCACAGAATGGAGGAGAGAATTTGCAGACTGGAAAATTGCAGAAGTCCAGGCATGGCAATGTAAATGGAAGTCAGGATGAGCATGGTATAGAAACTACAGGTGAATAGAAAGGCTTGCAACTATTAGGTGGGTGCAAAAGTAACATGTGGTTTTGCCTTTAAAAGTACTAGATTGAGAGCTTAGGAGAGCCACTGCATAATTTACTATGACACACAATTCTATTAACAGGCCAGAACAACAAGAGAAAACCAGGACACTCCCACGGAAACTCAGATGTATGGTCACCGTGGATATGGGGTTCAAAGCACAGGAAGAGTCCAGGTG
Source organism: Macaca nemestrina (assembly GCF_043159975.1). Lineage (NCBI taxonomy): Eukaryota > Metazoa > Chordata > Mammalia > Primates > Cercopithecidae > Macaca > Macaca nemestrina. The sequence goes on along the minus strand of NC_092132.1, from coordinate 130,199,830 downwards.
GATTTCGGGTTTGGTCAGCTCCTGGAAAACTTAAGTCCAGCCTACTTGGAAATAGAACAGTGCTCTCATACACTCCGTATGATATGACACAGGATCACAGGGTGTGATCAATCACCTAACTAGGTATTACTGTCTTTTTGTTTAGCCCTTTTTTTTTGCTTTAGTTAATAAGTTAATAAGACTCAAATGTGAAGTATTAGCACTGTAATACCCCAGACTCCAGACTCTTACCAAAAGTAGTTTCAGAGTTTCCCAAACTATATTCTGAAAAATACTGCTGAAATGATGTGATGATTCAAAAATATATTCTCAAATTTTTTGGCATTCTTCCCATTAAGAGAAGCAGTCTAATTCGGGGGTCCCCAGCCCCGGGCTATGGACCATTACTGGCCTGTAGCTTGTTAGAAATAGGCTGCAGAGCAGGAGGTGAGCTGTGGGTGAGTGAGCACTACCACCTGAGCTGCACCTGCTATTTGAGACTCTAACGTAGCTGCCGATCTTAGCATGGCAGGTCAATTCTCCCTGACAATCACACAGACAGGCCTGCATAGCACCCCGTTACACAAATTTCCCTAGTACTGCCTTAACATCGAGCAAATAGTTAAACCTAGGGAAAACGGTGCCCAGACATCAAAGCTAGAAATGAAACATATGGCCAGTAGGAACCTTGCATGGGCTTCTCCCCTTGCTGGAGCAAGTGAAAATAATAGAAACAGTTTTACATTCCTAATACCAGGACCCGTCTTAGGTCGACAAAATCTGACACAAGTCAAAGTAACAGAGACTGCTGTTTCAATAGATTCATTGGAGAGTCTAAGGCAGCCCTCAGGACCAAGCTGTAAAGGAGATACGATAGAAATAATCACTCCAGTACCACAGCAGACAGGCCTTGAAGGCAATGGAGCCCTTTTAATCGAACTTAGCATTTTTTTTTTTTTTTGCTTCTTACCTTCTACTTGAAACAAAATTAGTTACCAATAGACTTAGGCAAATGCTATACTGCAGGTAGGCACATAATCCCAACCTACATAAGCACTAACACAATTATGACACTTTGAGTTGGTCTGGTGGAATTATCTCCAGCCTTCTCCCTGTGTCTGGTTACAGTGGTTAATTTCCTTCTTTCCTAGTTTGTCTGCTTCTCGTTATTGGGCCTTGAGAAAATGCAGCTGAATCTGGCTTGGTTCAGGGAAGAACAGGAGTGTGAACCCTACTGTGAACTGTGCATGCGAAGGATCTAGGTTGTAGGCTCCTTATGAGAATCTAATGCCTGAAGTGGAAAAGTTTTATCCCAGAACTGTGCCCCCCACCTCCATGCCCCTGTTCCCCAGTGGAAAAATTGTCTTCCATGAAAGTGGTCTCTGGTACCAAAAAGGTTGGGAACCATTGGTCTAATTCCTCCTCCCTTCAGTGTGAACAAGAACAAGACTTAGTGTCTTGTTTCTAATGAATAGTATGTCGTGAGAATGAAACTGCAGAGCTTTTGTTTTGTTTTGTTTGAGACAGATTCTTGCTCTGTTGCCCATGCTGGAGAGTTCAGTGGTGCTATCTCAGCTCACTGCAACCTCCACCTCCTGGGTTCAGGCAATTCGCGATTCTCCTGCCTCAGCCTCCAGAGTAGCTGGGACTATAGGTGCATGCCACCACACCCAGCTAAGTTTTGTATTTTTAGTAGAGACTGGAATTCACCATGTTGGCTAGGATGGTCTCAATTTCTTGACCTCGTGATCTGCCCGCCTTGGCCTCCTCCCAAATTGCTGTAATTACAGGCCACTGTGCCTGGCTGACCCTGCATGGCTTTTGAGGGTAGAATATAAAAGACAACACAATTTCCACCTGGTCTGTCTTGGGACACTTGCCCTTAGAACTCAGATGCCAGGGTCTAAGGAGAGCCGAGGCCACATGGAGCGCTTTTGTGAGGGTGGCCCAGATGATGCCTGGTTTGGCTTGGGTCCCAGGTAGCAGCCGCAGTAACCACCAGACATATGAGATGTTTCCAGACCCAACTACTGACTAATGACAATTGCATGAGAGGATCTAGGCAAGAAAGTCCTGGCTATACCCAGGCACATTCTGGAACTGTGGGAGATATAATACTCATAAATGTTTGTCCGATGAGTATTAAAGTGTGTGTGGTGGTTTGACCAGCTGTCATAAAGAATTAGAACAGATAGTAAACATTTTTCCACCAGAAATAGTTCTATGATCAAATATCTTCTGAAAATTCTATGTATTATTTTGGCATGTCACCAGGCAAGGTAACTGTCAACTGAAAAAATCATGATCTATAAATTTGGAAAGAAGACTTTATTTCTTGTCAAGAATTACAGCCTGCAAGGTGACCCTTCTGATAGGCCAGGAAGCGTAGCCTCCAGCAGAGACCCAAAGGCAGGCACTCTGAAGAAGGAGCTGGAACAGGGATTTGTGCTGAATAGGTTGGCCAAATATTCAGATTCAACAGCCTATAGGAGGAGTCATTAATATCCACGAAGGCGATCCTGCTGCGTGTGTATTGAATAAACGTGCATGTTACCTACCTCCCGTGTTCACTCTACAGTACAGACTTAACATTTAAATATATAATGTTACAATTAGGACCTACACATCACAAGGTGAAGCAAGGATATTATAAGTGCTCAACCTCTGTAAACTGGCTAGAGACAGTCCACGGTTGGTAATCATCTTATCAGAGGAAAGTGACTGAAATCACTCTCTTGTCTCATCAAAGCACCTGGTGGAACAGGGGCTTATGAGTCAGGGTCTGATGGTTGGTGAGTTGCAAATGTTTTGATAATGCTTATCTCAAGGCTAGTGCTCCCTTAGCTGCTAGAGAAAAAGGAAAAACTTGTAGCAGTTACAACACAGTTTATTATTTAAGCGTAGAGGTACAGGATGTAACCCTTGCCTACGTGAGCTTAGGTCTTGTTTATAATTTAGTATCTTATTGCCACAAAGAGTCCATTCCGTCAGTCTTATAATCTCTATTTTAGCATTAATGCTGGTCAGTTGTTACGTCTAAGGCAAAAGGCTTAGACAACAAAGTGTGTCTGACCTTCCATCCCATTGTGACATAGGTTTTAAGGTTTCTCTGAGGTTCTCTTGGCCAACAGGGGATCTGTTCAGTCAGCTGTGGGGTTTAGCATTTTAGTTTTCAAAACACATTAAAGTTTCTGAGAATTTGTCATTGCTTAAATGGTGCTTTCAGTGACACCATCCTCCCCCACCCCTTGCCTTTTTTGGTAGCAATAACTCTTAATGTCTCAAAAATCACAATGTTTCACTCAGCACAGTGAAAATACTTAGAAACACTCTCTGTTTCAATGTGGTGTTGTACATTGTTTCTAGAATATCTCATTAGGGGCTAAGTTTATGATTTTGTGTGCATTGCTATCTTTCTAATTTTGCCAAAATAGATCCTCTGCAACTTAAATAAGAGGTTTTGATCCAAGCCACCAAACATCCTATCTGGACAGTAAAAACCTTTAAGAATGGGATTGAGCTGAGCTAGACAGAACCCAGGAGTGATAGCACGGATTATTCGGCTTCGATGCAATAACACTCAGACCTCTAGTTAGCCTGAGCTCAAATGTTTTACCTGGAGGTCTCCTGAATATCTAATTCTCATGTAGAAGACAACGTTTGCTGAGGTGTCATCTGAAGTTCACCAAAAGTAAACCCTACAATTCTGCAACACAATAGATCAACAGTAAGGAGTACAGAACTGTGATTAATATGCATGTAGGGCTTTTGAAGAAAACATGAGTGTGATACACGATTGGCTCTGACGTCAGGCTTTGACAAGAAGTGATAAAGGGAAGTGTAAGTTGATCATGACTCACTTGGTAATCTGGTTCCAACCACTCCCTCCTGTGTACAAACATGGCAAGCTCTATCCTTCTTTCCTATCCAGAAATGGTGGGAACAGATGGCTTTGGAGAAATTTGTTTTGTAAGAGGAACTTCTGAATTGTCCAGCATGATATTTTTTTTTCTTTTAACATGAGCCTTAGCTCCAAACAGGCTTACTAGAGGCCAATCTTCTATCACATTGTTGGGAGATGCCACCTTCTCTCTGACTACACTAACAAATCTCTGGCCTTGGCCCTGGTACATTTCTGCCTAAATTTCACAAATGAGAAAAGCTATAACTGGAGCAGAGGTTTGTAGCAAAACAAAACAAAATAAAACCAAAATAATACAATTAAGAGACAGAACTGAGTTGATTTCCTGTTTTGGCATTAACTGGTAGTGGAAGTTTTTTCAAAAGTAACTTGGCCTCACTGATTTCGGGTTTCTTATTAGGAAAATGTGTGGGTTTGGCTCAGAGGTTAAGAATTCTTCTTACCTAACTGGTTATTCTGCAGCTCAAATCTCTGGCATATTCGGCAGCATCTCTGCTGGAGTCAATGGTGGTGTGCTATAGAAAGCAGGTCTTTTTTTTCATAACATCTATCTATACCTTCTCTGGTTCTGTCATCTTCCTTTTTTCCACCTATTTCAAAAAATCTTACACATGAAATGACCACACATTATTAGTGAACTTTGCCTCAAACAGCATCTCCAGCCTTCTCACCCCATGTAGTTTTCATTTGTTCTAAATGCTAACTACCCTTAAACTGTACATTCCGTCTCCTTATTTCCTGGTTGACTCTTCCCTCTCAGCCCTCAATCTTGTCTCCAAGTCACTGGCAATCAGTAAACTGTTCTCTTGTGTCTTCAACCAGCTTCTTCCCCTCTAAGCACAGTTTATTCTTATGAGAAGTCGTTCTTTCCAGGACAGAAAGACCAATTCAAGCCTCAAATGAAAATGTTGCCTGTCATCTGCCATCTTCTCCCATATATGTGCTACTGAATGTTTTATTTTCCAGTATTTTGGTTGCCAGTTCTTGACTGCAAAATTCACAGAGAATGTTCTGCACTTGAGCAGGGTTTATGAGATAACTGAATTCTCATGCTTGCTTTGTTTTTTGCTATGTGTTCTTCTGCAAGGGATTGCTGTGTGGCTTATGCAAATTCATTCATTAGTAGAACCTGCCCCTCAGTCTTATGGTATCCTCATATTGTAAATTAGCTCTGTTCTTACCTTGCTCTACTTTTTTCTAAACTGTACACATTAGGAGCTTATGTGAACTTCACTGGCCATCAGAGAAATGCAAATCAAAACCACAGTGAGATACCATCTCACACCAGTAAGAATGGCAATCATTAAAAAGTCAGGAAACAACAGGTGCTGGAGAGGATGTGGAGAAATAGGAACACTTTTACACTGTTGGTGGGATTGTAAACTAGTTCAACCATTATGGAAAACAGTATGGCGATTCCTCAAGGATCTAGAACTAGAAGTACCATATGACCCAGCCATCCCATTACTGGGTATATACCCAAAGGATTATAAATCATGCTGCTATGAAGACACATGCACACGTATGTTTATTGCAACACTATTCACAATAGCAAAGACTTGGAATCAACCCAAATGTCCATCAGTGACAGACTGGATTAAGAAAATGTAGCACATATACACCATGGAATACTATGCAACCATAAAAAAGGATGAGTTTGTGTCCTTTGTAGGGACATGGATGCAGCTGGAAACCATCATTCTCAGCAAACTATCGCAAGAACAGAAAACCAAACACCGCGTGTTCTCACTCATAGGTGGGAACTGAACAATGAGATCACTTGGACTCGGGAAGGGGAATATCACACACCGGGGCCTATCACGGGGAGTGGGGAGGGATTGCATTGGGAGTTATACCTGATGTAAATGACGAGTTGATGGGTGCAGCACACCAACATGGCACAAGTATACATATGTAACAAACCTGCACGTTATGCACATGTACCCTAGAACTTAAAGTATTAAAAAAAAAAAATCTGGGGTGTGTGTATGTGTGTGTGTGTGTGTGTGTGTGTGTGTGTGTGTGTGTGTGTGTGTCAGAAAGAGAGGAAGAGAGAGAATATATGTGTGTTTTGGGTGTTTGGTTTTGCCATCTCCCTGCAGAGAGGAAGGTAATGAATAATCATTTATAGTATAAGTGGATAAAATTGGTTAAAAGATGTGAAGATTAGTGAGGTTATAGCAAGTATCATTTTCTATTAATAAATAGAACAGGGAAACATACCTACTAATTCACTTTACTTACCTAAAAAAGCCAAAGTTTTAAAAAATTCAACAGTATTTTTCTGTAACTTCTATTGTTCAAGGTTTAAGATTTGGAAAATTCCAAAAGAAATATGGAATGTTTACTTATGGGTTTAAAACGTAAGCAAAATAAATCCTGGCTTCTGGAAAATATTACTATGCGAAGAATTAGTTGATTTCAAATTCTCAGACAATTCTGTTAATTCTCAGTGGATGGTGACTGTGTGAACACACTGTACTCAGCGGGGTTAGATTTACCAACAAGAAAGACATTATTAGTTGCAGTACATTGTGCTGTCCACTTTGGCAAGAGTGAAATGAATTTATTACTAACTTACAGCACTGCTGTTTTGCATGTAGATCCCAGTAAAGAACCCAGCTAACCAATACTGCAATCCAATTTGCCAGTATCAATAAAAATTGACTGAAAAAAAATTCTCTTCTGAATTAAAAAAAATATTTTCAAGGGGACTATTTGCTTCTATTAATATATGTTAAGGGTCAAGGAAAATCATGCCCTCTGCATAAGAAAATGTGTATAGATAACCTGAGAAAATGATTCACGATGTAAGTGACATATATAAAAAATTGAGCTAATTTACCCTTTCTTCAGCAGTGGCATCCTTAGGAATACCTGTGAAAATATCATTTCATTACCATTTTTTAAATCTTTGCCAATTTGATGGATGAAAAATATGATTTATATTTTACATTTCAATCTTTAAGCAATCTGGAATGAGTGGATATAATATTTCAAGTTTACGTTTTTCTTTTCCATACATACCTATTAATTACTAAGCCTGCTAATTAATATCATGTTTTGAGCAATCTCGACTCACTGCAATCTCCACCTCCCAGGTTCACGCTATTCTCCCGCCTCAGCCTCCTGAGTAGCTGGGACTACAGGCACCCGCCACTGTGCCCAGCTAATTTTTTGTATTTTTAGTAGAGATGGGGTTATACCATGTTAGCCAGGATGGTCTCGATCTCCTGACCTCGTGATCTGCCTGCCTCGGCCTCCCAAAGTGCTGGGATTACAGGCTTGAGCCACTGCGCCCAGCCAGAAATTAAAAACTTTTGAAACTTTGTTTCAAAGCTGGAGAATTTCAAGTGACAAGCAGGCCAAGAATGAAACCATTTCTGAATGGCTTGGGAAGTGATAAGAAAAATGCAACTCATTATCAAGGAACTGAGAGAGAAGCATTTTCTATAGGATTGTATGGACATTGTTATCACTCAGGACGGTGACAGGAAGTGGGGATTAGAATAGGAAACCTGTGAAATGAGCAGTAAATCCCGGATGAATAGGGAGAAGTAGCTTGGAGGTTAAGCAAATGTAGAAGGGTGCCTAATAGAAAAACAGGTGCTTGCACACATGTAAAAAGTATAACAATAGAAGTGGGAAACTGAGAGAAACCAAACACTGGATCCTAGGCTTGTCGTTCTTATAAAGTGGTAGAATGAGGGTTGTCTACTAAAAGCCTGCAGGTGCATGTTATCCTTGGTGTACCCAAACAAGGTGAAATCATGCTAAAAGTGAGGCATGTATGGTAAACAAAGGAACAGTCCTTTCAGAAAGCACAGTGAAACGTCTAGAAGAGAGAGCCATGGTGTGATGACAAATTCCCACAGGAAGCACAGGGAAATACTGAGGTAAAAGTATAGGAAAAGATCGATCAAAGTAGTTTCTATTTTGAAAGCTGATGAAGGCTGGCAGACTCTTGAGAGAAAAAGGTATAGTCCTAGGAGGAAATTCTTGGAAAAATAAGAGCACAGAAGTTGGAAGGTGGGAGTTTTATCTCCTCTATGCAGATCACAGAACCTTGCAGAAGCTCTCAAATGTCTACAACAAGCATTTCCTAATTATCCATTGCCCAGAGTTGCTTGGCATACCATACCTAGTGGGTACACTCTAGAAGGTATTATTATGGGAAAGTATTTATCAGAAACAGCGACATCTTGTGAACAGGCCCAGAGCAACAGAGTAAGTAGAACGAAACATGAACCACACGTTCCAAGAAGCTCCAGGGGTGCTCTCCATTGTTACTGCTTGTCCTTAGGAAATAAGGAAATAAGTCAGGGCAGGGAGTAAGGACATCTACAGCAGGGAAGCTGATCAGGAGAAATACTGGTCTGCAGAAGAAACATAGTCTAGAGATGTAAACAATTCGTCATGAAATTACTGACGCAGAGACCTAGAGAAATACATCAGTTTACCTGCCAAACCTTGTAAAGGGCCCAAGAGCGCTGTTATTCATGTTCTCAACTGTATTGATTAATAGTTCTCAATTCATTTTAGCAAACAATAAAAAGTGAGTCTAAGTGAGTGTACTTTTTTTTTTTTTTTTAACACCAGATGTTAAAATCGATCACGAAGCTACAAAATTTAAAGGTCTTCTACAGGCATAGTAATAGACAGATCAGTAGAGCAGAAGAGAAAGTCCAGAAATGCACCAAAATATACCTAAATATTTAATGTATGATAAGGTTATAGTTTCATATTAGAGGAGAAAGTTTAGAGGACTTAAAACATGATATTAATTAGCAGGCTTAGTAAACTAGGTATGTACGGAAAAGAAAAATATAAACTTAGAATATTCTATCTACTCATTCCAGATTATTTAAAGATTGAAATGTAAAATATAAATATAAATCATATTTTTCATCCATCAAATTGGCAAAGATTTAAAAAATGGTAATGAAACGGTATTTTCAAAGGTATTCCTAAGGATGCCAGTGCTGAAGAAAGGATAAATTAGCTCAATTTTTTATATATGTCACTTACATCATGAATCATTTTCTCAGGTTATCTATACACATTTTCTTATGCAGAGGGCATGATTTTCCTTGACCTTTAATGTATATTAACAGAAAAAAATAGCCCCCTTGAAAATATTTTTTTAATTCAGAAGAGAATTTTTTTTATTATTTTTTTCTTTATTTTACTTTAAGTTCTGGGATACAGAGAGGGAGAAGAGCGGTGATTTTCCCATTCTTGGAAAAAATATTTGCACAGCCATTTTCATCATTTCTTCCTCTATCACATCTTAAGTGGTAGAAAGGGGAAAAGGAGAATATGTTCAAGTATAAGTGGAATGTTGTATCCAAAAAAACCTAATTCCCATAGGAAGCAAAGGGAAATGAATAGTTTGTATGCATCAGGGCTCTCCAGAGAAACAGAATCAACAGGGTGTGTGTGTGTTTGTGTGCATGTGTGTGTGTATGTATGTGTATGTGTGTGTGTGTGTGTGTATATATATCTCTCACATATATATCTCTTTCCTATACATATGAAAGAGATTTACTTTAAGCACTTGGCTCACATAATTGTGGAAGCTTGGTAAATCAATATTTTGTTTTCCCTGGAGAACCAGAGAAGAGCTGCAGCTCAAGTCCAGAGGTGGTCTGCAGGCTAACTTCCTTCTTGTTCAGGTGAGGTCAGTGTTTGTTGTACTAAGGCCTTCAACTGATTGGTGAGGCCCACCTGTATTATGAAGTGCAATCTGATTTACTCATAGTCCTCTCATTTAAATGTTAATCTCATAAAAATATCTTCTCAGAAATGACCAAGAATAAGATCTGACCAAATATATGGACCTTCTGGCTCAGTCAAGTTGACATATAAAATTACCATCTACCTAATGCATATGGGGCTTAATGCCTGGATGTGGGTTGATAGGTGCAGCAAAGCACTATGGCACATTTATACCTATGCAACAAACCTGCATATTATGTATACGTATCCCAGAACTTAAAGTAAAATAAAAATAATTCAATGCCAAAAAGGAAAACAAAATTAACCATCACATATTTATATGTTAAAATTCCAAATCTTAATTTCTTCGAACTCTTCTCTCTCAGTTAAATGACACTCCACTGAATTTATTTTCTCTCTTTTTAAGCTGTTCTCACAAATAACTTCCTTCTCGACCTATCCCCATCTGCTTAATACTAAATTAACAAAATACGAATATTTGAATGGTTGTCATTCATACACATTGTGCATAAATAATCACCCATTTTTAAGAGGATGGGTTAACAACTTTCTTTGCTTGCAAATTGAGAGAGAGATCAGAATTTCCCGGTCTTGTATTTTGATTCTCTCAGCTGAGCACCTCTTATCAATCCAGAAGCACATGACAAGAGCAGGTAAGATTGTAGAATGACTCATTCCTAAAGAGATCAACATGTTGAATATATTCTTGTCAGTGTTCTCCTACATTGCTTATTTAAAAGTGAGGATAGTGCTGTCAGTCTCAGAATCTGTTGGTCCTCGCTTGTAAGATTTTATCTGATCAAAAGATGAAGAATCAGTATATATGTGTGTGTGTATATGCACACACATATATATACACACATATATATAATTTTCTGAATATACATAGTAGGTTCATATCTATATACACACATATATATTTTTATGTTGGATATATAGTACATTTGAGAGTATATATGCGTGTGTGTATATGTACAAATATATGCAAAATATATGTAAATATATATAGTACATCTGGGAGTTTGTATATATACACACATACATATACACACATATATATGTGTGTGCACGCACGCGCGTGTGTGTGTGTATATATATGAATTCACATACTCCCAGATGTTTAAAGTACATTTTAATCCACTTGTGATATCTTTGGGCATTATTGTTCATGTGGGTGTCCATTACTTTGTAAAGTGGATCCAGGATTTTCTACCCAAAAAAGCTGATCCTCTTTGTCCTACAAAGGATCCACTGAAGGGCCTTCTTAGTTATGCAGAGGTAGTATGGTGAGCAGTCTTATCTGCTTTTATTTGCCCTGTTGGCTGGGGAAGGATTCCCATCCTAGGGTTATGGAGATGCTGAACACATGTTGCCTGGTCCGAGACAGATAAGGTTGACAAATGCTCATGTCACATACACTCATGGCTCAAGGAAGAGGACACTGCATGCCCTAAAGGCCACATGAGGAACATAAGTACAGGGAACAGGGAACAACTAGGGCTGTGGGAAGCAGGCTTTCTAATTGGTATCAAAGGGGTGAGGTGCTCTCTGGTTCCTGTGGGAGTATGTGATTGCCTTATATGAGTAATTCTGTAGCTGGCAGGGAACTGAAGCTCACTACTCAGGGTTAAGCAGGACCTTTGCCTAGTCCCTGCGATAAGGAGAGTTGTTTGACTAGTGGACATTATCCATGGGAGAAAGGTGAGGAGCAAGATTGGTGGTGAAGCCATTCCAGGCCCTACCAGTTTTCCCCAGATGTCATGTCATGCATAACACTGAACCTTAATTTTAGTCCTTATATCTCATCATGCCAGTGGGGAGTGTGGGGAGAAGAAAGAAAACGTAGAAGAATTATAAAGATGGGTGGTGTCTATCCTCATTCTACTTGGAAGGCAGATTGTTCTGCCAAGCCCTGTCTGCTTGTTAAGTGCATCAAATTCTGCAAATGGTGCATCCGCTGACTGTCCACAATATATTAACATCTCTGCTGATTACCTATTGCTTTAAAACTTAGATATTATACGATGAGAGGATGGGCTGTTTCATGTTACAAAGGACCTAATAGCATGTAGCATGTCTTAAATACACAGCTAGTAATTCAGGGCCTGAGAGGTTATTAACTCGTTATAAAATAGCAACCTAAGCAAGAGGGTAGAAACTTATGTAAATATAGTACCTGAAAGGTGATAACAAAATCTCTTGGCTTTCTTTTGTGGAAATGTATTTACTAATCTCAAAAGCAAATAGCTTTCTTTTCTTTGTGCAACACTATCTACTTACCACAGGTGGGAACATAGCAAGTTAGACTACGACACCCTAATACCTTTTTTCCCCCTCCTCTTCTAAGACTCAGCAGTTCATGACTTGTGGTTCTGAGGCTCTACTTGTTTTTGAAGAGTGATCCTCTTTCAATTATTAATTTAGTGTGCAAATATTTAGTAGCTACTATTTTCTAATCACTGTATTTGTGTCTTGGGGATTTAATGATGAATAACACATATATCTTTAAAAGAATCTTGGTTTAGAGGAGAAAAAGCTTGTTTTGTTAAATTTGGAAAATATTTATTTTTCATGCTTATTTTTACATAATTGTTAAGTTATAAAAGTGATACCAACCACTGCTTAAAAATTTATAAAAGTGATACCAACCACTGCTTAAAAATTAAGAAATACAGAAAGAGAGGAGATAAAAATACTTATCTTCTTACCACACACACATGCACACGTCTCTAAATATTTTGGATTTCTTTTTCTGTTTTTGGTTTTTATTCTTAATGAATTCTTGATGTTTTTATTTAGTTTTGATCATTTTTCATATAACCATATTACTTCATTTTTACCCTAACAGTATAAGGTAAACATTTTCTATAATATAAAAATTCATTATAATGCTAATTTTACATTATGGTTCAGTATTTTATTGAGCAAACAAGCATGAAACATTTACGTACCCATGTTCTTATTTTGGGACATTTAATTTTGCTTTTATCCTGTTTCAATAATATAATTAATATCTTGATACATTCTACATTTCAGACAATTTCTTTAGAATGATTCTCAATGGTTGAAGTATTGTTTAATATATAAGAAAATATTTTAAAATCTTGTATTTGACACTGACCAGTCTGTTTTTCTCTTGGAGGTTACTCTCCAACTCTAAGTTTGCACTTTTATCTGTTTTGCTAAACTCAACAGAGGTACGGAAGAAATCAGATACATTTTCAGCACATATACAATATATGTAGTGAGCAGATAGAAGGAATGTGGTCAGTCATGTTAAAGTCTAATTTCCTGAAACCCCACCAAACATGTATTAAAAGCATCACCAAAGCATTCACTCAGTGCCAATTCTGTGCAGGTCATTTCTAGGTACTGGGAAACAAATACAGTGCCTTGGCACTACATGACTGTGGTCTGCCTTTGGGTTGAAGGAGTGGTACTTTTCTGTCCATTCCAGGAGCAATTGTAAGAACACAGCTGTTAGTCACTAATATTTTAACTGAATAAAAACATATGTTGAAGATCCCACACCCAGTGGCCCCCAAATTTGTCACACGTGATCAGAAAATGTCTATTGTCTTTGATATTTCCATGATATTTCCTTCTCAGCGTTATGGTGAAGATTGATACGTGCTAATATAAACCATCTGGCACATTCCAGCTGCCCAGTGAACATGTGATCCTGTCTTCTTTTGCCCTTACCAAGACTGTGCACCCCCTGACCTGAGGCTGGGGCTCAGTAGGTGTCATCCTTTTTCTCTCATTCCCAGCCTTCAATAAAAAAACCATTTACTCTTCTTGCTATATGGCCTTCTTTGAAATAATCCAACTGGCAAGCAGAAAGAAGGGAAAATTCTGGGCTGAAAAGAGGTGTTTGTGAAGTTCTTTGGAAAAGATATAATCTTTCACATGTACAGCCCTTCTTCTCCCCTAAGTGAATAGAGCACCTGGGAGCATAGCTATTTTGTTTCTGGGAGTTAAAGAGAGTTACAGTGAAGTCCTTCCGGTGCTTCAGTAGTAAATCCCCTTGTGTGGAGTTCAAGAGACTGTTTCTCCCACTCAAAACCACAGGACTACATGGAAATTGAACAACCTGCTCCTGAATAACTCCTGGGTAAATAATGAAAATAAGGCAGAAATCAAGAAGTTATTTGAAACCAATGAGAATAAAGAGACAGTATACCAAAATTTCTGTGATGCAGCTAAAGCAGTGTTAAGAGGAAATTTAAAGCATGAAATGCCCACATCAGAAAGCTAGAAAGATCTCAAATTGACATCCTAGCATAACAACTAAAAGAACTAGAGAAGCAAGCAAGCAAATCCAAAAGCTACCAGAAGATAAGAAATAACTAAGATCAGAGCAGAACTGAAGGAGATAGAGACACAAAAACCCTTCAAAAATTCAATGAATCTAGAGCTGGTTTTTTGAAAACAAACAAACAAAAAAAAAATTGGTAGAACGCGAGCTAGAATAATCAAGAAGAAAAGAAAGAAGAATCAAATAGACACAATAAAAGACGATAAAAGGGATATCACCACTGACCCCACAGAAATACAAACAACCACCAGAGAATACTATAAACAACTGTATGTGACAAACTAGAAAATCAAGAAAAAAATGGATAAATTCCTGGACACATACACCCTATGAAGACTAAACCAGGAAGAAGTCGAATCCCTGAATAGACCGATAACAAGGTCTGAAATTGAGGTAGTAAGAAATAGCTTACCAACCAAAAAAAGCCCAGGACCACATGGATTTACAACTGAATTCTACCAGGGGCACAAAGAGGAGCTGGTACCATTTCTTCTGAAAATATTCCAAACAATTGAAAAGGAGGGACTTCTCCCTAACTCATTTTATGAGGCCAGCATCATCCTGATACCAAAGCCTAGCAGAGATACAACAAGAAAAGAAAACTTCAGGCCAATATCCCCGATGAACATCAATGTAAAAATCCTCAGTAAAACACCAGCAAACCAAATCCAGCAGCACATCAAAAAGTTTATCCACCACGATCAAATCAGCTTCATCCCTGGGATGCGAGGCTGGTTCAACATATGCAAATCAGTAAACATAATTATCGCATAAACAGAACTAATGACAAAAAACACAATTATCTCGATAAATTCAGAAAAAGCCTTGATAAAATTCAACATCCCTTCATGTTAAAAACTTTCCATAAACTATGTATTAATGGAACATATCTCAAAATAATAAGAGCCATTTATGACAAACCTACAGGCAGTGTCACTGAATGGGCAAAAACTGGAAGCATTCCCTTTGAAAACCAGTGTAGGCAAGGACGCCCTCTCTCACCACTCCTATTCAACATAGTATTGGATGTTCTAGCCAGGGCAATCAGGCAAGAGAAAGAAATAAAGGGTATTCAAGTAGGAAAAGAGGAAGTCAAATTGTCTCTGTTTGCAGATGACATGATCCTATATCTAGAAAACCCAATCATCTCAGCCAAAAAGCTTCTTAAGCTGAGAAGCAACTTCAGCAAAGTCTCAGGATACAGAATACATGTGCAAAATTTACAAGCATTCCTATACACCACCGATAGGCAAGCAGAGAGCCAAATCATGTATGAACTTCCATTCACAATTGCTACAAAGAGAATAAAATACCTAGGAATACCGTTAACAAGGGATGTAAAGGACCTCTTCAAGGACAAACTAGTACTTGTAGTTCAGAGGAAATGATAGAGGACACAAACAAATGGAAAAACATTCCATGCTTGTGGATAGGAAGAATCAATATCATGAAAATGGCCATATTGCCCAAAGTAATTTATAGATTCATTGCTATTCCCATTAAACTACCATTGACGTTCTTCACAGAATTAGAAAAAACTACTTTAAAATTCATATAGAACCAAAAGAGAGCCCACACAGCCAAGACAATCCTACGCAAAAAGAATAAAGCTGGAGACATCATGCTAAATGACTTCAAACTATACTACAAGGCTGCAGTAACCAAAAGAGCATGGTACTGGTACCAAAACAGACACATAGACCAATAGAACAGAATAGAGATCTCAGAAATAGGATCACACATCTACAGCCATCCAATCTTCAACAAATCTGACAAAAATAAACAATGGGAAAGGAGTCCCTATTTAATAAATGGTGCTGGGAAAACTGTCTAGCCATATGCAGAACATTGAAACTGGACCCCTTCTTTACATCTTATACAAAAATTAACCCAGGATGGATTAAATACTTAAATGTAAAACCCAAAACTGTAAAAGCCCTAGAAGAAAATCTAGGCAATACCATTCAGGACATAGGCACGGAAAAAGATTTCATGAGAAAAACATCAAAAGCAACGTCAATAAAAGCAAAAATTGACAAATGGGACCTAATTAAAGCACTTCTGCACAGCAAAAGAAACTATCATCAGAGTGAACAGACAACCTATACAATGGAATAAAAATTTTGCAACTTATCTGACAAAGGTCTAATATCCAGAATCTACAAGGAACTTAAACAAATTCACAAGAAAAAAATAAGCAAGCCAATTAAAATTGGGCAAAAGACATGAACTGACACCTCTCAAAAGGAGAAACTTATGTTGCCAACAAATATGTAAAAAGTCTCAACATCACTGTTCGTTAGAGAAATGCAAATCAAAACCACAATGAGATACTATCTCATGCCAGTTAGACTGGAAATTATTAAGATGTCAAAAATCAGCAGATGCTGGTGAGGCTGTGGAGAAATAGGAATGCTTTTATACTGTTGGTGGGAATGTAAATTTGTTCAACAATTGTGGAAGACAGTGAGGCAATTTCTTAAGGATCTTGAACCAGAAATACTATTTGATCCAGCAATCCTGTTACTGGGCATATACCCAAAGGAATGTAAATCATTCTATTATAAAGATACAGATATGTGTATGTTTATTGCAACACTATTCACAACAGCAAAAACATGGAATCAACCCAAATGCCCATTAATAGTAGACTGGATAAAGAAAATGTGGGACATATACACCAATGAATATTATGCAGCCATAAAAAGGAATGAGATCATGTCCTTTGCAGGGAAATGGATGGAGCTGGAAGCCATTATCCTCAGCAAACTAACATAGGAACAGAGAACCAAACACTGCATGTTCTCACTCAAAAATGGGAGCTAAACAATGAAAACACATAGGCACAGGGAGGTGAACAACACACACTGGAGCCTGTTGGGGGGACAGGGAGGGAGAGCATCAGGATAAATAACTAATGCATGTGGGGCTGTGGGACTGTGGGACTTAATACCTAGGTGATGGGTTGATAGGTGCAGCAGACCACCATGGCACACATGTACATATATAACAAACCTGCAAATCCTACACATGTACCCTGGAACTTAAATTAAAAAAAGACAGTTTCTCATTCATATAAATTGATGGTTAGTAATTACTCTTCAAAGTATTTTAAGCTCTTGAATATAATAAATATCCAGAGAACACAGCATTACAATTATGTTTATGATACCTATTGTTTTTTAAAAATAGATTTCCATCCTGAATTCCAAACATGTTTTTTCTAATTAATTACTGAATATTCTGCCTGAATGTAACATGTCCCAAACTAAACTCACGCATTTTTTTCCCTTACCTGCTCTCTTGTGTGAATCTCCACTCTAAGGGAACAAGGCAATTATCTAACTCAGATTCCTACACAAAGATCAGAGAATTAAGCCATAAGCAAACGTTGGCATCTCTACTGCCTAAATATGTCCCTAACCTGAGCACTGACCTCCATTTTCACTGCTACCTCACTGACCCATTGTTTTTTGGATGTGTTTTTTGGATGTGCAGCTTCTGAATTGGTCTCTCTTCTTCCACTCTGTATTTCTGTCTCTGTGGATAAATTTTAGAAATGTACTGAAGTTCCACCAAGGGTGTTCCATTGCACTTGAAATAAGCCAATTTCAGGCTCAACATTCTTACCCCCTTTCCCCACATCTCCCACTGACTCTTCTCCTTCAGTCGCTCCAGCCACCTGGATTCGCTTTTTGTTCTTGGACATGTTGAGTGTGCTTCAGCCTCAACCTTTTGCATTTTCTGTTCCCTCTACCTGAAATGCTCTTCCCTCATGTTTTTTCATGTTTAGGTTCTCATCATTTAGAGCCCACAACATCTGTTATCTCCCAAAAGAGGAATAAGGAGCCCCAGCTCTCCTTCCTTCCTACCCCTTCTTGTTGGTCTTTAAGATAAAGCAATTAAAAATATTCATCTTCCTCACTGTATCTCTGAGCCATCTGAGAAAGCAGGCAAGGAAAATAAAGACTAAAACATCCCCCTTGTAATTGTTAATGCTGGATACGACCAAAATGTGGTTTATAACTTTGGACTAGCATGTTTGCTAGCACTGGTCCCCAGAATTCAGTGGGCTCATCTACCTTTCCCAGGAATTTCATTGGGCTGGCTCTGTTCCACACGAGGACAGCTCTTCACTGCGCCCCTGGACACTTAAGGATGGAGAAGCAGAACACACATGTGCTCCCAAGAGAAGGAGAAGAGGAAGAAGCCAGGTAGATGGGTCCCTCTACTTGCCTTGGCAATATAAGGCAAAGGTCAGAAAGGGGCTAGGAGGTTATGCTACTGGGTAGTCTTCCCATGGCAGGAAACAGTGGGAATGAGCAATGGATGTTTGTTCAGAACTTGTCACCTAGTTTTATTTTTTTCATAGCATTGATTTTGCTCACGTTCCCATTCCAATTAGATTCTCATCTCCAAGCAAGTATACATTTTTATCTCTGTGTTCAAAGCCTAATCCCTAAAACCTATTCCAGTAGTTGGCACATAGTAGACACTACATATTTAATAAACCCTTTTTTATTTTAGCACCCCCATATCTAATTAATAACTGTATCTCTCCAATATACTTAATAAATATTTCTCAAACCTCTCCCCTTCTTTCCATCCCTATTGTTTCTACTTAAATTCAGACTCCTGCTTTCTTTCATTTTCACTTACAACTGGTTTCTGTTCTCTGATCTAATCAGACTTTAGAGTCATTCTCTACACTGCTGCCAGTGTAATTGTTCTAAGATTTAAATCTGATTTTACACCATTCCATACTTCCTTTTGCAACACTCATACCTTGTAGTATTATTTCTGAAATACTATCCTAAATATATTTATATTTTTATACACATATACATATATACATACAATTATATGTGATGATGGACCACTATCATAAGAGCAATCCATTGATGACTGAAATGTCATTTATGTGGCACATACCTATGTATAATAGAAAGAAGGTTTAATCCAGGAGGCAGAGGTTACAGTGACCTGAGATCATGCCAACGCACTCCAACCTGGGCAACAGAGCAAGACCATCCCCCAAAAAAGAGAGGGTTTATATATATTTATGTGTGCATATGTGTGTATATTTATGTGTGTGTATATATACACACATAAACGTATATAGTTATGTACCACATAAATGACATTTCAGTCATTGATAGATTGCACATATGATGTGGTCCTATAAGATTTCAATATTGTATATAATTTCTACACTTAGATATTATTTAGTTTCGTGATACTTACCATTGTATTACAACTGCCTACAGTATACAGTACAGTAACATGCTATACAGGTTTGTAGCCTAGGAGGAATAGGCTACACCATACAGCCTAGGTGTGTGGTAGTCTATAACATCTAGCTTTGTGTAAGTATACTGTAACACAAACCAACGAAATCATCTAATGACACATTTCTCAGACTGTATCCCCATTAAGTGATCCATGACTGTTCATGTGTGTATAATCAGTCAATAGTAATGATATGTATATATGCATACATTATTCCTGTGCATAATTTATTATATACATATAGAACATTATTGAATGTTTTAGCACAGGTTTTGAGTGCTGCCTTATGCTTTTTCTCATTCTATTGTACTCCTCTTCATGTATTATATGTTTTTTCACTCATGTGGCTCTTCTTTCAGCCATTTATATTTTATATTCTGGCAAAGAGTTTGACAAGTCATGACAATTAAAGATGTCAACGATAATGCTGTATTTATCACAAAGAAACAAAGGGGAAAATTAAGCTGACTGTCCAAATTCTACTTTTACGCTTGCTTAATACATCTTTGATGAAATAACCAGGGAAGCAGAAAATAAAATTCATTTAGAGATTGGTATAAATTCTTTGACAGTAAAGGGAATTATAAATTTAACTCTGGGCTATGAAGAATGATAAAAAATTATGAGAATGATAACTGGAACAAACTGTGATCAAAGGCAAATAACGACTACAAGAGAATTGAAAAGACCTGAAGAACAAGTGCCAATTTAAAATTCCACATGGATCAGTGTGCAGACTGTCATCATTCACAATTTCCAGTGCACTCCCCTCCTCAAGAGGCAAGCAGGAAAGTTATACTCCCTCTCATTCGATCCCATCAGTGGTGCCCATTCACCAAAGGGTCAAAGTCAAGCATGAACTCTTAACGCTTAGCAGGGTATCTTCCCATTCTCCCAGGCATTCTTTGCTCCAACAGTTCCAAACACTACCAGCCATAAACTAATGTGCTCTAATATATCGTCCTTACTTATTCTCATAATTAATTCTTTTTTTCCAACTTTTATTTTAGATTCAAGGAGGTACATATCCATTTGTTACATGGATATATTGCGTGATGCTGAGGTTTGGGATACAAATAATCCCACCACCTGGGTACTCAGCATGGTATCCAATAGCTAGGTTTTCAGCCCTTTCCCCTCTTCCCTCCCTTCTCCAGCAGTCCCCAGTGCCTATTATAATCATCTTTATGTCCGTGAGTACCCAACGTTTAGCTCCCATGTATAATTGAAAACATGCAGTGTTTGATTTTCTCCTTCTGCATTAATTCACTAAGGGTAATGGCCTCTAGGTGATTCATGTTGCTGCAAAGAACACAATTTAATTCTTTCTTGTAGCTACATGGTATTCCATGGTATGTATGTACCACATTTTATTCATCCATTCCACCACTGATGGGCACCTAGCTTGATTCCACGTCATTGCTCTTGTGGATAGTACTATGATGAACATACGAGTGCATGTGTCTTCTTGGTAGAATAATTATTCTTTTGGCTATATATCCAGTAAAAGGATTGTTGGGCCAAATGACAGTTCTATTCTAATTTCTTTGAGAAATCTCCAAACTGCTTTCCAGACTGGCTGAACTAATTTACATTCCTACCAACATTGTCTGAGTGTTTCCTTTTCTATGCAGCCTCACCAGTGTTCGTCATTTTTTTGACTTTTTAATAAGAGCAATTTTGGCTGGTGTGAGATGGTATCTCATTTTTTAAAATGTGTAGTCTGATAATTATGTTGGGCACTTTTTCACATGTTTGTTAACTGCTTGTATGTCTTCTTTGGAGAAGTGTCTGCTCATTTGACTTTTTTGTTTTTGTTTGTTTTGAGACAGAGTCTCGCTCTGTGACCCAGGCAGGAGTGCAGTGATGCAATCTTGGTTCACTGCAACCTCCTCCTCTGGGTTCAAGTGATTCTCCTGCCTCAGCCTCCCAAGTAGCTGGGACTACAGGTGCCTACCACACGTGGCTAATTTTTGTATTTTTAATAGAGATGAGGTTTCACCATGTTGGCCAGGCTGGTCTCAAACCTCTGACTTCAGGTGATCCACCCGCCTCGGCCTCCCAGAGTGCTAGGATTACAGGCATGAACCACTGTACCTGGCCTTTTGCTCATTTTTTCAATGAGGCTATTTGTTTCTTGCTTGTTCAATTGTTTAAATTCCTTATAGATTCTGGATATTAAAAGACTTTTGTCAGCTGTGTAGTTTGCTCATATTTTCACCCGTTATGCAGGTTGTTGGTTTGCTCTGCTGATAGTTTTTTTTTTTTTTTTTGCTGTACAGAAGCTCTTTAATTTAATTAGGTCCCACTTGTCCATTTTTGTTTTCATTACAATTGCTTTTGAGGACTTAAGTCATAACTTGTTTCCTAGGGCCAATGTCCAGAATGTCATTTCCTAGGTTTTCTTCTAGGATTGTCATAGTTTGAGGTCTTATGTTTAAATCTTTAATCCATCTTGAGTTAATTTTTGTATATGGTATAAGGTAGTGGTCCAGTTTTATTCTTCTGCATATGGCTAGCAAGCTGTCCCAGCACCATTTATGAAATAGGGAGTCCTTTTCCCAGGACTCCTGCCTCCAGAATGCGCTCCCTGCCCTGTTTGGTGTAGACCTCTGATTTCTATTGATAAATCTATTGTAACACTAAACACCTTGTGATATTGTGATCATTTATAGGTGGTACTCACTTTGTGCAATTTTATAGTAATTGAACTTTTCTCATATTGTGAACATCTCAATGAAAGTGATTGTGTTTTTTGTTTGAGACAGTGTCTTGCTCTGTTGCCCAGGCTGGAGTGTGGTGGTGCAATCTCAGCTCACTGCAGCCTGTGCCTCCTAGGTTCAAGCAATCAGTCAATTCTCCTACCTCAGCCTCCTGAGTAACTGGATTACAGGTGCCTGCCACCACACCCAGCTGATTTTTTAATTTTTAGTAGAGGTGGGGTTTCACCATGTTGGGCAGGCTGGTCTCAAATTCTGATCTCAGGTAATCCGTCAGCCTCAGCCTCCCAAAGTGCTGGGATTACAGGCGTGAGCCACCACACCTGGCCATGATTGTGTTTTTTTAACTGCAATCTCAGTGTCTGACACATAATAGCTATAAGTAAAATTACATTGAATTGATGGAGGAAAAACATGTAATAATTAAAAAGTTGAAGTGTCCTTTATGTTCCCTGGGAAAGATAAAGCAATGGAACTTGGGTTGAAAAGGCAAGAAATCCATGAATCACAATCCTGATGGTTAAAATGCTCAATAACTAGACTAAAAAATTCCCTTGTGGTTTTTAGTTGATGACTTTATGATCATTTGGAGATATCAATCATCACTGCAATCTCTGTAGTATAAGAATGTGTTTCAGAATCTGTAAAATGATGCGTGATTTTAGTGGAGTAGGACAACATTTTGTGGTAATAACTGGTCCTCGGTGTTATTTCTATTCCTTAAGAATTTCATAGTTATTTTTATTCTCCCAGAATCGTATCAATAGAAATAAGACTGGGAGTATAAGTCAGCTAAGCCAAGGGAAAGCATTAGAGTATATGACTAAGAGCCCAGACAACACATAGCTCAGATTCCACTTCTACCACTTACTGAATAGGTGACTTTATCTGCTTAATCTTCTTAATCTATACAATGAGGACAACCGAGTCTTAATCATTTGAATTTTGCCTTTAAAACCTCAATTTTTCACCTGAAAAATGAATGTAAATGCATAATACATATCATAAGGACTAATAAAATAACAAGTACAGTAGATTTAGGAGAGTACCTGTATTAGTCCATTTTCACACTATTATGAAGAAATATCTGAGACAGGGTAACTTATAAAGAAAAAGAGGTTTCATGCACTCACAGTTTAACATGGCTGGGGAAGACTCACACTCATGGTAGAAGGTGAAGGAGGAACAAAGATACATCTTACATGGAGGCAGGCAGAGAGAGCCTGAGCAGGGGAACTGCCCTTTATAAAATCATTGGATCTTATGAGACTTACTCACTATCACAAGTGCAGTGTGGGAAAAGCCCACCCCTTGATTCAATTATCTCCCACTGGGTCCCTCCCACAACACACGGGGATTATGGGAGCTACAATTCAGGATGAGATTTGGGTGGGGACACAACCAAACCCTATCAGTACCTAAAACTTAATAAGCAGCTCAACTGACTAGTTATTTTATTGGTTATAAATATGATTTTTGGACATGCCCAATTTAGCCTTACTACCACCAGTGACAGATCCTAAAATTGTATCATTTGGGTCTTGACTCCTTTTTCCACACTCCTGTTGTCAGTTATGATACAAATACCCCCAGGGATCTAAAAATTCTTGTGCTTATATTGTCAGACATTCTTATTTCAGGATAGTTAAAGCTTCCTGAGAGTACCCTTGTGTGAGAATAGAAAATAAAGGAAAAGAGAATGCTATATAGTAATTAGGTTGAATTAGGAATTGCTTTACATAACCACATTATGTATGTGGGGGAAAAATAACATTCTTAATAACTTTTTTCCTACAATTTTACATATGTAAAATATATTTAAACATATATATTTATATATTGTATCCATATATCCATAATGTAAATCAATGGCATATTTTTCAAGACTGATTAATGCCGTTGCCTATTTCCTTGTAGCTTATCTGGCTATAATAATATGTTGGAAATGTACTACTTTGGAGTGGGGAGTATGGAGAAGGAGAGTGAAACAATAGTTCAGATCAAGGAATCTTACAGCCAGGAGGCAGCCAGCACTTCCTCCTGCTGTCCCATTGTTGCAGGACCACAGCTTCGAGGTTGTGCAACACCTTTAGTAAACACTTCCTGAATCAGAGTCAAGAATGAACCAGGGAGTTTCATTCTGTCTCACTGGAGAGGAGGCAGGGACAGACCCAGCAGCGCCCATCTGAGCGAGAAGAGCAGACACTGTGCTCCTGGAATCACCCAGCATGTTGCAAGCTCTCCTGACAGTCAGTCTCCTCCTCTCTCCTGTTCCAGGTACGTGTTTAGCTCTTTTTCAGGTTCTATTGAATGCATTAGCGAACTTTTCATCATCTCCTAATAGTTTTATTGTATAAACTATTTTGACTTTTTTCTTTTTCTCAACCAATTTTACTAACTAGTTGGGCTGGTTTTAACCTGTTGTTTGGGGGCTGTGAGTGATATAAAGACAATGTTAAAAAGAGGCAACAAGAGGTCTTGAACCAATATGTATGCATCTCATCTGAGAATATATAGAAATAAAATGGACAATTTCATACAGCACAATTTAAATAATGAATATGAGTTCTGGCTGAAAAAGTGGAATTAATAAAACCCAGCTTGTCATTTAAAGAATGGTAAAGATGTGGCAAATTTGACTATTACTGTGTACAAGGCTTAGGAAAATACCTGCTATTATTATGGGAGCCAGTTTGGCTCTTTCTGCTTGAGTGTATATTTTTGTATTTATTCATTATTAGCAATAATAAATGTGACTAATTGGAAGTAATTAACTATCTTTTTTAAATTTATAAGGTATTATGATATTATGTAACAAAACAATATTGCTATTAAGCTTAACTTGATAATTTACTTTTATTTTGCTGGTTATATCAAACATTTAAAAATTTGAAAGGAGAAAAATACTACCTTCCCAACAAGAAATTGTGTCTAGCAAGTCTCTCAATTGCTGGTAAATTCTCTAATTAGATTTTGGTTAAATTAGATTAGGTATCGTGATTCTTCAGCTTATTTCTATTTCCAGAGCTTATTTAACTCAGCACATGAACTGCAGTGCCTCGAATTCCTCCCCAGTAAACCTGTTTGTGGGTCTTAGAATGTTTGCTGGGACCTGGGGATGGGAACAGATTATCAGCTAGAGGTATGGGGCTTAGGAAGGGAAAACTTTCCCTTGTCCATGCACCCTCTTAGTACTTTGTTGCTAAAAATGATTTTCCTGCTTCTGACTTGTTTTTGATTTGTTTTCAAGACTTATAAAAATTTCATCTAACCTAATATCTTTAATTATCTGATTATTTTCCATTTCTGTATATTTTTGCTTCTATGTTTTTGTTTGCACTCACTTTTAATATGTACCTATATCTGAACTGAACCTTTTATCACTGTGCAGTGATCCTCTTCATCTCTAATGCCTTTTGCTTTGATATCTATTTTGTCTGATGTGAACGTGTTACACCAGCTTTCTTTTGGTAAAATGAGCCTGAAATATTAAAAAAAATAAAACTGATGTCAGGCATTTAATATTGACCTGAAATTCCTACTTTTTGAGTCAAACTTAATAGAAATATTTTTTCTCTCCATTCTCCAAGACTGCTATCACCAACAGCTTTTCAGGAACCCGCTCTTAGCTGAAATACAAGAACTGCTTGGGCACTAGCTTTGTTGCAGAGCATAAAGATCAAGCGGGGCCGGGCGTGATGGCTCAAGCCTGTAATCCCAGCACTTTGGGAGGCCGAGATGGGCGGATCACAAGGTCAGGAGATCGAGACCATCCTGGCTAACACGGTGAAACCCCGTCTCTACTAAAAATACAAAAAATTAGCCGGACGTCGTGGCGGGCGCCTGTAGTCCCAGCTCCTCGGGAGGCTGAAGCAGAAGAATGGCGCGAACCCGGGAGGCGGAGCTTGCAGTGAGCGGAGATCCGGCCACTGCACTCCAGCCTGGGCAACAGAGCGAGACTCCGTCTCAAAAAAAAAAAAAAAAAAAAAAAAAAAAAAAAAAAAAGAAAAAAAAGATCAAGCTGGATCCATTAACAGATTCGCATGACTAACACTGGGTCCCATGCACATTACAACCCTTCTGTGCAATTAGGCACACCAATCGGTTCTGCTGCCCTGACGGTGCCTGTACAACATGGCACCAAGAGACGCAGCTTCCTCTGATGTCACGCCTAGAAGTGTGATGCCACCCCTCCTTTAACTTCCAGCTTGCATTTTTAAGGGAGTCTTTTTTGCCACTGAACTATCCCTGTTATGATTCCCATTTGGGTGGCCTTTCTAGTCAGAATCTAAGAAGTAAAGCAATTTTCATTTCCCACCTCTTCCTCTTTGTTCTCTGCCCCTATCATCAAAGCAATAAATATATGCCCCTCTGACCACGACTTCTACCCAATTCCCAAACGGTTGACATAAAAGAAGGAGATGTAAAATAAGGCCGGTTGTGTGTAGTGAACTTCACAATCCCCTGAGAAAAAATGACTTACGGGATTTCATCCTACAAAAAGGAAAAGCAAATATTTAAAAGGATGTGACAGGTGTTTGCGGGGTGAAGATGTAAATGAGTGCATCAATATAGGAGAAAGGTCTTTACCTTATTACAGTAGAATACCCGGGGGTACAGCAATTTTGAAATTATTTTATTTCAAACTACCAGTTATTCCTTGCCTTTATAAGGTGACTAGAAGACTGAAAAGGATATATACAATTTAATCAAAATAGCCAAAATAATAGACTTAATTGAAATGCAGTTTTTTCCTTTTGTTTGTACTCACTTTTAATGCATGAAGTTTAAAACCACAAGATGGATTGATGAGATACAGAGAATCCCAGAACGTAAGTCAATATCCTTGTGTAAACCCTAATTCAGCATTTAATGTGATGTGTTCAGTTTGGAAAGAAGACATTTCTTTGAACAGTTTCAAACACATTTGAACAAAAATGAAAATGTCGATATTACATACTAATGTTCCCATTTTCAAAATGACCCCAAACACATGAACAAATAATGAAGCAATCCAGACTAATGTTGATCATATTAATGTTGTTAATGAGCTTTGGTTTTTCTAAAACTCAAAACAGTCAAAAATAATTATCCATTCTAAACCAAAATAACAGTTTTCTTTTTCCTGATCTGGTTTTGCTATTCAAGACTAATCCAACATGTGAGTTCTGTGGGAGAGAGAAGGCAAGTATTAAAATGAATTAATAGAAACATATTGTGTTACACCCTGGATTTGTGTAATCCCTGGATGGCAGTTGGTTGTGTTTGTTCCTCAGGCTTCAAAATAATTAACATGATGTTATTCAGTGGGGATGAGACTGCACCATCTCCATTAAACTTGAAGGCGGATGAGCTAAACAATATTAGGTTTACAATGGCTGTGTAATTTCTTGTATTCCAGATCTCATTATTTCAGGGACTTCTAGGTTTCCGGAAAATGAGAGCCTTTAAGAGAAATTCTATTTGGTTTCTTTAGAGAATATATGGAGTGGCAAGAGTTTGGAAGGAGCTGGAATTCCATTCACTTCAAACTGAAGAGATTGAGAGGTTGCCAAAGACTTTTAAAAGAAATGCTGTGGGTTTTTGTTGTTGTTGTTGATTTTGTTTTGCTTTGCTTTGTCTTTGATTTCCATTTGGAAGTGGTTCATCCACCAAAAAGTTAGTAAGAAATTTTATAACTAACTTACATATTTTGAGCCCATAGTCAAGAGCTAGTTTGTAATTTCTGATTTCATGAAACATTAGGATTCAGATACTAACTAGAAGCATAGAGGTCAGTGTGCATGTGAGAGAAAATTTGTGTTGGCTAGATGGGCCTGTTTTCCTTCTCACCATTTCTGAATGGTGTTGAGAAGGAAACTCACTTCATTTTCTGCTTTTATACAAAAAATCAGGAACACAACTATTATTTTATTCTACGAAGGCAGCTTGGACTAGTATTTCCTGTTAGAATCATGTGTGTTCTAATATAGCATTTTAAAAGATTTGTGTTGGCTGCAACATTGGTGAAATTTGGCTTCGCTAACTCTATCTTTAACAAGACTACTCGCATTGGTTAGCTACTGTAATCTACTAGGCAGCATGTTGGTGCCTTATGGTATGCTTGTTTTGTGTCCCTAAATTAAGGAGGCAGCAGGGAATTGTGTCAATACCATCAGTCAATTTCTGGCAGGAGTAATTTTCTTACCTCTTGGCATCTTACAGTTTCAAAATAATTACAAAAATTAGAAAAATTTTAACTCAGAAAAAGAATCATCAATTTAATATTTATTTAGGTTTTCGAACTTATGTTTCAAAAATTTTTTATAATTGATGTTATTCTTTTCCTTTACCAAAAGTTAATTTAATAGAAATCAAAGATGCCCAGGGATTACCTCTGTGAGAGCAAGAAATGAGGAACTGAAGCACCTCGTGATGTTGTTCTTGAAGTGTGACAATGTAATGAGGCTTATTTTATCACAATGGATCAGAATTCAGCTATCCTAATGATCACTGACTCTTCAAAGAGGTTATAGGGGATTCTGTATTTATTTGCATAAATCATAAACCACTTGAACTGGCTTTAGAAACCATTTATTCGGCCTCCTTTTTTCAAACTATTTAAAGACTCAAACCAAATAAAAAAATAAGGTAGTCAGTGCCATGCCTTTAAGTAATTTTGATATTTTTTAGAGTAACTCTTAAGCCACTGAGAGAAAAGATAGTTCATTACTTTAACACTCTTTTTGACTCAAAGAGTTCTTAGCTGGTTTAAACCCTTTTTCTGTTCTTCAAAGTTAAATACAAGTGACTCTTCAGTCATTAAATGAAATAAAGCCATTCTCAAATGATTAACGATAATAACACTAGTTTTTGAAAGTTTATACTTTAGTTTCTGAAGAAAACTTTAAACAATGTTTTGCTCTGTGATAAATGACTGGAGTAAAAGCACAGCCCTCCTAGGTAAGCAGTAAGTAATACTTAAGTGCTTCTGTTATGTTTGTTAAAAGATCAACCACAGTAACATAAATGTATCTCACCATAGAACTTTAAGATTTGAGTACTCTGAGCTAGGGTTACCTTTAGAGACCCTCCTAGTCCTTACTCAGAGAAGAGAACAAAACCTTTTCAGTTCCAGTCTTAGAAAGTTGTAGAGTTAGGCCCCATTCTGTTACTGCAGTCCACATTTTGGTTAAGCCTGTAGCCACCTTTAGCAGTTAAGGAGCAGATCTATTGACCTCATGCAGAACAGAGACTAGACCACATGGGCAAATCAAAAAGAAAATAGAAAATCTAATGTTAGCTTTGACAAAATTGAATCTCTCTCTAAAATGAGTTCCAGGCCGGGTGCCGTGGCTCATGCCTATAATCCCAGCAGTTTGGGAGGCCAAGCCAGGAGAACTGCTACAGCCCGGGAGTTCAAGACCAGCCTGGGCAACATAGCGAGACCTCTTCTCTAATAGAAAAAAAAAATAGCCAGGCATGGTGGTGCACACCTGCAGTCCCAGCTACTCTGGAGGCTGAGGTGGAAGGATGGCTTGAGCCCAGGAGGTTGAGGCTGCAGTGAGCCGTGTTTGTGCCACTGTACTCCAGCTTGGTGACAGAGTAAGACCTTGTCTCAACAAAATAAAAAATAAAAAAAAAAAAGACTTCTGAAGACAACATGGAGAGGAGCATTTAAGATGCAGACAGGTTGGATCAAATCACTTTTCAATTCTCTTTCAGTATGACTTGCAGGCTCAAAAAAGGCCTTCCAGGCCAGTGATTCTGTTTGAATTATCTGCTTCTCTAATTTTCATTTTTTAAATGTTTTGTATGCAAAACATGAAGGTTTTTCTGCATTGCTTTTGCCAGCTCATTCTATGAACCTAGTATTGGAGCCTTTTCTTACTGTGACATAGTTTTATTTCACTAGTACAAAACATTGCTGTTTTCAAATCCAAGAAAAATAGAATTAAAATTGTGTACATTAGTTATTTTTTTCTAACCTTGTATGGTTTCCAGTGCTTTAATGCAATTTTTCTGGGACTGATTAGTTTCTCAGAGGATTACTTTCGCTTCTGTCTTTTTTGTTTTTTGTTTTTTTTTTGGCTGGGCTGTTGCTATTTCCCTGCACTGCAGGGATCAAAGATAATGAGAAGTGGCAAAATCCAAAAGAAATACTTTCTCTAAATACGGTAACACTTGTAAACTTTTAATGGGGGACGTATCTGAAGATACAGGTTAAAGTAAAATGTTAAGAGGAAAGAGTAGCCTTCTGAGGTTGTCGCTCTCTGCTGGTGTCAGCCCATTAATAACTCTGACATTCGTCACTTCAGGCTTCTGTGTGTGGTATCGTTCATTGGGAATGCAGTAAGGATGGCCGTTACTGGCCAGCCTACTTCAGTTCTACCTGGATAAGTCTTTTTCTTTTTTCTCAGTAAGTGCTATAAAAGAACTCCCTGGAGTGAAGAAGTATGAAGTGGTTTATCCTATAAGACTTCATCCACTACATAAAAGAGAGGTCAAAGAGCCAGAGCAACAGGTACAGCTTTTGATTTATCAAAGAATCTTGATTTGAGATATATATATATGTATATATACACACACACATACACATATATATACATTATATATATATCTATGATGATAGATGAGATTTATATGTGTGTGTTTATATATGTGCATGTGTGTGTGTGTGCCTGTGTGTGTCAAGTGGAATTTGTGATGTTTTCAGCAATTACACCTTGGAGTTAAATAACAATGATTATATTTGTATTTCTTTTTGACCTTTTAAAAAATCTTTACTATAACCCGAAGTTATATTATTAACCTCATTCTACAAATCAAGTTTCTGAGAAGTGAAAGAAACTGTCCAAGGTAACAAAGAGAGGAAATTTAAATTTTTTTGAGACAGAGTCTCATTCTGTCACCCAGGCTGGAGTGCAGTGATGCAATCTCAGCTCACTGCAAGCTCCGCCTCTCGGGTTCACACCATTCTCCTGCCTCAGCCTTGAGTAGCTGGGACTACAGTGGCCCGCCACCATGCCCGGCTAATTTTTTTGTATTTTTAGTTGAGATGAGGTTTCACTCTGTTAGCCAGGATGGTCTTGATCTCCTGACCTTGTGATCTGCCCGTCTTGGCCTCCCAAAGTGCTGGGATTACAGGCGTGAGCTACCGCCTGGCCATAAATTTAATATTTTATGATGATTTATTCTATGTACTTCCAAAGAAAATTGGATTCTATCTATCTATCTATCTATCTATCTATCTATCTATCTATCTATCTATCTATCTATCTATCCATCCATCCATCCACCCATCCATCCATCCATCCATCCTTCTAAACACAACTATGACAATTGAAACAGAAATAGGAAACAAAATACAGCAAGTGAATGCATGTATACACGCACATTAACATGGAATTTATCTGTCTTTTCTGAACAGACTCTTTTTAATGTTTGTACATTTCTTACTGCAAATGAAACAACATATTCTCAGTCAACATTCACTCAATAAACATTTATTAATTCTAAGAAAAGCTAAAACATGATTCATTCAATTATAACAATGTTATAATTACCTGCACTCTTACGTCTTCTTCTGGGAGCCAGGAAGATACAGATAAATGGGACACAAATAATAGTTTACAGAAATACTCTGAAATCCAGCACACTCGGTGCACATATTCCCTCACTGTATGCGATTTTCCATAGCATTTCTTCTAAAGCAAATTTATGACAACAGAACCTGTATTTGACCCCATTTCCTAAAATAATTATCAACCAAATGGTTTCACTAAATTCAGATGGAACCCAAATGCATTGGATTCCCCTTCAATATGACTTTCAAGTGCCTTCTGAGAGTTTCTTTAAAATGTCGGACACCTTTTTTCCTGTAGTGCATTATGCTTATTATCTGGGTGACAAAGTAATCTGTACACGAAACCCCCATGACATGCGATTTACCCATATAACAAACTGGCACAGGTATCCCCTGAATCTAAAATAAAAGTTGGAAAAAAAATAACGATTTTTAATATATCTTCATATTTAGTCCTTTCAACAACCATATAACATAAGTGTATTTTTACAGTATTTTATTTCTAAGTGGAGAGGTAGGGGCTCAGAAAATTTAAGTACCCTGCCTAGGAGCACATAGCTTTTATGTTTTAGAGCTTGGATTCAAACCTGTTTGACTCCAAATGACAACTTTATGTGTTAGTATTTTGTGGCTGCCTATCCAAGCAGCCAAATGCCTCTGTGGCATCAATAGAGGCTTTCTGGCCATTAAGGTAGCTCAGGTTCTGTTACACTGAAGTCTAAGAATCAGTCTGTAACCCTGAGACACTGACCAGTTTGTTGTATCATTTACTGTTAAAAATAAGAGACTCGTCAGTTGAATTTTTTTCTAATAACTTTTTATCTTTTTTGAAATTCTGTTTTAGGTTCTGGTATACATGTGCAGGATGTGCAGGTTTGTTACATAGATAAATGTGTGCCATGGTGGTTTGCTGCAACAATCAACCCATCACCTAGGTATTAAGCTCAGCATGCATTAGCTATTTCTCCTGATGCTTTCCCTTGCCCCGCCCCCTACCACACCTCAGAGTATGTTGTTCCCCTCCCTGTGTTCTCATTGTTCAGCTCTGAATTGTGAGAACATGCAGTGTTTGGTTTTCTGTTCCTGTGTTGGTTCGCTGTGGATAATGGCTTCCATCTCCATTCATGTGCCTGCAAAGGACACGATCCTGTTCCTTTTTATGGTTGCATAGTATTCCGTGGTGTATATGTGCCACATTTTCTGTATCCAGTCTCTCACTGATGGGCATTTGGGTTGATTCCATGTCATTGTTATTGTAAATAGTACTGCAGTTAACATGTGCATGCATGTATCTTTGTAATAGAATGATTTATATTCCTTTGGGTATATACCCAGTAATGGGATTGCTGGGTCAAGTGGTATTTCTGGTTCTAGGTTTTGAGGAATTGCTACACTGTCTTCCACAATGATTGAACCAGCCTTGCATCTATTGTTTCTTGACTTTTTAATAATCACCATTCTAACTGGCATGAGACGGTATCTCATTGTGGTTTTGATTTGCATTTCTCTACAGATCAGTGATGTTGAGCTTTTTTCATATGTTTGTTAGCTGCATGAATGTCTTCTTTTGAGAACTGTCTGTTCATGTCCTTTGCCCACTTTTTAATAGGGTTGTTTTTCTTGTAAATTTAAGTTCCTTGTGGATTCTGAATATTTGACCTTTCTCAGATCGATAGATTGTAAAAAATTTCTCTCATTCTGCAGGTTGTCTGTTCACTCTGATGATAATTTCTTTTGCTGTATAGAAGTTCCTTAGTTTTATTAGATCCTGTTTGTCAATTTTTGCTTTTGTTGCAATTGCTTTTGACAATTTGTCGTGAAATTTTTGCCTGTGCTTATGTCGTGAATGGTATTGCCTAGATTTTCTTCTAGGGTTTACATTTAAGTTTTTAATTTATCTTGAGTTAATTTTTGTATAAAGTGGAACAAAGGGGTCCAGTTTCAATTTTCTGCATGTGGCTAGCCAGTTCTCCCAGCACCATTTATTAAATATGAAATATTTTTTTCCCATTGCTTGCTTTTGTAAGGTTTGTCAAAGATCAGAGGATTATAGATGTGTGGTCTTATTTCTGACCTCTCTATTCAATTCCATTGGTCTATGTGTCTGTTTTGTACCTGTACCATGCTGTTTTGGTTACCGTAGCCTTGTAGTATACCTTGAAGTCTGGTAGTATAATGCCTCCAGCTTTGTTCTTTTTGCTTAAGATTGTCTTGGCTATACAGGCTCTTTTGTGGTTCCATATGAATTTTAAAGTAATTTTTTCTAATTCTGTGAAGGATGTCAATGGTAGTTTAAGGGAAATAGCATTGATTCTCTAAATTACTATGGGTAGTATGGCTATCTTCACAGTATTGATTATTCGTATCCATGAACATGGAATGTTTTTCCATTTGTTTGCATCCTTTCTGATTTCCTTAAGCAGTCGTGTGTGTTCTCCTTGAAGAGGTCGTTCACTTCTCTTGTTAGCCATCAGCTCGAATTTCACAGGTTCACCTGTATTTTCTGTGTCATCAACCTTTTGCTACTAAACCAGTGATTGTGTCCTTGTGGAAATTTATACTAATTATCTACTCTTTATGTGTTTTTGACTCACAGTAAACAACACTTCTGAGAAAAGCCAACATTTACTTACACACGCGCACACACCACCCTTTTTTCACTGAACATTTTGAGGAAAATTTAAACACAGGTGAACTATTTTTAATCAGAGCTGTAAAATTATTTCCTCACAACTGAAAAAATAAATTTGAGCTTTGAATAATATACTTTGATTAACAAAAGCCACAGACTAGTTACTGGCTCATACTAGATGGAAAATATTAATTTTTGCAATGATTGACTAGGTGGATGAGGTTGATATAATGTGCTTGATATTTATTGTGTTTATATTACTTATCTAGTCCATTACTAGGTTAAACGGCTACATGAACCTTACATTTTCCTGATCCACAGTGCAAGTATATAGGATCTGAATTCAGAGAATTAGTTTGTGTTCACCTGTAAATTTTGTCCATTCTCTCTGTATAAATTTAGACAAACATAAACGTTAAGTTTCTTGTCTTAAAGTAGAGATGATCATGATAATACTTATACAAATATTTTGGGATAATGTATATGAAAAGCAAGGAAGGATCCAAATTTTAACTCCCTATTCAAGATTATGCTATGGGCTGGGTGCATTGGCTCACACCTGTAATCCCAGCACTTTGGGAGATTGAGGCGAGTGGATCACCTGAGGTCGGGAGTCCATGAGCAACCTGGCCAACGTTGTGAAACCCGTCTCTACTAAAAATACAAAAAATTAGCTGGGTGTGGTGGTGGACACCTCTAATTCCAACTACTCAGGAGGCTGAGGCAGGAGACTGGTTGCAACCCAGGAGGCAGAGGTTGCAGTGAGCTGAGATCATGCCATTGCACTCCAACCTCCAACTCCATCTCAAAAAAAAAAAAAAAAAAAAAAAAAAAGAGAGAGAGAAATTATGTATTATGTTATGGCATGGCCCTGTGTAGACCATCATATTCCATTTCTTATGACTAATTTTCAGTTTTTGTGGCTTCATGTCCCAGTTAATAAACCTTTATTTTAAAATTCTTCTTTTTGACATAAACTGTCAACTTTGGTTTGCTTTTCTTAATAATATTCTTGTTTCTACTTCTATGCTTTTTTAAATGGATTTCTTGCTACTTAAAATACTCTCACTACATTTAGAGTCCCTCCCATTTAGGGGACTCTACATTTAGAGTCTCTTATAGTCTTTGTCAAGCCAACTTGCCATATTCCTATATACACGAATACGTCCCTATTCTGAAATCGTGCATCAGTCACAGTCAGTATTATAAAGTTTAGCTACTGATTTTAAAAAGAAACGTGTCTGTAGCGATGGTGTGTTCACAAGTGTGTGTGTGTGCATGTGTTTCTATGAGAGCAAGTGTAGCCTTCACTTCCGGTTTGAAACTTTCCAGGTAAATTTTTTTAAAGGTTTTTTTTTTTCCTTTAAATATGTCTATGCCATGTCTCTACTCCTCCTTCACCCTCATCTGCCAATCCTTGTCCTGGAACATAAATACTTGTTTCATTAATACATGTGGGTCCAAATAAATACTTGTAAAGCACATTAGTTTTTATCTCTAAAGGAAATAAGATTATTAAAATAAATACCATAGATAATTGAAGAAAAAACTACCTAAATAATTAGAACCTTTTAACGTTTCTTCAAAAGGAAAAACTTTTATTTTTTTAGTTTCATCTGTTACATTTCCAAGTTCTCTCCTGCTCCCTGTGGTTGTAGAGAGTAGAAGAGAATATATTATCAGGCCTGATGAATATAATGGAATAAGCACTGAATGCTTCCACAGCATCTCAGAAATAAATATAACTCTCCCATGTTTACTTTTTAATGTCTCAGGTGTCAGGTGACACCTTTGAATTACCCCACAATAACCAGGTGGCTAAACCATTAGCAGTAATTTTTGTTAGGGTTTAATTCCAGCTGTTCACAGGAAGATATCAAACGTCACATGATAGGGTTGCCAGATGAAATACAGAGTACCAGTTAAGTTTGAATTTCAGACAAACAGTAAAAATCTTTTTGTATAAATATGTCCTACACCACTTTGGGAGGCCAAGGCAGGCAGATCATGAGATCAGGAGTTCGAGACTAGTCTGACCAACAAGGTAAAACCCTGACTCTACTGAAAATACACACAAAAAAATTAGCTGGGTATGGTGGTGCGCACCTGTAATCCCAGCTTCTCAGGAGGCTGAGGCAGGAGAATTACTTGAACCCTGGGAGGCAGAGGTTGCAGTGAGCTGAGATCATGCCACTGCACTCCAGCCTGGGTGAGAGAGTGAGTCTCTCTCTCTCCTTCTCCCTCTCCTCCTCCGCCCCCCGCCCCCCACCGTGTGTGTGTGTGTGTGTGTGTGTGTATATATATATATATCCCACACAACATTTCTGATATAATTGTAAAGAAGCATTCCAACAGAATGAATCTAATTTTCCCAGCTAGTGCATTTGCATCTCTTTTTCTTAGTCACTGATTTCTACTTTCCATTCTTTCTCCTATCTTCTAAACTCCTCCATGTGCAGGATTGTCACATTTAGCAAATAGAAATATAGGATGCCCAGTTAAATTTAAATTTCAAGTAAACAACAAATATTTCATTAGTATGTCACAGTGGTCATAGGGGGCACATGTATTTATAAAGTATTATATGTATTAACAAAAATATTCTGTTTATCTGACATTCACATTTAACTGGCATCCTGTATTTTACCTGGCAATCCTATTCTGTGGCTTTTGATATCACCCTGTGAACATCCAGAACTAAACCCTAGCAATCTCTCCATGATTCCAGATTCTGTCCTATCCACGACCTAAGGCTTCTAATGCTGCTGCATGCCTCATATCTCAATCCTGCCCTGTTGGGGTTATTGGGTTCTGCCATATGATACTTGTTTTACAAACATAGACTAAAGAAGTTAGTGACATCTTTGTTTGCCACACAACAAATATATGATTTCCATTGGCATAGACTCTTCTATAGTCTCTCAGGCACACCTTACGACTAATAAGAACGCTGTCTTCCAGGTATAAGCCAAGTTCTTGGGAGTTATCTTTGCAGTTTCTGTGTTGAGACTATTGGTCTTCCCTGTGCAAAGACTTGATTAGCAAATACTACTTGAAACAATCCACAATTCATAGTGCAGTTGACCACCCTTATGATCAAGGGGATCTCTGTATCCCATCCCATAAAAGCTTCATAGGCCTCACCCTAGATTAAGTGCTTCACTTCTCAAGACAATGAACAGATGGAGGACTTTTGTAGTTATCATTATACAACTGTGCCCTGTGTTGTTTTATTATACAACCAGAGAACTGAGGCACTGGCTTTACCTGTCAGCTATGCCAGGGGTGTGACACCATCTTTCTGACTTGATCACACATGCCACATCTCTTAATATTTCAGCTAGACTGAAATAATCCTTTGTAAAAAGTTTTGGGGGGGCTGGGGGTAAAGAACAAGGTAGAACTTTGAATATTTTATTCATAATTATATTCACGATTGTATTTATATGAATGATATAAGGACTAAATAAGTATGTGTTAAATGACCAATGAATAAGTAAACTAATGGACAAATGAATAAATGTTTATGACTGGAGCATATTACCCATAAACCTCCCTAGAGACATATTTAACATATACTCTGTGAAAGTCCCTGATGCTGGGAACTTACATTCTAAAGACAGTAACTATTCTTCATAGAATTCAGCATCCAGATTGTACATGTTCTTGGAGGCCCAAACCATCTTGGTATTGGCCCATGTCATAAAAGAAAATATCTTACAGCACAATTCTTCCCTCAGATTGAGAACTCTTTCAGGCCCATTAGCTGATTTAGCAGGGTTTTTAGAGCTCATGGATTCACTGAGAGTTTTGAATAACTGTTATATTACTAGAATTAAGAATCTCTCTGTCTTCTAGGGCTTCTCTTGATATTTCCTGTGTGCCCATTGACATGTCCTTGAACTTATAGATTTGCCCCATCCCAGGACCATCCAGAACTGTGGCTTTCACAATCCACCCTCTAAGTAGGACCCATGACATTATTTTTAGAGAAAATTTGGATCTATATGTTTCTGTGGCTAGCTAGTCTTCCTCAGTAAAACCGAAATCATTTCCTTCTAGTGAGTACTCTCCAAATCAAGGTGCACCTTACTTCTCTTGATGCATACTTCCGAACCCACAGAGTACACAACTAGAACAACACTTGTTATCCTCAAACCTTGCTCTCCACAAGGGAACTCGCTTTCAAAATATTATTATTATATTACCCAGTGTACTCTCTTTCATAGAGGCTCTGGCTTTCTTCCTTGATCTTTCCTTCCATCCATAATCTTTATGCCAGTGTTGACCAAAACTCCACTCCAAAAGCATTTATTCTTTTCTAAAACAACCTTCAGCTAAAGTTTTAGTAACTAAATCTACTAAAAATCCATTGCTGAACAGGAAGCAGATATCTGGAAGGTCATTTCTGGTAGAAGACCATATTTGGTATCGTTCTCGTAGCTTCATTCTAGCTAGCCTTTCTTAAACCTGAACAATAAGAGGTTATGACTACTCTGCATAACTTTTATTTTCAATGCCCTGTCTCTTTCCAGTTCCCGTCGTCCATGAAAATAAGCTGAGTCCATCAACCTCTACTTATCTAGGCCCACATTGGGGGATATTTATAGCCTGGGATTATTGACAGCAGAGCAGACCTCAACAACTGAGGATTTAAGGAAAGTATGGACTGTAACAATTGACTTTGGAGAGGGCTAAATCCCAGAACAGTACTCATGATCTGATGACTCTAACATGCATTGTCCCTCTATGAGCTCAGATACCATACTGGCCAGAAGGGGAGGGAGAGAAGGAAGGCTTGACCTTAGGTGCAACACAGCAGAAGAAACAGAACTCAGTCTATAATATATGTTTCTCAACCACCTTTTGTCTACCATATTTAGATATCTTTAATGACAGTAACGAGGCACTTCCTAATAACTTTTTAGATATTGAGTGCAACCACAGCTAATAACCCTGTTTTATAGACGAAAGTCAGAACTTAGTACCCCAAAACATCTTCTTTAAAAGAATTCTGTGTAGTCCTCAACAGCTCTCCTTATATACCAATATCCAAGTTTAAAATAATTCTCCTTTTACGTGGTTGACTTGAGGTAATATTTCTTCCTCCTAAATACCTGGGACTGTGGTTTCTTCTTGATGGTTCTTCCTCACATTACAGTATATATTCCTGTTATGTTTCTCACAGTTTATATTCCACTTAGTCTTGAGAAGACCTCAAGACCAAAAATCATGAGATGTGATAGAAGTTTTTAGGCGTCTGTGTACACTATTCTTTCTAATCAGATAACTTCACTTTCTCACTTCACCTGGGTAATTTATGTGTCATCTTAAACATTACTTCCTCAGAAAAGCCTTTCCTGGCCTTAAGATGTTAGACATCCTACTAAATACATCCATCATCATGCACATAACTCACGTCAGTGTCTGTCTTTTCACAAGATTATAAGCTCTCTGACAGTAGGTAGCAATTTTTCTTGCTTAAGAGTCGAATTTTCAAAACCAAGCAGTATCTTACAAAGAAACAGCACTCGCTCAAACGATATTTGTAAAATGCAAGGATGGATGGATGGAAGGATGGATGGATAAAAGGCTCTCAGAAAATTTGTTTATTTAGTTGCCAGAGTTGTTTGATCTGTTAAAAGGGGAATAGGCAAGCATTTGGTATTACACTGCTAAAAAGCAGATATTGCTTGCTAATGACTACACAGATAGAAGTATAATATTCAAGTGAATATTTGTGTATGTTTTTAATTACAAGTAAATGTTTGTATATTTTTGCAGGAACAATTTGAAACTGAATTAAAGTATAAAATGACAGTTAATGGAAAAATTGCGGTGCTTTATTTGAAAAAAAACAAGTAAGTACGTTTATCTGTGATATTATCCTCAGCAAGAGAAAGGCAGCATATGGAGAGTGTGCCGAGTCTGTTGCTGCTTATGGCTGGCACAAACCTGGACTAATCAGCTTTTGCTCTCGAATGACTTAAGAAGTTCACTGGACTTAGCAATCACCACAAGTAACCACAACATTTTTGTCTTTCTCTAGGAACCTCCTTGCACCAGGCTACACAGAAACATATTATAATTCCACTGGAAAGGAGATCACCACAAGCCCACAAATTATGGTATAACAGAGTCTCTTCAATGCTTTAATAGGGGTTTTACCCAGAGCCCTAAAGGTAGTGTCCTTGCTAGGCAAATAATAGAAGTGAAACTGCATCTATAACATTAGTGCTTTTTTCAGCAGTAGCCCTTACCCAATTGATCTTCCACTTTTCTTTTTTTTAAAATATATTTTAACAAGAGCAAAACAATTTCTTGGCAACTCTGGTAAGTTTTTCCAGCCTTTAAGGACTCCTATAGGAGGGTGGGTAGAATGAACATGAAGAGTTACATACCTCTGATGCTCTCAATCAATTTCTATCATTTCTCTGGATTTGTGGTCTCTTCAACCAAGACTGTTTCCTCAATGGCAGTTGCAGAATTGTTTTTCTTTAACAGTTTCTCTTGACTCCTATTCATAGCCCATCTTTTCTTAGAGTGAGCAGATGACAGTGTGTAGCCATGTGAGGCGTCATGCACCATTACCTCTTTTTCTGAGCTCCATTTTCCATGGGAAGCCCTTCAAGCATTGTTCTCTGTAGCAATAATACCAGAGTTAACATGGGCCAACACCTCATCTGTCCCAAACTGGAAAGGTCCTTCATGGAACACCCACACGAAAAAATGTTAAGGGCATTTTGCTCCAAATGCAGGCAAGAAATATGCTGATCCAACTAATCTGATGGAACACTTCAGATAAATCAAGAAAGAAAAAACAAAAACCCAATCTGAATAACCCGTCCTTTGGAAAAAGGCTTGTAGATCTTTGCTAGAAAAAAGTTAATGAGAAATCAGCCAAAAGGAAAAATGAGTGCCCAGTGTTTTAGGAGCTCAGGTTTTAAACTTACATATCCAAGTTTATTCCATCTAAATATTATTGACATTCATCCTACTTAGTCAACACTGACAGTTAATACCTTGTAAACATTTTGGGATCGTTGACTGACATTAGCAATTTCAATTTATATGAAAGCTTTTAATTATTTTTTAAAAGTCTCTGAGTGTACTGTTGTTCAGCAGAATATGGTTTGAAAGTATTTAAAGTATTTAAAATCCTGTTTCAAGATTTCAAATGTGGCTTTAGCAGTGGCACTAACATTCACATGTACTTCTCTTTACAAAACCCCTTTTCCTTTAGGATGATTGTTACTATCAAGGACATATCATTAATGAAAAGGATTCTGACGCTAGCATCAGCACATGTAGGGGTCTAAGGTAAGACTTCAGGAATGTTTTGCATGCACCTGTGATTGTGGTATTTATGTATATATCTAACCAACCAGATGAGTCCCAAATATCATTAATTTTTATGTAGTTGCATATGAATCATAAGGGCCATAAATGTTGAAACTTGAAGCAACACTGCTTCTCTTGATAGTGGTTTGTAAATTACATATCTGAATTGCTTTCAAAGATATTTTTGTTAGCTTATTTTTAAAATACAGGATTTTGAGTCCCAGTTTTGGAGTCAGAATCTTTCGGGAATGGGAGCTGCTCTCTCTTCTCGCTCCTCACTTTATTTTACTTATTAATTTAGATGGAGTCTTGCTCTGTCACCAGGCTGGAGTATAGTGGTGAGATTTCAGCTCACTGCAATCTCAGCCTCCAGGGTTCAAGCAATTCTTCTGCCTCAGGCTCTCCAATAGCTGGGATTGCAGATGCCAGCCACCACACCTGGCTAGTTTTGTATTTTTAGTAGAGACAGAATTTCACCATATTGGCCAGGTTAGTCTTGAACTCCTGACCTCAAGTGGTCCGCCCGCCTCAGCCTCCCAAAGTGCTGGAATTACAGGTGTGAGTCACCACCCCCAGACTCCCTCCCCACTTTA
Source organism: Macaca nemestrina (assembly GCF_043159975.1). Lineage (NCBI taxonomy): Eukaryota > Metazoa > Chordata > Mammalia > Primates > Cercopithecidae > Macaca > Macaca nemestrina. The sequence goes on along the minus strand of NC_092132.1, from coordinate 130,157,732 downwards.
AGCTCTCTCTCTCGACTGTCTTATCTGTGTTATGACATATGTTTCTATCTGTTAATGATATGCTATGCATCTGTCTATAGTAAGGTGGCTCTTCTGATGTCCAGACTTGATTATCTAATTTTCTTTTCCATATTTTCAGTTGGATATCTTAAAGAAATCTCAATTTCAGTGTGCCTTAAACCAAACTAATGATCGTCTCTTGAGTCTGGTACAGTTTCCATGTCTCTGTCTTAATCAGTGGTATAATCAAATAATCACTTGCCCAGTTCAGAAACCTAAATTCCTTGAGGTTTGCTTGCCCCTCAGCCCTGCAATTTCAATCCCTTACCAAGTCTTGTTGATTCTATCCTCTGAACGCTTTCTGAAATTGTTCATTCTGTCTCTACTGCAATATCCTAGTCCATCTACCATGATTCCTTATGCAGACCATTGCAATAATTCATCTTCTCATATCATCTTCTCAATTCATGCATCTCATGGACATGAGATGCATAGCATATCATTAACAGACAGAAACATATGTCATAACCACAGATAAGACAATCTAGAGAGAGAGGGAGCTTAAAGTGGGGAGGGAGTCTGGGGGTGGTGGGTCACACCTGTAATTCCAGCACTTTGGGAGGCTGAGGTGGGCGGACCACTTGAGGTCTTGCCATTATCTAGTTTTATGTACACTTAATTCAGTCTATTATATTCTCTTGTACTTTTTCTTCACATCAATTATCTATTATAATTATATATAAGTACTTACTATATAGTTATATATATTCTGTAATTATTTGATACATATCCATCTTCCTCATTTGAACATAAGCTCCATAAGAAAAGAGACCATATCTTTATTTTTGCTGTCTACCCTTAGGTCCAATGCCTAATGAATAATGGGTACTCAGTGAATATTGGTTGAATGAATCCTAGTTCAAGGTTTTAGCAGAGAAAATTAGGAAGTTGATAATATTTATTTGTCATGTGCTTTACATGTTCTCACATTCAATCTTTACTATCACAATATTAGGAAGGTGTCAGGACAAATAAAAGTGAGAAACTGAGGCTTTTGAGTTTAAAAAATTTTCCCAATGTGTCACAGTGAATGAGTTATAAAGCCAGTATTTTAACAGTTATCTATAAAACTCTAAAGTCTCTTTCATTTTAAGGGTACCTTTAAAACAAGTATAGCATTAAAATTGGAAGGATGCTGGATCAAGTGTCAGGAAATATTCATTCTAGTGCCAGAACTGATAATGGTTGGTTGCACGATATTGCAGCAGTCACTTCTCCCTAATATGTCTTACTTCCTTGTAGAAAATAAGTTTAGATAATCTCCAAGGTATCTTCAGCTGTAAGTTTTTCTGTATTTTATTGCCATGAGCTGAAATTGTTTTTGACATTGACTAGGAATTTTAAAGGTCCTCTTTTGGATCTTATAAATCTGTATGAACCTAATGCAGTAATACTTTGTTAAGAAACCAGAACTCTGTTTTTTTCAGGGGCTACTTCAGTCAGGGGAATCAAAGATACTTTATTGAACCTTTAAGCCCCATACATCGGGATGGACAGGAGCATGCACTCTTCAAGTATGACCCCGATGAAAAGAATTATGACAGCACCTGTGGGACGGATGGTGTGTTGTGGGCCCATGATTTGCAGAACATTGCCCGACCTGCCACCAGACTAGTAGTATGTGTAACTTCATTTTTATTTGAAATGCTTTCATGTATTCTGCCTTGGTTTCCAGAATTAGCAGTGCAATTTACTGAAACTATAGTCATTTTCGAAATTAGTAAGTTATAGAGACACTAATCCTTAAATATTGCTAGACATTAATGATTCATTTAACAAATAGTTAGGAATCAACTATTTTCTTTTTTTTGAGATGGAGTTTCACTCTTGTAGCTCAGGCTGGAGTGCAATGGTGTGATCTCAACTCACTGCAACCTCCACCCCCTGGGTTCGAGTGATTCTCCTGCCTCAGCCTCCTGAGTAGCTGGGATTACAGGCATGTCCCACCATGCCTGGCTAATTTTTAGTAGAGATGGGGTTTCACCATGTTGGTCAGGCTGGTCTCAAATTCCCGACCTCAGGTGATCCACCTGTCTCAGCCTCCCAGAGTGCTGGGATTACAGGCGTGAGCCACCGCACTTGGCTGGAATCAACTACTATTTTCAGCAATGTACAAAGGTTAAAACTAAGTGTAAAATGTAACTGCCCTCTAGAAGCAGGAACCTGTCACAGTATTCCCTGTAGCCTATAATACACCACAAAGACATAAAGTATTATTATTAATTTGCTCTTTATTTTAGCCAAAAAGCTATGAAGTGATTATTATTATTTTGAAATAAAACATCCTCCTGTCATCATAAATTCATTCAACAAATCTCTCTTAAAGTGTTGTCACAGGTGCTGGAGGGATAGAAATAAGCAAGATAGACATAGAATTTGGCTATAGGAACTTAGAATATCATTTTATGTGTGGAATTCTGCTTCTAGTCATAGGAGAAAAATGAATATAGTGTTGTGTTTTAGTCTGTAGAGTACATATCAAAATATCTTTGTTGACATTAGTTTTATTTCCTTGTTGATACTACTTTTATTTCCAATATTTATTTCAAATCCAATCATTTCTTTTAAATGTTCTCAGAGTCTGTGAGCACAGGGCATAATTGGTCTAAATAAAATTTCTAGTCAGTTTAATTTTCTATAGGTTTAAATTCTACCAGCAAGTTCAGTGGTAAAGGTAAATATGTAGTCAAACCCAGAATACGCCAATACTTTTAAGTGCTCTGTAGATCACACATATCTCTAGTATGAAACTTAAAAACCAAGTGAGTCAAAAATAATGATACCCATAATAATTTGTTAAGAAATATATAATATATGTATATTATGACATTAAAAGTATAAATTGTCAGGGGGAAGATAAAAGTCTAGAGTTTGTATACATGACTGAAGTTGTTATTGGTATAAGATACTCCATTACAACTATAAGATGTTTTATGTAAACCTCATGGTAAATACAAAAAAAAAAAAAAAAAAAAAAAACTACAGCAGATACAAATGATAAATAGAAAAGAATAAAAATGCAGCACTACAGAAAAATGACCAAATCACAAAGATAAACAAGGGAGGAAGAAATAAAAAAAAATAAACCTATAAAACAAAATGGCAGTAGTAGATCCTTTCCTATAAATAATTACTAGGAATATAAATGGATTAATTTTTCCAATCAAAAGATAAAGAGTGCCTGAATGGCTGAAAAAAGATCTAACTATATGCTGCCTCCAAGAGACACTTTTAAGCTTTAAAGACATACACTGGCTGAAAGAAAAAGAAAGAAGAACATATTCCATGCAAATGGTAACAAAATAGACAAACTCTTAGGTAGACTAAGAGAAAGAGAGAGAAAACTCAAATATATAAAATCAGAAATGAAAGTGGAGATTTTACAAAAGATGTCTCAGAAATAAAAAGATCTTAAAGGACAATATGAAAAATTATTTGTCAATAAATTTGATAGCCTAGAGAAAATAGATGAATTCCTAGAAAAATACAACCTATAAGGGTTGAATCAGAAAGAAGTAGAAAGCCTGAACAGACCAATAACAAAGAGATTGACATAGTAATTAAAAACCTTTCAACAAGGAAAACCTAGGACTAGATGACTCTAGAGCTGAAAAGTATCAGACATTCAAAGAAGAATTATTACCAATAATTTTTAAAATTTTCAAAAAAATAGAGATGGAAGGTGTACTTAATATTTTTTACAAGCCCAGCATTACCTTTATACCAAGCCAAGACATAGACACCAAAGAAAGGAAAACTACAGGCCAATAATTCTGACAAACATTGAGGTAAAAATTTTCAATAAAATATTAGCAAATCAAATTCAACAACACATCCAAAAGATTATACATCATAATCAAATTGGATTTATTCTTGGCATACTGACAACATACACAACTTGATCAATGTAATATATCAATCATATCAACAGACTGAAAGACAAAAAATACATGATCATATCAATTGGTGAAAAGGCATTAAACGAAGTTCAACATGCTGTCTTGATTAAAAGTTTAGGCAGTTAAATAATGGTGTGGAGTTAATGGTTCTTGATCTGAGAGTTTAGACATAGAAGAAAAGTTCCTCAACATCATAAAGGCCATTTATTTATTTATTTGTTTATATATTTTAACAGTCAAATATGCCTTATTTTATTAACACACAATGTTACCAATTCTCTTGATTTAGGATATTTGTAAACATTCTATAGCAGCTAGTTTCCCAAAACTAAATCAAAGTTGATAGTTTATAATCAGAAAACTTTTTTACATGCCAGTTACATTTCAGAGATTTTGTCATTCTTATATTCTTCTTTCTTCATGGAAGTAAGTGCTCACTCAAATATGTGGGTCTTCTGAAATTCGTTGAATATGTAACTTTTGTCCTTCGCTTAGTTGGAATTCGAGTTTTGATAAGAAAGGTGTGGTTAAGTGCACATACATAATCATAGGCTTTCAGCAACCACACAAATGTCGATAGTGTACAATGCAGTTGTTGATGATTAAACCATAATGAATATTTAAGAACACTTTTGCATTATTTTATTTGAAGCTGGAATGATGTGAAACTCTAAAATATGTCTCAGCCCAAGCAATAAGGTTTACCTGCCCACTCTTCTTTCTATTTTTTAAATTAAAAGCCATTTATGAAAAGCCACTGATAACATCATAAGCAATCAGAAAGGAGAAATAGAAAGCCATTCTCTGGTACCAGGCAAGGATGCCTACTTTTACCACTTCTGTTAAACATGTACCAGAAGTACTATCAAGAGCATTTAGAAAAGCAAAGGAAACAAACGTTCAACTTGGAAAGGAAGAACTAAAATTACCTCTATTTGCAGATGAAATGATTCTACCTATAGAAAACCCTAATGATTCTACCGAAAGCCCATTAACACCAATAAATAAATTCAATAAAGTTGCAGGATATAAAATCAACATACACAATCTGTGACATTTCTATCCACAAAACAACCTAGTCAAAAATGAAATCAAGAACACCATTCCATTTATAACATAAGTAATACTTGGGAATAAATTTTACTAAGGAGGTGAAAGACCTGTACACCGAAGGCTATGAAACATTGATGAAGGAAATAGAAGAAAATGCAAATAAATGAATATTCCATGCTCATGAATTAGAAGAATATTGTTAAAATATTCATACTACCTAAAGCAATATGTAGATTCAATGCAATCCTTATAAAAACCCCAATTACAGTATTTACAGAAATAAGAAAAAATCATAAAATTTGTATGGAACCACAAAATATTCCAAATAGTCAAAGGAATTCTGAGAAAAAAAAGACATCATACTACCTGATTTAAAGTTATATTACAAAGATATAGTAATTGAAACAGTATAATGGCATAAAAGCAGACACCTACACCAGTGGATCAGAATCGCAAGCTCAGAAATAAATCCAAACATATACGGTCAATTAATTTTCAACAAGGGCACCAAAAAGACACACTAGGGAAAGGATAGTCTCTTCAATAAATAGTGCTGGGAAAACTAGATATCCACATGCAAAATTATGAAATCGAATCCTTTTCTTATACCATAACTAAAAATCAAATCAAAATGAGTAAGAAACCTAAATGTAATATCTTAAACCATAAGACTCCTAGAAGAAAATAGAGAGGAAAAGCTGTTTGACATTAACCTTAACAATGACTTCTTAGATATCATACCTAAAAGCTAAGGTTATAAAAGTAAAAATGTAAAAAAAAAAAAAGAGACTATATCAAACGAAAAAGCTTCTGCACAGCAAATAAAAGAAACAAAATGAAAAGGAATCTAAAAAAAGTGGGGGAATGAGTGTCAAATATATAGAGATAGAGAATAAAACAGTGGTTACCAGGGTCTAGGTAGGGACAGGAAATGGGGAGATACAGGTCTAAGGATACCAAGTAGCCAATGTGCTGGGTGAAGCAGTTGAAAGATCTAACGTACAATATGAGGACTGTTAAGGACAAATTATAGACAATTAACAGAGTTTAATTGAACAAAGAATGGTTTGAGAATCCAGCAGCCCTCAGAACCAGAAGAGGTTCAGAGCAACTCCGTGCTACTCGATGGTTGGAGAGGATTTATGAACAGAAAAATGACGTACAGAAAATGTATTAAGGTACAGAAACAGCTGCATTGGTTACAACTTGGTGTTTGCCTTATTTGAACATGGTTTGAAGAGTTGGCCACCTTTGATTGGCCAGAACTTGGTGAAACTCCTAGCTATATGAATATCGACTCCTGGGTTTGCTTGTACAGGCCTCTTATCCGTCTGTCTCCATTCCTTGGGTAACTATGTGGAAAGAGCCTTGCTTTCGAGACATTTTATCGTTTTGACTTTCCTCTACCTCAGGAGTGCTATTCCTTCTCATTTCCTTTCTGTCACCCTTGCTCTGATTGACTGGTAAATATTAGAGAACCTCACATAACTCAATCCTGGATCTTTTTCTTTATCTACACATTCTTCCTAGGTAATCTCACCCTGTCCTGTGCCTTATTTAAATAGGAACTGTGCACCAATGGCCATCAGATGTGTATCTCTAGCCTGTGCCCCTCTCCTAAAGGCCAGACTGTTATAATTATCTTTTTAATATATCTACTCAAACATCTGATATCACAAACCTAAAATATGTCCCGAAAAGAACTACAAATTTCTAAACCACAAACAAAACCTACTCCTCTCTTTTTCTCCCCATTTTACTTAACACTACCACCACTCATCATTTGTTCAAGTTTGGATCTAGAAATTATCCTTGATTCTCTTTTTCTTCATCCCTCCTTACATGGTATCCACAAGCAAGTGCCTCCAACATATTTCAGATCTTTTACTTTGCTCCCTTTTCTGACTATGCCAAGGTACCATCTCATAATAACCATGACAACAGCCTCTGCCTGACCTGCCCATCCCAGTTCAGCAGAATCCACACTCCACACAATCAATCCAGTGCTATTTTTATTGTAAATCACATCACATCCCTTTTCTGTTCAAAGCCCTCTGATGTCTTCCCATAGCATTTAGTATAAAAGTCACACAACTGACCACGGGTCACAAAACCCTGTATGATTGTCGTCCCATCAACCTCTCTGGTCTCTTCCTACTCTTTACTCCCCATCTCTCGGTGACCTGCCCCATTATGTTATACAGAACACAAGCATTTTTTTTTCCTATGCTCTAAATATGCCAATACTTTTCACCTTAGAGTCTATTTACTAATTTTTTTTTTTCTGCTGGAATTGTCTTCCAATTTATCTTTCCTTGCCTAGCTTCTCATTTTCCTAATACATCTGCTAGACGACCAGCTCTTTAGATAATTTCACCTATTCTGAAATAACTACCTAGTAACTCAGTATCACATGCCCACTTTAATCCTCCACATAGCACTGGCCACCATCTGATATGTTTATGTTTGTCTCTTGTAAGCTTTATCAGCAGATAGACCATGTTGATTTCACTACTGCATTTGCAGTTCCCAGAGCACTCTCAGTGTATTGTAAGTGCTAATAAATATTTTGTTCCCATGGAGGGCAGGAAGTAAGTACATGTCTCATGTCTCATGTCTCATTAGATAACATCTAAAAGTCTATCTTCAGGAATTTGTTCTTTGTAATTGAACTTTAGTTACCTACTAAAAGATGTGCACTTCCAGAAATGCAATCTAATAAACTTTGGTGAGCTATTATTTAGTAGGAATAATCTATTGGTCGCTTTTCAATGAGACAATCCACTATGTAACTTTTCTTTTCTTTTTCTTTTTTTTTTTTTTTTTTGAGATAGAGTCTCACTCTATCGCCCAGGCTGGAGTGCAGTGGTGTGATCTTGGCTCACTGCAAGCTCCGTCTCCCCAGTTCACACCATTCTCCTGCCTTAGCCTCCCAAGTAGCTGGGACTACAGGTGCCCGCCACCACACCCGACTAATTTTTTGTATTTTTAGTAGAGACGGAGTTTCACCGTGTTAGCCAGGATGGTCTTGATCTGACCTCGTGATCCACCCGCCTCGGCCTCCCAAAGTGCTGGGATTACAGGCATGAGCCACCACGCCTAGCCTTTTTTTGTTTGTTTGTTTTTGTTTTTGTTTTTGAGATAGAGAGAGGAACAGAACATTGTTAAGTTTGAAACATGGGAAGGAGAGAAGAGAAAAAAGTAGACTAGAAACAATGGTGTCTCTGCATTGCACCATTGATAAAGGAGCAGGTATTTCACCAGGATATGAATTAAAGGCTACAAAACAAAACAAAACAAAACAAAACTAACTAAAAACACTAGGAGGATGCCAAAGGCAAAGTTCCTCTATTTTGTGTCAGGATGCTGAAGAAGTCTACTGTTCAAAACAACAGAAAGACTTTGGTTTTATTTCTAGCTCCCCTACTAGTAACATAATTTAGACCCCTTGATAAAATGAAGAAGTCAGACCAGAATATTACTGGGGTCCCTTCACCTCCAAATTTATGAGCCTTGTTGGTAGATAATCCTGCCTGTTGAATTGGTGTTAAAATGCTAATATTGTCTGCCTTTACTCCAGATATAAACCAACTGCTTATAAAATTACAGATATCAAATAATATAAGAACTTTTGCAGAAAAAGATGTTGTATCAGTAATTCTCCTCTTTATATTTCAGAAATTGAATGATGGGAAGGTTCAGAAACATGAGAAATATATAGAATATTATTTGGTCCTGGATAATGGTGAGGTAATTGTATGAGATAAATGTGCTGTCTTCCAAAACTCCCATTCATATATATTTATTTATTATGTGAGACATTAAATATCTGGATGAGACTTAAAGAATCATGCATATGAGCTATGGTTACATACTTTTCTAAAACTATGAAATTTGACATTTGTAATTAAGTTGATATGATTTCTTCTTTTCAGAGCTATCAAGGCAATTGATACGATACGCATAAATTGTTGGGACTTATAATACTATTTTCTTATTGACTTAAGAGCACCTAACTAGGTTTCCAATTATATTCTTCTGTTATTTTGTCTTTTGTTGTTAAATCATTTGTAAATTAAAATTTATTCTCATTAGGGAGTCAATATAAAAGCTTACTTGGTCACAATGAAAGCTTAGTGAATGGAATCCTCTGAAAAGGCAAATCTTTGGTGACAGTCACTGTTTATCTTCTACTGTAAGACTGCATTTTCATATACTGGGTTTTCTAAATTTAAAATGCACATGTGTATGAAAATATAAGTCAACTATTAGCTCAGACCCTAAGCTTTGGCCTTACTTATTGTGCTTAATTCATGTACTGTTCATATACATATCTCTTAAATTAATAAGGTATTCCTTTTGCTAATTCTGCACAGCTTAGAAAACTATAAAATTTAAGTGAAAATACATTTGGAATAATTCTTTAGAGCTTTAAACTGAGCTAGTACTTCAGAAAACATCATATTCACTCCCAAAGTGCTTTAATGTAGCTAGATGAATAGGAATTTGATTCTAACTTTTAATTAACTCTAATAACTAATTTTAATTGAAATCAATAATAAGTAATATAAGAGAAGATACCTTTTTAACCTTCCAAGTATATTAATTTTTATCAATGCCCATATTTTTTCTTAATTTTTCTTTTAGTTTAAAAAGTACAATGAGAATCAAGATGAGATCAGAAAGAGGGTGTTTGAGATGGCTAATTATGTCAACATGGTAAGACATATTTTATTACCTGCAGTTTTAAACAGTTTGCTGGGAGATGTCTTTGGGTTTTTCAGTGAAAGCACCTGAAGCAGGGAAGCAAAGTCAAGACACTTGAGACCAGTGTGGCTGACTGGCTCCCGAAGGATGACCACGACTTTTGCTACACAGGTGAACATGAATATTAATACCACAAACCAACACTTCTTATTTACCTGCCGCACTATTCTCAGGTATAAGAAGACATAAAAACTGGTTTTACGTGGGTGCATTGTGTTTTCCAAAAATCCACTAAGAAAATGCTGAAGACCAAATCCCGACAGAAAGCTGATCCAGAGGGGAAAAATAATTTTAAAAATGCAAAGCACTGTCACAGTAGCATATTTCATAAACAATTATCTCATGTAATCCCCAGAACAATCCTAAATGTTACTAAAGCCTAATGTATAGCTAAGGAATCATATTCTCAGAAACAAAGTAACTCACCTAAGATCACGAAGTGAGAAAAGGATACCATGAGGTTTGAATATAGATTTGTCAGATTTCCAAACCCATTTGAGTCATACGACTGTTGACTGTGTTCTTTAGACATGATTGAGTTATCTAATTTCCAAAATATTTTAAAAATGATTTTACAACCTTTAAGTACTAATTCTTAGTTTTCTGTTTGTTGGATATATAGTTGGCATACTTATTTTGAAATTAATGAGTCTCTTTGTGGTATTCTATAAATGCTCTAAAGATAATTTTTTGTTGTACAATATAATGCTGTAATATACTTATTTTGATATGCATATGCATAGTGAAGTGATTACCAATATATATGAAATAAATATGTTACCAATATATATGAAGTCAATATATATGAAATAAAAGAAGTAATAAATTTCCTTCTTACACTGATGGGAATGATTTGTGGAGGGCTAAACATTGATAATGCAGGAAAGACAGAAGAATTGTTGGAATAATCTTGATGGGGGCAGAAATAAGAGATTTAGTACGTACGTGGAGAAACTGGTCTTAGACTCAGAGGTTGTTCATTTATATAGTAGATGGGGAGGCGCAGGATGTTTGGACAAGAATAGGTGAGGGGATAGGCCAACGGTGGGAGCTTGCGGACGTTCTCTTCAGATTGCTCTTATACTCTCAGTGCATGTGGAGCAAGGACAACTGTGAAAGTCAGATTTAAAGGAAATGTTAGAATTACCAAGAAAAGAAGTATAAAAAAAGTGTGCAGAAAGCTGCGTGTGAATGGAATTTGGAAATACAGCAGTTTTGCTGGAAAGCGTTAAGGACTACTTGAGGTTGGTAGTCACAGCTTTAAAGTGAGAGCAATCAGGGTCAGGTGCAGTGGCTCATGCCTGTAATCCCAGAGCTTTGGGAGGCTGAGGTGGGCGGATCACGAGGTCAGGAGATCGAGATCATCCTGGCTAACATGGTGAAACCCTGTCTCTACCAAAAAAAAAAAAAAAAAAAAAAAAAATTAGCCGGGCGTGGTGGTGGGTACCTGTAGTCCCAGCTACTCGGGAGGTTGAGGCAGGAGAATGGCATGAACCCGGGAGGCAGAGCTTGCAGTGAGCCAAGATTGCACCACTGCACTCCAGCCTAGGAGACAGAGCAAGACTCCGTCTTAAAAAAAAAAAAAAAAAAGGAGAGCAATCAGAACAATGTGTTTTCCCCTGGTTCAAGGGCAGAAGGAGGAGAGGTTTAGAGGCAAGTTGCTTTAACCAGGATTGGAGTTTTGTCAGGTGAGTAAAATTAAGCAAGAAAGGAACAAGGAAGTTAAGGAAGTTGAGGGAATAATCAAGTGAAGGATGATAACATGGCTGGATTTTAACTTCACTCTCAGTAACTGCATTCCTTAATGCTTTTCTTGTTTTCCAACCTACCTTTTTTAAAGAAGTATTTAAGTTTCTTAGCAGAAAGTTGCTGGTGAGAATGTCACTGTGCACTTTTAGAAACTATAGTAGTAATTTAAGCTTTTATCTTTAGAGTAAGCATATTGTCTCATAAGCTTAACTCATTATTTCTAAAGTTTATCCCATATGCATTGTGGATTATTTGGTTAAATTCATGTTTAAGATTAGAGGACCATTGTGTCATTCTGAAAATACATAAAATGGGTGGCTCAAAAATGACAGCAATTTATAGCTCACAGTTCTGGGGGCTAGGAAGTCCAAATCAAGTTCCATCAAGATTTGGTTTCTGGTGAAGATTGTCTTCCTGGCTTGGAGACAGCTGCCTTCTCACTGTGCCTTTATATGGTGGAAGGGACAAAGCAATTCTCTGGGGATCTCTTTTTTAAGGGCACTAATCTCATTCATGAGGGCTCCACTCTCGTAACCTAATCACCACCCAAAGGCCCCACCTCCTAACACACCATCACCTTGGGGGTTAGGATTTCAACACATGAATTTTGGGGGACACAAACATTCAAACTATAGCAACTACTTAGCTTATTGTAAATGCATCGATGTACATTTGATCATATTGTGTTACTACTTTAATGCCTAAACCGGCACTGAGCAAACTTTGCTAATTCTGAAATATTCTCACTCTGAGAGCACTGAAAAACATATAGGCAATTGAAGCCATAGTAATGGGCCACTGACACAAAATTGTAGTATTTCTTAAGAGCACAAACAGGAATATTTTGTCTTAACAGGGCCTTTTCTACACCACCCCACCCCCCCCCAAAAAAAAAATTTGCAGACCTGAACTATCTTAGGGTATCTGTCTTTTGTTTTGAATGGGAGTTTTAGTGTCTACAAAATAGTCAATACATTCTGTTTCACCAATGTGCTTGGAAATAAGGTTTTTATACTGCTGTGATGAATGTTTAAAAATACAAAATACATTGAAAATGTTTAATATGATATCACCATTATAAGTAATTGCTTTGCCATTTATTTTCTTTGGACAGCTTTATAAAAAACTCAATACTCATGTGGCCTTAGTTGGTATGGAAATCTGGACTGACGAGGATAAGATAAACATAACCCCAAATGCAAGCTTCACCTTGGAAAATTTTTCTAAATGGAGGGGGAGTGTTCTCCCAAGAAGAAAGCGTCATGATATTGCTCAGTTAATCACGTATGTACAGATTTTCCCCCATTGCACACTATGTGGTATTTGGTGGACGCTTTTCTGAACCTTGGCAAAGTGAGGTGTACACATAGGGGAGTAGACATTTATAGAGCACTTACTTGGATTATATGTCAAATATGCTCTTATTTTGGATCCAAGTATTTTCTTTTTTCAAAAAAAAAAGCAATGATTCATAAAAAGTTTGTTTTTATTGGGTATACAGGAAGAAAAGACAAGTTTATATAATGGAAAGATAGTTTTTGATTCAGTGTTTAATTAAAGAACTGATTGGCTTTAGGCTCAAGTTAGAAGAAACCTCTAAGATATTATTAGAAGAAAAAATAAGTATTATATTCTAACCCCACATCTTCACTCATTTATTTCCTGCTGAAATATCCAGTTAACAACAATAGGGGAAATAAATCTAATGGCTATAAATTATATGAGACTGGAGGGTGTGCCTCAAAACGGTCAAGAAAATGCTGCTGGTAGCTGGATAATATTTAGTTGAAATCAGATAGAAGGAAGCAGTAAGGATTGACTTGAAGTTACTGGAGAGTCTATTATCTAAGAAAACCATGAATTTCATGGGAAATCAGTGAACTATGTCCACCAGAATTAGTTAATATTCCTGTGCTGGTCATCTGTTACTGCATGACAAACGAGCTTGACTTTCTGGGCTTGAAATAAGGCTTCTTCACTTACATAATTGGCATGTGGGCTCATTTGGCTGGAACAGTGAGTCTGGTTGGTCATGTTTCTGTCTATATCCCCTTTCATGTGCCCAGCTTGAGCTTCCCTTCAATATGGCTATCTTAGAGTAGGTGGACTTCTTACTAGGTGTCTAGTTTTTCTCGGACTAAGCATTTCAAGAAGGCACAAGATAATGCATCAAGGTTTTTTATGACCTAACTACAAAAGTCACAGGGTGTCATTACTGGTATATTATCTTAATCAAGGGTAAGTTGTAGGGCCAATCCAGATTCAAGGGGAAGGCACTACTCAGGCTGAGAATACTGCAAGGCTGGTTCATTGGGGGGTCACCTTTGGGAAGTAGCCTACACAATTTTTTAATTTGGAAAGGTGAGTTTTAGACTCAAGAGCCCATTCTTTGTGGAGGGGTTTAGTGATTTTCCAAGGTCTCATAGCTGGTAAGTAATAAGGGAGCCAGACAAATTACTGAACACTCCATCACTGTACAGTAATAGTGTAGAAGCTTAAAAATAATAGACGAGATGATAAATGTATAGGTAAAAATAAACAATGATACAATGTCAAGAATCAGAAAAAAATGAAAACAGAAAGGAAATATTTGTTCTTCCAGTTATGCAATTAATGTCTTACCATTTACCAAACAAATTAACAAAAGATACCTATACTTAGGTATAAGTAGTTAAAAAAATTAGAGTCCAAATATACTCTGTTCACTTAAAAGATAAACCAAAATATATAACTCCAAAATGAAGGAAATGTTTTTGCAAATGAGCAAGTGGGGAGAACTGAAACCACAAAAATGTAGAATGAAGTATAAATAACTTTGTGATATAATTTTAAAAGAGATTACAGGTATCATAAACCTTTTAAGTATGTATAATGTAAAATATATTTTCAAAATAAATATCTGAAATCAGACTAAATGGATAAAATCTGCAGGGAATGAAAAATTGAGAAGTTTTCTCATTTATTTTACACAGCAGAATCGATACTTTCTATTTTTAATATTGTTTTATGGAAAATACAGGTTCAATTTCCCATGTAAATGCATCTACTAAGGAAATTAAAAACCTGATGCAAATTTGGCAAATTTCCAGAGACAATTAAGGGCCAGGATCTTGTACAGATAGGAAAAAAAACTAAAAGGAACGAGTATGAAATTATTGAAGATTTATAGAAAAATTAAAAGGAACCAATAAAGCAAATTAAAATTACTAAAGGGTGCTGACGAGTTGATGGGTGCAGCACATCAACATGGCACAAGTATACATATGTAACAAACCTGCATGTTATGCACATGTACCCTAGAACTTAAAGTATAATAATAAAATATTAAAAAAAGAAAAAACATATTATCTATGTAAGTGCAAATGATTCAAACCCCTCTCTAGTATAAAAATTATTTGAATAATATAAATGATCACTAATACAAATGCTTTCAAAATGGGCCCAATCCCTAAACCTACTGTACTAAAACAGTGCTAATGTAAAACAAAAGTACGTGATATAAAAATATGAGTAAAATATAAATGAAAACAAAGCCTGTGTGCTAATGCTAATATCAAAACAAGATGTATATGGAGAAATACTTATTAGGACCAAAAATAGCCTTTCTTTTTTCTTCACAAGGGATACATATCACAATGAAAAGTGTTATAATCAGAAATGATAGAAAATATTCAACATAATTCTATCTAGGTGTTTGGATTTTAAGTGACACAAAAGCCATTCTACAGAAAAATGCCTTATGCAAATTCAAAAACTGAAGAAAAACATTGAGTGATGGTTCACAGTGAGTTTTTCTGGTAACCATTTACGGTTTTGGATGAATTGTCTATAAAAATAGAGCTTAGCATTATAATTTTTTATATCAATTTCTTCCTTTCTTGCAGAGCAACAGAATTTGCTGGAATGACTGTGGGTCTTGCATTTATGTCTACAATGTGTTCTCCTTATCATTCAGTTGGTGTTGTTCAGGTCTGTATGACGATAAACTGTTGGTACTATGATTTACTTTTACCAAATGCTTTAAAAAAATCTATAGAGAAGATCATGATAGTTTTTCTCCTTTAGTCTGTTAACATGGTAAATAATATTGATTGAATTTCAAATGTTGAACTAACTTTGCGTTCCAGGGTAAACTCAACATAGTGATGATGCATTATCTTTTTAATATATTGTTTAGCATGAAGTTTTTGGCTAAAAACTCTCAATAAACTAGGTATTGAAGGAACATATCTCAGAATAATAGCTATTTATGATAAACTGACAGCCAATATCATACTGAATGGGCAAAAGGTAGAAGCATTCCTTTTGAAAACCAGCACAAGACAAGGATGCCCTTTCTCACCACACCTATTCAACATAGTATTGGAAGTTCTGGCCAGGGCAATCAGGCAAGAGAAAGAAATAAAGGGTATTCAAATAAAAAGACAGGAAGTCAAATTGGATCTGTTTGCAGATGACATGATTGTATAATTAGAAAACCCCATCGTATCAACCAAAAATATCCTTAAGCTGATAAGCAACTCCAGCAGTGTCAGGATACAAAATCAATGTGCAAAAATCACAAGCATTCCTATACACCAGTAACAGACAGAGAGCCAAATCACAAGTGAACTCCTATTCACAATTACTAAAAACAGAATAAAATACCGAGGAATATAACTTACAAGGGATATGAAGGACCTCTTCAAGGAGAACTACAAACCACTGTTCAAAGAAATAAGAAAGGACACTAATGAATGGAAAAATATTCCATGCTCATGGATAGGAAGAATCAATATCATGAAAATGGCCATACTGCCCAAAGTAATTTATAGATTCAGTGCTATACCCATCATACCATTGACTTTCTTCACAGAATCGGAAAAACCTACTTTAAATTTCATATGAAACCAAAAAAGAACCTGCATAGCCAAGACAATCCTAAGGATAAAGTACAAAGCTGGAGGCATAACACTATCTGACTTCAAACTATACTACAAGGCTACACAGTAACCAAAACAGCAATGGTACTGGTACCAAAACAGATATACAGACCAATGGAACAGAATAGAAGCCTCGGAATAACACCACACATCTAGAACCATCTGATCTTTGACAAAACAGACAAAAACAAGCAGTGGAGAAAGGATTCTCTATTTAATAAATGGTGCTGGGAAAAGGGTACAGATTTTTTAAGAGTATGCCTCTCTTTCTTCCCATCTATTGTGCTATTGTTATCATATGTTTAACTTTATATCACATAAATACACAATACATTATTAATTTTGTTTTAGATATCCATCTTTGATTGCAATTTAAAATTAAAATATTTTTCATTTGTACAACAAACCCCCATGACACAGTTTACCTAAGTAATGATCCTGCACTTGTACCTGTGAACTTATAATAGAAGTTTAAAAAAAGTTTTATATTTACCATCACTTTATTGCATTTCCAGGACTCTTTACTTCTCTATAAAAGTCCAAATTTCTATCTAGTATATATTTTTTCCTTTCAAGGGAATTTTTTAAAAACATTCCTTATAATACAGTAAATTCTTTCAGTTTTGTTTGTCTAAGAAAGGCTTTATCTTACTTTCGTTTTGAATATATTTTCACAGACTTTTTGGATGTCCTGTAACCCCAACTTACCGGTGGATTCAAGGGAAGTTATAGTTATCTATCTGCCTTATCCTTGTTAGTGTAAGAATAATGTTCTTTCCAGCTTTCTACATCCTAGATAGAAATGGAATTAACATACTTTTTAGTTACTATCTTTTGAGTCTCGGTTTGTGATAGGCTTCATGGATATACCGAGGAAGTAAAATACATATTTTCAAATTTGAAATAGCTTGCCATAAAATTGGAAGAGAAACTGGCCTACCTAAAGCAATAGTTCTAACATATAGTAGGTAGCTTAATACTACTTAATGGAAGTGAAAACCATGCTAGGAATTCATAAGAGATGATTGTTGATGAATATTAACATAGTCAGGAAAGGTTGCATTAAGATGGACCTCAGCCTGTAATCCCAGCACTTTTGGAGGCCGAGGCAGGTGGATTACCTGAGGTCAGGAGTTCAAGACCAGCCTGGCCAACATGGTTAAACCCTGTCTCTACTGAAAATACAAAAAAATTAGCTGGACATGGTGGCTGGTGCCTGTAATTTCAGCTACTCAAAAGGCTGAGGCAGGAGAATCACTTGAATCCAGGAGGCGGAGGTTGCAGTGAGCAGAGATTGCACCATTGCATTCCAGTCTAGGCAACAAGAGTGAGACAGAGTCTCAGGAAAAAAAAAAAAAAAAATGGACCTCAAAGGGTAGGTAGGATTTAGAGTGGGGCAAGACAGAATGGAGATCATTCGAGGGCAAAAATCATTTAAGTTAGGAAAACCATTATTTAAAGAAATAAACCATAATTTGAAAGGAGCTTCAGATAGGCCTCTAAACACATTTTTTCTTGGGCTTTTTGGCTTGCGTTTTTCCCCATTTGGAGAGCTCTATATTTCTATATAGGAGGGTTTACCATGTTCATCTCAAAAGAATGAAAGAATATACAGTGTGTAGGTATCAACTTCCCAATTTACACCGCTGTTGCTTGTTTGCCACTCTTGTACTGTTCCTCATCAAACTCTACATTTAGTTCTTTGAGATGAAGTAGATAACAGAATCAGACTTCTGTAGGTGGATGTTACTGGCAGATTCTTGTCTCCTCAATAGGACATTTTACCCTGCAATGGTTCTCCTGCATTGTTTTATTGCTCCTGGACAATTTATAGCTGCAAGCTCTAATTTATCTGCAAGCTTGGAGTTGAGTCCAAGCACCTCAAACCAGAAACAATCTGGTGATCAAGTTGGCTATAGGCTGATTTCATGCAATGGGCAAGTTTTTAAATGACTGATGTCTACTCTTGGCAATTACGGAATTGAGAAAGATACAAATAGAGCTAAAGTGCTAGGCTGACAAACAATTTTAGATCCCTAATGGCCAAATGCATCAAAGACTTCTAAAAGGCAAGCCAAAGAGGTAAGGGAGATATATCACTTTAAAAAAGTTCTTATTTCTTATTGTTGATGAAAATTTGCCATCTTTCTTGGAAGGAAAACTGGAACAACTTCCTTCGTTATAGGAACCTACTCAAAGAGCAAAGGGCAGACTGTATATGCTGTGATGGGCATTCAGTTCCGTTTAGTACTCTGTGTGTGTGTGTGTGAGAGAGAGAGAAAGAGAGAGAGAGAGAGATGGCGAGTGAAGTATAATTTCAGTCGAAAATCAGAGAATCTTTTTCTTCTTTCATACCCTTAGGACCATAGTGACAATCTTCTTAGAGTTGCAGGGACAATGGCACATGAAATGGGCCACAACTTTGGAATGTTTCATGACAACTATTCTTGCAAGTGTCCTTCTACAATATGTGTGATGGACAAAGCACTGAGGTGAGGCTCATCTGGGCTCTGGGGACATGCTATGTAGCCCTGGTTTTGATCCACCATGGGCTGTACTACTTTAGGTCATCTTCAACAATGTGTTCAAGTTTTTGAGTCATTAAATAAATGTGCATTTGTGCCAAGCCACCTCATCTATATGTAATGTTTTTTAATAACTCAGACATAATTTAAACATATTGTCTCTTTGCTGTTGGGGCAATTCATCATTTTATCCTCATCTATACAAGACCTGGCTTCAGAAAAATCATTAGCATTTATCAGATTTTCCATGAATTCAGAATAGATGGTGGTCAGAAAAGAGTTCTAGAATAAAACTCTAATTAAAGAAGAAACTGCTCATAGGACAATGAGGACAGTCTATGAAAAGACATCACACATTCCTACCCTGAATTAGGCAAAATTTTTAGGCAATCTTATCTTTTAAAATCTCACCATCTTTTTTATATATTCATGTCCTCTTTTCTATACATACAACTCACTCTATAAACTCTATTTCCTCTTTTCTATTTTCATTTCCTCCCTCAGCCCACTCAAGCTAGGGTCATTCTCCAAAGCCCCTGCACGAAACAGCATATGGCTGCATGCCAGTTACAGAGCTTATGTTACCTCTCCCCTCTATTACAGCAGTTGTAAACCTCATCTTTATCTGTATAATGAAGAGATCCTATCAGTAGGAATTCCTCTAAAGGAAAGTGAATTCTGAGACATGTAAATACATATTTTGGTACCTTTAGGTCTTTACAACACCCAAATGATCTAAGATTATCTGGAGAAGTCAGAGACGTATTTGTTTTATTAAAAGTGGCCTGGATGCTATACTTTGAAATGTGACTATATTTTCTCATGAAATTGGAGGTGTTTGTGTCCACCCAGGTAGGTTAATTCAGGCATGCAAATGAGCTTACAATCTGGCAGTTGGTCAGTGGATTGGATTTTATCTTTTGGGGCAGGCTGTGGGTGTAATTGTGCCTAATGTCAGATACTGCTTCCCACATTTTAAGCATGACTATATTCCAGTTTTTCTTTCCTTATCTTCACAGCTTCTATATACCCACAGACTTCAGTTCCTGCAGCCGTGTCAGCTATGACAAGTTTTTTGAAGATAAATTATCGAATTGCCTCTTTAATGCTCCATTGCCTACAGATATCATATCCACTCCAATTTGTGGGAACCAGATGGTGGAAATGGGAGAGGACTGTGACTGTGGGACATCTGAGGTATGACCAATCACTTTCTAAAAGGATATAGTTGTTTTTCAATTGCTAAGAAGATAAACTATAAAATAATGCGTGGCCCACTATAACATTGTAGGTTTTTTGGGTAGTTTTGGGTATGTCCATTTGTAGGTATTTTCCAGGAAAATCTTTCTGACAACGAACCCTGAACTGCTGAACAGACCTTACTATTTTCTCTCCCAGGGTTCTATATTCATTCCTTTTTATAAGGACTATTTACTAACATGGGCTTTGTATCCTCCTCCCTCCCTTTCTAGGTGAAATACTTGAAGTTCCCTATGTGACTATGACTTACCCTGTATTACTTTAGACAGAGCACTATGAGTGCTCAGAGTACAAAGAGCTTGCTGGTTCAAGGTCACTGGGCTGGCAAATGGAGGAGCCAAGAACTGATATCAAATGTATCTGTTTTCAGCTCTGAAACACAAGACCACCTAGCACAGGGATCTGGTGCATCCCTTACTGCTTTGGCACTCAGGAGTTATTACCATAAGAAGTTCTGTGCTGACCCTCTTCAAAGGGCAGCTGGGATTTTGAATGGGACCTCTGCTTCCATGTTATTAGTGCTTAATATAAGTAATGCATCAAGCCTTCAGAGTATTGGCTTTCAGTAACTTTGAAATATGATTATATATTTAATTATGTATTTATTCAATCTACGAGATAAAGTAGTCTGTCCTGATTGATGACTGTATTTGAACTAAGGGCCAGAGTTTTAACCCTAAAATGTTGTAACTCTAAAACTCTCAATCTTCTATGGGAATCTAGACAGCTGCAGGGAACAGTTTTGAGGTAGGAGTTTCTCCAATACTTTTTGCAGGTAGGATTCTGACACAAAGCAGAGAGACTAAGACAAAGTATTTGCATCAAGCACAGTTGAATTAAATATTAAAGTTTGATAAAGAGCTATATCTTTAGCTTTTCAGTAGATATCCTAGCAATTGGATCTACTGTTAGATATGTACATAACTGATGAGTTGAAGGAATTATATTCTACAATTAGACAAATCTTATTGTAAGAACTGTGTTTTTTCTTCATGTTTTACCAAAAAGAATAGATCTTTCCTTAGTATTATTGGAGACTGAGGAAACTAGTTAATAGAAAAGTGACATAAGTGGAATTCAGATAAACCATAAGCCATCAGTTGCTCCAAAATTTCAGGGTTTCTAATTTTTTAATCTTTATTTTTGAAAGTCATATTTAGACTCCACGAAAGTAACATATGCCTGATGACTGTATTGTGTTACAAATTGTGCTGAACTGGGACCAAAAAGTAATGTTGCATTTACATTTGTTTCTCGTATTTCTTAGGAGTGTACCAATATTTGCTGTGATGCTAAGACATGTAAAATCAAAGCAGGTTTTCAATGTACATCAGGAGAATGTTGTGAAAAATGCCAAGTAAGATTATTTTATTCTATTTTAATAATTATTACATTTTTTGTACATTAACATCTCAGTGATTATGTTAACCAAAACAAGCAATGCAATATTTTTCTTTAAATAAAATGATATATTTACTATATACGAAGCACTTACTCAGTGTTCTACATACATGGCCTATTGCATCTTCCAATGATCCTTCATAGTAGATATTATTTCATTTTGTTTTTGAGAATAAAATGCAGAGTAGAAAATGACCAAAATAATATGGCCACTATTTGTTACAGCCTGGATAAACCTGAGAACATTATGCTAAGTGAAATAAGCCAGCATAAAAAGACAAAGACTGCATACTGATCTCACTTATATGTGGAGTCCAAAAATGTTGAATACATGCATAGTAGAATGGTGTTTACTAAGGACAAGGAGGCTCGGGAAATGGGGAGATGATGGTCAAAAGGGACAAAGTTATAGTTGTTTAGCATGAGTAAGGTTAAAGACATAATGTACAACATGACTATAGGTACAGGTACAACGTGACCATGTTGTATATTAATAATTTGCTAACAGAGTAGATTTTAAGTGTTCTCACCACACACACACACACACACACACACACACACACACACACCTATGTAAGAGACCAATACATCAATGTTTGACTGTAGTAATCATTTCTTTCTAAAATTCTTTTTAAAGTTTTGTGGGCACATAGTAGGTGTACATATGTAGTAAGCATTTCACTATGTACATATATGTTAAAACATCATGTACACCTTAAATATAGACAACAAAAAAATGTAAAAACAAACGTGGCCACTGTTGAGTGGGATAACCCCAAGTGTGACCATCTCCAAAGCCACAGCTAGTTACTCCTACCTGCTGCTGTTTCTCATGCTTCATGGCTTTCTCAGGTCAAATCTCACAAAAACTGATTGTATCTCCCGTTAACAATGTGTGTGATGGAAGAAGTTTTATTCTGAGTAGTGTGGAGGTGTCCCTATCTTCAATCTTTGAAGTCACTTCAGGGTGAAATTCTACTAAATAAGACATTTCATGTTCTCTGTGGTGCTTTTCTGAATTGTCCTTCAAGTTTAGTATTTAACTTTCTATTGTTGCATATCCTTTTACATTGTGAGGGTGTGTTTGTTTCCATAGTTAGATTGACTCCTAAGGCCAGAAGACTGATTCACTTTCACCTAGCACAGAATTTTATACATTTTAAATGATCTGTAACTGCAGCATGGATGTGTAGATGGCATACCAGGTTATAAGGAATGCTTGGTGTAATTTTGTTTTTAATGTTGGAGAGAGAGGAAAGAAGTCCAAAAGGAAGTAAATTTGAGGACTTAAGCAGTACTCAAAGAATGTTTGGTAAATGCTGTTTGTTAGATTGTGGTACATAAAAAAGTATCCAGTTTCTTACTACTTATTTAGAGCAATGATATACATATATGAAACATATGAAAATATAATGTGTGGTTCAATGGCCATGTAGATAGCATAATGATATATTAAACTTTTTTGCACAGTCTCACTTGATTTTCACGATGGCCCTGTAAAGTAGATGTTGGATGGGGACAGGGATTTTCAGAGAGATTAAATCCATTTTCCAAAGTTCAGCACTCAGACACGCACAGAGCCAAGATTCAAATTCCTATCCTCTAAATCTGAATTCAAGGCTCTTCCCAAGCACATGAAAACAGGAGCAACAATTTGTATTGAAGATGTCAGAGGAGACTTGTTGGGAAAGGGGCTTTCAACTGGACTTAAAGTATTTTGGACAAAAGAGATTTAGACATAAAACAACAACAACAAAAAAAGAATTTCCAAATGAGGACACAGAAACAGCAAAGACATAAGAGGAGATACAAGCATGGTTTGTCTGGTATCTAGTAAGGAATGGTCTGGCTGGAGCCATGGGTTGAATTTGGAGGATCTCACATGCTTGCATTGAAATTTGGATTTGATCCCATCACTGGCATTAAGATATTCAAAGTTATTTGATGCAGTAAAAAACCTGCTCCTGTTAGAAAGGAAAAAACAAACAAACAAACAAACAAACATACATGCTTTCTCAGTTTTGCAGGAATGGCAGAATGTTTCACTAACATTTCTCTGAGCAAATAAGAGTAAGATTTGCAGTATCTGATTACAATCGAGTTAATATAGCAAGGGAATATTTGGTTATTTCTCCCTCATGATAAGTCATTCTATGAAAGAAGTGAGTTGAAAGGAACCAGCTGAACTTACAATAAAAGGAATTAAGGATTAGGAAACTCGAGGCCTGGGAAAGCCCAAGTCTGCTGATCTGGTGTTTGTAAACTTATCTCCTTGAATACCGAAGACCCACTTCACCAGTACATCTCTGAAGTTGCAGATTTAAATCTCCTTGGAGTTCCTGATAGAGATGCATTCAACCAAGGGAGAAATAACTCCCTTCCTTATATCTAAGTTGTTGCCTGTTTTTTTTTTGTCCCTGTACTTTTCTACATTATGTTTCTTTGGTGTTTTTGGTACAAATTCAGAAATATTGATTGCTTAAAATCTTAGGGCATTAACCAATATTAATAGAAGTGATATAGCAGATGATGGCTTTAATTTATAATGACGATGTAAGCTTCAGCGAAATGACACTTCAAACTACTATGCCCAAAAAGTCCAAATGGAAAAATCTTTGTGTTAATTTGAGGTATCAGGGTAAAGCAGGTAGGGAAAACAAAAAGCCTTCTATTTTTGTTTTTCTACAGTTTAAAAAGGCTGGGATGGTGTGCAGACCAGCAAAAGATGAGTGTGACCTGCCTGAAATGTGTGACGGTAAATCTGGTAATTGTCCTGATGATAGATTCCGTGCCAATGGCTTCCCTTGCCATCACGGGAAGGGCTACTGCTTGATGGGGGCATGCCCCACACTGCAGGAGCAGTGCACTGAGCTGTGGGGACCAGGTAGGAAGACAAATCTGTTTTTTTTTTGCATGTGCGAAAGAAAACAAATTTCAGATGACAGTGTTTAACCATGGCCAAAGGACCATTCTGCCCTATCCTTCTTAGAAACTTCGAACTCAAAATCATGGAAAGGTTTTAAGATTTGAGGTTGGTTTTAGGGTTGCTAGATTTAGCAAATAAAAATAAGGATGGACCAGTTAAATTTTAACTTCAAATTAACAGCCAAGCTTTTTGTCTTAGCATCAGTTTATCCCATGGAATATTTCAGGTATGCTCCTACTAAAATAAATTATTTGTGTATCTGAAATTCAAATTAAACTGGGTGTCTTTTTTTTTTTTTAAATCTGGCAAACCCTAACTAAGATCATGAACCCTTGGAAATCTGTGTGTGTGTGTGTGTGTGTGTGTGTGTGTGTGTGCATGCGCGCAGGTGTGGCAGAAGCACTGGGGGATGGGATAGAAATAAGGAAAGGTGGAAAAAGGAAAAGAAGAACTCTGGAAATGCAGAAAGGCAATACAGAATAGTGAAAGTTCTTAAATGGTCACTTTGTCCATAACACCAAAATTTTAGAGACCATATTCTCTAATTTCACCAAGAAGAAAACTTGGAAAAATAAAAGATTAGAGAGATATCTGAAAATTTAAACAGCAATTTATATAGTATTAAATAACTTTATTAGAAAGGCA
This sequence comes from Macaca nemestrina, assembly GCF_043159975.1. NCBI lineage: Eukaryota > Metazoa > Chordata > Mammalia > Primates > Cercopithecidae > Macaca > Macaca nemestrina. The sequence continues at coordinate 130,132,525 of NC_092132.1, read as the reverse complement.
ATTTTAGATCATATAAGTGATCTAGCTTATATGTGAAACCTAAAAAAGTTGAACGCATAGAAGTAGAAGGTAGAAGGCTGGTTTCCAGGGGGTGACAGGGAGGAGGGGAGGAGGGGAGGAGGTGGGGAGATGTTGGTCAGAGGATACAAAATTTAAGTCGAAAACAGCAAGTTTTTAAAAACCAGTTATTTGGACTTTCTGGATATGATGTGTATTGTGTACATGTATGTAATTTCCATACCCCCTTCCTAATACAGTTTCAGATTTCTACTTAAATGACTGAAACAGTATTTATTAAAATAGAGAAAATCTACATATTCCTAAAAGCATTTGAAAGGGGTCATCGCATACCAGAAACTTTTCGTAATTCTTGAAAATACAGCTAAAACAAGATTGAGAAAATCAACAAAAATTCCTGACTTACAATGCACTGTGAAAACAAGAAACCTGGGAAATAAATAGACAAGACCCTAGAAAAACCTCCCTGTAAACTTCTGTCTTTGGCTACAGTGGGTTGAGACACAATTTGAGGAGCAAAGCTCAATGCTGTTAGTACGTCAGCAAGCTCACTGGTGTCCCGGAACCAGGCCTCAGCAATCCTGCCTCCAGTTCATGGATGTGCAAGGTTAAAAAGGTGGAAACAAAATTGACTGTTGGTTAAGAGGCTCATGTTTCCTTGGCTAACTTCAGTATATGGCAAAAACCAGGAGAAAGAAAATCTTTAGCACAGAGGTGAAGTTCTGAGCTTCGCCTTTATTATCTTGTAGTAAATATTAACTGCAAACAATATTAACTGTTACCCTCCTTTTTCGGACTTTACGATTAGTCTCCTCAGCAAATCTGTAAACTTCCTGGAACAGGGACATTGTCTACATTGTTCACAGTTGTATTCCCAGTGCCTCCCAGCACAGTACCTGGCTTTAGTAAAAAGCTCAAAATTGTCTATTGAATATATTTATCTGATCATGAAATGGAGTAGACCTCTTAAGTCATACTTTTAAATACAGCCATTACAAGAGGCCAGAGAAAACAATTTGCCTAAATAAAATTCCAAATTTTATAATTCACAGAGGATTACCCATTTATTCTAAATAAATCTGGGAAGTTTGAAAAGTCTTGCAACTTTGTAAGTAATTTAAAAATCATTCTTTTTGGCATCAAATCATTCCCACAAATCAATTGTAGTTCCAAGTACTGAAAATGTGGCTAAGGCATGAGCAGACAATTCATCATGAAGAAGAAATACAAATGTGCCATAAAATTAAAACCATTTTAACTCATTAGCAACATACAAAACCTAAATGAAAACAAGTTAATCTTCTACATTTGCTAATTGGCAAAAGTTTGCTACAGATGTTAATGTTCAGTGTCAGTGAAAACATAATCAAACAACTCCCCTCCTACACTGCTGGTAAATATACGAATTAGCATCATCTTTACCGAGAGAAAAATGCATGCACAAAATCTAAAAATAGTTGTTTTTTACTCTTTCTCCTAGCAATTGCACTCAAATATTTACGACAATTTTTCAGCCAGCATTTTTAATGATAGTAATTGAAAAACATCTCAAAATCCAAAATATACGGATTAAATAAAGTGTATTATTTCAATACAATTCTTGCTGCTGTGATGCTTTAGAAAATTTAATGCCTGGGGAAAGGACAGCTATATTGTTAATGGGCAAGAAGTTACAAAACAGCATGATGCCAAATATATGAATGATACAGTCTACAATATTAGCAGCAATAACTTTGAAGTCTCAGATTAGGAATTTAATGCTTTTCCCTGATTATTCATAACTAATGATTCTTCTGTGTAGATATTGTATAAATATCTACACAGTAGATATTAAAATGAATACATTTTACTAAGATACAAATAATAAAAAAGGCAACAAAACTCATTTTATCTTGCACACTGAAACACGGAATTCATTTAAAATGTTTTGAGTTTACAAGTCATCATAGTAGGTTTAAAAGTATTTCTTAAAAACAATTCAGTATCTTCATAGGTGTCTGCTTATTTTAACTTAGTTTGCTGTTTGTCAAAGGCTAGACTCAAAATTTCCAAATGTTTAAGACAGAATTACTTATTGTTATTGAAGAGGGGGCACCTCAGCACCAAGAAGGAACATAGGTCTCTGTGACTCGACATGATTCTGTTTCCTTATTGATAAATTGAGAATGGCAATAAGCATGGCTAGTATTTGTCAACCATGTACTGCTGATCAGGCCCTGTTCTCAGTGACTCACCTGTATTAAGTGATTTAATCTTCAAAACACCTCTGAGGTAGGTACTGTTATATGTAATGTGTATATATACATTTTATATATGTGTAAATATATTAAATATATATATATATATACTCACATATAAATTCTACACCATTTTACAGATGAGAAAACTCAGGGGTTAAGACATTTGCCCATGTTCACACAATTACTCAGTCTTGCTTAAAGCCTGAGCTCTTAACTAACGTGTTTTGTCTGATAGAGATCTAAGGAAGATTACCTGAGACATGAAATATGTGATGCCTATTTTTGTACTTGGCACATAGTAGGAGTTTTTTGTGGAGTAACAGATTACTTAAAAGATTATTTGTAATTCCAGCCAGCTCATTTGATACCAGATTACTACACCCATGTTTCTAGGAGTGGTCAATGGAATTATGCTAAAATAGTATTTTTTTCTTGCTTTATATTTTATAAATCCCTTGCCAGCACTGAATTTTAAAAATCTCTTTTCTTTTCAAATATGTCTTGAACCTCAAAAATCGATTTTCTTTTCCCTACTGACTGATCCTGGTCCCAGGAACTAAGGTTGCAGATCAGTCATGTTACAACAGGAATGAAGGTGGGTCAAAGTACGGGTACTGTCGCAGAGTGGACGACACACTCATTCCCTGCAAAACAAAGTAAGTGGCCTTGTCTGAACCTTCCTGCTTCACAGACTAGAGCAATGGTGCACTTCCAGCTGCACATTCTAATTTATTCCAGTTAAAGGGAAAGCGCATTTGGCCATCAATCATTTGACATTTATTGAGTAACTACTATGTGCCATGATGTGGGCTAGGTACTGAGTCTGAAAAGAAATGAGAAATGGCTTCTTTCTTCAAGTATCTCATGGTGAGTGCTTCAGATGACACCAAACACAGTCATTGTTGGGTAGAATGAATGGTTGATGATGGAACAGGCAACCATGAATGGGTCTGGTTGGAAATTTGTCCAGGGATTTCCCAGTATAAATCAGATGCTTTCTCAATCTCACGTTTCTCCTTGTAAGATTCAGAGTAGAAATATTTATCTCCCCAGAGGAATAACAGATGCAGTGCTTGAACAGTTTTAAATTGTCAGTAGAATTACATGAAGAAAAAATACAATAAGAAAATATTTTCTTATTGACAATTCATGTGAAGAGTTTGTTAGTTTTAGTACTGATTATCTGGGAAAACACTATAGAATAGCACACCAGATGAACGTGAGACTTTTCTATGGTTTATTTTTAATTCGGCAATTTTAAGGTGGCTTTTAAAATTCAATTATAGTAAACTCTGTGTACCTGCTCCAAATTTGACACATGCAGAGTAATTTATAACAAGAGATTGCACAAGATCAACATTTCCCAAAATTTGTCTATTGGACATGAATTTGCTGAATGACAGATATTACCAAACTATGCTTTGGATATAGAGTTATCTCTTGGGAGAATCTGTTCCTAAAGAACAATCATTTTCTGTGGTCTTGTGGTCTCTTCTCTATAGGAAATCAGGGCAGATTCAGAAGAGGAAATTATGTAAAAGGCAGTATGTGAGGGCCAGAGGAAGAGCAACTGTAGGTGGTGAATGGGAAGAGAGTGGGCCTCGCCATCTTTCCTCTGCACACACCATTGTCCCATATAACTCTCTGCGTGAGCATTAGTTTCTGCAGCTAGTGGCTCAAGCAGCTCCTTCACCCCCACAAACTGCCATCCTAGTCACTTCACAGTAGTCATTGGCTATAGTGAAGGGTTAGCCTGAAATTCCCTGTGCTCTAAAGCCATCCTTTATGGCTTTACCTAAATGATTCAAGAAAAACACACTGTTGCGTTTAGAGAGAATATATGCCTTTCTCCTCTCCTCAAACATGTTTTCTACAGCCAAGAGATATCAAAAAATCTGATGCCATCACTTTCAGGATACTTTTTCACAGCCCTCTTCTGAATTTTGCATAAAGCAATTGACTTCAATATTATTGTCTTTTAGTCCCGTTGGCAGTAAATGAATGGCTTGATTGAGTGTTGAGCAGTTTAATCTGCACCTTCAGGGAGACAGTTCTTTTAGTAACTCCACTTGATGCCTTGCAGTATCAAGGGAAGCTCAGCTTTGTTCCGACAGAATTATAGTGGAGACATGGGCTTTCTTTTGGTGGAATTATTCTGCAGCCAGTTGTACAAATAAATGAGTAAACTATCTGAAACAAGATAGAAATTGATGTCTCAGACGCCTCCATGATGTTAGGAACCCATGTTTTATCTCTAGCTCCATCATCCACATGACCTTCATTTCCAAGTGTTTCTCTAGGCCTGTGATGGCTTCTCCAGCTATCATACTCCAATCAGCAAAAATGAGAAAATGTTGAGAAACAGAAGATAACTCCTCATTTAAGGCCACCTTCTAGAATTTGTGCTTAAGATTGTTTTCTTCTCATGGGCCAGCACTTAGGCAACTGGCAAAAATTAGGTGTACGGGCATCTGGGTAATGCTGTTTATTTGAGCAATAATGTATTGTGCTAATGTTCAGGCATCCTGTTACTGAGAAATAAGGGAAAATGAGTGTAAAGTACAACTAAAAGTCTCAGCTACAGGGAAAAATACATCGGTTAAGTATCCATAGTCCTAGAGCTGATTTGCATTTATATAAAACTGCAGTTTGAATCCTGCAATAAATTTTGGCTTTTTCCTCAGTGACACCATGTGTGGGAAGTTGTTCTGTCAAGGTGGGTCAGATAATTTGCCCTGGAAAGGGCAGATAGTGACTTTCCTGACATGTAAAACATTTGATCCTGAAGACACAAGTGAAGAAATAGGCATGGTGGCCAATGGAACTAAATGTGGCCATAACAAGGTAAGTTGACATTGTGGCTTTCACTCCAAATAGTGTTTCTTACTTTGATGTGTTTTGTTGTTTTGCCCCTTGGTTATTCACTACGTGCCTTGTTTCCCAATTTTGGGGTTCACCATGCCGTAATAGAACCCACAGAGTTTGAATTTGGAACACAGAAGTGAAAATGGTGCAGAACCTAGTAAATAGCAGGAATAAGCACATCGACATTAACATTCTCAAACCCTATGGTGAAATTTGGAAATTGACTCTCATAGTCATGATTTCAAGAAGAGTATCATATTGTCATGTGGATAACACATGGTAGCATCCGTTTAACTTTCATAGACAAAGTCTGAAAACTCACTGAAAGTGCCAGTGTATGTGATACTGGGCTTCATTTAACAGACCTGTATATCATTCATAATATAATGAACTTATCTCAAGTACAAGTACTGTTTAGCCAGGGCCAACCAACTCATGAACTTTGACAATGAGGAGGTTTGTCTCTCCTAAGAGATTAGAATTACCCTATTTATCTCACTAAGATATCCACATGACCAAAGAATTCCCCTGATTTTTCACTGTGGTAAAGCCAGTCCTAAAAACATATCTTATTTACTTCAGCTGATTTCGCTATTCAAAGGTAAATTTATTCAATGGTGAGTCCAAAATTATCTTAGTGGTTCAGTGTGGGTATTGCTCATACAGTTTTAAAAAGTAAATATAAAAAAGTGAATGAGATTGATGTGGTCTCTGAGCCCTTGGAGCTGAAAATAAAAATTTAGCAAAGTTTATTGATGTTAAAATATTAGGTCTTCCCTATAAGAAGTACCCACAATATTTAAATTTATCCTTACCCCAATTTTTCCTGAAATATATGCCAGCATCAAGGGCAAGGAATTTTACATAAAATATAATCTTTAATTGGGTTTTCCAGGTTTCAAATACAAATTTCCTTATATTTTCTAGTGCTGAAGACTTTAAAGACATTGAGACGTTATCACATGACCTGGCAAGAGTGTTGCGGTGCTTGGGTCTTAAGGGAGGACGGTACTGGGACTAGGGCAGAATTGAGGTGTTTCAGGGTCCCCTGGTATTAAGATCATCTCATTATTGCTTATCCCTGAACTTCTTGCATAGTCATTGCTTCTGGAATATAGAGTTGTTTGGATTTATTAAAAATACATAAATGCTTAGATGATTTTATCAACGTTTTTGGGTTGGTTTAAGAGGATAATGTAAGCAACAGAGCCCATCTCTATTTCCCTTCCTCTGCACCAGCCTCCTGGCAGAGCCACCTTAAACAATATCTGCTAGCCTCTTCACACAGACCTCAACTTTCTCATCTACATGCAGAGAGGATGAAGCTTCATGTTTTCTGCATCACTTTCAGGTTTGCATTAATGCAGAATGTGTGGATATTGAGAAAGCCTACAAATCAACCAATTGCTCATCTAAATGCAAAGGACATGCTGTAAGTTCTGGAAATATGTTTCCCTAAGCTCTCTGACTCTTATGACATTCTAGGTCAGTCATAAGAAAGCTAAAGGAATGTTTTCAGCATTAAATGATGAGAATTACTAAGTTTATCCAAGCCTTCAGTAGCATGGTTCAAGGAGAAATTTCTTCTGAGAATCATTCATGAAATGCCTGTCATTCATTCATACTTTACGTAGATAGATGGAAGCCTGGAGATTGGGGTTATTCCTTTTTCAGCATGAACTTTATTATGGATGATTAGGGATTTGAGTTTGCGGTCAGTCTAGCGGGGACAGTAACAGGATCATTGCTACCCTAGGTGTGTGACCATGAGCTCCAGTGTCAATGTGAGGAAGGATGGAGCCCTCCTGACTGCGATGACTCCTCAGTGGTCTTCTGTAGGTAACATTACACATCTAACCTGAGAAAATTGCTCTCCTCTTCCAAGCCTTTATTTTGTATTACATGAGATTTCATTGCCTCTTTTCTCTTTTCTTGAGATTTCTGTTCTGTAGACATTGAATCCACAATATTTATCCCCCAAATCTCCTTAACACATTTTAATTATATTTTCCATGTCTTTGTTTTCACTGCACATGCAAAAAAATATCTGCAACTTTTATATTTGTAATGTTATTTTACTTTCACACATTTTTACTTTAGGACTGTTCCATTTTCATAGCAGCCTCAACTTAATGGAAAAGTATAATATCCTTATAAAACTCTCTAAGAATATGATTATTTTTGTACATTCAGGTCTATTCTTTGAATTATCTGTTTCTTTTGAGTTGGTTTGTTCTGTTCTGTCACCATGTCACTTATATTCTGTTGTATTACTTTTCTTCAGGATATGTGATCCTTAGTTGAATGTGGAATTGGTAGACCTGGATTAGTTCACATGGGATTTCTCTGCATTTGTGTGTGCTGTTGTACCTACTGATATTTTTCTTGATGGGGGAATCTGGCTGGGAGCTCTATGGGCAGGTAGGTAGGTCTGCCTATGGCTCTTTAGGGTGGGAAGGAGCCACAGTGGGGACCCACCTCCAGTTGTTATGATGAGGAACATTTTACCCTGAGGAGGGAGCTCATTTCCTGAGAGAGCTGCTTTTCCTCATCATCTTCTCCTTGACCCTCCCTTCTCTGTCTGATATATAGTGTACGTATCTAGAGGAAGCCTCTATCCTCCTTTTGGTGTTCCTGCATCCTCTGTTGGCAGAAACAGAGAAATTCTTAGGATTTTGATCTCAGGTTATGAGCTCAACTTGTTCTATAAACACAGGAGATGAGGTAGACCTGAGTGAGATATCTGTCCCAAATTCAGATTGTTAGACTTTCCAAGACAGAACATTTATTTCTGATGTTTAGGCTATATTTATTCTGTTTTCATCCACATAAATCCCTTAACTTCCTATCTTTAAGATTTTTAAATTTATTTTTTCTCATGTCCTATGATTTTATTATATACACATGTATTTGTCATGTATTTTGAAAGGAGCATGAGCACAATCAACTATTTTAATTAGAAAACTCTTTAATGGTTTCAATGCTCACTAAAAATCCTTTTGAACTATGACTTTGACTGCTTTATTTTGATATATCTATTGATTTGCTAAGTCACCTCTATGAGTAATTTCTTCGTGTTGTAACAATGCATCCACATAAAACTTTCTAAGTTGTATTTATGAGAATGTATTTGTTGCCAAATATTTTTAATATTTTAATTAATATTCTATATCATAGCATGCATAGCGGGTTTGATTGAATTTGATTTTTTAAATCACAAGTTTGCATTCATGACTATTAAAGTAGATGCTTATATTTAATGTCAAAAAAAAAAGCCTGATTTTTTGTTGATGTTAAATAACATCCCTTTAAAAAGTCGTTAGGTTTGTTTTGGCTTAAATGCTTTTAGAATTACTACTTAATCAAAACAAATCATTATTTTATTCCTGGGTGATGTTCTCTTTCCATTATCATGTTACCTAGTGAGTTTCTTCAAACTGAGGATTTGTTTTTTTTCTTCAGTTTAAGAAATATTTCTATTGTTTTAGGTTTTAAAATTTGTTTCAGTTTTCTGGTTTCTGAATCAGAAATGTAAATTATTTATACAAAATATCTCTACTGTGTGATCCCCATATTATATTCCACATTGGGTCATTTTTCTTGTTAATTCTGGGAAAGTTTTTCAAGATTATTCTCTGTATCATAAAATAAACTTTTTAGCAATGTTAATTCTCTTGTTACTCATAGTGACATTTAAAAGTATTCAGTGGCATTTTTACGTCTCTTTGAAAGATTTTTTTATCCCAGTTGGTTTTGTTTCATAACTAGTTTTTTTGCAGTCTATATTTTAATTGCATTAAGAGTACCCCAAATTTGATTCCTTATATTTTCTGAAAGTATATATTTTATGTATACTTCTACTTCTATGTGTTATTTTATACCTAATCTTTTGATTCGACTGACGCTTTTTCTTCTTTAGTTATAATCCAATAAGGTTGAATTAATTCTGATAAGCACCGTTAAAAAGTATTTCTCAAAATTTTTAACTTGGAGGACTAGTGATACAAATTTACAGTATATTACATGAAATTTGTATTTCAGCAGGATGAAGAGGTAGCTGGAGAAGTTCAAAATACATACAGTGGAAGCTTGTCTCAACTTACTGTTTGTTGAAACCACTGTATCAGAATTCAACTTTATCCCCCAAGCCTTGTTTTTTTTCAGGGCATTGTGTTAGTGGGTTCGGTGCGCTTTCAGTGCTATTTCTTATCTAACAGTCAAGAAAAGCCTCAGATAGACTGAGGAACATTTCCTAGTTCAGAAGTGTCCTTGTACCAAGAAGACAGACCCTAGAGGATAACAATTTTTACTATAGCTAGGGTCCTAAATCTAAACTTGAATGGGAAAAAATTACATTTTTATTTTCATTAAATTCTAAAGTTTAGAATTTTCTACAATTATGGGAATGTATGGCTTATAAACCATAATACTATTAGCAATATTCCATGACTTTGTCACCAATATAAATTATAAATACTTCAATATCTCATTGCAGTTGTTGGATGTATCTCCAATTACCACATAAGTATCATTTGTTTGAAATTTTGGTAGTTACTGATCCACTGTTAGAACTTATTATTTCAGAGGTTAATAAACACATACTTTACTATATCATGAATTGTTTTATAATACTTTGACAACTGTATCCCACCATCAATAGCTTCCTTTAAATCTTGTGCCTTTTATGAATGAATTTAGAAACACTCAGAAACGGGGTTTATAGACTTTATCAGATTGCCAAAATGATTTGTAGCATAACAAAGGTTAAGAGCACTGCCCTACAACATGACCATACACAGCCATTGGCTTTCAAGATTATTAACACCATCTTTTTGTTTGTAAAATATAATAAACATGTAAATATAAAGGCAAACCTGATGATTACAAAATGAACATTCATGTAATATAATAAGGGCCAAGAAATAGACCCAGACATCTGCTTTCCTGCCTCTTTTCAGTATGAACTCCTCTCTTTCTCTAAGGGTTGGCCATTCATCTGTCTTTGATCATAATCATTTTGTTACTTTTCTTTGTAGTTTTGTTTCCTAAATACACATCCTTAAACAACAACTTTTGGTTATATAATTCCATGTATATAAAGTTTGTAAACACAGGAAACACAGCTTCCCTCACTATCAACATCTGTCACCAGAGAGGTACATTTGTTACGTCCATAAACATACCCAGACACATCATTATTACCAAGCCTTTAAAGTTTGTATGTATGAAATTTTTCTATGCTCATTTTCTTCTTTTTCTCTACCTTATGCTTTCAATATCATCCATTCTAGTGACTGGATTAAGGAAGTCCACTAGTTCTCTTTCAAGTTTCTAAGAATTCTATCCAATACTTCCTTATTTATTAAAATGTTTTCCCCTTTATTAGTACTGTCAAATAAATCAATTGGTTTGTGAATATTTAACTTTGCAACCTTTGAATAAACCTAACTTAGAAATAGTATCTTTTTTATATATTGAAGGATGTTTACTCTTATTTTATACTCTTGGGTGATATTGGACTGTGATTTTTTCATATTGAAAAAATTGCTGAATTTTGGTATCAATGTTATGCTAGTCACATAAAGTGTATTAGAGAGTGTTCATTTATATTCTCTGGAAGAATTTGTATTTTTTTTTGCTCTTAGTTTATATTCATGGTTCATAATTGGACTGTGTTTTTTTCATACATGTGTTCTGTAGTATTCTCCAGATATTATGTATCAAGTTTATTAATTGTCTAATATATAAATTAATCCTAACATTGTTTGTTTGTTCTACCAATTACTGTGCTAGGAGTGTTAAAATACCCCCACTATAACTGTGAATTTGATTACTACTTCTGGCTCTATCAACACTTTTATACTTTGAGAGCATATTATTACGTACTTACAAGTTTAGGGTGTTGCATCTTCCAAATTAATGAACAGCGTATCATTATGAAATGGTTGTGTGTCTATCTAATACACTTCTTACCTTTGAGAATCTACAGTTCCTGGAGACCATAGAGCTGTAACATATTTCTTTTGGTCTGTATTTGCACTGGAGTAACATTTTTCCCTATTTTTATTTTTATCCTTTCTGAATCATGCTTTAAATCTGTCTTTGTTTTATTAAAGAAAGCATGCACATATATTTTTTAGTAGTACTCACATCTTTGGTTTTTGTTTAACTGAGGTACATAGTCCCTTTAAATTAAATGTAATTACTGATACACTTGGGTATAAATCCACAATTATATAGTTTCTATTTGTTTTTCCTGTTTATGTTCCCTTTTCTCTCCTTTCTTATACTTATTGATTCTATTATTTTGATGTTATGCATTTCTTTTATATTTTAATGATTATCCTGAAACTTCCCACTTCATTTGCTTTAAAAAAAAAAAAACAAACTTTCTTTTGTAGAGCAGTTTTAGGTTCACAGCAAAATTGAAGAGAAAGTACAGATAGTTGGCATATACCCGGCACCTCCCGCTCCTGAACAGCTTTCCTCACCATCAACATCCCCCACTCCCGTGGAGTATTTGTTGATGGTAACAAATATTCCATAAACCTACATTGACACATCATTATCACCTCAAGTCCACAGTTTACATTAGGGTTTGCTATTGGTTCATTTGCCTTTCATTTCTTTCTGCATTTCTGAACTTCTACCTAGGATTATTTTCTTTTCCGTCTCTCTGGGTTCTTGACCACTCACTAATCTCTACAAAGTAATTTTTTCTAACTTTTAAGTACTTCTATACTTTTAGGAAGCTTTTGTTTGCAAAAAATTTAAAGATATTTTTAATGGGCAGGTTGGTCTCAATTTCCTAATCCACCATTACCAGAAACAAGAAGAGGCTGCACTTACTCTTCAGTGATTTCTATCTTCACCTGCAAACCTTCCGTTATTATACTTTCATCTGTCTTATGCCCCAACTTTAGTTAGCTCTTTTCAAGTTCGGTGTGTTTGTAAAGTACTGCCAAATTCCCATTTATTTCTCTGCTAATATGTCATTCTTCTGAAAATACAGTTCTGACATTTGTGCAAGTAAGTGTGTATTTTTCATTCTGAATATATCTACATGATAACAGAATGCTTCATGTTTTATTTTCCTTTGACTTTTTGGATTGGAATCTTGTGGAGGGTGGAGAGTAGTGAATATTTGAACGAAAGTCATTGTCTTACCTAGAATTCTGCTTCCGATGTGTCTACCTCTATTTACATGTGTGTGTGCTCAAACTTGTGAGCTTTTCTTGCATTTATACAAATATTCACCTTGCTATTGGTTTGCTAATTTCTGTAAAAAGAGAATGGTAACTGTTGGCATTACTCTTCAATCTTTTACTTCCCGGTCTCTTGTGGCTTCCAATTATTGTGAGAGAAATGAACAGTTGAGAGCAAAAGATTGAAGTTATATGCATTATTTAAATTTGTCATTAAAAGAAAAAACACCACGAGGGCCCAGGAATATTTGTTTAAAGCATTTCCTCATTCTCAAGGTCACATAACTTCCTGTCTGTAATTCCAGTGTAGACCAACATCAGTGAAACACTCAATTATTTGTGTATCAGTTCTCTTAGTCACACCTCAGCTTCTTATTTACTACTGACAGGAATGTATTTTCAAAGTTTTAGTTTCTTTTTCTCTGTTTTATTCCAAGACTGCTTTTCAAAAATGTTTCTTTTTTGCCATCTTCCTTACTGTATATTCTCTTCTAATCTCCCAGCTCATTTTCCAATTGTTACAAACATTATCCCTTCTAAGTATTCTCAATATTATGATTTTTAAAACTTATTTCATGTTAAATGTTTCCTATAGATTTCATGTATATTTCTTCTATCTAAATATTAATGTAATTGCCTAATCAAAATACATTTTCATTTTACTGGCTATGGCAATTTATGCTCATTAGAGAAAAGGGTAGCTGGAATGTGTGCAAAGTAAAGAAACAAGGACTAGTGTGATGTGCAGATGCGTGTTTCTGTAGTTCTCAGCGGGTCCCTGTTCTCTGCTGCAGACTTCTCCATTGTGGTTGCGGTGCTGTTCCCAGTGGCTGTCATTTCTCTGGTGGTTGCTATAGTAATCCGCCAACAGAGCTCCAGAGAAAAGCAGAAGAAAGATCAGAGGTGATCCTTTATCTTATCTTGCTGTAGGGACTCTTTGACCCTTATTTTACTTTAAATTCAATGTATAACCTACCCTTTCAAATTGAATTGGTTTACTTCTAATATTCAGAAATACATGCAGATACAGTCTTTTTGGACCAGAAGCTGAGTTTCCCTTTAACTGGGAAATTCTTCACATCTAGAAATGTTTTTCCTTCTGTTAGTCACCATATTTATAATTAATAATAAGAGATATTAACTCTCATAATGATGGATTTTTGAATTTATTATAAAAATATCTAGCATTAATTGATCACTATATGATAAGCACTGTGCTAAGCACCGCCCCCCTCCCCTTTTTTTTTGTTTTTTGACATGGAGTCTCCCTCTGTGGCCCGGGCTGGAGTGCAATGCCGCGATCTCAGCTCACTGCAACCTCCGCCTCCCAGGTTCAAGCACTTCTCCTATCTCAGCCCCCTGAGTAGCTGGGATTACAGGCGTGTACCACCACACCGGGCTAATTTTTGTATTTTTAGTAGAGACAGGGTCTCACCATGTTGGCCAAGCTGGTCTTGAACTCCTGAACTCAAATGATCCACCCACTTTGGCTTCCCTAAGTGCCAGGATTACAGGTGTGAGTCTCCACACCCGGCCCTGTGCTAAGCCCTTTTATATCTATTATCTCATTTAAATGTCACAAGAACTTCATAAAGTGGTTATTAGTTTCATTTTACAGATGAAGAGTGTTTTACGTTAACCCTAACACAATTGTGCAAGGTTAGGAACTTCACATTTTGATGGATGTAGAAACAAGCTCAGAGAGATTAGCAAACATGCTTTCAAGTCTTGCAGAGTAAGTGGTGGAGCCTGGGTTGGTCTCACAAATGTGATTCTGGTACCACAGTGTTTTTGGGTTTTTTTTTAGTATTTTTAAAGAAAGAATGATTTATTTACCCATGATGAGTTTAATATTGAATATGACATTAACAAAACAATTTAGATAAATTTGGATTCAACACTATCATTTTTAGAAGTCAGGATCTGTAGAGAACAAAAAGAAAATGAGTAGTGATTATGAATGACAGGGCAATGAAGGAGGCTGATAGGGAAGTAAAAACTGAAAAATGACCCAGAGAGCAGATAAAAACCCAGGCAACAGGCAAGAAAGACACAATGGGAAAAAGAAGCTGGGAATCATCTACTGAGTTTCCCTGTCATGCTGACGGAGCTGCTAAGTCAATTGATACCACATGTTTCTCTCTTACAGGCCACTATCTACCACTGGTACCAGGCCACACAAGCAGAAGAGGAAACCCCAGATGGTAAAGGCTGTTCAACCACAAGAGGTGAACTATATAGTGATGACCATGGCTGCACTTTGCGTTTCTCTCACACTCTTATCCTGACTACCTATCCTTTCTACCCAGCAGTGTTTTGCAATTCCACATTCAGAAGTGTCTCCTTTGCCTTTTATTAAATGCAAAAGAGTCCCTAAAATGCAGAGCTGCTTTGCTGGGGTTCATGAAATGCAAACAGAATAAGGAGAACAAAAAGGGACATAGCAGATGTCTGTCTGTCCCTGTCTCTCTGTCTCTGCCTCTTTCTTTCTCACACACACACACTCCCTCTTGCTCTGACTCTAGGTTATTTCTTTGCAAATTGACTAATAGATCCAAAAATATGTATGTCTGTATGATAATACATGTAATATTTATAACCCAAATGTCCTACTCATGTCCTGTAAATTTAAAGATTTTAGCTGAAGTTGGTTAATGATAACATTGGTAATCCTTTTTTGATGACAAATTTTCATTACAGCTCTGGGAAATACTTCTATGGAATACACCAGCTGGACCACTGTGGTTTTCTATCTGGTCTCTTGGTGTCAGCTTAGTTCCAAGCTTCCATGCCTTGAAAAGTCTGCTTCCTTAAAAACTGTGCTTATGAAACTAATGGTTCATTTTGAAAGATTCATTCTTCTTTTCAGATGAGTCAGATGAAGCTCCATGTGTATGATCTGCCAGTAGAAGGCAATGAGCCCCCAGCCTCTTTTGTGAGTTTGCAACTTCTCTTAAATATCACCCTAGTTCAATCTCCAGGAAATATCGGTGAAAGTCATAGCCCACAACACTTCATTATTTCTTCAGGACAATATTGAAATCTATGTGAATATTAATATAAAATACAAATTCTTCTGCAAAATAGTTTGAAAATATAAAATGTGAACATGTACGCCACTCCATGCCAACTTGTGACAAGAAGAGGACTAATCTGGTTAACAGAGTACCACTGTTTTCATCAGCTCAGGCTGCTGTAACTAAATTATCATAGACTGAGTGGCTTAAACAACAGATATTTACTTCTCACATTCTGGAGACTGGGAAGTCCAAGTTCAAGGAGCTGGCAGATCCGGTGTCTGGTGAAGCAGCCTTCTGGCTTGTAGACAGCTGTCTTTTTGTTGTATCCTCACATAGCAGAGGGAGAACATCTCTCTTGTGCCTCTTCTTATAAGGGCATTAATCCTATCACGAGAGCTACACCCTCATGACCTCATTACTTCCAACAGGCCTCACCGCCAAATACCATCATTCTGGGGATTAGGGTTTCAACATACGAAATTGTGGGGTGACACAAAGATACAGTTTATAGCAGTCATCTTCATCAGATACCTACTGGCATTGGACTTAGGTCTCAATTGTGTGTGCAACTAAATGAAAGCAATCAAACTCGTATGTTTACAATATTCTCATGGGTGGGGTCACGGCTTCTCCATTTCTGAAAATGATATAAGCCTTTTCATGCGCACCTATTTTCAGGACCCAATCTTTGAATTTAATTTTTTTATCCTTTTACTAGCTAATTACAAAGCCAGATTTTTCACCACCTCCAATTCCTGCACCTAGATCATCTTCTTTCCTTGTAAGTATCAGGTAGTCACTGGTGAATTTTTAATGTCTATTCTGCTCATTGTGAATGCTGTCTCCAAATGCATGGGTTATTTATCAGGATGTGTGCTCTTGAGGTTCACTGGAGATATCACAGCACATTTGTCCCAGGGATATCTAAAAAAGCAAGGCCCACTTACTGTCTATAAATTAGTATGGGTATTGATGTTTCATTATAAAAGCGTTACTGTTATGTAATTATTGAGAAATGATAAATAGCTCTGCTGTGTGAGGTAAAATGTCTCCTTCAAAGATACATTTCTAGATGCTTATTTAAGAGGAGATAAAATTGTATTATGTGATATTTTACATTATATATATATATTATAGATAGAATAAGGTCTATTATTAGTCATAGTTTTCTGTAGGAGGTAGGGTATGAAAAACAGGTGATATAGAGGCCAACCTGGAATAAAAGTCAGGTGCTCATGAAGTAAAAATTGCAGTACATTTACTCCTTAAATGGCTCCTGACCATGTTTCTTGTACTTGGTATTCTGCTGTGGGTAAATAAGAAAGACCAAAATTTAAGGTTTTTATCTTTCAAGGAATTTCACATTTTTAGTGAGAAAACAAGTCATGTAAAAATGGAGTACTTGATTCCTCAACTGTTACTTGTAGTATCACCCAAGATGAGTGACACTGACAAGAAAAATATGATGAGGAGAAATTCAGTGGGTTCGGAGTGGTTAAAGTAGGATGAATATTCATTGATTGAGTAGTTGGAATTTGAACTGGACCCTGAAAGTTGGGGAGAATTTAAATGAGTGAAGAAGGGGTAAGAAATAATTTCATTAAGGAAATAAATATAGCCAAGATGGGACAAGCATAGCATTTCTAATGACATACCATTTTTATAATTAATGTAGCATAAAGACACAAAAGCACTTCCCTCTACTCTTTTCAAGGATAAGTGAACATCTACACCTAAGGTGAGAGATCTATAGCCAAATTATCTTCTTGTATTATCTCCTACTATCAAGAAGAGAAGGCCCACCTGTCTTTTTAGAAAAAATTTACTAAGAACAGTATCTGTATGATTTGGAGATGGGTGCTGACATGAATGTCTTCCTTCTGAGTATGGCCAACAATTAAAAAGAGAGAAATTAGAAGGGCCTCAGCTAGAAAGCTATGTAGACACCAATATTATTTATTTTCTCAGAAATATTCCATAAGGATGAACATGAGAAGAAACCTTCTATAGAGTTAGTATCCTATAACTCTACCAAATATGGAGAAGGTCCCCTACACCTTCTCCATATTATGCTAATTACCAGATAGATATTTAGAACTTCATGTGGTGTTTTTCTCACTCCCTTCCTATCCTCTCTCGTTTCTGCTTCATTTTTGCTGTATCAAGTGACCTATGAAATAGAAACTGACTTCAGATAATTAATTTTAATTTCTTCATAGTTCAGTTTCATAATAAATATCTAAATTTTTGAAGAAAGCTGATCATTTAAAAGTTCTGTCTTTTTTAGGACTCAAATCCAAAAGCATGAGGCAACAGCTAAGCAAGAACTGATGGCTCAATTATCAACTTGGAAAACTGGAAAATCTGGATGGCAGAGAAATACACTTATTTTTCACTAGTATTTGCTCTTGACTCAAGAAGGTTAATATTTTCTGATTCATGTTAGACTTTGAAGAGACTAAAGAGAATTTTCAAGAGGGGCATATGCCTGAGAATCTTTGCATGAGTTTAAAAATTTCAATTATCCATTCTTGTAAGAAGGAAAATGATTGTAAAGAAATATCTGGGAAGTTAAAATCTTTAATAGGAATTGATTCTCTAATGAAAACAAAACATAAAAACATTACACTAATCTTGGAGGAATAAGAAAAATTGTACATCCATTAAATGAGTAGCAACATCTTGACTGCTTTAACCATTAACTTGTCAAATTAGAATCTGAGCTAAGAAAATGATGTAAACGTTCTGTTTTGTGGATCTCTTTCCTACATTAGCTTCTGAAATCATTATTAGCTATACCATTTGAGGTTTTCTACAATTTAGTAAAACTATGAATTAAAAAATGTTTTATCATATATATTTGTATAATTAATTACTGGCATGGTTAAAGTGGTTTTCACTTTTTAAATGGAGAAAATTTTAGTTAAATTAATCGATAAACCAGAAGTTGCAAACTGGTGACCTGTAGGCCATGTTTGCACTGCAAATATATTTTATTTGGTCTGAATGACATTGGACACATAGTACTTTTAAATGTTTTGAATGTGTTGCTAATATTTAAAAATTGAGAGATCTTGCATAAACATCCAGATTCTCAGCGTTGTCAGATGTAATCAAAAAGTAATCCGATGCTTTGTCAACGATAGAATTACATTGCCCATAGCAACCGTCAGCTTAGTTGATGGGTAACATAGCAAACACTATTGGTTGCCTACCACATAATCCCCTTCCTTCCTTGCTTTTAGAACCCTAATTTTGTTCACCTGCCCACTTCTAGGAAAAAATATCTCCATTTCATGGATAAATACCTGTCACTTTAAGTCAATTATAATAACCTCATTTTTTCCTTGCTAGTAGTTGACTTGGAGATGATTTTATTCCCCCCACCATGCCCTTTTTTTTCTCAATAAGACAAGAGAGGAATTTGTTAGGACATTTCTGGCAAATTTTTCCAGATATGGGTATCTGAATACTCTACCTGGTATTGCTGCACTCCACACTGTGATTATGAAGGCTGAAGAAGATAGATAGAGCAGAAAGATGAAAAGAATAAAACCTGGCCTTTCAATGATGTCATTGAATTGGTAGATTAATGACTGCTGGAGTCACCTCACACTTTCTTGGTACTCCTTGTTATATGAGCCATACATTTTCCTTGTTGTTTAGGCCATTTGAGTTGGATTTTCTCTCATTTTTCAACAGAGATCATCCTAACTGGTAAAGTAGTTATTTCCATAATCAGGGAACATGTTTTAGTTCGTCTTCACAGCTACAGTTTTTCTTGTATTTGTCTGCTTCACCAATTTCCATCACTCACCTCGTCCCCACAGGCCTGTCTCTTCATGAGGAACTTTATGGTTCATTTACCCTTGCAGTATGAGGTTCTAGATGAGTTCACTCTGGCCTCAAAAGTGAATCTCAATCCTCAGGAAATCAAGAATCCACTGATCAAATCACTGTCAAGGATAGAGGTTTTCTTTCCATGTGGCATTTGCACAAGAACAACTTAAAAAGTAGAGCTTTATCTGCCCTGTGATGTTTCAGAAGACTCTCCCCTGACCCGGAAATAAATCCCTATTTCCTGGAAAGCCATTGTGTACTTGTGACCAACTTATGAGCCTTTTCTGTGTGTGTGTGTGTGTGTGTGTTTAACACCTGTCCCCAGTAATCGATTCATATAATCCTTTTTTATAATGATGGAATGGAAATCTTAAACCTGTGAATCCTCAACAAGCCATGTACTATAACCCAAGCAAAAACTAAACCATACACTCTCAAGCAGTGGCATGTGAACATTCCTGCAAGTTCCTAAATGATGTCACCAGGTCTCTGATGCAGATACACAATTCCTTTTTGAAGAGAAATAATGCAGTACAATGACAGGAAAACCGGTATTTTATCATGGAACTGTGAATCCAAGTCCTACAATGTTTCCCTTTCAGCTGAACTGCAGAGGAGTTTAGAACAGACTTTGATTTCACAATACTGTTTCCACACTTACAGCCATAACTTTCTAACTTTAAGGGAATTCTGCTTATTTGACATTTAGCCACCTCAGATATGCCACCGAATGTGTTTTTATCATTATTTTTACCTTCTCTACTTTAAAACAGTAACATTATTAGGTTAAATTGTGAAATTGTGTTTTTATCCAGTTACTCTAAGACTAAGATACCATAGTGTTTGTCTACTTATTATAACTCACCAAATTGCTGCTTTTATATGGGCTTTGGGAATGCTTTTAGCTTTTTAAAAAAATAATGAAGTATGCATGGAAAAAAAGCAAATTTTAGTTGTTTGCAATCAGAATATGGAAAGGGTTATTATTATAATTAAGATTTTACTATTCACATTGGAAATCACTACTATGTGTTAAGGAATTGAAGGTGGCTTCTGGCTAGCAGCCATTAAGAAAATGAGCCCCTGAGTTCAATGACCCATAAATGAAGTTAAGTCTGCCAACAACCACTGAATAAGCTTGGAATTAGGTTCCTTCCCAGTTGAATCTTGACTTCAGCCTTGTGAGACACCCTGAAGTAGAGGATGCAGCTGAATTTTGTCCAGATTACACACCCACAGAAACCGTATGATAATTAATATGAGTTGTTTTATTTAAGTTGTTATGGTTTGGAGATATTTGTTATGCAGCAATAGACAGCTGACACAAGGAAGTAGAGAACAAACATTTTGTATGAGTCTGTTTTCACATGGCTATAAAGAATACCACCTGAGACTGGGTAACTTATAAAGAAAGGAGGATTAATTGACTCACAGTTCCACATGGCTGAGGAGGCCTCAGGAAACTTACAATCATGATGAAAGAGGAAGCAGGAACATCTTACATGGTGGAAGATGTGTGTGAAGGAGGCACTGTCAAACACTTATAAAGCCATCAGATCTCTTGAGAATTTACTATCACGACAACAACATGGGGGAAACCACCCCCATGATCCAATCACCTCCCACCAGGTCCCTCCCTCAACATGTGGAGATTATAGCAATTAAAAAAATGAGATTTGGGGGGATGGGCACAGAGCCAAGCCATATCATGTTTCAAATGGTCCAGACAGGTTTAGGTATAATTAACTGTATTTAATAGGCTTTCATCACTGCAAAACTTTTTTTCCTTTCTGTGTCTCTAGTCTTTTCCATTTGTTCTCCCTTCTTTACTAGCACCGAGGATTCACTTGAAATCTCTGATAGCTAGTATTCTCATTTATCACATTCTTTCTCACTTTGTATTTCCTTGGTATTTTGGGATAATTCCTTAAGTTTATCTTCCAAATTACTGGTTTTTATGTTCTGTACTGTCAGTCCTCCTGTTCACTAATTTCAAAATTTATAGTTGTTTCTCTTGTTTACTTAATAACATTCTCTTCTTTCCTATCAGTTTAATTTTATAAAGGCTAACCAATTAACTGTTTTTAACTTCCATTTCCAGATATCATTTTAAAAATTAAAGCAAAATGTGTATAAACCTTATTACTGCTTCCCAGAGTAAATGTTTTTCAGAAGTACATGCTTTCTCAGCCACTTGACTAGTATGTTCCCCATCATTCAAAGACACCCTTATTTCTTAAGTGTTATATTGCTATTTTTCAGTTGGTGCATCCAATATTATTAATATCAGGCTTTTAATATTCTTTCATTATATGTCTTTGTTCATAGAATCCATCTCTTGAGCGTAAGTTAAATAATATGCATGCACTAGTATCTGAATGTAATATGGAACAATATGGAAATGGTTGGGGTGATAAGCAAGTCTTGCATATTCTTTTCTTCTCAATTTTTTTCTCTCTCCAAAGTGGGCCAATGCAAGACTGGCATAGCTGTGTGGAGATACTGAGATCCACCTTGTCAGGGAAGATCCTAACTCAGGAAAAAGCACCTCTAACAAAATCTGTAGCCACATTGGTACATTTGCCCTTGAATTCACCTTGTCTCTTTTGCGGCTTCCATAAAAAGGCCTTCGCTTGACAATGTTAGACACTTTTTAGCAACTAGGCCTGGGTAGTCTGCTACAATGCCCAACACTAATACAACATCACTATTACTGTTAGCAGTATGCTAAGCGAATACTATTGTTATAAAAAATTCCTAAGCATGAAAATTATGGTATATAATTTATTGTGAAGGCAACTTCTTGTGAACATTGAACTGTTTATCTCCTTCACCTCATATTAAAGTCCATACTCTTGGGATATATCTGACATCTCAATATTAAATGACTAAGATGACTAAGTTGTTTATGTTGCTCCCACCTCACACAAAGTTAAAACTATTTGTTACTTTAAATAGTTTGACAATGTTATTTTAAAATCTGGACAAATCACAAATGTAAAATACTTATTTAATTTTCTTCTATGAAAAGATGTATGCTTGGTCAGGCTCGGTGGCTGACGCCTATAATCCCAGCACTTTGGGAGGATCACGAGAGTCAGGAGTTCGAGACCAGCCTGGCCAAGTTGGTGACACCTTGTCTCTACTAAAAATACAAAAATTAGCCAAGCAGGATGGCAGGCACCTGTAAATCCCAGCTACTCAAGAGGCTGAGGCAGGAGAATCACTTGAACCCAGGGTACGGAGGTTTCAGTGAGCCAAGATCGTGCCACTGCATTCTAGCCTTGGTGACAGAGCAAGACACCATCCCCAACCCCCCCCCCCCAAAAAAAAAATGAACAAAGCTGGAGGCATCACATTACCTGACTTCAAATGATACTGCAAGGCTACAGTAACCAAAACAGCATGGTACTGGTACCAAAACAGAGAGATAGACCAATGGAACAGAACAGAGGCCTCAGAAACAACACCAGACATCTACAACCATCTGAACTTTGACAAACCTGACAAAAACAAGCAATGTGTAAAGGATTCCCTATTTAATAAATGGTGTTGGAAAAATTGGCTAGTCATTGCAGAAAACTAAAACTGGACCGCTTCCTTACACCTTATACAAAAATTAACTCAAGATGGATCAAAGACTTAAACGTAAGATCTAAAACCATAAAAACCCCAGAAGTAAACCTAGGCAATACCATTCAGGATGTAGGCAAGGGAAAAGACTTCATGACTAAAACACCAAAAGTAATGGCAACAGAAGCCAACATTGACAAATGGAATCTAATTAAACTAAAGAGCTTCTGTACAGCAAAAGAAACTATCATCAGAGTGAACAGGCAGCCTACAAAATGGGAGAAAAATTTTGCAATCTATCCATCTGACAAAGGGCTAACATCCAGAATCTACAAAGAACTTAAATTTACAAGAAAAAAAAAATCCCATCAAAAAGTAGGTGAAGGATATGAACAGTCACTTCTCAAAAGAAGACATTTATGCAGCCAACAAAACATGAAAAAAAGCTCATCACTGGTCATTTGAGAAATGCAAATTAAAAACACAATGAGATACCATCTCATGCCAGTTAGAATGGCGATCATTAAACAGTCAGGAAACAACAGATGCTGGAGAGGATGTGGAGAAATAGGAATGCTTTTACACTGTTGGTGGGATTGTAAATTAGTTTAACCATTGTGAAAGACAGTGTGGCGATTCACTAAGGTTCTAGAACCAGAAATACCATTTGACCAAGCAATCCCATTACTGGGTATATACCCAAAGGATTGTAAATCATTCTACTCTAAAGACACATGCACACGTATGTTTATTGTGGCATTGTTCACAAAGCAAAGACTTAGAACCAACCCAAATGCTCATGAATGATACATTGGATAAAGAAACTGTGGCACATATACACCATGAAATACTATACAGCCATAAAAAGGGATGAGTTCATGTCCTTTGCAGGGACATGGAAACCATCATTCTCAGCAAACTAACACAGGAACAGAAAACCAAACACTGCATATTCTCACTCATAAGTGGGAGTTGAACAATGAGAGAACACACAGACCCAGGGAGGTGAACATCACATACCGGGGCCTGTTGGAGAGTGGGAGGGTAGGGAAGGGATAGCATTATGAGAAATACCTAATGTAGTTGATGGGTGGGTGGGTGGTTGCAGCCAACCACCATGGCACATGTATACCTATAGTAACGAACTTTCATGTTCTGCACATGTATCCCAGAACTGAAAGTAAAATTTAAAAAAAAATTTAAAAATGATATATGCTTAATGTAGAAAAGTTGGGATACAAGTGAAAGTACTAACATAAAAATTTTTCCTCATCTCACCAAGTATGATTTCTATTAACACTTAGAAATATGACTTTTTCCTCTCTTTTATGTCTGGTATATAATTAATATTTATGCTATTTGTATTACTTTTAATTTTGTTAGTAATATGACACAAATATATAAGAGATTATGCAGCCATCAATACTATTTTATGAATGAATAATGCTTTACTTAATATCTGATTCAACAATGAAGTCCGTTCTCCAAAATGTTTATGGCTAAAATAATGCAGTGATGAACAATGGTGTATATACCATCTTCAGGCAGTTCTCTGTATCACAGTTTGGGTTCTTCAGCAAGCAGAATCTGAGATGGATTTTAGCATGCAGGAAGTTTATTATGGAATGCTTTCAGGTCAGGTCCCGTATTTGTTTAATGGAATGGGAGAAAGCAGGATTAGGCTGGAGGAGTTGGGAATGAGGCTGCCTCAAAGAAGGCTTTAGCTGGCCCACCCAGCCCTAAACCTGGGTAATCCTTCAGAATGCAGCCAAGTTGAGGTAAAAGGGAAAAGCTTTTACTCCCTCATGTCAACTAGTCACAGGTGCAAATTGCTCTCGAAAGAGCTGTGACTTTGGGCAAGATGACTGTATTTAGTGAAAGCATTTTCAAAGGCAAGTTAATGGCTGTCTGCAGGTAGCACAGCCAACAATTGGGAGATAAGTTCTTCTGTGCTTAATGGGGACCTGTGCAGCCCCAAACAAGGCTTTTTTTTTTTTTTTTTTTTTGGAGTCTGGGTTTCATTGCATTGCTCAGGCTGGTCTCCAACTCCTAGACTCAATAATCCTCCTGCCTCAGCCTTCCAAGTCACTGAGATTACAGGTATGATCCACCACACCAAACATCTATTACTTCTTAATTCCTTTGGATAGCACTCTATGTTGGTTAGCTCCCTGGAAGTTTTCCAACTTTTTTGCTACACTTTGCAAAAATTTTTCTGTAGTAGGCATATATGAATTTAAATTTCCATTAGTAATTTATGAAACTGTTTCTACATAGGCAGATATTAAGAATGAGAATGCCTATCTTAACACCTTTCCTTGCTTACAGGATTCCCACATTGCACATCTTGGAGATATAACTCCTTTGCTATTTGTAGTGGCAACTGGAAGTATTCTGCATGTTGTTACCAGATTCTTTTTTTTTTCTCCTGGAGACAGGGTCTTGCTTTCTTGCCCCAGGTTGGAGTAGAGTGGTATGATCTTGGCTCACTGTGACTTCAACCTCCCAGGCTCAAGCAATCCTCCCACCTCAGCCTCCAAAGTAGCTGAACCATAGGCTTGTGCCACCACACTCTAATCTTTGTATTCATTGTAGAGAAGGGGTCTTGCCATGTTGCCCAGGCTGGTCTCGAACTCCGCGGTTCAAGTGTTCTGCCTGCCTTGGATTCCCAAAGTACTGGGATTCCAGGCTTGAGCCACAGCACCTGGCCAACCCTCTTTTGCACCTATGACATAGTTATGGCCAAGGATCTAACTTTCAGATGCCCCCTCCCAGAACTTTGAATCAGAAGTATGTAATATAAAGCAGAAATTACAGAGAATTATCTTTGGTGATGCAGGATGTCATAATAAGGCTGAGTTCCTCAGGAAGTCTTGAGACTAGCTCCAGTTGCTGGTTCAAGGCTGATGTGGTGCAAAGAGTATTAGCAGTGTCAGTTAAGTGACAGTGGCAAGGGTGAGAGAGACATTCTGTATTATTCAGCTCCACAATACAGGCTGGAATTCCTAATTGCATAGCTACCAAGTTTGGTTCTCCAGTCCTCATATTGAGTCCTTCAGCTACCTAAATTTTAACTCAAATATTGTACTTTATTGTGGTAAAATATACATGATGTTGAATTTATCATTTTAACCAGTCTTCAGTATACAATTTCAGTGACATAAGTACATTCACTGTACTGTTCAACCACCACTACCATCTATTTCCAGGACCCATTCCTCATTCCAAACAGAAACTCTATACCCACTAAACAATAATTCCCTATTACATTTTCCCCTCAAACTCTGGTAACCTCTATTCCACTTTTTGTCTCCGAATTTGTCTATTCTAGGTAGCTCCTATCAATGGAATTATACAGTATTTTTCCATCTATGTATCTGGCTTATTTCACTTGGCATCATGTCTTCAAGTTTCATCCATATTATAGCATGTATCAGCATTTATTTTTAAGGCTAAATAACCTAGTAATCTTTTAATCTATTTTCTACTTGAGATGGCTGGACATAATTTCCATTGCTCCACATCATCATTCGAATTCACATTGTTTTTCTCCTGCTTTATACTTTTTAAATTTACACTTTTTTGATAGCAAACCTGTTTTAAAATTGATAATGATACATACTTTATTCCTAGTACTTTAGAACCTCATTTAAATCAATTATTGTCCCTCTCTTCTTCATGAGAACCACATCCACTGTTTCTTTCTTGTTCTTAGTTGACCAAGCACAGGCCTCGGGCTCAATGTTGAAATCTTAGCTGTGCAATCCTGATGGGAACAACAATTTAAGGAAGTTCAGAAATGTATCTAAATGAAAAATAAAATGATGACATGACTAGAGATAACGGTCCCCTCCTGATGTCCCAATAGCTTTTGAGAAAGCAGGCATCAGCTGCTAAACCGCAAAAGTTGTTGCATTGCTCGTAGAGAAGACTCCAATTCATAGGCCAAGTGCTGTGTCTCAGCAGATAATTCTGTTCCCTTGTACATCAATATGTGTTGCAAATTGGCCTAGATCTCTCTAACTGCTGTGCAATAGCTCTCTGAGATTCATGGGTCCCTTTTGACATGTTGTAACTATAGTTGAAATGGAGCCTGCAGGAGCCAGTTCCTGGCAAGACTCCATCAGTTCTTTTGTGCCCATGGCAGGGCTGAGTAGATCCACTGGAAAGCTACAGTCTCAGATAGGAAATAAGGGAAGAAAAATGTAGCAGAAATATAAAGACAAGAGAATAAGAGATAGAAAAGTCAGTTTATGGTACAGGAGGGTAAGCCACACACAGAAAATGAAACATAGATAGTCCTCCTGGCTCTGCCAAAAACTAGTTCTTTAGCTTTATTCAAATAATTTCAATTTGTTGAGCATCTGTACATTTACTCCCCTATAAAATGAAATTAAAAATGTATGACTTACCAATATTCAAAGAGGATATTTTTTTTCTTCAGACAGAATTTCACTCTTGTTGCCCAGGCTGGAGTGCAATGGCGTGATCTCAGCTCACTGCAACCTCCGCCTCCTGGGTTCAAGCAATTCTCCTGCCTCAGCCTCCCGAGTAGCTGGGATTACAGGCATGCACCACCACACCTGGCTAATTTTTTGTGTCTTTAGTAGAGAGGGTTTCACCATGTTGGCCAGGCTGGTCTCGAACTCCTGACCTCCGGATCCCCCACCCCGGCCTCCCAAAGTGCTGGGATTACAGGCATGAGCCACTGCGCCCTGCCCCAAAGAGGATTTTCTAAGAAACATGTAAGGGGAACATGAAAATATAAAGAGAAAAGAGGGAAATGTCCATCATCTAGAAAGGTAAGTAACATGTATCCGTCAGTGCCTACCTGAAGGAGGATTCCATTGTTGGGCTTGTCAGCACCAAGACCCTCTCTGAACAGTCTATCGTGTCATATGTCTCTGAGCAGCAAGTAAGGTTTGGGGAAAGAATTACTTGCTGTTTGAGCAGAAAGTAAGGTGTGGGGAAAGAATTATTTGCTGTTTGTATATATTTCATTGGTGAGTACATATTTCGTTGGTGAGTACATATTTAGTTGGTGAGTACATATTTCATTGGTGAGTACATATTTCATTGGTGAGTTTTTGAGACAACGTCTCTCTCTGTTGCCCAGGCTGAGGTGCAGCAGCATGATCATGACTCGCTGCAGCCTCGACCTTCCGGGCTCAAGTGATCCTTTCACCTCAGCCTCCAGAGTAGCTGCAACTATGGGCATGCACCACTACACCTGGATAATTTTTAAATATTTTTTAGTGACAGGGTCTCCCTATGTTTCCCAGGCTGGTCTCAAGTTCCTGGGCTAAAGTCATCCTCCTGTCTCAGCCTCCCCAAGTGCTGAGATTACAGGCATGAGCTGCTGTGCCCAGCCGAGTCTTTTTTCCTTGGTCTTTTATTCTCCCTCTGACATGCTTTTAGAGTTTTCTCCGTAATCCTATTCAGTTTTCTCATCTTACAAAGTTGAATCTCAGTCAGAACTTCTGGGCCAAATAAAATACTGTCATAGATCCGAGGCTGCATTGTGCAAAGACCCTGGATTCATATTTTGGGGAAATTAATATGGACTGAAGTTGTATAACTTTTAGAAAATAAAATCATAGCCAATTTCAAATTTGATTATTTCTTAAAGAAAGGATATCATAAGGTAATAACAAAAGTACACAGTAGCACATTCTGATTTATGCAAGTTTGTGTGTATTTTTTTTTTTTTTTTTTTTTTTTTTTTTTTTTTTTGAGACGGAGTCTTGCTCTGTGCCCCAGGCTGGAGTGCAGTGGCGCGATCTCGGCTCACTGCAAGCTCCGCCTCCCCGGGTTCACGCCATTCTCCTGCCTCAGCCTCCTGAGTAGCTGGGACTACAGGCGCCCACCACCTCGCCCGGCTAAGTTTGTGTGTATTTTTGTATGTTTGTATGTGTGCATGTATAATATCACTTAACATTTGTGACAGTGTTGCACAGGAATCTTACTTCCACACAACCACACTGCCTGCAGCAAAACTATTTTGCACAGAGAAGCACATTTAATACTATATTATTAAGTATGAGAATTCTACTTTATCTCCAGCAACAAATTCTTCTAGGCAATGTTTCCAATGAAAGTATCTGAAATTGCAGTCGAATCTTTTTAAAATTTTTTCATTTCCAACTATTATTTTAACGTCAGAGGTACATGTGCAGGATGTACAGGTTTGTAACATAGGTAATTAAACAGGTGCCATGGTGGTGTGCTGCACAAATCATTCCATCACCCAGGTATTAAGGTCAACATCTATTAGCAATTCTTTCTGATCCTCTCCCTCCTCCCAAACCCCTCTGACAGGCCCCAGTGTTTGTTGTTTCCCTGCATATGTCCATTTGTTCTCATCATTTAGCTCCCACTTATAAGTGAGAACATGCCATACTTGGTTTTCTGTTTCTGGCTTAGTTTGCTAAAAATAATGTCCTCCAGTTCCATCCATGTCACTGCAAAAGACATGATCTCATTTCTTTTTATGACTGCATAGTATTCCATGTCGCTTATGTACCACATTTTCTTTATCCAGTCTATCACTGATGGGCATTTGGGTTGATTCCATGTCTTTGCTATTGTGAAGAGTTCTACAATGCAGACAGTGGATGTGTCTTTTCTAACGGAACGATTTCTAGTCCTTTGGGTATGTACTTAGTAATGGTAGTAATGGGATTGCTGGGTCGAATGGTATTTCTGTCTCTAGGTCTTTCAGCAATCGTGACACCATCTTTCACAACAGTTGTGCTAATTTATACTCCCACCAATAATGTAAAAGCATTCCTTCTCCAGAGCTTTGCCATCATCCGTTGTTGACTTTTTAGTAATAGCCATTCTGCTGCAGTCAAATCTTATGCCTCTTCATTTTCTACTCCTGAAAATCAGTTCTCATTTTTCCCCTCTTGTTACTAGTGATTAGCAGAGAGCCTGGGAAATAAGTACTCAATAAATCAGCTAACAAAAGTCTTCCATCAAGATTCTGAGTTGAATACATTGTGTAATTTACACTTATCTGGTTGTTTTAATTCTGTAATACAAACATTTACAAAGTCTCTATTTACTAAGTGGACACTGGAGCTAGAAAGATTAACCTCTTTCCCTGCTGTCCAGGGATTCACATCCTAGCTCTAGAGACTGACATAAATATAGAAATAAAATAATCACTAAAATAAATTGCTAAAATGTGAGTACAAGAAAGCACAGAGTAAATGTTTACCAAGAGAAGGCATGAGAAGTTTCTCAGAGGTGTCATTTAAATCTTGAACTCTGCAATTTATTAGACCTATAAAGGAAAAAGAGAAAATTCTTCTAGAAAATAATGGAGTTAAATAACAGCCTTGCAAAGTCATGATTCCAGAAGGGCTATGACATGTTCAGGAAACTGTAAGCAGATCATCAGGACTATAGAAAACCAAAAATTGTTATTTTTGAATATGTTTAGGTATTTATATATACATCATGTTTCATCAAAGGTACATACATATTTGTACGTACACAAATTCAGGAGATTTAGAAAAGTATAACATCCCCCAAAAATGAACATTTAAGAACATTAGAAAGCAAGAAAGTTCTAGAAACCATAAAGCCATGGGTCAGATGAGATTTGTGAAATATAAAATATACAGCCCTACGTGTTTGATAAATATGAGCTCCAAACTATCTAAGAATAAAACAGTAAACAAGAGAAGTAAACAGGACTTATATGAGACTCACAGTGTCTATAAAGAACAAACATAACATCATGGAAGACAGCAAAACCACATAAACAAAACAAAATCAGCCAAGTGAATAAAAATTAATGGATAAGACTGAGCATAGCTCTTTCTAAGACCTAAAATTTGCACTCAGGATGGTGTTGCTGTTGTATCCAACTAGAGTACCTGTCTGTACCTTTTGGCTGACTCTCACCCTGGGAGCCCCTCAGTACTTCATGGATACAGTCTCTTGGCTGCCTGCCCTAACCACACTGCAGTCACGCACACAGTCATAAACCCCAGCAGGAAGCAAGACATAGGCTCAAATTAGAACACCCTCTCAACCTTTTCATCAATAACTTTCAGCACTGCTCAGGGTAATGGAATAATGGATATGAGCTGTATATCCTGAATTTGGAAGCCAAGTAATAGCTTGGCTATTCATATCATCACTGAACAAGTAAAAGTTATCTTCACCTACTTTTAGAATACTTACAAATTTTTAATATACATCATAGCATCTTTAAATTTTCCTTTGAGGGAATTCAATATCTGAAAACACAGTGGCTTTAGTGACATTGGTTACATTTTTTTATCACTGCCTAATCATTAATTTTTAAAGATTCTCAGTTGATTATTTGAGGAACTGAATCTATTTTCCTACAGAGTGATTCCTAGGCATATTGGATGATCTTTTCTGGTGACTAAAGTATATATAAGGGTGTTACAATATTTGTTCTCTTACCCTTTATTTTATTTGTAATCAATCCAGCATGGAGTAAAAGAAACAGTAAAGTTACATATATATATAAAATGAAATATATATATATATTTCATTTTCTAAAAATCATTGTTGAAAGAGTTCATGTAATAATGGTTCTTGACAAAATATGTCAAGAACCATTTTATATCAACCAACTTATACCAAAAAAATCTGAACACAGAGGGAAGGAATCGAGACATATTTTAGTAAGTTCTAGAGATGAATCTAATGTGTACTCTTAAGAACCAAAGATTTAATGGAAATATCTCAGCCGTAGTTGGCTACCAACATCTTATCCCTACTATTATCTTAAGAGATTAATTGTATGCTGTAACTGTTGATCTTGATTATTCATGCAAATTAGCATCCAAAATAGCAAAAGTAATTTGATTACAAAAATTCAAATTCACAAATTTATGTTTTAATGTCAACTTTTTATCCAAAGAATTTTCAAATTCTAAACATAGGATATTTAACTGGTGGTACTGCTAAAGCCTCTGACTTTACCTGGAATATAATTATTACGTTTTATTTTTATTACAGCCGTTTTTGGGGAACAGGTGGTGTTTGGTTACATGGATAAGTTCTTCAGTGGTAATTTCTGAGATTTTGATGCACCCGTCACATGAGCAGTGTACACTGTACCCAACATATGGTCTTCTATCCCTCACTCCCCTCCTAACCTCCCCAAGTTTGCCAAGTCCATTATATCATTCCTATGCCTTTGCATCCTCACAGCTTAGCTTCCACTTAGCACAGGGTATTTGATTTTCCATTTCTGGGTGACTTCGCTTAGAATAATGGACTCCAGCTCCATCCAAGTTGCTTTAAAAGACATTATTCCTTTTTATGATGGAGTAGTATTCCATAGTGTATATATATCCTATTTTCTTTATCCACTCATTGGTTGATGGGTATTTAGGTTGGTTACTTATCTTTTCAATCGTGAGTTGTGTTGCTATAAACGTGCATGTACATGTGCCTTCTTCACAGAATGGCTTCATTTCCTTTGGGTAGATACCCAGTCGTGGGATTGCTGGATCCAGTGGTAGTTCTACAAAGTAAAATGTTTTAAAAAGGCAAATCGGCCAGGCGCGGTGGCTCACGCCTGTAATCCCATCACTTTGGGAGGCCAAGGCGGGCGGATCACCTGAGGCCAGGAGTTCGAGATCAGCCTGACGAACATGGAGAAACCCCGTCTCTACAAAAAATACAAAAAAAAAAAAAAAAAAAATTAGCCGGGCATGGTGGTGGACGCCTGTAATTCCAGCTACTCAGGAGGCTGAGGCAGGAGAATCACTTGAACCCGGGAGGTGGAGGTTGCGGTGAGCCCAGATCGTGCCATTGCATTCCAGCCTGAGCAACAAGAGCGAAACTTCGTCTCAAAAAAAAAAAAAAAAAAAAAACAACAACAACAACAAAGCAAATCATCTTGAAAAGATCAGCTTGTAAATCATGAATAAAAGAAAATATTCAGGCTTGAGGTTACGATTTCTCTCCTGGTGGTTGCTGAAAAACTTTGTATAAAAATATCAAGCATAAATAAGAAAATGTTCCCGACTGTAGCAGAATCCAAAGCATTTTGGGAGACTCATAATAGGCGCAGCTCTCTGTCCTTTCATTCATTTGAGGTTCATTCCTATGACCATGCACCAAAGTCATGGCTTTTTAAAAATAGACTCTATTTTAGAGCAGTTTTAGATACTTAGAAAAAACTTGTATTATATAAATTTGTATGTTTTTCTCCTGTTTATCTGTTTTATATCAATTTAATCTTCAGGACCAGTTGAAAAAACAAACTCTAAAGGGTACAGGTAAAAATTTCACCCTACATTCTGCAGTGTATTTATCAATGTGGTATTAACCTACTGAAAGACATCTTAATTGCATCCAAGTTCTGGCAATTATGGATAAAGCTTGTATAAATATTCCAGTTCAAGTTTTTGTGTGGACGTAAGTTTTCAACTCCTTTTGGTAAATACTAAGTGGTGCTAATGCTGGATTGTTAAGAGTATGTTTCGATTTTTAAGAAACTGCCCAACTGTCTTCCAAAGTGGCTGTGTCATTTTACTTTTATACCAGTAAGAAATGAGTTTCTGTTGCTCCACATCCTTTCCAGCATTTGGTGCTATCAGTGTTCTGGATTTTGGCCACTCTAGTAGTGGTATTTCATTACCGTTTCAATTTACAATTCCTACTGACATATGATGTTGAGTATTTTTTGTATGCTTATTTGCTAGACATAGGCTTCTGAAGTAACCCCAGCATCCTTTACTTTGTTGCAACTGGAGATTCTTTCACAAATAGATCCTATAAATACTGACTCAGATGACCTCAAATAACCCCTGCATCAGCAATTTGTGAAACTGTGCAACAGTGTCTCACCACTAAAGCCACAAGAACTGTCAGTTTAGAATTCTGTTTTCTTTTTAAAACACAAAATAGAGAAGTAAAGAAGAAGAAAAGTAGCTAGGCTGATATAACTTAGTTTTATACTGAAAGGGGGGGTTTAATGACCCACTCAACTGAATGATGTAGTTGTAAGTAAATTTAATGATAAAAGAAAACATGTCTATATTTGCCTTGGTTAAAAAGAATTCAATGGTTTAAAGCAAATTGCTCATTTTTCACAGAGGTCTTTTTCTTTAGTCTCAGAAAGTACTGAGAAATGGAAAAAAAAAAAAACCATAGAGGATGTGGGAATGGGAGTGAGTTTAATTTTGGACCCTGGGCTGTGCGGTGCTTTGGATTTGGTCACAAGGCAGTTTAGGGAGTCTGTGAGAGAGAAAGAATGCATTATTGTGCTTCTCTGGCTACTTGCCAACTTCGCCTTGGACACAGTGCTGTGTGCATACCTGCAGAAGCTGGAACTAGTCCTAGTGGACTCTGAGATAAACTTAGGGCAATAGAGAAACCTTGTGCAATGTGGCACCAGAGAAAATGAAACTAACCTCTGGCAGTTGCTTTCTCACTCCACCACCTCTACACCTCCAAAAGGAGTAAGTTTATGTTGTTCACTCTGCTTCTCTAAGGACAAAAGATGAAAATCTGACGAGCTCTATTTCTGGGTGGGGAGTGATTGACTGGTTTTCTGGTCCCCAGGTTTTGACACCTATGAGGAGGATTCATCAACTCCCAGCTCCATAAGCTTTTCCAGTTGATAATATCTGATATGCACTGCCCTCCATATGCATTGCTTAGTAGTATAAGTGAGATTGCTTGCCAGAATAACAGTACATTGAGAAGCACAAACGTTTGAAAAGAAAAATATACTGCATTATAGATTCCAATCTAAGCATAAATATCAAAAGAGAGGGGCCAAAAATAACAATACACATATTAGCAGGCATAATAGACATTTGAAATATGAAACCATAAGAAAAAACAAAAATGAATTAAGGAACATTTCAGGTATAAAAAATGGAATAGTTAAAATACAGGATAAAATAGGTAAAATGAATAATAGAATAGATAGAACTGAGGAACAAATTAGTAAACAGAAAAGATCAAATAGAGAAAATATTCAAGAAGAAAAGAAAAATTAGCAAAGAAATTTTTTAAGAAAAAGTAAAAATTACTTTTTCAAGGTAGAAGTAGAAATGCTAAAATTAAAATATGAATTCTACAAAAATTGATATTTCCAAAAAATTGACATAAGGAAATACTTGAATAATGGAGATAATTTATTTAGACTTGAGAAAAAAAAAAAAAAAAAAAAAAAAAAAAAAAAACAGGGCAAGCCAAAGAAGAGAAAAGGAAAAACAAGGCACGAAACAACAACCCTGGCCTCCAAGAACATCATGGCACTATAAAAATATCTGGTTCAAAAGATTAGAAATCATTCTACTATAAAGACACATGTACACATATGTTTATTGTGGCACTGTTCACAATAGCAAAGAATTGGACCCAACCAAAATGCCCACCACTGATAGACTGGATAAAGAAAATGTGGCACATATACACCATGGAATACTATGCAGCCCTGAAAAAGGATGAGTTCATGTCCTCTGCAGAAACATGGATGAAGCTGGAAACCATTCTCAGCAAACACAAGACCAGAAAACCAAACACCGCATGTTCTCACCCATAAGTGGGAGTTGAACAATGAGAACACATGCACGAAGTGGGGGGAACAATGCACAGTGGGGCCTGTCAGGGGGTCGGGGGCTGGGGAGGGATAGCATTAGGAGAAATAGCTAATGTAGATGACGGGTTGATGGGTGCAGCAAACTACCATGGCACGTGTATACCTATGTAACAAACTTCACGTTCTGCACATGTACCCCAGAACTTCAAGTATTATTTTAAAAAAAGATCAAAAACAAAGAAAAAATTCTATAA
This sequence comes from Macaca nemestrina, assembly GCF_043159975.1. NCBI lineage: Eukaryota > Metazoa > Chordata > Mammalia > Primates > Cercopithecidae > Macaca > Macaca nemestrina. Next base: position 130,096,957 of record NC_092132.1, on the reverse strand, counting down.
TTCTAAGTGAAATGGATTATAACATAGAAACAAAGGAAGAACCCATGATCTCAGAATTTTTGAAGCAGGAATAGATTCAAGAATAAAATAAAATAGTAAAATATTGAAGGAAAGGAACTTAGACTCTAGGATTTTACATCCAAATTGTCACTCAGTTATAAGGGTTTAGTTAAAAAATATGCTCAGGAATACAGGGTTACAGAAACATAACTATGTAAAGAACCATTGGAAAAGTATTTTGGATAAATTAATAAATTAGAAGAAAGATAATTTACAATATGCTGCAAGAGACATATGAAACAGATAACCAAATACCTCAATAAAATTATGTATCTTAAATAAAATTATTTAAACCAAATAAAACCAGAAATTACATCCATAATTACTCTGAGTTGAAAGCCTAGATCAGTTCTGTGCAATAGAACTTTCTGTGATGAAACTATTCTGTGTCTTCACTGTTCCATATGGTAGCCGCTAATCACACAGCTACCAAGGTTGAAATGTGGCTTCTGTAACTGAGAAACAAAATATTTAAATTGTATTTAATTTTAGTTATTTAAATCTTAATAGCCACATAGGATTAATGGCTACTTTTCAGGCATTATAGGTCTCAATAATATCAATATGTTGTAGGGCTTGGGGAAAAGTAAGGGATCTGAAGCATGGTGGGTAAGTTATAAGGCAAAGATTGATGGACTAGATAAAATACAGACACACATTATTTCTAAATAATACATCTAACAGAATTTCTTGCAAAGACTGAAAATGAATGGCTAGCAATAGACATATCCGCTCATGTAGGCACCTAATTATCAAATACACATACTTTACAGTGGAAAGCATCATTAGGGATGGAGGAGGTAAGTGACAGAGTCACTGTATAATTTTAAAAGGTACAATTTGCAAAGACAATATAGGGTTTTACATATCTTTATAACTAATAAATTTATAAAATTAGGATAAGTTGATATTATCCACCTTCATTGTGTCAGATTCAACATTTCCTTTTTGGTTGTGAATAGTGCAAATAGGCAAAAAGCTAGGCAGAATATACAGGTGAGCTGAACAATAGAATTGTCAACCGAGATCTACTGTACATATGCACCCAACAAGAAAAAAAATCTATAAAAGTATTACAGTATATAATCAAAAATGCAATAAAAGAATTAAAAACACCAAGAATATTTTAATAACACAAGGAGGCAGGGAAGAAAAAGACAAATAGAAAATAATGCAATAAAAGGAGAGAGATAAGAAAAAAAATTCAAAAAAGGAGAGATAAAAAGCAAAATAGCATATCCCTTCATCATACCAATAATTACATAAAGCACAAATAAGCAAATCAACTAAAATAAAGACACATTTTAGAAAGTTTTAAAAAGACTGGGTTAAACCCTAAGAAAAATATATTGTGTTAATGTAAAGATAAAATTGAATGTAAAAAGACATACCATGCAAATATTAGAAGAAAGCTGATGTGACTATAGGAATACCACAAAAAGTAGATTTTAGTAAAAAATATATATATTAAAAATAAATATATTTTATGTATTTGTTAGAGACTATATATATATATATATATACACACACACACACACACACACATAGATAGATAGATAGAGAGAGAGAGAGAGAGAGAGAGAGAGAGAGCTGGAAAAATAGCAGCATTTCCTACTAATTAATTCATCATGAAGACATGATAATTCCAAATGTTATATACTTGGTAATAAAACTTAAAAAGCTAGGGGCCTAGCTAGTTCCCTCCAGTCCTTTTATAAAAGCACTAATCAATTCCGGAGTGCTCCATCCTCATGACCTAATCACTTTTTAAAGGCGACACCTTTTAATAACATTGCATTAGCTATTGCATTTTAACATAAAGTTTGGAAGGGATGCAAACATTCAAACCAAAGCATGCATTCATTATTTAAAAACACTTCAGAAAAAAATAGGAATGGAAGGGAACTTTCTAAACTCGATAAAGAACATTGACCAAAAACCTACAGTTAATATTAAATCTAATGATAAAAGATTGAATGCTTTTCTCTTAAAACTGGGAACAAGGCAAGGACATTTGCTCTCAACACTTTTATTCAACAATGGGCTGGAAGTTTTAGCCAGTGCAACGAGATAAGAAAAGCAGGCGGTCAGGGGTGGGGAGGGGTGGAAAGCAACTATATGATAAAAGATGAAATAAAACTCTCCTGTTTGCAGATGACATGATGGTCTATTTAGAAAATCCGAAAGAATCTACCACAAAAATCCTAGAGCCAGTAAGTGAAGTCAGGTTACAGATTACAAGATGAATACAGAAAAATAAATTATATTTCTCTATATTAGTAATGAATATAAGAAAACCGAAATGAAGAATTCAATGCCATTTACATTTTTTTTTAAAAAATTAAATACTCAGATGTAAACCTAACAAAATATATACAGGATGTATAACCCTGAAAACTACAAAATGCTGATAAAGTAAATCAAAGAAGATTTAAATAAATGGGAAAACATTCCCTGTTCATGGTTTAGAAGACTAAACATAGTAAAGATGTCAATTCTTTGCAAATTAATATATATGTTTAGCACAATTCCTATAAAATCTCATCAGGAATTTTTCTGCATACAGATAACACTATTCTAAAATTTACATGAAATGCATAGGATCTAATATAGCTAAAACAATCTTGAAAAGAACAAAGTGAGAAGCATCAGTTCACTTGATTTTAAGACATTATGTATATATACAGTAATCTAGTTGTAATGTATTGATGGAGGAATAGACATATAAATAAATGAAACCAATTAGACAACTCAGACATAGCCACATGCAAACACATCTGATTTTGAAAAAAGAGCAAAAGCATTTCAATAGCGAAGAAATTTTCAAGTAGTGCTGGAGTGAATAAACATTTATAAGCAAAAAGGAAAACAAACCCCAATTTGAACTTCACAACTTATACAACAATTAGCTCAAAATTGACTAGGGACTTAAATATAAAATATAAAACTATAAACTCAGAAAAATACATAGAAAAAAAACTTCAAAATCTGGAGTAAGGCAAAGAGTTCTTAGATTTAAAAGCAAATATACCATCTATCAAAGAAAAAATTGATAAACTAGACTTCATCAAAATTAAGAACATTTATTCTGTAAAAATCTGTTAAGAGAATGAAAAGACAAGCTACAGCCTAGGAGAAAATGTTTGCAAGCCACATAACTGACAAAGGACGAGTATCTAGCATAAACAAAGACTCACGACACAGCAGTAAAAAAGATAATCCAATTAGAACACTGGAAAAAGACAAAGAGACATTTCAATGAAGAAGATACATGGATGGAAAATAAGCACATGCGCAAAATCGTGGTCAAATTTAAACCACAATGAAAAATCCTAAACACCAGACAGAATGGCTAAAATGAAAAATAGTGACAACATTGAAAATAAGCAAGGATGCAGAGAAACTGGATCATCCATATGTCACTGGTGAAAATGGTAAAATGGTACAGATTCTCTGAAAAATGGTTGGCAATTTCTCAAAACAAACAAACAAACAAAAACAAATACAACTAACATGATGCTGAAATTACACTGCTGGGTGTTTATCCTGGAGAAATGAACAATCCCAAAAACTTACATACTGTATGGTTCCACATACATAACATTTTTAAATGACAAGAGTGTAGAAATGGAGTAGATTAGTCATTGTCAGGGGTTGAGGAGGATGCAGGGTGGGTGGAAGTGGCTGTGGCTATAAAAGGTCAACAGGAGGCATCCTTGTGGTGATGGAATTATTTTGTATTGTAACTGTACCAATGTCAATGTTTCGATTGTGGTATTGTACTAGGGTTTTGCAAGATGTTACCACTGGGAAAAATGAGTAAAGGGTATATGAAATCTCTCCATATTACATCTTACGCTGCATATGCAAGTATAGTTATTTCAATATAAAAAATTTAAAAACACATTAAAACTGACTCAAGAAATTCTAATTCCCCTATATATGTATCTACAAATTGAATTTTAATTAAAAATCTTCTCACAAATAAAATTCTTGCTCACATGGTTTCACTGATAAATCCTATTCAAAATTAATGAAGAAACTATCAGAATAAAACAATATCCTAAAGACTTAAACATAAGACCCAAAACCCTAAAAATCCTAGAAGAAAACCTAAGCAGTACAATTCAGGACATAGGCATGGGCAAAGACTTCATGTCTAAAACACCAAAAGCAATGGCAACAAAAGCCAAAATTGACAAATGGGATCTAATTAAACTAAAGAGCTTCTGCACAGCAAAAGAAACTATCATCAGAGTGAACAGGCAACCTACAAAATGGGAGAAAATTTTTGCAGTCTACACATTTGACAAAGGGCTAACACCCAGAATCTAAAAGAACTTAAATTTACAAGGAAAAAAAAACAACCCCCATCAAAAAGTGGGCAAAGGAAATGAACAGACACTTCTCAAAAGAAGACATTTATGCAGCTAACAAACATGATAAAAAGCTCATCATCACTAGTCATTAGAGAAATGCAAATCAAACCACAATGAGATACCATCTCACACCAGTTAGAATGGTGATCATTAAAAAGTCAGGAAACAGATGCTGGAGAGGATGTAGAGAAATAGGATCACTTTTACACTGTTGGTGGGAGTGTAAATTAGTTCAACCATGTGGAAGACAGTGTGGTGATTCCTCAAGGATCTAGAGCCAGAAATACCATTTGATCCAGCAATCCCATTACTGGGTATGTACCCAAAGGATTATAAATCAACCTACTATAAAGACACATGCACATGTATGTTTATTGCGGCACTATTCACAATAGTAAAGACTTGGAACCAACCCAAATGTCCATAAATGATAGGCTAAAGAAAATGTGGCACATATACACCATGGAATACTATGCAGCCATAAAAAATGAATTCATGTCCTTTGTAGGGACATGGATGAAGCTGGAAATCATCATTCTCAGCAAAGTAACACAGGAACAGAAAACCAAACACTGCATGTTCTCACTCATAAGTGGGAGTTGAACAATGAGAGTACATGGACATGGGGAGGGGAACATCACACATTGGGGCCTGTCGGGGAGGGGGGTGCAGCTAGGGGAGGGATAGCATTAGGAGAAATACCTAATGTAGGTGACAGGCTGATGGGTACAGCAAACCACCACGGCACATGTATACCTTTGTAACAAAATTGCATGTTCCGCACATGTACCCCAGAACTTAAAGTATAATAAAAAAAGAATATCCTAAAGAAATTCTTTTAGAATATGGAAGAATAGGACTCTATGCAGTTTGTTTTATAAGATCAACATAATTTTGCTATATCACAATCTTAAAAAGGCATTACAAGAAAAGTAAATTGTAAGAAAACATCTCTAATGAATATGGGTACAAAACTCCCTAAGAAAACACTACATATTTATGTACATATACATCATATATATACATACACACATACATAAATCTTATTCATTCTAGAAGATTTTCAACGTAAACTATCATGTCACCTGTAAAAAGCAAGTCTCACTACTCCTTTTCAACATGTATGCTTATTTATTTGCCCTTTTATACTTCTAGAACCAGTAGAACAAATATTTGTAAAATATGTTCAAAATTTCATCAACAAATAAGTTATTGTAAGTTTTATTTTGCCCTTTTTAGATTAAGAAGTTCCCCTTCTATTGGCAATTTGTTGAGTTTTTGTGAAAAATGTTGGATTTTTTTCTTTTGGAACTTATTGAAATGGTTCTATGGTTTTTCTCCTTTATTCTGTCAATAAGGTAAATTATGGTCTTTGCAAAGAATCTTGCATTCTTGAAATAAACTCCACTTAATCAAGATTGTGTTTGTTGTATTGCTATATGCTATCAATAAATAATGGAGAAATAATTTTATTTACAATACCATTGAAAAGCAAAAAATATTTCAAAATACATTTGATGAAATTTGTCCAAGTCCTCTATTTTAAAAAGCACAAACCATCAATGAGACAAATATTTAAAAAGACCTAAGCAGAGAAATACACGCTTATGCATCAGAATACCAATACAGTTAGAATATCAATTATTACCAATTTGACTGAATGATTCGATGCAATCCCAATCAAAATCCTAGTAAGCTCTTTATTGGGACTTAATAGGTTGAATTCAAAATTGGTATGAAAATGTAACAGACCCAGAAGAGCTAAAACAAACTTGTAAATAAGAATCATGGATTACATACACTACTTGATTTTAAGTGTTTTGTTGTTTTAAATAGAACTACAGTTATCAAGACAGTGTGATATTGATGAAAAAAAGGGGAAACAGACCTACACAGAGATCAACTGATTTCTAATAAAGTCACTAAGTAAATCAATGAGTTACTTATGATTTTTTTAAAGTCATACAACTGTATGAATATATGAAAAAACAAAGGAAGAAATATCAAAAAATTAAAGACAAGGTAATTTTATAATAGTATCAGAAATTATCAAGTAACTAGCAATAAATATGAAATAGTCAACTGATGGAACATGCGAGATGTACTGTATTACTTAAAATATTTGTTTTAAGTAATTCCTAAGATACTAATCTTACGAAGGGGTTAAAACATTGTGCTTCTTCCAGGAATAAATCTAAATATATACAAATTCCAAATGATATATACTTGTAAAAATTTGCTATAGTGAAAGCAACAGCTCAACTGAATAGTGGTTCCTGGAAATTTTTTTTTCCCCCAGAATGGAGATTTCCTAACAGCCTATTATTTAAAATGCAGCCATAACTAGTGAGATATATTTTCTCAGCTTCATGTATTTATTCAAAAAAGTACACAAAATATACAATGGTACAGCTCAATGAATAATCACCAAGTATATATCCCATGTAGATACCAGTCCAATCAGCAAATATAACATTAAGAGTGTGCCCTAGAAGACAGCATATCTCTTTGCAGTCAATGTAATCTCTCCTTCCCAAAGGAAACCACTACCTGATATCTAAAACCTTAGATCAATTTTACCAGTTTAGGACTGTATTTCGGTGAAATCATAACCTTTTTCAAAATGTATTTGTAATATTTGCGTGATTCTGCATGTAGTAGATCACACATTTTCACTGCTATCTAGAATTTCACTGTGTGGCTATACCAAAATATACTTTACTTTTGGCAAGCAGTTAATCTCAAAGTAAATCATTTTAACCCAATCTGGATTGAGTTAATCAGAAGCTAGTTTTCAATTTTGTTAAGGTCTAGAGTATTTCTGACTTGCCTTAACTGGGCAACTAGGGTTGAGAGTGTAGACTCTCCTTGGTCTCAAACTATTCTTAGGAAATGTATTGGACCCATCCTCCTTCTTGAGAGATCCTTCATTCCAGTTTTTGTCTTTGTAGCACTGTGAGGCTCAGAGAACTCTGCTCGGATTCTTTTTTTTTTTTTTTTTTGGGGGGGGGATTATTTATTTATTTATTATTTTTTTATTATTATACTTTAAGTTCTAGGGTACATGTGCATAATGTGCAGGCTTGTTACATATGTATACTTGTGCCATGTTGGCGTGCTGCACCCATCAACTCGTCAGCACCCATCAACTCGTCATTTACGTCAGGTATAACTCCCAATGTAATCCCTCCCCTCTTCACCCTCCCCGTGATAGGCCCCGGTGTATGATGTTCCCCTTCCTGAGTCCAAGTGATCTCATTGTTCAGTTCCCACCTATGAGTGAGAACATGCGGTGTTTGGTTTTCTGTTCTTGTGATAGTTTGCTGAGAATGATAGTTTCCAGCTGCATCCATGTCCCTACAAAGGACACAAACTCATCCTTTTTCATGGCTGCATAGTATTCCATGGTGTATATGTGCCATATTTTCTTAATCCAGTCTGTCACTGATGGACATTTGGGTTGATTCCAAGTCTTTGCTATTGTGAATAGTGCCGCAATAAACATACGTGTGCATGTGTCTTTATAGCAGCGTGATTTATAATCCTTTGGGTATATACCCAGTAATGGGATGGCTGGGTCATATGGTACATCTGGTTCTAGATCCTTGAGGAATCGCCATACTGTTTTCCATAATGGTTGAACTAGTTTACGACCCCACCAACAGTGTAAAAGTGTTCCTATTTCTCCACATCCTCTCCAGCACCTGTTGTTTCCTGGCTTTTGAATGATTGCCATTCTAACTGGTGTGAGATGGTATCCCATTGTGGTTTTGATTTGCATTTCTCTGATGGCCAGTGATGATGAGCATTTTTTCATGTCTGTTGGCTGTATGAATGTCTTCTTTTGAGAAATGTCTGTTCATATCCTTTGCCCACTTTTTGATGGGGTTGTTTGTCTTTTTCTTGTAAATTTGTTTGAGTTCTTTGTAGGTTCTGGATATTAGCCCTTTGTCAGATGAGTAGCTTCAAAGAGAATAAAATACCTAGGAATCCAACTTACAAGGGATGTAAAGGACCTCTTCAAGGAGAACTACAAACCACTGCTCAGTGAAATAAAAGAGGACACAAACAAATGGAAGAACATACCATGCTCATGGATAGGAAGAATCAATATCGTGAAAATGGCCATACTGCCCAAAATAATTTATAGATTCAATGCCATCCCCATCAAGCTACCAATGAGTTTCTTCACAGAATTGGAAAAAACTGCTTTAAAGTTCATATGGAACCAAAAAAGAGCCCGCATTGCCAAGACAATCCTAAGTCAAAAGAACAAAGCTGGAGGCATCACGCTACCTGACTTCAAACTATACTACAAGGCTACAGTAACCAAAACAGCATGGTACTGGTACCAAAACAGAGATATAGACCAATGGAACAGAACAGAGTCCTCAGAAATAATACCACACATCTACAGCCATTTGATCTTTGACAAACCTCAGAAAAACAAGAAATGGGGAAAGGATTCCCTATTTAATAAATGGTGCTGGGAAAATTGGCTAGCCATAAGTAGAAAGCTGAAACTGGATCCTTTCCTTACTCCTTATACGAAAATTAATTCAAAATGGATTAGAGACTTAAATGTTAGACCTAATACCATAAAAACCCTAGAAGAAAACCTAGGTAATACCATTCAGGACATAGGCATGGGCAAGGACTTCATGTCTAAAACACCAAAAGCAATGGCAACAAAAGCCAAAATTGACAAATGGGATCTCATTAAACTAAAGAGCTTCTGCACAGCAAAAGAAACTACCATCAGAGTGAACAGGCAACTTACAGAATGGGAGAAAATTTTTGCAATCTACTCATCTGCTCGGATTCTTAACCTCTTAATTGGAACACAAGAAGTGCTAAATGCCTAGAGGGAAATTTGGGAGGAATGTCAAGCTCATGCCATGTACTTCCTTCCTTTCTGGGACCTTGATCTCTCAACCACTTTTTGCCTTTACAATTCTCACCTTTCTAATATTATATGTATGTATTTTATTTATATATTATATAAAAATAATATTTGTAAATATAAATTATATTATATATTTTATATATTATATACATAATTATATATTAAATATACATTATATATACAACCTATGTACACTATACATATAAAATGTTAGAAAAAATGTGATAATTATAAAGGCAAAAAGATAATGTGTTATACATATATGTATTTTTTTCTAGCTCATCAAGGTATCATTAGTGAAAGATTTCACTGAACTCCATAGCTAAAAGTATAATTTATGTGCATAAAGTTGTATCTTTATTTTTGCTCTGAATATAACACTAAGTTTTTGCTATGTTACTTCAAAGTCTTAGCAGTTATAATTTTAAGGTAAAAATGTCCATAATTAGAAAAAAATAGAAAAACTGGATGTACTGACATTATATGGGTCAGCAAAATTGGTAGGATCCAGGCAAGATATTTAAACATGTTTTTGTTTAAATATGTTTTAAATAGGGTTGTAATAAACATAAAATGTTTGAATGCATGCAAGCCACTTAGAACAATGCCTGGCTATGTAATTGTCAGCTAATATTACTATTAACACAGCTTTCTCCAGTAGGGATTCCTGGTGGGTTTGGACAAGCTCAAATTGGAAAAAAAATATCTCATTAGATAATTCCAATACACTGATAGACCACCGAGGTAGGGAACATGACCCCTCCCCCAATGTCAGTCATAAGCAAATAGGGATTCCTGAGTATCAAAGGAGTTCAGAGCATGGACACCACTATGTTACTTCTCATCTTGAACTTCTGACTCTTACACTCTCATATCCTTGAGATAGCCTTCTTTGAAGCAGTTGAAGCCATCCTAGAGATCTCCCACAGTAAAATATTTGAAATTCTTTATCAAGCACGTCTTTTCCCACCATAATGACTTTGGAGACATCTATTACATTTCTGGGTGATTTGAAGTATAATACATCACCTAACCTCTGAGTCATCTATAAAATGGGAACCAAAATCTTTGAACCGACTGCTTATATCTATTGTTATATGACCAAAGAAAATCATGTATGCAAAAGTTGTTACTTGTGCAAGATATTACCATAATTTTTGTCCATGTTGTTCTATTTTCATTTGTAGTTAGACAACATTTAAACATCTGCCCCAAATCAAAGATATGTTATTATGCAACATTCCAAAATGTTAAGTTGCAAGCATTATGGGAATAAAATTCTCGGTAATCAGGATGTTGGTTGTGATTTCTTAGTTTTAGGATCATAAATTAAATCCTATGTTTAGTCAATCCTTAAATATTGTCTTCATAAGGCTCTGTATATATTCTATTTCTCATTCCCTCCAGATGCACTGGGTAAACAATTTCTTCACTGTTATTCCCACAGTTTTGATTTATAAGCTGATATTCAACTATCTAATAAACAGCATCTGTATCTTATGCAGAGTTTAGTTTTCAAATTTTTTATGGTGTTCATATATTCAATGAATATCTTAAACATCTATTACCATCATGGTGCTGTGGTCCTGAAGGGTGCCCCAGGATATATATTTCCTGTTTTTAATGAATTAACAAACTGCAACTTCCATCAAGACGCCAAATTGGAAGACTTATATAGTGGCTCAAGCTGAACCTTAGAAGTCATTCTGGATTCCTCTGTCTCTTCCAACTGTGAGTGGCTACATACAATCAATCAGCAAGTCTGACACTTTTATAAGCTAAGTAGTGCTCAAATATGTACCTTCTTTAAGATCATTTGTTCCCCCATAACTTGGCCCCTGCATATATTACAAGTTTTATATCACATACCTATTACTTTATTATACTTTAAGTTCTGGGGTACATGTTCAGAACGTGCAGTTTTGTTACATAGGTATACACATGCCATGGTGGTTTGCTGCACCCATCAACTCGTCACCTATATAAGGTATTTCTCCTAATGCTATCCCTCCCCTAACTCCCCATCCCCCAACAGGCCCCGGTCAGGCCCCAGTGTGTGATACTCCCCTCCCTGTGTCCATGTGTTCTCATTGTTCAGCTCCCACTTATATGAATGAGAACATGTGGTGTCTGGTTTTCTTTTCTTTTGTTAGTTTGCTTAGAATGATGGTTTCCAGCTTCATGCATGTCCCTGCAAAGGATATGAACTCACCCTCTTCTTATGGCTGCATAGTATTCCATGGTGTATATGTGCCACATTTTCTTTATCCAGTCTATCATTGGTGGACATTTGGTTTGATTCCTTTATGTTATGTTCAAGTCATGAGGAACATACGCTTCAACAAACACCATGATTTTCTATACACTCATGGCTTTGCTCATAGTACCAGCTCTACTATTCCTTTTCTAGTTATTATCTGATTATCTCCACCTATCAAGCGATATGTCCCTTCTAAAATCCATCTCAACACAATACACAAACACCAATCATAATACTTCATATTTGTACAGACTACCTGTTTGTGGCTGTCTCCATTATTAGACTTTATTGCAGGAATATCTGAATAGCAAGGATAGTGTCAGAATCATCTTAGAATTCTTAGAAATGTAGTAGTAATGTATTAGAAACAACTTTAATATGATTTCAATATTCAACTGCCCTAGCACTACTACTTATATAATTCCATTGAATAGCCAGAAAGCAAAATTGTCCACAGCAACAACGGTCACCGAAAGATAGCAAAGTTTCACCCAGTAGTGCGATTGCTGGATCAAATGGCAGTTCTACTTTTAGTTCTCTATGGAATCTCCACACTGTTTTCCATAGCAGCTGTACTAGTCTGCATTCCAACCAGCAGTGTAGAAGTGTTCCCTTTCACTGCATCCACACCAACATCATCTATGATTTTTTGATAATGGCTATTTTTGTGGGAGTAAGGTGGTATTTCATTGTGTATTGCATGTTTATAGCAGCATAATTTGTAGTTGCAAAAATGTGGAACCAGCCCAAATGCTCATCATTCAACGAGTGGATAAAGAAACTGTGGTATGTGTGTATGCATGTGTATGTGTATATATACACATATACATATACACACACACACACCACACATATGGTATATATGTATGCATGTATAACATATATACACCATGTATATACCATATATGTATGACACAATACTACTCATTCATAAAAAACAATGAATTAATGGCATTTGCAACAACCTGGATGGGATTGGAGACTATTATTCTAAGTGAGGTAACTCAGGAATGAAAAACTAAACATTGTACGTTCTCACTCATGAGTGGGAGCTAAGCTATGAGGATGTAAAAGCATAAGAATGATACAGTGGACTTTCGGGACTCGGGGGGAAAAGAATGGGAAGTGAGTGAGGAATAAAAGACTGCAAATTGGGTTCAGTGTATACTGCTCAGGTGATGGGTGCAACAAAATCTCACAAATCACCACTAAAGAATTCAGTCATGTAACCAAATACCACCTGTTCCCCAAAAACCTATGGAAATAATAAAAACGAATATGCTTAATGAAGAATTAAAAAGAAACAATAATTGATGCTAAAAGGACCTGTGAGCAAAGAAGTTGGTACACATGAATAATTTCAAACACCTGTAGAAAACACAAAAATAGTGAGTAACATGGGGGTCAAAATCATAACAAACTGAAATACTTGACAACTTCCAAGGTGGCAAAGAGTAAGGCACTCATAAGAGTTCACCATTCCAGGATTCTTTTATTATTTGATAGAGACATAATTAGAATTATACTTTGTTAAAATATTCAAGGCGGATCACAAAGGATATAAGAAGAATGCTTATCTTCTGGACCAGAAAGAGAAATGCAAAATAAGAGAAAATGCTACTATTTTAAAGGAAGCTAGAACAGCAACAAAATGAAGAATAGACATAGAGAGGGGATTTTTAGACTTCCTCTTAGATGCTAAGAAACTCCCAGATGTATCAGTGGAAAGTAAGTTCAGCAGTTAGAAGGTATGGGTTTTTAGATTGGGAAAATTCTATACATAATAATTTAATTTGGCCCTAACTTTCTGAAAAGCACTGAGTCAATATTTATCAATAATCTCAAGTTGATTTAACCTTTTTAGCTAAATAGCACTTCTAGACATTTATCCTGAAGTCGCCAGAAATTCTATTAAATACACACAACCACACATTACATGGACACTCAACACAAACGTATGCACAAAATATGATAGTCATTAAAATTACGTCTTAATATTCAATGTCATGAGAATGCTTAATGCTAATGTTATAGTGCCTTGAAAAAATAAGTTTCTTAAACCCTTTGCCCAATAAGGTTAGCTTTCCTTTTCTCCATAAAAAGATGAAAATACATTATAAAAATGTTAACAGAAGTTATTTCTTGATGTCAGATCATTGGCAATCAACTTTTTTCCCCATAATAAACTTGTGACATTATGATCATGAAAATCTACCATATTTGTCAGAGAAACATTGTTATTTTATAAGGTAGAACTCAAAAAGTACACCTGAAACATATTTCATAGGTTGTAGAGTTTGGTCAAGGATAGCACTGTCAAGGTTATTTACATTTTTTGCACATTTCTTATACATGCACATTTCTTTACAATTTTACATGCATGTGCACATGTGTGCAAATGCATTTGAATTTTATAAGAATCTTGAGGTAGTTAATATTATCAGCATCCCCTGTTGACTCATAAGGAGACTGAACATTTGAGAGATTTGCAGTATCTTGGTTTGTAGGACTTTGCCTGGTGCTTTTTAGATTGTGTTCACTGTGACAGTTTCTCGAAATATGTACAGAATGCTGATATATGTCCTAAATATGCGGATTTATTTCTATAAAGATACTGAACAGCAATCGTGATGGTCCAGTTTGTCGAGTATGTAGATATGCACGTGAGCACCTCAGTCTCAGTTCACACATTCCCACTGCTATAGGAGCACCAAGGGCAAACAGTGTCCAGATGTGAGTCCTTAACGAGCTATAACCACAGCCGTAAATATCTCTCAAAGATGAGGAACATTCTCATGATGTTGACACTGCAATTTTTTGACAATTTCCCAACCCTCTTAAGAAACATTCCCCAATCTCACACAAAAAGTGGGAGTTTTAATTTTCTTGTTCAACTTCTAAAGAGAAATTGGGGAAGATAAAACTGGACACTGGGGAGACCACAACTTCATGCTGTGTGGGACCTCCCAGCTACCTGCAGTAGCCACCATGTCTTGGGTCCTGCTGCCTGTACTCTGGCTCATTGTTCAAACTCAAGGTAAGTACCATTACACCAGCATTTTACATAAAAGTCGAATTATTTGATGAATGTTTAAAGTGCTTTTTTTTTTAAAAAAAAAAAGGCATCTGTTTTTATGGTCAAAAGATCACTACTATTTGCATTTTGGTATATTTTCTACCTCTCTGCAAAAGCAAACTATATATATATATGTGTGTGTATCTTTTTGAGTGAAGATATTTTAAACCACTATATGAAACATGCATTCTAAAATTTGTCCTATTTCCTCCAATTGTTATATATTTTAACAAATAAATTTTATGTCTGCACAGTATTTTCCAAAATAGAGGAACAAAAAGCTACATGTTGTTCCATTCATTATGTCTTTTCTCTAGTAAATAAAGTTTTATTAACATCTTCATGAATCACGGCTGTTTAAAAATCTGCACTTTGGGATATTTCCTTGAGAAAAATTCTTAAAAGCAGAATGACAGGGTCAGAATGACTAGTTCTGGAAAGGAAATCCCTTTTGTCTTTGAGATTGATTGATAGATGAACCAATTTGATGACACTCTATACACACCCTAAAAATAATTTTCAAGTCACTGGTTATTGTACTAGTGATCACATAATAAGCATGTTAAAAGTCAAGCTGTAAACTTGCACATTTCCATGTTAAACATATTTGTGCTAAACCCTGTATTGAAACAGGTAAAGTACATAGTTGAGGAGTTATCCAAACTCCCCACAAAATTCTCACTTGCCTAAAGGTTGCTGAGCAAAAGCTCCACACATATGGCTGGCTCTAGCTTTCATATTCTTTTATATTTCCTCATTGTCCATCACCAATACTATACCCCAAAAAAGGATAGAGTGTTATACTAATAATTATGTGATATATATACATAGCTTACTGAAGTCTTTGCAATTATTCAATCCATATAAATATAAAAGGACAGCCTTACAGTCAACAGTTTGTGATTTGCATAATGATTTGGGAAGGATGTCTCTGGAATTGTATTTCTTATTTAATAACCCTACTAGATCTATTATTTTCTTTTCTAAAACACACCATCCCAATGACAACACAGAACTAACTTCCTGGCCAAAAATCAAATCCATGTATTTAAGACAACTTCCTAATCATACCTTTGCTAGGATGAATAACAGGGAAGAGTTTAAAATAGAATGAGGGCTAAATCATATATAATTCCATTATTAAACCAAAATCAGATATATTATAATTACATTATTAAACAAAAGAAAACATTAATTGACCAACTGAACAACTATGCCTGTGCTGTCTGATGAGAATTGTATCTAAAGTCACACAACATATAATGAAATAGAATTTGATTGAAATGAAAAAAATCATCTACACATCTTTTTCCCCCATTCCTCAGAGGCCTCAAAACAGTCATTGATACATTTCTAGAAAAGTGAAACTTCTTTTTATTACTATTGTATTGTTCTCTCAAAATTCTGCTGAAAAAGTCACTGAAATACTTCTGAATTTGATGAGAGTCTACGATATCCATAGTGCCCAAGCAGCCCTACATTTTTAAATGTTCCTCCCTATTACTTTACATAACCCAATAGTTAACAATAAAAGCTATTATTTTAGAAGATATTCATTAGGTTGCAGTTAATTAGATAATTTTATACCTCGTAATGTTATGTTTACTCACACACAATCTTATCTAGTAAATTATTCTTCTTTCAAGCTCACAACTTTCTGGAACTTCCATAAAATCTTACCATCATTGTGAATAGTACATGAAACAATCATGTTCCAACAAACTTGTACTCATTGAACTGCTAAGCAAAATGAACTTCAGCATTACATTTGTTTTGCTTTATGTATATAAAAAACATGCCAGAAGTTTCTGGGGAAAATAGGAGGGATTGTAAGAAGGTTTTACTTTGTGTTCCACCATATTCACCAGTCTACTGCTTCTTGTCCCTATATGATCAGCCTTACCTTCTGCTCCTCTCTCTGACCTATCTGTGCTGGCTTAACACCTCTATTTGTTTTCTAGATTGTATCCCTTCTCATACAAGGACATTGACCTAACATTTTCCCTCCTTCCTACTGTATCTATTCCATATTCCCTATGGAATCATTCCTGTCAGCATATAAATTCTCCCAACTTAAAATGAATATCCTTTTTCTTTCTCTTCTGCCAATTAACATCCTAAATTTTCTCTCTCCTGCCAAGTGTGTCCCACAGACCCTGGCTGATGGATGAAATGAGTACTCAGACACAGGTATGCAGTGTAAGAGCAGCTAGCTAGAGCTGCCTGGCCCTAGTGGCCAGAGAGCAGCTGTTACGTTTTGCCAGGCCAATTGATTCTGGTTGGCTTGTTGTTCGCATAGCTCATCATATTCTGTCTGCCAGAGGGGGTATTGCCTGGTCTCTAAAGTTGTTTTAGCTAGCACTGACCAGTCCCATGGGGTCATATGGAAGTCTGCTATGGTCTCAATGAATCCTTTCATAAATGGGCTAGCAGCTCTGTTCTCTAATGCTTTTTCTTATTTCTTTAGAAGTGTTGAAAGCAGTGGGTTCATGTACCTGTTTGCCTTGTTGATCTTGCATCACTGGACAGGTCAAGAGTTCCCCTTCTAATTCCACTTGCCTAAGACAGGGTCCCGTAACGGTAGTGTATCCCTTGTATTTTTTCCATTTTATTGGGGGAGGGGGCTCAGAGAAAATATTTGTTTCCTCTGTGGTACCTTTACCCAGTAATGGTGGGGCTGAGGGAGGAGGAGGCGGCGGTAAGGTAGATAATGGTTCTTCCTTCCTTCCCTTTTAAGGCTCTTCTGTGTAGAGTGGGGACAAAGCAGCCCTGACTAAGGCCCATAATGTTAAAGATGTTACTGGGACCTGTTGCCCTTGTGCATGATGTTAAGATTTCTCCCCCAATTGTTCCCAGAGCTCTAGGTTTGGCATGCCTTCTTCTGGGAACCATGGGTTATAGAAAGCAACAGTTTGCATTAGGTCCTTTAATTGTGCCTCTGAGACACAGGCTCCACTAGCTTTAAGCAGCTGTTTCAATACTTTTATATACTGTTGTTGTTGAGCTGATAACTTTGTCCCATGATGAAACCCTAGCTTGAAAATCCCCTCAAACTTTGAAATCCCCACCAATCACCAATTACTTACTTTGCAGTCACTTCACTTTCATTCTCGAGGGTTTCATCGCCATCCATTGCAGCATTCCTCACGTGGGGCACCACCTGCCGGGTCTGTCCCGCAGATGCTGGCAGATGGATGAAATGAGTATTCAGACACAGGTATGTACTGTAAGAACAGCGAGGTGACCGCCTGGCTCTGGTGGCCAGAGAGCAGCCCTGAGAAGCTGGAGCTGCTTGCTTTTATTCAGTGCAAGCTCAATGCCGAAAACCTGGAGCAAAAACAACCTGTAGGTAATTAACATTTATTGTTCCCCTTTCAGGGAACGTCAGGTGCGTGGATGATCAAAGGTCAGTTCCAGGTCAACATAAGTAGATGAACCTGTTTAAGAGAAAGCCCCCTATACTCCCTTGTACCTGCTCCTTGCCCTCTGCCTCAGGGTTATAGAACAGCTGCCTTCAGTTATTCTTTCCCGGGGCTCTGCAGAATCTTCCGAACTTTCAGAAGGTTTGCGTCCTTTCCCTATAGTTTTTCCCACCACTCTGACCACTCACTCACATTTCCTTTTGCATAACAAATCTTCAAAGGTGCTGTGTATACACTTTTTCTCTAGTTAGTCTCACCCTATTCTCTTCTATCCTACTTCTACAGAGTTTTCATCTCCAGCACTCCATCAAGACTGCTCTTACGGCTTCAAGGATGTTTAATCCAGTGGTCATTTTGGGGGCATCGTATTCTCATGTTTTTCAACTCTTTCTTTCTCTGCCTTCCTCTCTCTTTCCTTTTCCATGGCCTGAAACACACCATTTCATTTGGTGAACTCCTACCTCACACTGGCCTCCTTTACTGGTTCCTCCTCTTCTCCTCAATTTCCTAATGTTGGAATAGCCCAGGGCTCAGTGCTTGATACTCTTTTCTTTTGTAGCAGTGTTCAGTCATTTGGTGATTTATCTAATCTTTAGCTTTAAGTACCATCCACAAGAGGACAACTCCCAACTTTTTGCTTCCACACTAAAATGTACACTTTATTTCTAACAAACCCACTTAGATACTGTTCATGGTGGGCAGGTCTATGCAAACCGCCCCAAAGCCCAAGGAAGTTGAGAGGCCAAAGAAAGAGGCTAAAAGATCCAGTTTTTTAGAAAACAAGTCTTAATAAGGGCTTACAAAGATAACTCATGTCTGTGTCCTGAGTGGTGACGAGACAACACAGACAGTGGATCCCTATTCCATTACTCTCCAGATCCAGGGCCTTTATACTGTAGGGGAGGGGTGGTTCAGAAGGGATGTACAGGACAATTGAGGTATGATAGCATCACAGCTGTTTGACCTACAGGCAACATTTATGATAAGTACCTGCTCTTACACAACGAACAATGGATACACTGGAAATCTTAGAGGGCTCCCAGAACAGGGATTAATCAGAAGCCAGCTTGCCAGATTAGCATCCAAGATGGAGTTGCTTTGGCCTCTACAGATGCCTAGTAGATATCTCAAAACAACATACCCAGAACCTTTCCCACATATCTATTCTTCCTTCACCTTTCCCCAAGTCTGTCAATGGCAATTCTGTTTGCTCAAGGCAAAAATATCGAGTCATCCTTGATTCCTCTCTTTCATGTTCTATATCCAATTCTTCACCAATTCTATTGATTTCACTTTCAAAATATATCTAGTATCTGACCACACCTCACTGCTTCCACTGATACCACTTTCATCTAAGTCACCACCACCTCTCTCTTAGATTATTGCAGTATCCTCCTAAATGATCTCTCTGATTCTACACTTGCCTCTTTGCAGGATATTCTCGACAGATCAGACAGGGCAATCTTATTAAACAAAAGTCAGATTATGTTACTTCTCTGCTCTGAACTCTCCAGTGGCCCCCATTTCACACAGAGTAAAAGCCAAATTTTGTAAGAGTCAATCAGGTCTTGCACAATCTATTCATTTCCATAACCAACCTACTTGCATATTCTATTATTCACTCTTCTCATTCCATTCCAGCTAGATCCCTGTGGTTTCTTAAATGCACTCTCTGTCCAGGATCTCACATTAAAACCTTATTACTAGCTCTTTCCTCTATCCGGAACTCTTTGTTCCCAAAGAATGATATTGTTCAGTCTCACATCTTCCTGAAGTCTTGGCTTAAAAGTGATCATCTCGATGTGACTATCATTACTTCCCTATTTAAAATTGCAACACTCACCTCTAATCCGGCATTCACAATCTCCTTTACTCTGATATATTTCATCACCATAGCATTTATCATCTTCCAACCTGTAAATAATTTAATTATTCATAATGTATACTTCATATGTATAAATATATGTAATATAACATCATTTCCCAATAGAATGAATTTTATAAGGGCATGGGTCACTATCTATTCTATTATTTCATTTAACCTGACAGCCTCAAACTGTGCTTGGCCTAAAGTCAGCATTCAATACATATTTGTCAAATGAATACTTGAGTTTTAATATAAAAGAAATATCAGAGAAGATAAGTTGCTTACTGTCTAGAAAAGAATGTAATAATTTTACATTATTTTTCTTCTATGTAAAAAAATCAAATGTAGTGATCTGACACATCATAGTTAAGAGTATAATATTGACCCAATGTCTCCGTTTTTAAAATATGTTTTTAAGAGGTTGAAATTTCACTCAACCTTGTTTTACTATCATTTTGATATTCATTAAAAATACACTGTTGGGATGGGCACAATGGCTCATGCCTGTAATCCCAGCACTTTAGGAGGCCAAGGCAGTGGATCACGAGGTCAGGAGTTCAAGACCAGCCTAACCAACATGGTGAAACCCCGTTTCTACTAAAAATACAAAAATTAGCCGGGTGTGGTGGTACGCAGCTGTAATCCCAGCTACTCAGGAGGATGAGGCAGGAGAATTGCTTGAACCCAGGAGGCAGAGGTTGCAGTGAGCTGAGATCGGGCCACTGCATTCCAGCCTGGGCGACAGAGCGAGACTCTGTCTCAAAACAAACAAACAAAACAAAACAACAATACTGTTTGATTTGGGTGGTTTTTTTTGTTGTTGTTGTTGTTTTGATTTTTTACTTTATATATCTTGCAAAGGTTTTTGTCTAAATCACATTGTAATCTACTCTTATAAAGTTTCCCCAAAGACAAATAAGGTAGGTAGAACAAGAAGTGAGGAAGGAAAACAG
Source organism: Macaca nemestrina (assembly GCF_043159975.1). Classification (NCBI taxonomy): domain Eukaryota; kingdom Metazoa; phylum Chordata; class Mammalia; order Primates; family Cercopithecidae; genus Macaca; species Macaca nemestrina. Next base: position 130,076,034 of record NC_092132.1, on the reverse strand, counting down.
AGATTTTGAGGGCTCTTCCAAAATTGCATGATTAGTGCTAGCGTTGGGACTAGACATTGTTAAAATTCATTCTCATTCCAAGCGCATGGCTTTTTCCACTAATGGACTCATATTCTCTTTTAATAAAAGATCATTTACTCATACATTTGTAGATTTCCTGTTTTAGTGTGTGATGAATCCTGCTCGGGAGAGTATTGCAGCAGAACTTTGGGAGCTGACTAGGAGGGAATTCTTGCTTTGTGATTTCCTTTCATTTTCTGTATCAGCCAGGTATAAAATCTCCTGTTTTCCCTAAGATCACTCTGTCATACTGAGTGGAAAACTGTCTCTAAGCACAGATACGTATGTATGAAAATGTGAGCATTTAGAAATAAGACTGACCTTATAAGAATGATTGAATAATTAAAAGAAAAAATAGAAAAAGTATGCTGCCATCTTCCTAATAGGGTGCTAAATAATTTTATATATTTTATCTTATTCAAGTTTTACACTAACCTATACCTTAGATAATAAACTGGTACAAAGCTGAAGTGACTTCTATGAGGTTATTTAGCTAGGGCATAAGACCACATCTTTTGGCTCCAAGATAATTTCTATTATTTGTAAACAATGAAAATCTGTCTATGTAATGTAATTTCAAGTACATCAAGAAGAACATTGTGTCCATAAACAATATTTCTCCTTCCTCTCTAAGGCTTTAAAACTCTTCAAAGAGAGGCAAACAAAATCTTTATTTCTTTGAAATCTAAAGTCTTGAGGGAAAATGCTGAGAGAAAAAGCATCATGGCTTATTGTCACACTGAGGAATAAAATTACTGCTAGTAGAGTCTTTCCTAAAAGTAAAGTATTATATACAAAGGAAAAATTTTATTTTTAGAGTGTATAGTCAGGAGTTGTGCTTCAGAGGGAAAAGGGTATAAAAAAGAAAAAAAAAAGTCTTGGAGGGCATTGAGAGAAAACTTCACGATTTTTAAGAAGACTCTAAAGCAAGAAGGAAATAGATTACTACAGGCAGAATTCTAGGCTCACACAACCCCTGTTCTTAATCCATAACCTGTCCTTTCTGGGTATGGTGGTCCAGCATTTGCATGCACTGAGAGATCATCTGAAGAACTGTTTTGTAATCTTCATGCCTTTTCAGAATGCGGGGAGGGAGAGCAAAAAAAAAAAAAAAAAAAAAAAAAAAAAAAAAAAAAAAAAAAAAAATCCTTGTCATCAAAGCTGAAGTAGGAGAATCAATTTGTTATTCCTGATGTTTGCTCTCTACATAGGAATGTAGTCTTCACTGCCCTTTTAGCAACCCAACAAATGAAAACAAAACACAAGACGACTAAAACCGAAACCTTTAAATCTTTTATGTGAATATTATTTCTCTTTCTGTAGCAATAGCCATAAAGCAAACACCTGAATTAACGCTCCATGAAATAGTTCGTCCTATAAAACTTCACATTTTACACAAAAGAGAGATCGAGAGCAACCAGACAGAAAAGCATGGCAAAGAGGTAAGCAAGGTGAATGACTGTGGTAGATGTTACAATCATCCAAAGAGGCAATAAAAAGCCTTTTCACTAACAGCAGTGATGTTACAGTTACCATCTAATAGTTTCATATTGAAGCCCATGTATACAGCTCCCCTGTGTTCAGGAGACAGCTCACAATTTCTCAGAATGCCGCTATGGTTAAGCAGCAGAGTCAAGATCACTTGGACTCAGGAAGGGGAACATCACACACCGGGGCCTATCATGGGGAGGGGGGCGGGGGGAGGGATTGCACTGGGAGTTATACCTGATGTAAATGACGAGTTGATGGGTGCAGCACACCAACATGGCACAAGTATACATATGTAAGAAACCTGCACGTTATGCACATGTACCCTACAACTTAAAGTATAATAATAATAAATAAATTAAAACACACACACACACACACACACACACACACAAAAAAAAAAAAAAAAAAAAAAAAAAAAAGAAAGGATAAAGCTGCTTAGACATTTCTCTCAGTTTGAGAGTGAGGAGAGAAGCCCAGGAAGGTCAGCCATCTTTAACTGAGATGTTGTTCCTGGCCAGCCTCACCACCACCCCTTTTCTCCAGTGAATTGTCTTTTTCCTCAGCCGTTTTGTCAATAGTGAAGAATTAAATTTTGTATCAGTAGTTAACACAATATTTCTACTATTGATTAAAGATATCAATTATTTGACTATTACATTGTTGCAAGTATTTCCCTCATTTTGTAATTGTTACCTAATTCTTAGTGGGTTGTGAGTTTTTGTTGTTGTTGTTGTTGTTTTTAAGCGTATTTAGTTTGGTTTTAAAGTAAGAAAAATACACACCTTGTTTTGATTCCCTGGCTGGGGGATCCTGACACAGTATACTGTACATTAGGACAAATGAGAAGTCCCTATCTCATGTATTACAGCTAGTTTAATCTATAAGTGTTATTATCACATAATTCTACTTTTTGAAAGTCCATTTTAGTGCATAATGTGTTTTGTCGTACATATTTTGAAAACACCAGAGAACTGATTTTATCCTATATGCATTTGTAATTGTTCTTCTAATATATACTACATATATCATTACAATTATTTTAGTTATGTTCAGAAATATAAATTGTTTGGTGTAATTAAATGTTTTCAGGAAAGGTATGAACCCGAAGTTCAATATCAGATGATCTTAAATGGAGAAGAAATCATTCTCTCCCTACAAAAATCCAAGTAAGTTGTACCTTCCAAAAGTCTAATCACTGGATTAGGTTATGAAATTGGGGAGCAATCTTTTTCAGGCTCCATTTAGTGTGGTTTGACATAGAACACATGAGGCATTTTGAGCTTTACATGATATTAGTTTGTGCTAAAAGGCAGATTTCCTAGGAAATTATATACAAAGTGTAAAACAAAAGGAATGGCATATGTAAATGACTTTCTTCCTTGACCTTCCGGGAACTTACTGAACATCTTTTTCTACTCATATAAACTCAAGACTTTGATGATGCTTTCTATTCTTTTATGAGAATGTATGTCCAAGGCTGATTCAAGATGCATGACCTAGAGATAGATTCCAGGGGATAGGGTTCCTCCTAGTTTTATAACAGTTAGTAAACTTCTCCCTGAATGCAATGGGCCTATAAGCATATTTGTGACTCAGCACCCTTCAAAGGTTCTGTAGAGGTTGTGTCCTTGGTGCAGGAAATCTCAAAATGACTGGTTTGAAGACAAGGAATCTACAGATGAGAAGGAGATGAGGGGACTTCCTCCCTCAGATTTAATAGGAAGAACTAACTCTCTGATTTGCTTCAGTAGCAGAGCTCCAATATTGGAAGAGGATTAGTAGGTCAGAACCTTAGCTATTTCTCATTGTAGACACTATCACTTTTTTAGTGCTGAAGTTCAGGAAGTTCTGCCTTTCTTACCACCCAGAGTGGTTCATGCAGCTCTCTGCTCTCTACAGGCATCTCCTGGGGCCAGACTATACTGAAACACTGTACTCACCCAGAGGAGAGGAAATCACCACGAAGCCTGAGAACATGGTAGGGTCCGAATCCTTTGTGAGACTCTTTTGAGTTTTAGATGTTATTAGTTTGTGCTAATGTTAACTAAGATCCCCAAAGGACTCAATTATTTTATAAAATTCATAGGTCCAAGAACAACTTCAAAAAATAATCAAAGGACTTGAAAGCAAGGTGCTCATCTGTGACCAATGAGACAACAGTTTGGAAAATCACATTCAGCTTTTAAAACATAGGAGCAGCAGAAGGCTTCCAAGTGTCACATTTTTGGAAGCAACCAAAAGTCCACTTGTCCCTGGACCATTTTATCCATAGGTTAGAAAAATTCTTCTCTATGGGTACTTAAAACCTCATGTCACTATTTACTATTTTCTGGAGATATATGCATTTATCCTGAGGTCAGCAATGAAATATCAATTATTTAATTATTATTTTTATATCTGATTAAATCATTATCCTGTAGATAATGCCAGGGCCAAATGTCAGACATTAAGAATCATGGCATATAGTATCAGAAAGAGAATACAACAAATCTCAGTCAAGAGATGTTCACGTTCCCAAGCTAGGAGAGTTTCTCAGAGCCATCCTACAAGGTACCCTAAACGTGTATTTCTCTATTAAAAAAAAAAAATAGACTTCTACCACAAAACGGTTCTTTGTTCCCCATGCTCATCAAAACTTATTTCATGAACATCTGAATTTTTGCTAACACTATCTTCAGCGGACAGTGTCTGATAAATTAATTCATGCTTAATTGTTAATAGCTGATGATACATTAATGAGGAATATTCTCAAGTCTTCTATGAAAAAATGTTTATGTTGACAAGATCTCTTCCAAACAGGGAGAAAAGACCACAGATGGAATTTCAGACCCTGAGGCAGGTCAATTTATTTCGCACTGGAGTTTTTTCGTTACCTTTTTTGGATCACTCCACATAAGTGGCCCCTTAACTTTGCAGATGCGGGCCAGCAATCATGTCTGAATCTCTAGCTGTAGACAAGTAATTTTGAATCTTTGAGGCTGATAATGGGATTCCACTAATAGATCAATTAAAACAGTGATTAAATAAGTTAGTCTGAGGAGCTCAGGAGTGACAGTGTGAAGTATTGAGGATTCCCCAGTCTAGGAAAATAGACGTCTCATTTTACTTATTTGTAATGCACAGTGCCTTTGGGACTCAGGACAGGGAAGCCAAATTCTTGAGCACTGACCCCCAAACCTGAGGACCCACCGGGAGTACTGTAAATCCCTAGAGTATTGGCCACTTCTCAGAGAAAACAACCACCTTCACTACGAGCCCACCTAAGTTTAACTTCCCTGGACTCTTCCTTAGTGTAAATTAATGTCAGAAAAACAGCTCAGCCACCAAATATACAGAGCTTCCAGTGAAGCAATTCTGAAAACCTCGGAGGTTCTTGCTGTTTGTGTTTCTGAGAATTGCTCTGGCCACAGTCACTACTTGAAGAATTTTTACATATTCAAGACAGTAGCTTTCCTCACAACTGTGATACATGTATTCTCATAGTTCATACATTTTACACACACACACACACACACACACACACACACACACACACACACACATTTCTGAAGCATAATTTCTTTTTTCCACTCCAGGAACACTGTTACTATAAAGGAAACATCCTAAATGAAAAGAATTCTGTTGCCAGCATTAGTACTTGTCACGGGTTGAGGTAAGAACTACTATCAAAATCATTCAAGATCAAGATGCTTTTTGTTACACAGAATTAAGGGCTACTAGATATTGTCTTCTTACTATTTTGGTAAATTTTTCATTGCTGAAATGCGGAATATATGTGGTTAAAGTGAAGAACAAAGTATTACCCTGACAGTCATTTCATAATCTGCTGCTCTAGGAGAAGTCAGGCCTAGAATGGTAAAACAAGAATGCTACACTGTGGACCTTGATGATATCTGGATCCACTTCCATGTTTGTCCACCCTACTCTCTGAAACAGTTACTTCTTGTTTTCTAAAACATTCTTCCCTGCAATTGTCGCAATTGAACTTAATTGTAGAAGTATACGTGTTTCTGTTTACATAGATAATTCTTGCCAATGAGAGAAAGTTTGGAAAGTAAGAAAAAGCACAAATAAGAAAATAACAGGCCAAGCGCGGTGGCTCACACCTGTAATCCCAGCACTTTGGGAGGCCGAGGTGGGTGGATCATGAGGTCAGGAGATCGAGACCATCCTGGCTAACACGGTGAAACCGCGTTTCTACTAAAAATACTAAAAAAAAAATTAGCCGGGTGTGGTGGCGGGCACCTGTAGTCCCAGCTACTCAGGAGGCTGAGGCAGAAGAATGACATGAACCTGGGAGGTGGAGCTTGCAGTGAGCCAAGATAGCTCCACTGCACTCTAGCCTAGGCGACAGAGCGATACTCCATCTCAAAACAAAAAAAAAAGAAAAAGAAAATAACAACTACCACAAAAGTTGACCTCTAAGTGATCAGTGTTATTAACATTTTGTCATGTTGGCACCCTATATACATATATAGACAAATGTATCTTTCACAGCATTGAAATAAAAATATAGAACACATTGTTCTTCCAACATGGCTCATAACACACATGACAAGTTTTTCACATATCATAACATACCTTCAGGAATATAATTTTGAACAGTTATGTTGGATTGTAATATTTTATTATATGGATTCACCTTCTATTTATGAACAAATTATCATACTATTATGATTATAGAAACAGGGATTCTTTAAGCTACTTCTAATCCCAGCATGTTACTCTGGTTGGCCTGTTGATCATTCATGTTCCCCTCTGGGGTTCTTGCTATCTAAACATTCCCTTACTCCATTTTCCATTATAGTCCTAGGATCTGCCATGAAATATTTGTTAAATGAATCAATAAACTATGGAAAAATATTTACCATGGTGCAAATTCCAAATTCTTTGGGGTTGCTTCATCTTTATAATTCTTGTTCAGAATTATCTTGGTAAGTAAGCTAGGCTTCATTTTATATCGACAAATAGTGATTCTAACTTACATTACCAAAAGTTAGCTGAAAGGTCTAAGAATGACAAGACTATGTGTGAAATTGGGATGGAGGGGCAGACATCAATCCATTCTTGGATGCAAATATGACTCTGTGTGTCAGGAATCCTGAAATACAAGTCTCTATATCTCCCAGAGGATACTTCACACATCATCATCAAAGATACCTGATAAAACCTCTGAAAAGCACAGACAAGAAAGAACATGCCATCTTTACATCTAACCAGGAGGAACAAGACCCAGCTAACTACACATGTGGTGTGAGGAGCACTGGCGGGAAACAAGGCCCAATTCGAATCTCTAGATCACTCAAAAGCCCAGAGGTGAATACAATTCCATTACCTCATCATTTACTTCAATTGTCTCAGCAAAGATAGGCGATATACTACTATTCTTAGAAATGAGTAACATGTGTCAAGTCTATAATTTATTTACTTATTTTTCTATTTATCTTCTATTTTAGGGGAAAAAAGTCTCCTTTTAAGCTTTAGAATCTTTTAGGATAAAGACAGTGACTAACAATGTTCTTTTATTCTTTGTAAAGCAAGAAGACTTTCTTCGGGCACAGAAATACATTGATCTCTATTTGGTGCTGGATAATGCCTTTGTGAGTATGAAACACACAGGCCTCTTGGCCAGTTCAGTCACCTTTTAAGTTTACTTATCAAGCAAAAGCAAGCAATAAACTATTTTAGCTAATAATGGGGCATTTGTCCACCTGGGTGTCTTGGCTGTTTACTTGCCTTGCCAGCAATAGTTATTATCTCCTCATCCCCTTTAATATCCATCTGCCACGAACATATTTAGATATTGGCGATATACTTAACACCAGATAGCTACAGGAAATCAACCAAAAAAAAATTAAAAAGAATGCATTATTAAAATATTACAATACTTCATATCTTAATATAAAATTAAATATATTTAATATAAATATTATGTCAATATAAAATCAACACAAAACTCTATATAACTTAGAAATTATATTGATAGATACAGAGGAAAATACTAGAATCTACATTTCTATCTAGCAAATGTTGCTTATAATCAAATTTTAATCACATGATTCTGTTTAAAAACCTTAAAATTGTTAATTTGATTTATTCAACTTAAAATCATAAAATTATAAGAACATTAAAATTTTACATGAATGTCACACTTTTATCAAAAAACTCTTAACATTTGAAATAGAATTTGCCAGAACACAGTCTTACATTATTTAATTATGGAATGCACAGATGTTCATTGTAGTGAAATGCATAATTTTTCTTAAAATGTGAAATCCTGTATGCCATCAGCTTTCTCAGTGTAATTTGCCATTTCACTATACTTTGTGTTTTGTATTTTACAGTATAAGAACTATAATGAGAATCTAACTCTGATAAGAAGCTTTGTGTTTGATGTGATGAACCTACTCAATGTGGTAAGACATTAGTCATGTAAACCTCGTGTTTCTGCATAGAAGCCTGGAACTTCCCTATGATTTCACCAACAAGAGGTTAAAAAGGTCACAAATGCCTTAAGTTAAACAGTTCAGGGAAATTTTAGCAGAACAAGGATCAACATCGAGGTGAAATTATATGCATTGCAACAAAGACAATTTTTAAAATTTTTACTTTCAAAATGGAAATTCATTACTTACAGTCTGTCACTTTATCCATCACTTGGGGTCAACAAAAGTTCTCAAACACAAAAGGAATCCTGAACATTTGTATGAAGATAAATGCTCTTTCTACAGATTTATAACACCATAGATGTTCAAGTGGCCTTGGTAGGTATGGAAATCTGGTCTGACGGTGATAAGATAAAGGTGGTGCCCAGCGGAAGTACCACGTTTAACAACTTCCTGAGATGGCACAGTTCCAACCTGAGGGAAAAGATCCACGACCATGCTCAGCTCCTCAGGTGAGCACATGCTGGCCAGGTGAATGTAGGCAGAATGGATCGCTATCCCCAAGGTTCCTTAGCAAGGGTTTCAGCTCCGTAATAGTTCCCTGATCAACCGTCAGAGTGCTTGACATTGTACCACTAGCAATTCACCTGTGAGATTATTGGATCAATAATCAGATGATAGAATGAGCTCTTGGATATAAGATAACCATCTATGGTCATTATAACACGAAGGAATAGAAGTTTTTTTGGGCCTAGTCCATATAAAAAGGCTAGGGCAGTGAGGCAATTCATTAACATAATTAACAAAAGCTAATTGTTACAAAGGCTCAGATTGTGACAGTAGTATCTGTAACTTTCATACAGCGGGATTAGCTTCAACAATCGACGCGTGGGACTGGCAGCTTCAAATTCCTTGTGTTCCCCATCTTCGATTGCTGTTATTGAGGTGTGTAAATTTATAGTAAGCCTCCCTGTGGTTCTGCATCCTCTATGAAGTCCAGCATAACACCTTATATAGAATGAGCAAAATGAACATTTGCTGAATCAATGAATCAAGGTAGAAATGAAACTACTGGTAGGTCATTGCACTGAAGACCCCTTGGATTATGAAACAGAACATCTCCTTACATCAGCCTTGCTAGAGCATGCCATGTCATTCTTTAGTTCATGTTAGAAAACCAGAGTCGGAATATTGGAACAGAAAGGAGATCCAATACCCTCTGTGACCCGGGTTAACACTATTCATCCCCAGTATCTGTGGCCAGAGAGGCCAGACAAGGAAGAAAGGTGAATGTAGATGTCATGTGTCCAAGCACTCCAGTGTCATAGATATCATAGCAATAGGTTTTGGAGACCTCTGATATGGTGCCTATGAGTACTTCCTATGAAGAATGTAATTAATTTAACCATGATTTACTGGTAACTTAGTATCCATTAGTTCAACAAATATTTACTGAATAAAATATATTGTATCCATAGGACCCAATCACTTCCAATGCTCTTTCAACATTTTGCAATACACATTTAGCAAATGGTTCACTAGTTTTCATCTCTTAAGCCATTTTTAAAGACTGCACATTGGCAACAATTGAATAAAAACAGAATAAATAAATGTGTCTACTTTTTTTTTTCCAGGCTAAAAAAAAGAATAGTGTGGCTCTTGTAGCAGTGATGTCACATGAGCTGGGCCATGTCCTTGGTATGCCTGATGTTCCATTCGACACCAAGTGTCCCTCCGGCAGTTGTGTGATGAATCAGTATCTGAGGTGAGACCTCGTCATCCTAGAAGAAGAGAGATGTTTTCCAAATCTTAAAGAATTCGGAAGCAGTCTACAGATGTTGGATGGGCATATTTTTTCCCAAGGGTTGTGTATCCCATTAATTCAACCTCCGGTCTCTTGAGGCACAAATTTTAAAAACTACCAGGGCTCATTCTTTAAGATTTATAAATATGCCAAGATAGAGCTTGCAAGTATGGTGACCTTATAATTTTAACTTAAAATGAGTCTAACTTAAAATGAACCCATAGTTTCTAAAAATATTCATCTCATTATGATGATGACAGGATCGTCTTATACTCCTATCATCAATCAACCAATCATCTATTTTTGCCGATTTATGAATTACCTGTGAATGCCAGGCACTTTGCAAAGACTTTGGGATAGAAAAATAAATCAAACATACTTTGTTCTTGAAATGCTCACAAAGAAGAAAAGAAATATTTCCATACAGCCCAGAAGCTTGCAACTACTTCCTTTCACTGATTCATTATTATTATCTCTTGCCCCTCATTTCTCAATGCAAAATGAGTGGATTATTACAAATGGTGATAGCTGTCACTGCTGTCCTTCAGAACAATACTAAATGGCCACATGGCAATGGAAATCCTTTCAGCTCTATGACTTAGGCTCTAGGAAAAAAATTTCCAAATACCACAGTATGCATGTTCTATCACCTACCACATTTAATACAGTACAGTCCTAAATGGTTGCCAAATTTGGAATTTCCATTGAGGTCGATAATACAGTTAGATAAGCCAGAGTCTCGTGTTTCTTTATCTTCATTCTGTGTTTCATGCAGAAGGCACCACACTGTATATCATATTATTTGAGTTTTCTTCTGATTACAGTTCAAAATTCCCAAAGGATTTCAGTACGTCTTGCCGCGCACATTTTGAAAGATACCTTTTATCTCAGAAACCAAAGTGCCTGCTGCAAGCACCTATTCCTACAAATATAATGACAACACCAGTGTGTGGGAACCACCTTCTGGAAGTGGGAGAAGATTGTGATTGTGGTTCTCCTAAGGTATTATTTATTAGATTTTGACTGGGGCGGAAGAATTATGCAGTTTTCTTTTTGTTTTCCAATATTCTTTTGGAAATTCTTTCTAAAGACAAACTTCGCATCATAGTAAAAAGTAGATTTGCACTTGTGTTTTTGCTACTGAATTTAGTAACCTTTGAAAGGCATCTCAAAAACCAGGACATGATTTTGATGTAATTATATGAAGTTAAATGTAAAGAAATTAATTGTTAACTATAACATGTCACTTATGATCTTTCCAAAACGTGTATTAGTCAGAAATCCCTAAATGACATAATGTCATAGTTGATCATCTGTTGAACAGGAACAATTAGAGATCTAGAAGTAAGTTCTCCTCAGAGGGAGAGTTGGTCTTTTCTCATCAAGCCAACGTGTAAACCAGGTTGTAAACAAAACAGAGAAGAAAGAGGAAAAGAAAAAATAATCACAAAAATCTGTAGAAAATGGGCTATTAACATAGAACATCCAGAATAAGCACTATGATTCTGTTAATTTCTATAAATCAGACTCTTTCAAGGCATTTGTATACTCTAAACAACGCTGACCACTTGCAATCCCATTGGCTTCTAAAAGATATTTCTGGTGTCATAACAAGTTTCTTTTACTTTTAAGACAAAGACTAAGAATTCTTATTTGAAGATATTGCACATATCAGATAATCTGAAAATTACTTTCATATACACCATCTCTTCTGTTACTCACAAATATACAAAATATTGCCATTGTCCCAATTTAGAGACAAAGTGAGGCTCAGAAAAGTTAACTAGTTTCAAAGATACACAGCTAATCATTGGTGAAGCAGGATGCAGCCCAAGAAGTATCCATTACTTAAGATGGCTCTGTGACAATGAGCATGGTGTCTAAACTCTCTATGCTTCAGTTTATGTATTCAGAAATTTTAGGTGGTTAGATCACATCAGAAGTCTATGCAGCATAACTTAGTCATTTGTGAAGAATATTGTAAACTTTCTGTTAATTATAAAGAAGCACGGAATTTTACAAAAGATTTGATTATTTTATAATAAATTAGAGTTATGTTTATCTCATTCTTACTTGCTTAAATTCCTCTATGGTTTCTTGGGTGGAAGACAATTGAAGATACTCAAAACCCTAGGTACTTCTGGTTTCAGCAAGTAAATGGTATGTATTTACAGAAAGGAAAGGGAGAAAGAAGAAGGAAGAGGCCAAGAGAGGACCATTGTATACAGAATATGTAACATCTAAAATTCTTGAATTATGTCAGTCAACTCCTGTATTATTTTCATATCTTGTTGATATTTTTCTTCTGTAATTGAATAAAACTAGAGAGTTTGGGTTTAGGAACAACTGAATTTCTAAATAACTGTTTTCTTATCCAAAAAGTAGTATATATACTTTATACAGTATTGTTTATTGATTAATCCAATTTCTCATAGATCTGATATGCCAGTTTATTATTCCTAGGTATATAATTAGGAGTTTTTTTCTATTTTAAAAATAAGCTTTCTGTCTACATATTTCTCCCAGGCATGACACTATTTTAAAGATTGTAACTTGATAATGCATTTTAATGTCAAATCTTTTCATTATTTTGTCATTACTGTTGTTATTGCAAACTTGTCCTCAAATACCATTGAGATTTGATGGAAATGCATTAAATTTATATTTAACTTTGAAGGGCACTGATATTTTTACAACATTAAGCATTGTCTTAAAAGACAAGTTGCCTTTAAATTTTCTGAGGAAATTTATATACATAAAGTTCTTCATGGAGTTCCTGCACTTTTGAAAGGTCTTTTAAATTATTTTCATATTTTTCTTTCTGCTGTATGTCATTCTTTTTTTTAGTTTGGACATACACATCATACATCTAGACAAAATTTATTTTTGAAAAATTCTTGAATAATTCTATTTCTCACCTTCTAAGGAGTAGTCTTCATTGCTGATGATATTTTGTTTTCTATTTTTCAATGTCCTTGGTCATTGTCACTGGAATTCGCCTATCAGAGTAATTTAGCTTAAAAAGTAAACTTTCATTGCCATCTTGTACCAGAATTCTATCACCTAGTCTATGGGAAGAAAGTGTTGAACCACCTTTTTCCATTGTGTGTGTGCTTTGAAGGAATGTACCAACCTCTGCTGCGAAGCCCTAAAGTGTAAACTGAAGCCTGGAACTGATTGTGGAGGAGACGCTCCAAACCATACCACGTAAGACCTTTTGCTTTCTTTGTTCCAAAACGTTTTCTCACTTTTATTTCACATTTGAGAAAAATATGCCACTGGGTTCTATAATACACTAAAACACAATGTATTTTATATTTTTGAAATGACTCAATTTTGGAGAGGAAAACTAGCAACCATTATGAACATGACGAAGGATTGTGGACAAACACTCATGAAAAGTAGCTACTTTGACCCTTGTGAGATTAGGGCTGCTGGAATCTATGCCAAAACCTTTTAAATTCCTGTTAGAGAATGATGAGTTTAATACCAACCAAAATGAGAAAAGAAAAGTGTATTTAAAAACAGCCTCAGTTAATGAGCTCGTTTTATTCTTGGTTAGAAGTTGGTAGTTTTAATTTGCAAGGCTGTCAGAAAATCAATAGCATTTAAGAACATGCTATAAAATTTGACAATTTTACTCCATTTAAAGTGTTTCAATGAGTCATAACCCAGGTAGTAGTTCTGTGTCTTATACAATTCTATATGAGTTGGGCTACGGAACCCAATTACTTGGAAAATGGTACTTGTTTCAATGAAAAATAACCTCTAAATATAAAAATGGCAACAAGAAAAATCAAAAATAGGAGAAAGACTCAGGATATATTTTCTTTACTCCCCTTTCCCGAATCTTTTCTGGAATAGAAACTGCACAAAGAGTATAAAGAAAATAATGGACTCAAGCACCATCAATTATCATTTCATTGGGAATGGATCGGCAAGGTCAAAGATAAGGACCAACGCTTGGTTATTTACCAAGCACCATTTAATGCAGCCTGCGTGGATCATGGAATGATTCCACTCTGCAGGAAATTCTGGAAATTGTGCCCAGGCCAGAAACATAGCATCGCAAAAGAAAAAGAATCATCCAGCAATTTAGGGACTTGGAACCCTAGGTGAACATGCCCCTTACTGTGCAAGATACGCAATTTATACCATGGAAAGAAAATTGGAGGTGTTCTCAGGAAACTAAAATTCTAGTCTTTTCTGCCCCAAACTAGCTGTGGGACTTTAAATGCAGTTAAACTAGATTTTTTTTTCACTCATAAAATACAGCGAATAATATTGTCTCTTAAATAATATGAATTCTTATTCACATAATTTACATTCTATACATTTTCATTATTGTTATTACATAATATTTTATAACTTGTTGTAACCCTGGCTTCCAAACTTTATTTTTCCTTTAATCAGAGAGTGAATCCAAAAGTCTGCTTCACTGAGATGCTGCCTTGCCAGGACAAGAACCAACAATGCTAACTGTCCCAGGAATCTGGTGAATTTTCACCTGTGTACTTAGACATAATGGTCTTTCACTGTTATTCTACTTTCTATATTGTTATCAGTCCAGGAAACAGGTAAACAGATGTACTTAGAGACGTTGGCTGTTTGTTTAGGCCTAATCTTTCATTTTTTTTTTTTTTTTTTTAAAGATCATGAATTTGTGACTTAGTTCTGCCCTTTGGAGAACAAAAGAAAGTAGCCTTCCATCAAAGCACCTTAAAATGCACCGCTGAATTATTCAGAGTTAGCACTCTAGAATTGTTAAATTACAAGTACTATGCTTTAACGCTTCTTTCATCTTACTAGTATGGCCTATAAAAAAACAATACCACGCAATGGGGGAAGGCTTTGGCAATAGAAAGAAGAATAGAATTCAGGTTTTATGTTATTCCTCTGTGTTCACTTTGCCTTGCTCTTGAACGTGCAGTATTTTTCTATCTCATGCCAAGAATGATTAAATGTAAATATTTTTCATTTTATCATTTATATCCTATACACATCTCCTTCATCATTATATATGAAGTTTATTCTGAGAAGTCTACATTGCTTACATTTTAATTGAGCCAGCAAAGAAGGCTTAATGATTTAATGAACCATAATGTCAATAAAAACGCAATTTTTGAGGCTTTTCTGTGTGGTCATTTATGAAACTGAGTATTTTCAAGCTTCTTTGTAGGTTTGTGTTTGGTGTTGAAGCCTCTCACATCACTGGAAAATCGTCGCTCTGGTAATTTAATAATATTGTCACAAATAGCCAAGCAATGCTATATGGATATGAGAAAAGGAGGTCGTGTCATCTTTTCACGCCCAAAATGGCATGATGCGAGGCCAGTCACCAGGAAGACTAGGCTTCTTCCTGAGGTTTCCTTCTCTAAATAATTTTTAACAATTAATGAAAGTTACCTAAATTTCCATAGATGTCTATGCTGGGAGACTAGAAACTCAGACATATTTTTAAAGATTGGGCTTTGAAACCAAGGGCCTCCTGGGATGCACTGCATGCTGGTGTTGGCCGTCTCCCCATTTATGGCCTCGCTGTCATTGATGGGCTGGCACTGCCAGTGTTTCCTGTGAAGCTGTGTGCCAGGTGTGGGTGTCAGCCCAGCTGCGGCCCCAGGATATGCCTTGCCAGGATCTCCACTGCCCACTGGTCTGATACAAATTCCAGCCAGTTCTTCCAAGGAAAAAGGGCTTCTTAGGGCATCCTTTCCACCCCACCCCCAACCCCTGACCTTGTGCTCAGGTAGAGGCTTCCTATAGTAAAACTGATTGAGCTGCAGGGATTAAAATCAGTGACATGCTGGAGACTTCTAGTACAGGTCTGTGAACATCAACTGTTAAACTTTAAGGAGTATTGTGAGCTGGTTGCTCAACACAGCCACTACTGAAACCCAACCTATATAAATTCATAATTAAATAAATTCTGGTAAAATCAAGGAAATACTCAAAACATATCACTCCCTGTTCTACTACATTTGACTCATCTATGCTCTATGGTTATTTAAGTCTCTGACACCTCTTCCCTACTCTCTGACCAGTGACACCACGTTGCAATGGTATATGATAGGAGAACTTTAGCACAGAATAGCCAAATGCTACAAATCGAGGTTTGATGTATTGTTTTACTTATTATCTATACTTAAGAAAGTGATGGAGTTTTAATTTAAAAGTAAGTCTTGTTTATAGCAATTAAAATGTGAAAGCATAGAATTTTGAGAGGATATGTTTTCATTATTTGAAAACTATCATGCAACTCAATAGTCACTCACACTTTTAATGAATGAGTGAAAATCTAATAGATATCTTTATTCTTTCAATTTTGCTAATTGATGTAAGCAAAAATATCAACCAAAATGTTGGAACTATACTCATTCATTGCTTGCCACCATAGTGACTAAGGCATAATAGTTCAACAGAAACCAATGAAAGCATTCTGTTAAAATCAGTTGCCTGTTTGGAATTATAGTAATATTGTATTTTAATTATTATTTGAAAACTGCATGCTACATATTATATCACTGAAATTTAGAATAAACACAGGTACTTATATGTACACAACCTCTTTTTCCCCAAAGAGATAGCTTTTTTCCAATCAATAATTATTAATTTTTTAAATTTTTATTTCTATTTTAATAATTTTGGGGTACAGGTAGTTTTGATTACCTAGATAAGTTATCTAGTGATGATTTCTGAGATTCTGGTGCACCCATCACCTGAGCAGTGAACATTGTACCCATATATAGTCCTTTATCCCTCACCCTCCTTCCAACATTTCCCCCCAAGCCCCCAAAGTCTATTATATCATTCTTGTGCCTTTGCATCCTTATAGCTTAGCTCACACGTATAAGTAAGAGCACACAATATTTGGTTTTCCATTTCTGGGTTACTCTACTTAAAAGAATGGCCTCCAGCTCCACCCAAGCTGCCGAAAAGACATTATTCCTTTTTATGGCTGAGTAGTATTCCAAAGTGTATATATACCAAATTTTCTTATTCCACTCATTGGTTGATGGGCATTTAGGTTAGTTCCAAAAAGGGAACACTTTCATACTGCTGGTGGGAATATAAACTAGTATAACCAGTATGAAAAACAGCATGGAGATTCCTTAAAGAATTAAAAGTAGGACTACCAGGGAGTCAGATTTTAAAAATTTACCAGCATACCACAGATTACAGAACCTTAAACATAAATTTTTAAAGTTCCGTATGTAGCTACCTGCTTTAAGGCAGGCACGTGAATGTCATCAGAGTGGTCAGAGAATGCAGTTGGATGGATTATATTAGCCTAGAAATATGATCACCACCCCTTCCCCACTGACTTCCTAGCCAATGAGCAAGTACAGCTGCACAGTGTGGCCCTTCTATTTTTCTTTCAGTGTTTTTCCTTTAAAAAAAAAAATCCCTATTTTGTTTTTGTTTTTGTTTTGAAATTAACTTTGGTTAGTTAGACTTCCTGCAGTCTGTTGAACATGGATTTATAGACATAAATCTCAGAAAAAGGAGTCAGGATTCTGATTATTTCCTGCCTTAAGAGAATACTCTGCCACAATTGCTTGAGACACTATACAGATATGAGAAGGGAGGAAATAGGGTGAATCCTTTCTAATTCTACCTAATAGCATCCAACCACTGAAATCTGGTGTATATTTTGGAGCAGGAGTAAAACCTGACCCCAACTGCTTTTGGTGTCGAAGATCCAAGCCCTTGCCTAACCCTAAATGTCCTACTCAATAAATTTCAATTTTGAAATGATTCCTCACGTGTCATGAAAAGATCCACTTTTCTTTAAGAAAACTGACTTAGACATTTGGGCAATTTTTAAAGGTTGTGCATAATTAACTTATCACCAAATAACTTATATGAAAAGTTTTCTATTGAATTTAGCATGGATCATAGAATTATTTAGGGAAACATAGTCATTTCTTTGATAAAAAGGTAAATACTATTTTTGGAAACTTCCAGAGGATTGGTATGTTGGTAGACGAAACATCTGGATGGTTTGCTTTTGATGGTTGACAATATGCATACAGTTTAACAGTTAAATGCGATGTGACTTTTAACATCTAGCAATTACTTTTCACAGGCATAATTGTTTCCAACCAAAGCAGAAATAAAACACTATTAATTATCTGTTCAATGGATAAGTCTTTCAAAGTATTTTCACATCTTTTATCTAGCTTGATTCTTAATGAAATCAATGAGACATATATGATGATAATCGTTATTATGTAAATTTTATAGGGGCAGAATCTGTGGCCAAAGAGGTTGTTACATGATTTATCTAAGGTTCTATAGAAAACTTACGGCAAACAGAGGCCAAGCATAGTGACTCATGCCTGTAATGCCAGCACTTGGAGAGGCGGAGGCGGAAGAATTGCCTGAGCCCAGGAGTTCAAGACCAGCCTCGGTGACACAGAAAGACCCTGTCTCTATAAAAGATTAAAATATTGACTGTGTGTGATGGTGAGTACCTGTAGTCCCAGATACTTGGGAGGCTGAGGTGGGAGGATCATTTGAGTCGGGAATTTGAGGCTGCAGTGAATTTGGAAGTGCACTCCAGCCTGGGCAACAGAAAGAGACACTGTTGAAAGAAAGAAAGAAAGAAAGAAAGAAAGAAAGAAAGAAAGAAAGAAAGAAAGAAAGAAAGAAAGAAAGAAAGAGAGAGAGAGAAAGAGAGAGCGAGAGAGAGGAAGGAAGGAAGGAAGGAAGGAAGGAAGGAAGGAAGGAAGGAAGGAAGGAAGGAAGGAAGGAAGGAAGGAAGGAAGGAAGGAAAAAAAAAAAAACCTAGAACACAAATTCAAACAGTCCTAAAGCTAGGAATTCTACCACTTATCTTCCATTCTGATGGAATTATCTCTTGAGGTGGATGAATGCCACATATTAAAGCATTCAGAAGCCACTTTATTAGTTGACACACATAAGGTGTCATAAATCATAAGGGAACTGAGGATGATGTTAAAAATGAATGTGAGTTTGAAGCACGAATGCCTGCAGATAATGCTGAGTAATTTGCTTTCTAAAAACACTGACTGCTCCTTGACCAGATTGCCTCACACTAGGAGTTTACTGTTAAAGTAAAAAATATTTAGCCTTATAATTTACATATAAAATTGAAATGTAGTTAATTGGAAGAAAATTGGGTCCACACAAGGATAAACAAAATTTCCCATTTTTAGTGATTAAAAAACACATATATTGAGTTTCTATAAACAAACAGATGCACCATATACTGGAAGCTTATTGAACACATACTGTATACTTTAGTAATGTACCTGCATATTATTAAGTAGGAAGTATAGAAGATATCTAAAGAATATTTTTTCTTCCAAACACTTTTTTAAACTTGTATTTTAAGTTCAGGGGTACATGTGCAGGATGTGCAGATTTGTTACATAGAGAAATGTGTGTCATGGGGTTTGTTGCACAATTATTTCATCACCCAGGTATTAAGCTCACTACCCATTAGTTGTTTTTACTAATCCTCTCCCTCCTTCTACCCTCCACCTGCCAATGGCTCCACTGTGTTGTTACCCCCTATGTGTACATGGGTCTCATCATTTAGCTCCCACTTGTAAGTGAGAACATGACATATTTAGTTTTCTGTTCCTGCATTAGTTTGCTAAGGATAATGACCTCCAGCTCCATCCATGTCCCTGCAAAGGACATGATCTTGTTCTTTTTTATGGCTGCATAGTATTCCATGGTATATATGTACCAAATTTCATTTATCCATTCTATCAATGATGAACATTTATGTTGGATCCATCTCTATGCTATTGTGAATAGTGCTGCAATGAATGTACACATGCATGCATCTTTATAATAGAATGATATATTTTCCTTTGGGTATATACCTAGTAATGGGATTGCTGGGTCAAATGGTATTTCTGCCTTTAGGTCTTTGAGGAATTGCTGCACTGCCTTCCACAATGGCTGAACTAATTTACACTCCCACCAACAGAGTATAAGTGTTCCTTTTCCACCACAACTTTGCCAGAATCTCTGATTTTTTGACTTTTTGATAGTAGCCATTCTGACTAGTGTGAGATGGTATTTCACTGTGATTTTGATTTGCATTTCTCTGATATTGAGTTTTTTTCCCTATGATTGTTGGCCTCATCTATATCTTCCTTTGAGAGGCATCTATTCATGTCTTTTGCCTACTTTTTAATGGACTTGTTTTTTTCTTGTAAATTTGCTGAAGTTCCTTATAGATGCTGGCCATTAGACCTTTGTCCAATGCATGGTTTGTAAAAATCTTCTCCCATTCTGTAGGCTGTCTGTTTACTCTGTTGATAGTTTCTTTTGCTGTGCAGAAGCTCTTTAGTTTAATTAGACCCCATCTGTCTATTTTTGCTTTTGTTGTAATTGCTTTTGACATTTTTGTCAAGAAATCTTTGCCTGTGCCTATATCCGGAATGGTACTGTATAGGTTGTCTTCTAGGGCTTTTATAGTTTTGGGTTTTACATTTAAGTCTTTAATCCATATTGAGTTAAATTTTGTATATGGCATAAGGAAGGGGTCTATTTTCAATTTTCTGCATATGGCTAGCCAGTTATCCCAGCACTGGTTATCCCAGCAACATTTATTGAATAGGGAAACCTTTCTCCAATGCCTGTTTTTGTCATGTTTGTCAAAGATGAGATACTTGTAAGTGTGTGGTCTTATTTCTGAGTTCTCCATTCTGTTCCATTGCTCTATGTGTCTGTTCTTATACCAATACCATGCTGTTTTGGTTTATGTAACCCTGTAGTATACTTTGAGGTTGGGTAGCATGATGCCTCCAGCTTTGCATTAGAGAAATGCAAATCAAAACCACAATGAGATACCATTTCACACCAGTCAGAATGGATACTATTAAAAAGTCAAAAAAATAACAGATTCTGGCATGGTTATTGAGAAAAAGAAACACTTATACTCTGTTGGTGGAAGTATAAATTAGTTCAGACATTGTGAAAGACAATGTGGCAATTCAACAAAGACCTAAAATACCATTAGGTCCCCCAATCTCATTACTAGGGTATGTACCCAAAGGAATATAAGTCATTCTACTATAAAGATGCATGCATGTGTATGTTCATTGCAGCACTATTCACAATAGCAGAGATGGAACCAACATAAATGTTCATCCATGATATAATGGATAAACAAAATGTGGTACATATACACCATGGAATACTATGCAGCCATGAAAAAGAACAAGATCCTGTCCTTTGCAGGGTTATGGACAGAGCTGGAAGCCATTATCCTTAGCAAACTAACACAGGAAGAGAAAACCAAATACAGCATGTTCTCACTTATAAGTGGGAGTTAAATAATGAGACACATGTACACATATAGGGGAACAACACACACTGGGGTCAAATGGAGGGTGGAGGGTGGAAGGAGGGAGAGGATCAGTAAAAACAACTAATGGTAGTGGGCTTAGTACCTGGGTGATGAAATAATCTGTACAACAAACCCCCATGACACAAATTTACTTACGTAATAAGCTTGCACATCCTGCACATGTGCCCCTGAACTTAAAAGTTAAAAAAATAGAATATATTTACCATGGAATACTACCCACTCATAACAAAAAATGAAATGATGTTTTTGCAGCAACATGGCTGGAACTGGAGGACACTGTCTTAAGTGAAATAATTCAGAAACAAAAAGCCAAATACCTCATTTTCTTACTTATAAGTGGGAGCTAAATAATGTGTACACATGGGCATACAGTATGGAATGATAGACACTGGAGACTCAGAAGGGTGAGGGGTGTGACGGGGTAGGTAATCAGAAATTACTTAATGGCTACAATGTACATTCTGGTGATGAATACAATAAGATCCCAGACTTCATCATTAAAAAAAAAAGAAAAAAAGAGGAAAGATGTTAGATTTCTTACACAGTCCCAGCAGTGTGTTGGGATTTCAGCTCAATGGATCCTAGCACATAGGAATCTCTGTAAGCTCTCATAGCATTAACAACTGGCCAAGAGAAAAATAGATATAAAGTGCTCTAGAGGTCATGTCCTATTTTTTAAATGTGGTTATTATTTTGGTCTAGAAACAAATTGAAAAGGAAATATGTACCCTTAATAATTAGACTAGATGAAAAGACTAATCCAACCAAGCCTTAGACATCACAGAAACCAAGGGATATGTCATATACATGTGCATATGTGTCTGTGCACACATGTGTACACGCATGTGTGTGCTTCTTTGGAGTACTCATTTGGAACAGGGAATGATCATGACACATCCAGAGAAAAGTCTGGGAAGCCAGCTGCCCTAGAATGTCAGTGAGTGAGGATGCTGGGTAAGGTCAATGCAGAGTTCAGTCACCCCTGAGGAGATCTAAGAAGAGCACAGATGTTGGCACAGGGCTATGGGAAGGAAGGTGGCAGCACGTGGAAGATTTCACTGATCAAACCGATTAGCTGTGGATGGTGACAAATGAAGATGCGATGGAGAACTGATGAAGAGTTCGCCGATTAAAGTAGCATTGCAAGGTAGAGGAGGGAGCAAAATTAGAACCAAGAAAGGACCTTCATTAAGGAAGTCATGTAGCAGTATACTTTTTGGAAACGGAAGAAATTAAAATGTGGCCATTTAAAAAGGAAGACAAATATTTTGAGCTTTTACAGAAGTCAAGTTTGAAAGAAACACACGAAAAAAATGTGGATATTTATTGGAGGTGATGGATACCCCAATTACCCTGATTTGATCACCACATATTGTATACATGGATCAAAATATCACATGAACCCCCGAAATATGTAAAGTTATGATGTATTAATTAAAAAGTAGAAGAAAGTTTAAAAAGAAGGCCACTGTATGAAAGACATAGTTTAGAAGACAATTTTGCAGGGCTGAGATTCAGAAAATCAATACCAAATGAGAAATATCTATGAATAAGAATGTTAGAGAGGACTTTACCTGCTGTGATACACTCAAATGGAGAACAGATGAAAAGTATGGAACAAATGCTGTGTTTTAAGGGAGGTATTCTAAGGTGAACATTTAGAATCTTGTGCCAGACGATATCCCTCAATTGCACTTTCTTCCTGGAGTTTTCTTTAGAATGAGGGTTTGAGAAAAAAGGAAAAGGGTGTCCACAGGCCCATCTCCTCACCACTTAGCACATAGCACATACCTTGCCCTCAGCTAGACACCAGAAAAATGAAAGAAAGAATGAACCAATGCATCATGAGAGAATGGGAGAAGAGGACTGCACACAACATCTTCCTAACTTTGTCCACCCCCAAACCCACCACCATCTAGTAACAATCCTATATTGGCAGAATGTTTCATTCTGAAATCACATTAACCTATATTGAGGATAGGAGGCAGAAGAGAGAAACCTGCAAAAAGAAGAGATAGTCCCCCTACCCATCATGGAGACTTTTAAAAAAAATTTAAAAACCCAACACGCTGTTATCTCGGGTATAATAATGGCCGCAGGATACAAGAAAACAGTGAGAAATCAGAGGAAAGGGAACATAACGAGGTTTTCATGGACATCTGGGAAGAAGCTGAGAGGAAGAGTCAAGGCGTGAAAATTCAGTACCGATGAATTAAATTAGCAGAGGCATTTAGGAGAAAAAGGCAAAACTTTTCAAATACTGTGAAGAGAGCCTCTGACTGCCAGGTTGAGCGTGGTCTGAGTTCACTCCCTCTCCCTCTGGGAATGCACCACGTCGATTCCAGAGATAGTTAGACTTCCTTCTTGCAAATGCATCTTCAATCACAAAAAAGCAAAGCAAAGCTAAATAAAGAACTTTCTGAAAAAATAATTTTACTCTGTCCTCAATAAAAACAAGAAAAAATACTGTGATAACACGCAAAACTTAAATAGAGTCACTTTTCCAGGGTGCAGATCTCTGACCTTAAGACAAGCTCCAGGCCAAAGGACTGGCCAGTCTTTATGTATCATGCCCGCTTCCCTTTCGGTTCCTGCATTTCCAGGTAGGAAACTACATTTTATTACCGATTTCCTAATCTTTCCTCCTCAATTCCTGATACCCTGCATTTTTAAAAATCCTGCTTGTGAACCGTCGGCAAGGCCCTTTCCTATCAGCTTCCAGGAAAGCCTCTGACCTCCGTGGGTGCTTTCCACCAGGAGCCCACTTAGCAGGTGACAGGGAAGGTGAACCCACTTCTTCAGCCCCACAGGCCTCTGTGCCCACAGAACAGGGTGGGAGCGGAGCGCCTTCAGGACCAAGGACTTCTTTCCTTTCTTTGCCTTTGCATTTCCTCTGCATTCCTCATGCATCAGAGGGGCTGTGACTGGTGTACTGTAGGTAGGCACAGTAGGAGATCCCTGAATCCTGGTATGGCTCTGACGCAGAGACAGGCCTCTGTGGGCAAAATCTAGGACCTTGTACGCCCTCGTGTGGCCATAATGTTGACAGCAGCAAAGCCCAGGTCTCCATCTTCTGTTGAATCGTAGGTGATAACACAACCCGCCGACAATGGCTTTATTGCAGGCCTCTGGCTGTGCTGGTCCAGCCGTATGTGAGCACGTGACCGTGGCAGAGAGGAGAAATCCAGCTTTACAGACAGCTTCCACTGGACCTGTCCCTGAACAACAACCTGCCCACAGCCTCTACCCTCAGCCACTATGCATGCCTTTCAGGTCACCTTAACAAAAGCTGAGCTTCTTGGGCTGAAAACTGCATCTCTGGCCAAGCCTCATTCATTTAGTTCAGCACAACCAACTCCTCCCTTGTTACCTGTTGAATGAAGAAATAATCAATCTCTGTCTTCCACCCAAATATCTCCGTTCTACTTTTTATCTGGAACTGAATTTGAAATTAAGGGTTTGCAAGGATTCTCTTCCTTATTCATGGCTGATTTGGCCAGTTTTCAGCCTAAGAAGACTCTTGGAAGGAGAAAACATGCATGCTCTGGAAGCAGTGTCTCTGGGGCACTGTTAACATGCCTCATGCACACGCATATTCACAAGCTGAGTGCCACAAAAACCACCGCAGAGACCTTCCACAGAGACGCACAGAGCTGTCACCTGGAGTCTGTGCAGGGTATGGTTGACTACAGGTTTATTGTCTCTACTCAGGAGTGCAAAAGGAAAAGGCCAAATACTAAGGAGATTCTGGCTTATTGTCCATTGGTATGAAAAGAAAGGGTAAAGGGGAATTAGAGGAATCAGGGGTCCAGGTTAAAGCTTTTGGGGGCAGATCACCGGCTCTAGACTGACATATCTCACAGTCTTTGAGCAGAAACAGACCTCCTGCCCAGACTAGCAGGCCAGGCAGGTAACCTTAGTCCAGCTGGCCAGAAAGATGCCTGCTCAGGCCTATCAGGTGGATTTCCAGGTAAGGGATTTTCAGGAGTTTAGGGCTAAAATCCCTGAGTTTCATTACTAGGGCAATAACCGGCAAGATGACATCATCATCTGTTCCTCTGAAGTATCACAATTAGTCCAACCACAGTGTCTCCTATCCTAGAGTTCACTCAACCTTTTCTATCCCCTTTTACTCAAAGAAAAAGCTACCTTCTCATTACCTTCTGATATGGTTTAGATATTTGTCCTGCCCAAATCTCTTATTGAAATGTAATCCCCAATGTCGGAGGTGAGGCCTGGTGGGAGGTGTTTGGGTCATGGAAGTCAATCCCTTATGGCTTGGTGCTGTCTGTGATAATGAGTGAGTTCTCCTGAGATCTGGCTAATAGTGTGGGGCACCTCCCCTCCACCCTCTCTTGCTCCCTCTCTTGTCATATGAGATGCCTGTTCCTCCTTCACCTTCCATCATGATTGTAAGCTTCCTGAGGCCTCCCCAGAAGCCAAGCAGATGCTCGCACCATGCTTCCTGTACAGTTTGAAGAACCATGAGCCAAGTAAACCTCTTTTCTTTATGAATTACCCAGTCTCAGTTATTTCTTTACAGCAACACAAAGAGTGGCCTAGCACACCTTCTACGTAATCTCCCTCCCTTCTCCTTAACCTCAGCCTGAAGCCACAGATGCGGGATGGCTTGTTCCTTTGCTTTTTCCTTGATGGTTCTACTTGGAACTGTAGGCTTGCCTCATTTCCCATATTTAGATAAATCTCTTGGATCATGACTACCCTGCCTACTGTCATTTTTGAGGATTCGAATTCTAGGCACAAGTTCTTTGTCTTATAAACATTTTTCGAATATTCCAGATATGTCACATATATGTACGTACATAGAGCATTTCCTCCTAGGCTGGGGCTTGCCTTTTCATTTTCTCATTGTCATGTTTTCAATGTTAAAAATGTTCAATTTTGGTGAAATTCAATTTATCTTTTCTCTTTTATGCTTTATATTTGCTCAGTACTAACACACCTTTTCTTCATCTTGGTTGATAAGAATTTCTTTTATGTTTTCTTTCATAACTGACATTCTTTTAGATTTTATATTTGGTTGTATGATGTATTTCAAACTACATTTCATATATGGTGTCAGGTAAGGTCCAACGCTCATTTATTCCATATATATGGTGAGTTGATCCAGCGCCTTTTACTGGAAAATAATGCATCCTGTTTTTATTGCATTGCCTTGATACATTTGTAAAATAAAAAAGTCATTAAGCATATATGTGAGAATCAATTCTTGGCCTCTCTATTCTGTTCTATTGATTTGTATATTGATCCTGCAACTTGCTAAACTAACTTATTCTAGTAGCTTTTATGTAGGTTCTGAATTTTGACATTGCTTTTCCTTGATATACCTTGTCTACCGGATTGTAAATCCAGGACTCTCCATTGACTTGTCACATTATTTAGACACCGATGACTGTTCCTAATCACATTGTGCAGCCAACTCAGTTATCAACAACCCAAATTGGATCTGGACTCTACACGTGTGTCCTGTTCTGTATCCTGAAGCTCTCCCCTAATCCTGCCATGTGATGGCCCTCTGGTCCATACTCAGTTACTTCCTCCTTGCACCAGGTTGGTGACCTGAATGTCATTCTCTTTTCTTCATCCTCCAAGTCAGAGGCATCATCTATATTTGCTTAGACAACAGTTTTAGCACAGAAATTCAATTTAGCAAATGAATCTTTCAGCGTTTACCCCAGAGGGGGCTATCTCTATGTGGTGGTGCAGGGAGAATCCCTTGTCCTTTGGTAACTGAGCGTTTAAAAGATTAATACTTTTTTAACTTTAATATTATTTATTTATTCATTTGATTACTTATTCCTTCTCCAGTGGGTTAAAGAGACATACAGAAGAAATATTCAATTGGAAGAAGATGGACTTGTGTCTGGGAATTTTACCGCTCAGCTACTCTGAGGACATCTTTTTGACACAGTAGATATAGACTTCATACTACAAAAGAACATTCACCAAAACAGATGTAATAATCTTAGCTAAAATGAAAGGTCCTGGGTTGAATGCAGAGACATGAAAAACTGAATACTAAATTACTTTTTTAAAGGAAAGAAAAATCCAGACAGTATTCAATGGTAAAGTCCTCTCTAAGCATGTGAGCACAGGAAGATAAAAACTTCGGCTGAGGCCGGGTGCAGTGGCTCATGCCTGTAATCCCAGCACTTTGGGAGGCTGAAATGGGCAGACCACCTGAGGTCAGAAGTTCTAGATCAGTCTGGCCAACATGGTGAAACTCTGTTTATACTAAAAATACAAAAATTAGCTGGGTGTGGTGGTGGGTGCGTGTAATCCCAGCTACTCCAGAGGCTGAGGCAGGAGAATCACTTGAACCTGGAAGGCAGAGGTTGCAGTGAGCTGAGATCACAGCACTGTACTCCAGCCTGGGCATCAGTTGAGCAAGACTCCATCTCAGAAACAAAAACAAAAAATTGTTTGGTTAAATGCTGGGAAATGAACTTTCTCATGGCCTGCCGGGCAACTATCACCAGCTAGAGATTGTTAGTGGTTGTGTTTTCTCTGTGTTTGTTGAGTTTCCCCTATGGCCCTAGACCAGGACAACAGGCATCTACTAACTATAGGTTCCGATTACAAAGAACAGAGATAATTCTTTATTTCCCTGCTAATTACTCTTAAAACGCACGTTGAAAGAAAGAGTACCACCTCCTGTATCCATCAGCAAATAGGACTGTGCCTACCACCATCCTTCACCACCCAGGGCCCGCTGCCTCAAAATTCTCCATTGTTGTCATGAGTCATTGACCAGCAGGGGCAATGGCACCTTTCCAGAGTTAGCCTCTGTGCAAAGAAAGCAGAATCAGGCAGAGAGACACCTGGCAAACTGGAAAGCATTGGCAGGGATGTGTGACTCACTGGGTACCTTCCAAATAGCATGTGGTTGGTTACCATATTTCAAGTGCTTTCACATTTTAACATACATGAAATTGGGATACTGCTTGTAGTATATATGTATGTATATTTTTTGCACATATACGTATTCATATACACATAGAAACACACACTTTATAAGGTACTATTGCCCTTTTTCATCTCAAAAAGTGTGATGAAATAGATGCTGTCTATTCCATGTCTATTCCAGCATGCTATCTGTGAATGGAGGAATTGTACTCATTACCATGGCTGTTCCAATATGTTAATGATACTAACTGAATGAGTCTGTATTTTTAGGTGTTGGTGGCTTGCTTTTTTGCATTAGGAAATCTTGCAGCTTTCTTCTCTTTTATTAGGCAATTGTGACACCTGCTGTCAGAAACAAAGAACTTACCCTCTTCTCAAAAGCAGGCCTTTTCTATGGAAAAGAAACACTGCTAGGACATGAAAACTTCTGGGGGAAGATGAGCAAATAAGTTATTCTTTTTTTTTTCTGACTATTTAAAGTCCAGTACTAAGCAGCCTGTTAAAAGTCCAGTATTAAGCAGGAAGCATTTTTCATTGAAACATTCTAAACAGCCCCAAACCTGTCTCTCTACCTCTGCGTCCCTGGCTTTTTCCCTGAGGATGTGGTGGTGAGCCATTTAGAGACCAATAGTTGGACTAATATTTGCAGGCATCTATGCAAACTTTGGGCAGGTAGACAGCACTCTTTTCTAGTTTCTAGCTACCTACATATGTTTGCCTCTCATTTTTTTGGAAATATGACTTTATTAAGGTATAATTTATACACAATAAAATGCAGTTCCTTTAAGGGCATAGTTCAATGAATATTAACAAATGTAACAGCTTCTGCAATCACAATATAAAACATTTCCATTACCCATTCCTTTATGCCCCTTCCTTGTCAGCCCAACTTCACCCGGGGTCCCAGGTAATCACTGATCTGCTATCACTATAAATTAAGTTTGTCTTTTCTAGTGTCAAGCAAAAGGAATCATCCAGAATGCATGTTTTGTGTCCAGCATCTTTCACTCAGTGTAATGTTTAACAGGTTCATTTATTGTTCCAGTTACTATTGCTGCATAACTAGTCACCTCAAACTCAGTGGCAGGGAACAATCATTTGAGCATGCTCATTGATCCCGTAGGTCAGACTTTCATCAGGCCACAATAGGGACAGCTCAATGATACATAGGGCCTCAGCTGGGAATACGGACAGACAAGGGCGAGTAAACGCTTGGGGGTCAGAGTAATGGGGATGATTTCACTCACGTGCCTAAGGATTGATGCTGATTACTGGTAGAGACCTCAAAGGCATGTCTGGGCTGGAACACTTTTATGCGGTCTTCTCATAGCTTCATGGTCTCAGAACAGCAAGACTCATTACCTGGTAGGTCAGGATTCCAGGCAGAAGCCATTTGGCCTTTTCTGACGTAGACACGGAGGTTACGTAGCGTCACTTTGATTGCGTTATGTTGCTTTTAAGTACATGATCATGGTCAGTGTAGATTTAAGGGAAGGCCCAAAAAATTTGACAAAGGATCTGTGGATATATATTAAAACTGCCACATTATTTAATTACAATGGAATCATTTTTAAAAATCATTTTTAAAGATGTTTTAAGAAATCATTTTTTAACTGTTCATGGGTAGTGAGGCAGTTTCCAGTTTTTGGCTATTACGAATATAACTGTAATGAACATTTGTGTACAAGTCTTTGTGTGGGCATATATTTTCATTTCTCAGAGTAAATACCAAGAGTAAAATTTCTAGACCATATGGCAATATATATTTAACTTTATAAGAAACTGACAAAATGTTTTCTAGAATGATGTCACTTTACATCCCCGACAGCCATATGTGAGAATTCAAGTTGCTTTACATTTTCAACAACAGTAGTATTGTCAGTTTTTTCAAATTTTAGTCACTCAGTTGTATATATAATGTTGTCTCATTGTAATTTTAACTTTCATTTCCTTAATGACTAATGTCATTGAGCACGGTTTTCAATGCTGATTGACACAAATGGGTTGAAATCATTCACATGTCTTTAATGAGTTCTTTGTCCTATTATTGAATGATTGCAGTTCTTTATATATTCCGGATATATTAGATATCCACACTACACAAATATCATTCCCAGGCTATTGTTTTTCCCTGTTCATTTTCTTAATGTTATCTTTTCAAGAAGTTTTCGATGAAGTCCAAATAATTTTCTTCTGTTGTGTCTTATTTTCTCTGTACTAAGAAATCTTTGCTTCTCTTTGGTTGCTAAGATTTTCTCCTATATTTTCTTCCAGAATTGTATTGTTTTAGCTCTTACCTTAGATTTCTGAGGCATTTCCAGTTAATTTTTATGCATGATGTTAGATATGGTTTAATGTTCATCATTTCAATACCTATAACCAGTAGTTCTGGCACCATTAATTGAAAAAAGTATCCTTCCCTCATTGAATTACCTTTGTACATTTGCAAAAATAATTAGCGAGCATAGACATGAGAGTCCATTTCTGTCGTCCTTATTCTGTTCTGTTGATCTGTATGTCAGCGCTTCGGATGCTTTGGCCTTGCTGAACTAATTTATTAGTTTCAATTGCATTTTTTAGACTCTTTAGGATTTTCTACATACAATATCATGTTGTCTGCAAATAAAGAGATTTTTACTTCCTTCTTTCTAATAAGCACACCTTTTATTCTTTTTCTTATTGTATCACAATGTTAGGTACTCTAGAAAAATATTTAGTAGAATTGTTGAGAATGAATATCCTTGTCTTGTATTTGATCTTATGGGGGAAACATTCACTCACTCACTCATTCACTCACTATAAAGCTTTCTCAATCCATACGGATGAGGTTGACATATGGAGCTAGATAATTCTTCATTGTGCAGGCAGCTGTCTTGTGTATTATAGGATATTTTGCAGCACTTCAGGCCTCTACTCACTAAACACAGGGGGAACGTCATCCCCCACCCTAACTGTGACAAGCAAACCTGTCTCCAAACATTTTCAAAAGTTCTCTAGGGGCAAAAATCACTCCCAGCTGAGCAACATTGCTATGAAGTGTGATTTTAACTGTAGGTTTTATGGAGATGCACCTTACTAGGTTAAGAAATTTCTCCTCCATTTCTGGTTTGCTGAGAACTTTTATAACCAATGGGTGTAGAGCTTTAACAAAGGATTTTATTGTTATAGTAAGTCATTTGATTTTGAAGCGGGATTGCTGTCTGGGGTAAATACCCAAAATCCATCGTCTCACACCAGGGAAATCGAGGCTATGGACACACAAGAAGTGAGTTTAAGAGCAGAGGTTTAGTAGGCGAAAGAAAGAGAAGCGCTCTCTCTCTTACAGAGAGAAAGGGGTTCTTGAGTGGGTCTTCTGGTTCTGCGGTGAAATGCGTGGGGTTTTATAGATGGGCTTGAGGAGGCAGTGTCTGATTTGCATAGAGCCCAAAAGATTGGTCGAGCCAGGTGTGCCATTCACATAGTGCGAAGAAGCTGACCATCCTACCCTAATCTTTTATTATGAAGATGGGGTCTCTACCTGGCCATTACCAGGTTGCCTGCCTCTTTTTTTTTCTTTTTTTTTTTTTCTTTTTGGCAGAGTCTCTGCTTTGGCCCAGGCTGGAGTGTGGTGGTGTGATCTTGGTTCACTGCAACCTCAGCCTCCCAGATTGAATTGATTCACCTGCCTCAGCCTCCCTAGTAGCTGAGATTACAGGCGCTCGCCACTACGCCCAGCCAATTTTTGTATTTTTAGTAGAGACAGAGTTTCACCACATAGGCCAGGCTGGTCTCGAACTCCTGACCTCAGATGATCCGCCTGCCTGAGCCTCCCAAAGTGCTGGGATTACAGGCGTCAGCCACCGTGCCCAGCCTTCCTGTCTTTTTACTGTACACATGGCAACAAAGAAAACAGAAGAAGGAACCTCCATTTTGAACATACCTGCCCCCAGGTAGCCTTTTCCTATTAGCACAGTTGCCGGCATTCACCTGTACAAGCTTCCAGCTTGCTTATTTTTGTCTGCAGCTCAATTTTACAGGCTGCTCTTTGTTAGAAAAGAAATTATTTGGAGGAGAAGATGCGGTTTGGTTTTTGGCCTCAGAAATAACACCACACATCTACAACCATCTGATCTTTGACAAACCAGATAAAAACAAGAAATGGGGAAAGGATTCCCTATTTTATAAATGTGTTGGGAAAACTGGCTAGCCATATGCAGAAAGCTGAAACAGGATCCCTTTCTTACACCTTACTCAAAAATTAACTCAAGATGGATTAAAGACTTAAACGTAAGACTTAAAACTATAAAAACCCTAGAAGAAAACCTAGGCAATACCATTCAGGGCATAGGCAAGGGCAAAGACTTCATGACTGAAACACCAAAAGCAATGGCAACAAAAGCCAACATTGACAAATGGGATCTAATTAAACAAAAGAGCTTCTGCACAGCAAAAGAAACTATCATCAGAATGAACAGGAAACCTACAGAATGAGAGAACATTTTTGCAATCTATCCATCTGACAAAGGGCTAATATCCAAAATCTACAAAGAACTTAAACACATTTACAAGAAAAAAACACCATCATCAAAAAGTGGGCGAAGGACGTAAACAGACACTTCTCAAAAGAAGACATGTATGCAGCCAACAAACATATGAAAAAAAGCTCATCATCACTGGTCATTAGAGAAATGCAAATCAAAACCACAATGAGATACCATCTCACGTCAGTTAGAATGGCTGTCATTAAAAGTCAGGAAACAACAGATGCTGGAGAGGATGTGGAGAAATAGGAATGCTTTTACACTGTTGGTGGGAGTGTAAATTAGTTCAACCGTTGTGGAAGACACTGTGGCGATTCCTCAAGGATCTAGAACTAGAAATACCATTTGACCCAGCAGTCCCATTACTAGGTATATACCCAAAGGATTATAAATCATTCTACTATAAAGACACATGCACACAAATGTTTACTGCGGCACTGTTCACAATAGCAAAGACTTGGAACCAACCCAAATGCCCATGAGTGATAGACTGGATAAACAAAATGTGGCACATATGCACCATGGAATACTATGCAGCGATAAAAAGAATGAGTTTATATTCTTTACAGGAACATGCATGAAGCTAGAAACTATCATTCTCAGCATCATACACCAGGGCCTGTGGCAGGGTGTGGGCCTTGGGGAGTGATAACATTAGGAGAAATACCTAATGTACATGACAGGTTGATGTGTGCAGCAAACCACCATGGCACGTGTATACCTATGAAACAAACCTGCATGTTCTGCACATGTACCCCAGAACTTAAAGCATAATAAAAAGGATATTATTTGAGGGCTGCTTTTTATTAAAAGGAAAACCTTACCAAGAATTCTGACCCTTCCTATCTGCCTAAATAATTTGTTTCTAGCTCCTGTATCAGTTTCTCTTTCATAATGATGAAATGTAGGGGTTAATTTTTGAATGTTATTCCAAACTTGTATTTCTAGGATAAACTCCACCTGGTCATGTTATATTATTCATTTATATATTGCTATATTTCATTTATTTGTATTTTTAACATTTTCTTTGAACTATTTTCTTTCTTAGCCAACCATTTTTTAAAAATGTTTTTGTATGGTTTTGGCAATAGGTTAATTCTGATCCCAAAATGTAATTGTGAACATTTTCCTTCATGCTCAAAATTTTAGAAGAGTTCATGTAGAATTCTTAAGATGCTGGAATGAATTTCACCAAGGAAGTTATCTGGGTCTTGAGTTTGCATTGTGGGAAGATTTAAAACTACAAATTTCATTTTTCTAGTGGCTATATCTATTTAGATTTTCTATATCTTGTTTAATTTGTTTTAACAACTTGAATCTCTTAAGGAATTTTCCCATTTCGTGTAGATTTAAAATATTTATTAGCATAAAGTCATGCTGATCATAATCTCAAACACTTGCCCAACGGTGTTGCTATTCAATCACCAGTATTGTTTGCACCAAATCTGTGGTCTGCACATGAGGGTTTGCGAAAATTCGTTTCACAAAACAACACAGAAGCATGAAAGTTCAATAGGAAATGCTGACATCAATGCACATCAATTCACAGAAAAATTTCAGAAAGAACACAACCACATAGAAAAGGAATGTGAATGTATTTTCCAAAAACTCTGCCCTAACAGAAAAAAAAAAGCAGGTATTCATCATTATATAAAACTTCAAAAAATAGTTATTGATCATAAAAGTCAGTCAGTTCTTAGGGACTACTTCTGTTCCTACCATAATCTGTCTCTGTAGTATACTTTCTCACATGTCCAATTTTTCTAGTTTTTACCCCTCTGTTTTAAATGGTCAGTGTTACTTTTTACAATTTGCTACGCTATGTATTTCATTATTACATCATTTCCGATACTGAAGGTGTAAATTGTGTAAAGACTTTTAGAAAGTTTTTATATCTAAAATCTATCTAATCCATAGAAACATAAAAAAACATTTTCTCCATATTCCACAGAAATATAAAAGTAAGATCATAAAACCTATACTAACAAGAAAAATAGGTTAAAGTAGCACCAGGTAAAGTTCTTAAAATTCTCTTTTCTTGTAAATCCCATAGATCAACTAGTTTTCTAGTGAATTAATTCTCCCTGCATGGTAAAACCCATTCACATGTAGGCCTGCGCATGTACACACGTAGAAAACAAATGAAAAAAAATCCATTATTTTTCCTAAAAAAAGTGACTCTATTGTTTTATGTTTCTGTTTTACTTTCACCTGGGAAATTAAAAAAAGCTTCACAGAGTTAGAGAATCAAAATAGTTTGTTGTAAATTAGGAGGAAACATTCATTTGATTGACCTAAAATGTTCTCTCGGTAATTTTACTCTTCAGATAAAGTGCTTTTTCTCAGGGCATACGGTTGAAGTCAGATTTCATTATTAGAAAAAGAGCATTTTAGAGCTAGAAAAGAACCTCAATATTGAACAACCTTAATGGATTTAGAGCTAATTTTAGAAAAAGGTATATTTAGGACACATATTGATTCCTAGTACTGATTAAGTTCGTGTTTCTTCAGAAGTATATATTGCCAGTTACCACTCTATTTTCCTATTCCCTAAATGAGACTTCTAACTGCTTTGAATCATAAGTCTTGGCAAGAAATAGATACTTGGTATTTTTTTAAAAGTTATTTACTTTTAGTAGAGTTACTGTGATATCCTGAAAAACAATTGGATTTTTAGGACATGGACTCAGGAGTCCTTATTCTGCCACTTACTATCTGTGTGAATTTAAAAAGGAAAATTAGTTTTCTTATCTATAAAATTACCACCCCATCCTCCCATTTTAAAGATGAGGACATAGGATATGCAAGCCCTGGATAAAGCATGGTTATGTTTTACCATCTTTGAAAGGTTTAATAGAGATTGCTTAGCAGTGTGTGTGAGACACAGTAAGCATTCAGCAAATGGAAGGTAACATTAGTAACTCTCAATAATAGAAATGATTTTTGTCTTTGTTCAATCTCAGATGTAATGTCACAGCTCTGCTGATTTTCTACTGCACTATTATCTCCCTGACCTAAACCGGTAGCCCAGGGCACATGAGCACCTTCTTTAAGTCCACTTTTTGGGGCCTACATTCTTCTGTGTCCCATGTACTGACACAATCCTTTACACACTTTTAACAAAGAAGGGTGCCCCAGTGTCTAAGTAAAGAATTCTCAGAAGTTTATTATGAGGTTGGATATTCTAAGAGACAAACTTGGCTTTTTCTAACAACAACAACAAAAAAATACAGCATTAAGTTACACAGTAGGTCAAACAAATTATTTTTATCTTTGTTTCTTGCTTTGTCTGTTTAAAATGCTCTTCTGTTTACATGTGTGTATGTGTTTGCACATGCACGTATCTGCATGTACATGTGCAGTGCTCTGTTACTTTTACTATTTGAGAGGCCTTCTATACACCTTCTTTCTTCAAATTTCCATTTCAGTTCTTAAGAGCTCTTGATACTAAAATGTAATGCAGTAAACCTCTGGGGACGACAGATACTTTGAGCCAGAGAAGTATGTCCTTAAGAAAATGATTCCTCCTTCTGTACACCTGCCTTCTTGTAATATAATAGAGTTTTAACTGCAGTTGTACAATTGGTAGAAAATCTATTTTAGAAGGAATATGATTTGTTTATGCTCCATGTTTATTTCCTTGGAGTTTAATCTCTTTTTTTGGTGGGCCAAAACCTGACCCAGAATCTGGTCGCCCTAAATAAATACTATTGAAAATTTTTCTTTTGAGTTGTTCAAATATCTCCCCAAATTTAAAATGCTTACAAAAATGGAAAATAACACTAACATAAAAAAAATCGCTGAAGCCAGAGGTTGATATACATTTCCTGTAAAGGCCAGATAGTATATACATATTTTATATCTCACAGGCCCTATGGTTTCTCTTGTAACAACGTTGCCATTGTATCATGAAAGCAGCCACAGACAAGTAGACATGGCTATGTTTCAATAAAACTTTATTTATAAAACCTGTGTTCCATATATTGCAGTATCCTTTCCCCTGGCTTAAGAAATGCAATGGCTGTCATTTTATTTCTTAATTTTGGAGAAAATCATGCAGCAGTCCTCCAAATCACTGAGAAAATCTTCCAAGATTCCTTGAAAATCATCACATTTAATATCCTATATTAAATACAGTTTGGGTACCCTTTCTCCAGCAAAAGAAAACTCCAGGAATAAAATATCTGAGCCTGAAGGACAAAAATAAAGTATGTCAGTGGGAGAAAAAACTAAATTAAGATGACATCAGGCATAATAACAACCATTTTCTTCTTTCCCCATTCCAATCCATTATTCCAGATATTCTTATCGTTCCAAAAAAAAAAAAAAAGGTTGAACAATTTTATGTCTGTATTTAAAATCTTTAGCAGCTATTGCCACCAGGATAAATTATCTTTTTACCCTAGCAAACTGACTTCTTTTTTTTTTTTTTTTTTTGAGACGGAGTCTCACTCTGTCGCCCAGGCTGGAGTGCAGTGGCGCGATCTCGGCTCACTGCAAGCTCCACCTCCTGGGTTCACATCATTCTCCTGCCTCAGCCTCCTGAGTAACTGGGAC
The DNA here is from genome assembly GCF_043159975.1 of Macaca nemestrina. Lineage (NCBI taxonomy): Eukaryota > Metazoa > Chordata > Mammalia > Primates > Cercopithecidae > Macaca > Macaca nemestrina. The sequence goes on along the minus strand of NC_092132.1, from coordinate 130,038,936 downwards.
TACCGGCACGCACCACCATGCCCGGCTAATTTTTGTATTTTTAGTAGAGACCGGGTTTCACCATGCTGGCCAGGATGGTCTCACTCTCTTGACCTTGTGATTCACCTGTCTCGGCCTCCCAGAGTGCAGGTATTACAGGCCTGAGCTGCAGCAACTGGCTGTTTGTTTGTTTGTTTGTTTTTTTAATCTTCTTAGAAGACTATTCAATTGCTACAAGCATGTATTACTCAGGCAAAGCAACAGAGAAAGTCCAGCAAGGATTTTGATGGAAGCCAATGCTGGAGGGCCTTAAACCATAACAACAAACAAAATAAAGCAAAAGAAACAAAAAAGAACAAAGAAAACAAAAACCTACCTCCTGACTTCATAGGGAGTGAGAATAGTTTTTTTGTGAATTCTCCTTAATAATTAGGGATACATAAGCATGATCTTTTAAGGAAGAATTTTGATGAAAGAAAATTTAAAAATTCTTAGATTTCTGAGGACAACCATGAGCATGAGCAGACAGCAGCACCACCAACAAGGTACAGAGGAAGGCAGAGGCTCCAAATACGCCCTTGACCTTTGCATCATTTGCGGTTAGAGTTTGAAAGTGGAAGAAACTGGTTTCCTTAATTTTAAATCTTGTGCAGGTAGTGGTTGCCTTGAGAAGCAAAAACGTTTTTCTAAAGACTATCATTGATAAAGGGTTTCTCTGTGATGCACAGAAGTGAGAGTTAGAATAGTGGAAACCCAGTAAATTAATTGTCTAAGAGACTTGGGCTAGGACAAAGCTCCCCCATTTGCTGGTTTTCCTAGAGTGGGTGAATTTTTCTCTTGAGTCTCAGTTTTCTCATTAGTAAAATGGCTAAACAATAACTAATATGTATTGTGAAAATGACTGAGACTGACAGAGGGAACGCTCAGGATATCGGCTATATTTCATGGTTAGCTAGAGGGGTTAATTTCAAACCTGCCTCAAGTGCACGCTTTCCAACCAAAGGGGCATTCTGGGTACCAAATACACTCCTTTACTTTCTCTTCCCAGGGGACAATCTTAGCAGCAGGGAGCTTCTGGCACAAATTTGAGGGCCACACTCAGCCTCTGACCCATGATTAATGGAGACCTGCTGGTACAGGCACACAGAGATCAAGCTGTGCCCAAAGGAACAACTGTGGGTGAAAGCGATCTTACAGAGTTTGAATGAGCAGACTGTAGAGATGCTATCACATTCATTTCTCTTTTCAAGACAACAAAACAAAACAGAACAAAACGATTATGGATATTCAGGTAGTTACAACTATCACTATGGCCTTGGCTCTGGTGTTCAATGGCTTATGAATAGCTCTGGATCCCAGATAACTCTGGAGCTTTTCAGCAGCCTTGGGCTAACTGTAGAGACCCAGAGCAGTATATATTCTTAGGAAAATAAAGGTTACAGTGGTAATTGCTTTTTAGTCATATCAAATCCATAATATTTATCATCTATTCTATAAATTGGGTGTGGCAATAAAGTTATGATAAATCAATAAACTTCTTAAACTACTAGTTACTGAGTCCCAACAATGTGCACGGTTTGGTGTTTTCAGACCTTGCAGAAGACACATGAATGTTAGCCATGGTTTCTGTCTTCAAAGAGCCTACACATATTGTAGAAAATAATATGAGAATGTGACCTCTGATTCCTGGCATTGCAAATGTTCAGAAGCAGGAATAGGCAGAGGACTTCAAATTAAGATTTATCACTTTATTAAGGTCTAAACAAACAAATTAACTGAATACCTCACACCTCACTACAACTAGTCCACAATAATGAGGAAAGAAAAGATTGAAGACTCACTCAAAGACCCTCACACACCAACAGGGAGACTGTAGAGCAGAGGGAGGCAGAGTATTAGGAGACAGGGAGGGGTAACAGAGGTTTCCTGGAGAATGTGATATTACATGTGTGGGTTTGGGGAAAGTGATGGGCATGGGACAGGGAGCTCCTCATGCCAGAGGATGATTTATCATATTGTCAGTTTGGAGGAGAAAGGGGACATGGAATCAAAAATATGATTAGGCTGCAAAAGGCTTTACAGGTGCCCTCGGAGTTCTGTTCAGTCAACCTTGAAAACTATCTTTCAGTACAATCTGTAGGAAGATGAAAGCAAAGACAGCTGCATGGGAGAATTCACACAGACATGCCATAAAAGGAGCAGGAACATCAAGAACTGAGCAGACCAACCAACCAAGTGATCGTTGGCCAAAAGTAACATCTCTACTCTTTCTTAGTTGATGATTTTAAAACATTTTCCAAACAGTGACTGGGCATGATAACCTATGTCTCCTCATACTTGAGCATTTATGAGAGTAGGAAATTTTCTTCAGAAAGCCAGAAGAATCTGGAGTCTTGGTTATTTATTAATAATACTCAGTTCTTGGAAAGAGCATGTAAGCTATTGTAAGGAATGCAAGAAAATGTAATATAAGGACAATATCCTTAAAATGGTCAATTTACACTAAAAGTATTTATTGAGAGGCTACTATATGTGAGGAACTATACTAGACATTAAGGGTGCAGCACAGAACAACAGATGAAATTCTATGTTTTATTGTAGTACAGAGGGATAGATGAAGAAATACACAAATAAAGTTTTAATCGAGCAGGTGTTAAGAAGTGCTATGATGAGACATCAAGCGGGGAGAGGGATGCATGTTTAGATGCATGTGTGTTGGGGGAGTGAAATCTAAAGTAGAGTGGAAAGTGCTGATATTTTCTGAAAAGTGGGAAGGTCTTACTGCAAAGGTGACATTTAAAGAAAGGACTAAAAGAGGTAAGGGATAGAGCCAGGAGGAAGGAGCCCTGGGATGACAACATGCTAGCATTTGACAGCAAGAACACAGCATGTTACATACAGCAACAAGGGCAGAGAAGGTGAGCAGGGGATGGGTAAGGGATAAGGTCCATGAACAACAAGGCCCCAAAGCAAGTGGGGACTTGGAGATCATTGCAAGAAATTTAGCTTCTACTCACCTACTCACAGTGGGGTGGGAAGCTATTGGAGGATTTTCAGCAAAGAATGGCATAGTATTGTGTCCATTTTAAAAGGAATTATGGGAGAGAAGCAAGGACAAAAGTGATGACACTGCCAATAAAGAGGCTATTGCAGAAATCCTAGTGAGAGATGATTATGGATTAGCTGAGTGGGGGCAGTGCAGATGAGAAGTGGTTAGATTCGGAGTATATTCTGAAGGATGAGACCACAGGATTTCCTTACAGATTATGAGGTGTGAGAGGAAGCAAGGTGTCAATGGTGACTTCAGCATCTTTGGCTTGAGTAGGTTTATTGACAGCATTGCCATTTACCTGAGGTGAGAAAGACAAATGGAGAAAGAACTTGGAGGATGAAGATCACGACATTGGTTTTTGTATATATTAAATTTGAAATGCCTACTAGAGACCAAAATGAAGAGATGATAAATAGATAATTGAAGTCAAGGAAATATTTCTGGGTTCTATGAATTTGACAATCAACCACCCAGCTATCGTTTTAAAGACATGCAATTTATTGAGATTCTCCAAAAGAATAAGTGTAGACAGAAAGGAGAATAAGCAAAACGAGTGAGCTTTGGGGCTCTCCCCATGTTTAAGTGTCTGGAGCATGGGGAGAAAGTGGGCAGCTAATGAGAAAGAAAACCTGAGCTGAAAGTCACATAGAGAAAGTGTATCCAAACAGCAGATGATCAATAACAAATCAAACTTGAATGAGAGGTCAAATGAAGTCAGGACTGCTGAGAACAGACCACTGAATGTAAAATCTGGGGATTCTTGGTGACCTTGATAAGTAGTTTCAGCAGAGTAATGAGGGCAAAAACCTGTGGGGTGGCCTAAAGAGCAAATGGTGAGAAGAACTAGTGACAATGATTATAGATAACTCTTGGAGGGGATTTTGTTATAAAGAGATCAGAAAGCTGTAGGTAGCTGGATGGAGATGTGAGATCAAGAGAGTTACTGTAAGTTTTTAAAGATGAAGGAAATTGCGACTTGTTTATATGCTCATGGAAATGCTCCAGGACAGAGTGGGTAAAGGATGCAAGAGGGGGTGAGTTGCAGCTGTCAGTTGAGAAAAATGACTAGACAAGTCTCGATCATTTTCAGGAGGTTTATTTGCCAAAGTTAAGGGCACGCACCCACGACACAGCCTCAGGAGGTCCTGCAGACATGTGTCCAAGGTGGTTGGGTCACAGCTTGGTTTTATACATTTTAGGGAGATGTGCGACATCAATCAATATATGTAAGAAGCACATTGGTTCCATCCAGAAAGTCAGGGACAACTTGAAGCAGGGAGGGGGTGTCCAGGTCACAGGTAGGTAAGAGACAAATGTATGAATTCTTTGAGTTTTATGCATCTATCTCAATGAGCAGAGGGATGGCTTTGAATAGAATGGAAGGCAGGTTTGTCCAGAGCAGTTCCCAGTTTGACTTTTCCCTTAGCTTGGTATTTTGGGGTCCCAAGATTTCCCCTTCATATTGCCATAATGTCCTTCCATAGGGAAGAAGAGTGGGAGTCTAATGCAGAAGTGGATGTATCAGCCTTTGATAGAAGCATGACTCGTTCATTCTCAGTAACTGTAAGACAGAGGATCTGGGCACAGACAGGTGGGTAGATGTGGCAGTGGGGGTTTGTAGAAATGCTTTTCTGATTCTCTTTGTTTCAGTAAATTGGAAGCAAGGTAATTAGCTATTAGAGATGAAGGAAGAGCCACTGGAGGATTGAGGAGTGAGGCAAAGCTGTGACTGAGTTTTGGAAGATGAAACTTATGAATAGAAGCATGAATGCCATCACCTTGGGCCCAGTAATTCAACAGGGGAAAAAAATCTAATTATACTGCCTTCTATACCCTGTCACCACTTGGCTTTAAGCCTGTGTTATTAAAACCATTTTGACCTTACTGAACTTAGTGAAATTCTTAAAGCTGTTATGAAAGAGTCAGATGGAAAGTGAGAAAAACATCAACCCTTTCATAAAATTGAGAGTTATACATGTGCTATGCGCTATTCATTAATTAGCTTGTTTCATGTACACAGTGATCCTGTATAGAATGCTAGGATCACTGTGTACATTAAACAAGATCATTAATGGAAATATCAAGTAGTTTGTTCAATGTCGCTAGCTAAATAATACGATTACCATAATTAAGAGGTAAAATTGTTATACACTCTGTTTACTCTGGGCCTGCCACTCCCTAGGAATAACCTTGTCCCTTTGGGCAGCAGAGTGAGTCAAATTTTTTGATTCTTGTTGCATTTATTATTTGACGTTTACTATATATAAATCAATAACTTTGTGGTTGGAAATGGAAAACACGATAGTGATAAAATGACCTCAGTTTTTTATTATTATGATAAGTTGAAATCTATACTTACAATGAAGAAGGTCTAAGAGAAGAAAAAAATCAGTAAAGAGATGCAAACATTTGAACAATAGAGTGATGGAAACATAGCATTTTGTTGTTAAAACAATCTACGGGATCAAGCATAACTATCCCAATTTATAAATAAGGTTCAGGGGCCCCCAGAAATAAGTGACTTGCTGAAGTTTGCTGAATTAGTTAGAGAAGAATACAGGGCTTCTGATTTAGCATCTGGTATTCTTTTCAGAATACTTAAACATAATTACTGAGCTGAAAAGAGCTTCTGAATCTATGAAGAAAATTACAAATTCTCCTGGAATAACACGTCTTTAGAGTACTTTATGATATTTATTGTAAAGTCAGATAGAAAATGCTGATTTTTATTCCAGTAATTCTATATGAACCTTTTTTTGCCATTACAATTATAATTTAAATAAGATACTTTGATTCATTCTCTTCAGTCTCTCCATTCACTTGAATATATTGCAGCTTTCCTTCATGCTTCTTTTTACAAAGGTGGCACAAGGGTAAGCATTTTGGGTCCACAAAGTGGGCACCTTTCCATTTCTGACACAGAATATATTCTTTATCAACTGCCATTCTTCCCAGGCCTGCATTATTGTGAATTCACTCTTTTAAATCCTGAAGAAGGTTGATGAGATTGCTCTCCAAGTTGCTAGCTGGGAGTGGGAGTGGGAATGAGGGCGCTAGAGAGAGAAGGAGACTTAGGAGGGTAAGCCTGAAGGAGTATCTGGGTTGTGAGAGCAATCGAAAGGAGGAAAAGGCAAGCTGTGTGCAGAGCTGTGAGGCCTCCAAGACAAGTACTCCTGGCTGACTATTTTGTAAAAAGATGATGCCAGTGGCGATAAGGAATGAATGGAAGAATCTACGGCTTCAAAACTCCTCAAGGAAACCTAGATGGGACTCAATCAGAGCACCTGCTGTGAGAGGTTGCTTCACTAATTTACAGCAGAGAATTAAGAAGAGAACAGCGCGTTCTCATACTTGTTTCATCTTCTCTAAAATCTGCTTTCGTTTGGCATTTGGACTCCACAGAGTTCCTTTGATATTGAAATGCTTCAGGGTTTTTTTTTTTTTTAAAGCTTTGTATACTTTAACAATATCATTAATTTAAATATAGAAAGCTGTGACCTGAGATGAGAATCTACTATGGGCTAGTTATAAAATCTTCATTTTTTTTTTCCTATCCCATACCAATGACCTGGTAGAATTTAGAATTGAGGGATCATATTCCTCAAGTTGGAAAAATTGATCATAGTGTGATTGTGAGAAGGAATAAAGCTTCTCCTCTCCCAGATCAAAAAAGGAAGGCCTCACTGTATAATAAAAATAACACAGCGCTAGGCAGAAATTTTCTTTTCATCTCTGCTTTCCACTTATTATGTTGTTTGAATAAGTTACAAAAACTTTTCTGTGAATTTCCTTAAAGTTCTTGGTTGTTTCACCTGGGGTAATCATAGATAATGTCATATGTAATATTTCAGATACACTAGAAAGTTGGCTTGACCATAAGTTGCCAAAAGACATCAGACAAATGCCTTAAAATCTTATCTTTTAATATGACACTATAAATAACTAAGATTCCATGACTGGTATTTTAAAAATTGACTTATTTCATTTTCCACAATCTTAACTCTAATAGAGGCAAGTTCAACATATTTTCCATCACCCAACATAAAATGTTCTTTTCAATGGTCACTGAATAAAGCTGACAATTTCCACTTGATGCATGAATGAATGTTTGTTTGGTGAAGGGTCAGATACACTCAGTAGGCCCATTGGCCCTCAACTGTCTCTTCTATTGACCTGAAAGAATCTTAGAAATTCTACCAGTAAAGATGATAATTTGGGTTAAAGCTGTTTCAAGGACAGGTTCAAAATTTCTGGAAAGAAAATATGTAAGGATCTAATCAGAAAATAATTATTTTGCAAATTAATTTAGTAATTCGTTTAACAAATTTATATTGAATGCAATGTCTATATGCAAGATCTTGTTAGGTTTGTGGTACTAGAGTAAGCAAAGCAACTGCACTTTTTACTTTATGGAGCTTTGGTTTTCTGGAAGAGACAAATATTCAAATATTTAGACTAACAAGTGTGGGACACACCAACATAAATTTTCAGATGTAAAGGAATCTTGTTTCACAGAGAAATGTGGCCTAGACTTAGGCATTGGGGAGACTTTCTTGAGATAGTGAACATTGAAGTGAGAACTGAAAATGGAGAAATTAATTTGGCCACAAGGAGGAGAGGACAAGACTACAGATAAAAAGGTAATTGTGTCTAGAGGCCCTTTAATGGGAGAAAGCATTGCATATCGAATAAAGAGGGGAAGCCCGAAAACCTGGAGCTCAGAGAGCAGAAGAGAGAAAAAAAATAGTAGCAGATACAATTGGACCAATAAAAGTAATAATATCAAAAATCGACATTTATATAGCTCTTAGAAAATCAACACTTATCTATCTATTGACATATGGGAGGCATTGTTTTCAGTGATTTACATAAATCACTTCATTGAATCCTCACAACAATTGCTACAAGTTAGATAACATTGCTATTCTCATTTCAGGAGATAAAAGAATACTGAAGCAGAGAGAGATCAGATATGCCCAAGGTTTACAGGTAGGAAGGTTAAGTGCTGGAAATTGAACCCAGGTGGTGTGGTTCTTAGTGTGTACTTTTATTTACTCTACTCTACAACCACCTCATCATTAGAATCTAAAATAATCATAGCTTACTGTCTTTATTTTTGAAGTAGAGTTTTTAATAGGCAAGAGAAAGAGAAAGGAATACAGCTCTCTCTCTCTCCAGTGAGAGGGGACTTCCTAGAGGAGAAGGCCCATAGTTTACTTTTATTGGGTGTTTGCTATGTACCAGGTACCTTTCCAACTTTGCAAATGTATATTATACGTTCATTCAATAAAAATCTATTGCCTATCTACTGTTCTGGGCAATAAAGATACGGTGGTAAACAAAACAGACCCAATTTTTATTCTCACAGAGCTACATTTTAAGGAGAGGGGTCGGGCTATGAAAAATAAGTAAACAAACAAGTAAATGTATAACATTTTAGATGGTGACTAATACAAGGCACAAAAGGGCTTAGAGGTGCCAGGGCGGGAGTGGGCAGGTCTATTTTGCATAGGGTGCTTAGAGAAGATTCACAGAGTGATGCATTTTAATAGAGACCTGAAAGGAGAGGAAAGGATAGACGTGTGACTGAGAAGGTTACATTCCAGGAAGAAGGAACACTGAGCAAAGACCCTTGAAGCAGAATGTGGTTGGCATGTTCAGTAGATGCCAAAAATACTTGGCAATAGGCTCAGAGTGAGGGAGGGGGAGAGTAGTAAGATATGAAGCCAGAGAACATCAGGCTAGATCATGTAGATCCTGGAGTCTATCAGAACTTTGCCTAATACTCTGAAAATGGAAGTTATTGAAAAAGTTTGGACAGAAGGAATCACATAAAGTGATGCATGTTAATAAGACCATTCTCGGTGATTGGTGGATAATACATTGTGAGGGACCAAGAGAAAAACAGTAAGACTAATTAAGAGTTTAGCTTCAATAAACTAAGCTAGAGATGATAATGTCTAGATTATCCAAGAATCAGTTTAAGTAGCAGTAAATGTGGTAAGACATGGTCAGAGCCTTGATGCCTTTTCAGGATAGTGGCAACTGGATTTGCTAAAGAATGGGATGCAAAGGGTGAAGAAAAGAGACGAATCAAAGATGACACCTGAGTAACTGAAAGAATGGAGTTGCAATATCCTAAGATAGGAAAGACTATGGAAACACCAGGTTTGGAGGGGGAGAGCAAGAATCTGGCTTTGTACTTATGCTTGAGAAATCCATTAGTCTTTCAAGTGAAGATGTTGAAAAGAGAGTTCCTTCTATGAGTCTGAAATTCAGAAAAGATCATGTTAAACAAATAAATTTGGCAGCCATCATATTATAGATAACATTGAAGACCAAAAGATTGAATGAGGAACCACCTCATGAGTATATAGAGAAGAGGAAATTCTCAAGAATGAAGCCATGGGAATCTTTAGCGTTTACACATCGGGCAGAGAAAGAGGACCAACAAAGGAGACTAAGAAGATGCAGTGAATAAGTACGGAGGAAATCCATGGTGCACCAGGGACTCAATTCCTTTTAAAAAATTAGAATAATCGACTGTGTCCAATGCTGCTAAAGGATCAAGTGAGTGAGGATTCAAAATTGATCACTGAATTAAGCAAGGTACAGATCATTTGTAACGTTGCCTTGTTGAGCAAAGGGTAAAAAGTCTAACAGGACTAATCTGAAGAACAAATAAGGAGAAAGGAACTGGAAATAAACTGTAGACATTTATTTATTTATTTATTTATTTTAGAAATTTTACTGTTAGAATCCAAGAATGGGTGGTAACTGAAAGGAGAGTGATGTAAAAGAATAAATATTTTTCAGAGGATAGAAAAAAATGATATTTTATATATATATATATATATATATATATAAAATGAGATGATAGAGTAGAGATGGGGAACAATTGGTGGAGTGATGACATTGAGGGGACAGGAAGGAATAGAATCCTGCATATTAATGGGAAATAGACCTTAGAAGCATGAACAGTGCATGCATAAAAACAGGAAGGAATGAGTCTATATGGGCACACATTGTAAGGTAGATGTCATAATGAGAGAAAGTGAGAGTTCCTATGATGGTTTATTTTTTTCCAGTGAAATAGAAAAGCAAGATGGTCAGATAAGAGTGATGAAGAGAAGATTTAGAGATATAGGGAAAGAAGAAAGGGTATACAATAGTTAAGAGAAGTGGGGAGTGAATTAACTAGGGAATAAAAGATGGCTTGTCAGTATGGATTCATTTAATATTCACGTCATTCCTATCAGATTTATATTATTGTGCCCATTTTATAGATGAGAAAACAGAAGTATAGAAATGTTTCATACCTTAACCAAAGCCACAGAGTTAATAAGTGTCAGGCAATTTAAGTCAAGTGAGTCTTTTTTCTAACACCAGTGAAAAACTATTGAAACATTTTTTTAACAGGCATGTGACATTGTCAGGTTTACCTATTAAAAATATCACACTGTGGCCATGCGCAGTGACTCATACCTGTAATTCCAGCATTTTGGGAAACTGAGGCAGGTGGATCACTTGAGGTCAGGAGTTTGAGACCAGCCTGGCCAACATGGTGAAACCTCATCTTTACTAAAAATACAAAAATTAGCTCGGTGTGGTGGCACACACTTGTAGTCTCAGCTACTCAGAAAGCTGAGGCAGGAGAATTGCTTGAACCCAGGAGGCAGAGGTTGCAGTAAGCCGAGATTGCACCACTGCACTCTAACCTGGGTGAGAGAGTGAGACTGCATCTCAAAAATAATAAAATAAATAAATAATTACGCTTGTTGCAATGTAACCAAAGAATGTCTTGGACTAGAATGGAGGCAAAAAAAAAAAAAACTTAGTGGTGGACTGATTATAAGGGATATCAATGATGATCCTGACTTTCAGAATTGCAATGCTGAAGGGATGATGGCACTGCTGGCCAAGACAGAGGACAAATTGGGGGGAAATGTATTGCACATATTGATTTTACAGGGACTTTGATCCTTCCCTTGAAGACGTTAAGTAGAAACTTCGTTGTAAAGATCTGTTGCCCAAATGGCTAAAAATATAAAATGTGAAGCATAGCATAGCAATAATTAAACCATAACTGAAGATGAGATGGCTTTGGAACAAGCATAATTGGGGGAAAAGAGGGTATTGAATAAATACCTCCAGGAACTCAAAAATTTAAATGCTACATAGAAGAGGATATGCCTACAAGTTGCCACTGAACCAGGAAGAAGTTAATAAGGCTATTGTGACAAGGGAGCTAAATAGAATAGTTCAAGGGGAAGGATGTGGTCAACAGTGCCAAAAATTGTCAAGAGGGCAAATGAGATGAGAAACAAAATATCTCTTGGAAATCGTAAAATCACTGGAGATATTGACCATTTCAGTAGAATAATAAAGGCAGATGCTAGAACTGGGATGTGGTAGCACAAGTTGGAGGTAAGAAAATTGCAAAAAGTCCAGATAATACTGTGTAAGAAATTTAGCTGTAAAGGAAATGGGAAGAAAGTTGATAGTAGGGGTATATGAGATATAGAATAGAGAGAATTTTTCAAAAAGGAGAGACTTTTGTCTTGACTTAAAATGGTAGCCCCATTTTAAGCCAATGGACTCTGATTTCTTTGCCTCCTTTCCAAGGTTGCTTATATTTTCCCAATTTGTAAATATCAGTGTCAATTTCCCCACCTGCAAAGTGGGGATTATATTTTATAATGTTGCTATACTTGGCTGCTAACTGGGAGCAAGTGAAAGTATGAGAACAATTCTGTTTTTCAATCACAATGGATGAATGTTAATGTCAGATGGATTTTTCCCCTTATGTTTCCTTGTAGAAAAGGTTATCCTTGGAGTAGAGGGTCTAAATATCAAAAGGAAGCGTCCAATTGACATAGATTGGTTCAGTTTTTGGAAATATTAGAGAAATATAGATGCAGGCAAGACATAGAATCTCAAATGAAGATAAAAAGATTATATTGGCCTTGAGATAACTCTACTAACATAACAAGAGAACACAGACATACAGGTAGAATTATCCAGGCCTTTTGCACATTTGTCCATTAGTATTCTCCTTTTTGTATTTATTTGAAAGAGTTCTATATTATAAGGACACTTACTCCCACCTTTTAATTATTTATTGCATACATTCCTGGAGTTTGGATATTTTAATTTTAATATGTGATTTATGCCACATAAATTTTCAATATTTTTCATTTATTTTAACAAATGTTCCTTACAGTTTTTATATGGCAAACAACCAGAGCATATATAAATATTTTTCAACATTTTTTTCCTAAGACATTCTTGATTTTTTCCCACTTTTGAAATTTTCAGATATCTGGTATCAAATTTATATTAGACATGAAGTAGGAATCTATGTCTAGCCAACCTTCACCACCACCACCTTGGTCGTCATCTTTAATTAGAACATGATGTTCAACCTCCAGGTTTTAGCCTCAAGCACCTAGCATGTTGTGTAACTCCCTCAAGGAACACTTCCTTGTGCTGGATCAAAACTGCCCACCTATCTGTGAGGTGCTTCATCCCTGCAGTGGAAGCAAGGAGGAAGAAAGGTGAACACCTTTTCTCAAGCACTTGTGCTCTCCTCTGCCAGAATCACTCAGAATGCTTCCCGGGTGTATATTCTTGATGATTTTACTCATTCTTCAGGTTAAAGGTATGTCTTGCTCCTTTTATCAGGACTTTCTTATTATGCTATGAGGTCATGTTAGTCACAAACTTTAAATTGTAAGTGATAAAGACACTAACTATGCATTGGCGATTTTGCCGAGAGCTTCGACTGGATTATGGCTAATCATGAGAGTCCATGCATCTGTGTAATGCCATATCACTCTTGAACACTCTGACCCACAGTAAGGAGGAGAAGGGAATGGACAAGTACTGCATACCTGCAGCATGGCAGGCACTGTGCTGGCCATTAGCTGTTTTGTATGTTAAAGTGTTTAAAATTCGCAATTAATATCCCCACTTTATAAGATAAAGAAAATGAGATGAGTATTTACAGATCAGAGAGATTAGATATGCTACTCATGACCACACAACTAATAAATTGGTAAAGCCTTGATTCAAATCAGAGCATATTCCACAAAGCCCCCGCCCTCTCCTCTTTATTGCTCTTTAAGTACCATACCTTAATTAAGCAGGGCTCACCTCAAAGATGACTATAAAGGTCATGAATGGAAGATTATGGTTAGCACTGATTCAGGACCAAAATTCTTTAACAGGTAGAGGCCTTATACTTAACTATGGAAGGTAAGAGTTTAAATGCAAACATCCCTGGAAGACCAAATTCAGTAATTTACATTGAAACAGGCCAACAGTGCAGGCTTTGACAGGAGACAAAATCCAGGGGTTAGCATGAGGATAATAAAATGACAGCTGCAGGTGGGGCATGGTGGCTCATGCCTGTAATCCCAGCACTTTGGGAGGCTGAGGCGGACGGATCACCTGAGGTCAGGAGTTTGAGACTAGCCTGGCCAACATGATGAAACCCCGTCTCCACTAAAAATACAAAAATTAGCCAGGCATGGTGGTGTGTGCTTGTAATCCCAGCTACTCGGGACGCTGAGGTGGAAGAATCGCTCGAACCGGAGAGGAAGAGGTTGCAGTGAGCTGAGATCATGCCACTGCACTCCAGCCTGGGTGACAGAGTGAGACTATCTCAAAAAAAATAAATAAATAAAATAAAAAATAAAATTACAGCTGCAGAACGTGGCAAAAATATGGAGAAAATGGAGGGACATTGATTCATTTGGCTCCTTTCCAAGTTTCCTCATATTCTCCTGATTTGTAAATATCAGTGTCAATTTCCTTGCCAGCAAAGTGGTAATAATATTTCATAGTGTTGCTGTCCATGGCTGCTAATTGGGGGCAAATGAACTGTATTATAACAATTCTGTTTTTCAGCAGCTGTGGATGAATGTTAATGTCAGACCGATTTTTCCCCTATGTTTCCTTGTAGAAAAGGTCATCCTTGGAGTAGAGGGTCAACAACTGGTTCATCCTAAAAAGCTTTCTCTGATGCAGAAGCGAGATATTGGACACACCCATGATGATGACATAGAGGTACAGGTTTTGATTTAGTAAATAAGACTCATTGCTTTCACAGGCATGTAGACAGTTGTCTCTGGCTCCAACCAAAAGCAAATAGGGAGAGAGGAGTTTCAATTGTTCTAAGGACTCCCATTCAGCATACAGTATGTGCTTAGGAATAAGCAACCTCTCAGTGGGTTAGAAAACAAAAAGGAGTAAAGCTCAGGTTTAGGGGATACCATTCTAAATTTTCCAGTTTATGGAGTTCCACCAACGGCTTTTCAGGCTGACTTATAACAACCTCATTTGTTCTGAGCCAGTGCCTGGCGAATGTCATCTTGAGCATTTTGCTTTCCAGAGGTCTGGTATGCAGGTTTTGGTTTGTAGAGTCTGCAGCAAAGATGTACAACTTTCAGAGGAACTCAAAGACCTGCTTGGTCTGTTGCCTAGAAGGGTATTTATTCAGATTTTAAAAATTAAATAACAATATGTGAAATATTACTTTCAAAAGTAACAAATGCTTGTTATAGAAAATATAGAATATATATAAGTGGGAACAAGCTTGAAAGTTAGGATGTTTTCAATTTCCACTGTTATAAAAGACATTAGATTAATGTCCTTAGATATTTTTTATTAGGCACTTGATTTTTAAGCCTTAGGTTTTAATTTAGCTCATGGACAATATTGACAGGCACTTTGTCCAAATGTACTATGGAAGTCCCAACCCTTCCCAGTGAGTTTCTTCTGTCCACCATTAGAACAGCCAGTTTTTCAGGTTCTCACTTGTTGGGTTTCTCATTCATACATTAGATACATTTTAATTTTCTAAACAGTCCCATTGAGATCTCTTTCCTATGACTTGAGATGATTAAAATAAAAAAGCAACTCTCCATCTCCTCTCCTTTGGAAGTAACACATAACTATTTTTCTTCAACAATTCTCTTTGAAAGATTTCTCTCTTAATATCCAACTCTTTTCTCACTGTCTCAAACTTTGTCTTGGCTGAAGATTGGTACTCAGCTAAGGTGGCTTTCACCAGTTGTCTAACACCCATTGTGCATACACTGGTGGGCTCTTCTCACAACTACTGTCTTAAGACTTAATCAAGACTGATGTTAAAAATCTCATTATAGCTGGGTGCAGTGGCTCACGCCTGTAACCCCAGCATTTTGGGAGGCCAAGGTGGGCAGATCACTCAAGGCCAGGAGTTCAAGACCAGCCTGGCCAACATGGTGAAACCCCATCTCTACTAAAATTACAAAAATTAGCCAGGCATGGTGGCGTGCACCTCTAATCCCAGCTTCTCCAGAGGCTGAGGTGGCAGAATTGCTTGAACCCAGGAGGCAGAGGTTGCAGTGAGCTGAGATTATGCCACTGGGCTTCCAGCCTGGGCAACAGAGCAAGACTCTCTCAAAAAAATAAAATAAAATAAAATAAAATAAAATAAAATAAAATAAAATAAAAATATCACTATGAATATGCCAGATAAGCTTGGATAAGGGCAAGAAATATAAACAATGAACCTAAAGCTTCTTGTAGTACCAGAACGTGCTCAAACAGACAAAACAAAATTCAAACCACATTGAAGGGGTTTTGTCAAAAGAATTCAGAAGCCAACAGAAAGAGCTCCCAATGCCCAAAGCTGGGATAATTTGAAGAACAAAATAAATAACAGTTTTGTGTTATAACATGAAGTATAAATAAATATCATGAGCCCATATTGATCTAAATAAATCATTGAATAAATTATAATACATAAATGGAAAAAATGGACAATTCTCCTGGGAGAAGAATCAAATAATTTATGTAGATGCTATCCTCTCCAGGAGGTGGAACCTAAATCTCCACCCGTTAAGTGTGGGCTGTAGGTGGTGACTTCCTTCCAGGGAGTACAGTATTGAAGGGGGGAAAGAGTAATTTTACAGAGAGAAAGATGGTAACACCACCTCAGCCACGTGATCAAGTTTAACACTTGTTAAGTCCTGTGGCTCGTAGGGTGTAATAAAATGGCATTTTCTATTGTGGTTCTCACCTCAAAATCCATAACATCAGTCTAAGCATGAGAAAAACATCAGAACAAAAACAAATTGTAAGACATCCTACAAAATGCTTGACAGATACTCCCCATAAAGGTCCAGATCATAAAAAATAAAAAAATAAAAACCTGAGAAACTGAGAGACTTGAGGAGGCTAAGGAGACATGACAACTAAATGTAGTGTGGGATCTGGGATCAGATCCTGAAAGAGTTAAAGTACATTAGGGAAAAACTATGAAAACCTGAATAACTATATACTTTAATTAATAATAATATATGAATCTGGGCTCTCATTCGTTGTGACAAATAGACTATAGTAATGTCGGATGTTAATAAACAGGGAAACCTGAGTGCGGAGTATGTGGAACTCTGCACTATCTTTCCAACTTTTCTATAAACCTAAAATGATTCCAAAATAAAAATTAAAAACCAAATTCTTATTAAAAACAATATTAATGACACAATTTAAAATATATTAACAATATTGACAATATTAACAATCTTTTAATATTTGTTAATATAAAATCCACATTTGAATTTCCAAAAATTTCCATTACACCCATACATGCATGTACACATACACGCAGACACACACACATACACACCTCTACACACACAACTCATCATGTTGCAAAATGTGACCAAACGCTTTCTACCTGGTTAAGTACCTAGCCTAGTTTCTTGGCTCTCCGCCTGGGAATTCTATGTCTTTATGATAAAACTGTGATTTTATTGTTCAACTTGCAGTCAAAACAGCCTTAACTTATGCACACTTAACATTGAGCAAATACAAAACTCTCCTTCCCGACTTCATAGCTGCCCCTCTTCAGATCCTCCTTGCTATAGTAGCATAGCTCTACAAGTTAAACAAATCAGAAATCTGGGCTTAGTCTTGATTAGTCTCTCTTACATCATCTAACTATCACTGAGCCTTGTAGATTCTCAGGACATAGGCATGGGCAAGGACTTCATGTCTAAAACACCAAAAGCAATGGCAACAAAAGCCAATATTGACAAATGGAATCTAATTAAACTAAAGAGCTTCTGCACAGCAAAAGAAACTATTATCAGAGTGAACAGGCAACCTACAGAATGGGAGAAAATTTTTGCAATCCACTCATCTGACAAACGGCTAATAATATCCAGAACCTACAAAGAACTCAAACAAATTTACAAGAAAAAAACAAATAACCCCACCAAAAAGTGGGCAAAGGATATGAACAGACACTTCCCAAAAGAAGACATTCATACAGCCAACAGACATATGAAAAAATGCTCATCGTCACTCTCCATCAGAGAAATGCAAATCAAAACCACAATGAGATACCATCTCACACCAGTTAGAACGGCAATCATTAAAAAGTCAGGAAACAACAGGTGCTGGAGAGGATGTGGAGAAATAGGAACACTTTTACACTGTTGGTGGAACTGTAAACTAGTTCAAACATTGTGGAAAACAGTGTGGCGATTCCTCAAGGATCTAGAACTAGAAATACCATTTGACCCAGCCATCCCATTACTGGGTGTATACCCAAAGGATTATAAATCATGCTGCTATAAACACACATGCATATGTATGTTTATTGCAGCACTATTCATAATAGCAAAGACTTGGAATCAACCCAAATGTCCATCAGTGACAGACTGGATTAAGAAAATGTGGCACATATACACCATGGAATACTATGCAGCCATAAAAAAGGATGAGTTCGTGTCCTTTGTAGGGACATGGATGCAGCTGGAAACTATCATTCTCAGCAAACTACCACAAGAACAGAAAACCAAACACCGCATGTTCTCACTCATAGGTGGGAATTGAACAATGAGATCACTTGGACACAGGAAGGGGAACATCACACACTGGGGCCTATTGTGGGGAGGGGGGAGGGAGGAGGGATAGCATTAGGAGATATACCTGATGTAAACGATGAGTTAATGGGTGCAGCACACCAACATGGCACATGTATACATATGTAACAAACCTGCACATTGTGCACATGTACCCTAGGACTTAAAGTATAACAACAACAAAAAAATAGCATGTAAATGTCTTTTAAAGTTATCTACTCGTTACTCCTCTGCTCAAATCACCTGCATTCATCAATAGCCTTAAATGGTTTTCCTGGCTACAGTACTGAGTTTTGCTTATCCATTATCTATAATAAGTAAAGTACTAAAACACCATGCTTGCTACCATACGTTTCTGCCTAGATATTTAGCTTCTCTTTGTCCTTAGGATAAGGCCCAAATCCTTGACTTACTAGGTTGTGCATGATTTACTCCTTCCCACCTTGTCATTTCATTTCTATTCAACTTACATTTGATTTTCCAGCAATATTGATCCTCTCTTTGTTCTTCAAATGTGTCATGTTCCTTCCTGGCTCAGGGCCTTGGCATGTACTGTTCCCTGCCCCCACCCCCAACTTCTTGCAATATTCCTGGCACAGTACTCGCACCTCTCCTGTTATAATGCTCATTACACTCCACTACGTGTGCTTGGTTATCCAGTGTTTTTCTCTGCCAAGCAGGGTCTTCCATGAGGGCAGAGACGTCCACCTTCTACACCATTGTATTTTCCATATTACTGTGCCTGAAATAGCAGGCATTGAATAAATGAATGGACAGTCATCTCAAAGAAATGTGCAACACGTATGACCAACAACTGTGAATCTTAAATTATAGAGAATTTTTATGAAGCATGAAGAAATAAGATACCACAAAAGAAAATGGTGAAAGAATATGAATCAGAATCCATTTGAAAACTACAAATAACTCAATAAATAAAGGAAAAATACTGATGTGAATGATCATCCAGGAAAACAATTTATCACAATAAGTTATCAATTCATTGTCTGAAATATTTGTATTAATCATAATAGCTATTACTGGTAAGAAGGCAAGGAAACAGAAACTGCTACAAATTGATGGTAAAGTTCTAAATATGTCCACTTCCTTTCTTCATGATAGTTTGGCAATATTTATCAAAAGCTTTACATTTTTTTTTTCATGTCATTGAAAATGCAGCTCTGTCCAACTACAAGGAATACCCCAAACCAAATTTCTCATAGTAAATATAGATTAAATAAATGAAGTTTCACTCACATTGTGCTTAGCTGCCTAAAGACACAGGCTATGAAAAATTTATTAAAATAGGAAATAGTCATGATTTATCATCGAGTGGAAAGTAGACGAAAAAACAGTATGTATAAAAATTGTTTCAAAAATGCGTGAACAGGATATCTGTGTATAGGGCTGCTGCATGGACATATGGTAAATGGTGTATCCTTGGATGAGGAGAGAATCTGCATTTTCCATTGTATTGTATTTTATAACTAGAAACTATATATAATATGCTATATATTATTTATAATTATATTAAACTATAATATGCTATATTATAATATGAATAGCTATAATATAAATATAACTAATAATATAAACTATAAAATATAACCAATAATATAAAATATAAAAGAATAAATATAACTGAATATATTTATATTTTATTCTAATATAAATACAACTAGAAGAAATCAGTTCTAAAATATAACTAGAAGGAGGTTTGTAAAATCTTCCTTCTAGTATTAGTTCTCTTTCAATTCATCTTTATCAGTATTTTGCCTTTTGGCTGAAAGGACTGCTGGGTGGATTGGAGATAGGGAATGTCCACCCAAAGCACTGCTTGCTCCAGTACACACTAAATGAGCCCATGTTGAAGTCATGTGATGCCTCTTGTTTTTCAGGAAACGTATGAAGAAGAATTGATGTATGAAATAAAACTAAATAGAAAAACCTTAGTCCTTCATCTTCTAAGATCCAGGTAAGTTCTATTGTGATTCCAGTACCTTATAGATTTTAGTGACTATGGTATCCGAATTTTCGTGAAAACTGCCAGTGAAGTGGATTCCTCAAGTCATTGTTATTTGTATGTAATCTGAATTTTTCCTCTTCAAATAAAAGCTCTTCATGTGTAAGCCAATCACATCTCAAAAGCTTAAAGGCAATCATAGATGCCGCTCTTCTTCTCCCACTCCTAAATAACTCCCTACTTTGGATACTTGGAGTTTTTTGAACTCCATATAGTCACTCTAAGAACAGGGTTAATACATCACTGTGTTGGGAATCAGTGGAACAAAAGAAATTTGAAAAACATGGTTTTTAAAGTGACTTCTAAGTTGTGTAAACTAGATATCAAACCAAGTTCCATTGCAGAGTAAACTACGAACTGTAGAGCATTTGCTTTGTCAAGACATCTTGTGTAGCCAAATACTGTAATTGCAATGCCTATAACTTTCTTCAAGGTGTTCTTCAAAATAATCTCTCTTGTTGCTGCTGTTTAATTTTCATTGTTTCTCCATTGGCCCATTTCTACACATAATAGCTCTGTCTCAGTGTCCCAAATATTAAAAGGATGAGGAGCTGTCAAATGCTAAGTAGAAAGAAAGAGTGATACTGCTGGGGAATTGAGACTCTGGTCTATTAGCTAAAAGTAAATAACAACACACACACACACAGACACACACATGTGCAGAATAATAAACTTAATTCCATAACTATATTGATAATATATTTAGACTCTGCATATTTTTACCTTCTCAGCATGAAAGAAGCTAACATTTATTGAGAGATTTCTCTTTCCCTAAGTTGCTTTTTAATTCCTGAAAAATGTAAATGAGACAGATACTGTTTAATTTGCACTTTATTGAGGAAGAATCATAGGTGCACTGAAAAGATAACTTGTCCGGGGTCACAATACTCATAAGCACACGATGATGCAGGTGGTCTGACTGAGGAGTTTCAAGTTGCTTTCACAATTCCCCCAGGCTGCCTAGGCCTCTGAGTCAATTTCATTGTACTAGCCATTGCTTGATCCTGCTAATCAGCCTGGCGTGGCCTGTTATTGGGTTGCACACACACAGAGCAGTTTAATATAATTTCAATGTGTGTAACAGGCAACACTGCCTCATTCCCTCAGTTCTACAAAGTAAATGAATTTAATGCATACCACAGAGCCTCCAAACCTGTGAATATTACGTAATTGGATGTTTTCATAACACAGTAATAAACAGAAACTGATCTTATTTAGATTTCTATTTGTCTTTTTCTCCATGACCACACTTTTCAGCGTTTCCCCTCTAAGTTTCATTCAGCTTGGTTTTGATAAAAATACGTACTTATTTTATAAACTCATGTTGAGAAATAGTGATGAATTTTTCTGTGATAACAATGTCAAATCAGATTGTATATTCATTCCGTGGAAACATTGATTGGGTCAACTTTCTGTTCGCTATAATAAATCTATTAATAGATGAAGAGTTTTATTTGTATATGTATATGACTCCCCAGAAATATTAATTTAGAATCTGCTATACAACCAAGCAATTTATTATACAATTTATATTTGCTCTTTCAAAACAACCACAAAATAATTATATTCTATTTACCTGTCGCATCTAGTTAATGTTCCCAAAAAGTTTACTATGATAAAATTTTAACACACAGGGCAGAATTGAAAAAATCCATATACCCACTAACATATACATATACCCATAGACTCATTAAGGTACACATACATACACATATTCATTCATATTTTACTATTTCTGTTTTATATCGTCTTCCTCCTCTATCTATTCATCCATCGATCAATCCATTCATCTTCCATGTTATTTTTATGCATTTCAAATTATATTACAGACATCAGTTTACTTTCCTCTCAATACATGAACAAGCTTAGCATTCGAGTTTAGTATTTGTTTTTGGTTTGTTTGATTGTTTTGAGATACAGCCTCACTCTGTCACCCAGGCTGGAGTGCAGTGGCACAATAACGGCTCACTGTAGCCTTGTTCTCAACCTCCTGGGCTCAGGTGATCCTCCCACCTCATTCTCCCAAGTAGCTGCAACTACAGGCCCATGCCACCACACCCAGCTAATTGTATTTTTGTAGAGATGGCATTTCACCATGTTATCCAGGCTGGTCTGAAACTCTTTGGTTCAAGCAATCCTCCTGCCTTGGCCTCCCAAAGTGCTAGGATTACAGGTGTGTGCCACTCCACCCAGCCTAATATATAGGTTTACAATTAATTTTTTATTTGTGTAACATTTTCATAAAATGAAATGCATAAATCTTAAATGTGCATCTACATATTTGTTGAATTTTATGTATGTATGTATGCATGCATGTATTCATTTATTGTAATTTGACAGACTATGATTGTATATATTTATGTGGCCAAAGTGATGTTATGATTAATGAATACAATGTGAAATAATTAAATCAAGCTAATTAACATATCTATCACCTCAAATACTTATTTTTTTGTGGTGAAAACATCTGAAATTTACTCAATAAGATTTTGTATCGTAAAACACACTATTATTAAGTAAACTCACCGTGCTATGCAATGGATCTCAATAAAACACAAACTAACTTATTCATCCCATGTAACTTGGGCTTTGTACCCTTTGACCATCATCTCCCCCTTTTTCCTACAGCTCCAGTCACTGGTAGCCGCCATTTTATTCTCTGCTTCTATGAGTTCAATTTTTCTAGATTCCACATATCAACGAGATTATGCAGTATTTGTCTTCCGTTGCCTGGCTTTTTTCATTTGGCATAATGTTCTCCAATTCCATACATGTTGTCATAAATGACAGAATTTTCTTCTATTTTAAGGCTGAACATCATTCCATTGTGTATCTTTACCATATTCTCTTTATCTATTCATCTGCTGATGGACGCCTAGGTTGATTCCGTAATTTGGCTATTGTGAATAGTGTTGCAATGAACATGGGGAGGAGACATAGTGATTCCAAATCTTTTACATAAACAACCAGAAGTGGAATTGCTAGGTCCATCCGTTGAGTTCTGGCAAATGCCCATACCTATAAAACTCCTATAAAAATACAGAACTATCACTCAGAAAAGTTCTTCACGCTTCTTCTTAGCCACCTCCTCTCAAAATCTGTCCTTGGAAGTTTTTTTCGCCACGGATTACTTTTGCCCATTCTGGAAAGTTTTAAAATGAGAATCATACTACATGTACTCTTTTGTGTAAGACTTTTAAATTTTAGCATACTGATACTGAGATTCATTCATGTTGCTGCATTTATCAGAAGTTTGCTTTATTTTCTGGTAGTATTCTGTTGAATAAACATAATGCAGTTCGTTCATCCATTCTCCTATTGATAGACATGTGGGCTGTTTTCAGTGTTTGGCTATCATGAGTAAAACTTCTATGAGCATTCATGCACAGCCTTTTTATGAACATATGTTTTCATTTCTCTTTGGTGAACACCAAGGAGTGATACTCCTGAGTCACAGGATATGTATATGTTTAGTTTCATAGAAATCTGACAGATTCTTTTCCAAGGCATTTGTAAAATTTTAGTAACTACCAGCAACGTACGAGAATACTAGCTGCTGTATGTATTCTTCATCATTTTATATTGTCACTTTAAAAAATTTTAGCTATAGTAGTTGGTTAGTTTTAATATTTAATTTCTATTAAATGTTCTGTTTCCTGTTGAAAACTCATGTATGTGCTTATTTTATCATTTTTATATCTTTTTTACCTTTAAATATTTACCCATTTTTATTGGGTTATTTGTACTGCTATTATTGAGTTCAAGGAGATTTTTTTTTTCTTGCTCTGTCATCCAGGCTAGAGTAGAGTGGCGCGATCTTGGCTCACTGCAACCTCTGCCTCCCGGACTCAAGTGATTCTCGTACCTCAGCCTCCCCAGTAGCTGGGACAACAGGCATCCACCACAATGTCCGGCAAATTTTTTGTATTTTAGTAGAGATGGGGTTTCACCGTGTTGGCCAGTCTGGTCTTGAACTCCTGAGCTCAGGCGATTCACCCACCTTGGTCTCCCATAGTGATAGGATTACAGGCATGAGCCACCATATAATTTGGAGACCAGTCCTTAGTCAAATATAGTTCTTGTTATACTTTGTTCCTGTCTGTGACCTTTTAATTCATTTTTTTAAAATTGTGTCTTTTAACAAGTAAAAAGTTATAATTTTAAATAAATTTCAATTTATTCTTTATGTTCATCACTTTCTAGGACCTAAGAAACATTGCCTAAATGCAAATCACAAAGATATTGTATGTTTGCTTCTAAGCTCTTCATAATTTTAGCTTTTAGTTTTGGTCTGTTATGACCTTAAATTTGTGTATGTGCATATACGTGTGAGTGTGTGTGTGTGTGTATGTGTGGGTGTGATTTGCTGGAGAAGTCAATATTCTTGTTTTTCCATATTTACCGCCAATTATTCCGGTCCATTTTGATGAATTGTCTTTCTGGTGCTATTGGATTACTTTGGCACCTTTGGCTAAAATCAAATGACTGTTTATCGGCTCTCTATTCTATCTTATTGATCTATGTACAGTCTGTAAGTCATGGCCAAACTACCTTGATTACTGCAGTTTTTTAGTATACCTTAAAGGCACAATGTGTAACTCTTCTAATCAGAATTGTTTATTTATTCTAGGTCCTTTGCATTTCTCTACAAAATTTAGAATCACCTTGGCAATTTCTATTAAAAGGCCCGCTGGAATTTTATAGAATTTCATTTTAACTTATTGAATCTATAGATAAGTTTGGAGAGAACTAACTTCTCAATAGTGTTGAGTATTCACCTTATAACTCGTCTTCTTTAATGTTGATCAACATGTTTTAAAGTTTACAATGTGGAGCTCTCACCCGTCTTGTTAAATTTATTTCCATATATTTACTAGTTGTGGTCGTTATATAAGCTGAATTTTTTTTATTATTTCATTTTTCTATGATTTGCGTCTATAATAGAAAAGCAAAATTGATTATTTTATTTAGGCTTTGGATTTGAGAAGCATTAGTAAATGAATTTATTGATTGTTTTATAGAGTACCTAGAAATCTTCTAGGAAATTTACCATCTTGTCATCTGAAAATACTGATATTTTTATCTTCCTCTCTGATTATTATTTATTTTATTTCTATACTTTATTTTATGACAATGGCTAGGACCTTCATTACAATTTTACTAGAAGGAGTGAGGGCAACCTTACACTTTTCCTGATCTTAAAGGGAAAGTATTCAGTATTAAATGATTAATACGACAGTACCTGTAGATTTGCCGTTTATTTATCAGATTAAGAAAGTTCCTTGAAAAGTTTGCTGCAAGTATTCTGTCTGAATCCATTGAAATGTCCATATGGCAGTGTACATTCATTTTTGACCATTATACATTATATATTATTTTACAGTAAATTACTGTATTAAATTTGTCAATATCTTAAGGGTTTTTGAAATTATGTTACTGATGGCTATTCCCAAAAAAACTAAAATTTTAGTTTTTATGATAGATTTATCAAATTTTGATAATAGATTATGTTGGGATCCTGAGTTGGGAAATATTTTCTCCTATATTTTCTAAAAGATGTTATTTATATTCAAAGTGTTTGATAGAATTTACAAGTGAAACTACATGTGCCTTGAGCATATTTGTGTGTATGTGTAGGAAAGAGGTTTTATAACAAATTCAAATGTATTGATAAGGGGTTAGTCAAAGTTTCTATTCTATTATGTATCAGTTTTAAATTACAGTTTTCAAGAAAAATGTCTATTTCAGTTAAGTTGCCCCATATTTGGCATAAAGTGTTTTATAATATTATAATTATTTTAAAAAGTAATAATTTATTGAGTGATAACTCTTTTTTAAATTTCTAACATTGGTAATTTGGGTTTTTCTTCTTATATTACCAATCTAGAAGGGACTATCAATTGTTGACCTTTTATTTAGTTAGTTATTTTTATTTTTATTTTTTGTTTTTGAGACAGAGTCCTACTGTGTTTCCCAGGCTGGAGTGCAGTGGTGCAATCACGGCTATTGCAGCCTCAACCTCCCAGTCTCTAGGCATCCTCCCACCTCATCTTCCTAAGTAGCTGAGACTATAGGCATGTGCCACCATGCCTGGTTTGTTTTTTAAAACCCTTTATGTAAAGATGGGTTTTCGCCACATTGCCCAGGCTGGTCTCGAACTCCAGGGCTCAAGCAATTCTGCCTTGGCCTCCCAAAGTGCCAGGATTATGAGAGTGAGCCATCATGCCTGGCCTGATCTTTTCTTTAGCTTTGTGAATAATTGTAATTGGTTGTCTATTTATTTCACTGATCTCCTTTATCATTTGTATAATTTTCTTTTTTCTTCTTATTGGGTGTTTATTTTTCTCTGGTTATAGAAATGTTTAATATTTTCTAAGTATTTAAAATATTGAAGTCATAGCATTTTTCTCAAGTCTTCATTTAGATACATCTCAAAAGTCTTGATTTTTTTTATTATCATTCATTTCAAAATATCTTCTTATTTCTTCTGGGATTTCTTCTTTGAGTCATGAATCATTTTAGAGTATGCTATGTAATTGCCAATGTTTGGATTTGTTTGATTTTTTAAAACGTATCTTTGGGCCAATCATTTGTGTATTTTGCAGTTTGTTATCTGATATTAACACAGCTATTCCAGCCTTCTTATGTTTATTATATAAATAAGATACTATTCTTTTATTCATTTCCTTTCAACATATCTGTGTCTTTACATTTAAAATGTGTCTTTTGTAAGAAGGAAAGTAGTTTGGTCCTGATTTTTAATGCATTCTAATAATCTCTGATTTTCAATAGGAATGTTAACATTAACATTGAATGTTAATGTTATTCTTTTTTTTTTGTTTGTTTGCTTGTTTTTGTTTGTTTGTTTGTTTTGAGACAGAGTCTTGCTCTGTCACCCTGGCTGGAGTGCAGTGGCGCAATCTCAGCTCACTGCACTCGGTTCCCAGAGGGAACCTCCGCCTCCCAGGTTCAAGCGATTCTCCTGCCTCAGCCTCCCGAGTAGCTGGGACTACAGGCACGTGCCACCATGCCCGGCTAATTTTTTTTTTTTTTTTTGTATTTTCAGTAGAGACGGGGTTTCACCGTGTTAGCCAGGATGGTCTTGATCTCCTGACCTCATGATCCACCCACCTCAGCCTCCCAAAGTGCTGGGATTACAGGTGTGAGCCATCGCCCCGGCCTATTCTTTTTTAGTAGGTTAACATTTAATGTTAATGTTACCATTCCTATTAACATTACATTAAATGTTATGATTCGTATGGTTGGAATTATTTCATTTCTGTTTATCTCCTCTGTTACTATCCTTTTTCCTTTGATCTTTGGCTTACTTTATTTTTCACTTTCCCTACTGGCTTCTTATTAATCTGTTAAATTTGTAACAATGACTCTCTACATTAGATTTAATTTTCATTTTAGAAATTGCAGCATATATTTACAATTAATTAAGTTATTATTCATAGTTAATACCATGTCATTGTACGTAAAATGTAAAAACATTGCAGTAAGTTCACTTACAGATACTACTTATTTGTGCAAATTTGCCATATACATATATTTATATATTTATATAGATTATTAATCCCATGATGCATAACTATAATTTTGACTTTAAACATTTATATGTATCTTATGTGAAAATATAATGTTTTAGTTTATTCATTTATTTATCATTTCTTATCTCTCCCTTTTGTTAGAGGTTCAGTTTTTCATGTGTTACAATTTCATTCAAACTAAAGAACTTTTACCAACTTTTCTAGTATAGATCTGTGGCAAAAATTTACTTCAGTTTTCTTTTATCTGCAAGTCTATTTAGTCTTCCTTCTTGAAGGCTATTTTTTGCTGCATTTTGCTGCATATAAATTCTGGGTTCACCAATTTTCTTTTTCCTTTTTTTTTTTTTTTTTTTTTTTTTTTTTTTTTTTTTTGCGACAGAGTCTTGCTCTGTCACCCAGGCTGGAGTGCAGTGGTGCGATCTTGGCTCATTGCAAGCTCCATATTTTTAGTGGAGACGGGGTTTCACCATGTTAGCCAGGATGGTCTTGATCTCCTGACTCATGATCCACCCGCCTCGGCCTCCCAAAGTGCTGGGATTACAGGGGTGAGCCACTGCACCTGGTCCATTTTCTGTATTTTTTAAGAAAAGATGATGACTGATGATGTTCTCCTCTCTTCTGGCTCACATGGTCTCTAATGCAATGTTAATAGTTGTATAAATTTCTGTTCCCCAGTCGTATAAATTTCCCCAGAAAGACGTGTTGTCTTTCTCTTGCTGGTTTCAAGATTTTGTCTTTATTTCTGATATGCTGCAATCTGACAGTGATGTGCAAAGGAGTGACTTTCTTCATATAAATGCTGTTTGATGTTTGCTGAACTTCTTGAAATTACAATTCATGTCTTTCTCCAAATTGGGTTCATTTTTTGCTACTACTTTTCCATTTTTTTCTATTATACCCTTTCTCCACTTTCTAACACTCCACTTATCAGTATATTAGTCCTTTGATATAATCTACTTGACTCTGAAGCTCTACTTCTGTTCTGTCTCTTTTTCAGATTACATAATTTCTGTTGAACTCTCATTGAGTCTGTCAGCTCTTTCTTTTATCAGTTTTGTTCTCATTTTAAGGATATCAAGTAAAACTTTTATCTAAGTAGGTTTTAGTTATAACATTTTCAATTTGTTTTTTAAAAATATAACTTCCATTTATCTGCCACAGTTCTACATTTTTGCATGCTTTGCAAATAACTTTCTTTTACTTTGCTGAGCATAGTTATAGTAGCTGCTTTAAAAGTCTTATCTATAATTTCAAGTTCTAGGTTAACTTGAGATAAGTCTCTGCTGATCATCTTTTCTCTTGACAATAGTTCAATGTTTTATGTTTCTTCATTGTATGAATTTGAATTATGAACTGAACAATTTGAATATTATGTGAAACGGACTCTGAATTCTGTTATGTTCTGCTAAAGAGTTCTCATATTTTCATTGTATTTGGAGATTAACTTTATTGGGCTTAAACTGCAAATTCTGTCTTCTGGGTGGCAGCTCAAATTTTAGCTCAGTTATTTTATTCTTAGCGTGGCTACTTTTAGTCTATCCCTCACAGGTCATAGTTCAGGGAAAATTCTGAATTTCAAACTGAGTTTGTTTACAGAACTGAGGATTCTCCCCACTCTCTCATTTTTTTTCCCCCATGATTACTGTGTACATTCCTGTTACTGTCATTACTCTAAACTCCATTGTATGGCTTTTCAAATCAGAACAACTGTGGTTTTCTAGCAGAGTTTTATCCATCCTCTATGAGGCAGACTTCAGCCTGACCTCAGGCTAAATGCTGTAAAACTGGAAACTTCATCTCATGCTGTGCCTTCTTCCCTGTGCCTCCTTCCCTTTCCTGGAGGATGCTGTTTTTGCTCCATACCTAGACCCTTTAGGTACTTTCTTTTTATATGTTATCCAGAACTAAATAACTATATACAGAATGTCTGTCTGATAGTAGCTTATTCAGTCATAGCAGTAGTGAAATGCTATATTTAGTTCATTTTAAACATTAGTTCAGCATTTTTTGACCACTCCTAGTATTCCAAATACTACCTTAGAAACCAGGAGACACAAATAAATAAAAATGAAAAAGTCCCTTTCCTAAGGTAGTTCACAGGTAACCTTGAAGACTGACCTGAAATACACCAGGGGTGAACAAATGATAATTGGTACAACAAATTGGACATGTTTTGTATGTATGCATATCCCTTAATCTAAGAGTAATGCTTAAATTTGGAATATCTGGAGCATAAACAACAGCAACAATAACAAAAAATAAAATCAGACAAAGAACATGTAATAGCAGCCATGTGTGTGGCCCATGTAGCCTTGAATGTGTATTTTTAAAAATCTTTATTATTTTTATTTTATTTTTATTTATTTATTTATTTTTGAGACGGAGTCTCACTCGGTTGCCAGGCTGGAATGCAGTGGTGCGATCTTGGCTCACTGCAACCTCCGACTCCCTGGTTCAAGTGATTGATTCTCCTGCCTCAGCCTCCCCAGTAGCTGGTATTAAAGGCATGCACCACGCCCAGATAATTTTTGTATTTGTAGTAGAGACCAGGTGTCACCATGTCGGCCAGGATGGTCTCAATCTCCTGACCTCATGATCCACCCACCTCAGCCTCCCAAAGTGCTGGGATTACAGGCGTGAGACACCACGCCCGGCCGCTTCAAATACTTATTATCTTCACCTGTACAGAAAAGGTTTGGTGACCTCATACATAATAAAAATGTGGCAGACATGAAAACGAACACCTTTGGAAGTGTGAAACACACCTTAGGAAGGGATCTCAAAATCTGCTTGATGGCGTCAGGAAGTATGTTTTGCACTGAGTTTAGAAGAACTTCTACAAGTTTCTTATGTTCATATTGGGATCAAGAAGTGGCCGTGGGTAGTCCAAAAAGATGTTAAAGAAAAAATTATTCAGTGACAGTTGTTAAAGCACCATAAGGCAGGCTTTATTCAGGCCCATCACTATAGATATAGAGACAACTGCAATGGTAAGGTCTTGCCACGGGGGAGAGAGATTGGGCTCAGTTCCAAATACAGCATGGCTAGTGTGAATTTGTTATAATTAGTATATATTGCGTTTACCTAAATATGTAGCTGTTAGGTTACTATGTATTAAGACATATTCACCACATATATCTTATGATGTGATGAATATAAGACATTTTCATCACATATATTAATGCATGTATTTTGCATTAATTTTGGTCTCAGGTTTTTACTTAGATAACATTTTCGCCAAGCTTTTTAAAAAATACTGGTTTGCTAAAACTGCCAGAATCTATTTTCTAGTTTTTCTACAGTCTTTATGAACCATTGTATTTAGTTAGAAAGGCTTTTCATATGAGTGGGCTTGATTTTGCTTTACTATTTTTAGCAGAAGAGGATCTTGCTGAGATGTGGAAGCAAACTGGACACTTCTCCATCACATTATTGGTTGTATCTGTCAGATTTTTAGAATGAACAAGTCTCACCACCTGTCTGCCCTCTTTTTCAGGGAGTTCCTAGGCTCCAATTACAGTGAAACATTCTACTCCATGAAAGGAGAAGCGTTCACCAGGCATCTTCAGATCATGGTATCTTATGGAACTTTCCTGTGTCTCTTCTCTAAAAGTAGTATTTCCTGATGTGATTTTGAAACCCTGTTCTATCTGTACAAGCTGCTCCAGAAAGCACTACATCAGAAATAAGTTCTGAATTGATTACTCTCACCGAAAAATTATAGTATAAAAATACGATTGTGTGGACCCTAACCTCTTACTGTGTGACAAGCAAATCATTGACTGCTAATATATCTTTTCTTTTCCTAAACTGATTTCTATACACTCAATATGGTGTTAAGTCTGGGAGAGGGTAAAGCAGGACACCAAAAATATAAGGCACCTTATGAGGCTGTGATCAAGCTACATGGATAAAATCTGAAGCTATGAAACAAGTTTAAAATCTCCATTCATTGATCCTTTTGTGATTCTCACCCCTTTACCCAGTTTTTCTGATGCACCAATATTGAGGTCTTTTTTTCAATCCTCAAATGACTTTTTGTTCATTTGTTATTAATGTAATTCCATTAATTTTAATAAAATCTAGATATAGATTTTATTTTTATACCCCCATTGCTTTTTTGCAAAGCAGGTCCTCTGTAACCTTCCAAGAACATTACATTTACCAAAACTATACATTTAAAAAAGTATTTCCTCCATTTAAAGCAACAGTCAACTTTTTTTTCTTTTTTTGAGATGGAGTGTCACTTTTTTTTTTTTTTTTTTGAGATGGAGTCTCACTCTTTGGCCAGGCTGGAGTGCAGTGGCACAATTTAACTCACCGCAACCTTCATCTCCCGGGTTCAAGCGATTCTCCTGCCTCAGCCTCCCGAGTAGCTGGGACTGCAGGCACATGCCACCACGCCCGACTAATTTTTGTATTTTCAGTAGAGGCGGGGTTTCACCATGTTGGCCAGGATGGTCTCGATCCCTTGGCCTCAGGATTCTCCCGCCTTGACATCCCAAAGTGCTGGAATTACAGGCATGAGCCACTGTGCCCGGCTGCAACTTCCAACTTCTATGAGAGCTAAGTCTTTATGCAATCTTCAAAATAGGACAAGAGGAAAACTGGGTAACATTCTTTGATGCAGGGGGTGGGTTATTTGTGAGAGTGTGAGGTCACTGGAAGACCATAGAAAGTGTCATCCATAGGTAGGATTTGAACACATGGAAATGATGGGAAAAATAATTATCTGATTGGACTACCACGGGCAGAGCATCAAGGAAGGAGTAAAAAAGACACCAATTTGATTGAAACAGGCCAGAGAGAAAGGCGTTAGGGGAGCTGGTTGGAGAGGGAGACCTAGTTTTCATGATCATCAAGCATTTGTCTTGATTTCATGGGCAACTGGGAAAAATTATAGTATTATCACAGAAGGGTTAGTTTGATAAAAATTATAGGGTGGATTAAGAACTTATATTTCTAAGGAAAATGGTCACAATTCTAAAACTACTGTCATCATTAATACACTATAAAACTTGTAGAGGAAGAATCTATACTTTGCTTTACACAAAATAATCACATAATTAAGGTAAAAGGCCTCTGAAGCAGGCTCAAATATTTCCAAATGAAAAAATTTAATGAATGAATGCATGAACAAATATCAATGCAATTTGTCAAAATAAAATATTGATATATTCCAAACAGAAAATATTTAGATATTAATATCTATATAATGCCAATATTTATAGATATAGTAATAAAGTCTTCTTCTATTTTAGGATCACTGTTTTTACCAAGGATCCATAGTACATGAATATGATTCAGCTGCCAGTATCAGTACGTGTAATGGTCTAAGGTAAGGCAGAATATCTTTCGTTTTCCTTTATGAGTTTTCCTATGGATTTTCAAAGAAATTAACTTCGTTGATTTTCTTTTATCACTCCTGGTATACAGAAAAATGAATAAGAAGAAAGTTGCTGTGCACTTTTAGCAGTTTCAGCTCTAGCCTATGATTTGAGTTTTGACAAACAGATGTCCATTGCATAGTCCTGAACGAGACATGCTTTGCAGTATATAAATAAGGGATTCATATTTGGAAGATTACTGATAATCATTTAGTCTGGCCTCTCATTTTATTGATCAGGATACTGACTGAAATTAGAAACTGTCTCCTGAATATTTCATTTGCTAGTGGTAAAATTGAGTCCAAAACCCAGGTCTTTTGAATACTAGTTTTGTGAATTCCCATTATGCCGTGAGGCTTGACCCATTTAGTTTTTACTAAATCCAGCTGTGTTTGCAGCCTCGTGAAAGTAAAAATTCAGAAGTAAGGCCTATAGTTCTCTATAGATCATAGGCTCATGAACAAAGAAGGATGATGTAGAGAGGTAAAGAGTAGAAGAACAAGGAAGTTTTGTCTTTAATTATGGGAAATTTACTTGACTAGTTCTTAGTATTTTCAAGAATGAGAACCCCTTTAGTGACACAATTACCATATATTAGTATTTTTACTTTCATATATTTACTTTTATATATATTCCACGTCGTGATAGACATAGAAACTCACATAATTTTTGCAATAAGTCATAAGACTTGACAGCGGTCCACAACCACCAGTGGGACTTGCTACCCTACCTGTACTCAAAGCAGATATTAGGCTGTGCAACTTCTGAAAATCTAGTAAGTTGACTCTTAGAAAAAAGTATTGATTCAGTCAAAGGCTACGTATCATCACATTTCCTTACCACTGAAAGCACCCTCCTACGTGTTCATGAGGCGCTGGCTTTGTAGTTTCTCTTTCTTGAAAAGACAAAGTCAGTGCAATGAAATAGAGCAACTATAGACCTTGAATATACATTGTGTTCCCAATTTCTACAGGGGATTCTTCAGAGTAAATGACCAAAGATACCTCATTGAACCAGTGAAATACTCAGATGAGGGAGAACATTTGGTGTTCAAATATAACCCGAGGGTGCCATATGTTGCCAATTATTCCTGTACAGAGCTTAATTTTACCAGGAAAACTGTTCCAGGCGATACTGAATCTGAAGGAGACCCCAAAATGAAAGTGAGTATTATTAAGTCATCTTTACCCCAAATGAAACACCTTTTATTTTCTTGATGATGTCTAGGGAGAAAGCATGAGTCTAGCTAGTGAAATGTATGTGTTACTTTGAGTCTGGCACTTTATCTGATATTTGAAATTTGAAAACTTTTGTTTCAGTTATCTATGTAAAAAGTTTATTTTCATAGAGTAAATCTGTTTGTTTCATGAGTTTCAACAAAGGATGATTCTACAATCCTACGTATAGATTGATAGCACTGGGGCTATGAGTAGTTGGAAATAATGGAATTTTCAATGTCCTAAAACATAATCTAGAGATATTATCTTTCCTTGTCTTCCCTGACATTTTTTTGCAGAATTATTGATGGCAAGCTATGGTCAGCCCTTTTTATCATCCAAATATTTTAATGGTTAAGGACAATTAAGGATAAAACAAGTTCAGTTTCTGGTGGGATGGTTGTATAAACATAGTCCTTGGAGCTTTAGGTTTTTCTACACAACTAATCTATATCTCCTTAAATTCCCGTGGATGTTAGCCTGTAAACTACATTGTTGTTTTTCTTTTTCATATGTCCTTGATTCATATACTGTCTGAAACATACTATATGCCTAATGGATGTTTCTTGATTGAATAAATCAACAAATAAATGATTACCTAGTCCATAGAAAAATGATTTAGCCAAATCTTTGAACAATTTACCTCTGGTTTGTCCTCAGAGAATGTGTACATACCTCGGTGCATGCATACTGAAACCTGAACACTTAGAAGAATCTCCTGGTATTGGTGTTTCATAGACATAAAAGATCAGCCAGGCACGGTGGCTCATGCTTCATGCCTATAATCACAACACTTTGGGAGGCTGAGGCAGGTGGATCATTTGAGGTCAGAGTTTGAGACCAGCCTGGCCAACATGGTGAAACCCCGTGTCTACTAAAAATACAAAAAATTGGCCAGGCAGTAGTGGCGTGTGCCTATAATCCCAGTTACTTGGGAGGCTGAGGAAGAAGAATGGCTTGAACTCAGGAGGTGGAGGCTGCAGTGAGCTAAGATCTTGCCACTGCACTCTAGTCTGGGTGACAGAGTGAGACCCTTTCTCAAAAGAAAAATAAATAAATATATAAAAATAAAAATAAAAGATCTATAATTAGCAAAATTTATACATGTTTCCTTGGAATTGAGACTACTGAAAATTAGAAAGTTGAGAGGCAGGGGAAGGAGTACAAGAAATGCAGTCGGTCCTATTACTCCATCCTCTGTTTTAACTGTCAGGTACAGATGGATGTTTTTCACACAAGCTTACTAATGAAGCACTGACTCAGTAAATGAAGAAAACAAAACCTAAATGTTAAAGTATGAGTTTATGATTCTTTACAACTCTTATTTCACCTGAAAGCCTAAACAAAGCATTAGGAAAAAGAGCTAATCCATGCTGGACTTAATACCAAGTGATGGTTTGATGGGTGCTGCAAACCACGATGGCACACATTTACCTACATAACAAACCCACACATCCTGCACATGCAGCCTGGAAATTAAAAAATAAAATAATTTTTTTTAAAAAAAGAAAAGATAAAAAGAACAAATAGGAAATACTACAATCCGATATATAGGACCCCATGTTTAATCATATAGTAGATCTTATTTAGATAAATTTATATAATTTTTATATATTCATGTGCCTCCCCATTTTGTATCAATAATATTAACATTTCTTATCTTGAAAATATTAGTTTTTTTTTTCCAACTTAAAGGGTTAAGATAAAAAGTGTTTAATATACTTCAACTGGATTTTCCTTAAATTTACAGGCTATCCATAATGAAAAGTACATTGAATTGTTCATTGTTGCTGATGATACTGTGGTAAGTTTTCAGCTGAACATATCTCTCTTTATTCTTCCTTGTAGAACTTGTAGTTATGATTCTAGCATAGAGAAAAAGGTATTCTAATCAGAGTTCCATTCTAGGCTCAAAGTCCTATTTTTAGTTTTCCAAAGCAGATGTATATAAGAGACTAGGGTCCTTTGCCACAATAGCAGACTAACCCAAAATAGAACACCTGTCCCCATTAAGAATGTATGGAAATGCTGAATGACATACAAAAAATTGAAAACATTTTAGCAACCTATTGTTAAGCTCAAAAGAAAAAGTGGAAAATCTACAACTACTAAAAACGAAGAAGAAAATCTCTGTCAGAACAGTAAGTAAAATTTAAAGGCTTGGTGATCCCGATATATAGAATGCAAAAAGAGGCAATTAAGAAATTAAACCCCTGAGAAGCAAAATACTGAAATTTGGAAAGGAGACCTCTGCATCATTCTCAGAGTCATAAAGGGCTGCCCATCTCGGAAAAGGGAGCTAGAAACGCTCCACAGAAACTGCAAGAAATAAAGGAAATTTTCTGTCTGCCTGTAGCCATGAGCAGGTAAAATGTTACACATGGGAAAACAAATCTGTTTGTGTTATGCACAGATGTGGGACATGATATTATATATTTCTTCAGATGCAGCATTGCCAAGCAAACTTTTTAATATAAAAACTTATTAGAGGCCTGCTAAACTGCTGGAGGTCAAGTCAAAAATGCCCTAAAATGACTCTTTAATAATCTAAGATAAAATGAACTACATAAGGAAGCCAACCAACTTAAAGAAAAGGAAAATAAGCTCTCCAGGATCTGTAAATCATCCAGCGATATTTCAGACTATGCTATAACATTAAATTATATATTTTAAGTTATTAAAGATGTAAAGATGAATAAAAATGATGTTAAAATAACTAGAAAAGACTGGAAAACAGGGCAGGCATACTTGAAAAACTACCTGTTTTAACATTTATAAAAGGAAAAAGTATATACCCTTGGAAAAATTAAACAGAAGATTAGACGCATGTGAAGAAATAATTAGTGAATTGGAGAGTGGAGGAGTTAGAGAAACAACCATTTCTCCAGAGAAATAATAAGTTGGAAACTGTAAAAGAGAACATAAGAGATATTAATTCAGAATATGAAGTTTATAAAGAGTGAATGGGAATGACTGGATGACAGATGACAAATGAGAGGCAATTCTTGAGAATCTTCCAGAAGGAAAGGAATAAACAAATCAGGTAACATTGTAGAAAAATTTCTGAATATCAAAGACAAAGAAAAAATCTTTTAAAATCAATTATAAGAAAGAGATAGATTGACTATAAGTAAATCACAAACAGAGCAT
Organism: Macaca nemestrina; assembly: GCF_043159975.1. Taxonomy (NCBI): domain Eukaryota; kingdom Metazoa; phylum Chordata; class Mammalia; order Primates; family Cercopithecidae; genus Macaca; species Macaca nemestrina. Next base: position 130,001,657 of record NC_092132.1, on the reverse strand, counting down.
ACCTTTCAAACAACAGAAGACATAGTTTCTAGAACAATATGTTCAAACAGCTAATGCAAAATGTAAAATTTAAATTGAGTACTAAAATATCAGGCAAGGATAAAGGCTGGGAGAAAGAAATCATACTTAAAATGTTCTATGGGAATTTTAGATTAGGAATGTAAAGGTAGTCACAATTTTACACTTGGTAAGTAAAGTATGGGTGTTAAAATTTTAATTGTAATCACTATTAACCTAGCAATTAGAATGTAAATATCCCAAAACAGTAGAGGGGGATAGATGGATTTGAACATTAAAAAAAAAAAAAAGACCAATCCAACAGAAAGTCTCAAAGAAAATACACACATGCACACATATGCCAACAGTCATGCACCGCATAACAATGTTTTGGTCAATAGACCACATATATGAAAGTGGTCCCATTGGATGATAATGAAAAATTCCTACACTAGTGACATCGTAGCCATCATAAAATTATAGCACAATGTTTCACTCATGTGTCTGTGGTGATGCTGGTGTAAACAAACCTACCACATTGCCAGTTATATGAAAGTACAGCACATACAATTATGTATAGTACACAATACTTGATAATAAAAAACAACTATGTTGCTGGTTTATGTATTCACCATGTTATATTTTTTATTGTTATTTTATAGGGTATTCTTATTGATATATTTAAAAAGTTAACTGTAAAAGAGACTCAGGTGGGTCCTTCAGGAGGTATTCCAGGAGAAGGCATTGTTATCATAGGAGATGGCAGCTATATGTATATAATTGCCCCAAAGACCTTCCAGGGGGACAAGTTATGGAGGTGGAAGACAATGATATTGGTGATCCTGATTTTGTGTAGGTTTAGGCTAATATGTGTGGTTTTTGTCTTAGTTTTTAACAAAAATTTAAAAAGTAAAAATAAAAATTAGAAAAAAGATTACAGAATATAGATATAACAAAAAATATTTTTGTACAGCTGTACAATGTGTTTGTATTTTAAACTGTTGTCTAAAAAGTCAAAAGTTCAAAAATTTTTAGTTTATAAAGTAAAAAAGTTACAGTAAGCCAAGCTTAATTTATTATTAAAGAAATAAAATTATACTTGTATAAATATAGTGGAGCCAAGTGTACAGTGTTTATAAAGTTCACCGTGAGGTACAGTAATGTCCTAGGCCTTTACATTCACTCACTGATTCATTCATTGATTCACTCAGAGAAACCTTCAGTCCTGTAAGCTCCATTCATAATTAGTTCCCCAGGAGGCATACCAGTTTTTTATTTTTTATTTTTTGTCATTTATAACATTTTTTGTACTTTTCCTAAGTTTACATATACAAAAAGCATTATGTTACAATTGCCTACAATATTCAGTATAGTAACCTGCCCTATAGGTTTGTAGCCTAGGAGCACTAGGCTATACCATATGGTATACATGTGTAGTAGGTTATAACATCTAGGTTTGTGTAAGTATGCTTTATGATGTTTGCACAATGATGAAATCACCTAAGAATGCATTTCTCAGAATATATTCCCATTGTTAAGCAATGTATGACTATATTACATATATACATACATACATATAGAATTGTAAATACAAAAATAAAATATGTGAAAGTAATTCCAAATGTGTCAGAAATTAGAGTAAATGTAACAATTACATCTGCCTGTTAGAGGTTAGAAAGTCTTGACCAGGCATGGTGGCTCATGCCTGTAATCCCAGCACTTTGGGAGGCCAAGGCGGGTGGCTCATCTGAGGTCAGGAGTTCAAGACCAGCCTGACCAACACAGTGAAACCCCGTCTCTACTAAAAATATGAAAATTAGCTGGGCGAGGTGGCATGCGCCTGTAATCCCAGGTTCTCAGGAGGTTGAGGCAGGAGAATTGCTTGAATCTGGGAGGTGGAGGTTGCAGTGAGCTGAGATCACGCCACTGCACTCCCACCTGGGTGACAGAGTGAGACTCCCTCCATCTCCCAAAATACAAAACAAAACAACAACAAAAAAAGAAGTTAGAAAGTCTCAAACTGTATATATAAAAAAGGATATTATGACATTTATAAGAAATATAGCTAAACTTCTCAGAAACTTGAAAAATCTCATTAAATAATAACATAAAGTAGATCTTTCCCCCCAAAAAGATATCTTATTATTTTAATAGTATGTAAAGCATAATTTATGATTTAAAACGTTATTTGAGATAAATTGGAAAATTAATTAGAAAAAGAGTACCAGAAGGACATAAAATATGAAAACACCTAAAAACAAAGTATAAAAAGATAACAAAAATGTAACAGGCTTGCCAGAGAAAGCAGGGTATTTTTTAGCTCTTCTCTATCAGAAAATTTTAAGTCAAGAGGAATAGCTTCAGCAAAAATTGATAAGATTTGAACTACAAAAATGTAAGTTGGATCTAACCAATTGATATACTACCTTGCATTTTTTTAAAAAGAATATGTATATTTTTCATGTACAAATAACATATGTGAAAAAATTAACAGGGTATCTGGCCACAAAGAAAATAAATAGAAATAACAAAGAGATATCATAAGATCACTTTTTGCTTTTTTACCACAACCAAATTAGAAGTTATAACAAAAATTGTTTAATTAGACCATTAAAAGACAATTGGTTGGGAAACTTAAAGCAAAATATATTTCCAAATATTAATTGTCTAAAAAATTAAATCTGAAATTATGGACTCTTTATAACTGACCAAAAACAAAAAAACACTAAAGTAAAATTTACTCGATACAGGTAGCATACCAGTATTTAGACATTTGTCAATTTAAACAGTTTTATTAAGAAAAAAGAAAGAAAATAAAGAGACTAAGAGTCCAACTAGAGAGATTTGAAAACGAAACAGTATAAATCCAAAGAAGATAGAAAGAGGAAAGTTATTTAACAATGAGAAAAATCAATAAAACCACAAGGCGAAACAAAAGACAAAAAAACGTCCAGTGGAGTAGTTCAACAGAGCCGAGTACTAGTTCTCTGAAAACATTAATGAAATAGACAAGCTTCTGACAATGCCGATTAAAAAGAATAAAAATATATGTAAAGTTAGAAAATAAAATATAATTATAAATAAAATTAAGGTTACACATCATTAAAATATACGAAGAACTATGTACCAATAAATTTATAAACAGAAGTATGTAGTTAAATGTTATCAAGCTGACTCAACAATAAATAGGAAATCCCAAAAATATTTACAACAAATTTGAAAAATTACATAAGTAGGCCACAACCTATCAACAAATAAAGACACCAGGCTCAGACTAGTTTGGTGACAAGTTTTACCAAAGTTTGTTGTAATAAATAACCTTACCTTTTACAAACTGTTCCAAAGAATAGGAAAAGAGGAAAAAATCCCACATTTTATATCGTTATTCTAATCTTTGTATTATTTATCTACCACTGTGTCATAAACTAATCAAAACCTGGTAGGTAATCAATGACTCATGCAGCTGCAATAATCTATTGACTCCACTGACTGGCTAGTCTAAGATGGCCACGGTCATTTGCCTGGGACATGGTATTGGGTTTCAGCTGGCCATGTCTCTCCAGTAGCCTAGCTGGTTGTGCTTTCTTGCATCATAGCTGGGCATCAAAGCATCAAAAGAGAGGAGAGGCTCCAAGGTGCAAGAGCCTTTCAAGCTTCTGTTTGTACATGTTTACATGTCTCACCCAAAGTAAGTCATATGTCCAAGCCTAGAATCAACGTTGGAGGAAACTTATAAAAAGATACAGATACCTGTAAGAGTGATTCCTTGAGTCATTACAATAACAATCTATGACAACTGATAATATTGGTAACAAATCTAGACGTGATCTTATGAGAAAGTAAAATTATAAGCTAATTTCACTTATAAATGCAACTTCAAATGTCCAAGAAATATTTGCAGACCCAAGCCAAGATATATCCATAAACAGTTTACATGAGAGTGATGGTTTCCTCCAGTGATGTGAATATTGCTTTGCTTTGACATGAATAGATATTTTTAAATTGATAATCTCAAATATATATATATATATATAAGGTATTTGTGTATGTATACACACATATAATTCAACACTCATTCATAATAAAACTCTTAGGATATAAAAAATGGAAGAAAATAAAGTAAATTTACCAAACTCCTGTTTAGTATAAACATTAAACTTATTAATAAAATGCTGGCAGTTTTCCTCCAAAATTGGGAATAAGGTACATATGCTCATTGTCACCAGATGTTTTTAGCATTTTTACTGAAATTCCCAGCCAATGTAATAAGAAAAAAAAGGTAAGACCCATTTTAATTGAAAAGATATAACATTTTTACACATTAAAAATAGAGGAAACTGTAGTTAACCTATGAAAAAAATTTTAAATTGAAATTGTAAGTTCTAAGCACTAAACAGATAGGCCTACTCTATCATGTTGCTGAGAAATTTTAAAAAGAGTGCTAAGAGACACTATGCTCTTAATAATAATATACGTGTTATCAAAGACTAAGAACAGGTTATTAAAATTTTTACTCAGATACTAGGAGAAGGGTTGCTTGGTGTTATTTTAGTTGCATTAAACTGGGCTTTATGTGTATAGCTCTTGCACGTGCTGCTTTAATACCGTCTTAAAATATTTAAGGGTTTCTTTATTTACGTAAGTTCCTATGGTAAATCATCCATTTTCATTTGACAAATAGTTAATGTGCGTTCAGTATGCTAGGTTCTGAGTATTAATGATATATATGATAGCCAAACAAAAAGAGCAGCAGAGGTCAGGTGTGGTGGCTCACACCTGTAATCCCAGCACTTTGGGAAGCCAAAGTGGGAGGACTGTTTGAGACCAGGAGTTTGAGACCAGCCTGGGCAACAGAGCGAGACCCCATCACTACAAAAAAAAAGAAGGAAAAAAAAATAGCTGGGTGTGGTGGTGTGTACCTGTGAATCTAACTACACAGGAGGCTGAGACAGGAGGATCAAATGAGCCCAGGAGGTCAAGGCTGCAATGAGTCATGTTCACGCCAATGCACTCCAGCCTGGATGATAGAGCAAGACCTTGTCTGGAGGAACAACAACAATAAAAAGGGCAAGAAAGCAAGAGAAGGGTAGAAAATGTGAGCATTCCGATCAAATAAAATAAGGAAACCAAAGGCAGTCTTTGGAAACATGTTGAGAAGTTTACATATCTTGAAGATAGTGTGGAATTCTCAGCAGGGAAGTTAAGTGAGGATATGGATGATACACTGACAGCTAGCAAGTTGAAAAAGAAGAGCAGAACACAAATGTCTGAATCCTGGGGAACACCAACTACTAAATAAAGATTTGGCAATAAAAGTACAAAGCTCATACCTAACCATTCCTCTTCCCTCTCCTCTGGTTGAAAATCACTGATTGATAAAGTACCTAATCTTTGTGATCCCTAAAATAGCCTCAGAATCTCTCTCCACAGTGAATTTTAGGCAATGACTTTTGGGTACTTCTTATCTATCAAGCAATCAGTGGAAATCCTGTTGGGAAACATATTTGTCATCCAGTATTTAAAAGGATAATGGGAACGCACAATAAAATAGCAGGAGTGTACGGGGTAATAGAAACCAAGAAGTTAAGAAATTTATTGAAATTGAAAATGGTCAACATTAAATGTGGACAAGATGACCAGAAAGGAAAATATATTCACAATTTATTTGATAATTAAGAGAATATTTGTGGGTTTTTAAAAATAGTTTCAATGGAATAGTGGCAGTTATAATCAGAGTGTAGTAGGTTGAGTAGGTGGGAGATGAAAATTGAAGAATGCTATATCTTAGCATTATTTTGATATTTAACGTAACAGGAGAGCAATGGGATGGTAACAAGCAGATACTTGTAAGATTCAGGAAAGACAAGTTAATTTCTTATTTTTATTATGAAAGAAGTTTGACCATTTGCATTTATCCCTACAGTACACCTTATGTTATTATTAAGTACATTTGATCAAGTCTAAATTGATAATTGATACAAGATCCCAATGGTACAAAAAGGGAATGCAGTTAAAAGGAGAGAACAAAAGTCAGAATAGACGGGACATGAAAGTCTGGTTTGCCCTCATGGCTGTTTCCTGGAGGGAAGGGGTAGCTACACTTTCCTGTCCCTGTTCAGCATATCTCCGGCTCCAGTGGGGTTTTTTTTATTACATATTCTTTACTTTGTGAACACCAAGGACACAGAAGGGTTAATAAAGTTGCTGTTCTTTGCCATATATTGATTGCTTTGTAGCTTTAATAGGTTTGTTTCATCTATATGATAAAAAATGGACTCTAAAGAACACTAATCAGTTGGTTTAATAAATTAATGTAATGTAGTATAATGTAATGTGGAAAGGAAACAAAGTTAGAAGGAAAAACTTGAAGTAATACTAAACCTAAGCACGTCTTTAGGAGAGCTGTATTTAGTTATTTTATATCAAAAACTTATTTAAGTTGTCTGGTGTTTAGCTGAATGAAAGGAGTTCTCTTTCTTCATTAGACCAATGATTTTTTTTCTTTGTAATAGCTGACGATGAATGAAGTATTTTGTTGAGCTTTTATGTAACTCCTATTGTTAATGAATATTAATATGATATTTATATTTCCAGTATCGCAGGAATAGTCATCCTCACAATAAACTAAGGAACCGAATTTGGGGAATGGTCAATTTTGTCAACATGGTAAGGTTTGATATAGTTTTTGAATCAAGCCAATAATATGAGTGCAAAGAACCTTTCAGCACAGATCTCTGCCGGACTATTGTAGTCACCTGATATTAAGGGAGTACAAAGCACAAAGATTCACCAAGTAGACTCATAACAAAAATCCACGGGAAAAAGTAATAACAACAAACCACAGCTCTGAATTTTCAATTTTCGATGTAAATGGCATTTAATATTGAAATAAGTTTCAAAACTTGGTCTCTAACCACAAAATTTATGAAGCAATGTACAAAGAATATGAAAATCAATCACTATAAACCAAATCGCACTACTTTAAATCACTGCTCTGTGAAGTTGTATAATGAAAAGTCTTTTAAGCTATAATTTGTTGTCCATGGTTTGGCATAGAAAGTGGAGCGTTTCAGTAAAATATATTAAAATGCTTAATTTGTCTAAATTAGAATGAGGTATACAACCCTTTTAAAAAAACAAATTGTGAATTGCAACACATTTTTTTTTTTTTTTTTTTTTTTTTGCTGACTCATTCTGAGACACCTCAGCCCTATTACTAGGATAAAGAGACCCCATAGGAAAAAGCTGTAAGGAAGGCCCCTCTAGGCCAATGGTTACTAATTCACCAGTTGAGGGACATTTAATCTGCTTGTAGTTTTTTTTTTTTTTTTTTTTTTGAGACGGAGTCTCACTCTGTGGCCCAGGCTGGAGTGCAGTGGCCGGATCTCAGCTCACTGCAGCTCCGCCTCCCGGGTTTACGCCATTCTCCTGCCTCAGCCTCCCGAGTAGTTGGGACTACAGGCGCCCGCCACCTCGCCCGGCTAGTTTTTTGTATTTTTAGTAGAGACGGGGTTTCACTGTGTTAGCCAGGCTGGTCTCGATCTCCTGACCTCGTGATCCGCCCGTCTCGGCCTCCCAAAGTGCTGGGATTACAGGCTTGAGCCACCGCGCCCGGCTAATCTGCTTGTAGTTTTTGGCTATTGTAAATACAATGGCTTTAAACATTTGTGTATAGTTGTATGTGCAATTATAAAATTTCATTTTTCTTTGGTAAATAACGAAGAAGTAGAAATACTGGGTCATATGGAACGTGTATGCTTCTTTACAGTAATATATTCTTTGAAAGAAAGTTACTATGCACAGCTCACACTTAAGAAGTGTAAATTATGCTCTTCCTCCTTGACAATGGAGCATCTACATAAATTGCTTGAAATTTTTCTACGCAAGAGATTTATCTCTTTTCTTCCATTAACATGTATTTAATAATTTATTTATATCAGTGGATATTTATTTCGTACTTTGAGTTACAACCTAACACTACTTTATTTTGTTGCTCACATTGTTTCACTTTTGTCCATTGGGCAATATTTCAGCTGGTCTATGTGTCCCTTTGGCATACCCTCATCAGTGTATGTGTGTCTGTGTGTGTGTGTGTGTGTGTGTGTGGTATTTATAGTGTTGGATTCTATGAACTTCTTGGATCTGTGATTTGCTGTTTTATACTATTTTTGAAAATTATTGACCATGATCTCTTCAAATATTTCTTCTGCCTTCTTATCTCTCTTCTCTTTGTTGTATTTCTATTATATGAATATTAGATCTTGTGGTTTTCCCACAGCTTTGGACCTTCCCCTATGTGGTTTTCACTCTTAACTCTTTGTGTTTCCATTTGGCTAATATTTTTTTGGCCAACAGGATTCTTTCCTCACCCATGTCTAGCTTACTGATGTACTCATCAATGGTATTCTGTGTGTCTACTATATATGTACTCTGCTATTTTCATCCACTCTCTTTTATAGTTTCCACCTCTCTGCTGAAATTCCCTCATCTTTTCAAGCTTGTTTTTCAATATATTCATTTTTTTTATTACTACATAACAAGTTACCACAAACCTAGCACCTTAGAACAATACTCATTAACGATCTCACAATTTTTGTAGGCAGGAATCTGGGTACAGCATAACTGGGTTCTCTGCTCAGGATCTCAGAATGAGGAAATCGGGCCTGGCGATCTCAGCTTGTTATTGTTAGCAGAATTTAGTTCATGCAGTTGCAGGATTGAAGTCCTCAAATTCTTGCTGGCTGTCTGCTGGGGCCATCTCAGTTACTGGGGCCCCTGACAATTTCTTACCACACAGTGCTCTCTTGGACCCTTTTACAACATGTCAGGTTTCTTCTTTGGGCCACCAGGAGAAATGCTGCCGCTTCAAATTACTAGACTTGTTTTAAAAGATTAAATTAGGTCTACCTACAGTAAGTTCACTGTTATTCAACTCAGAATCCTCTGATTTGGGTACCTTAATTGCATCTGAAAAGCTGTAAGCTCCCTTTATCTTTGTGCTGTATCATAACCTAAATATACTAATGAAATTCATCATACTCACAGTGCTGCCCACATTGAAAGGGAGGTCATTCCACAGTGTGTTAGTGTCCAGGAACAGGAATCCTTGGGGGCCATCTTAGAATTCTGCAAACCACATCCATCTTTTCCATTAGAGCCTTCAACATATTACTGATAACTAATTTAAATTTCCCATCAGACAATTTCAGCATGTGGGTCATCTATGAGTTTAGTTTTGTCAGCTCTTTTCTCTCCAACAGTGGGTAGTCTTTTCATGCTCTTTTGTATGTTCTTTAATGTTTTATTGGATAGTAGACAGTATGCATAGTAGAGTCTAACAAAATAGTATTTATGCCTGAAATGGTGCACTTCTTCTTTTGCTAGGTCATTAACATGTGGAAGTCGATTAATCTGGTCAGAAATTGAGCTGGTTTTGCTGTTGCTACTGCTACCTGCAGTGAACTATCAACTGCGTATTCATCTAGTGTTACTTTGTGCATAGGATGGGTCCTGCATTGTTGGAGAGCTTTTCCCCTTATTTCTGTTCCATTCTCAACTTTAGGCTTTGACAGCCAGCACCTCCCTTCACATTCTCACCCCTTCTTCAATAGTGGCCTGTTGTTTGCTCCTCAGTGCCTTCTAGCCTAGTTATGGGGCCCAGAGCACTTTCTATTATCCTGATTTAACCTCAGTCTTAGGGAAGCCCTGTCCATGGGTCATTGGCTGAGTATTTCTCAGTGTTCATTTTCCTCTCCATTGGTAGGAGATCCCGAATGGTCTGGGTTCAGGACAGTTTCCCACCTCTCCTCCAGGAGTAGAAGCCTATTTTTGTTTTGATTTGCTTTGTTTTGTTTTCCTTTTCTTCAGCTGTAATAAATTTTGATTTGAGTTCTGGGGGGAAAATTTGCTATAGCTCCCTTGGCAGCTTAAGGCTTGTGTTCCTTGGGGAAAGAGTTCGGTAGATGTTATAATTTTTTGCAAAGCAGCAATTCTCCCCTTCTTCAGGCCCACCCCACTGAGAGAGGTCATCTTGAAACTCCCTCTCTGTCCCCCACTGTGGTTGTCGGCATCCACGGAGGCCCATGGAGATCAATCTGTGTGCGGACCTGAGATCCCTGTGTCTGGATCTCCATGGGGCTCTGCATTCTCCTTTTCTCCCATACTTGGCCTTAAGCAATTCATTAATGATATTTGGTCAATTATTTCTACCCGTTAATAAAGTGCTCACCATCTTTCTTTCTCGTTATCTGCCACAAGGGAAGTGTTCTGGCACCACCTCTCCTTGAAGGAGACTGTCTTTGCCTAAGGTTCAGGCACACTTGTTGGCCCTATTGCCTCAGTTCTCAGGTGGACTCAGAAAAAAATATATGATTTTGTAGTTTCTCTGGCTTGTCCTTTTTGTCAGGGTAGAGGCAACATTCTTTCTAACTTCATACATTGTAGGCAGAAGCAGAACTTCTCCCAACTATTTCAATTTATGTCTGTGGAAATTGAAAATTTTCCCCATGCCTTTTTGTAAGAGGGAGGAAGGAACAATGTGGAGTGCAATGATTACATCTCATAATCACTTCTGTTTTCTTCCATTCCTTTTATCTTACAATTATGTCTTTTATCACTTCCCTGGCATTGACCCCAACTCAAGATTAAAACTCTCTCCTTGGTTTCTAATCTTCAAATAAACATACATATAAAACCATTGCATAGTGCTGAACTTTTACTGAAGATTTGTAGTTTAGATTGGGAGGTTACATAGCACATTATAAAACAAACAATTTAAGGTAACAAAGTCTAAAAGCCTGTGTGCCTGGCCATTGTGTCCCTTCTTACTGACCCTTTATTATCCTTCACAGAGCCCATACTCATATTATTTCACTGGGTCCTTTCTTATTTTGACTTTCATTATGTCTTCACCCCTTTTAACTTAGAGATTCCACAGTTATTTCCCTACTATAAAGAGCAGTTCAATTCTCCACAACCTTCCATATGTGTGTATCCAAAACTATCCAAGAATTTAGCAGATAAAGCATGGCTTTTATTTTATAAGATTTGTTCTTATGAGAAGAAAATATAATCAGAATGACAAATAATATTTCCTTTTGCACTTGTGTGTAGTCTTGTAAATGTAAAGCCCACTTATGAATAGAGAGGGTCCGAAAATCCCAGGTTAAAATTGTTGCTATGTCGTACTTAATTTCTAAAGTTTACCACACATTAAGATTAGGGCCAAGAGCCTGGTGTGGTGGCTCATGCTTGTAATCCCAACACTTTGGAAGATCAAGGCAGGAGAATCACTGAGCCCAGGAGTTCAAAACTAGACTGGGCAACAAAGTGAGACATCATTCCAACAAAAAAAAAAAGAAGAAAGGAAAGGAAAGGAAGAAAGAGAGAGAGAGAGAGAGAGAGAGAAAGAAAGAAAGAAAGAAAGAAAGAAAGAAAGAAAGAAAGAAAGAAAGAAAGAAAGAAAGAAAGAAAGAAAGAAAGAAAGAGAGAAATGAAGGAAGGAAGGAAGGAAGGAAGGAAGGAAGGAAGGAAGGAAGGAAGGAAGGAAGGAAGGAAGGAAGGAAAGAAAGAGAAAGAAAGAAAGACAGGTGCAGTGGTATGTGCCTGTAGTTCCAACTACTCAGGAAACTGAGGTGGGAGGATCCTTTGAGCCCAGGATTTCAACTTTGCAATGAGCTATGATTCACCACTGCACTCCAGACTGGGTGACAGAGTGAGACCCTATCTCAAAAACAAACAAACAAAAAATTTAGGGCCAAGAGGAATAAGGATGCATATCACAGGCTTTATAGATTTGAAGTCAGAGTTTGACTAGATGTCTAACTTCAGGAGAGTTTAAAAGGCATCTAATTCTCATGATTATGAACTGACCTTTTTGGCCTCTATTGACACATGGAATTGAGTATATTCATATCTTGCAGGTTACGAAAAGTAGAATATTAACACAAGTTTATTGTTACAGGAATGATATAAGTATTACCCTTCTTATTGACTAGTTACATTGCCTAGTAACATTGTATGAATGATCATTCCATTTCCGTTTGTTCAGTGTTGATACTTTATCATTCACTGTCTTTCAACCTACTTGTACTGACTGTTGTGGAATATAAAACTGATACAACACATAGTCCTTTCTCTCAAAATTCCCATAACAATTGCATAAACTCCAACTTCTTTTGTCCTGGCATAAAAGTACCTATCACCCAGGTGTTTACAAAGCAGGTAGAAATAGGTGTGAGGTTTATAGGCTACAACTATTTCTGCCTGCTTAGAGCAATCCCTAGTAACATTTCTCAGATTTAAAAAAAAGGTAGTTACAGAAATCAAACATAAAGATCGAACACAGCAGGTAAGTTTTTGAAAACCAATACCAACTTTCTAACCTGTCACAGAACGAACCCTTGGCTTAAAGTATGAAGGTGAATAAAGAGCAGTCACACCACCTGCCACTGTTAGTAAATTTATGCTTTTAGGCCAGTTCTAAACTCAGAACTTTAATAAATTTTTCCAGCACATCTTGAGACAGTGCCTGTAAGACTTATGATAGTTTGAGGAGGTAGATCTTTCTGATTAAATTTCACTGTTGCCCAGAAAATTCACCAGGTATTCTGGGCAATGCACTCTGTCCCCTTTTGATATATCTGTTTGTAACATGAGGCTTGCACTGTTTACTTATATACCTCACAAGTTCAAATTATTGTTTTTGGGAAAATGTGAAGGAATATAGCAATATTGCAGAATCTTTCCAGCAACCTGACTTTGTGAAAAATGGTTTCTTCTTTGAACAGATTTATAAAACCTTAAACATCCATGTGACGTTGGTTGGCATTGAAATATGGACACATGAAGATAAAATAGAACTACATTCAAATATAGAAACTACCTTATTGCGTTTTTCATCTTGGCAAGAAAGGATCCTTAAAACAAGGAAGGATTTTGATCATGTTGTATTACTCAGGTTGGTAATTGCTCTATTTTCTTGCATACCTTCGGTGGATTATTACAAAAGAAAACAAAAAAATTAACAGAAAAAAAAACTGTTTAAGCAGTTGACTTTTGGCTAGTACATAGGGACAAAATATTGTTTGTACCTATACAGAAAATTTCCAAGCAAGGCACAGTGGCTTATACCTTTAATCCCAACATTTTAGAAGACCAAAGTAGAAGGATTGTTTTAGCCTAGGAGTTCAAGACCAGCCCCAGGCACCATAGCAAGACCCTATCTGTACAAAAAATTTAAAAATTAGCTGATCATAGGGGCATGCACCTGTGGTCCTAGCTACTTGGGAGGCTGAGGCTGGAGGATCTCTTGAATCCAGGAGGTTAAGGATAACATGAGCTGTGGTTGTGTCACTGCACTGCAGCCTGAGTGACAGAGTGAGACCTTGTCTCAATAAATAAATAAATAAATAGAAAGTTTTCAAGTGGGCTATTTAATGATCTTTCTAATATTAATACTAGAAAAGAAAAAATCTGATATATTCATATTCCTTGGTAGACTTAAAAATGCCATTAGGTAAGCAAAATGCTTTTAGAATCCATTTACATTTTTTATGAACATCCAGAGCTAACTCCTGTCACCCTCCCATGTTGTACCATTCCAATATTCTACCAAAATCTGCCTTTTTGGGAAAGCACCTCACTCTCTGAACATTTCCCCTCATCAAAATCTGCCTGCCTGGTGACCAGCCCTTCAATACCGTCTTCTCTACTCTACAGTTGAACAGACAACTAATCTGATAAGTGAAACCTGTCAGAGCTTTAATATTCCTAACTAAAAGCATGACTTTGTCTAGACTACTCAATCTTTAATTTCTTTTAAAAGGGGACCATTTTTATCATTTTTGTTATTCAAGATACCTAGCACAGTACTTAGCCCGGAAGAAAAGGATAAGTAATTATGGAACTGAATGTAATACAACCTAATATTTAGTACAGTCCTGTTATCCTAAAGAATGCTAAATTGTGGAAGAAGTCCTTTGGAGTGATGCCATCTTTTAGCATCTCTTCTGATGCCCTTAAAGCTACTGTATTAGAATAGTGCCCACTTTTCCTACTTTATATACCCATAATATCAGTATTTCTCCTAAGGTCTGCAAGCCCAGCCTGCTAATCTTCTATTATTATTTAGATGTTGACTTTCCGTCTGAACTCAAAAACCTGAAGCTTCCGATACCTGTAGTTGGAAGTCAGATTCAGTCCTTTGGCAGATTAATGAGAGTGAATCAGACCTCCAAAGTAACATAATTCCTGTTTTTTATATCTGGAATGGCCCATAGCGTATATCTCCAGAGGCATAGTTGTGCCTGGCTTGTGCTTGAATATTCATGCATTAGCTTGCCCCAAAATCATGGGGAACGGAGCGTAGTAAAACATCGCCATAAACTTCAGAGTGGGCAAGATTAACTCTTTTGCCCTCTCCTTATACGTGTATTTTTAAATATTTAATAAATAAACCCAAAAATATTTGAATGGGTGTAAGTAGAAAACTTTTAACTACCTTAGAACATCTCCTATTCTAACCAGTAGCTTCTCATATCAATAGGATGTCTGCAAGTAAGGAGATGGGGTGAAATGCTACTAAATAGCCAATTGAGCATCATATTTGGGACTTCTTATGTGTTAAGTTTCTTGGGTATCTGTCCTTCTGTATTCATTAGCTGTAGAAGTGGCAAGACAGTATATACAGCATTATCATGTGTTACTTGATGTCAAGCGACCATGAGAGAACACTCAAGATTATTCTTGTCTTGGTGCTTCCCCTCTATATATGTGGTTTTCTCAATATCCCCAGAGTTTAAAACGACCAGAATTCTGTCTTTCCAAGAAGCATAGTCAAATATTGATACCTAAAATGTAGGAAGAGAAACATTTCAGTAATAAAGAAAAAAATGGTCAAAACAGGTCTAGACTGAAAGGGGTCATCTAGTCTGACCACCTTTTTTGTCTTTGAGTTCTGTTACATTCCAGGTGTGACCCTTTAGCCCTTAATGGCTCTTTTTAAAGTGGTTCAACTCTAAATAATATCCCTGAAATCAAATAAAATTTGGATTCCTATAATATAAATATCTACATTTGTCTTTTCAAGTAATCCAAGAACAGTTCTCATTTTACCTGACAACTCATTTAAGTGTTTTATTGTAGCTATCAAACATACCTGAGTTTCTATGGTTGATTAAAAGTCTTAACATTTTTCAATTGTAGCTAATCAATCATGGTGTTAAGTCCATTCACTATGTTACTTTGTTTTTCCTTCTAAGCACTTTTAAATTTCATTAATTAATTAATTTCTGGTCTTATAAGTGGTTTTATCCAAGGCTGAGGGCAGAGTAGACAGAGTCAAGTAAAATGGGATTTCGATTTTATTTTTTGATTTGTATTTTTTGTTTTTGTTTTATACTTTTCTACAATTTCAGTTTAAGATTGCACTGGCTTTTTTTTTTCTTTTTTTCTTTTTTCTTTTTTTTTTTAATTGAGTTGGAGCCTCACTCTGTGTCCTGGAGAGCAGTGGCACAATCTCAGTTCACTGCGACCTCCCCCTCTCGGGTTCAAGTGATTCTCCTGCCTCAGCCTCCCAAGTACCTGGGACTACAGGTGTGCACCACCATGCCCAGCTAATTTTTGTATTTTTAGTAGAGATGGGGTTTCACCATGTTGGCCAGGATGGTCTTGATCTCTTGACCTCGTGAATCCACCTGCCTCAGCCTCCCAAATGCACTGGCTTTTTTAATGCCTCGAATATCCCACAGGTTAAAGATGAGCTCAATATCAACTAAGGTCAGCCTCAATTCCAAAACTCCAGAAATAAGAAGGCATTTTCACATGCAAAAGCATTGACATTGTTGGGGTTCACTGCAATTTGATCTTTGTGTTAATTAAACTACTAACTCAGATTGAAGAGTATATTTGCATCTTTTTCTTAGTGGGAAGTGGATCTACACACATGTGCAAGGAATTTCTTATCCAGCGGGTATGTGCCTGCCCTATTATTCGACCAGTATCATTAAGGTGGGCTGTGTTTTATTTATATTACTTAATAATGTTTGAATAAAATTTTTGTAAGTCCTGGGTTCCATGGAAAGAGATTATGTGTTCATTTTGTCATATATACTCACTACGATATGTCATGAACAGACTGTTATGTTTTCTTCATTAAATGAATAAAAAATGTTTCATTAAAAAATTATAAATGTTGAGGGCAAACTCATTTTGTTCAGAGTTTAAAGATCAGCATGCAATGATTAGTAAAGCTCTTTTGCTCTTTTGCATATGAAATATAGCTACTTATAAGGACAAATAACATACACACCAGTTGATGGCTCATTTGGCAAGTAAGGATAATTGTCCTTGTGCTGATAATAAGGTACATAAACTACTTCCTGTATCATATCAAGACGACCTGTCAATTCGTTTTTAGAAAGCATAAGACCTAAAAATTGTTGACTCCTTTTTTTTATGTGATCCTTTCCAAGTCTCTAAGCTTCTAGTAAATGTTGTCCAAGTAACCCCATCTGACAGATTCTTGAAAACACTAAGGTTTCTATTTATTTCCTTTATGTTGCTGCCTAGTTGTTGCTATGCTTTGTCTGTTATTAAGATCAAAGACCTCAAAGCTAGCACTTATTTAAATGACCACATGACTTATTTATTACATAATTATTTTGTGCTTATAGCTTTTCCTATGGTATTTCAGTAACATAAGTTTTGGATCATAGAGTCAATTTCGTCTGATATATGCTGTTAGATTATGCTACTTAGACTATGATATATGCTACTTAGATTATGATATTATAATCACTCCAGGACACATTTTAAACTTTATATGAGTAAGATGAGATGACCAAATTAGGTATGTTTTATTAGCTTTATAGTAATCTGATAGCCCACCTCTTTTTGGAAATTAATTTTGTATTAACATAGAAATTAAAGCATACAATAGAACTATGAGCCAAGTTAACCAATTCTTCCATGGATTTGATATATCTGACATTTAAGTGTTTCTCGTAATAGAAACTTCCTCTTTAAGATTGTATAGCATTGTTGTGCAATGGGAGACTATAAGCTGAAAACAAGAACCTCACGTTTCTGTTTGTATAGAATTTGGATATCTAGTACAAAGAGGACAATCAATATTACTTATTATATTGTGTAGGATATTTATCTTAGTTCGTTCTAGCTGCTGTAACGAAATATCACAAATGAACAGGTAAGAAACAATAGAAATTTATTTCTCGGAGGTGGCTAAGAATCCAAGATCAAGTCCTTAGCAGATTCAGAGTCTGGTTAAGGCCTCTCTGTCTCAGAGTTGACACCTTCTTGCTGTGTCCTGACCTGGTAGAAGGGGCAGGGATCTCATTCAAGCCTCTTTTATAAGGGCATTAATCCCACTCATGAGGGCTCTGCCCCCAAGACTTAATGACCTTCCAAAGATTCACCTCCTAGTGTCATCACCTTGAAGTTAGTTTTATACCTTCAACATATGAATTTTGAAGAGGTAAAAATCATAATAATGTTAGTTAATAGTTTTTAACTATTTATAAGAATGAGCTTCTATAAATCTAACAACAACTATCACCATGCCACAAAGAAGGAATTTCAAAATGTTAGAGCTAGAGATATTTAAAAAGTCACTTTCTTGGGCTTCTTATATAATTAAGGAAACTTAGGTACAGGGGAGAGAGGTAACTGAGTCCATGCCTTTTTAAATAGGTACCAGTTAACTAGGAGCTAGAAGCCAGGTCTTTCAACCACTAGTTTGAAGCACTATGTACTACAGTGTGCTATCTTTCAAAAATTTCTAATGCAATTTTTTTTCATTAGGATCTTTTGCCTGACACAAACATAATTGCAAACAGAATGGCACATCAACTGGGGCATAACCTTGGGATGCAGCATGATGAGTTCCCATGCACCTGTCCTTCAGGAAAATGTGTGATGGACAGTGATGGAAGGTGAGGTTCCAACAACACACAGAATACACTTAAATAATTCAGAAGTGGGCTGGGCGTGGTGGCTCATGCCTGTATTCCCAGCACTTTGGGGGCCAAGGTGGGTGGATCACCTGAGGTTGGGAGTTTGAGACCAGCCTGGCCAAGATGGAGAAACCCCATCTCTACTAAAAATACAAAATTAGCCGGGCTGGTGGTACATGCCTGTAATCCCATCTACTTGGGAGGAGAATTGCTTGAATTCGGCAGGTGGAGGTTGCAGTGAGCCGAGATCACGCCATTGCACTCCAGCCTGGGATACAAGAGCAAAACTCCATCTCCAAAAAAAAGAAAGAGAAAAGAAAAGAAAAGGAAAGAAAAGAAAAGAAGAAAGAAAGAAAGAAAGAAAGAAAGAAAGAAAGAAAGAAAGAAAGAAAGAAAGAAAGAAAGAAAGAAAAGAGAATTTCAAAAGTGGATTTTGAGTCAAAACCCATTATTACAGGATATGTTGTAAAGCTATGGAATTTCCTAAAATGTCTATTACATAACCAGACATGAGAGTTTCCTTTCTGGGGCTAAATCTTACCAACTGGTAGTGTCTCTCTCTAGTGATACCATGAGAGAAATCCCAAAACTCTTTCTGGGCACATTGCAAAAGTACACCATGAACAATTATTACCAATCACTATCAAGGCAATTAGGGGAGAAATAGACTCTGCATGCTTTGTTTTGTCATCTTCTCTATAAGCTACAATGTCTTCCTTCACATCTTTATTCAAATGTTATTCCCACCAATGTTTTCCCTGGCCACCTGTTTTCTAGATCACACACATATCCTGGCATTTCACTTCCCACTCCTTTTGTTTTTTGTCTTCTCCTTAGTACTTATTACTATCTAGCATATTCTCTGTTTCATGCATTCAGCTTATTTATAACTTTACTCTTCTGCTGAAATATAATCTAGTCCCACAAGGTCAGAGGGTTTTGTCTGTTTGGGTCACTGTTGTATCACCACTCTACTGGAAAAGTCCCAAACACATATTAAATACTCCATAAATAGTTACAGAATAAAAGCACATCCAGCATTCCCCACTGTACTGTAAATTGCCAGGCAGTCAGGTGCTAAGTCTCGCACATCTTTGAATCCCTTCAGAGCAAGTATACATAAAGCATTGTATATAGTAAGAAAAGTTTCTTGGTGATCAATGCTTCCACACATTGATTAAATGAAGTAAAGTGGCTAACACAGCCAAATGAGATTACTGGCATAGAATAAGAACTCAGTAATTAATATTTAGTTTACATTATTATTTACATAATTAGTAATATTTTACAGAGTCCTACCATCTCAGTCCAGTGTAATCAAGACTCTAAAGTCCTACTGTATTTAATCGTTATGTCAATAACAATGTTAAGGAAGTCAAAAGAAAAGGAAGATGGAAGGGAGATAAATTTCAGGTTAAGAAGTATATCACATTCCTATGGATATGTACATTATTAAATAAACCGCTTGTCTTAACAAATTTATAGAGAACCACTTCGTTCCAGGCACTGTGTTAACTAATGTTTATTTTTTAAAATTGCACATGATATAATTATTGCTTTGAGATGCTTATAATCTAGTAGAGATGATAAACAAGTATATAGGTTATTTCAAGAGGACCAAATTAAAGAGGATTTGGAAGCAATAAACATACACAATCAGTCTATAATGTGGGCTTCAGGAAGGATTTGCTAGAGGATCTATAGCCAAGATATTTTCACTAAAATAGCATGTGTTCACTGTGTTTTGAGAAGATATTTTCTGTAATAAAGTAACCCAGTTACTTCCCTGCTCTAACAGTAAACATTTACATTTGTTCTTTCTAAATGCTTCATAAAATTCTCATAGCTGTCGCACCACTATGCTTTGATAGGATTAATATTTATTTTTACTTCATTCTATCTCTAGCATTCCTGCACTGAAATTCAGTAAATGCAGCCAAAACCAGTACCACCAGTACCTGAAGGATTATAAGCCAACATGCATGCTCAACATTCCATTTCCTTGCAATTTTGATGATTTCCAATTTTGTGGAAACAAGAAGTTGGATGAGGGTGAAGAGTGTGACTGTGGCCCTCCTCAGGTATTTGCAAACAATGCTATCTTTAAATTGCAAAATTTATGATCAGGTAGAACCTAGGTAGGGATGTGACCATTAATCAAACCAACCATGTTCCTTGTAAAGCTTTTAAAATTTTTGCTTTCCATTTTTATTTTTATTTTTTAACAAATTATTGGTGCAGCCTCATTCCAAGGCTTCTTATCAAGTCACGAAACATGTGTAATGACCTTGCTGGAGATCAGCAGCATCACCTTTCCTTGTTTATATACAATTGGTTCTGCTTGTGACAAGGGCACATAAGTGTCCTTAAGTCTGATGTCTCATGCAGAGTCTGCTCTACAAAATCTCTTACTCAGTCAAGTTTTATTTATTAACTTTTGAGGCTAGCCTGTATCACAGTTGGATAGTTCCTGTTATTGGAAAACTCTTAATAGAGCACAAACGTTCTAATGTTTCATGTATTTATCATAGTTGTGGTCTCTGGAGCATTTAGGGAAAGCCCTTGAAGCAAATTTTAAAGTAATTCTTAATATGCTTTTCTCCATCATAGAAGCTATTTCTTTCAAGAGCTTATCACATAGGTATGTGTTCTACACAACTGCCTCTCAAATTAATAAATGCAGATGAATCACCAGGGGACGTTGTTAAAATGTGGACTCAGATTCAGTAAGTATGGAGTGGTTCTGAGATTCTGCACACTTACCTAGCGGCAAGGTTACAGTGATGCTGCTGGCCCAAGGACCACAATACCAGGAGGTCTAGTAGGACAGCAGTTAGAGACTCCATAATCAGACTGGGGACAGTGACCTGTCCAAAGGCTATAAGAATGTCTTCAAATGTCTCAGGTTAAACGTAAAGAGGCTCTTAATTTTGGAAACTGATCCTCCTGTCCATATGCATTCTTTGGAATGGTTCCATGGATTCATTCTAACACATGAGGTACCTTATCTGGCCACACTCCGTTTTCTTTGAGGTTTTAATTTTGTTTGAGAAAATAGGGCACAGGTTACCATTTTGATGCTATTTAATGATACACTAAAAAATAAAAGTCAGCCTGAAATTATGAGCAGCTTGAGCAAAACGTAAAATGAGATCTTCAGCAGTTGAACTGTCTCACATCATACTTCAGTACAGGGAAGCAGTAAGGCCCTTCAAGGAAATGGAGATCGTTAGGATAATTGAAGATTGTAAATGTTGGACTCTCTAATTCTGTCAGTGAGAATCCATTATCTGTAGTGTATCAAACAGCACAAGAGAAGGAGAAATAGTAAAAGTCCCAAACACCAGTTCTAAACAGTTATCTGTATGTATGTACCACAGTCAACAATCATGCATTAGCATTTAACTGTAACAGATTACACAGAAGCACAACTAATTAATTCTTCAAACAGGAGTCAAAGCACATATCAACTTCTCATATTTCTTTTGTGGTTATTGCCAGGAGTGTACTAATCCTTGCTGTGATGCACACACATGTGTTTTGAAGCCAGGATTTACTTGTGCAGAAGGAGAATGCTGTGAATCTTGTCAGGTAAGGTCGTGTGCCAGGAGAAGGTTTTTGTTTGTTTGTTTGTTTTGTTTTGTTTTGTTTTGTTTTGTTTCAGTTTAAGAATGTGTAGGATCTAAGAGTTTTCTAACCACTGGACAGCCCTGCACCACTGATTCCAGAATGAATCTAGGCTTGCAAGTACCCAACAGAGATTCTTGTGAGATGCTCCAACATCTGAGCATTGGGCTGTGCTATGGCCTGGGGAGTGGAGAAACATCAAGTAGCAATTGGAGTTTTAGGAGGGAAGTCACATGACCAGCTCTATTCTTGCTCCTTTGTAAATAATCACCAATCTGTTTAACCTCAGCTGGGAGGATGGTTGAAATCCCAAGGGTGAGCTAAAAGGGAAAGGGTTATATCAGGATTGGAAAGTGGTAGTGGCTAGTAAGTGGAGAAACGTTCCTGAGGAAGACAACCAGAAACCCCAGTGGCTCTGTCCGAGGGTTTATTGACACTTCTTTCACCCAACTTTATTGTGAACTCACAAAGAAAACAAATGTGTCTTATGCATCTTCAAATTCATCCAGAACCCAGCATAATTAAATTCATATTGAACGGCTGGATGAGAGAATATCTCTATGCAGTTCCCTCCAGCAATGAAAGCAAGGGTATTCTTCTCCACTTCATATGCAGGAATCTGATTTGTTAGGACTGGAGATTTCCTCGTTATAGGCAGGGGCTCCCAGTTTGAGGTAGGTAGGGGGTAGGCAGGGCGTGTACTGGATCCCTTGGAACAAAGAAAAGACAAGATAAATGAGAACACCTGCCCATTTCTTCGTTTGATGTACATCCCAACTCTCCCTAAGGCTGTTCTAATACCAAATTTCAAAAACATCATTTTGTCATTCCTAAAATTACATGAGTGCCAACACATTTACAAATGAGAATGATTCTTGGTGGAATGTAGAAGGAAGCTATGATCCATCCTTAAAACCTTTTTTAGATGAATGGGTCAACTTTCTGTCTACTTACTAAACCTTACCTACCTAAATGTAAACAGGATTTAGTCTCTTTGTATTTCCTCAACAGATTAAAAAAGCAGGGTCCATATGCAGACCAGCAGAAGATGAATGTGATTTTCCTGAGATGTGCACTGGCCACTCGCCTGCATGTCCTAAGGACCAGTTCAGAGTCAATGGATTTCCTTGCAAGAACTCAGAAGGCTACTGCTTCATGGGGAAATGTCCTACTCGTAGGGATCAGTGCTCTGAATTATTTGATGATGGTGAGAGATAATCACAGTGAAGGATTCACATAGATGATGGCCTCTATTTCTCTGTTATTGCCCTGTAGGAATTGGGTCAAGATCAGAGATAATGTCATTTGTGGCATTATTCCAAGATAATGCTTAGCATTTCTCTGTATATTACCTGTCATATTAGTTGATCTTAAGTCTAATATTAACTATCTCAGTATATGAGTTATGTATATTTGTTACTGTTTTATATCTCCAGCCTAAAATATTCTCCTGAGGCAATAGGATGGTTTTTAAATAATGTATTCCATTCTACTTCACTATGACATGATTCTGAAAGTTTAATTACATTAGAAAAATAAGGTCTTTTATGATTCATGATAGTCATGCTTTTGTTTTACTTTTAAACCATTTTTTACCCCAGAGGCAACAGAGAGTCATGATATCTGCTACAAGATGAATACAAAAGGAAATAAATTTGGGTACTGCAAAAACAAGGAAAACAGATTTCTTCCCTGTGAGGAGAAGTAAGTGCCCCGTGGAAAAAAAGTAATTTGCCTTCTTACAGCACTTTGTCAAAATCAGAATGGCTCCTGTCCCCAAAGCTGTTAACCAATTTTTACTGAGATCGGGAGAAGAGGGAAATAAGGAAATCTTGGTGTCCTGATTAAAATCATGCTAATTCAAATTACTAATAAAAAAAAATTCCCCTGTAAACTTAAGCCAGTATTGATTTGTGAGGTTCACAGGGAAATCCAAAAGAAATACAATAATTTTACATTTTGTACGGACTCATCTCAGTTCTCAGGGCCAAGACTTTGCTCACTGGTTTTCTCGGCCCATTCCAGCCTCCTTAACTTGGTGAGAAACCTGGATCTAGAAAAAGAGTGACTGGGAGGCTTCATTGCCAGCCTAGTCTCAAAAGTTGTATTTCTAGTTCCAAGTTGGAATATTCTCTCTTTTCTTCAGAGATGTCAGATGTGGAAAGATCTACTGCACTGGAGGGGAGCTTTCCTATCTCCTTGGAGAAGACAAGACCTATCACCTTAAGGATCCCCAGCAAAATGCTACTGTCAAATGCAAAACCATTTTTTTGTACCATGATTCTACAGACATTGGCCTGGTGGCGTCAGGAACAAAATGCGGAGATGGAATGGTAAGACAAAAGACCTTTGTTTTATTAAAACGTCTTAGTTCAATCCTTTAAAAACATTATTGGATACTGTAATTGGTTCCAAAGAGGCCTAGATATGGAAAAGGAAAAAATATTGACAACTATTTTTTAATGAGGAGCAGAGTAGCAATAACACTGTAATAAATATCCATTTTGCCTAATTTTAGTCATGCCAAATGACACATAATTGTTACAAATGTGCTTAATTAGTAACTTACAATGGATATCTAATGAAATTATAGACATGGATTTTTCTAATTAATGTGACTATAAAATAGCCTCACGTCTTCATTTATTTTATTCATTCAATCATATTTACTGGCCATATACTATGGTGCCACTGACTGTACAATAAAGATAAGCATACATGAGAATTTCACACAGTAAAAATTAAATGATTACAGTTCAACAAATTGCTTTCTTAGTGGTGTGAACAATGTACATTGATGTCTAAAGGAAAAGTGGCTGACTTTGCTTAGAGAAGATGAAATGGCATCTTCAATGAGTAACAACATTTCAGCTTTGACTTGAACATTTTAAAACACAGGAAACAGGAGAAGACATTTTAGCAAAAAATGCCTCCACAATATGCAAAGGTACGAAGTGTATGGCATAATTCAGATAACCAGCAATTTCAAAGTGGCTTGACCTTTGGGATAAATGGCAAAAGATGCAATTGAAGAGAAGACAGAATGGGACCAAATTGGAAAGAGTTTTTTATGGCAAGATGACAATATTAGAATGCATACTCTAAACAATAGCTGGCTCATAAAGAATATATGGAAAACACATGATATTTTGCCCCCAAAATCAGCTATCTGAAACTGAGTAGTTTCTCTGTGTGATATGTCTTCCCCTCTCTCTCTACACTATCACCAAAAGTATTACAGTGATATTTGTATAGTGTGATAGAGAAATAACTTGGAAAACCAAAGTTCAGAATGTAAAAAAAAGAGAACTAGAACTAAATATTTAATAGAGATTTATGTTTTGAGTCTATATATTTAACTATACTACTTCCTGTTAAAACGATTAAATGAATATCAACATGCTAAGAAATCTATGTTTGTGAAGATTAAGGTACGTATGCTAACCGCAAGCTAAAAAATTCAAAGCTATTCAGCAAGACAAAGTGTGAAGCCTTAGGTAGATGAAAATACCAAAAGATTTGCTATTCACCTCAGTTATGAAAAACCAGCCTGAAATACAAAGCGTTTCCTTCTTTAAGAGTGGCAAGGACTGAAGAAAGGGGCTGATAGAAAGGCAGTTGTGAAGAAATCCACCTCCATCTCCTAAGTACACTGTGACCATGTACTCCGCATAGAGAGCTCATTCCTTCAAGAGAAGGCTTAGGGCAGAAGCACATCCATCACAGCGGTGTCGGTTCTTCAGCCAAATTCTAAGGAAGAAATTCATGCATAGTTAATGCTGGTCTATGTAGGTATCACAATGATGTGAACGGAAAAAAAATCTTCATTTTGGCATTGATATGCTATTTTTAGACTATGAGTTATGGGACGTTATTCAAATCTGTTGTTTTAGCAGGGCTTCTCTAAAACCAAAGGACAAGAAAAGGAGTAGGCTAACAAGACAGAAAACATTTTGGTAATAATTGTCCCACTCCAACCAAACACCCATGAAAAGTTCAGTGGTCTGACTCCTTCTACATCAGCAAGGATCAAGTGGGAAGCCTAGTCTTCCATTTTCTTCCAGCTCTAACAGATGCCCTGGCTCCAGACAGGGTTTCAGCGGAGGCTTATGGGGAGTCAGGACATTCACCACAGCTCAGTGGTGATGAATTCTTCCAGCCCCACAGTGTCATGAAAGTATGTGAGGAGGCTGGGTTTCCACCCCAGCTGGCATGAGTGAGGCAATGATTCTGTTAAAACAACAGGTTTGAATAAGATCCCATAGGTCATAGTCCCCAAAGTATCCAGAATACAAATGAGTCACTCTTCATACAAAGAACCAGGGAAATCTCAATTGAAATGACAAAAGACAATCTCTAGATGCAACAACAAGGTAGTACATATGTTGGAATTACCTGACAAGGAATTTAAAGCTGCCTTTATAAAAATGCTTCAGTGAACAAATACACACACACTTGAAATAAATGGAAAAATAGAAGGTCTCAGCAAAATAACAAACTTCCAGCAAAGATGTACAAAATATAAGTAAGAGCCAAATGGAAATTTTAGAACTGAAAAATTACAATATGGGAATAAAAAAATTCAGCGAATGAGTTCAACAGAAGAATGGAGGGAATCAAAGAGAAAGAATCAATGAATTTAAAGAAAAAAATAAAAATTATTCAATCTCAATTGCCATTTCAAGTAAAGGTGAACATAAGGTAGAACTGGAGCAAAGATGACTCTTGTTATGTTTTTAGCAAACAGACTGGTAGCATTTTGCCCCGGCTCTAGAGATTTGTGGAATTGTGAACTGAAGAGAGATGATTTAGAGTATCTGGTAGAAGAAATTTCTAAGCAGCAAAGCGTTCAAGAGGTGACTTGGGTGCTGTTAAAGGCATTCAGTTTTATAAGGGAAGCAGAGCATAAAAGTTCAGAAAATTTGCAGCCTGACAATGTGATAGAAAACAAAACAAAACAAAACATTTTCTGAGAAGAAATTGAAGCTGGCTGCAGAAATCTGCATAAGTAACAGAGAGCCAAATGTTAATCCCAAAGACAACAGGGAAAATGTCTCCAGAGCACGTCAGAGGTCTTCATGGCAGCCCCTCCTATCACAGAACCAGAGGCCTAGGAGAAAACGGTTTCATGGCTCAGGCTCAGGGTCTCCGTGCTGTGTGCTGTGTGCAGTCTAGGGACTTGGTGACCTGCACCCCAGCCACTCCAGCTGTGACTAAAAGGCACCATGGTACAGCTTGGGCTGTTGCTTCAGAGGGTGGAAGTCCCAGGCCTTGGCAGCCTCCACGTGGTGTTGAGCCTGCAGGTGCACAGAAGTCAAGAATTGAGGTTTGGGAACCTCGGCCTAGATTTCAGAAGATGTGTGGAAATGCCTGGCTGCCCAGGCAAAAGTTTGCTGCAGGAGTGGGGCCCTCATGGAGAATCTCTGCTAGGGCAGTGTGGATGGGAAATGTAGGGACAGATCTCCCACACACAGTCCTTGCTGGGGCACTGCCTAGTAGAGCTGTAAGAAAAGGGCCCCTGTCCTCCAGACCCCAGAATTGTAGATCCACCCACAGTTTGCACTGTGCTCCTGGAAAAGCTGCAAACACTCAACGCCAGCCCATGGAAGCAGCCGGGAGGGAGGCTGTACCCTGTAAAACCACAGAGGCAGAGCTGCTCAAGACTCTGGGAACCCACCTCTTGCATCAGTGTGACCTGGATGTGAGACATGGAATCAAAGGGGATCATTTTGGAACTTTAAGATTTGACTGCCCTGCTGGATTCAGACTTGCATGGGGCCTATTAGCCCTTTTGTTTTGGCCGATTTCTCCCATTTGGAATGGCTGTATTTATCCAATGCCTGTACCCCCATTGTATCCAGGAAGTAAGTAACTTGCTTTTGATTTTACAGGCTTATAGGTGGAAGGGACTTGCCTTGTATTGAACAAGACTTTGAACTGTGGGCTTTTGAGTTAATGCTGAAATGAGTTAAGTCTCTGGGGGCCAGTTGGGAAGGCATGATTGGTTTTAAAATGTGGGGACATGAGATTTGGGAGCAGCCAGGGATGGAATGATGTGGTTTGACTGTGTCTCCACCCAAATCTCATCTTGAATTCCCACACTTTGTGGGAGGGACCCACTGGCAGGTAAGTGAATCATGAGAGCAGGTCTTTCCCATGCTGTTCTCCTGATAGTAAGTCTCATGAGATCCAATGGTTATTATAAGGTTGAGTTTTCCTGCACAAGTTCTGTCTTTGCCTACTGCCATCCATGTAAGATGTGACTTGCTCCTCCTTGCTTTTCGCCAAGATTATGAGACTTCCCCAGCCACGTGGAACTGTAAGTTCAATTAAACCTCTTTCTTTTGTAAATTGCCCAGTCTCACATATGTCTTTATCAGCAGCATGAAAACGAACTAATATAATGTTCAAAAATGTCCTCCTTTATCAAGAAAAAGTTTTTGAATGAAATTTTAAAAGATATTAAATCTATATTAAAACATGTAATTTGAGATCAAAGAGCATTGCTTTCAAAGTACAAAATATGATTACTGGTTTATATGTAATGTGGGCAGTAAACCACTGAATGGATATTACAAAAAAAATCAATAAGTTAGATGCTAAACTTCTTAACACAATAAGATAAAGGAATTTTAAAAATCAAAGAAAATAAATAAAAGCAGGAAATAGATTTCTAAAAAATTCATCACAGATTTAATCTGAATTCTAAATTTAAAAAAACAGAAGAGAGGTGAAAATATAATTAATGAAATAATCACAATATGTCCCTGATCTGAAGAATGTATGAAAAAATTCACTTAGTACCAGGAAAAATTTATAGAAAGAGATGAGTGCTTTTACTTACCCTCATGCCTTGAATGTCAAAAATAAAGAATACATGCCATAAGCACAAAAGAGAAAAGGTCATTAATTTGCTACAGAAAGAAATATCAGGTTACCATAATACTTGTCTGCAACAAGTATCCAGAAGACAATGGAGCAACATCTACAGAGCTTTGGGAAACATAATTGTTGAGACCCTAAAACTATATTTACAGCCAAGTTATTATTCAGACAGAAAAGCAATAGAATAACACTCTCACACATATTATAACTAATAAAATACATAGTAATATAGACTCCACCTGTTTTTTGAAAAGACAAATAGTTCAGAATGTATTCCAGCCAACAGAGAAATAAATTTAAATTTAGAAGGTAAAATAAGGAGATAGGATATTAAAGAAATGATTGCAAGCAACAAAATCTATAAGACTTTTGAGTAAATTCTAGTTATTAATTATAATATATTACAGCAATGTAAAAAATCTCAGGAATAATAAATAATTTTGACAATGTAGAATCTGATTTACTCAATCAAAAACTTGAATGAGAGAAAGAGGAAAGAAGCAAAAACATGATAAATTTCTTATCTTACAGAAGGAGAAATTAATGGTGATTTTTTCTTGAAAATGATAGAATTATTTAGATTCAAATATATTAATGTTAACCAAATCAACCTTTAGAAATTAGCATATATAGCTTTCAAATTAGAGAAAACAATAGCTGAATAAAAGTGATAAGTATAGTAAAAGGTAAGCTACAATGTCTGATGTTGGAAATCAAGTAATTAAAATGAAAGGAGTAAGAGTGTATATATATCACTTATTCCAATAAATATGGATGCATTAAGTTCTCCCTACAGAAAATGTAAATATAATATGGATATATTAAGTTCTCCCTATAGAAAATGTAAATATAATCTTTGAATTGGTGGCAATAAATGTTTAACTATAAATAAAATTAAAAATAACACTTAAAAATTAAATAAATGAGTAAGGATGAACCAGGCAAAAACCAAAAATAACAAAACCAATAATATTTTGGTGATCAAATTTACCAAGAGAAAGGAAAATTTAAAGCAAAAATATTAAACACAAATAAGATTAATTGATATTAATAAAATGCCCAACCATCAATTAATAAAATGCCCAACTGTGATATAATAAACATACATTGTTAAACCAAATCAAAAGAAAAACTTCATTGAAACAAAAGAAACTGTTGCAATTACAGTTGTAGAATCTTTGACAGACTAATATTGAAATAATTACTCAGAACATAAATATTTTAATGAGCTTAAAATATTTGTTTGCATGAATAGTACACTCCTCAAACATTTATAGAGGATTTCTCTATCCACAGAAGACACTACATGTGGAATTTTACAATAGGAAAAATTACCTAACTTACAATTAAATCATGTAAATTGAAAAATTTCATATGTAAATTACATGCAAAATTGTGTGCTTCACATGCATTACATGTAATTACAATTTTACATTAAGTCATTTTAATTCATGCTTGATTACTTCATTTCTAGGTGTGCAACAATGGTGAATGTCTAAACATGGAAAAGGTCTATAACTCAACCAATTGCCCCTCTCAGTGCCATGAAAATCCTGTAAGATATGACTGCTTTTAAAATTAATGTCTTATCAGCCATATATTTACTTTATTCCTCAGCCTGTATGTGCATGTATATGTATGTATATATGTATGTTTGCTGTTTTCTAAGTCAAATATATATTTGGGATTCATTTTTTCATGTGTTATCAACAAAATTGATCCAAGGAGCTAAACCACATATTATTATACACAGATATAGCCAGTGTTACAAGTAAAGCTTTCATTATGGTACTGGTTATCTAGAAATTCAGTGATTAATGTATGTATAAAGTTTAAATCCGATGTTTAAAGTTGAATCTATTACAATATGTCTTATAGTTAAATTACACCAATGTCAAGTTAAGCTTTTGAGAAAATCGGCAAACATTGTATATTTTTTCACTTAATAAACACTAATACCAGCAATTACTAACAGTTTATGCCTAATATCACTCATATGCTGGGTTAATCAGTAACACTTATATAGTAATACACACACACACACATATCACACACACACACATATATATATCAGGTTACCATATTTATCATACATATCATATATTTATCTAGAAAGATAAATCATGCTGTCTTGTTCATCTGCCTTTGAATTTGTCAGTATCATTCTCTTATTCAAAGGCCATTTTCAAAGATGGCTGCTTCTTGTATTTTGTTTACTTATTTTTATGCATCATTGATTTTCTTAGGCAGTTTAATTAACTAATAAAAAGTTCGTGCTTGTGCTTGTGTGCATCTATGTTTGATGTACAGGTAGTACTAAAGTAAGTGAGTTGCAGAACACAACTTATATCAGTCATTTGAGAAAATATCATTGACTGCTCTTCCAGATGGATGACCATGGACTCCAGTGCCACTGTGAGGAAGGACAGGCACCTGTAGCCTGGGAAGAAACCTTAAATGTTACCAGTGAGCATCCTAAAACAAAATCTTTCATATATCAAAAGCCTACCCAACGAAAAAAGTTGTTTTTCTTATTTTTCAAGTCTGCTACTTATCTGTTGTGTTTTGATATGGATTTGTATGGTCTTCATATTATTTTGCATGAATACCCAAATTGATTTTACTGCAATTCCCTTTTATAGCGAGTGTAGTCTCTTCTAGCTCAGTTAGGTTTTCTTAGGTCTTCTACAAACCCTCAACACACAAGGGCTTTTCTGTAGTTAATAACTGACAACCAAATCTCTTCCTGATTATTGTGGTTCCCTTAAATATAATGGAATACTGGGTGGAGCGTCAGTTGCAAATACAAATGGTAATTTGTATAATGTTTGGGCTTTTTACTTTACATAAAAATAATTGAAAGGAGAATCAAAGTCCTATAGAAAGGAATAAGGAGCATTGTAACAGCTCCATTAAATGTTAATATTCCACTGTTTTACAACTGATACCCTGGCTGAAGTCCGTGTTTTTTCATGTTGCAGATGTTGCCATCTTGATTGTTGTGCTTGTCCTGGTTATTGTCGGTATCGGAGTTCTCATACTATTAATTCGTTACCAAAAATGTATCAAGTTGAAGCAAGTTCAGAGGTACATATGCATTTTCTATGTGTTGAAGGGAATTGTTACTGAGAATATATAAGCTTTGTAGTTATAGAGGATATTCGATGGGGGGAAGTATAAGCTTCTTACTGAAGATGGGTTAAGAATAGTAGTAACTCAAGCTTTTATGTACTTGCTCCTATCCAGATGCTAATATCAATGATTCCCAAACTTTGTGCACGTTGAAATCACCAATGGATCTTTCAAAAAATACTGATGTGGGTTGAAGACATTGTGATTTAATTGTCATTGGGTATAACTTGAGCATCAGTATTTAAAAAATCTTGTAGATGATTTAATTTTAGCCATAAGTGTATACCATAGTTTGTTTATCCCATAGTTTCTGATTCTCCCCACATCAAGAATCAGAAAGGTGACATCACTGAAGATTGTATAGTATTAAGTTGATAATTAGCCAATATAAAAAGTTCAATATATCTAACATTGTAATGAAATGGAAACTTTTGAAATATAAAAATTGCTAAAGCTTACTCATGAAGAAATAAATAACCTGAATAGCCCTATATCTAATAAATTAGGTGTTCAATTTCCTTCTTGACAGCCCACCTATAGAAACCCTGGGAGTGGAGAATAAAGGATACTTTGGTGATGAGCAGCAGATGAGGACTGAGCCAATCCTGCCAGAAATTCATTTCCTAAATGTAAGAAACTTCCATTTGCAACAGTTAGTTAATTGATTTTTTTAAGTAGCTGTGTATGTTTAAAATGGAACCCATCCTAAGCTAAGTGACGTGGCAGGTGCAGAGGAGCAACTTAACATGGTTCCACACACACGTGAAGCTTTGAATCTACATGTAGGGAAAGAAAAGAGGACAGGATTCAAAACAAATATGGAACAATAACCAAGATACTATACCAGAGCAGAATATATTGGTTGAATAAAATATTAATTTGTGCACTATTGTAAAAATTTACAAGCATAAACCACAGTACGGGCCATAAAGCAAGTCTTAACAAACTTGAAAGAATTGAGCCGGGCACAGTGGCTCACGCCTGTAATCCCAAAACTTTTGAAAGTCAAGATGGGCAGATCACTTGAATTTGAGACGAGCCTGGCCAACATGGTGAAACCCCGTCTCTACTAAAAATATAAAGAAAAAAGAAACAAGAAAGAAAAGAATTGTAGCCACACAAAATATATTCTCAGAATTAAATTCCAATAGAAATAAGTAATGGAAAGATATTACTAATTAGAAAAATTCTCAGTTGAAAATTAGGTAACAAATTCTAAGGAACTCAAATTTCAAAAGAATAATCAAAAGGGAAATTAGAAAGTATTTTAACATGGATGAAAATTAAATACCACGTACCAAAACACGCGGGTGTAGTAAAATCAGTAAAGGAAAATTTATACCACTTATCTGCTTATGTTTGAAAAGAAGAAAAGTAAAAGATCAATGACCTCAGCTTTTACTTTAAGAAACTAGAAAAGTAAAGAAAATGAAGCCCAATATATGCAGAGGAAAAGAAAAAGTAAATATCTGATTGGTCACTAACGAAATAGAAAACAGAAAAATAACAGAGAAAATGTATTTTGAGAAGATTAATAAATTTTATAATCCTCCAGCCAGTCTAACTAGTTAGTACGTATTATTAACATCAAGAATCAGAAAGGCAACATCAATGAAGGTACTATAAATATTAAATTGATAATTAGAAAATATTATGAAAACCCTTATTTTAATAGATTTGACAGTGCAATGATATGGAAATTTTTGAAAGATAAAAATTACTAAAGCTTACTCATGAAGAAACAGATAACCTGAATAACTCTGTATCTAATATGTTAAATTTGTAGTAAAAACCTTTCCATAAACAAAAAAATATTTGACCCCTAAGGCTCTACTGGTGAATTCTATTTAAAAATTCATGAAGACATAACACCAATTCTACATAAACTTTTCCAGATAATTGGAAAGAAGGTGGAAATTCCCAATTTATTTTTTGAGGCCAATATTTCTCTGACACCTACTTATAAAAGTCATTACAAGAAGGAAGCACTACTAACTAATACACTAACAAATATAGGTGCACGAATTATTATTAGATTTTAGCCAATTGAATCTCATGATAAATGATAATGCATCATGATCATATATAAAGGATAATAAATCATTATCAAGTGTTACTGCAATAATGCAAAGAAACTTTAACATTCAAAAAAGCAATGAGGCTAATTTACTCTATTATCAGGGAAAGTGTAAAATCATATGGTCATATCAATAGATGCAGATAAATTATTTGAAAAAATTATATCTATTCCTGAGAAAATTCAGTAAACTAGAAATGTAAGCAATATATGAAGATCTAAGAAAAATGTTGAAAATCCCACAGAAGTCCCTGCAAATCATAGCTTGTTCAATAATTGTAGCAACAGCTATAATTTCCAATACATTCCACTCACTTAAAAAACTGTTAGAATGGTGATCATTAAAAAGTCAGGAAACAACAGATGCTGGAGAGGATGGAGAGAAATAGGAACGCTTTTACACTGCTGGTGGCTGTATAAATTAGTTCAACCATTGTGGAAGACAGTATGGCAATTCCTCAAGGATCTAGAACTAGAAATACCATTTGACCCAGCAATCCCATTACTGGGTGTATACCCAAAGGATTATAAATCATTCTGCTATAAAGGCACATGCACATGTATGTTTATTGTTGCACTATTCGTAATAGCAAAGACTTGGAACCACCACAAATGGCCATCAATGATAGACTGGATAAAGAAAATGTGGCATATATATACCATGGAATACTATGCAGCCATAAGAAATAGTGAGTTCATGTCCTTTGCAGGGACATGGATGAAGCTGGAAACCATCATTCTCAGCAAACTATCACAAGAACAGAAAGCCTAACACTGCACATTCTCACTCATAAGTGGGGGGTGAACAGTGAGAACACATGGACCCAGGGAGGGGACCATCACACACTGGGGCCTGTCGGGGGATGGGGGACAAGGGGAGGGATAGCATTAGGAGAAATACCTAATGTAGGTGATAGGTTGATGGGTACAGCAAACCACCATGCCACGTGTATACCTGTGTAATAAACCTGCATGTTCTGCACATGTACCCCAGAACTTCAAGTATAAAAATAACATAAGATTAAATAAACAAACAAACAAACAAACAAACTGAGTGGCCAGGCACAGTGGTTCACAGCTATAATTCTAGCACTTTGAGAGGCTAAGGCAAGAGGGTAATTTGAGGCAAGGAGTTCTAGACCAGGCTGGGTAATATGGCAAGCCTTTGTCTATATAAAAAAAGAAAAAAATAGCCAAGCATAATGGTGCACACCTGTAGTCCCTAGCTAGCTGGGAGACTGAGGCACCGAAAACCTCTGGAGCCCAGGATTTCCAGACTGCAGTGAGCTATGATCATGCCACTGCATTCCAACCTGGGCTACAGAGTGATACCTTGTCTCAAAAAAAAAAAAATAAATAAATAAAAAAATAAATAAAAAAAGATCAAGACAAAACCTGTAAGCAAAGATTAAGAAACTACAAAGGCATTAGCTTTTTTTTAAAAAAAAAAATAGCTGATGAAGAAAGCATGATTCTTGATAAGATTATCTCTTTAAAATGATGAAACTGCCCATTAGGATTTAAATCATGAAGAAGGGATCAAAAGGCCCCAATGTTAAGGTTAATAATTAACTGACTGTTGCTAGATGCAAGTGCCAATAAAAATATAATATTGCCAGTATTTTAAAATCAGGATATTTTTGGTTGGTGGGGTGGTCTGGTCTGGTTACACAGTTCCAGAAGTTTTGAACGCTTTGCCATGGCTTTAGGCGCATGCCAAAAGCTTTGTGATTTTTACTGCACAATGTTGCAGAGCATATCCCCACTCTATCCCCCAGAACACATATATGACATTTTAGTGGAAATGCCTCTGCTGAATTTCACTGGAGTATAGAAATAGTGAATCTTTCTCTGGTTATATATGTTTGTTAGTTATCATTTTTATCCATTTTTACTCTTTATTATGCCAGCTGTGACTCTAAGAAGGTAAAACTGAGTCTTAATTGTCAATTAGAATGAACAAAAAAAAAATGTATGATTTTCTTTTAAGTTTACATTGAGATTTTCAGGAATGAAACCACATGATGCTAATATAATTCTCATTCATTTGTCTTGAGGTTTAAATGAGAAATTGTATGTAAATATGCCTAGCACAGTGATTGGTATATACTTGGCACTTAATATGTGTTATTTTAATCTACTATGCCTCATGTGCTGTTAAAGTTACTTTCCTAATTACATTTTCCTTAAATTAATACATTAAAATAGGTGGACTTCCAGAGAGAGGAGTCAGGAAAGGTAGGCTGAGTACTGGTCAGTGATGAATAACCATAGAGCCTAGGACATATTTGTTACGATTCTTGATTCTAAGCTTCCTGTAAGGGCTTTCGGTTTTTTGGTTGAATGAGGGGCACCCAGAAGAGAAGAAGAATAAATATCTGCTGAATATGTGAATGAATTCAATTTACTGCTGATAGCATATACACCATGATATTAACACAGATAGCAGAGCTGGATCCTCAGACATCACATTTAGGGTTTTTATATTTTTTGGCATGAAATATTATAAACAATAATGATTTAACTGATGCTTATTTGACACAGTTACCCATCAAAGACCAGTCCTCAGCAAAACTGGGGTTTGGGGGATGTCTGTCTTTGGCATCTTTTACCTGTTATGTTAATGATGCTTGTTTTTTTGTTTGTTTTTACTCTCCCTGCTCTGGCATCCAGATCCTGCCTCCACTGGACCATGCTTTCTAGTTGTATTAATATCTACTGGGGAGTTAACAGAACACACTTTAAAGAGGGAAACTTCATTTAGGAATTTTTATATTTTAATAGGAAATTGTGGAGTTTCTCAAAGACATTCAAGGCCCAAAAGACTGTGGCTGGCTGGGGAATTTCAGGCATACAGCCAAATAGCGATAGTAACATTTGGTGGCTAACAGACCTGCCTCATCATATTCATATCACAACGTATAAATCCCCACTCTTCTTATATGTAGGTTTGTCTTATAGACAGGTCCTGAGATAGACTCATGTGTTGTAGGATAACAACCTAGGCAAGAATATTAGGTCTGGGTCTTTTAGTATTTGTATACTTACTAGGAATTGCAGATTAATAGTATCTCTTTTCACTAGCAGAGAACTCCAGAATCCTTGGAAAGCCTGCCCACCAGTTTTTCAAGTCCCCACTACATCACACTGGTATGTCCCCCTCCCCTTCCTCTTGGTGGCGGCCTGTGTCCTTTCCGATAATAACTTTCATGAAACTTATCTGTTGGTTCCTTGAAAAGGACCAATAATATAACATGGATAGCTCTCTGATTGGCGGTAGAAATGGGACATCCTGACACTCTGGCATAGAGACCTACTTCTTAACAGGGTGGCAGTTAGGGTGAGGAGGGGGAAGTGAGTCAGGCAAGTCCCAGGGCAGACTCAGTTTTTTGTTTAAAATGTTGGCATTTTGTTTATCTTGATACATTCATTTTCTTGCAAATTAATTTTGATATTTTAAATTAACACATTAGCACATAATTTATCTTAATTACCAAATTAGTTTTCTCCCCTTAAATTCTGCCCCAGAGACCAATGCCTCACTCACCTCACTCTAGTCCTGGCCCCTGTTCTGAAAGGTAAAACACAGCAATGGTTTTCAGTGAGCCAGAGTCTCTCCCCCGGAACCCTTAGTTAGCTGAGGCAGTATAATCCCTGCATCTTTATTTATAAGGGAGAAACAAAATACTAGCACATATTAGCATACGCATGCATTAGAGACTGAGTCAAAACACACACACACACACACAGAGTACAACCACTACAGGATTTCTATGGATTGCCCAAATGACTATAATCTCTCTCTCTACATCCTCAAGGTTACTCAGTAGAGCACTTCTTACTCAGAACTGGGTGCTGAATGCACACAGATTTTCAACTCTGTATTTTTAAAAGCAGCCATTCTCGTTAAGCTTTCTTTATGGACGACTAAAATGCTGTGATTAGTTGATTCGTTTATAATCTGTGGTTACACACGATCCTCGATCACACAAAAGGATTACAGAAAGTGGCAGACAGCCGGGGGAGTTGTATGAATGAATTCTTCCTTGAACCCATGCAGTCCATGTTTAAAATCAATTTTATTGAGATTCCAATAGAGATGTTATCAGAATGAAAGTGCTAATACTTAAAAAGTGTTTACAGATCTCTTACCTAATATATTCTAGGGAAGATTCACAAGTTTTACAACCAATAATGGTTTCTGATACAGCTTTGCTTAACCAGCACTATCTACCCTCCTCTCCCCCAGTCCCATAGGAATTTACAAACTGTCTTAAGCAATTTGCAAACAGTCTTGGATTTTTCAAGGAGCAAGTAGAGGTGGTCTGTGTGTATGTGCTCACATGTATGTGTGTACACGCATGTCCGTGTGTGGATGCACATGCATGTAACATCTGGTGCAGCTCCTAATACAACATAATTTATTTATTACAGAAACCTGCAAGTAAAGATTCAAGAGGAATTGCAGATCCCAATCAAAGTGCCAAGTGGTAGGTTGCCCTGGCAGATAGTACCTCCCGTTTTTATTTTTCAAATGCTGGCATAGTTATGTGTTCTTTACCTACTCATTGATTCACTGGGGACATCCTCTGTACTTATCAACAGATTAGGAAGGCTAGAATTTTTTTTTTTCTGATATGCTTAAATTTCTAATATATAATTCTGCTAAGGATGTTTTAATCCAAAACTTTCAAACCGGACCAACGGAGCAATCTAGAATTCAACAGTGCCAGAGTCTCGATACAGGTTAGGAATAATGAAAGCAGCACTATTCTTTCAGACTTTTGTTGGTCGGAGTATACATACCCACAGATTTTCTTCAAGTATGTTAAAGGGCTTTAGTAATGCTGGAAATCACAGAAAAGAAACAGTTTCCTTCATGATTGCTTTTCTAAATTTTTTACTTATCAAATCAATAAATGGGAGGGCTGACTTCACATTCAACTTAGTGTGTCTATATTAGAAAATTTATTCAAAAATTGTGATTTATGTCAAAGGGAAAGAAAATGAGCATGGCTTGAGTACATTTTGAGTTTGTTTTCATTTCTTCCTCCTTCATTTTTGCTGAGTTTTCACAGTGCAGTAGGCACTGGATTAGTATGAAGGTTCTTTCACAGAGCATTCTTATGAGGAAACTTGCTTAATACAGACCTACCGCCCCCTCCACTGAAAAGCAGGGTATTTTCTAATGATCCTTCCACTCCACAATGACAAACCTGTCCCCCAGAGAGTAGAGAGTGAAGACACTCCTTAGTGCCAGCAAACTGTTTGGCATCCCATAATGGAAAACAAAATTATTTTCTTTCTTTCATAATAGGCCTATTTGTTTTATAACTGCTTAATTAGCAATGGCTAGGGAGAGCTATAAAAGCATGAATAAATGTAAGACTACGGAATCCAGAAAGGTTATTCTAATTAGTAGATATAAATGAGTAATGGAAATACATGATTCACAGATTTCATAGTAAACAACTTATCTTTAACCATCTGTTTCTATTTAGAGCTTGACGTTGGATATCCAAAATGGCTGTGCAAGCCTGGGCTTGGGATTCTGGATGCAAGATCTTTACAACCTTACCTAGATATCTGCTACTCAAATTTTTGGTAGTTTTTCAAGTGTCCTCTATCCAGACAGAAAATGTTTAAGAGAAGCAACTTCTTCCTGTTAATATTTACCGGTAGAATTCACACCCTCTATCATAAACATACGCTGCAGAAAAACATTTCTCGTGGTCTTTCAAATGCTCTTTACTGCAATATAAAAATTCGTACTCTTGCCATAGTATTTTCCTACAAAATGTTACTCTAGTTTATTTTAAGAGTCCAAACTTTGAGGATGATAACTTACAGTCTAGGAAGAAAACATTGCATATAAAAAGTTACTTCTTTGGAAATGTAAAAGTACTTTTTAAAACTTGAAATCATTAGCACTAACTCTGGTTTAAATGAAATTCCTGCAGAAATGCCAAAGAAGGCAGGGCTGAGTGGCATGGATTCTACTAGGTAATTGAAAGTGAAAGAGGCAGAAGAATAGTGGACAGAACTGCAGGAGAGTCCTTAAAATAACGGTGGAAGGAAAGGAAAACACAGAATACTCCTGGCAATTCTAAATTCCTAGGTTTACCTCTCTAGAATTCCTTAAGAAGCTGACAGAGAAATCAGAGGGTTACAAGAATTTCAGAAAGGGTACTTCAAGTGAGGACATACTCAAAACTCCTATGAAGCGTTTCTAAGGTCTTTATCATGTGCCACTTGACAATGTGCTATTTCTGTGCCGTCTCCACCCCCTACCTGTCTGTCTGTTATGGGATGGGGGGTTACCCTGGGAATGATTTCAGCTGCTGCTTACACAGATGCCTCTCAAGGTGTTCTTTTGTGTCCTCTATTTTCTTCTTGCGAACTGTTAAAGCTACATGCAATATTTTTTTTTTCCATTTACTGAAATAAAGTTTTCAAGTGCTAAATAAAAATATTCTGACTCGATGAAATAAATAAAGGCTACAACGGAAGGAAGAAAGACTGTTGTCCTTGTTGACATTTTTGTTGCTCCGCTGACTTGTCTTTCTCCTGGAGCGGAGCCTGCCTGCAGCATAGCACGGCAGTGACTCAGCACTGGATACCACAGGAGCTTTCTTTCTGCATCTGTTGTTCTAATCAAAGCTGCCACTTTAAGAAAGAGTGTTGACAAATGTGTACTTAAAGCCAAGGAAACTAATTTAAACGTTTTATGTAAATTTGAGGGGAAAGAAACCCCAGAAACTCCACATCTGATACCTGCTTTCCTCATTAAAGCAAACAATAAGCCTCTGATGTCCAAAATTACAGAACAGCCACATCTTCCTATTCTCCTGAACACTGCATATGTGGATGAACAAAGCACAGTTTGATGATATCGTATTTCCTTTATAAAAGGATCACCTTTCTGATTCATTATTTTTGTATTGTCTCCATATCTCTTTCAGACAAAATCCTCCCTCCATTACTTCTGTCTTGGGCTCCATATTTAACTAACTGCTACTTTCTGGTGATTTTTTTTTTCGAAGTTCTCTCTCCAATAATAAACATCTCTTATACCCCCTCCATTCTCCCAACTCATTGCTTCCTGTTCAGATCTCTTTAGATTTCTAATTTGCTTCCCTTTCCTTTCAACAACCTCAGAAGCCTCTGACAGTTAAGCCCCTTTTCAATTTTAGGTCACGTTCTCCAAGTTTTGTCCATATGTAGACCCCGGGCCTTAGGACTTTCTATTCCTTTTAAATGCTGTTAAGAAGCCTCTCCTTCCAATGTCTACAGAGCAGAATCAAACATCACAGCTCCTCGTTACTTGTTGACCCCTTGTCAGCCCAGTTCTGCCATGGCTGTGGAGCCAGTTACTGGCCATGATTTCCCGGGAATGGATATCGGGAGTCCCCACCCCATACATGGACATAGCTGGCACTTGCCCAAACTCAACTTGAGTTTGTTGTATTTGAAGATGGTGTGTTTTAGGGTATGGGGTTGTCCTTGCAGTTGGGTCATGTCCCCTTTGCTCTGAACAGACACAGATGTAACTGGAAGCAAATGATCTTGCCCTTTAGAGCCCATAATACATACTGCCCTTTTCAACACCATTTTTCTAATTGTACATTTACATTTCTAATGGTCTTCCATGGACTGGATTTGGGTTGGGAAGGAGAAATCCAAATGATTTATAAGCAAAAATACTAAAACTTATGGAAAATAGGACAAAGATGTGACTTGGCTATCCTGGGACTGGAGGTGCAGCTGAGGTGAGGAGTGGACCAGCCATGGATGGAATTAGGGTCGCAGTTGGGGGGGCATTCTGAGAACGAGAGAAGCATGGAAGGGTTGCCAAGCTCTCCACTCACCCCTGTGACATGCATGGGAGTGGGTATCTGAGAAAGCACCACGGAGAGTAAAATCCAAGAGAGGACTGAAAGCTGATGGGCTTCGATTACACTCCCAACCCATACACAGATCAGTGGCCTGAGGGCTGAAGTTTTACAGGTCCCTGGGGTTTAAGCAAAACTTCTGTCCAAATTACTGACCACTATAACATGCCGACACTAGGGCAACCCATAGGAAAACAAGATAAAATATAAACATGAGAATTAAAACCTGAGCAGAGATGTTCGTGGCTATACACTTCAAGCAGAGATGTCCGTGGCTGTACATTTCAGGAAGGGAGTTAAGGGAGAGGATGGGGGAAATCGGTTGTGCAGTTTAAGTCCAGTTCAGCCACTTTTTAAAACACTCAAAACAATAAATCGGAATCCATACTTGCTATACGATATTATCAAACTGCTGCTGTACCAAGGAATCTTCATGTGCATATTTACATCAGTTCTGCCAGGAATACACCAATGACGACACAAAACAAAACCTTCGCCGACGGATGACCTGTCATCAGCATTCCCAATATACCAGCAATCATTCCCAAATATCAAACATCTCCCCATAGCTATTCTGCCTTTTTCTCGAAGTGTCTGTCCTGCCAGATGATTCTAGAATTCAGAAACTCACATCGCATGTGCTAAAATTAGGAAGTCATATTCCAAGAAAGATATTAACTTCTTCATTAGTGGACGATTGTCTGTGTACCTGACAATCCATCAGTGACGTTCATGGAAGAGCCACTAGGGGGCCACATAGCTAACGAAATTCTTGTTAGCGGGAAAACTGATCAAGGCTGCTGCTGTCCCTTTTCCGGAGAGCACTAGGCCCTCAAAATCATGACTTTCAGTAAATATCTTAAGGAATTTGATGAATTCCATTCTTGATGATTACAGATGGAAATCTGGGTGAATTGTTTCAAACACTGCTTTCGTCTCTGGCAGAGCTGTGGATGGAAACAGACAAACAGGGACCATATCCCTAAACAAAAGGGGAATTGGGCTCTCAGCTAGAAAGCTTTGAATGGAGATTTTAGACTGAATGCATAAATCTTCTTTACTCTCAGTCATGAAGTCCAATTTTCTTGACATTGGCATTTGGATAGACCCAAAGAAAACCCAGGCTCCTGAAAACTACTACGAGTGGGTGTCTAGTTTTTTTGTTGTTGTTTTTTAATTATGTATTATCTGTTCATTTTGTTTGAAGGCCATCAAATTAACTTGGCTGACTGCAGCCATGGAAACCTGAAGCTCTCCCACCTCCTGGGGGATGTATAATGGATGGTGAATGTCAGAAGCCTGCATCCTGTGTTACTTATCTGACATTGTGGTGCACTGTTGATGTCCTCTACTAATCATCACCATTGAGTGAGAAATATTGATTAGATTCCTAGGCTTTTTGAGAAGCTTCCTGATCACTTTCTAACTGAAGGTCAGGCTTTTAGGAAACTCAAGAGCTGATGTATAGGGAAGTGAGGGTCTTTTGGGTTGGACAGAATCCATTAACATCTGTTTCCAGGAAAAGTTATAATTGTGAGACATATGTAATGGGTATTGATTGCTAAGGAAAGAAGATACACATAACTTTAAACCTTAGAAGTCTCCAAGGACAAAAAAATGGAAAAGGGGGGTCTTTGGGATTGCAGGAATGCTGGCTGGGAGGAAATTACATCAGAGCTGTCTTAGAGGATCTTAGATAAATAAATTCAAAAGCCAAAGTCTCTTGCTCAAGGATACCAGGGATATGCTACTACAGCAGCTAAAACAAACATAGCATTTTGTGAGTGGACACTATTTGTCAGATATTATTCTAAGCACTTCATATGTATTATTTCAGTTAACTTGAAACAACGAGTTAAATACTACTACTATTTTCATTTTACAGCTTAGAAAATTGATATAAAAAAAGTCAAATAATGTGCCAAAAGAGATAGCCGATTAAGTAGTATGTTCACAATTCTAAGCCAGGAAGTCTAACTCCAAAGAGTATGCTTTTAATCATTATTATGCTGCTGATACAAATACAACATTGACAGGAAAAACGCACAGCCCTCACCCCCAAAATTCAGAACTGTGTAAATATCTCACTCCCATTCTCTTCTTCCATCTACGGTCCACCATACTTCCCAACCACAGTAACAATGGTGCATGAGTTAACATATC
Source organism: Macaca nemestrina (assembly GCF_043159975.1). Lineage (NCBI taxonomy): Eukaryota > Metazoa > Chordata > Mammalia > Primates > Cercopithecidae > Macaca > Macaca nemestrina. Next base: position 129,957,912 of record NC_092132.1, on the reverse strand, counting down.
AAGTAGGAAGAGCAAAGCTAGGCAGCTGTCACCTCCCAGTTCAGCCAGAGCATAGCTGAGATGCTGTTGTCCAAGGAAGAACTGTATCTGGGGATGGACCAAAACTTAAACGCCCTTTGCAGCTCTCATTAGTCACTTCCTAGCAGGGACTTTGTGATCCTTGAATCTTTCCCTTGTGTTATAGTGACTCAATTTCTGGATGATCCTTGCTTAATAGAATAGACCTCTACCTGGGTGGTGCTTTAATTCAGCTTAGTGTGTTTGGGCAAGCTGTGTGTTGTTGTCTCTGCCATCACTGTGCACAATAGGGAAGACAGTGGGCCAGGGGATGGCAGGGGCCAATCAAGAGATAGAGCCCTCTGCTAAAGCGTCCTTCCTTGCTTTAATCAAATGAAGAATGCACCAGATGAGGGTCACTTGGAACACACAGGGAAAGGTAGAGCACCTACAAAGCATCTTCCAGACCCCAGGCACCTGCAAGATGCTATTATATTTCCATGAAATGCACAAGGTCCATGGAAAGGATTCTTTTACAAATGAGGAGGCTAGGGATAAGAGGTCCTCAAACACACAGCCAAGAAATGGCAAAACAGGAATCACAAGCCTCAGACCACCAAAAACGATAAGTCACTCCAGTTTTAAGAATGACAACAGCATCACAATTGGCCACTGGATGACCTCAGAGTTCAATCCTGCTAAAAGTAGCTTAGGATTGAGACCATCCTGGCCAACATAATGAAATCCCATCTCTACTAAAACACAAAAAATTAGCCGAGTGTGGTGGCATGCACCCGTAGTCCCAGCTACTCGGGAGACTGAGGCAGGGGAATCCCTTGAACCCAGGAGGCGGAGGTTGCAGTGAGCCGACTGCACCACTGCACTCCAGCCTGGCGACAGAGCCAGATTCTGTCTCAAAAAAAAAAAAAAAAAAAAAGAAAAAAGAAAAAAGAAAAGAAAAAAGTAGCTTTGATGTTGAAAGTGGCTGGTAGCAGAGATCAGTTAGTGCTCCCTCCCCAATCCTAGCCAAAAGGAGCACAGTATCCATTTCATTTTCACATCTTCAGGTTCTTCAAAGTCATGCCCAAAGCAGGGAAAGAATGAAAAGATCTACTGTCATTCTAACAGGATTCAAAGAGAGGAACCACTGGATGGAAAAATGTGAATTATTTTAGACAAAGCCTTTAACATTTAAAATACTCCTCCCATAATTAATCTATTCATTTCTCTCATGTTATCAGTGTCAGTGCCTTGATGTCAAAGTGTATGTCAATAAGCCACAGATGGGAAAATAATAGTTGGAGTGACCTCCTGAGCTTCTAGGTTTTTCTACTCTCTCCCTTAAAGACCTGGTTCAGGGGCGTGCCTCCTCAGGTCCACCTGTGAAAGCAATTAGAGAGTAATCTGATCTTCTCTGAAATGTCCCTCATGCTGTCTCTGAAGAAGGACATTTCCCAAGTTTAAGCTATCATTGCCTACTGTAGTCTTCTGTCTGGCTGGAGGAAGGAAGAAATAATCTCCTAAGTAGCACATTGTGCAAATCTGATGCCTCAATCTTGAGGCACTGCCAAGCAATTCAGGAGAGAAATAAATCAATTCATTCCATCTCGTTAATGCTGCCATGTCTAACAGGTTTCTATGCCGAAAATATCACCAGCTGGACACTGCGACACTTAATATTGCACCTTCAGAAATGAATTATCAGGCACAAGCACAGTCTGATGTCATTCTCCTGACCTGGTTCGCTTGAATCTTCAACAGAAAGAACACTCAGGCTCAGAAGGAACAATGTTAAAATGGCAGAACCACATGACGTCACCTCCCGCATCACAAAACAGGCAAAGTTATTACCCTCTTCACTAGGATCCCTCTTAGACCCCTCTAAATAGAAACAATAACAACAAAAAAGCAGAGGCAGCGATCAAGCACGCTTACAGATTTCAGAGGAAAAAATACTTATAAAAATAAACAACAAATATGGACTGATACCATATAGGTTCTGTTTACTTATCCATTAACTTCTTTGTTCAACATGTACCATCGCATACTGGCTGTGTTAGAGGTATTATTCTAGGGACGTGAAGATATGCAGGTGTACACAGCCCTGCCCTAAGAAAACCAAGCTCCGTGAGCAAGCAAAACAGGCTTCTAAATGGATGGTCATAAATTATGTGATGTCTGTAAGAAAACATCTTATGCATCCTCTGAATATATATACCTACTATGTACCCACAAAAATTAAAAGATTAAAAATAAAATTAAAATAAAATGCCTTGCCACATATACATGAAAAATGAAATTCTGGAAAAAAGTTAGAAAAATAAATTAATGTGATACATGGCACCAAAGAGGAAGGCAGTAGGTGAAATTGCCCAGGGAATGAAGAGAAGCCTTGTAATGCTTGCTGGAATGGAGAAGGCTTCAGAGAGGTAACTTTTAATCAAGGTCTTAACAAAGGTACAAAGGTTTGCCAAGCAGAGAATTAGCATTCCAGGGAGAAGCAGCGAGTCTAAGCATACCTGAGTTTGGTGGGTCTGATCACAGAAAGTAGGTTAGTGTAGTTATATCATAAGTTATATAGGAAAGCATGGTATGAGAGTACATTAAAGATAGGCTACACTGGATATTCTATGATGTGGTTATCTGTTGTTGTTTGAGACAAGGTCTTGCTACGTTGCCCAGACTGAAGAGCAGGAGCACAATCTCAGCTCACTGCAAACTCTGCCTCCTGGGTTCCAGTAATTCTCTTGCCTTAGCCTCCCGAGTAGCTGGGACTACAGATGTGTGCCACCACACCCAACTAATTTTTTAATTTTTTGTAGAGACAGAGTTTCGCCATGTTGGCCAGGCTAGTCTCGAACTCCTGGCCTCAAGTGATATGCCTGCTTCAGCCTCCCAAAGTACTGGGATTACAGGCATGAGCCACTGTGCCTGGCCTGCTGTGGATATCTTAAAGGCAATTGACTTGGTAAAATAACTTAAATGAAAGTAACAAGGTAAAATTTGTGTTTTGGGGGGGAGAAGTCATGATTTTGAAGGTTGGATGAGAGAAGGCTACTGTACTGTCCAAGTTAGAAGATATAAAACCTCAGAGAGACCAGGGTGGTAGAAACATAGATTAAAAGGAGGGCTACAAGAAGTTCTTTTTTGATTGGGTAAGGGAACAGGGATGAGGTCAAGGGCAGAGTTGATGCTGTCTTCTATGTTTCTGATTTGTGTAGATGAAGTTTTATTGGTTCCTTAACCAAGAAAAGAAAGTAAGAAAGAAGCAGGTTAGATTGGAGATGACAATGGAGCTTAAGTTTGATGCATTTTTAACTTTCTTATGTAAATAAATATAGTGAATTAATATAATGATAAAAAGTATACTGGTAAGTTTATGTAATCAAATTGGGGTAACTGGGATATGTATCACTTTAAACATTTATCTTTTTATGCGAGGAACTCTCAAATTATTTTTTTCCAGCTACTTTGAAATATACAATTGATGAATGTTAAGTGTAGACACCCTACTCATTATGCTGAAAATATGTACATGTGTATCAACCAAAAAATCTAAAAAAAATTATACTGAGAAATACTCAGATAAGTTTTCATTAAAAAATTACTTAAAAATGTGCATTCAATTTTACCCAGTTATTGTGCTAACAGTTGACTATCTAGAACCTTGGACTAGGAACAGAGGGTATGTAGTACAGGGTAGGTTTATCAAATATTGTTTTAGATTTAAAAGCAACTTGTTCCCTTTAGAAGTTTTGAAAACAAAGCCCAGTGAAGTTAAACCACTAGTGGAAAATAAATAAAATATGGATAATTGTGCAAACAGGACCCAACTCTCCTAGCTTCTTATGTAGTACATGGTCCCTGCCCATCTGCAGACTCATTGGTGAGATAAAGACTATTAGGCTATTCCAAAAATTCTCTACAAACCCTAAAGACTTTATAGTTCTCCCGAGTAAGCGCCTCTGTAACTTTCACTCTAAGCCCCAATAAAGGCCTCTCAAGGGAAAAGTTAAGGTCCCCTCAAGCAAGAAAGTCATTCTATTTGAAAAGACAAAATGACAATTTTGTGCTATTCTACCCAACACAATCTTCCTTGTTTCCCCGACTTGAAACACTAAGTCCACTGCAAATGTTTAATATCTTTTATATCTTCCATGTCTCTACTTAAATTTTTGAACATATTGAATATTATTTTAATGAGTGTTCTGAGCCTAGTCTGCTAAATCAAATATCTGTGTCTGTTCTAGGTTAATTTTAAGTTTTCTTTTCATATAAGACCCCCACTTTGGCTTTACCTTTTGCTATCAGTAAAAGCTCCCTGAGGCCTCACCAGAAGCAGATGCTGCCATACTTTCTGTACAGTCTGTGGAACCATGAGCCAGTTAAAACTCTTTTTTTTTTTTTTTTTTTTTTTTGAGAGGGAATCTCGCTCTCTTGCCCATGCTGGAGTGCAGTGGCACAATCTCGGCTCACTGCAACCTCTGCCTCCTCAGTTCAAGAAATTCTCCTGCCTCAGCCTCCTAAGTAGCTGGGATTACAGGTGCCACCACACCAGGCTAATTTTTGTATTTTTAGTAGAGATGGGGTTTCACTATGTTGACCAGGCTTGTCTCAAACTCCTGACCTCAAGTGATCTGCCTGCCTATGCCTACCAAAGTGCTGGGATTATAAACCTCTTTTCTTTATAAATTAACCTGTCTCGGGATGCCCTCTCTCACCACTCCTATTCAACATAATGTTGGAAGTTCTGGCTAGGGCAATCAGGCAAGAGAAAGAAATCAAGGGTATTCAGTTGGGAAAAGAAGAAATCAAATCGTCCCCGTTTGCAGATGACATGATTGTATATTTAGAAAACCCCATTGTCTCAGCCCAAAATCTCCTTCAGCTGATAAGAAACTTCAGCAAAGTCTCAGGATACAAAATTAATGTGCAAAAATCACAAGCATTCTTATACACCAGTAACAGACAAACAGAGAGCCAAATCATGAATGAACTTCCATTCACAATTGCTTCAAAGAGAATAAAATACCTAGGAATCCAACTTATAAGGGATATAAAGGACCTCTTCAAGGAGAACTACAAACCACTGCTCAGTGAAATAAAAGAGGACACAAACAAATGGAAGAACATTCCATGCTCATGGATAGGAAGAATCAATATCGTGAAAATGGCCATACTGCCCAACGTAATTTATAGATTCAATGCCATCCCCATCAAGCTACCAATGAGTTTCTTCACAGAATTGGAAAAAACTGCTTTAAAGTTCTTATGGAACCAAAAAAGAGCCCGCATTGCCAAGACAATCCTAAGTCAAAAGAACAAAGCTGGAGGCATCACACTATCTGACTTCAAACTATACTACAAGGCTACAGTAACCAAAACAGCATGGTACTGGTACCAAAACAGAGATATAGACCAATGGAACAGAACAGAGTCCTCAGAAATAATACCACACATCTACAGCCATCTGATCTTTGACAAACCTCAGAAAAACAAGAAATGGGGAAAGGATTCCCTATTTAATAAATGGTGCTGGGAAAATTGGCTAGCCATAAGTAGAAAGCTGAAACTGGATCCTTTCCTTACTCCTTATACGAAAATTAATTCAAGATGGATTAGAGACTTAAATGTTAGACCTAATACCATAAAAACCCTAGAAGAAAACCTAGGTAATACCATTCAGGACATAGGCATGGGCAAGGACTTCATGTCTAAAACACCAAAAGCAATGGCAACAAAAGCCAATATTGACAAATGGGATCTCATTAAACTAAAGAGCTTCTGCACAGCAAAAGAAACTACCACCAGAGTGAACAGGCAACCTACAGAATGGGAGAAAATTTTTGCAATCTACTCGTCTGACAAAGGGCTAATATCCAGAACCTACAAAGAACTCAAACAAATTTACAAGAAAAAAACAAATAACCCCATCAAAATATGGGCAAAGGATATGAATAGACATTTCTCAAAAGAAGACATTCATACAGCCAACAGACACATGAAAAAATGCTCATCATCACTGGCCATCAGAGAAATGCAAATCAAAACCACAATGAGATACCATCTCACACCAGTTAGAATGGCGATCATTAAAAAGTCAGGAAACAACAGGTGCTGGAGAGGATGTGGAGAAATAGGAACACTTTTACACTGTTGGTGGGATTGTAAACTAGTTCAACCATTATGGAAAACAGTATGGCGACTCCTCAAGGATCTAGAACTAGAAGTACCATATGACCCAGCCATCCCATTACTGGGTATATACCCAAAGGATTATAAATCATGCTGCTATAAAGACACATGCACACGTATGTTTATTGCAGCACTATTCACAATAGCAAAGACTTGGAATCAACCCAAATGTCCATCAGTGACAGACTGGATTAAGAAAATGTGGCACATATACACCATGGAATACTATGCAGCCATAAAAAAGATGAGTTTGTGTCCTTTGTAGGGACATGGATGCAGCTGGAAACCATCATTCTCAGCAAACTATCGCAAGAACAGAAAACCAAACACTGCATGTTCTCACTCATAGGTGGGAACTGAACAATGAGATCACTTGGACTCAGGAAGGGGAATGTCACACACCGGGGCCTATCACGGGGAAGGGGGAGGGGGAAGGGGGGAGGGATTGCATTGGGAGTTATACCTGATGTAAATGACAAGTTGATGGGTGCTGACGAGTTGATGGGTGCAGCACACCAACATGGCACAAGTATACATATGTAACAAACCTGCATGTTATGCACATGTACCCTAGAACTTCAAGTATAATAAAAAAAAAAAAAAGAAAAAAGAAACTATTGGAAAAGTGAAACACAAGCCACAGGTTGAGATAAAATATTTTCAAAACACACACACACACACACACACACACACACACAAATTATCCTGTCTCGGGTATTTCTTTATGGCAGTGTGAGAATGAACTAATACATACTGTGAAATACAGGTGCCTTACTCTACTTGGATCCATAGCTCCTTCTCTTTACCTCAGGGAATCCGCTGGGCTCTGCCTGGGTTCCCCCTTCTGTGTGCCGCAGCCTGAAAACTCTGAAGACAGTGAGTTTGGGGAACCAGATAGTTCAGATCCTTCATTTCCAGTCTCTCAGGATTCATCATCCTTCATTGTTGGATGGCTTGTGCCTTAAACTGTTGTTTTCATACTGTTTGCCATTTAAGTTTTTACAGTTGTTCCAGATAAGAAGGTAAATCTGGTTCCTTTTTCTGTAGTTAATGCCTGGTTGGATACAAGTAAAGAGTGAAGTTGAATTGTAGCTTCCCTAGCTGGCAAAATAGTGAACAAGAAAGCTAAAGAAACATACCTGGTACAAAACACCAGAAGGTTCTGAAAAGTTCTGGAATTTTTTTTTTTTTAACTTTTCAATGGATTGTTGTTTTGATAAGAAAGTAAAGGTTATTCTCAGAGTCCAGAAACAATGAGAAACATAAATCCAGAAATGTAAGTTAAATACAAACCACTTTAATCACAACCTCAATGTTTCATCTCACAATAAGGTTCCTGTGAACATGAGACTGTTTTAGAAAATCACAGAATGGAACTGGATCTAAGTCATCCAGAACAAAGGTCAGTAGAAAAAGTAAACAACAATGTTAAGACTCACAAATATGGCCAGATGTGGTGGCTCACACCTGTAATCCCAGCAGTTTGGGAGGCCCAGGCAGATGGATCATCTGAGATCAGCAGTTCGAGACCAGCCTGGCCAACATGGTGAAACCCCATCTCTACTAAAAATACAAAAATTAGCTGGGCGTGGTGGTGCTTGCCTGTAGTCCCAGTTACTCAGGAGGCAGAAGGATTGCTTGAGCCTGGGAGTGGAGGTTGCGGTGAGCCAAGTTCGCACCATTGCACTCCAGCCTGGGTGACAACAGTGAAACTCCATCAAAAACAAAACAAAACAAAAAAGCCTCTCAGATTTAATCAATTTTGGGATAGACTCAAAATATAAAATAAGTACATTCATTATATTTAAAAAGTTATGGGATGATCAGAGAAATAGAAATAGTGAATAAAAGTAGTCTGTATAACACACATAACATAGTTGAAATTTAAAATGCAATCGATGTGTTGAACAGTATTTTGAACATAAACAAAGAGATAATTAGTGAGCTTTATGACAATTCTGAAGAAGTTATTCCAAAACACAGCATATAGTTGAAAATAAATATAGTTGAAAAATAAAAGACTAGGAAAGATGTAAGAGAAAGTGAAAAGATGTAACATATCTAACTGAAGTGATGATACAATGGATTGACATTATTCAAGTAACGATGGATATATATATTCCAGTAACGTTAAAAAGAAAGAGATGAAAAAGAAAAGAAAAAATGTTTTCAAAACTAGAGCGTGTCAGTTTCCAGGTAAAAATACTTTTCTTAAAAGTCATACTAAAATTTCAAATCATAGGGTTTAAAGTGAAGAATCCAATACCTCCAAGAGAAAATGCAGGTTATAAAAAAGGGATTAAGAATAGGATGGCATTATATTTCTTAATGCAGCTTGGGAAGTTAGAAGAAAATGGAGCAAAGGTTTCAAGAGTTGAAGGAAAATCATCAGACTGCACTTTCTTTGTTGCAAGACAGCATATAATTCCTAAAACCAACAAAGGTACAAATGGAAATAGAAGTAACTTACTTAGAAATACAGAGGCAGCTGGTAGTGGGAATAGGAAAGTATGGAATATCTAGTATATAACAAATGAGCATCAGAAGTGGTAACATACGGGGCAGAAGCTCCTGTATTTCATTATAAATCTTTGGATATTATTTGATATTTTAAACTATGTGTACATTTTATGAAAAAAAATATTTTCAAAGAAGATAAGGTAGCTGTCCATCACAAGACACAGTGAGCTATTAAGACATTCGACTTCTGGTTCATACAAATGAGTAAATAACTTAGACAATTTTGCTAAAAACTTAATAATTTTATTTTCTGGTTGAAACACCAAGAGATGCAATTTTTTTGGTCTTCAATGTATAAAGATCAAAATATCTAATATTATATCTCATATATATATAGGTGCTTATGGATGTGTGTATAGATAGATAGATAGATAGATAGATAGATAGATAGATAGATAGATAGATAGATATAGATACAGATTTTTTTTTTATTTCAAGTTGACTTCCCCGTTGGAGAATTCATACAGGGTAGGATGAGGGGGTATGTCCACAAGGTTGACATAGAAGTCCAGGGAGGACCAGGACTGTCCCTTTGTCATCTCTACTTAGTGCCAGAAGGACAACATGAAATTGTGACTGAGAGAAAAGTTGAGGCTGAGCCAGAGAGGCATGTGCAAAGTGGGCCCTTAAAATTGCAATAGAGGAAGCGTCAAGAGTCCACATATTGAGATCAACTGGAATTGGAGAGCTAGGCAATTTGGTGAGAACTGGCTGAAATGAGGGAAGTAAATAAGAAGTGGCCTGGAGTAATTCCAGACATGAGAGCCAATGTCTGCCACTAGGCTTGTACAAATTCTCCATATACGTTTGCATAAGTGAGTTCTTCCGTTTAAAAAGGATGGGACAAAAAATGACTTTCGTGTGTCGTATGATGGGAGGCCTCAAATTTAAAACCAATACATATATACCCAAACACCCAAACACACAAATACACAAAGGATTGAATTTTGACGTTCAATCCATGGCTTCTATGAGCCCTCCAAATAGATGAAATAGATGAGATTACCAGTCTGCAAGTGATCAAGACAAAGCTCTTTGTTGTGTTGATGAGCCAGCATCACTGGATGACAGCATCACTAGTATCTGACTAACTTGACAGAATATCTGCATCCTGCCTTTGACTAAAAAGCCTAGCACTGAGGGTTCATTTCTTCTAGGTATTGGGCACATTTCTTTTCTTTAAGGAGCACTGTTAAGATAGGAGTGTTAAAATCAAGGCTTTAACAAGAACACAAGGATTTTTAAAAGAGATTTACTATTTTAATTAGAACCAATGATTAGAATGGCTTGCATTACATTGCAGTACTTAGAATATGAGAATGCAATTTTCCTTTAGTCACTAAGATAATAATTTTTATGTGTGTATTCAGAGGCTGTGCATATGTATAAGAGAAGTGGAAGATGGTTTTTAGAATAGTTAGGCCGCAAGAAAAATTTAAAACTTCACTAAGCTAGTGATATTAATACTTGCATTCATTTGTTAAAATCTTTCTCTTTTTCACAGTCAAATTTCCTACTTATGCATGTGAAATGTATAGTTTTTCCCCCATTACAAGAGGTGCAAAGTTTCTCCTTACGAAAGTTGCATTTTGGCAAGACATTAGAAATAAAAGAAACACAAGTGGTGTTTAGTTTTAGTTTAGTTTTTTTTTTTTTTTTTTTTTTTTTTAAGAAAGTCAATGATAGCCATAGAAATACTAGGATTTCTAATAGGTCCTCAGAGTATGATTGAAAAGGTCATGTCAAGACAGGGTCAGCAGTACACCTTGGCACTGAGTGAGTTTGAATTGGCTTAGAAGATGGGATCGTATTTACCTGAAAGGAAGCAGAAAAGATACTCTAAATCATTTTTGTTCTCGGGAACTTATATTGGCTTAGGAAGAAGGACTAATATGTACAAGAAAACAATCCCATGGTAAAGCGTGCCATTAACCTTAAACAAACTAGGTGCACAGGGCGATCTAGCCCTATATGTGAGTTTGTGTGTTTGAACCTGAAGGACATTGTGAAATACTATTTTCCAGGCTCTAAACATGGGTCATTGTGGGAAATAGAAAATGAAAGAGGCAGAGATGTTAAATTTCTTTTTACAAAGTTGCATGATTTACTAGTTAAAATCAATGGGGACTACCTGTAGTAATGTACAAATAAATAATTATTTTTAAGATAGAAACATGAGACACCTGACTTGCCATCCTCATTCTTAGAGCAGCAAATGGCTCATCTGAGATCTTAGAACAGATGCAGAACCATAACACAGGCTCTCCTTCCATAACAAGGGCATCACATACTCTTCCTCTAACACAGAATATGGATCATGAAGGGCATTGCCAACTCCACTGCCCACCACTTCTGTAAGTAAAAAAAATCAACTCGGAGTTTTCAAAACAGCTGTGTATTATTGGAGAGGAGGCACTTAGGATGAAGATACCTGATGAAGCCTACTTAAATGTGTCTTCTGTATTGAATATTAAGCACAAGAGTAAAATCCTAGTTTAAAGAAAAATTTGGAAGAACACTATACTAAGTAGGAAGTTTTCTATATCCAATTGTGGGGAAATTTTTGGCTTGTTTTATTTTCTCAGTTTTTCATCACTTGATTGTGAATGAGAATAGCCATTTCTCCTGTTATAATACTTTGTATATAACACTGTAATATATAATTACTGTGCTATGCAGTAAGCACTCATTTATAGAACATAGTACTAGATCTGCTGTATATATATCTCAAAGCATTGGTTCTTGCTTTGGTGATCTTTCCCTTCAATTCACTTTACATAAAAAGTCTCAAGGTAATTGTAATTCCTGTTCATGACATTCTAACATCCTTACCAGTGAGACAATATATGCCATATATAGAAAATGTAACAGTTGTTCTTCCTCATGTTAAATGTATGAACACATGGAAATTGAGATACACAGAAAGTAGCTTCAAGCAAGGATACTCATTGTCATTGTCTGTGTCATTCATTAGAAGTTCTATGGGGGTAAAATAGCCATAGTCAGATAGTTGTTTTTATTTATACATAACTAAATTTTATAAAATTCAGCTTTCAAAGGCTACTAAGCCATCAACAAATATTTAATTGGCACCTACTATGTGTTCAGCCCTCAGAAATACTACTACATATACATGACAACTATTGTTAATGTTAAAATAATGAGATTTATCAATTTGGAAAAGAGAACTTTATTTCTCATAAAGGGTTGCAGCCTACAGGGTGACCATTCTGACAGACTGGGAAGCGTAGTCTCTGGTCAGAAGCCAAAAACAGACACCTCAAAGGGAATAGGAATTTATGCTGAACAGGGTGGCCAAATATATATAGTTGGTAAGCTGTGGTAGCCATGTATATTTATGAAAAGAGAAATGTGTGCATGCATGTTTGAGTTTCATGTCCCTTTATGAGTATAAATGGCTGCAAGTGCCATGACCCCAGAGCGGAGTTTTCAGCCCTCTAATGGCAAACGGTGAAGCAGAGAACATGAAAACCCTCATTACACATTCTTTGTAGACTGGCCAGAGCCACTCCATGGTTGGTGGACTCTTATCAAAAGGAATGTGGCTGGTTGTTTTGTTGAAATTGCAAAAGGGTGGACCAGTGTCCAGCAGTTGGTTTACACTATTGGTAGAGTCTTTTGAAAGGGTTGGTTTCTGTTTTTCCCTTAGGGAAGAAAGCTTAATAGCAGTTTGCAAAGGAAGGGGTATAACGAGGCACATCTAACCTTCCATCTCATCATGCCTGAGAATTCAGTTTTCAAGGTTTCTCTGAGGTCTCCTTGGCCAAGAAGGGATCTGTTCAGTCAGTTGGGAGGCTTAGAATTTCATTGTTATTTCTCATGATAAAAAAGATAAGCAGTTTTTATCCTTCTATTTGGATTTTGAAAATAAGATCTACCTATAAATAATACAAAGTATGTCATTCAAAGCTGGATGTTAGTGCACAGTATATAAAGTGTTATATAACGTGAATATCCCAGGTCTCCCTACACTATGACTTCAAAATAGAGGTAGAGGAGTGAAATCATTAAAACTGCAGGCTCTGCAGTGAAACCACCCAAATTAGACTTCTCAGCTCTGACACATACTAGGTGGCATGTACCTTTCACTGCCTCCCCATAAGCTTCACTGGTAGGTATTATTCTCTCATTTAAATTTCCTCAATTTATAATAGTTCTGGGAGTCCTATAGGGATTCTCACATACATCCAACAAATCACAGAATTGGCTGCAGTCATGCAAGTTTATGCTGTTTGTCCACCCAGGCTCAAGCTTGCTCCTTTCTGCTGTCTCATCCCAGCACTGTGCACACCCCTTCTCCAGATCATTCAAAACTTTCAATCATCAGGATGCCTCCTAGGTGATTCTCAGATTCACTTTACACCCTTTTTTCATCCTCAAGAATGCTGTGGACGACAGCAATGAGCATTTCCTTTCTGTGGCTTCCTTTGGAGTTTGTCCAACAGGAGACACAATAGGCTGAAGTTTGGAAAGGAAAGACTGGGATTGGGCTTTGCATTCTCCCAACTCCTTTTGCACAGGGCTATGGCTTGGGAAGTTGCCGTGCTACTCTATTAAATTCCACAACACTTGTCAAGCGGCCTTGTCCCTAACAGCAACTCCCCCATACCTTTCTCTTCCAGCAACAGTTCACTCCCTTTGCCCTTTAGGGTGAGGGTGGTAAGGGCTACCTGCTGTTGATAGTCTTGGGGTTCTTCATCATCCTTTTTGATTTTCCTGAAACTCTAAGTATACCTTTTTGCAAAATGGGACATCATCCTCTTCCTGCTACTCCTCTCATTCACACTTATCAATTATCCCCCATTCAAGTGTAGCACTTATGACCTGCCTGGACTCTGAATGTCACAATGTCAAAATTCTGCTGCGTTTCATGCCAAGGGAGGGGAAGGAGAATATTCATCCTCTTTTCCCATTTGGTGTCACATGCAATTATATGGAGCCCAAAGCAGATCAGCTTATATTCAGATAAGTCAAATAGTTACACCAAATCTCATAAAACTCAATTCTCTATAATCTTAGAAAAGAGGCAAAAAAATAAAAATGAGGAATCAAGTTATTCTTCCCATCCTCTATCCTCTTCATAAACCCTGCTCATAATCACAACATTCCTCCCAGGCATAAAACAAAAGTTGCATTGCCTGCCTCTGGATACAAAGAGGCTCAGCTGATGGGAGCAAGAGTTGGGAAGGCTTGGCTTACAGAGCATTAGCTTATCCAAGCAGAATGTTCTCAGTTCCAATAATAGAAGCCAGGAGGAGTAAGAAACATAATTACAAAGGTTGGACAAATCAGAAAAGATAGATAAGATGAAATTGACCTTGACAAATAGAAAGGATTAAGAAGTTTAGAGAGTATTTCAGGGAAAGGTAACATTTGTGCAAAGATAATGAGGTAGGACATTAATACATTGAGAGGAGTGGGGTTTAGGGAGCAATGGAAGATGAAGTCAGATGGGTAGAGAAAGCCACTCGAAGGCGGATCTTGAAAGTTACATAGAAGTATTTACATTCGATGTAATCAGCAATAGGAAGACATTGAAGGTATAAAATCAACCTGAAGAGACAAGTGACAGGCCACTGGAAGGAATTCTGTTCTAGTAGTTTTGGTTAATTAATGAGATCTTGGAGCCCTGGTAGTGCTATCTTCAAAATCACCCTTTTAAACTTTCTGGACAATGTAGAAACCAGTAGAAGCCAAGCCCATTCTTTCATAATGGCAGCTGTGGAAATCTTTAAATCTTTAGTTAAGAGAGCCTTACAAAGAATTATGGCACTTTGCTAAAGCTCCGCTCAGTAGAAGAGAGATGACAGATAAATAAGCCTTCAACACAGCTCTGCACTTGGAAATTGCAAAGCTGACAAAATGTTCAGAAACTCACCCAGAAGTAGTTTCCATACAAGAAAGTTTCCTTAATTCCTATTTCTTGAAAAGTGAGTAGATAATAATTCTTTAGGCCCAGGCTACCTTTGTGATGGCACATGGTTTTAAATGTAGTCTAAAAGAAGCAATAATAGCCTTAGAAAAAGGGCAAAGGGATGAAAAGGATCAGAAATGGCTACAAAGTCCATCTGACAAGGACTCCAATAAGATTACAGGCCATAAAGTGGTCTATACTTTCTGATTATCTAAATGTTCTGCATATGATACTTTCTTTTTCCTTTATGGCCAACTGTAAGAAATACAAAATCTTTGGAGGAAAATGGAAAGCTAGCATATTTAGAATATTTTTTAAAAAGGTTATGCGATATTCTGTGCATTTCCTTATTTAGTAACAACTTTATTAAGTCTATGGGTGTTTAGTAGTTTGCTCAAAATCACACAAAAAGATTTTAAATTAGGACACTCAGTCTTCATAATCAATACCTTTTACATGTTACTCGCCTGGTATAACTAACAGAAATCATTTATTTGAATATATATGTGGTCAGCCCAATTGATCTGTTTTCCTCTAAGAATTTTCAACAGTCATACTGCTGAGCTAAGTCTCTCTGAATTAAATCAAGCCTATAGCTAAAGGAGATGCCCTCTATAGTCCTTTCCTCTTTTCTAACTGGTTTTACTCATTGTTTTATTCATTCACTGTGTGTGTTTGAAGGAAGCTAAGCTTTGATATCATTTATTCATCCATACTTTCATATATTTCAGCACCTCTTATATGGAGGGCATCAGTGAGAACCAAAATAAAAACTACAATCCCTCCCTTGAGAAGTTTAAAATAAAGTGAATGGACAATTGTGATCTTCTAAAGTTGTATATTCGATAGTGAATATTGTATGTTGAAAGTAACCTTGCAGAATGTGTCATGTCAAATGTAATAAATTGTATATTCTGACAAAGGAATGGAATGCCAGATTTAAGGAACTAAAGTTTATCTGGGCACCGGACAGTCATTTTATATTTTTGAGGAGAAAGGTCAGTTTCTAAATACAATATGTATGTAGCATGAAAGTACCGAATTTAGAACGGAAAGATGCCTTTACAATTATGTTGTTCTATCCTCTTATTTGACAAGGAGGACATGCAAGCTTAGATAGGTGAAAATTACTTACCTGGATCTGATAGGGCCTGAATTCTACATTTTCTAAATTTAAACTTCCTGGCAGATTGTCATTGAACTGAATGTCTGTTAACTCCCAAATCAGTACTTCCTCAGATCTTTGTGACCCAATATTGATTCTTTATCTTATTTGCCAAATAAATAGTTTAAGCAAAATGCTATGTGCTGGGTGTAAGGAGAAAAGTGACACACAGTCCCTGACCTAGAAAAATCTCCTTAATGTGGGAGAGGGTAAAATGCAAAGCAATACATGTGTTAATCCATTTGGATTCACAGGGGTATTAGGAGAGAATAATAAATATATTGTGGCATCTTAATTATCCATTATGCTTATTAAAATGCACGAGTATTATATAAAACATTCCAAATGAAATGCTATCAAACTCGTATGACATTGTTGTAAAACCCTCAAGATATTGAACAGCTTCATTAATGACACTGTTAGAAAAATACTGCTGCATTGCAGGCAATATTCCCATTTGGAATAAACTCATTTGCACTTTTCTCCTCAGTGATGGAGCCACTGCTTTGCTATCAGCCAGTGCTCCAGAAACTCCTTAAGCTAAACCCACATTTGGGAAATAATAGAGAAAGGTTTTTTGACTCCTCTAAAACCTTCTAAATCTTCCATAGCAGTTGGTCCATTTGCTGAGCTACAGAACTCACGCTTTCATAAAGGAATTTTACTTCACAGATTCAAAGAGTGGTTCAGGGTTGTAATGGTCATTGGGCCATTTTTCTCATTTTTCAGGTGTGGAAACTGACACTCAGAGAAACTGGATGACTTGCTAGCTAGCTGCCAGATGAAACTAGATTCCTAAATACCTAGCACCTGTCTGGTGTTACTTCTGCTACAACATATTATCTGGATACCTGTCTTACTCTGTTTTGTGCTGCTATGATAGAATATCTGGGACTGGGTAATTTATTAACAAAAGAAGTTTATTTGGATAACAGTTCTGGAGGTTGAGAATTCTAAAATCAGGCAGCCCACCTGCTGAGGGTTTCTTGCCGCTTCAACTCATGGTAGAAAGAGGGGATGGGGAAGAGAAGGGGAATGTGTAAAGAGACCAAACACAAGAAAGAACAATCTGGTTTCTGCTAACTAATCCAATCCTGCAAGAGGGAGAACTCGCTTCCCTAGATGGTATTAATCTACTCATGAGGGATCCATCCCTGTGACCCAAGCACCTCCCACTAAGCTCCACCTCCCAACACTGCCATATTGGGAATCAAATTTCAACATGAGCTTTGGCAGGAACAAGCCACATCTGACCCACAGCAGTATCTTCTCCAATGTAATCTTTCCATTATCAATAAACTCACAGTGACCCATTATGGCATGAGGTTCAAAATGTGTTCCATCTATTCATTAAACACTATTATGAGTCCACATGGATATTTATTCCAAGCAGGGAGCTCGAATGAGAAAGAATGACACAAACAAGGTTTTCTCTTTGTGGCACCTCTACTGGGATGGGTCACCTTAGTCTGTTTCTTGTACTGAACATGATCTCCTCTAGTGATTTATATAGAAAACCTTACGGAAACTGCAAGAGAGAAATTCTGCTGGGTACTTTGCCTAAGTTATCTCATTCAGCCCTCACAAATCATGATGAGTGTGTATGTGGTGTGTGAGAAACTTTGGTTTCTCTGAACCCAAATTCGTGCTGCTTACACTGTACCAGGTTACTCATTGAAATCTCCAACTCTGCCCTGAAATTAAGCAAAAGTAATATTTGTTTTCGTATAGTGTAAATATATGTGTATATTTCAGGCTTTCAAATTAACAGAACCATGTTTGAACTGATACGACATTTTGTATTTCCCAACTGTTCCATAATTTTTTGTTTGATCAATGAGAAAATCTTTATAAGTGACTTTGCAAGTCATAGTGTTTGTTTGTTTTGTTTTGTTTTGTTTGTTTTGTTTTTATGGCAAGGAGTAGTGGCCTGAACAGATCTGACTTTGTCATTCTATGGCCTCAGAGGCAGGGATGAATTACAGCTTTTAAAGTTTCCGGGGTTTTGTCCACGTCCTAGGTTGGTAAACCCATCCATCTCAGCTCCAGAGTTGTTGTAGACTCCTCAGGGCCACTGGGAGCTATTGTCTAAAATACCAGGTCTCGGCCAGGTGTGGTGGCTCCTGCCTGTAATCCCAGCACTTTGGGAGGCTTGGGCAAGCAGATTGCTTGAGCCCAGGAGTTTGAGACCAACCTGGGCAACATAGCAAACCTCGTATCTATAAATAAATAAATAAATAAATAAATAAATAAATAAATAAACAAATAAACTGAGCATGGTGGCTCTTGCCTGTGATGTCATATACTCAGGAGCCTGAGGGGGGAGGATCATTTGAAACTGGGAGTTTGAAGCTGTAGTGAGCTGAGATTGCATCACTGCCCTCCAGTCTGGGTGATAGAATGAGACCCTGTCTAAAAAAAGTAAAATAAAAATAAATAAAGTACTAGGTGTCTGTTTTACAGAGCAAAGTGAAAAACATTACCAAGATTGATGTGAAAGTCACAGACACTGATGTTTGTGATTTGTGGAAGACTCATTACCACATTGAAATGTCAATGCCTCCATGCAACCTAATGAATGCTTGGCCTTAAGTCACCCAGTATTATGTAATGTAATAAAAATCTACTGGGGTTCAGTGGGGTAGGTGATAGTGTCATGGTGTTAGAACACTTTTGTACAGTGGCCAACACAATGACTGCTTTCATATTCATTTCCTTCGGCTTCATTGATTATGTTTTGTGACTATGCATAAACACGGCATAAATGTTAGTCTGATTTACACTGCAGTGACCTCTAGCAAGCAGCACCAATTTCCTTACAACTCCAGTCTTGCAGCTCCCAAAACTCAATATTTGGGAATGGTACATATAAGCAAAGCCAAGGTGCTAAAAGGTGTATCTAAAATATAGGAGTTTACTCATCTAACCCCAGCTACAGAAATAGATAGTCAGTGGAAACTCAGTTAGACTGTGAGCAGAATAAGAACAAGAAATGAAATTGCAACAAAGGAATTTTACCAGCAGATATGAGAGAGTTGCAGGAAGAAGTTCTGTAAAATATTGTGGTTAAAATCTATGAGGCTACAGTTAAAGTTTAAGCCAGGTGCTGAAAGAACCATAGATTTGCTCCTAGCTCTGCTCTGATTCTTTGAAAATATTGAACATAAAATTTGAACTCAAGTGCCTATTTTCACATCTGTAGTTTGAAGCATATATCTATCAATTCTAGTGACAACATGTTTTGGTCATATTTACCACACTTAGATCACAGCATTCTCTAATTCATAGATGACACTAAGGTTAGGTCTATTGAATAAATTAGGGTTTAGTCTTCTTATTGCCTGTGGTGCTCACACATAATTAAAAGGCAGCATAGAATGGTGGTTAAGTGCATAGGTTGAACCCAGAAAACCTGTGTCTGACTCTTCACTACACTACTTATACATGTAAACCCGGTTAAGTTCCATAATCATTCTGTGCCTCACTTTCATCAAGGGTACGTTGTAATAATGGTACCTACATCATAAGATTGTTATAATAATTAGCTGAGTAAATATAAGTAAAGCAATTAGGGCAGAGCCTGGCATATAGAAAACACAAGTACATGTTATTAAATTTGACCTTGTTAAAAAGATCTTTATTAACTCTATGATTTCCTGTTTATTCCCTTCTTGACAATATTCTATTAAAATAATTTATGAATACTGAAATTGCCCAGTGAAGAGCAGGGGAAAGTGAAGGTAAAGATTCACAATCAAGGAGCAAGAATAAACATTTTACACATCCCCAGATCTCCCAGGTTGCTCTCATGTCCTAGAATACAAACCAATCAATGCATTTCAAGGAGGCTCCTTTATAAAACATAATGCATTACTCATTAACTTAGGAATCTGGAAATAGAATGCACTTTCTCACAACTGCAAAAAGGAACAGAAAGGCAGGTATGCTACTTAATTCCCTTGTTTGAATTCAGTATTACAGTGTGCAGCGCTTTTTACTAGAAGACCCCAGGCATAACATGTTTATCATAAGCTTTCTCTTTGAGGCCTTTAATTTGCCCACACTCCCTCCCCTTGAGTTCCCATTGCAGTTCCACTAGGGAAGCAACTTTCTGATCTTATAGCCTACACATAGCTTAGAGGTTTGTCTGTCTTACTTTCACATTCCACTGAGCAAAGGAAATTGTTTCCAAAAGAATAAGGCAATAAATTTCCTATTTTTGCTTTTAAAATGCATAGGTAATCTGTTTAGAGTGATCTCTCTTTGAATACATAAGTTTGAAACATCTTAGGGTATCGTGATTATGAGCTAATTCCTGCTCCATTCTTCCAGGCTGGACTATAGCTCTTAGGTCTATCCTGTAAAGACTCAGCTCTGAGCCAATTTAGATTAAACCAAAGGATACCATAAGAAAACTGGTAGCCACCCTTGGATAGGGTCAAGAATTGGTCATGCTTCAACCAGCCCATGGTTTGTTCTGCAGTGATTCATAGACATCTGCTTGTCAATGAGTTGCAATCTTGCATTAACCTCTACTATGAGTTTCCAGACCACATACCTGGGCTTCTGCCTGTTTCCTGAATTGCACTCCATTTGTAATCCAGTTTCCTGATAGCATTGGAAATTGGAACTGAAATAGAGAGGACCCTGACATACAACTTTACCCCCATTGTTATTTGCTTTGGGGACTGGACTACTTTTCGCTATTTCTTATGTTGGTTTTTATTTTGTTCAAAACCACATGGACCACCTGGAACCATGACATTGATTTCTATTTACCAGTCATATCTCCACTATATCGAAGTTCTTTCTTCTGCACCACTCTTTAGATCAGACTCCTCTGTAAACTGACAGCTCAAATCAAGAAATAATTAATGCTACTTGTGGATACTCTCATTCTTATTTAAGCTCTCAGAGATAGCACCGCATTTGGGTTTGTTAGTTCTGGCCTGGCTTATGTCTACTCACTCATGTCCTCACTGAGCAGCTACAGATGGTTAGTTCATCATGACCCATAGAAGGGCCTAATGCAATCCTACTTCATTAAAAATTAGAATCACATACTCACAGACACACACACACACACACACACATATGCACACGCACAAAAATAATATTCCCAGAGTTACTCACAATAGAAATACATGTACACATGCACAAAAATGTCATTGCAGGATTATTTCAAATCATTTAACAACAATGTATAAATAAATCATAGGATATTTATACAATAGAGTACTACACAATAATAAATAAACATAATTTATCAATACATGCAACATTATAGATAAATTTTGTAGGCATAACTGGGCAGAAAAAGCCAAACACAAAAGGATATATTCTCAGTGGTTGTGTCTATATAAAGGGCAAAAACAGACAAAACTAAGTGGCTATAGTGACTACCTCTGGGAAACAGAAGAGAAGACACAGAGAACAAGAGTTAGGAAGTAAACATGAGTAAATCACAAACTCCATCTTCTAGGAGCTAGCAGCCCTGCAGAGAAGAGGAAAATGTACACAGAGGTTTATGAAATTGGAAGTAGCACCTTAGGGGGCAGCAAGCAGAGAGCCTTTCCTTTGACTCCTAAGGCTCCCTAGAGATCTGGAAGGCTTTTATTTTATGATAGAGTTTATATTACAGTGAGTCCTGGAAATTGTCATCCATCTGCTATAACTTGACGAAAGAAGAACTTGAGGCATCCCAGGATGTAGATAATGTTTCATTGCAGTCTCTCAGTAAAAAGACAGACATTTTCACATCCAATATCTGTGCACTTTTCTGACTATGTATTCTAATTATAACATTATTAAAGATAAAAATATGACCTCCTGTAGTTAAGGTTCCTGCTATTTAATTTTGGGGCTACAGACTTATAAATAGTACCTAATCTTCCCCTTGGCTATTCATCTACCCTCATTCTACCAATATTATTCTGTGGGCAGATGATGCCAAAGTCTATAGCTGTAGCCCTGAGATCCCTACCCTGCTGTCAAGCACACTTGCTACACGGGACCACTTGAACCCTTCCTCACCTTTGACAGCGTGTCCACAATACTATTATTTCTGCCTCTACAATCTGTTGAGTCCATTCTCTCTTCCCCTCCCTGATAATTATCATTCTTTTTGCCACCTCATGCCTTTTCCTGGACAATTGTAGCTACCACCTAATCGGTCTTCACAACAATTTGTATCCATCATAACTGTGACTCCTTCAAGACCATAAACATGTTGACACCATTCTTTTGCTTCTAAGTGTTAATGTCTCCCAATTGCTAATTGAATGAAATCAAAGCCCCTGGGCCTGGCCTTCATAGCTGGTTTCAAGCTATCTCACTTAGGCCTTTTGCTGCTCTACTTCTCATATCTGATTCTTGTAACTAGATTGATTTTCTCCACATTTGCTGCATCTAGTCTTACTAATCATATTTTGTTTCTTTTATTCATAATTGGCCCTCTGCCATAGATTTGCATCCTCCTATCTTCAGAGACCTAATTCTACATATCCCACAATGTCTAATTCAAATGTTACCTCTTTGATAAAAGTTTTTCCTCATTCCTTCCAGGTGCAATTTCTCCCTCCTTTCAAGGACTATCACCACTTTATTTTTATATCTTTTATATGTGCTTATCAATGTTCCCCTTTTATCAAGGGCCTAATTTCAAAAAAAAAATACTAAATGTAGAATGAGAAAGCAGTAGTTTGAATCCTACCTTTGTTGCTTACTAAGTGTGTGATTTGAGGGAAGTCATTTAGCTTCAATTTTTTCTTTTTTTTTTTTTTTTTTGAGACGGAGTCTTGCTCAACTGTTGCCCAGGCTGGAGTGCAGTGGTGTGATCTCGGCTCACTGCAACCTCTGCCTCTTGGGTTCAAGCAATTCTCCTGCCTTGACCTCCTGAGCAGCTGGGACTACAGGCATGCGCCACCATGCCCGGCTAATTTTTGTATTTTTAGTAGAGACGGGGTTTCACCATGCTGGCCAGGCTGGTCTCGAAATCCTGACTTTATGATCCACCCAGCTCGGCCTCCCAAAGTGCTAACGTTACAGGTGTGAGCCACTGTGCCTGGCCTTTTTTATTATGTCAAAATATGGAAGATGGCTGCAAATTTTCAGGACTTACTACAGTATAAACTCCATTCTAAAATGAAAGCCTTCCAGAACACTACAGAGCCTTGGGAGTCAACAAAAAGACTTTCTGCTAGGTGCCGTCTAAGGCTACTCCCTGTTTCGTAAATCTCTGTGTACATTTTCCTATCCTCTGCAACGTTACAAGCTGCTAGAGGATGGAGTTTGTGATTTACTCACGTTAAGTCCCTTAACATAAGCACCATGCCTTGTACACAGTTAGTGCACTAGAAATGTGTGTTCTTTAAGTAAATCATGCAAAAGAATCATATAATGAGAGGGTGGTATTTTACACAAAGAATTAGACAAGTCTAAACTTATTGGGAATGACCGAAGAAGTTGTATTCACTGATAACGTCAGGATCTAAACCCAGGTGTCATGTCTCAAGGCTAAGACTCAAATAACTTGACGGTTCGTCTAATCATAAATAAAACAGTGAAAGGAATTCCAGTGATCATCTAGTTCAAGCACGTCGTTTTATAGGGGCATCCCTCCAACTGCTGAAATGCCTTTCCCACTTAATATAACCAGAAAAAGCTGCAGCAAGAAGGCAGGTTTCCTCTTTTCTCTAGAGATCTCTTCAGCTTGTCATTCTGCTTACCTCTGGAAGCCCTGTTGCTAGGCAACCATGAGCTCTTTCTACCACTTAAGTTTTAAGTGCATTTTATGAAATTTCTCTGCTTCGTATAGTTGAATGATGGTGGAGTTTACTAGTGAGAAACAACAAGCCTGAAAACAGCCAGCTTGTGAGCTTAGGGAAGTTAACTCAGTCCGGTTCCTCTAACTGGACAATGAGACTGTCTTACTTGATGTGAATAATGAATAGGGGATTGGCATCACAGCATCAAGCATCCCGACTCCACACCAGCTCTGGGCATGTGGATGAAATTGCTTACATCTTTTTCAAGTGTAGTGAATATTACTCTCACTATGCCCTTTTAAAATACAGATTTTTCCATGAAAATTATACGTTTTGGTTATTTGTTTTAACAAGATTTTCACTTGGAAACTTCCACATTTAATCTGATTTTTATAGCAACTGCATATAGTAGAGACCTTTTTCTTGCGCCTGATTTATGATCTTTCCCTGGAAATTGCCCTGGGGACCCCTCTGGCCTACTGCTGAACTCTGGTACTCTTGGTTTCTCTGGTTCCTTCAATAGGGGAGAAAATGAGAATTAAAACCGACTTCTTTAACTGGTTTCAGCCTTGCTATTCGTATTTCTCTGAAATGCAGCACAGCATTCTCTCCCAAGCACAACGAGTTCTAACTTTGACAGTGTTTTCATCATGTATAATATATTTTAATATCGGGACTCAGTTTACACATTTGGGAGGATTCAGTTAGTAGTTTCTCAAAGGCTTGGATATAATGAGACGTTTGTAGCCAGTCGTTCTCCTGGCCATTATTTTGTCTCACAAGCCAACTCTGAACCCAGTTTACTTCACGAAAATTGACAACAGTGGTTTTATTTTTAGCTCTTGAGCCAACTCTGCAATGATAAATCAACCAGTTATTTCAAAAGTGATACAAGAGCTAGGAATTATTATTCCAAAATATTTGAAAGTTGTCAAGGGCCATACAAACTTTATTAAATCATTTATAATAAAACATGTTAGAATTAAAACTTATAATAATTTACTTTTATATATCACTTTTCAGAATATAAAATACCTTATCTTGATGCTTACAATGACCTTGTGGGATAGGCAAAGCTCTCTGAAGGTAGGTATTAGCTCCAATTTATACACTTGAGAAGCTGAGACTCAGGGAAGTTACATGACTTGTTCAGGAACATTCTGTGGAGGAGTTAGGACTTTAACCCAAGATGTTCAGTTCCAAACTCACCATTCTATTACTAATGATACTCTTTGCAAAATATCAGAAGATTATACGTATTGAGCTACTTATTCCATACCTTGCGTGGTAGAAAGTAATGATAATTCTAATCAATGCTAATACTACACATTGTGAATACATTTGGAATTCAAGTTCTATGACACACATGCTATTATTTTCCACATTTTATTGATAAAGAAATTCAGGCAAAATCAAGTTACATAACTTGCCAAATATCACACGTTTAAGAGAAAGATGAGGATTCAAATCGAGGCCAGTTGGTGAGTCCTGAGCACCGCTATGACTGATGTAACAAATATAAGGCAGCTAGCTGCAGAGAAGGGGCAGTGGTGACCAAGCAAGTTCACAGGTTCATTTGAGGACCCATCTTGGGACCTCATGTTCATTAACACAGTATTCACTTGCTATAAGCTTCAAGCAAATAACTGGTTGGTTTATGACTATGCAGCTAAAGAATATTAGACTCAAGAACTGTGGGTCTAAGAACACAGCTGAATCTGGTGGGTTCAGGGTCATAGAGATGGCTCCTCCCCTAAGTTACTGATTGAGACACTTGCCTTTGACCCTGCTCTAAATCATTCCTATATCTTCATTTTTTCCCCACGGGACACAACTTAAATAAAATCTGATAGGTAGGATGATCTTATGTCTCCATTTTCCCAGGTCCTTACTGTTTTACTTCTGTTGTTTCAGAGTAATTATTGACAATAGCCCCTTTCACTCTCAAAGGCTTCCCAGTTTGGATAGTAGATTATATGGTAAGAAACCCATAGTTTCCAAACTATCGAAATTTCAATTGAGTGGAAAATCTCACATTTTGTTGTATAATTGACTTGAATATGGATAGTTAGTAGCTATTTTGCCTTGATTGGATTGAACTTAGCTCAGTCTCATGTCTTTCATCTGCAAGATGGAGGTACCAATATGAATCTTGCATACTTATTATGAGGATTACATTATACACAAGCATTGGCTCCCTGTGAATTTGTTCCCATTATTCACTTCCAGTATCCTTTATTTAACACTTAACTGAGGACTGACAGTTGTTCTTTTCTGTATATGCCGCTTGTCTTTTAAAATAGGTAAGCCCCTCAGTGGTCATGATCCAACGTTAAATCATTGTAAGTCCCAATCACTTGATATGCTTCCTTGTAGTTGCTTTTTGTGTAATAAATGTTTGCAGATAGTAGATTTCTCTATGAATTGATCTTATTGAAATATTTAAGCATTTCTAGTATACAATAGTTTCATGGAATCAATGTTAATGTCAGAAAGTCATGCAGCCACAGATCTTACTCTCTTGGGTAAGCAAGTTCATCCTGGTGGATACAATGCTTCTTTTATGCTACTAGGGTATTCCTTAGCAAATAACTGCAAGAATGCTTTACATGTCATGGTGCATTGCAGCTAGAAGTCTTCCCTTCTTTCTGATCCTTATATCAATATTTGTTTTCTTCGTTTTGTACATGATAAAAGTTCATCCTTTATTAAGGTACTAAATAGTATATCGGTGGCTTTAGAGTGATTTAGGCTCTCTGTAAGAATTTCCAAGTTCCTTAAAGAAGCACTGTATTGTATCTTAAGAGTTACCACATGGTTTGGCTACAGAGAAAGTCAGTTCCAAGTTAAAATTTATATGAAGATATGTTTGCAGGGGTCTTTGCAGCCTTCAGGACTGATCTGCATAGGATCTGTATAATATGCAGCTGAGAGGGAGAGTAAGACATAATGGCTGGCCTGAAACACACACACACCAGAGCCATTCTAGAAGAATCTGACCTTGCTAGAAAGGCCAGCGGCAGAGATGACCAGGGAGGTCCCAGCACAGTGAAACTGGCCTCAGTTACGGTGTTCCAAGTGTTCAGTGTTGAGGAACAGAATGAGGTAGTGAGAGCATAGTATGGAAAAATCCAAGGATGAGGGAGTAGCATTCCTGGCAATCAGAGAAACTGTTGCTATGAGTTCAGGAAATTTCCTCAATGAGAACTCTAGGCCTACCCTCTTTAGGGATTAGGAATTATACTTCCTCCATAAACATTCATCACATTTTATAGCAATTTCTTGTTAATTATCTGTCACCTCACTAGACTGTAAACTATGTGAAGGTAAGGGGATCTCAGCCTTATCCTGCGCTAATCCAGTACCCAGCAGGCACACTGTAGCTGTTCAATAAATAATTGTTATATAAACAAATGAACCAACAAGCTACACAAACAGCAGTATATTAGCCATAAGTCTAGGTAGAACACTAAAGCAAAGCTTCATAAGGGAACTAATTAATCAGGCAAGTACCAGGTTGAAATTGTGGATGTGATATGGACTCACCTCCATGGACAATACCCAAGGTCAACCTGGCAGAGACTCCACGGGACCACTGAAATTCAGGGTATAGCATATGGCTTAATCCCAAGTCTAACCAAAGAGAAGACACTACCACTGATATCCCTTGTTCTTGCTTTGCTTAGAGAACACAAATATGGTGTTAATAGGTCAAGCCTTGGGGAGTCACAAAAGGCTCTGGGGTATTTGTCCTTGCATTAGGTCATTTTAAACAGATGCTTCTGGCAGATTCTGTAAAATCTACGTATTGGTTTTATTTTTATTGTAATTTGATGGAAAGCTGGGTATTGATTTTTAGAGTAAAAGCAAAAAAAAAAAAAAAACTTGGAAAGGTTTTCATTCTTTCCATTAACTTCATTAGGACTATAACAAATCAGTCATCTATTAAGACTACAGCATTTGTATAGAGAAGACAGAGTCCCACATTAAAATTGTTTTGTCCCAATCTCTGTCTCTCTCTAAACAAACACAGTATATTGCTTAGCTATTCTTCTAAAGATTTTTTTTTTACTTGGGCAGGGCATGGTGGCAGTGCCTGTGGTCTCAGTTACTCAAAAGGCAGAGGTGGGAGGAACCCTTAAGCCTGGAAGATCGAGGCTGCAGTGAGCTATGCTCACACCACTGCACTCCAGCTTGAGCAACAGAGTGAGAACTTGTCTCAAATAAATAAACCAATAAAAATAAAGAGATTAACAAAATAATAATTTAGAAAGACAAAAAAATGCTTATTTATTTTTTGAGACAGGGCCTCACTCTGTCACCTAGACTGGAGTGCAGTGGCATGATCATGGCTCACTGCAACCTCGACCTCCTGGGCTCAAGCAATACTCCCAACTGAGCCTTCTGAGTAGCTGGGACTATAGGTGTGCATGACCATGCCAAGCTAATTTTTGCATTTTCAGTAGAGATGGGGTTTCACCATGTTGTCCAGGTTTGTCTTGTGCCCCTGGGCTCAAATGATCCATCCACCTCAGCCTCCCAAAGTGCTGAGATTATAGACATGAACCACCATGCCTGGTCAATATCTTCATTTTTCATGTAAATAATTTCACTTTAAAAAGATCATTTGCTTATTTGCTTCGAGGTAAATTAAAGACTTCAGGAAATATCAAAAGTACTCTATATACATTTGAATCTATTAACACATCTTCATTTTCTATTTGAAAAAATTTTAAAAAGCACTATGAGGTAGTTTTTAAGGATACTTCAGGCTGAGCTATGAGTCACTCTGGGATAAGTACAGTTCAAGGTGAAGCTGAGGCATGGTCAGATCAAAACCATTGGAATGAACATTAATATATTTAGCTCTGTATCCTAGGGCTTAGGCAAGAATTCGAAGTAGAGAATGTGCTCAGAAAGTGGATGAAACAACAGATGAAAAATTTTTAAAGTGAACAAATTAAATAATCTTGAAGGATGTGTCTGTTAATCAGCTAACCAGTGATACCAAACAATGCCCAAATCGGCCGAGGCATTTGACTTAGTATTGGTACTGATAACATACAATCAGGTCAAACCTGTGGTTCCTGGCATGAGTTCCCATAGTTTGAATGGATGGCACAGCTCAGAAAAGACAAGTGACAGGACCGATGTCTAGATTCTAATAATGCTGAGCCACAGCTGAAGTTAAATCTCTTATCTCACCATGGAAATGAAAAGTTAAGCAGGAAGACAAGATAAAGAGGAACAAAGAGGCCTACACCTCAGAGGCAAAGGTGAAGGCTGTAGCCCTGTGGCTTTCAGATGCACGTGGCTCATGAGAGCTGAAGCAGATCAATGACAACAAATCTAATTCATGACCTATGCTGTCACTGAACTTCTTTCTGTCCTGATGGGGATTGGCTACAAACTGGGAGGGAAGTTAGGGCAAAGTGAGGGCTTCAGTATCCCATGGCAGAAATAAGTGGGGAGTCACAAAAGGCACCGGGGTATTTGTCCTTGCATTAGGTCATTTTAAACAGAGGCTTCTGGCAGATTCTGTAAAATCTACATATTGGCTTTATTTTTATTGTAATTTGACAGATAGAGAGTAATACTAAAAAATTCCTGCTAAGTGTAACATGTTCTTTCTCACCACCTAGGATGAATGAAACTTATCTAGAGTAAAGAGGAGATGGTAAAGAAGATGCCAGAGAGGGTGGGTCTGTGTACGTGCCTGTCATCCCTACAACTGCTCTGTGATCTAGGTTTCGTTTCTCCCAGTTTTACAACAAGGAAACTAAAGCTCATGGAAATTAAATAATTTATAAAAATGTATAATACAGGAAGAGACAGAGATAGGTATCGAAGGTAGATATTTTTCAATCTTACAGCACTTTCAGCTAACTTAAGACTCTGAGAATCTAAGTCTATGAACTGCAACAAAAACAAAAGACACTGTCTGCCCTTCTTTTTCGGACTGGGCTGTCCTCACCTGTTAGCTATTAAGAAATGTGCTCATTCTCAGGCCCTTACTCTGTAGTCTGACTCCAATCATCATCCCTATTAACCAATCTTCAGATGCATATTGTGCTAGGTTCTGAGAGAGACTGAAAACTTATAACTCCTAAATCTTGACCTCACAGGGTTTATAATCTAATTGGCAACACAAGATAAATATTGTAAATAGGTCACCATATTAGTCCAGAAGCAGGACAGAAGAAAAAATGTAAGCAGTCAAAAATGCGAACTCAGACTAATAGGAACTGCTTTAACTAGAAGAGATGAGATATTATTATGACCTAAAGGATTCACGGGACTAGAAAGAGAGGTAATGGCAAAAACATTCCTATACCAGAGAAGATTGAGTAAGCTGCTCATGGTTAACTATAGGAGATTTTTTTTTCTTTTTCTTTTCTTTCTTTTTTTTTTTTTTATGATAAAATCTTGCTCTGTCACCAAGACTGGAGTGCAGTGGCGCGATCTGGGCTCACTGCATACTCTGCCTCCTGGGTTCACGCCATTCTCCTGCCTCAGCCTTCTGAGTAGCTGGGTCTACAGGTGCCCGCCACTGTGCCCAGCTAATTTTATGTGTTTTTAGTAGAGACAGGGTTTCACCGTGTTGGCCAGGATGGTCTCAATCTCCTGACATCGTGATCCGCCCGCCTCGGCCTCCCAAAGTGAACTATAGGAGATTTTTAATTCACGGATCCTTCCAATGCTGCTCTAATCCTTTAGCTGTATTCATCCTTTTGGTTCCCCCATGCATAGATTTCTATTCCCCTCTCCAACACTAACTCCCAGTTTACCAAAGACAGATGGTTAAGGAGGTGTAATCCATGGGAAATAGATGTTTCTGAAGTCACAAGGTTTAGTACATATAGTAGAGCATCAGTCTATCGTTCTCCTTGCTCTTTTATATTTTTCAAGAACTGAGATCTTTTTAGCATGCAAATAGAGGCATTATGAGTCAGCAAAAAGAAAATAAAGTTTTTGTTATAAGTCAAATTGACTATTAGTATTGTTGTATGTTTTGAAAGGAAATAAATGGCATTCACTTCTTTAATCTATCCATATGCTCTATGTACATCACCGAAAAGTCTTTAGAATCAAGAGTTAGCTCCAACACTGTACTACATAGATTTATACACACAAGGGTTAAAGTATTAAAAACTATCTTAAAGCTACATGGAAAGCGAACAGCCAATGAAACGCTCTTTTGATGAGGTAATGCTATTTGCTTAAGCTTCATTGGTTGAGTCTAAAATTTCTGTTTCCAGGAGTTGGAGGACAAGTTTCTCTGCAACCAGAAAGAACTGGATAGTCTCCAATTGCTTATATAAGATATTTTATGATCACTCAGTAAAAGCAAGTCCCTCCTCGACTTGCCAATAGCCTAGAATTATTTCCCAACAAACTCATACATAAACTAGCCTGCAGGGATTTCTGCTTGTTCCAAGAGAAAATCTACATAAGAGATTAAGAAATGCAGAGTAAAATTCTAAGTAATTATATTTGTGTACTATGTTGGAAAGAATATTAAACTATAAGTTAACACACCTCTTTCCTAATCCAAGCTCTGATACAATCACCTTGGCAACTTTGTGCTTCTACTTACCACTTCTAGGATTTAGGTTCATCTTGTTTTTGTTTTTCAAAATTCTTATTTCTTGCTGAAAAATGATGATAATTGTGGCAGTCCTACCTATTCCACAGAATTTTTGCATGCAAGGGCATCCAATGAAATATCGAACATGCAAAGGCTCTGGAAGATATCACATCTACCTCAACTTCCATGGTTTCCTATAATTTTAGGGACAGATGACATTATGACCCCTTTTTGAGGTAACATTAGTACCCTTTATAAGCAAACACAGAAATCCTCTTAGCTAGATGTGATATGTCCATATGTTAAAAGAAAAAAAACCAGAAACTGAGAAGGCAATCTGCCTTAATGTTAGGGAGGAAGATACAGGTTTTCTTGAGGTAGAGTTCTATCCAAGACAAACTGTCTTGAGACTTAATTATCTTATTAGAATAGCTCTCTTAACTTTGTGAAATATAGTTAGGCTGATTGACCCATTGGGAGTTTCAAATCCTATCTTCAAGCCCACGAGACTTTGAAGCAAGTATCCCACTACTCATTGCAATGTCTAGCCATCTAAGTATACAACCCACTGCATAGGCACATCTATAGCTTCAAGTCTGTTGCTATCTTGGCAAGAAAAAAAAGTGCAACAGATTTATTTCCTAGGAGAGAGTTCTAGTTATAGATCTTAACATATTTAAAAGCAAAATTCTTGATATTCTTTCTACCCAACTCTAGCCTTCCCAAATCCCCACCTCTCTCATCTCAGTAAATGGCAATTCCATCCTTCATGTTGCTTAAGCAAAACATCTTGGAGTCATCTTTATTTCTCCTCTTTCTCCACCCAACCTTGACTCTATCAGCAAATACAGGGGACCTACTTTTGAAATCCACTCACAATCCAGCCTCTTCCACTCATAATCACCACTGTGATTATCACTCTGGTGGAAACTGCTGCCATTTTTCCCCCTGGATTATTGCAAAAACCTCCTAATTACTCTCCCTGCTTATGCCCATCTCATACAGTCTATTGTTCAAAAAGCAACTTGAGTAATTCTCCTAAACAGTTAATGAGCAATGTCACCTCTCTGCTCCAGAACCTCAGAGGTCCCATCTCACTCAAAGTGAAAGTCAGAGGCCTTACACTGACCTGGCCCCAACACTATCTCTCTACTCCTCTTCTACTACTGCCCTCTTCTGTTCCTGGAATACAGCAAGCATCGGCATCTGCCCTCTGCACCTTTGCACCGCGCGTTTCCTCTGTCTCGGATGACTGTCTTCCAGCAAACTTCCTCTTGCTCTCTCTTCAGCTTTACTCTCAATTATAACCTTTTCAAAGGCGTTCTTAATCTTCTCTCATTGCAATGGCTAATTTTGTGTGGCAACTTGACTGGGTTAAGGGATGCCTAGATAGTTGATGAAACATTATTTCTGGTTGTGTCTATTTCCAGAAGAGAGTAGCATTTGACTCAGTATACCGAGTAAAGAAAACCCCCCCCTCACCAAGGTGGGTGGGCATCATGAAATTCATAGAGAGACAAGATGTAACAAAAAGGTGGAGGAAGGGAAAATTCACTCTCTGTCTCCTTCTCCCTCCTTCCCTTCCTCCCTCCCTTCCTCCCTCGTTCTCTCTCTCACACACACACAAACACACACTTCTTGAGCTGGAGCATCTATCTTCTCCTGCCCTCAGAAATTTTAGCTCTTGGTCTCTGCATCTTCAGATTCCAGGACTTAACACTAGCACAACCCTAGCACCCCCTCCAAACACACAGCCTGTTCTTAAGACTTTAGACTCAGGCTAGGAGTTACACCAGGGGCTTCCCTCATTATCAGTCCTTCAGACTCAGGGTGGGAATCACACCGTGGGCTCCCCTCATTCTCAGACCTTCAGACTCAGGGGACTCAGGATGGGAATCACACCATGGGCTCCCCTGGTTCTCAGGCCTTCAGACTTGGACTGAATTACACCACCAGCTTTCCTTGTTCTCCAGCTTACAGATGGCATGTCATGGGTCATCATCTTCACAAATGCATGAACTGATTTGTATAATTAATCTCCTCATATATATTTTGTTTTTCTATAGAACCTTGACTATTAAACCCATACAAAATTACATCTTCTACACACACCCTTTCTTTTCTGCATTGCTATGTTTCTCTCTACAGTTCTTGTCACTGTCTAGCAGATTTTAGGTTGTCTTGTTTGTTGTCATCCTTTTGCACGACAACATAAGCTCCATGAGGACAAGGATTTCATCATTTTTCTTCTATATTCACAGCACCTAGCAGTAGGTGCTGAAAAATATTTAAATATAGTACCCAGGAAAGGTACTGTATTCATATCTTACTTGAAGTAGTTATAAAATATTTAATACTTAAGGAAAAACCAAAGTGTTATTAGGAATTCTTAAAATTGATCCTAAAAATATTGTAATTTATATGTTCCCAGAGGAGGCATTCAGTCAGTGTCAGTAACATTGGACTAAGTGGATAGCTGCTCAAGGACATTCTATTGATTGGAGAAACAGGAAAAAGTAATGTACAAATGAATGCTTAGAATTACTCAGACACTGGGCGATTTTCTTTCTTTAGCATTTTGATCTAATTTCAAGAATCTCAGTGATGAATAATCATTTATATGTACATATTCTTATGCATTCATTATAAAATCAGTCCTTTCTGTTTATGTATAAACACATGTGTACCAACAAGATACTGAAATATCATTATCCTGATTACAGACAGTGAAATTCTGATACATGAGTAAGTTTCTCTCTAAGCCCAAGTTAACCAGTTATTCAGGCAGGTTGAGAATTCATCTTAGATAGAAAGAATTTTTAAAATGATCTAGAAGAATCAGTATGTCTCTGAGAACTTTACTGATGTGCAGAGGGAGTACCTTCATAAGAAACAATATGGTATATATTATAGAAAATATTATTCTGATACTTGTTAAAAGGATATGAAAGATTTTAATCAGGACTATTACCATAGATATCAACACCATTAGAGTAGAGGAGAGAGATGACCTCTGAATACAAAACAGACCTTTAAGGATTTATAGCCAAAGAGTGGAGTGAGGGAATCAGTGGATAGAAAATTACTGGCTGGGTGCAGGGCCTCATGCCTGTAATCACAGCACTTTGGGAGCCAAAGCAGGCAGATGGCTTGAGGCCAGGAGTTCAAGACCAGCCTGGCCAACATTGCAAAACCCCGTCTCTACTAAATATGCAAAAATTAGCCAAGCGTAATTGTGCACATCTGTAATCCTAGCTACTCGGGAGGCTGAGGCAGGAGAATCACTGGAACTCAGGAGGCTGAGGTTGCCGCGAGCTGAGATAGCACAGCTGCACTACATCCTGGGTGAAAATCTGTCAAGAGAGAAAGAGAGAGAGAGAGAGAGAGAGAGAGAGAGAGAGAGAGAGAAGGAGAGAGAAAGAAAGAAAGAGAAAGAAAGAAAGAAAGAGAAATGGAGACAGAGAAAGAAAGAAAAAAGAAAGAAAGAAAGAAAGAAAGAAAGAAAGAAAGAAAGAAAGAAAGAAAGAAAGAAAGAAAGAAAGAAAGAAAGAAAGAAAGAAAGAAAGAAAGAAAGAAAGAAAGAAAGGGAGACAGAGAGAAAGAAAGAAAGAAAGAAAGAAAGAAAGAAAGAAAGAAAGAAAGAAAGAAAGAAAGAAAGAAAGAAAGAAAGAAAGGAAGGAAGGAAGGAAGGAAGGAAGGAAGGAAGGAAGGAAGGAAGGAAGGAAGGAAGGGGGAAAGGAAAGGAAAGGAAAGGAAAGGAAAGGAAAGGGAAGGAAGGAAGGAAGGAAGGAAGGAAGGAAGGAAGGAAGGAAGGAAGGAAGGAAGGAAGGAAGATTCCTAGGAGGTGACAGCTAGGACTACAGTCTGGGTGACACAGTGAAAATCTGTCTCAAAAGAAAAAGAAAAGAAGAAAGAAAGAAAAGAAAATTACTAGGAGGTAACAGCTAGGATCCAGGGTAGTGGGATTCTTGCTAAACTGACTTAACAAGATTCTTACTGAAGGTAAGCCAAGTATGTATGCACCAAAGGCTGAGAATGAGAAATCCGATGAGTTACCGAGGCTGATTGGATATCAAGGTTGGGGAGATTCTTGCTAAAGTGACTTAGCAGGATTCTGACTAAAATCGCACTGAGCAGGCCTAAGATAAAACCCAAGAATGAGGCTTAGTCTTAAAGGTGACTCAGAGGAGCCCGGCTAAGGTCTGGTCAAGGAGAGAATCTTTATTACACAAAAGGTCATTATCAAGAGCCCTTCTGAAGTTCATTTGTCTCCAAATATCATAAATAAGATTCGGCCATTATTTAATTAAACAGTTTGCATCCACTGACCTTGCTGTAGGCACTGTGCTCAATATAGAAGAAATAAATTCAAATATAATGCAATTTTGACCTGAGAACTCCCACTCTAGTGGAGAGACCAAAGTGTGAATTAATCATCACAATGTAATACAGCATATGCTTTAATAGAGGGTAAAGAACATATTATGAAACACAAAGAGGAAAGGGAATTGATGTTGAACAAAAGGGAAAAATACAGGGGTCATGGAAGTCTTCACAGCAGTTGATTCTTTTGGTTTGGGTCTTAATGGAAGGGTAGGAGTTTACAGATCAGAAAAATAAAATTGAGGAATATCATTCAAGGAAAAAGTAACAACACTTACATAGGTTCAGAAATACAAAACAAATATGATAGCTCATTGAGAGATGCAAGAAGAGGCTGGACCCAGATGGGGTGCCTGAAGAAGAATGGAAATGTGTAAGGCAGGTAGTCACCTGGATCCAGATTGTGACGGACGCTGTACTCTAATTGCGTCCTTGGGTTTGACCCTAGAGGAGGAACAGAGGAGTGAAAGTCAGATTTATAGTTTAGAAAGATTTCTCTGACACAAGTGGAAGAGGGATACTGAAGTAGAAACAGACCAAATAAAAAAGACTACTTTGTTGGTTTCTAGAGTCTAGGAGAAAAATAACAATGAGGGTTTCAAGGAAGGCTAATGAGGTTGCAAAGGAAATGACAAATTTAGAGGGGACAGATTTTCATTAGAAATCCAGTGTTAATTACAAGGTAAGACTTCTGAGTGCTTATGAAGATAGTGGTAGTATTAATACATATAAAGAGTATAGAAAAATGAAATAAAATAAAAACATGTTGCCTGTGGGATATATAGAGAGATTTGTTTCTAATATGTTGAATTTAAGGTGCTCAAGTGACCTCCAAGTCTAGATGTCTGGGATGCAGATCTGTGTGTGGGCTTGTGACGCAGGTGGAGGTAGAAGGTGAGACAGGAACTTGCAAATCACTATAATAGAAACAGGAGTTTGAGCCACTAGAGATGGAGAGCGTACACAGGAAGAACACTGTGTGAGAAGATAATGAAAAATGGAACCCAGGTGCACTCATGCATAAGAAAAACCATTGTGTGTGTTCAATTAAAAAGAAAAGGCTTATGTTATATAACCCCAACTGTTCCTAAGGAGGATGAATTATGTTAATAAGAAAAGTCCTGTTTTGAGAGCACATTGATAGGTTTAGATAAGCAAATAGGAGAGATGCAAATCGGCTAAATTACTCTGCAATTGAGAACAAGAGAATTGAAGTTCTTTAGACAAAAATAGAGACAAAAGAACACAAAAGGAAGGCTAGATGCTTAGGGAAATCAGAAAGCAAGACTCTGGCAGGAACTTTAGAAAAAATATATTTCGGCAGGTGCAGTGGCTCATGCCTGTAATCTGAACACTTTAGGAGGCCGAGGTGGGTGGATCACGAGGTCAGGAGCTTGAGACCATCCTGGCTAACATGGTGAAACCCCGTCTCTACTAAAAATACAAATAAATAAATAAATAAATAAATAAATAAATAAATAAGCAAGCCAGGTGTGGTGTTGGGTACCTGTAATCCCAGCTACTCAGGAGGCTGAGGCAGGAGAATAGCATGAACTCAGGAGGCAGAGCTTGTAGTGAGCTAAATAGCTACTGCACTCCAGCCTGGGCAACAGAGCAAGACTCTATCTCAAAAAAAAAAAAAAATTTGAGGTTCTATGTTGTGATTTACACTCTTCCCAAATGAAAACTTCAGTAATTCCACGGTTTACTGATGTCTTTACACCTGTGGATTCTTTGGCCTGGGATTGTGTGGAGGGGGTCAGTTCTCTAACAGCTATTGATTTCCACTTTTGGCTACTTAGTACAATTAAAAGACTATGTTTATAAGATAAGATAGAGGAGGCCATGAGAGACTAGGCAGCAATAACTGACACACAAAAAATTGTGAGGAGGACTTCCTACTTCCCCCAGGGGCAAGAAGGTTCCTGTTGACCTATGTGCTACACAGTATAGATAGACATAAATGATACATGCCAATAAAACACATCTAATAAATTTAGCTAGCTAGCTAGCTAAATGATCTTAGGCAAGTGTCCAATATTTACTCATATATTGACTCACTTACATATGCCTCTTATTCTTATAGCAAATTCAAATTCAAAATGATAGCCTCATTGACATGCATAGCATGTCATAGCATGTTTGTCTATATATTTAACCTCCTTTCTATCAATACATTCCCTACCACGTGTATATGCAAAATGTTGCTTCACTGTACATCCCCAAAAATACAGGAACAGTATATGTATTGCTTTTTGTTTGTTTTTTTAAGCTACATATTGGTGTAGTGGTGGCCAGGTGTGGTGGCTCACGCCTGTAATTCTAGCACTTTGGGATGCCAAGGTGGGTGGATTACCTGAGGTCAGGAGTTCAAGACTAACCTGGCCAACATGATGAAACCCCTTCTCTACTAAAAATACAAAAATTAGCCAGGCGTGGTGGCACACACCTGTAATCCCAGCTACTCAGGAGGCTGAGGCAGGAGAATTGTTTGAGCCTGGGAGACGGAGGTTGCACTGAGCTGAGATCGTGCCACTGCACTCCAGCCTGGCCGACAGAGCAAGACTCTGTCTCAAAAAAAAAAAAAAAAACAACAACAACAACAACAAAAAAAACTACATATTAATCTCTGGTTTTAGAAAAAGATAATTTTTTTAATTTTATGAGGTTTTGTGTTAGGCAAATGATGCAAAGCAGATACAAAAAGCTTAAAAACATTTCCATAATGCAAAAACATAAATCAGAAGGCTTTTTTATGAAAATCAATGCAGCCAAGCAAACCTTATGTGCATTCTGCAGGCAGCTGCTGTCAAGTTTCCATGTTGCCCTATGGGTCTCAGAGGACACCCTTATTCTTGCTGCAGATACTGCAAAGATGTGGGTGTGGTTTCCAATACAGAAGCTAACTGTCTATGAATATTCATAGACACACTCTAGCTAAAACCTTCTAAGGGTTTTCTGGGAACAGTTAAAATAGCAACAGTAAATTTTAATCTTACCAGATAAAATAGATAAGGAAGGATGCTGAGTTATTTGAAAATGAATATATACAGCACCCCACTCCCAAAGCCTGTTCAGCACAGAGCCAGTTTCCTCCAAATCAGTCCCCTCTGAGTTATGAGGGTGTGTTACTTGAAACAAATTGGTAAGGAACGAGAAGCACAATTCACAGAAGCTACAAAACAATAGGATCCAATGATTTCTTAAGACGGTGTCTATAATTGGATATTTCTGAATCCCTAGGAAAAGTTCCAAAACTCAGATAGCCTCAAACTTTCCTTACATAGTATTGATCTTTTACAAAATTGTGCACTTAAGCATCGTTTTCCCAATCATGAACTGATCTTTGCACAAAATGTGAAAAATACAAAGTTGTATAAAGAAAGCCAAAATACATTTAACTCCTCAATCCAAAAATTATAAATGCTATAAACATAGAGACAACTATTTTACCTCACATAAATCTTTTTGTGCAAATTTATCTATGTATCTATCTACCATCCATCTAACCTATCTATACGTATATATACATACATGTCACATAAATCTCTTTATACAAATTTATCCATATATCCATCTATCTACCATCCATCTAACCTATCTACACACATATACACATACACACAATATTTTTAAATGGATATTTTATATATTTAAAGACAGTGGTAGTTTATATACTGTTTGATATCTCTCTTTTCAGGTTATATCAAGGTCACTTTGCTACATTTTTACAAATGATCTAAAATCCCACATTATGGATATGCTATCATGCATGTAAATAAACTTTAATTGTTGGATATTTAGTAATTTTTATTTTTTGCTATCATAAATAAGAATATAATAAATATTATTGTACATAATAAAGTCTTTATGGGCATTTCTGATTATTTCCTACAAATAAATTTCTTGATTAGAATTAGCCTGATAAACTTCCACAAAATTTTAGAAAATGTATAGAAATTTTTGCTCATAAATGAACATTTCTTATTTCCCCTCATAGTCACGACTAAGATAATAACTATGATCACAATAGCAAAAAAATCTTAATCTGCATTATTGGATTTCTAACAAAGGGGAACATTCCCATACGATTATTTATTTCTTTTTCTATCATTCGGTAATGGTCATATTATATCCTTGATCATGGTCTTTAATAGTGCAAAAATTAATTTTTGTAGTACTTAGTTCTTTCACTCTCTGTTTCTACCTTTATCAAATATAGTTTTAGCAAAATGTAAATTTTTGTTAAATGAATTGGAAAGCTTTTGATCTTATTTTCTTTTAACCTGGCATAATTAGTTACAGACATTAAATCTTGGAAATTCAAAATAAAAATAGACCTGGAATTACCAGTTGGGGCAACAGTATTCTTCAGATGTAATTTTTTGGCCAAAAAATAAATCTCATTTTTGCATATCCACGATCAATTCCTATCTTCTATTTCTTCTTAAATCAAATGAAGTCATAACATTTTCTAGTAATTATGTTTATTCTGTCAAGATTTCAGGTGAATAAAATTTATTGGCAGACTAGTCTACATATGTTATTTATTAAATATATATATTTTTATTAGTCACATATAGTTTTTATTTATAATGTTGTGGGGTTTTTTTCCTTATCTTTTCTTAAAAATAGATGATAAAAGTTTAGTTAATTAGTACTTTATTTTCTGGGGAGTTATCATTTTAATTTATAAGTGATCTTTGTATTCCCACTTAAAGTTTTTGCCCTGGAACCCTCTAACTATAACTAATGCTAGGTATACTTTGCTTTAGTATTTTATAAATTTTTGGTCCAAAATATTCTCTCCAACAAGTTACTGATAACAATTCCATTTCACCTTATTTTGGAAGAGTATTATTAAACAACAGAATTGTTCTTTACTTTTTGTCCAGTCTATAATCAGGCTATTTATCTTGGTTAAATGTTTCATAAAAACTCATGTCGGGTCTTTTATTACATTTTATTATACCTTTTTTTTTTTCTATTTTGCTGTTTGAGCTAAGATTTCTTATTGGATTTTGCTTTTCTCCAATAATCTGGAGAACTTACAACCATTTCACATTTTATGTATGTATGATTAATTCAAACTTTTAAAACTATATTGGAAATTTATGTTTCTAATAATAAGTGTTAGAAATGGGAAAATATTAACTGACTTCTATTTTAGAAGATAAGGTGGGGTTTTTTTATTTTTTATTTTTTTGTTTTGTTTTGGTTTGGTTTTTTGAAATGGAGTCTCGTTCTGTCGCCAGGCTGGAGAGCAGTGGCGTGATCTTGGCTCAGTGCAACCTCGGCCTCCGGGGTTCAAGCGATTCTTCTGCTTCAGCCTCCCAAGTAGCTGGGACTACAGGGACACGCCACCATAAACTTCCTATACTATTATGCTTTGGGTGCTATTTTCCCAGATACACCAATGATATTTTTTAATTAGTTGTTTCTTTGACTTTCTTTTTGTCACTAGGTTTTAATTTCCTAAATTTACCTGATTATCACAATCACATTGGGCTTTGGTTGCAATTCTGAATGTTTTGGTTCCATCCAAACCTACCTAATCATACTCTCTAGGAGCAGGCCTAGGAATTAATATTGTCAGCATGTACTTGAGGTATGACTTTGAGCTTGTTTCTTTTTAAGAGCTGTCAGTTTACATTCAACATTTTTAGAGTTTGCGTTCAACATTTTTTAATTTATTTTATTTTTTTTTTTTTTTAACCATGGGACCTGTTTGATCTGCAAACTAGAGAGTATCATTCAAGAGTCTTTTTCTTTTTTTTTGAGACAGTCTCTCTCTGTCGCCCAGGCTGGAGTGCAGTGGTGCGAGCTCGGCTTACTGCAAGCTCCGCCTCCCGGGTTTACGCCATTCTCCTGTCTCAGCCTCCCCAGTAGCTGGGACTACAGGTGCCCACCACCACGCCCAGCTAGTTTTTTGTATTTTTAGTAGAGATGGGGTTTCACCGTGTTAGCCAGAATGGTCTCGATCTCCTGCCCTCATGATCCGCCTGCCTCGGCCTCCCAAAGTGCTGGGATTACAGGCATGAGAAGAGTCTTTCTATGTTATCTATATATGTATTATTACTGTTCTGTTTTTTTCCCCCTTTTTTTTCTTTCTTTAAATAAGAATGCCAATTATGTGTAGATTTTTTATTTTTTTCCCTTTTTTATTAAGAATGCCAATTATGTGTAGATTACTTCCAGTTTTTATATGAAAACTTTTACCTTTTACCCATTTGAATGTTTTCGCTTTTAATGGTGAGAGTTTTTGTCTATCATGGTTCCATTTAGTAATCTGGATTTCTGCCATTGTGATATGTTCTCCCGAATATGATGCAGATTTTAATTCTTAGCTCCTACTGTTCTTGCTGGTTTATTTACAACTTTTTAAAATAATTTCATGTCAATTTTACTGAGAAATGTTT
Source organism: Macaca nemestrina (assembly GCF_043159975.1). NCBI lineage: Eukaryota > Metazoa > Chordata > Mammalia > Primates > Cercopithecidae > Macaca > Macaca nemestrina. Next base: position 129,915,944 of record NC_092132.1, on the reverse strand, counting down.
TACTTTCATCTTTCTTTATTTTATGTCCTGTTTGCTATGGTTATTCAATCTCAAAAATGTGTTCTTTCCTTAAGAGCACCGAATTGTTGCAGAATCATTCAACTCTGTGGTTTTGTTTGTTTTGATTTGACTGGGCTTTGTTTCTTTACTCCCAAGTGAGAGTGAGTAAAGGTCTATCCAAATGATTTTCTCTATAACAAGGTGGGTGAGACCTCCTGGGTTGTTCTCTTAGTTTACCTGACTACTGCTTAACTCTCTTTATTTTTAATTCAGGGCCTCCTAATGCAGTGTTTTTCTTACTAACATGCTTGTAAATCACTAGAAATCTTCTTAAAAAAACAGATTCTGATTGAGTAGCAGTGGGTGGAGCCTGAGGTTCTTCATTTCCAATCAGCTCTCAGATATTACTGATGCTGTAGCCCTAAGACCCACAGTTTCAGTAACAAGGTCCGTAACAAGATAGATAGTCACTAACTATCTCTTAGTGTTTCAGACTTATAGATATGAAATGGAATCAACTGATAAGGTTTCAGTCTTCTGTAAAACCTTCCATTAACTGTAACACTTGCTTCTCCAAATTTGGGGGCATGTAAGGGATACAGGTTGTATGCAAGTTGTTTTGTTTTTTAATTTTTTTTATTTCCATAGGTTTTGAGGGAACAGATAGTGTTTGCTTAAATGAGTAAGTTCTTTAGTGGTGATTTGTGAAATTTTGGTGCATCCATCACCCAAGCAGTGCACATTGAACCCAATTTGTAGACTTTTATCTCTCATCCCCTTCCCACCCTTTCCTCTTGAATCCTCAAAGTCCATTGTATCCTTATGTTTTTGCATCCTCATAACTTAGCTCCCACTTATACTGAGAATATATGATGTTTGGTTTTCCATTCCTGAGTTACTTCACTTAGCATAATAGTCTCCAATTTCATCCAGGTTGCTGTGAATGCCATTTATTCATTCCTTTTTATGGCTGAGTAGTATTCCATTGCAGATGTAGATACAGATATAGATATAGATATACACACACACATATACCACATTGTCTTTATCCACTCATTGATTGGTAGGCATTTGGGCTGGTTCCACTTGTTGAAATTGCAAATTGTGTTGCAACAAACATGTGTGTGCAGGTATCTTTTTCATATAATGACTACTTTTCCTCTTTGCCATCCTCTCTCCCCACTTGTAGGTGCTGCATGAACCAAGTGGCCTCATGGTGACTTTGAGCCTACAAGTGTGCACACTGTCACACCTCTGATCTGCCTCAGCCACAGGCTTTCATTGCTCCAGATAAGATACTGAGGGTGAAGTCTACTGTGGTCTCCTCTGTATATTTCCTGTAACAGAACACTCTCAAGAGTGAATAGTGCATGTCAGCCCTGCCTTCCTTTAAACCCAAGTACTTTTGTACTCTATCCTGCAGATTTCTTAACTTTTCAGGACTATGGATCACTCCTATTTCTTATCAAAGCGTTGATGGTGATTTTTCCTCATTATATTTTGTTGATCATTTCATTAAGGTACTGTGAAGAGGGTGGAAAAAATGGAGGGAGAGCCATTTAGAGAAATACATGAAGTTTTCTGCTCATGTTGCCATCTCATCCAGAAGTCTTACAAACTCCTATTTGTATTATTTGTATGTTTGTGTGTGTTTTCTGTTTCCCATATAAAAATAACCCTATTAACTTTTATGGTTATATAAGTAACACTTCTTTATTGTATGTTTTATAGATAGTACAAAAATGTATAATGATAAAAAGGAACTAAAATTGTCCTTGCTATGGTCTACGTCTGTGTCCCTCCAAAACTCATATTGAAACAATCTCCAAGGCAACAGTATTAAGAGATAGGACCTTTAGGAGCTGATTAATTAATGAGAAAGAAGCTTTCATGGATGGGGAGTAGGCCTTTAATAAAAGCCTTGAGGGAATGGGTTCCCCTTTTCCACTTTTCTGCCATGTGAAGAGACATGCATCCTGTTTTGTGCTTCCACCTTCAGCCTGCATGTGGAGCACTAAGCTAAATATATTATATGCCTTATCTCATTTTAACCTCATCATAGCCCTGTGAGGTAGGAACTTCATTATTTCAGTTTTGCAAAGCAGGGAACTGAGCTGCAAAAAGCACAGTGGATTGGCCAAGGTCATTGAGCGTGGTAACTGGGCAAAGGCTAAGGAATGAAAGGCCATATGTTCAAAGTCAGACAGAATTTCCTCCTGAAAACCATGAGGAGATATAGAAGGATTTTTACCAATACAGTGACATGATCTTATCTGAATTTTATAAAGCTAGACCTGGGGTTAGGGACTGAGGAAGAAAGGTGGAGCCATGGGCAGAGGAAAGGAAAACAGATTCATTTAGAAAGCTTTAGGTGAGATCTAAGGGTGAATACTGAATCAAAACACATGCATCTGGTGAGAAGGGAATTGATTTGAGAGAGAAAAGCAAACTGTAGTGGACCATCGAAGGGTAATTCAAGAGTTAAAGTACTGAACCAAAACAGATATTAAAGATGCTTTATTAAATGCAAAAAATTAGCCGGGCGAGGCGGCGGGCGCCTGTAGTCCCAGCTACTCGGGAGGCTGAGGCAGGAGAATGGCGTGAACCCGGGAGGCGGAGCTTGCAGTGAGCCAAGATCGCGCCATTGCACTCCAGCCTGGGCGACTAAGCGAGACTCTGTCTCAAAAAAAAAAAAAAAAAAAAAAGTTTTATTATTGTATATCCCCCCAAAGGATGATGGGAACCTGCGCAATTATACAGAATTTATACTATGATAAATATTGACTTGGCAATCTGGAAAATCTGATTAGTGATTAATAGCCCAAGTTATTTTAAACTCATGGGTCACGGTCATTAAGAAGGGAGAAAATTGCCTCTCTTGTTGCATTATACTTTAATTCCAACTGAGAAGAATCGTTTAGCAGTCTTTGTTATGCTGCTTATAAATATCTTTTGAAAAATCGGATAGCATCAACACAGTATTCTTCTGACACTTCATGACACTGCATTCAGCTGCTACCAAACAGGACAGAGTCCTACAGTCCCAAACCAGGACCCAGAGTTTCCAGGGATGAAGGCCCAGTTCCTGTCTTCACTTCTTGGCTCATGCCTTTAAGAGGGTGGGTGGGGGGAAGATTACAAAAAGAAATCACTTGGTTATCAGTTCCAGAACAAGTTTCCCTCAATTTCTCTCTTTTATGTCCACAAAAATTGGTCAAGGACAATTCACTAATATCATGGTTTTCCTCCTAAAAGGACAATAAAAGCAGTAGCTACTTACAATCTTCCAGGGAAAATAGGACCAGAGAAGTGTGAGAACAATAGCTCAGTTTGCCTGTCTCTAGGGTACCTTTCCCTACAGACACAAAATGAGCAACACTGTAGGGGTTCAGGCCAGGAAATAGAATGATTCAGTATTTTGCACAAAGTCCACCTGGAAATTAAGTTCCTGCTAAGTCCAGTTCTTTTTAATTATAACCTGTAAAAAAATTATTGCATGTGTTAAATTTTCATAAATCATGTCCAAAATAAGGCTTCACGTTTGGGAGCCTGGATGACATTTTAAGAAATACAAAATAAGCCTATTCCAAGGTAGGAAAAGTGATCAGAATTGATGCAGGTTGCCTTGGCACATTTCCTAAATCTAAAAAAAAGCAAGAAGTTATAAATTTATAATGTACATAAAAAGGACATCCTGTAGAGTTTTTAATTTTACATATTTTATTCATTTTTAGAGATGGGGTCTCACTATGTTGCCCAGGCTGGCCTCGAAATCCTGGGCTCCAGTGATCCTCCCACCACAACCTCTCAAGTACCTGGAACTACAGATGTGCACCACCTCACTCAGCGAGGGTATTTTTGTTTGTTTTTTTGTGGTTTTGTTTTTTTTCTCTTGAAAATGGTATTAGGGACGGAATGCTTTTCTCCTGTCCTCAAATTTGTATGTTGAAACCCTAACCTGCAATGTGGTGGTATTTGGATACAATATTAATATTTAGTAGATGAGGCCCTTATGATGGAATTAGCACTCTGATAAGAGGAAATAAAAGAGTACTTGCTGTCTTTCCCTTCACATACAGAGCAAGAAGACATTATGAGAGTACAGAACAAGAAGAGGTTATGAGAATACACAGTAAGATGGCAGCCACCTGAGAGCCAAGAGACCTCAGAATGAAATCTGCCTTGCTGACACCTCAAACTTGGACTTCTTAGCTTCCAGAACTGTGAAAAATAAAGTTCTGCTGTTGAAACCACTCACTCTGGACAGCCCAAGCCAATAAAGACCAATAATAACTACTTATCTGAATTCTAACACTATAGATTACGTTTCCTTGGTTTAGAATTTTATATAAGTCTACTTACACTGTATGCATTAATTAGGTTTGGTTTATATAAACATAACGAGAAATTCATTCATATAAGGAAATGCTTTTTCTTTTTCCTTGTTTCTTGAGAATTTACTTTCCTTGTTTGTTGTTGTTGTTGTTATTATTGTCTCGTTGGCTTGTTGTTGTTGTTTTACTGTGAATAGTATTGGCATTACTCAAATGTTTATCTCCAGATGGAGAAAATATCATTTGATCCCCACTCCCCACCAACATTTTTCTAGTAATATGAAAGAAAACATTGGTTGATTTTCAAACATTAGCTTACTCTAATATTCCTGGAATAAGACCAGTTTATTCAAGATGTATTCTTTTTTTAAAATATATTTTGTTGGATTCACTAAGCTTAAGTGTTATTAGAATTATTACATCTATATCCCTGAGAAATATTGGTTTATAATGTCCTTATCAAGTTTGGGGATGAAGGTTATATTGGCCTCATAAAAAGAGTTGGGGAGTATTCCCTGTGTTTCTATATTTTGAAAGAATTTTTTAATATTGGTATTATTCTTTTCCTTAAGTATTGAAAGAATACTGGCAAAGTTATATGAGTATGTTTTGGTTTGTTGTTATTTTGTGTATATGGAAGGTATTTAGCAACAGATTCAATTTCTTTACTAAATATTAGGCTAGAGATTTTTTTCCTATTGCTTTCAGTTTATGTTAGTTTTTTCTTAAGCAATTTATCTATTTCATCCAAATTGTCAAATTTACTGGCAGAAAGTTATTTCTAACATCCTGTTACCACTTTAAATGTGTATAGGAGATGTGGTAATACTCATTCTTACTGCTGGTAACTTATGTTTCCTCTCTCTTCTTTCCTTTTTCCTTTTCTTTCTTCCATACTTTCTTCCTTTTTACCCTTTCTTCCTTTCTGTTAATTGCCGTTTCTAGGTATTTATCGATGTTATTAATTTTTAAAATAATCAATTTATAATTTCGTTGCTTTTTACTATTGTACTCTAATTTTATTTATTTCTGCTTTTAACTTTACTATTTTTCTTCTATTTTATTTAGTTTAGCTTTGTGAGTACTTTGCTTTCTTTCCTTCCTAATATAGATACATCACACTAAAAATTTGCCTTTGAGCCTTAGTTGAGTTCCACAATTTGCTTTTTTAAAAGGTTATATCTTTGCTGAAACTGAATTCAAAATACTCTATAATTTTGGTTGTAACTTCTTTGGTCTACAAATAATTAGAAATGCATTGTTAAATTTCTAAGTTTGGAGATTTTATTTATTTTTCTTTTTTTTTCTTTCTTTCTTTTTGACAGAGTTCCCTCTATCACCCAGGCTGGAGTAAAATGGCACACTCTTGGCTCACTGCAGCCTCTGCCTCCTGGGTTCAAGCAATTCTCATGCCTCAGCCTTCTGAGTAGCTGGGATTATGGACATTCACCGCCATGCCCAGCTAGTTTTTGTATTTTTGGGAGAGACGGGGTTTCGCCATGTTGGCCAGGTTCGTCTCAAACCCCTGGCCTCAAGTGATCCACCCACCTCAGCTTTCCAAAGTGCTGGGATTACAGGCATGAGCCACTGTGCCTGGCCCAATTTTTATTTTATTTTTTATTTTTTTAGACACATCCTGTCACCCAGGCTGGAGTGCAGTGGTATAATTATGGGTCACGGCAGCCTCCGTTTCCTGCGCTCAAGCGATCTTCCCACCTCAGCCTCACAAACTCAAAGAATTTTAAGTTATTTTTAATTATTTATTTCTAGCTTGATTTCCCTGAAGATCAAACCTCATCCTCTGAATATTAATCCTTTGACATTTGTTAAAGCTTTCTTTGTGGTTCAGCACATAAAACAGTTCAGCACACTAAAAGAGTAAATGTTTTAGTAAATGTTTTATGTGTACTTGAAAATAATGTGAATTTTGAATCAGTAGCATTTCTATACACCCATAACGCCCAAGCTGAGAGCAAAACCAAGAACACAACCCCATTCATAATAGCCACAAAATGAATGAAATATCTAGGAACTCAGCTAACCAGAAAGGTGAAATATCTCCACAATGAGAATACAAAACATTGCTGGAAGAAATCAGAGATGACATGAACAAATTGGAAAAACATTTCACACTCCTGGATAGGAAGAATCAATGTTGTCATAATAGCTATACTATCCAAAGCAACTTACAGACTCAATGCTATTCCAATCAAAATATTCTTTCTGAGAATAAAATATTCTAAAATTTATGTGGAACCAAAAAAGAACCCGAATAGCCAAAGTAATCCTAAGCATAAACAACAAAGCTGGAGGCATCACACTACCAGACTTCAATGTATCCTGCAAGGCTACAGTTACCAAAACAGCATGATACTGGTACAAAAACAGACACATTGACCAATTGATACAGTCAAAGAATACAGAAATAAAGTGGCACACCTACAACCATCTGATCTTCAACAAAGCTGACAATAAGGAAAAGACCCCCTGTTCAATACACAGTGCTGTGATAGCTGCTAGCTGTATGCAGAAGATTGAAAACGGGCCCCTTCTTTCATTATATAAAAAAATTAACTCAAGATGTATTAAGGATTTAAATGTAAGATCTGAAACTATAAAAACACTAGAAGAAAACCTGGCTCATACTTTCTGAACATAGGCCTTGGCGGATAGTTCATGAAGTCTCCAAAAGCAACAAAACAAAAATAGACAACCGTGTAGCAACAAAACAAAAGTTGCCACAAAAACAAAAATAGAAAGGTGGGATCTAATTAAACTAAGAGCTTCTGCACATCAAAAGAAACTGTCAAAAGAGTAAACAAACAGCGTACAGAGTGGGAGAAAATATTTGCAAAGTATGCATCCAACAAAGATCTAATATCCAGAATTTATAAGGAACTTAAACAAATAAATACGCAAAAAGCAAACAACCCCTTTAAAAAACGAGCAAAAAACATAAATGACGCTTATCAAAAGAAGACATACACATGGCCCACAAGCATATGAAAAAATGCTCAACATCACTAATCATTAGAGAAATGCAAGTCAAAACTACAATGAGATACCACCTCATATCAGTCAGAATGGCTATCATTAAAATGTTAGAAAATAAAGTGTTGACAAGGTTATAGATAAAAGGAAACACTTACATGCTCCTTGTGGGAATGTAAATTATTTCAGCCACTGTGGAAAGCAGTCTCGAGATTTCTCAAAGAATTTAAAATAGAACTACCATTTGACCCAGCAATCCCATTACTGGCTACATACTCAAAGGAAATAATGTCATTCTTCTAAAAAGATACATGAATGCATATGTTCATCATAGGACTATTCACAGTAGCAAATACATGGAATTAATCTAGATGTTTATGTATGGTTGACTGGATAAAGAAAATGTAGTACATATACATGACAGGATACTATACAGTCATAAAAAAGAATGAAATCAAGTCCTTTGCAGCAACATGGATGCAGCTGGAGGCCATTATCCTAAGTGAATTAATGCAGAAACAACAAAAAAGAAACAACAAAAAAGAAATGCCACATGTTTTCACTCTCGTAAGTGAGAGCTAAACACTGAGTATACATGTACACAAAGAGGGGAACAATAGATACCAGGGTCTACTTGAGGGTAGAGGGTGGAAAGAGGGTGAGAGGTGAAAAACCGACTGTTGGGTACTATGCTCATTATCTGGATAACAAAATCATTTGTAAACTAAACCCCTGTGACATGTGATTTACTCATGTAACAAACCTGCATGTGTACCTCTGAACCTAAAATAAAAGTTGAAAAACAAAAACGAAAAGAAAAGAATGTGAATTCTATTGTGATTTTTATGGGGTGTTCTTCATGTTAAATGCCTAGTGTTCCATTATTGGAATGCTAAGCTTGTGGAATTTATTTATATCCTACTGCTCAAGGTCATCGCCCAGGTCTGATTGCAAAAATTCACAAAATTGCAACCTCAGGCATAAATGGATAAATCAGAGCAAGTTTACTGAATGTGTTGTTAATTTCTTCTATATTCTCACTGAGTTTTATCTACTTGTTCTATAAGCTATAGATGTTTGTTAAAATCTGTCTATTAATTTGGTTTGTCTATTTCTCCTTTAAATTATGTTAATATTTTTTGCTTTACATATCATAAAGATGCACCATTGAAGGCATACAAATTTAAAATATTGATACTGTTTTGACAGATTTACCCAGTTATTATTATGAAATATACCCCTTTATTTTTAGTAAGATTTCTTACCTTAAAGTCTGTTTTGTTTGATATTAGCAAAGTTACTAGAGCTTTCTTTTATTACATATTTACATGGAATATAGTTATTTTGATCCATTTATTATCTTTATGTTTAATGTGTTTAAATATAAGTGCTTAATCCATTAATACTCAATTTAATTACTTATTTAGTTCTGCTTCTATCTACCACTTTACTGCTTGTTCTCTATTTGACCCAATTATTTTAATTTTATTTTTTCTCATTTTATATTTTATATTATTTAAATGTTATTTTCACTATTCCATTTTGCTCTTACTAACTTCTTAGTTATTTTCTGTTTCATTCTTTTTTAGTGGATACTACATATACCATAGCAGGCATTGTGGTTACTACGTATATTATAGCAGGCATTTTTGAGTGAGTGTAATGCGGTATAAGTATTACTTTTATCACTTCCTAATAATTCTGGAACTTACAATTCTTTAACTCAAATTACCCCTTATGCATTTTGTGTTATATTTATCACACATTTTAATTCTATATTTTATATATATATTAAATTATACTTTAAGTTCTAGTGTACATGTACACAATGTGCAGGTTTGTTACATAGGTATACATGTGCCATGTTGGTTTGCTGCACACATTAACTCATCATTTACATTAGGTTTTTCTCCTAATGCTATCCCTCCCCCTGCCCCTACCCCATGACAGGCCCTGGGGTTTGATGTTCCCCACCCTGTGTCCAAGTGTTTTCATTGTTCAGTTCCCACCTATGAGTGAGAACATGCGGTGTTTGGTTTTCTGTTCCTGTGTTAGTTTGCTGAGAATGATGGTTTCCAGCTTCATCCATGTCCCTGCAAAGGACATGAACTCTTCCTTTTGTATGGTTGCATAGTATTCCATGTTGTATATGTGCCACATTTTCTTACTCCAGTCTATCATTGATGGACATTTGGGTTGGTTCCAAATCTTTGCTATTGTGAACTGTGCCACAATAAACATACATGTGCGTGTGTCTTTATAGTAGCATGATTTATAATCCTTTGGGTATATACCCAGTAATGGGATCGCTAGGTTAAATGGTATTTCTAGTTCTAGATCCTCACAGACATTAGGAGTTTTCTTTTCTGCAGTCAATTTCCTCACATTTATTCACTTATATACTCTAACAGGCTTCTCATTCTTTCCTGCTTTTCCATATTTTCACTGAAATCATTAATTATTCCTGTAGACCTCCCTTGTATTTTGTTTAATGTAGGTATGCTGGTGACAAATTTACTTGGTTTTATTCTGAATATGTCTTTACTTTCACCTTCATCTTTGAAGGATATATTTGCTGGGTGTAAAATTCTAGGTTGGCGGCTGGGCGTGGTGGCTCATGCCTGTAATCCCAGCACTTTGGGAGGCTGAGGTGGGCAGATCACAATGTCAGGAGATCGAGACCATCCTGGCTAACACGGTGAAACCCCGTCTATACTAAAAATACAAAAAAATCAGCTGGGCGTGGTGGCAGGCGCCTATAGTCCCAGCTACTCGGGAGGCTGAGGCAGGAGAATGGCGTGAACCCTGGAGGCGGAGCTTGCAGTGAGCCCAGATTGCGCCACTGCACTCCAGCCCGGGCGACAGAGCGAGACTCCGTCAGAAACAAACAAACAAACAAACAAACAAACGAACGATTCTAGTTTGGCAGTTATTCGTGTTTCAGCACTTTAAAGATGTCATTGTATTTTTTTCTTACTTCTTTTATAGAAAAATCAACTGTCAGTTGATCCTTTAAAGTTAATGTGTTGCTTTTTCCTATGACTACTTTTAAGACTTTCTCTTTCTCTTTGGTTTTTAAAAATTTCACTAGCGTGTGCCTATTTTTTAACGCATATTTGCCAACCTGGCTTTCACTAAGTTATCTGAAGTCATAGGGTGATGTTTTTTCATAAATTTTGAAATATTTTTAACAATCGTTTCCTTAAAAACTATCTGCTTTCCATTTTCTTTTCTTTCCCACCCAAATACCAAGTACGTGTTACACTTTTTGAGCACGACTCATATGTCTCTTTTACTGTGCTCTATTTTTTCAACTCATATTTCTCTCTGAATTTTGGGTATTTTCTATTGGCTGTTCCTCTTGGTCATCATTCTGTCTTCTGGTATATTTAATTTGCTGTTAAACTCATCCATTCAGAAATTCTATGGAAATCCCATATGGAAAAATTCTATTTTTCATAGATCTGTAGTTTTCTGACATTATTCAATCTATAAAAATTGTATCTTAACTGTTTTGTCTAGTTTGTCTTAGTGGGAACATTGGTCTGCTATGAAATTCTCCATCCCATCCCTAAGATTTTCTACACAGATTCCAATTCCATGGTGAAATTCTGCACTCTTTCCGTTTTTCCCTTTTCCTTTTTTGAACATCCTGATCAGTTAAAGAACTAGTGTGCTAAATTTAATACATGGATTCCTTGTTGGATTGTTTCTACTATCAATTTCGTCTTAGAGTTCAGTCCTATGATCCTATCTCCTCATATATCTAGGAATTTTTTATTGAATGACACATAGTGGGTTAAAAAATTGTAGATACTTTGAAGGGTTTTCTCTTCCAGAGAGGCTTCCCCTTTATTCCGTTAAATGGTTAAAAGGAGACTAATTATTTCAAACCAATCACAGAATACTCCAGCTAACACCGTGTTGCAGTTTGTAAAAATCTAGCCAACTTCTTTTTTGTAGCTGTTCCTAGGATATAGCCCTTCAGGGATTTCAATTGAAATCATTGTGAGTTTTTGTCTCCTCAGCAATGAGAAGCTGCAGGAATCTCTGCTCTGATTTTCACAAGGTTTTCAGCTTAGTGCTTTAGTCTCCCATCCCACATATTAGAATTTGACAATGGTCTTGAGGAGGAGACCAGCTGTGTTTAAAGGCCCTCGACTTTCCAATTTTATCACTCAAGTTCTGAGCAAATGTCAAACATCCTTCTGGCTTCTTTGTCTACTGCAATGTCTGCTTCTAGAGGTCAAGCTTGAATTTTAAGACTGTAGTGATATACAGATATTCAAGTACCTCCATGAACAAAGAAACTGGAGTTCTGTATCCATGTCAGTTTACCATCATGGGGGGCGGGGATTTTAGTTCTCCTCTCTTACTTTCATTATGTGTGTACTGTCCCTAGTACATATTTGTTTGGTAAGTAACGAGACTGAAAAATTCCACCCAGCGTTTCTGAGATCTGGGCTTAATTCTTTTTTTTTTTTTTTTTTTTTTTTTTTTTTTTTTTTTTTTTTTTTTTTTTTTTTGTTGAGACAGAGTCTCGCTTTGTCACCCAGGCTGGAGTGCAGTGGCCGGATCTCAGCTCACTGCAAGCTCCGCCTCCCGGGTTTGCGCCATTCTCCTGCCTCAGCCTCCCGAGTAGCTGGGACTACAGGTGCCCGCCACCTCGCCCGGCTAGTTTTTTGTATTTTTTTTTTAGTAGAGATGGGGTTTCACTGTATTAGCCAGGATGGTCTCGATCTCCTAACCTCGTGATCCGCCCGTCTCGGCCTCCCAAAGTGCTGGGATTACAGGCTTGAGCCACCGCGCCCGGCCTGGGCTTAATTCTTTAGCCTCCTCTCCCATGCAGATTTTGAGTGCAGCAAATGTATGAAAAGGGAAACTAGCCATCTGTTTGAGGACTTTCACACCTCTAAATCTGTCCCTGAAACCCTTCATGACTGCTAAGATTGCCTCTGCTTCACAGCCTGGACTGCACCTCGAGTCTCAGTTTCAGCACCATGGACAGAATCAGATAATGTCCACAAAGAACTGAAAGTCCTAATTTCACCTTCTAAAAGTGTTTCTCTCCCTAGAACATTACTCTGTAGTCCTCATAGTTCTGTAGTTTTCTGACATTATTAAATCTATAAAAATTGTACCTTAACTGTTTTGTCTAGTTTGTCTCAGTGGGAACATTGGTCTGCTATGAAATTCTCCATCCCATCCCTAAGAATCCTGACTTGGCTTTTTAGATAAATAAAATAAATGTCATTCTTCATTTTTTTTTACTTCTACATGGAGTCTGCTTTCAGACCTTCTGAACTCATATCCAATGGCTGTTACTCACAATCTCTTTGCACATAGATGAATACTGACAAAATAATTTTATTTCAAAGTAACCATAAACCATAATTCATGTCATCTTTTTCAAAAGTTTCTGGGTGTTTTTAGTCTATAACCAAAAGAAAAAAAAAACACCAAAACTAGCTTATTAGTTTCCTATAAATGTTAGCTTTTAGACAATAGGATATTTATGATCATATTTCTGACTTCTGAGTAGGAATTTCTTTACTCAAACACTTTATGAAAATGTTTTCTAATTATCTGTCTAAAGATTGGTAACATCTATCTATACCACTCCTGGCTTCTCTGTCCCTATCCCCCTTCACTGACAGTGGTTGCAAGTTAACTTCACTCCTGCCCCACACTGTATCCAAACATCCCTTTCTTCTCCAGTGTTGTTAATAAGGTGTTTGGATAGTTTTGTCTTCCATAATGTAATTTGTTTGTAAACATGTTTGTAGAGGGATCTGAGGCTTTTAAAATACACAGGCATTTGATACCAGCATTTGCATGTTATCATGAGATCAAGAAGTTTTGACACCTCTTTCCTTCTGTAGAACAATTATGTTAATGTTAATATAACATTTTGTGCTTACAAAATGGCTTTATATAATCTCATATTTGCATCTCAATAAGTGTATAACAAAGTCGTTATTGGTATCTCTATTTGAGAACTGAAAAACTGATCATCTGAGGGATTAATTGATTTCCCCAAAGTAAGATAGCTAGAAATGAACTGAACTAGAGCTCAACTCCAGGTCTTCCTATTATAAATTCCATGCTCTTTTTATGTACTTCCTTGGTTTAATCTGGATTACTAGCATATGAGATAGTGTGCTAGAAACTGGGAAAATGTAATCTTATGAGATCCTATCCTCGTGTTTGTACAGTCCATGGGAAGACACACAGTAATAACCCACCATTTCCAGTGTGTAATAGATATCATACCATGTAGGTGGCCTATGTGAGCATAGAGGCCTTGCATTTAAATAAAAAGAAGATGTCAGTAAAAGCTTATCTGAGAAATGACGTATGTTGAGTTTTGAAGGTACAAAGACTGGGTAAAGAATAAAGAAGAACACTTGTCCAGAGGCAACAGCATGTAGAAAGATACAGAGGTGTAAATCACAAATTTTCCAATACTCTAAATATAATTTACTTGGGGAATGGTTTAGAAGGTAATGATTAACCTATATTCTACTAAAGATTCTTGGAGCTAGAGGGGTTCCCCAGAGTCTGCCTAGACTTGTTAGCTACCACACAGTATCCTAATGATACCAGTCAAGTGGGTCATCAGCTCATTAAATAAAACTTTACAGCCTCTCTAATAATGTTTTTCATTAGCTAACAACACTTGGTTAATTTTTTAATTATTATAAGAAATATTCTTCAGAACTTACATACTACCTGTTTCTGTCTTGGGTAAAATAGTCCCTAGATCATCACAGACAAGTGAGAGTACAAAGAATCATGTACAAATGCTTCAATTTGTTAAACTCATCCTATTTTTTTCTCAACTATTCTTGAAAAAGTCACTGCAACTTTTGAAGACATCAATTTCTCTCTATATGTTCATCATAAATTCTCAACTAAATTGTGTTTATGTTTAATGGGCCAACATTTAGAAGTTTGCATTTTATCTACTTCTGGATCGTTCTCTTTTATTTATTGACAGTTTTCTAATCTGAGAAAAAAAGATATATGAAACAATACAATTAGTGTTTCCATATTATGGATTCTATTTCAAATTAGAACAATTCCTCAATCATAACTATGGATTTTTAATTGAAATGTGTACTTTTCAATGATGAGGCAAATATTACGGTTTATTTTATTCTCATATTGTATGAAAGATCCTGGGGCTCAGGCAGACAGTGTTGTCTTGCCCTCGGTCACAGTGCAGAACCAGAATTTAACTTAGTTTCTAATCCAGTGATTTTCCCATTACCCCATGCTGCCTGATCACTGGTCTCCTCCCTCTCTCTCTCTATTTTCTTCCTCTCACTGACTACATTCCAGAAATCTTATTACTTCTTGTTAGTTCTACAATGAATAGGTGAGGGTTACTTTCCCTGGAGTTTATGCTGTTGATTAGAATTCCTGAATTCCATAACCAAATGACAAATGACTTAGACTTTAGGGAGCTCTCTCTTCATGTCAATTACTGAATAACCCCTTTCTGAATCTTAGATTCAATTTTTATCCTTGACACAGAAGTAGGACCTGACCTACTTTCTAAATTTATATTACTGTGCATTTTATCCCCACTTCTAACCACGCAGTTTATTTCACTGGTTTGAAGGAAAAATAAAATGACATGAACACATTTCAGGGTGAATTTTTAAGTTAAGCTCTTAGTAAGACTATCAGTTCAAGATAAGGTGTATGGAACTATTGAAGAGACAGAGAAAAAAAATAAAATTTTTTATAGCTTGTCAATTAATTGGAAAATAAAGCATGGTAAAAATAGCCCCTGGGGTAAAGCTCATTCAAACCAACCCCTCTAAAGCTAGTTTGAGGAGTAACTCTGTAGTACATAATTTCCATCTCCTTAGTAAAGATATTGTAGGATGGAAATTAGGGTTAAAATATAAGAAAACTAAAAGTTTATTAATTTTAAAACAAAGTAAAAGGAGAGGGAAAAATCATAAAAGCAGTAATATAGGAAAATTCCTAGACTTGAAGAAATGAGTTTCCAGATTTAAAAGGTCTGCTGAGTTATAAAACTTTATATAAAGAAAATATTGAAAACTTCTAAAGAAAATGATCATATGCCAAACATCTGGAAACTGAATGTTTTCAGATTCCTAATCAATAATGGTTTCACACAGATAAATGATATCTCTGATTTATAAATTTATAAAATGACTCTAGATGATATGTAAATAATGGAGTGGAATGAAAGCAGCGAGACAAATTAGGAAGCTGTCACACTCATCCACCCCCAGTGGGATGATGACAGTGGGGATGGAGAGCTGTCTGTAGGTGTGAGCTAGAATCAACAAGGGTGTGGAACTGAGAAATCCCAGGAGACAGAGACCTACCAGTTCCCCAAATCCCTTAGATACTTCCTACATAGTCTCTTTGTGACTATAAGCAGTACACAGATTGCATCTGCAGAAAAGCATAGTCTGAAGATTTGGAATTCCTTCCCCAGACACCAAACAATCTTTATTTTTCTATCCTACATTTCATATATACACTGTTTTAGCCGATTATATGGAAAATTTCCAGGTGGCTTCAGGTGACTTTCTACTGTTTCCCTTTCTCCCCCAACAGTACCAAACAAAACAAAAGAAGACAAATTACAAATATAGTAATCTAAAAAAGCTCATAGTTCCTATCCTCAAATAATGTAAATTCTAAGTGACATAGAAAGCTAACTAATATTATAAGGATATGTATGGCTATATACATTAAGTGGAAAACAGTCATAAGATAACGATATTCCTTAGGCATTTGGAGGGAGGGCTTTGCTGTTTGAGGGGTCATAGAGGTGGTACTCAGGTTGAACCTGGAAGTTTGGGTGTCAGACAGGTGGAGGAGAAATGACAGACATCACAGAGAACACAGCATAAATAATAGGTGAGACTTAACAACCATGCTTGGGAGATGGAGAGTAGAAAAGACTTGTTGGAGAGATCTTTATGACCGTGTATGACACATAAGAAGAGCATTTTTTTTTCCTTAATAGTACTCTCCCCACTGACAATTTGAGTGCACATTCATATAAGAGCCCAGTGTACCCATTCCTGTAGCTAGCCTTGGGCTTGAATACAATAATATGACCAATATAGATATAATTTGGTCCCACCCTTATTTGAACATTCATTATATTTTATATTGTCCTTATGTGGTAACCGTGGGATTGATCCACTCAGATCTCACTTCAAGAGAATCTGCTGTGGACAGCACAGGTGACTGGCAACCTCCAGCTGCCGCACTTTGGGATATATCTTCAGATTCACACTGGGACACACTTCCCCTGTTTCACTTCCAGCTGATAAGTGGGCCTAGCAGAGATAGTAGCCCTGGGCCAGTCCTACATATTGACATGGCCGACGTTTTCTTTCCAGAATTGGATTGAGATCTGAGGTTCTCCCTATCTAATCCTTCTCTTCCTCTTTCTCTGCACAGATATCTGACTAGCACCATAGTTTGAAAGCTTTCCCTTTCTTTCTCAGGTATTTCCTGTGAATCTCTTGTATATCTAACTCTATCTTGGTGTCTGCTGCTTGGAGGACCAAACTGGCATGTTGGACATGTATCCCTAAGAATACAAATCAACCATTATTGCTATCAGAGACATTGGAAGGTAAAAATCTTTCAGGAAACACCATTCTGAGACAAATACAACCATTAATTCAAGTTTCCATTAGTTCTCACTCTAGCATTAAAAGGAACTGTTAAAGATCATCTAATTCAGCTCTACATTCTGACATGTAGTTACTGAAATAGATTAATGACAAAAATGGCCTGTTTCTTCACCCTTTCCCTGTATCCACATCCTTTCCAGTGTAACCTTGCAGCTTCTCTCATCAAGAGAACACTAATTATTGCCCCACCCCTTGTATTTAGTCTGGCTTCGTGACTTGCTTTGGTCAATAGAAAGGAATGGAACACTGAGCTCAGGACTCCAGCAACCTTGCACACTTCCACCATTTCTCTTGGACTCTGCCTCCAAGATAACATGATCAAGATCACTGGGTGGAGGGTCAGAGACCACATGAACCAGAGCTGAGTCCAGTAATCCCAGCCAAGCCATCAAGCCTGTGAAAAAGCCCAGCTGAGATGACCACAGCTGCCCAGCTGACCTGCAACTAATCACAGACATATGAGAGGGGCCCTACTGAGTCTAGAAAAACTGTCAAGCTGACCTATAGACTTCTGAGCGATAAAAAGCATTGGCTTTAAGCCAGTGAGTTTGGGAATGGCTTGTCATGTAACATCATTGTGTTAAATTTAACTAATACATATGTTCTCTAAGATCATCTTTATTACAGAAGCATCCAGATTCTGCTAGGACTACACCAGGGGGAGGACATAAACAACTGATCAGAACTTTTTGTCTTCATTTTCTTCTTTTTCCTTAGATTAAATGAGATCATGCGGTTATTTCAGTGGACCTCAATAAATACTTAAGAGTCACAGATGTCACTATGCTGTATCCCTCCTGTCTACCCCCAATCCATTATTTTTTAGTTTCTTTCAATTCCATGACACGCCCAGTTATCAGGGCTAATTTTTTCTACTTCTGCTATATCCAGTTCACTTATCCAATTAGTATAATTGGAAAATCTGAGTCATGTATTTGGGATATAGTTTATTGCACGTGTTCCTCAGGATCAGAGATTCTTTTTGAAGGGTGGGGATATTTTATTAGTGAATTTGGTCATTTTCATGGAATTATTTATTGCAACTTTTAAAGTGATTATATGTTGTAGCTAAAGCTCTGGGCAGGGATGGATATTAGGATAGCACAGAGCTGCCAACACCTGGAAACCTGACTATCATGACATCAACAAATGAGAGCTTTTTTAAAAATTCTCACCAATGAAAAGTTTCACATTTAATTGGAACTGTCCTAGCAGCTTAACCATAGAAGTTACAGGGTCCCTGGGGTTCTCATGAATGCGAGATGACAATTCCAACTTCAGGTATTTCAACAAAGTGAAAAGAAGAGAGGAAAAGATAGTACCAAAGTTGTTTGTTCTTTTTATCAGAAATGAGACGCCCCCAGAAGATTTTGTTTCGTATCATTGCCTAAGATTGTACCACATGGCCACCACTGCTGCAGGGAAGGTAGTGAACTCTGCAGTTAGCTTTCCCATTCTCGTTGTGAAGGCAGCAAGGGCTAGCAGTGCTTGGAAATGGGTACCAGGTTAGGTAACAACAGTGTCTGTCATAGTACGTACACTAAAGCAAAGAGTAAAATTGGGGAAATAGACAATGCCTGTTTAATCAACACAGGATTTATCTGTAGGCGGACAACATGCACTTCAAATTTCTTGAAAAATAATAAATATTCTGAGACTTTGCTCCTCAAATTAATTGTTGTAATTTGGGGAAATATTTATGTTGTGAATAAGTAACTTTATCTGAGAATATGGAGTCAAAGCAGAGCACCAGAACATGTATACTCGAAAACTTCCACATGTATTTTTGTATATTCAAGCGGAACTTACATCCAGCCCCCCAACTCCAGTAAACCAAGTCATCATCTTCCTCACCTCTTAAATCTATCAATTCCCAAGTGCAAGCAACTCAGCCTCCCACATAGAACTCAACCCACTCTTACTGTGCATTCTTGTTGATTACATCATAGGGCAGCTCATTACCCACCTGCATTACTACAATAGAGGCCTTGCTGCTTACAATAGAGGCCTTACTGCTTACTTACGTTAGCATTTTTTACTCAAATCACCACCCAACAATCCTGTCAGAGTAATATATCTAAATTCAAACTGATTTTTTTAACTAGCTACCTTAAAATGTATTTCCTTTGAAATAAAAGCAAGTATCCTTTTGGCAAGACTTAAAAGGTCCTTCATGATCTGGTCTTCACCATCCTCTCCTAACTCTTTATCCTTTCCAAAGGACCCTTTGCCCTGAAATTCCTAGAGTTCCCTAGATATGGCAGACATACCACATGCCTTCTTCTCCCCACATTTTCTCACATGTCCTTGCACTAGGAATAGCTTTAAGGTCCATTATTCACAAGGGCTACTCCTTATCATGTACTTCAACTCTCACCTCATTGATAACCTGCTCATGGGACTCTCTTGTGAGCTCCTGAAGTGACTGTGCATTTGTCACACTTCCTTATCATCTCACTATTACTTATCACTGCAATTGTGTGCCCATATGTGAGAAAATAAAATTTAAAAGCTGTTGGAACCTCTAAAACACTTTCAGTCTTGAGAGGCATGTGACTGTGTGATCTGAGTCATATAGCATGTAGTTGTAACTTCTGCTTCTCAGATTACAGATTTACTCTTTCTTAGTGTTCTTATTTTGAAAGTGACTAGGAGAGACCAAAGGCCAGACATCCTCCCCTTCTAATTATTTACCTTTGTTATAGTTTAACTGTTGCCCTTACTGTCCTGTACCTAACTCAGACCAGGTGACACAAAAGACTTCATGACTGTTACATCTTCAGTGTGGAATGTTAAACATACCTCTCCCAAAATAAAAAACAAAAAACAAACAAACAAAAAACATCTTGACCAATCAGATCATTATAACTATGCAGTAAGCCTATATGGAAACATGTTGAAATTCTGGTAAGTTTCCCTAAACCCCATCTACATAGACAACCCCAAACTTCTACACTTCAGAACAGTGATGCCAAGTCTGAAGAGTCTGTGCTTCCTGTGCAGGAATCTTCAAGCTTTTTGCATGAATAAACTGCATATTTAATCACATATTCTTAATCTCATTATTTAAGGTGTGTGTGTGTGTGTGTGTGTGTGTGTGTGTGTGTGTTCAACCTTTTAAAATTCATGACCATCTAAGTAGCCTGGCAGAAGACTGAAATGCTACAGTGGCACCTACATGCTACCACTACCCTTCCCTTTACCTTGCCACAGAAGTCAAGGGCACAGAAGGAACTATACAATCAAGGTTGTGAGTTCAGGACTCTGTCTTTGTGCGTTTACTCTCTTCATTGGCAACAGTTAACACTCTTCCTAATGCACTGTGGGTGCATTTGTTGAATTGGTGAAAGGAGAAAAGGTTTTAAAGTTTAACTTCTAACAAAATGTTTATCTCCCCGGGAAAAAGTAGAAACTACATTCTCTGAGCCTCATCTCAAAAAGTATGGCTTTGGTTGACCTTCAAAATGTTAATTTCCAAGGAAGAGGCAACTTTTTACATCTCAGTGGTAGAGTAAATTGTATATCTTAATGTGGGCTCTGAGTCTCTGAGGATTGATGGGCCAGTGAGTGAGAGAGAGGGGGCTCGTTAGGTCCTGGACAACATGAAATGACAGCTACTGGCTTGTTTCACTTTCCCCCAGATTTTTCCTATATCCTTTCAAATGATTCTCTGTACTTCTTATTAAATTGAGTTAAATTTTCGCCCTCTTTCAGATTATAAAAATAGCAAACCCAACAGTCTTCAATAGTGAAAAGGCAAACTTCAGCCTCAACCCACATGATGAAAAATATCAAATTAGTGGCCTTTGGATTAACGAAGTTTTACTGAAGTCATATTCCTAATTGTAACTTTGCCATTGCTGATACTGACAGAACAAATTGAGAAAAAGCAATTTGGTTTTGCATTCTCATGTGTCAAATTTCTTGAAGTCTAAATATAGATTCCTAGGATCTCTTGCAATTTGGGAGTAGCACCGTGCCAATCCAGATAAACAATTTTCCCTTGGGAAGCTCCTGAAAAGGTTCTGAAGGGAATCCAGTGCTGTTTCAGAGACCTCTAGTATATATTAAAAACCAAAACAGCAACACTTAAGATTTATATATAGACCAAGTATTGGTGCTTCAGAAGTTTTCTAGGAAAGAAAAATGTAAATTAGTTTTCTTGCTGAATCAAGTCACAGGAGAGTACTTTATGTCAATTACAAAAGCAGTAAGTGAACAACAGCAACAAATGTGTATTTGATATCTTTCCTAAAAATGAATTTTATATTTTGTTTTAGAGAGACAGAATAACTGTGACTTGCCTATTAAGTAAAAAAAAACAACAACAAAAACAAAAAACAAAAACAAACAAACAAAAAAAACACTAATGTAAAAATAGTGTTGTTTGTCATTCAAGCGTTAGGATGACCTAAATCACTCACAAGTCACTTCGGCCCAGCCCTGAGTCACTACTTAGGACACGCTTGAACTCTCCCACATGGGGTCTCCCTTCCAATTTCCCAGGTATGTTAGAAACTGAAATCACACCACTAATACCAGATACCCAATCAGGAGCAATTATTCCAGGATTTTTGAGAGTTAGAAAATAGTGCCTCTTCATCACGCTAGCTGACTTCAAACTATACTATAAGGCTACAGTAACCCCACAGCATGTTCGTGGTACCAAAACAGATATATAGACCAATGGAACAGAACAGAGGGCTCACAAATAACACCACACATCTACAACCATCTGAGCACTGACAAACCTGACAAAAACAAGCAATGAGGAAAAGATTCCCTATTTAACAAATGATGTTGGGAAAACTGGCTAGCCATATGCAGAAAACTGAAACTGGATCCCTTCCTTACACTTTATACAAAAATTAACTCAAGATCGATTAAAGACTTAAACGTAAGACCTAAAACCATTAAAGTCCTAGAAGAAAACCTAGGCAATACCATTCAGGACATAGGCATGAGCAAACACTTCGTGACTAAAACACCAAAAGCAATTGCAACAAAAATCAACATTGACAAATGGGATCTAATTAAACTAAAGAGCTTCTGCACAGGAAAAGAAACTATCATCAGAGTGAACAGGCAACCTACAGAATGGGAGAAAATTTTTGCAAACTATCCATCTGACAAAGGGCTAATATCCAGAATCTACAAGGAACTTAAACAAATTTACAAGAAAAAACAAACAACCCCATCAAAAAGTGGGCAAAAAATATGAACGGTCACTTCTCAAGAGAAGATATTTATGCAGCCAACAAACATGAAAAAAAGTTCATTATCACTTGTCATTAGAGAAATGCAAATCAAAATCACAATGAGATACCATCTCACGCCAGTTAAAATGGCAATCATTAAAGCCAGGAAACAACAGATGCTGGAGAGGATGTGGAGAATTAGGAACACCTTTACACTGTTGGTAGGAGTGTAAATTAGTTCAACCATTGTGGAAGACAGTGTGGAGATTCCTCAAGGATATAGAACCAGAAATACCATTTGGCCCAGCAATTCCATTACTGAGTATATACCCAAAGCATTATAAATCATTCTACCATAAGGTCACACGCACATGTGTGTTTATTGCAACACTATTCACAATAACAAAGACTTGGAACCAATCCAAATACCCATCAGTGATAGACTGGATAAAAAAATGTGGCACATATACACCATGGAATACTATGTAGTCATAAAAAAGGATGAGTTCATGTCCTTTGCAGGGACCTGGATGAAGCTGGAAACCATCATTCTCAGCAAACTAACACAGGAACAAAAAACAAAACACCGCATGTTCTCACTCATAAGTGGGAGTTGAACAATGAGAACATATGGGCACAGGGAGGGGAACATCACACACCAGAGCCTATCAGTGGGTGGGAATGAAGGGGAGGGATAGCATTAGGAGAAATACCTAATGTAGATGACAGGTTGATGGGTGCAGCAAACCACCATGGCACATGTATACCTACATAATGAACCTGCACGTTCTGCACATGTATCCCAGAATTTAAAGTATATATATATATAAAGCGTGTATGTATATATACACACACACAATATACCCGTTTTGGAGGCTGAGGGAATAGAAGGTGGTGCTCCATTCAGGCACTGCCCCTGGACAAATTTTCTAGCCTTGCAGGCATCACTTAACTCATCTGAGCCTCAAATTCCCCAACCATGAAATAAGAAATGTGAAACAGAAAACATCACCCTGTATTTGTACAATATTAAATAACTTGCAAAGCACTTCAGCTGTTTTCTCATGTAATCTTAAACAAAAATACGTGAAAGGCTGGCCTGGGTTGAAATTAATATCCTTTTGTTGGTCAAGTGTTGAAGATTCCTAAGGGAAACTAACTTTTCAACATTTACATCAAGTAACTGGCTTAAGCAAATAACAGCAATCAGACAGATGGAGGAAGAGTTCCAGGAGCTAAGGGACATGAACAGCCTATGGAAGCTAGAAAAGTCAACAAAACGGACTCTCCCTTAGAGCCTCCAGAAAAGAAAGCAGCCTGGGTGACAGCTGACAGCTGGGTCTTAGTCTCATGGCACTTGTATCAGACTTCTGGCATACAGAACTATAAGATAATAAATTTGATTTTGCTTTGGTTACTAGTTTTTTTGGTACAGGTTGAGAGTCCCTAATCTGAAAATCCAAAATCGAAAATGCTTCAAAATTCAAAACTTGTTGATTGGCAACATGACACCACAAGTGGAAAATTCCACAACTGAACAACTGACACCTTTGCTTTCTGATGGTCAATGTACACAGTTTTTTGTGTACAAAATTAAAAATATTGTATGAAATTACCTTTAGGGCATATGGATATGATGCCCATAAAACACAAATAAATTTTGTGTTTAGACTTGGTTTCCATCCCCAAGATATCTCATTATGTATATGCAAATATTCCAAAATCTAAAAAAAATCTGAAATCCAAAACACTTCTGGTCTCAAGCATTTTGGACCAGGGACACTCAACCTACACAAATTCTATAATTTGCTACTGGCAATAGAAAACTATTATATGATACAACCACTTTAGAAGACACTTTGATGTTTTCTTAGAAAGTTATGTATATCTATAACATGACTCTTCCATGCCACCCATTTATTCATATTAACCCAAGAGAAATGAAAAAACATATCCGTATAAAGACTTGTACATGAATATTTATGGCATTTTTTGTTTGTTTGTTTTTAGAAACTGAGTCTCGTTTTGTCATCCAAGCTGGAGTGCAGTGGCATGTTTATAGCAACTTAATTTGAAATGGCTAAAAACTGGAAATGATCAAAGTGCCTATCAACAGATGAATAGATTTTAAAAATCTGGTAAACCCATACAATGAGGCCCTAATTAACAATTCAAAAGAATATACCATTCATCTATATAACACTGGAGATGAATCTCATATTACACTGAGTGAAAAAAAGCCAGAGAAAAAGAATACACACTCTATGATTTCATTTATATATTTTCTAGAAAATACAAACTCATCTATAGGAACAGATCAGTGTTGGTGACAGGGAAGTGGCTGTGGGTCAAAGCAGGAGTGAGGAAACAAAAACATAAGTAAAATTCTGCAGGTGATGGATATGTTCACTCTACTGATGGTGGTAATGGCTTCACTGGTATAGAAATGTCAAAATTTACCATTTGAACACTTTAATCTGTCAATCGTATCTCAATAAAGTTGTTTAAAAATGATGGAAAATATCAGGGTTCCCAAGTTTATATGTTAATAGCACAGAGAAATACCATTTTTCACAAATTTATTATATTCAAGCTTATATGTTAATAGCAGAGGTAAATATGTTAATAGCAGAGATAAATACCATTTTTCACAAGTATATTATATTCCTAAAGGTCATGACCTAGCTGCAAATATCAGCATAGTAACAATCAAGAATAAAATTAGTTTTCTTTAAGGATCCAAGATTCTGGGAAAATAAAACGCTGTTTGGCATGATGGATTTCCAATCTGGAGGCTGTGTTCACCGGCCACTTCTTCACCTCATTAAGCAACTAAATATTGGCACAAAGGGATGGATCAATGAGAGGCCTGCAAGATGTCCCCTGGAGGCAAGGGGTACTGGGAAGAAAATGAGCAGTCTTTGCAGGAACCCCGAATACAGATGAAAACTGAGGACCATTTGAGGTGCCAAAATGGGAAGACAGCCATCATTTGGAAGCCAGGTATGCGGCAAGAAGCCCCCACTCTTTTCCTTTTTTTTTTTTTTTTTTTTTTTGAGACGGAGTCTCGCTCTATTGGCAGGCTGGAGTGCAGTAGCACGATCTCGGCTTACTGCAACCTCCGCCTCCTGGATTCAAGCAATTCTCTTGCTTCAGCCTCCCAAGTAGCTGGGACTACAGGTACGTGCCGCCACGCCCAGCTAATTTTTATGTTTTTAGTAGAGACGGGGTTTCATCATGTTGGCCAGGATGGTCTCAATCTCTTTACCTCGTGATCCACCTACCTCAGCCTCCCAAAGTGCTGGGATTACAGGCGTGAGCCACCATGCCCGGCCTGAAGTCCCCACTCTTTAAGGAGGCTGGCATGCTTGAAGGAAAAGAAAAGTTGTCACCATTGAGTTGTTATTTAGGGAAAAATATAATCTTTCTGGTTGGGCACCATGGTGTGTGCCTGTAGTCCCAGCTACTCAGGAGACTGAGGCAGAAGGATAGCTTAAATCCAGGAGATCAAGGCTGCAGGGAGCTATGATGGTGCCACTGCATTCCATCTTGGGAGACAGAGCGAGACCCTGTCACTTAAATAGCCCTTCTACCTACCTCCAGTAAAAACGCAGGAAGGGAGAGTGAGGGGAGAAAGAGAGAGAGAGCAGTTCTCACACCTTTCATTTATAAACTGTTTTTTGTGCGCTCAACTAAGGGTGGTGTCATGGATGGATGATGTCTTCCTCATATATTGAACTTCTAATCCCCCAGTACTTCAGAACACGACTGCATATAAAGATAGTGTCTTTGGGCCGGGCGCGGTGTCTCACGCCTGTAATCCCAGCACTTTGGGAGGCCGAAGTGGGCAGATCACGAGGTCAGGAGATCGAGACTATCCTGGCTAACATGATGAAACCCCATCTCTACTAAAAATACAAAAAATTAGCGGGGCGAGGTGGTGGGCGCCTGTAGTCGCAGGTACTCGGGAAGCTGAGGCAGGAGAATGGTGTGAACCCGGGAGGCGGAGCTTGCAGTGAGCAGAGATGGAGCCTCTGCACTCCAGCCTGGGAGACAGAGGGAGACTCTGTCACACACACACACAAAAATAAAAGCAAAAAATAAAAATAAAAAAAGTAGTGTCTTTAGAAAGCAATTAAGTTAAAACATTACGGTGGGTCCTAATCCAGTATGACGGGTGTCCTTACAAGAAGAGACAATTTGAACTCAGACATGGATAGAAGAAAGACCACGTGAAGACATAGGGAGAAGATGCTGTTGCAAGCCAAGGACAGAAGCCTCAGAAGGAATCCACCCTGCTGGCCCATTGATCTCAGACTTCAGGCTTCCACAATTGTAAGAAAACGATTTTTTATTGTAGAAGCCACTCAGGGTGTGGTACTTAACAAAGTACCTGAGCAAATTAATATGGCTGGCCTGATCTGAGACAGGATGATTGCTGACTGACCGAAGCCAATGTGGTAATGTGTGATCTTTTGAGGAGATATTAGGGACAGTTCAGGTGGGTGAAGACTGTACATCTCCCTATCATATTCTTACTATTAAGTTATAAGAAAAGTAAACTTCAGATCACTCAAACCGATGAAATGGAGATTGCAGTGAGCGGAGATTTCACCACTGCACTCCACCCTGGGTGACAGAGTGAGACTCCGTCTCAAAACAACAACAGCAAGAAAACAGCACAAAATAATTATGCAACCTGTTCTGTAATCTTTCTGCCCTTTAGAAAATAAATCACTAATGGGTAGGGATGGGTCACTCAGGAAAGCAATACTCTAGAGACAGAATTCAGTTAGCTTATAGTTCACATCAGAAGGCAGAATCCTCTGAACATAGGATATTTTAAAATCAAGCTCCATTCTAAGAAACAATAGTAAAAAGCATCATGCAATCTTACACTTTGTTCACTCAGGGCCAGAGAATATTTCTACACATTTTAGCCAAGATATTTTCATGTCTTTAACACTACTAAATTCTCTAATGACTATGCATTTCTAAAATAATTTTTAATTTTAGAATTAAAAAATATTTTTGAAATAATTACAAGTTGTTTTAATGGGTCTGAATCTAATACCTTTTCTCTGTCAACATTAGTTCACCACTAAAAAAAAAAAAATCTTAATGGGTATGGTGAGAAGGCCTCATTCAAAGATTTATAGAAAAATTTCTTTCTATAACCATAGATGCATTTCAACAATGGATTTAGAATTTGTAAAGTAAAAGCTATTGTAAAATGACAATGACCTCTCTAGTTCCCTGTCACCTAAGTATTTTTAATACATTGGTTTTTTTTATTGGTGTAATTTTACAGGCCATCAATATCAAAAGCATTATATGAAACCTAAATGCATACAGTTTCTGGCAGAGTTAATGCCATATACAGAAGTGCTAACGTAAAATGTGTAAATCACTCCTTTTAGCATCTTCATGTTTTTTTCCCCTTAGCATATTTTCAGAGGAAAGTCTGGAGAAATAAATCCATGTTTACTTGGATGTTGACTCTTCTTTAAATCCATGCTACCATTGGATGTGGTTTGCTTTAAATTTCTTGCCACCCTATGGGATAGGACACCTCCAAACATTATGTGAATTTTATGTTTTAAAATTTTATTTCTTAGTGTTACGTTTGTGAAACTTACTTTTTGACAAATGGCAAAGTTGACCTCTTGTCATCTAACTACTGAAAAATCAAGGTTATTGTATTATGCTGCAGCCTTTCTGCCTGGTTGTACATGCCACCAACATAGCAGGTAGAAAAGTAGGTCATGCAGACATCCTATTGTCACCTGATGCCTTTTCTTCAACAGAGAAATGTCCTAATAAAAGTGTTTCCATGCCTAGGTGATTACAGATACAGATATAGATATTTGATTTTAATTTTATTAGGGAGACCTCAGTTTTCCTACCAACTAATGTGGAAGATAGCATCTTTATTGACTTCAACATTATATTTTGAGGCTCGACTCTTCTTAAATTTGGCTTATATTTCATAGTTTACCATATCTTAATCTTGAGCCTGGCACTTTAGAATAATATTAGAAAGCCAAATATTTCTTAGGAACTTTCTTATATAAAATCTACTGCCCAAGTGTTGTTACGTCCTCTAAGAAAACTTGAAATTGCCAGAATGCAAATCTTTCTAGAACAACATAAGTAGAAGTAGAAATTATTAGTGATTCAAAATACAAATTGAGCCTAATTATTTCTTGATTGGGGTATCTTTCCACCTTTTCACTATGTACCATGAGCTTATTGTGTCTATTCACACCCAAATCCAGGAAGGCCATCCACTCCCCATGAATGCCCTGGATTCTCTGCCCTGCTCCCCTAAGTGGAGTTGACAGCTCAGTTTTCTGAATTTCTACAATATCTTGTCATGTCTCAGTTATATGCAAAGTGTACATACAGAATCTATCTATTCAGCAGCACATTATGTGTCAGTAATGTATATATCCACTACGTGTATGTCCATTAGTACCCTATGAATTCCTTGAAGGCAGAAATTGCTTTGTAAAAAAATTTTTGACCAAAAATGATCATTAAGTGGTTAATGGAAGAGTAACCAGCATGAAATGAACATGAAAGTAGCACTTGGAAAGTTTAATAATAATACCGGTGTTTAAAGAAGAACTTTAGACAATTAAATTTAACAGAGTTTAATTGAGCAAAGAATGATTTGTGAATGGGCCAGCCTCCTGTGCCGTGGTAGGCTCAGAGAGACACCAGCACAACCACATGGTGTAAGAAGACTTACGGACAGCAAAAGGAAAATGATGTATAGAAAATGGGAGTGAGGTTAAGAAAAAAATAGCTAGAATGACTACACCTCGATCTTTGCCTTATTTGAACATGACTTGAACAGTTGGCCCCCTTTGATTGCCCAAAACCTATGACTGGCACAAGAGTAGGTTACAGTCTGTTGATGGATCCAGTTAGATTTCAGTTTACTACGTATACAGAAACCTTTAGGCTGAACTTAAAATGTTCAAGGAGGCAGCTTTGAGCTAAACTTGATTTAATACAAGAGAAATAAAAATATTTTATGGAGAATGAATGACACCAAAAATACGTTCTATAAGCTCAAAGAGTTAGCTTAGAAAGATTAGGTAAGGGTTTAGAAAGAAATTGGGAATCGAAAAATGACTTGGAATTAGTGTAGCTATGGAAGAAGGAAAACAGTTCGAATCTGGAATTATTGGAGTTTTCATGGTAATAAATCACAAATTATTTACCAAGTAAAAATATCCTTCCTGGGATGTTAAGTTGGAAATGACAGACTGCATCTTAAGTTTTACAAAATTGGTATACTATATCTTAATCATTGGGATGATATAGAACTTTCAAAACCAGGAATTCACCCAAGAGGATACTGAAAATGACAGCCCTAGGCTCACAGAGTTTTGATATAGATTGTAAAAGTCTTTTGTTTTAGTTCGTCCTTTGAAGAAGGGGATAAAAACTTCATTTTTCCCCTTACTGCAATAAGTCATCAATGTGGGGCTATCCTGTGGCGAGGGCTTTAGGCACTTACATTGTCCTCCATGCATTATATGTCAATAGAATAAATGTGAATGTGTTGGAGCTGTACAGTCTGTCAGCTCTGGCCCATGTGTCACCTGGTTCCATTAGACTTGATAAATCATCAATGACCTTTGCAAATCTTCTACTTTTTTCTTAAGAGCAGGTACATACTGATTCATAACAGGCACAAACCAATGAGAAAATTAAATGTGTTAAGTGTTCAATGCGAAGGAGAAAAAATGATTTGAAAAACAAAAAGAATAGAGGTACATTGGTTAATTTTATGTGTTAGATTGACTGGGCTGAGGGATACTAAGATAGCAGGTACACATTATTTTTGTGTGTGTTTGCACAAGAGATCCACATCTGAATCTGCAGACTGAATAAAGAAGATCACCCTCATCAATGTGAGTGCATTGCACATCATCAATGTTGGCATCACCCTCATCAGTGCAGGTGGGTATCATCAATATTGGCATCACCCTCATTGATGCAGGTGACCTTCATCAACATGGGCATCACCCTCATCAATGTGGCATCATTCAATCTGTTGAGAGACTGGTAAAAAAATAAGATAGAGGAAGGGCAAATTTACTCTCACAGCTTGAGCTGTGCCATCCATGTTCTCCCACCCTCAGACACCTGTGCTCTTAGTCCTTGGGCCTCTGGACTTGAAACAGGATTTATGCCATCAGTTTTCCTGGTTCCCAGGCCTTTACACTCAGGTTGAATTACAGCACTGGCTTTTCTGGGCCTCCAGCTTGCAGACGTCAGCTTGGGGAACTTCTCAGCCTTCATAATTGCAAGAACCAATTCCTCATAATAAATCTGTTTTTATATATATATATATATATATCCTATTGGTTCTATTTCTCTAGAGAAATCTGATAAAGTGAGTTGCTAGAAAACCTGCTTTAATACTTCAGTGCAATTCTAGATACACTAAAGTAATGAAGAATAAGTGGTTCCTTGAAAGCTTTCATTAATGCTTGGATCCAGAGGTCAAGAGATGATTCATTTTCCCAGTTATACATTAGTATTGATATTGATATTGACATGGATATTACTCTATGGCAGAAGCCTTTGTTTACTTCAGGGAAATGAAGAAAAGTGAAATATGAGTGTTCCAAGCCCATCTGAACTATATAAAAAAAAAATCCTGAAAAACCAGACAAAATCTTCACTATACTAGTCAATATTTTCAGCCCAGATTGACTGGTAAAGTTGTAAAATTGTCAGGCCTTCTAGCATTCCAATTTGAAGTTTTCTTTTTCCCCATTGATAGTATTCCTTACATGTCTCAACCAAGTCTTTGTGGAAAATCATACTCCATGCTTCTAATAATGGTCAATATTTATTGAGCCGTTATTATGTGCCTGACTTAAGTATATTTTAACTCTTTGCCACGATAATGCTCATAATTACTGTATTATCTTACTGACTCTTTATGCAGATATGAAATCTGAGGGGCTAATGAAATTTTATTAAATGACACATCAAATCTTAGACCACACAGCAAATACATGAAGAGACCACAATTTTTAACAGAAGTTCATAGGCTCTTGATCTCTATTTTATACTCATATTTGGGACCCCAGAAAAAATCATTGAACAGATAAACCTATGATATTAATAGATTGAATAGATACACCTATGTGGTTTATCACATAATCAGTAACAGTAAGAAAACATAATAATTTAAGAAAGAGTAAATTAATTCTTTCAATTTAAGAACATAGTATTTCATTTATTTGTATCTTTTTCAGTTTCTTTCATAAATGTTTTACAGTTTTCACTGTACTGATTATTTCACCACCCTTAAATAAATTTATTCCTATTTCGCCACCCTTAAATAAATTTATTCCTAAAATAGCTACACAAACAATAAAACAATTTTATTGTTTGTGTAGCTATTTTAAAGAGGATTAGTCTCCTACTTTCTCTTTCACATAGTTCATTTTTAGTATATAGAAACACAACTCATTTTTGTATGCTGACTTTTGCATGCTGCAACTTTATTGCATTTATTTCTAGCAGTTTGTTCAGTGGATTCTTTAGGGATTTCTGAACATAAGATTATATCATCTACAAACAGAGGCCATTTTACTTCTTCCTTTCAGACTGGGGTATCTTTTATTTCTTTTTTCTTATCTAATTGCTCTGGCTAAGACCTCTAGTACTATGTTGAATAGAAATGGCAAGAATGGGCATCCTTCTTTTGGTCCTGATCTTAGAGAAAAAACTTTCAGCTTTTCACCACTGAGTGTTAGCCATGGGCTTGTCATCTATGGTTTTTATTAGATTGAGATACATTACTTCTATACTTGATTTACTGAAAGCTGTTATTATGAAAGGATGAATTTTGTCAAATGCTTTTTATGCATCATTGAGATGGTCATATGATTTTTGTCCTTCATTCTGTTAATGTGCTGTATCATATTTCTGTTATTTATAAATGACCCACTCCGTGGTGTTTTGTTACAGCAACACAAATGGCCTAAGACAAACCCTCAAATAAAAATTATTTTTGTTTTAAATTTTTTCTAGGTAATTCTAACATCTGCATCAATGAATCTGGTTCTAATTATTGTTTTGTCTCTTCAGACAGTGTTTTTTCTTGCCTTTTGCATTCTTTGTAATTTTTAGTTGAATGCCTCATATATTGTGTTGGGTAATAGGAACTGAAGTAAATGGGCCTTTAATATTTACTTGTTTGTTTTTTAGATAGAGTCTTGCTCTGTTGCCCACGGCTGGGGTGCAGTGGTATGATCTTGGCTTACTGTAACCTCTGCCTCCCAGGTCCAAGCAATTCTCCTGCCTCAGCCTCCTGAGTAGCTGGGATTACAGGTGCCCACTACCCTGCCTGATTAGTTTTTGTATTTTTAGTAGAGATGGGGTTTCACCATGCTGGCCAGGCTGGTCACGAACTCCTGACCTCAGGTGATCCACTCGCCTCAGCCTCCCAAAGTGCTGGGATTACAGGTGTGAGTCACCGCACTTGGCCTAATGTTTGGCTTTATGTTAATCTTGCTAGAAGTCAGGCTGTGTTTAATGTTCTCTGTAGCTTTAGGTACAAGAGGCTTCAAATTTCTCTGGTGACCTTGTTTTTGTCATCCCTTATACTTTTGAGCTCCTGCAAATAAATATTCTTCTTCAGAGAATCTCTGAATCCAGCAGCTCCTTCAGCTGGAATCCACTGTTATTATAGTGGAGACTCATAGGTTTTAATGGAAAGGTTTTGGAGAGGAGGAGTGCTCTCTAATATTATGATTAACTCTTGGTCTTTTAGTAGACTTGTGTCCCCGTCTGTGACCTTCATAAGTGTTTTTCCAATTGTATAAGTTTTTACCCCTTCCCTTTACTTTCTTTCCTGGCTGCAGAGTTCCCAAACCATTTCTTTGAAGTTCTGACCTCGATTCAGTATATATATGTATATATTCTCTCTGAGGTAAGACAGAAAGTAGGAGATGACTGGTGTGGCAGAAAAGAATTTCCTTCTCCCTGCTGAGATTAAGTTTCAGACATAAGCCTAAGGTTTCTCTATCGCAGTGTAGGCCTTTGCTATGGAGAATATTCTAGGAGTATTTCACAATGGTATCTTTTCCATTACCCTGCCAGAATCAAGAGGGTCTTTCTTGAATCCTCATGAAAACCTGGTGTGGTTCCTAATGAGAAAGCTCCCCACAAACTGGGACTCCTAGAATTTCTCACTTTCCTGCTAGTCCACAGACAGCTTCCAGCAATGTGTCAAAATTGAGTCTTTCTACCAGTTCATGGCTTCAGTTGTCTCCCTTGCAGTAAGCAGATTGTGGTCAGAGTCTCTCTCTGGATATCCTTCTCTTTCCAGATTCTGGGGTTGGCATTTGGCCTTGTGTCTGGATTTCTCTGATGTGTCCGAGCAATGTCATTGCTTGCAGACTGTCTATTTGTTATTGTAAGGATGGGAGTGAAATCTCCAAGCTCTTTATGTTTGAGAGCTAAAATAAGAAGTTTGTGGACTTGAGGTTTAATTAAGTACAAGGAACTTGGGTAGAGGTTTGAGGCTGGGCGTGACAAAGACCTTGTGAGGTCATGACATTGTCTGATCTGAGAAGTGGATTTGTGCTTTAGGAGACCTGGTAGGACTTAGCTATTCTCCACCCCTACTCAGGAGTCTCTTCAAAGGAAGTTTTAAGAGTCTCATCCAAAGGGGAAAAAAGACTCTCGGTGAATATGCTTTGCATAAAGACAAGTATTTGTTTTTGGAGAAAATCACAGAATGGAGCCTGCCTTGGTCAGTCAATCTCTTTGCTCAGGCCCTAATTTCTGTTCAAAGCCTGCAGTTACATGGTTGTAGTAAAGAGTGATGGAGAGTGGAGGTCAAAATTGCCTGTTTCACTAATAGCTCTATAGACACTGAGAACACAAAATAGCTCTCCTTTGGGTCATCCTTATAATTGAAAGGAAGGTTGGGCTGAGATACAAGAGGATCTTAAAAACAGATGGGATAATTTGGATATAATGTAGGGGTTAAAAAACAAACATGCCACTAGAGACTTTTAAGTAAGAAAACAGTATAATATTTTCACTACATCAGTAACAACTTTTGAGTCTGGGCGCATGGCAGGTTCTATTGACGCCTTTGCTCACAGGTCATGCAGCATTAAGGAGACCCTGACTTTGAAACCAGCTATTAAAGAGATTAAATTTTGGTTCTAGTACTTATCAGCTGAGCCACTTGGCAAATTTCTTTGCAAGTCATTTTCTAAATTACTTCCCTGGCCCATATTTTCACCTGTAAAATGAGGATAATATATATTCAAGGAGTTTTGAAGATTATATCAGATGACATATGCAGTGTACAGAGATACAGGAAATGTACAACAAATAAGTACTTTATTATACTTTAAAATGTATTAGTTAATATATAATTAAATAATAGCATTTAGTTATACTCTTAAAGTTTTTTGAAATTTATTTTAGTAAGTTAATGGTAGTGAATGGGTAACTGGGGTATCTCTCCAGTCTCATAAGGTTAACAAAATGAATTCTAGTCTCTTTAAATGAGCTGAAAATATGTCATAAACTTCTGTGTGGGGAATGGAGAAATGACAGAAACCAGAGGAGTCTTCACATCAAGGAGAAGCTAGGGAATGGGAGAGACAGTAAACTCTTGAATAACTGGAGAACTCCAGCAGTGAGCTTAGTCCAGGAGCTTTAGAACGATGGGACAGGGGCCAGGTGTAGTGCCTCATGCCTGTAATCCCAGCACGTTGGGAGGACGGGGCGGGCGGATCACCTGAGGTCAGGAGTTCGAGACCAGCCTGGCCAACACGGTAAAACCCTGTTTCTACTAAAAATACAAAAAAAAAAAAAAAAAAAAAATAGCTGGTGTGGTGGCGCTCTCCTGTAATCCCAGCTACTCGGTAGGCTGAGACAGGAGAATTGCCTGAACATGGGAGGTGGAGGTTGCAGTGAGCCGAGATTGCGCCATTGCACTTCAGCTTGGGCAACAAGAGCAAAGCTCCGTCTCAAAAAAAAAAAAAAAAAAAAAAAAAAAAAAAAAAAAAATAGAACTCTGGGCAGGAACATAAAACTCCCCAAAGGTTTAGAACCATCTTTAGAGGTATACATCCTGGAGTCAGAAAAACAGACAAATTAGATTTACCATGAGAGGACCAGACAGAGGGGAGGACGTGGACAGGAATCATGAACCAAATTGAATAAAGCAATTTATGATGTGTTCTAAATTTTCTATTTCTTTAAAGTTTAAGTGATAATTTCGGGGAACTTTGTCCTTCAATTTTAGGGTCACAATCAAGCCAGGCAGGAAACCATCTGAGACAGCGTAGAGTAGAGGGAAAGACTAGACTTTGCAATCAGACCAGCTTGGATTCAATTTCTAAATTTTACTAATGATAGAGACCTGTGTCCTCTTGCCATTGGCCATATCCTTAAATTTCTTAAACTACATTTTGGTGGCACCAGGATGTGTCATCAGGCCTTAGACCTCATGAAACAGCTGGAAGGGGATGCCAATCATACTTTTTTCATTCTTCCTAAAGTTTCATGTTGAGCTGTATACTGGGTGGGGTGATGAGGACAGGGATGGCTTTTCCCTAAAAAACGATAAAAGGAGAAACATAAGGCACTGATGTTTACCAAATGCTTACTAACTTCTAAGTCATCCTTTTGCATTCCTGCATTTTTTAATGCCATGTTTTGGGCTTTAAATTGTGAAAAGCTAGTAGGAGAAATCAGGAATTCAAGCCTTCAAGTAAGACAGCCCTAAGATAACAGAATAACAGAGTAATCATAGAAGCTAAGAGAACATAAAAACTTTACTAGAGACCTAATATGTGAATGTTTTCCAGTTAACCCGCTTCAGTTTTACAAAAATGATGAATATTTTTAATAAAACCTGCCAATCATCAGATACCTTGAATCCTCCTTAGAGGAAAACACGGGATAAAGAGAATGCAATTATTTTCTATTATGCCCTCTCTTCCTATTCAGTGGGCACCCAAATCAACTCACATTTATTAAAGACCCAAGGAGAGAAAAATGTCACACAGTGAAAACACAATGCAGTAAGAAACAAAAAATCTGGGTTTCAGACCTGTCACTGATGCCAGCAGTCTATAACTTGGAACAAGTCACTTAATCTGTAATGCCTGTGTTCCTACATCTAAAAATGATAGGCTGAAAGAAATGACCTGTAAGGTCCCTACTGCTTTTATAAAGTGATAGGAGAATGAGATGCTGTCTAAAACAGAGATAACCATGGATGACGGAAGGCCTCTAGGTTACAACTCACCTCTACCAACACACTCTTTTGGAAGGTAAGCTGAATGTTTGCACTGCCAAAGCAATATGATAATTTGTAAATAAAACAGGGCTCCACAATGTGAGTTAGGTACAAGCAACCTGGAAATGGCAAGGTAATTTCTCTGTATTGACTCTTCATTTCACACACGGAAAGTAAATACATTTACAAAGTTGATTCTGAAATAAAGCCAGTCATGATTTCACAGTTAACACTGTCCAAAAGGTGCAAATAATCATGCCATTTGTTGATTAATAACAACTTTAGGCAATGGTCTTCACTATACTGGTGTCAACCCATTAGTGAGCAGAGCCTCTCGATAATATTTCAAATAGAGGAGAATAAAATAGAAAATAAAATATAAATAGGAAATAGAAATGAATACAAAAGAAAGTACGTGACATAGAGTAAGAAGCATTATTTTGTAAAACAGTTTTCATATACATCACATGTGCATCTATAGCATGTATTTAAATATGCATATACATGCTTATATGTGCACATATGAAATGCATATACATGCTTATATATGCACATATAACACATATATTATGTTTGTGTGTGTGTATATGAGTATATTGGGTCACATTGTAAAATTTAATTTTTTACTCTGTATCAAGGTCAAGAAACTATGAAAACCACATTTCCATGGCAGCTCAAGTCTTCCCCAGTCTCACTCCTACCCTATACTGCAGAATGAGAAGACCTCTAATGTTGTACAGCTTTTTGCATACAAATAGATCCTGTGTTAGGAATAAAGCATTTGTATCATAAAATATGCTAACTTCCTTTAAGTTCTACCTTTTGACTCTTGGGCTTGTGCTCTTTCCTGGAAGCTCTGTTGGAATCTTTAGTTTGTAGTGGGGCAGGGAATGTAACACCTTTGACTCTTCTTCTGTGTAATTGATACAAAAAGAATAGCCATGACCTATTTTGCCTTCCTGAGTGAAGGTACTGTCCTCTGTCTCTTAGACTCAGGAATGAAGTGGGAAGCAGTGAGGAGACCAATTGCTGATAACAGCTTGGCTCATGGCAGGAGGATAGAGCAGTGAGAGATGGTGAAGGCTTGAGACAGGTAGGGAAGTGCCCTGAACACTGTGCTAAGGATTTGGGACATGATGCTTTGGGAAAAAGGAACACAGGGTGGTGGGGGAGGCCACTGGAATTTTTGAGTCAGAAAATGCAGAAATGTATTTGCATGTAAGGAATTACTCTGAAGACAAGGCACAGCCCCATAGACAACTAAGGAGATCACTGCCTTAGCCCAGGCAAGAGAATGAAAATAATGAAAGTGTGAACTAGGGTACCAGCAGTGAGGATGGAGGTATATTCAAGACTTTGAGAGATAAAATACTTGGTCCCATACCTCTAATATATTTTTTTTTCAGTTTTACATTTTACTACTTAACTAAAATCATCAAAAACAAAAATTCATCTTTCCAGAAAAAAAAAAAAGCTTTATCCCTACTAACTTATCACTACTACAAGCATCATCTGGTCAAAGGAGAAAAACAATTATAACCTTTTTTAGTTCATGATGTCTTTTGTCCTTTCTCTTTGATTAGTTGCCAAGAAACTCAAATTCTCAAATGTCAATTTTTCTTGTTTTTTATTTTTTGGTTTTGTTTGTTTGTTTGTTTTTGCAAACATCTTCCTCTTTTGCTCAAGCCATTATAAACCAGTGGAATGTACTAAGATAATTTTTCAACTGGTTTTCTTGCCTTTCCTTATTCCTTTCTCTCACTTTTAATTCCCTGCCTTCAAACTAATCTTTCCATGGTGATATTTTTTTTTCCCCTGGTTATAGACTCACAATAGGTTCCAGTGACCAAGAGGATAAAGTTAAAATGCTCTGGTTCCCACTTTATCTCTCCTACTTTATTTTTCAAACTCTCTTTAACAAACACCGCACCTTTTATTCATTCAACAAAATCTCTGAAAACCCACTGTATCCCATACTATTTAAACTGTAGACAAGAGCAATGGTAAAAATAATTAAATTTGTTCCAAAGTGGGAAGTCATCAGAGGTGTTGTTTTGTTTTTCAAACTTGTTTGATTGTGTTTTTTAAACAGAGACTGACGTGCTCTGGTTCTGCTTTGAGTCTTTAGGGGCTCACTCTGGAGGGTGGGTGGAGAATGGATTCTTGGGAGGCAAGACAGATGCAGGGTGACTATTAGAGTATCTGGGGAAAACTATTGCAGCCTAGACTAAGATGTTAACAGTGGAGATGGAGAGAAGTCAGTGGATTTTCAATATCTTAAGAGTAGACCTTATAAGATCTGGATTATGAATTCAACATAGGGAACACGGTAAGAAATAATTCAACAAGAACTTTGGAGTCAGAAATAATTATCTGAGCCTGAACAAATTTTTTAACTTTTCTGAGACTAGTTTCATTTATCTACTTAAAAAGGATAATAACATTGTTATTACACATACATAATTGCCCATATTGACTGTTAGTAACCTACAAAAATTATGAACTTATATGGTTCAATTTAATATTGACTCATAGCATTACTGGAAGGATTAACTGAGATAAAGAATGCAAAGACACTAACTTAATACTGTATTTAGTAGATGCTAGTTTCTTTCTCCCCCTATTCTTCCTTCTTTCCCTTTTAGGATCTGAATACAAATCTTCATTGCAGTCTTCTTGGATCAACTAACACTTATTGATCTCTTTATCCTCAAGACTCTAATTTCTCCACCAGATTGCTCTAGTTTAACAATTCTCCACAACTGCTTTCTTTTGTGAGAGTTCAGACAAGCCAAAAGCTTTCATTATGCTACATTGTAAGTTAATGACAGACTTAGGCCAAAACATAATTTTCTGAACTCTGGGATTTACCACATTGATCCTGCTTTGCTGCGTATTTACTAACCTGTATATTTTATCTCTTCAAATACATTATAAGCTCATAGACAACCGTGCAAGTATACAGTTGTTTGGAATTTAACATTGTCTTGCACCTAGTGTATATTATGTAAATACTTTCTGAGGTACTTCAAACTAGATATAATCTACAATATATAGGAATAGAAGAGAGAAAAATAAGAACACATGGAAAGAACATAGAGTTTATTATCAAATCCGTGCAAATGAAATTACTCTAGAAGAGGAGAAATAAAGGAATAATCAGAATAAATTTTTGTTAATTAGGGAAAGTCTCCTAAAGAGAAAGATCTACCAGTGCTACTAATTGTAGTTGTTTTATTAAGGTCTTGGAGCAATTTGTTATTTATTAAAAATGCCCCAAATGCAGTAGGTAGGACACATTGAGTCAGAAGCAATTGTTATCAGTGGATTTTCCAATTTGTAATAGGCATCTGTTAAAACAGCTGGAATCTGAAAGTATCTGCCCAGTAACTTACTGCATAGCCTCAATCAACACCACGAAATGGAATAGGTCTCATATTTAAGTTATGTGTGATTTTGTTTGAATGTAACAGTACTTTTTTCATCAAAAATGCCTGCAATTTTACACATAACCAGTTCAGCCAAAATGACTAATCAAATCAGACAAAATACCCATGAAACTAACTTGAATTAATGGGTCAGTATTATTTTTCAAACCAAGCAATGTTAAATAAAGGCAGTCAAGTAACTAGGATGCAAACACCATGAAATAACTTTTCTTTAGCATTTCTAACGAAAAAGAAGAGAAGGATCATGAATAAGTCAGTAGCTAACAATTGCCCTTGAACTTTACAGTCTACTAAACATTTCAGGTTTCACGTTTCACTTGACCTCTACGAGTCTTATGATAGCTATTATGCTTTACAATTTTGCAGATTCGAAATTAAAATTCAGAGAAGGTAGGTGTTTTAGTCCGTTCTCACACTGCTAAGAACTACCTAGACTGAGTAGTTTATTAATAGAGGTTTCATTTCCTCACAGTTCCTCAGGCTTAACAGGAAGCATGACTGGAAGGCTTCAGGAAACTTACAATGATGGCAGAAAGTGAAGGGGAAGCAAACATGTTTTATGGCAAAGCAGCGGGGAGGGGAGAGTGCCACCATCAGATCTCATGAGAACTCACTATTATGAGAACAGCATGAGAAAAATCCACCCCCATGATCCAATCACCTCCCACCAGGTTCCTCCCCTGACATGGGGATTACAATTTGACATGAGATCTGGGCGAGGATACAGAGCCAAACCATATCAGTATGTGAGTTTCTCAAAATCACAGTTCTAGTGCATTAGGAAGCATGGCTTCAAAACTGAGTTTTTTCCTCTACAAATATTACTCCATTTATATTGCTGGTGAGTTACAAACATTGCTGGATATTGGAATCACCTGGAATTTTGTTAAATGCAGGCACCTGGGATAAAATGAGGCACACCCTGGTTGATATTGTGGCAGGTGATACGAATATCGTACTTTCAGAAACACTAAAAGGAAAGTGGTTTAGAAGGAGTTGGATGGGTACCAAGTTTAAAGTGTGCATCTCTTAAGAAACAGTATGAGGAATATTGCATTTGCTTGTAGGAGTTTCATTTACTACAAAGGCACTAATATGAACATTAATCTACTTAGAGAAGAAAAATGAAGGTTAGCAAGAATACAAAACCAGATGTAAGTTAGCCACATCACTAATAGCATGCCATATGTCTTGCTAACTCACAAAAACAAGCAGCGATTAACTCACTACTTTAATGATACTGGAAATCCTATTCATCTCATATGCGTCACAATTAACCAAGGCTAAGATTACCTTGGTTAATTACAATTAACCTGGATTAGGGGAGAATTAAGGTATCATCGACACCGAGCCAGTTTTCAGGACTATGCAACACTTTATCAGATTTTACTGAATGGTTTAATAGAATAAATGACAATAGTGACTACAACAGATGAAACAATCAAACTTGTCTTATTAAAATCTAATTATTTTTCACATGTACATATGAAATAAATATATGGAACATAGGTTGATTTTCAACTCCTTTAAAAAGTATGACAGTGTCCCAAGAATAGGGTGGTCAGCTCTGTTTATTTGCCCAGGACTCAATAGGCTCCATTTTAAAGCAAGGACAGTCCTGGACAAACCAGAACAAGTTTGTTCCAGTGTGAGATTTTAATTGAAATTTGAGACTTTAAATTAAAACAGTGAGGGATTTAACTTACATCCCCCAGTGAGGGATGTAAGTCCAGGGTAAAATCAAGTAGGTGACTAAGTGGAGTGGCCAATGTGGAATAAATTAAGAATCTATAGTAATTAAGGACTATTTGCGTAGTAGAATAATAACAGGGCATAGGAAGGAGACTAGGAGCTTAGCATCTGTAACAATTTTCAGCGAATTCAGGAAGTCAGTGACAGTGAGGGGTAAGCATACAAGCTAGAAAAGCCAGCTTGAAAAAGGCTCAAAGGCACAATTAGGAGGCAGTGGATAAGGCTCTGCTGACGTTTAATTACAATGGAATGGAATACAGTTTAATTGCAGAAGACATAAGGAACAGTTTGTGGAGAAAGAAGAGGACTGTGACTTGGGCTTAGAAAAGAGAATAAACAGAGCAATGTATGAGAAATATGTAAGAAAAAAAGTGAAAGCTAAAATAGATAAATGGATCCTTCTGTTTGTGCAGTGGCCAAGAACTACTGAAACACAAGGCTTCCAAAACAAGTATTCTCAGGAACTGTACTTGGATGGGCTGTGCTACTGAAGGAAAGTTTTCCTAGGATTAACTCATCAGAGGTTGCAAGTTTTTGAATTTTTGCAATCAGACCTTGGCAATGACCTTGAGCAGAATGATATAAATAAATTCCACATGCTTAGGCATAAATGCAACATGTTTATTAGCAGTTGACATCCTTTCTCATCTGTTTTTCTTTCATGACTGTGTATCAGGGCCTGGAAGTCTAAAAACTCTATTTCTGACTCTCTTGAGCTTGGGCTCTGAATGAGATCTAAGCTTCAACGATGAAAGTGCACTTGAAGAAGTTCATGAAGCAGAAGGGAGCCAGAGAAAATAAACTTGCATCCATGGCAGGAAACAAGCAAACTCCCCTAGGCATGGATGTTTGTAAGGATTGGATCTTGCATTCTCCGGCCTAGTCACATTCTACTGGCAGTGGAAGGGGTGGTGGCAGTAGCATAAACAGTTTCCTGATATTTGTATCTAAACATTCAATTATAACCCCTTATTTCTACTTCTCCAGTATTTCTAGCGATTCTGTAAGTATTCAGCTTCCTTTATCAAACCCTGTATGTTTGAAAGACCCAGAATGATTTCAGTTTTCTACTGCCATAGCCAAGACTATAAGAATAGTCATCTCTCAGGATCGTCACTGTGTGTTGAAAATTGAACAGGTCTTCATAAACGGAAAGGCTACGACTTCCTTGTAAAGAGTCCATTTAATTTTAATGTAATTTTGTTCTAA
Organism: Macaca nemestrina; assembly: GCF_043159975.1. Lineage (NCBI taxonomy): Eukaryota > Metazoa > Chordata > Mammalia > Primates > Cercopithecidae > Macaca > Macaca nemestrina. The sequence continues at coordinate 129,873,002 of NC_092132.1, read as the reverse complement.
ATGATCTCCTGGCCCAACTAAAGTAATTTGACAGTTTGTAAGAATGTTACACGAGTTGGAAATCGCAGCAACTTCTAGTGGATGGGAACATAAAGGTATCAGAGAGGACCCAAGGTACAGAATGAATAACACTCTCCTCATGGAATCCTTGGCCCAAGATAGGGAATTAATTAGTTTCCAGGACCCCCCCTTTTTTTTTTGTACTTTAAATTGGTTCAATAGTTTTAACCTTTTATTTTGAAATAATTATAGATTCATAGGAGTTTGCAAAATGTACAGGAAATCCCTGCATGCTCTTCACCCAACCAAAGCGAACTTCTTACACAACAATATAATATCAAAATCAGGAAGGTGACACTGGTACAATCAATAGAGCTTATAAACTTACTCAGATTTCACCAGTTATACATCTACTCAGTGTGAGCGTGTATCTTTGCAATATTACCATGTGAACCTTCCTAATCACCACCCAAACCAGATTGTCCACTGTACCATCACCACAAGACTTCCTTGTGTTCCCTTTTACAGCCATGTCAATCCCTCCCTATCCTAACCTTGGCAACCACTTTATTTTTTTCATCTTTAAAATAATGTTCTCAAAAATGTTACACATAAGGGGTTGTATAGCATGTATCTTTTGACAGTCTTTTGTTGATAAAAAAAAAAGTTGTCTTCTGCCACCCCCAGATGTTTTTCACATTTTAAATAGTGCAGTATTCTGTAAAGAGGATGATATCTAGAACAACTTTAGTTTCTGGGTATAAAAACACCTTGAATATAAAGTATTTGCTATTTTTAGCTACAGTTTTATTTAAAGCTTAGGAATGACTTTCAAATAATTAAACAAATTCTAAAAACAAAAGATGATCAAAATAATTTTTAAAAACAGTTTAATTATTGTGGGATGCTACTTCATTTCCTACCGTAAATAAATGTACAGATCCAATTATAGAGACTTATAAATATGCTATCTCCTGTTTTCAATATTCACCCTTTCAGGCAAATGAGGTCCTAGTTACTAATACAACCTTAACACGTACGGACCTTGATAATACTTCTTTTGGAATACAATATATTCCACCCACCTTGCTTTAAAAAATTGAGGTAAACCCAACAGAATTCAGCAAACTTTCTATCCATGTGGGCAAAGTTGAAATTAAAATAGAAACTTTGAGGAGGAAGCCTATAACACTGTCTGATTTAGCTCTAAAGAAGAATTCAGAGGAGGACTGCAGTGAATTAAATTATTAGCAGGGGCATATAAAGTTCAGAGCCTTCTCTTGAAAACTGTTTCTCTTTTTCTCTTCTGTTGGATCTCCATCTCTTGGGACAGATCTCAAAGCTACTCACCACTCCAACCTAGGAGCCTAGCAATCCTCTCAGAAATTTAATGCATATTTTTTATGTGAGCATTATTTTCTCCAAGCAAATAAATGACCCTATGTTATGATAAAGGGCCTCTAGGCCACTTTCAGCTAGGTAGGACAATTTAGAGTATTTTAGTTAAGGAAATATTAAAATCTTCAAAGATTTTTATGGTTTATAATGAAAACAATTTCAGAACTATTATATAAGACGTAGGATGAGTATATAGACAAATACAGAAATTTAAGATCAAGGTTTTGGCAGTGTTGGTTCCTTCTGAGGGGGTGAGGGAAGGAACCATCTCTGGGCTCTCTTTTTGGCTTACAGATGACTGTCTTCATGTCTGCATACTGTTCCTCCTCCCTGTATGTGAGCCTGTGTCCAAATTTTCTCCTTTTATAATACCAGTCATACTGCATTAGGACCCACTCCACTCCAGGAGGACTTCATCTTACTTGACTAATTACACTGACCCTATTTCCAAAGAAGATTGCATTCCAAGGTTCTGGGGGTTAGAACTTAAACTTTTCAGAAGATAAAATTCAACCCGTAGTAGGATTCATATCATTTTAGTAAAACAATATTTCCCTCTAGTTTCTCCAAACTATTTTTCCCACATAGATTCCTACCTGCAGAGGACATCCTGATTGGACAAAACTATAATAAACTGCAGGTCACTTTCCTTTAGGGTTGGAGACAAGTCATCTTGGATCAGATTTCGTTTAAGGATACAGTCATTTGTGTAGCTATTTCTAGTTATGTAAGTGTGAGATAAGCAGATGCTCATTAAATTGAGGATAAAATGCAACTGATCCTTCACTGATTAGTCTGACAAAAGTGACTCATTTTGATAACCTTCACTGACCCTTGCTTTCAGGGACAAGATTGGTAAATGTGTGTCATGGGGTATCCTATAAGAACAGTAACTGAGAACCCAGCTCCTGTGTTCTGTGGAGTCTGATGTACTAAGAATGCCAAATGAGGTTCATTGATATTGAAGACACCAATAGGCCCCAAGGAGAACATTCAATAAGGATAGGAGCTCTCTGAACAAGACATCTGGTTTAACAAAATAGAAAGTTACTGTGAGAAGGATTTGTTCAGGCATAATATGAATCTACCTCAGACCCAGCTGTCCTATGGCACAAGGGATGTCAATGCATATGAGTGTAAACTCAAGAAATAGAAGTACTGGGAGACCAAGGGTGGAAAGGCTGTTGGCATGCATGATGTCAGTGAAATTGTCCCACCCTAGAAAATCACTAAGGGCTTCACAAGGAGGTAGACAAGCAAGACGATTATTACAGCAGTGGATAAAAACTTCTTGAATAGTGCAACAATGACAGAAGCAATTAAAGACAAAAGTCAGTACACACTATTGACTTTTCACTCAGTGTCTGCAAGTAGGAGTGGTGCCTTTAGACGTAGTCAACCTCTTGCATTTTTAGGCAAATCAGGGAAAAATGCCTATGGTTGCAGAGTGTGGTAACTATCTTGAAACATGATCCTGCTGCATATTGTACTAACTCAGGTCGATTAAATGAATAGTGTTGATATTTTCAAATCTGTGATTTTACTTATATGGCAAAAAGTGTAACATACATATGCAAATATATATAAAGAATAACATCTATTCACACTCTATTTCAAGAATGTGAATAGATGTTATTATTATTCCACATACTTCTTTCTCCGTTGGAGGATTATACTTCCCCACCACTTTGACATCAAGCTTGGCCATATAGTTTGCTTTGGCCAATAAAATATGAGCAGAAGTAATGTATGCCACTTTTGAGTTGAAGCTTTGAGAGTTATCTTCTGGTTCTGCTTCCCATCCCCCCTACCCCCTTGTTTTCTGCCATAGGACAAGAGATGCCTCAGATTGGAGGTGCTCTTTCAGCCTGGTCCCAGAATAAAGACAGCACAAGGCCATGCCAGGGCCAATCCTGGTGGTCAAAATGTAGGGAATATAACATGGTTGTATAAATCCAATATCATTTGAGAGGACTGCTTGTTACAGCTTAATCTGCCATGATCAAAATAGAAAGCCTTACCATTTATAATTTTTCATTATATAAAGAAGACCTAGAGTACTAATGTTTTGGAAGGTAGTCAAAACTTCAGTATAGGGTGTGAGGGCTCACGCCCGTAATCCCAGCATTTTGGGAAGCCAAGATAGGAGGATTATCTGAACTCAGGAGTTTGAGACCAGCCTAGGCAATACAGTGAGAGTTGTCTCTACAAAAAATAAAGTTAGCTGAGTATGGTGGCTTGCAGCTGTAGTCCCATCTACGTGGGAGGCTGAGGTGGAAGGACTGCTTGAGGCTGGGAGGTGGGGGCTACAGTAAGCCAAGATCTGTCGCTACACTCCAGCCTGGGCAACAGAGCAATACTCCATCTCAAAAAAGAAAAAAGAAAGAAAAACAAAAAAACCTTTAGTACACAATATTCTGAGTATTAGAGATTTGGGCTGCAAATGGTAGAAACCAAAAGCAAAGTAGCTTAAGATAACTTTTAAGGAAACTATTGATTTATAAAACTGAAAAGTCCAAAATAAGTTGTATTCTGGAGGTTCACTGATGTCTTCAGGACTTTGTAGCTTTCACTCTACTACCTGGCTTTGATTTTTTCCTTCATCTTCCCCTTCTTCACCCATTCTTCCCTCCTATCAGCAAGACGGCTCTCACATCCTATCTTTTCTGCAAAAAAGCTTCTGTTTAGTTCTGACAAGTAAGATATTCCAAACAGCTATTGAGTATTGAATTTTAATTTGTTTATTTTTATGTTTCTTTTCCCTTCCAAGGTCATAGGGAATTCTCAGAATGATTAATGTGTGACTTGGGGATGGGGAAGGGCTCCACTATGCAAATAAATATGAATTAAAATCCCAACCTGAGGGTGGCACAAGCCAGGGTTTCTGATCTATTGCAGAAGACTCATTCTCCCCCCATTTATTTTGCAGATAGGACTCTAAATGGTTCATAGATGACTCAATATCAGCTCCCCCTGTGCACGGAGCCTGCATCCTGGAGACCGCCTTCTGGATGGATATCAGAACCTCAGGCCCTATGCACAAAGGCTTAGATCAAGTTCATATATCCCCATGAGCTCTTTAGTCTTAGTTCTTGATTACTGCTCTCACAGTTTATCCACCATAGCTGACTCCTAGGGATTTTTCTCTTTCGCTATACATCAAAAATTACTACGTTCTATGTAGTAATACTTGCTTGGCTCAGAAGAGGTGCTTTCATATTAGCTCAATGTACCAAGTTTTTAGTGACCTCTGTAATTTGTTTGCAGTGCTTACTAATCTTTGGTCCATGCAAGATCAGGTACTGTAACTATTGTGTTCACTCCAGAACTTAATACAAAGTTGAGGAAATAGTAGGTACTTAATACATATTTCTCAAGTGGTGAGAGGCAGTAGAATACAGCAGTTAAAAATTTTGGCTGAAACCGGGTTGCCTGAGTTCAAATCCTGATCTGTCACTTCCTAGCTGTGTGAACTTGGACATGACTCTTAACCTCTGTGCACTTCAGCTGCTCATAGGTAAATAGAATAATGGCATACCAGACTCATAAGGTTGTTGTAGGTATTCAATGAGGTAATGTTCATAAAACCTGTAAAGACCAACGCCTGTAATGTGTGTAATCAGAGCTATGAGAGTGTTAGTACATATTATTTGTCTTTTCATCATTAATAATAAATTTTATTTGGAAATAGGTAAGCCTTTTAGTAGGACACATAGTATAAACAGCTATCTCCCTTGCCTATGTATAGGGCTGGCTCTGGGATTAAATCTTGTTGAAGAATGCTGATGAATGAAATAGCTCAGAACAGAGACCTGATGTTGGAAAATCAAGCAGGATAAATTGCAGTGGGCACGGCAAGTTATTGTAGGGCTCAGGGCTGTGTTTTTTCATCCCAGCAATCAAGTGGCCCATGGGGTGGGGGGCGTGGGATGAGAGGGGAAGAAGAAACTGGAGCTAATAAAAGGCAAAAAGAATGTCCTAGTGTCTTGGAATCAACCCAGAAAATATTTTTTTAATTATATTTCCCACCAGGCATAGAATTCACTTTGCAGCAATAGTCTATTTGTATCAGGATCAAAAATTTCAAAATCTCTTAGTGAACGTGTTGGTAAAATAATCTTTCTAGGTTAAAAAAAAATAGACATATAAATAGAAACGTTGATTTGGAAAAGGTGCTTCGGTCACAAGGACTGCCGAATCTTTGTTTGATAAATTCAGTAATTACCTACTTACAGTTTTGAAATACTCTTTCTCTTATAATATAGAATTTGCAGTGTGGAAAGTTCTACTGCAGGATCCTGACGATTTAGTTGTACCAATGTTTGAATCCTGTCTCAAAATAGAAAAAGAAAACCAGGCATGGTACAATTTATGTGTCAATGATAGTGATGCTATTCCTACATCTAAAACCAACAGTATAAAATGTTGACATCACATACAGATGTTTTCACCTTGTGGTTTTCAAAACTCTTTCCAGCTGATAAATTTAGCAAAATAAATACGTTATCTTCCCTAGATTACGACAGGGCACCCAAAACTAAACTACCCTCTCTGGTGATTAAAGGGTTTGAGAAAATAGCATGCTGGTCTCCCTTTCTTTTTCAGCAGACAAGGGCAATCACATAGAAAAAAATTAAAAATTCCATAAAATTTATTGAGTTTGTGTCTTTTTTTTTTTTTTTTTTTGAGACAGAGTCTCGCTCTGTCGCCCAGGCTGGAGTGCAGTGACCGGATCTCAGCTCACTGCAAGCTCCGCCTCCCGGGTTTACGCCATTCTCCTGCCTCAGCCTCCCGAGTAGCTGGGACTACAGGCGCCCGCCACCTCGCCCGGCTATTTTTTTTTTTTTTTTTTTTTTTTGTATTTTTAGTAGAGACGGGGTTTCACCATATTAGCCAGGATGGTCTCGATCTCCTGACCTCGTGATCCGCCCGTCTCGGCCTCCCAAAGTGCTGGGATTACAGGCTTGAGCCACCGCGCCCGGCCGAGTTTGTGTCTTTTTTGCTTTCAGAAAACAAATGGCAGAATGGAGGTGCTCTAACTAACGTTACTGAGGTTTAAATAAGTTTTTTTAAAAAGCCTGTGAGGGTGGTAAAATCAGTGAAGAAGGAAATTAATATACAGATTCTAATCTTTAATAGATTCAGACTTAGCTTCATTTAGGCAAATATTAACATAATTACTTGTGCTTGCTGAATATGATTCTGTAGATTATTTACTTCTCTGCAAGTCATTAATGGAGAAAAGCTATCCACCTAATGATTATCTGGAATATATTTAATTACCCAATTTAAACACGTTAACACAGCTGTAAATGTTATCTGAAAAGATGATATAATGGATGGTGCAGAGTCAGAATAGCTTGTCCCCAATGAATTATTACTATTAACTATAGAGAAATTTACTAGTATATTGATGAATCAAGCCCTAAGTTATGAATATATTTTAAATAACTATTATTAAGCAAATATTTTGAAAAATACTCAAAGATTATGTTTTATCGTTAGAATGGCACAATTTGAGAAACTAAAATTCCGAGAAATAAATGTAAACATCTTGGCCTACAAATTATATTTAAACTTGACTGGATGGAATGATAAAGCTATTGTACTTTACTAAAAGCAGAATGGGTTGATGAACAACTTTAGGTGATTTTTATGAACACGTGTACATGTCTATTTCTAGGACATTCTACACTATTCCACTGGCCTAAGATCTATTTGTGCCAATCCCACACTGCCTTGCTTAAGGTAGTTTTATAATAAGTCTTGAATCTTGAATGTAATCCTGCCCAGGTATTATTTTTCAAATTTGCTTTGGTTATCCTTGTCCATTGAATGCTCAAATACATTTTATAATCATTTTGTCAATATCACTATTGAGATTTTAATTTGGATTACATTTATTTTATAGAACAATTTTGGAAAAGTAAACATCTTTGCAACATCTACAATATTCTAATCCATGGAAATGGTTATTGCCTACTGTTTTTGGATTTCAAAAAAAATCAGTAACATTTTAGAGTTTCCAAATGTATAGATATTTCAGTTTTCATTAGATTTACTTATAGATACGTGATAGTTTTGAAACCATTATAAGTTACAAATTATAAGTTTTTTATGTCATTTTTATTTGTCATTTGTATGTAATTTTAAAAAATCTTATGTTGGCTTGTATCTTGCAACATTAATTCACTGATGAATTCGAATATTTTACTTGTAGATTCATTCTACATCCAGTCTTATCACCAGTAAGTAGAGTTTTATATTTTACTGTTTAAGCCTTATAACTTTTGCTTTTTTTTCCTTACTTTATAACAATAAGTAGGATATCTATACAATGTTGAACAGAAGTAGAACTAGACATCTTTACTCATTTCCAAATTCAGGAAGAATTTTAAATTCACACTAATTGTGAATTCAGAATTTGCTCATTACAGAAATTTGTTTGGTTGGTTACTTTGGTTTTACAGATTATCTATTACTTTAAGCAGGTTTATTTTCATTTCTAGTTTGCCAAAATTGTGAGTAGTGAATTGAATCACAAAATGTCTTGGCATCTATCAATATAACTCTGATATTTTTCTCTGCTTTGTATTAATGTAGAAAAGTACAGTGACTTTCATTATATATTAATATTTTTATATACTGCTAGAATTAATCTTGCTTTTATGAAAGCGATCAGCCGTATAATTTTCCACAGTGCAAAAAAAAAAAAAAAATCAAAAGCCAAAAGACAGTTCATTAAAAAGTCTAAAAAAATGGAAAGATCTTTAGCAAGTCTGATCAGGAAGAAAGAGAGAAGATACAAGTTACCAGTATCAGGTTTGACAAGAGAAAGTTGCTACAAATAGATCCTAAAGAAATTAAAACTGTAATTAAACAACTTTAAGACAATAATTTTAAAAAATTGTTGAAAGAGACAAATTACTGTAAAAACACGTTATCAAAACTAAAACAACACTAAAAAAGATCTGAGTAATCCTATATCTAGCAAAGAAGTTATAATTAAAAACTTGCCCACACAAAAATCTCCAAGCCCACATTTAAAGAAAAAGCCTTAAAAAAAAAAAGACTATAATGTCAATCTTTAAAAATGCTTCTAGAGACTAGACAAAAAAGAAAGATTGCTTCCTCACTTGTTTCAGGATTCCATCATAATTTCAAAACCAAAATCTGAGAGAAGCACTAGAAAAGAAATACATAGAAATTACAAGATGAGCTCTGTAAATTTGCTTTTTTCCCCACTTTCTAAATACAAGGGTAGTTTTAAAGAAAGGGGAAGGTTTGAAATGACTGCCACTGCAGAGGAAAGCAAATGTTTCTGGAAAATATTGGATAACTTTCCATAGTACCAGAGTTCCAGCAAAGGGTAGAAATTTACACCTGTAGTAAAATCAGTTTGCATCTGGTAGGATTTGTTTTTTGTTTTGTTCTATTTTCCTCATAGCACTTGGCAACCTAGGTGAAAATGTGAAGTCATACTTTTGGATTGATCCGGGGTTGAGATATTGTCATGTAAGTGTCAAAAGGAGGAGGACAAGGAGGAAGAGGAAAAAGGAGAGGGGAAGGAGGGGGAGGAAGAGGAAAAAGAGAAAGAGCAAAGGGAAGAAAGATAACGGGGAAGAAAGAGGAAAAAAAGGAATGGAAGGGGAGGGGAGGGAAAAGAAGGGAAGGGCCAGAAGATCCAGGAAACAAAGGAAAAATGAGAAGTATATACACCAGACACTGGAAGCATTATGAGAAAAAAACAAAAATAAAACAAATAACAAATTAAACATAGCAATGAAACGACTAGTGATGGAATGAGATTGCCATCCTCCACAGAATGTGATGTTTAAAAGATCAGAAATGGAACAATTAATTTCAGTTGATTTGTGACTATGTGTATGGGTAGCTCAAGTTAGGTGAATTCATTAGAACTGAGGAAGTCATGGAAGTTAAAGGCTAGTATATGGGCTGGGTCATCCACACAGCTGTTGTTTACCTGATGGTGGATTGGAGCAAGGGGAACCAACCCGTCCATCAACCCATTGTCTATGGGAGCAGTGGAAATAGAAGCATTCACTTGGGAAGGACGAGGTTAAAGTTTTCTTCTGGGAAAATTCATGTTTCTATTATGGAAAGATGTAGAATAGAGTTCCATGTAGAAAATGACTAGACAAATTCTATATAATTCTAGACAGTTGAATTAAAACAAAAACAATGGTGGGGTTTGGGGAAAATAATATTCTTGGACTCACTAGACCTACTATATCAGAATTTCAGCAGAATAATCTAGGAAGATATATTCTTAGTAAATGCCTCAGGTTATTTTTTATTTTTTTTTTTGAGACGGAGTCTCACTTTGTCGCCAGGCCGAAGCGCAATGGTGCCATCTCGGCTCACTGCAACCTCCACCTCCCGGGTTCAAGCGATTCTCCTGACTCAGCCTCCCAAGTAGCTGCAATTACAGGCACCTGCCACCACTCTCAGCTAATTTTTTGTATTTTTAGTAGTAGAGACAGGGTTTTATCATGTTGGCCAGGGTGGTCTGGATCTCTTGACCTCATGATCTGCCCCCCTTGGCCTCCCAAAGTGTTGGGATTACAGGAGTGAGCCACCGTACCAATCAATGCCTCAGGCTATTCTTATGCTTAGGTATGAGCAGAAATTTGTATGATACAGGGGGAATTTTTGTTTGGTTTGCTCTGATAGGAATAAAAGATTTCTAACTAAGGGACTGGGCTGATCCAAGCAGGGGTGAGTTCCCCATTGCTGACCCTGGGGCATTCACTCTTCAGACAGTTGGAGCACTTATGCTGTGCCCCAGGCTCTGAGCTTAGGGTTTTATCCCTGCTCTGGGAGGGCCAACACCCTCGCGGAGCAGACAAGTAATAGCAGAATAAAATAAGGTGTGCTAAGATCATGATACTTGTTTTTAAAAAAATCTTATAAGAGCACAGAAGAAAGATCAACCAACTCTGTCTTGGGAGTCAAAAGGAAGTTTCTCCTAAGAAAGACATTTAATATGAGTTTTGTAAAAGTCAGTAGGAAACTGCTAGGCAAGGATGAGAGGGATAGGACTGCAGGTAGAAAGAATCAATGTACAGATGCAATGAGAGTAGGAATAATTATTCACTCTCTTTGTGCAGGTTCTATTCCGAGTTGAATTGTGCCCCTAAAAAAAAAAAAAAAAAAAAAAAAAAAAAAAAAAAAAAAAAAAAAAAAAAGGCATGTTAGAGTCACTACCATTAGCACTTCAGAATGTAACCTTGTAACCTTATTTAGAGATAATGTCTTTACAGAGGCAATCAGGTTAAAATAAGCTCATTAGCATGGTCCCTCATCTATAATAGTGTGACTGGTGTCCTTATAAAAAGGGGAAATTTAGACACAAAGACAGACATGCACTATGTGAAGATACAGGAAGAAGATGGTCATTTTCAGGCCCAAGAGAGAAGCTTGGAACAAATTTTTTCCCACAGACCTTGGAAAGAACCAACGTTTCCAATATCTTGATCCTAGACTTCCAGCTGCTGGAACTGTGAGACAATAAATTTCTACTGTTTCAGCTGCTGAATTTGTGGCACTTTCTTATGGCAGCCCTAGCAAGCTCATGCACAATTCTGTTAAAAAGTAAAATAAAATGATAACATGCCATGGAGTGGATAGGGGGCTTCTACTTACTTACTGTCAACCACAGTTTCCAGAATATTGTGTGGTCTGCGAATTAGCACTATATTGTTACATTTCCTTAGCAATATTGAAAGATCATGAGTCACTTTAATTTGGAATAAATACAATAAAAATAATTACATGGTAACTATTAGACTCACATTATAAGATGACTTACTTATGTAAGTCATAAACATTTACCAAAGTAGTAGTAGTATATAAACATTTACCAAATATGTGTGCGTAACAGACCACAATTCTATATTCATCTGCATTGATTGTGCAATGCTATAATTAACATTTCCTGAAGGACCACTCTTGATGTTCATGGCCAAGTGGTCCTATGAAGACTCTTTAAAAAAAAAATCCCGATTCTCAGAAACAAAAGAATGACTTTAAATAAATTTATTCTTGATCAGCTGTAGTGAAAGCCCACACCGTTTCACATAAATCTTTCTTTGTGTAACAATAATAAAACATTTCCATTATCTACAAATGCTTAAGTATCAAGATCTAAACTACAGACATAATTAACTCCATTTCTGTGCATTTATCTGTTTGTTCTTGGATGCTTCAGCTCAGTCCTGCTATTCCTGAACTAAAGAAGATTCACCACTGCATCCTTCCAACATGTGCTCTGCAAAAGTGCTTGCCTCAGCTGCTTTCTAATGTGCAGGCAGATTTTGATTGCTGGTGCTGCAGTGGGTGGGCTTTATAGCCACTCTTAGCCTCTGGCTGGAATTCATCGGTGTGTGCTGCGATCATTCAAAAATTCCCTTTAATTTTAAACAAGAGAACAAACAAGAGCAACAACAAAGACACAAAAGTCCCTGTTTTCTTCCTATGTTATGCTACAAACTATGCTCTCTTCACCCCACCCCTAATAAGCAACAATATCTTTGTGTTATTTACTGTTTCATAATCACTTAAACATAGACTTCAAAATACTTAAGAGTGTGCTATACTCAGGTGGTATGAGGCAACAAAGAAAAGTTGTAGTTAGACCCTAAAGTATATTGTTTAATCTCAGCACTTTGGGAGGCCAAGGTGGGCAGATCACTTGAGGTCAGGAGTTCGAATCCAGCCTGGCCAACATGATGAAATCCTCATCTGTACTAAAAGTACAAAAATTAGCTGGGTGTGGTGGTGCATGCCTGTAGTCCCAGCTACTCAGGAAGCTGAGGCAGGAGAATTGCTTGAACCCGGGAGGCGGAGATTGCAGTGGGCAGAGATTGCACCACTGCACACTCCGGCTTGGATGAGACTTCATCTCAAAAAATAATAACAATAATATGGTTGCTCTAGGCTAAGACCTTCGGACTGTATTATTTTATAATATATGTAACAGGCTTGGGTTGAAGAATTTTAAGCAAAGGAATAACTTCACCAGATCTATAATTTTTGTATTTGTAAGATAACCCCAATGAGAGGGTAATCTGTGGATATGCACGCCTTTAGGAGATGTTTGCTGTACTCCAGGAGGATCGATGAAGGACTGTGTTTAAACAATGGCTATAAGAAAGGAGAGAAGTGAATGGACCAAGAAATATTAAGAAGGTAGAAGTAATGGGATTCATTCATTGATTGGGATATGAGAAAAGGATATATACTATGATACTCTGTTGCATCAGTATAAAGTCAAAGAGATCAGGATTGAAATATTGGTTTCTCTATTGACTACCTGTGTGAATATTCTGAAACTAATAATAATACCTACTGCATAAGGCAGTTGTAAAGACAAAATAATATAACACATGCAAAGCACATAGCACTGTGGGAAGTACAGAATTATAAGTCCATTTTTTTAGAAATAGAATGGATAAAATCTCAAGGATAACTCTGAACTTTCTCACAGGGCATTCTATCAGGAGTATCACAGAGGAGATTAACACACTGAGCTTGATGGGAATTCATGATTCAATGGTTAGAAGTAAATATAATTTCTCTGACAGATTTTTAAAAATTACAAAGCAGTTTTTTTTTAAATTGCTTTTAGTATCAATTAACTGCATCAGAATCTCTAGTTGCTGATCTCACTCTGAGTGATCTGTCTTGCTTCCTTTGATGAATCGATCCTTGCGGAACTCTAGAGGAAGGCATTGGCTTCTGCAGCCTGATAGGCAATTCCTTGTTTCAATAGTGGCTGATCATTGTGAGCTCCATTTCCATCCTCAGGTCATGACCTTGCCAGAGCATTCCGGCTGCTCCACAGCAGGAGGCACTTGGCTCTCCATTAAATGCATCCTGCAAACCTCTAGTAACCATGGTAATAATCATCAGAAGACACAGCCCCAAACCCATCCTGACCTTTTGACCATCCATGGTGGAAACCACAATTCCTTCCTGTTTGAATGTTTTAAATTAGACACTCACGAGATTTTCTTTCAGTCAAGGGAAAATACCATGTGCCAGTGACAACGGCTGCCTAATATCAATCAAAACAAGATATCAATGACAAGATGCTGTTCTAACAAATTCAGGGCAAAATGCAATCACTGTTTTATCTCCAAAGGACAGCCAACATTTTTCAATACCTGTGGTATTCTGGGATTTGGGATGTCTGCTTACTTTTAAAAAAATATTAATTGCATGAAGGAAATATTTGTAGTGTTTCTCTAAGAGGAATGTAAGAAATATTAAAAACTGATGAGTGGCATTATAATTAAAATTAATGGATTTTATAGTTCTTCTGCCTGAGTTTAAAAAGAAGAAAACTGAAGCGCCAAAAAAGGGGTAGGAGTACTACCCAAGACAGCAAAGCTTTAAGGGATCATAATACTGAGACTTATAGAATGGTGGTTACCATGGGTTTGGGTTGGCAGGGCAGGGGCAGTGGGGAGTGTTGTATGGGGAAGATGTTGGTCAAAGGATTCAAAATTTCAGTTAGATGGGAGGAATAAGTTGAAGAGATCTATTGTACAACATGGTGACTATAGTTAATAACAATGTATTATATACTAAAAAATGCCAAGAGAATAGATTTTGAGTGTTCTCTTCATAAAAAATGACAGGTATGTGAAGTAATACATATATTAATTAGCTCAATTTAGCGATTCTACAATATATGCATATTTTAAAACATGTTTTACCACATAAACATATACAATTTTGTTAATTAAAACAATTGAAAATAATTATATCATTCATTAGTTATACTGCATTCATCGATTCATTCATGCATCACACTTAAAATGGCACTCTGTACATGTCTGTCTACGCTTCTTTAAAGGGGATGCCTGTCTTTACATGTGACACTGTGTGAGATGGTGCTTGGGCCATGGGATAAATATACCTCATCTTCATAGACTGTCAAGTTTATTAAAATATATCTAAGGGGCAATAAAACAACTAACCCAAATGTAATATGGATTGCAATGAAAATTTCACATGAAAGAGAAAAAAAGAAAATTTGAAATAATTGTCTATTTTTGGCAGCCCTGGTTAGTCTTCTATACCAAAACCTCCAGGATTATTTATCTCACTTTGATTGTCATTAGCAACACAAATTTGAGAAAAAAAAATGGAGAAACTCGATGCCAAGAATAAAACCAGCATATAGGCCAGGCACGGTGGCTCACACCTGTCATACCAGCACTTTGGGAGGCCGAGGCGGGGGGATCACCTGAGGTCCAGAGGTCAAGACCAGCCTGGCCAATATGAAGAAACCTGTCTCTACTAAAAATACAAAAATTGGGCAGGAGTGGTGGTGTGCACTATTCAGGAGGCTGAGGCAGGAGACTCATTAGAACCCAGGAGGCTGAGGTTGCAATGAGCTGAGATCGCTCCACTGCACTCCAGCCTGGAAAAAAAAAAAAAAGAAAAAGAAGAAAAGAAAAGAAAACCCAGTATATAATACAACATATACAATATAATTTCTGGTTTGATATAAGCTCTGATTTGATTATATGAATTTTACGTAACACATATAGAGAGATATAGGATTTAAATATATAAAAAGACCTGATAGCAAAAAAAAAAAAAAAAACTCAGTTGCGAGCTGAAATACACCAAAAATGTTTACAGTAGCTGTCTTTTTTGTTGTATTATTAAAAGTGTTTGTTTTATTCTTGATGTTTTTTCTGCACATATAATTTTTCTTAAGTATATGTACATGGCATTTTTAAATTAAATCTTAAAATTTCTTGAATGAAGAAAATGTATATAAATCCACTTCTATTATTAATCACCATAGAAAGACTAATTTCAAATTTAATAAAGTAGTAATCTTGGCTATGTTAAATAATAAAAAATCAGCATTAGATTTTATGAGATTTCTTGGGTTTATTAACAGTTTTCCTCTGGAATAAATCATTTAACTTTCTAGAATTGGTAGAAGTTTAAAGAATGGAAAAACTTATAATTTCTTTTTCTTAGTTGTGTGGATATATTAAATCCTACAACTGAAACTGAAAACTACACCTTCTCCCCATGTGGAAAATATTTAAGAAATAATACTTCAATTTCCCTATATTCAAATGGAGATATTAAATGTCCCACAGATTTATTCATTATTAACTACAAAAGTACTTTAACATGTGATTTGCATCCTCCTTTTGAAAAGTAGCTTTAGTTTTATTTGCAGGCCATACTCATCAGTGTTAAAAAAGAAAGAACATTTCAGTAAATACCAAGTAACTATAGCATCAGTCTCCAACGTGCTACCAGAGTGTTTTAGTACATTAGTATGTTTTGAGCCTCTGGTTCTGCATCTGTAGTCCAACAAGATTGTGGAGGATTTAAATTCCCCTCTATGCATTGCAGGATACCTCTGGAGATGAATGATCTGGCAATGTGTGGAGTCCGGCAGGCAATCACTGTCATGTGCAAACTGCACTGCAGGCCTGTGAAATATCAAAACGTCTTTTTCACAAAACCTTTCTAAGCCAGCCTAAAACTTGGAGGTATTCTTTCAATGCTGTCTCTTCAATTATAAAAATGATGTAAATCATGAATATAAAGCATCTTACAGGCTAGGCGTGGTGGCTCATGCCTGTAATCCCAGCACTTCCGGAGGCCGAGGTAGGTGGATCACTCTCTGAGGTCAGGAATTCAAGACCAGCCTGGTCAACATGGCGAAAACCCATCTCTACTAAAAATACAAAAAAAAAAAAAAAATTAACTGGGAATGGGGGCGGGTGCCTGTAATTCCAGCTACTAGGGAGGCTGAGGCAGGAGAATTGCTTGAACCCAGGAGGCAGAGGCTGCAGTGAGCCGAGATCATGCCATTGTACTCCAACCTGGGCAACAAGAGCAAAACTCCGTGTGAAAAACAAAAAAAACAAAAAAAAAACAGTGTCTTACAATATGTTTTGAATATAGTGGAGATAAAACACTTTAAGGCTGACAATTAAGTGGCTTGGATCCTGAGCTCGAGTTTGCCACATTATATGACCTTGAATAAAGTTATTTGACCTTTGAATATCTCATTTGCATCATCAATAAAATTAGGCTAATAACATCGCTTTTTGCTACCTCACTAGGCTGCTAAAAGACTCAAATGACTGGAAATATAGCTTGAAAAGGATAAAAGAACAATAAAAATAAGGCCATGTGACTTTTTAAACTTCAAATATCAAATTATTTATAGATTTTTTTCATGTTTGAAATAAGAAAGTGCTTTTTATTAAAAAACATGATTTTTAAATATCTATGATATCTCTTAAAGAGGACAAAGCAATAGAATCACTTTTTTACTTTGGACAACTAAGTTTTTTGGATTTTGTTTTTGTTTACTGTCAGACAGCTGTATCAAAGGACATATTTCAACTCTATGATAAACTTCAAAATAGAAGTTAAATATTTGCCTTTTTTCTACATGCACATAGGACTGGAAGGTCTAGGTAGCCATCTGTCCCCAGACCCCAGGAAGAATGATATCATTGAACGGCCCTGAGGATGGAAGTGAAAACAAGCAGACTTGGTTCAATTCGGCCTTATGAGGTTGGCCATTTACATACCAAGACTTCCCTCTGCATTTTCTCCTAAACTTGCTCCCCCACAGAACTGTAGATTCCTTGGGAGCAGAGAAAGTATCTTATTCATCTTTCGACCCCTCCCTGTTTTATAATAAAGAACTTTGCAAATTGTAGATACAAATTGTAGTTTGTGAAGTGAATGCATAATTACCATTTCTCTGCCCGTAGTTGTATTGAGAACTAGCATTTGCTGAGCATGGGTTAAGTGCTTTGTCACTATGCTAATTACCTTACAGACAAGTCTTCCTGAATCTCCAGGCAGATGTTACTAGCAAAACTTAGGATCTAGCTGGCACAAAGTAAATATTAACTGTAATTAAAACAATGATCATTCTTATTATTATTATGCCCTTTTAAGAGATGAAGAAACTAGTTTCAGAGATGCAAAGCTGGCCAAGGTCACAGGGCCAGTTAACGGTGTAGCAAAGTGAGGACTTAAAAGCAGACCTATGTGGTGTTAGACCTTGTATTTAGCCATTTGACCCTATTGCCTGCCCACAGGAGATGAGGTTATGAGTGGAATATTGCTCCAGGACAGAGGTACCACCTTTGTCTGTTATGACAAAAATTGCCCATCCCTCTCCATAGCTTGGCAGACTTTCCAAAGAGTCTATGAATTGTGGGGAGGTTTTACTAACTGTGTGTCTCCTCCATGGCACCAAGTTTGGGACTGCTGTCTTCTCATTCTGCTGCTCTCACTTACTGGGCTTCACAATGTATTCTTTGGGAGTTCTCATTGCAAGCAGATCGAATTTCTGTATAAGTAGGTGGTGATACTCACCAATTTATGTGCTATGATATTCCTTTGTATCACTGAAGAGAGTCTCAGTCTTTCTTATTTCATGGAATATTAATTATATTCTTTATAAAATGAATATGATGTTTATTTTAGAGAACTTACTAAGACAGAAAAGCAACAAGGAGGAGAATCAATACTCATCCATAACCACACTACTGACTGCTGTCTACAAGTTAGTAGATGTCCTTTTCTATGTATAATATGATGTGTGAATGTGTATAAATGTGTAAGTTTTGTATATATACAAACTGTACACACAATGGTGTCATATCTTAAAAACAGATGTGTTACGTAATTCTTTTTAACTCAATAATACATTTTGGGCCTCTTTCCATTACCTAAAATATTATTTAAAATTATCATGTAAGTGGTTAAATAATAAAATAATGCTTTGTTTAAACATGTAGTTTAAGCCATCCTCTCTTTTTAAATTTATTTTTTTAATTATAAACACAATGCTGCAAGGAATATCACTGTAGCTGAATATTTATCCACATCATTAATGATTTCCTTAAAATGACTTGTAGATTTTGTCTCCTCCAATTTTATAGTTTTTACATAGAGGGAAAGATTATACATTTGTTTTAATCTGTAGTTGAGTACACACAGCTGAGACATATAGTGGCTTGGATTTTAACTTCCAATCTGTGTGACTTCAAGTCCCTATACTTCCCAGTATACCATATGGTACACTTCCCAGAATACTGATCAAAAAACTATGTACAATTTACATGTCCAAATTGTACAAGGGAATTTTTAAAGGAGAAGTAGGAGTACTTATCTCAGGGAAATTGTCATTTTGATGATGTGGTTATATTTCAGAATCATACTTGCACTTAAATTTTTAATTTTCAAAATGCTAGAGGGAGCTTGACACACAACCTCTAAGCTGCAGAGGTCTAACCATGAAGTATATTGGCCTTTCTAATGGGCTCGGCAAATTTAAGGGGAAGAAAAATACATCTATTGATTTGGCTCAGCTGTCTCAATTTGGGAGCTGTCCCAGTAATCTCATTACTAGGGTGTGTATGCTTTTATTCCCTCAGCAACAGAATTAAGTCTATATATAGAGCCAGCAGCTGCATTCTCAGCAAGACCTCAAGGTATTGAATGCCCTCCGGAACTCTCTACTACTCATTTTCATTAACACAAGGCACTGATGACAAATATCTTTTTCTTGACCCACACGTTATTTTCAGTCCAAAGATCTATTTTCTCCTTTGCCTATCTTTGTCTAAATTAGCACAGATTTTATTTTAATCACTTCCAGATTCAGGCCTTATATGCTTAGATTTTGGCAGAGATTTAAATATATTCAGGCAAATCTTTCTTTTTACCTGACTCATGAAATCACCAGATTGGCCCTCAGAAGATTTTATGGATCAAATACAAAGAAAACTGTAATTATTAATAAATAAATAAATAATAAAAATAAAAAATACATAGTAATTTAATTAACGTCCTTTCCATCACAGAAATTAATTTTTAAATAAGCATAAAAATGTTTTTGCTCACCAAGAACCTTTCTTTTTTTATGCTATTCCTTTATATTTTTCTCTTTTCTGCAAGAAAAAATATGTTTATGTGCAGAAAGTCTGGCTTCCTCAAGTCTCCATTTCACCCTCACTTGCCATATGCAATGCATAAATTTATAATGTGTTAAGCTTGGAGAACAGCTGACGACAAATTTCAGCTTTCCGACCTGGGTTTAATTCCACCTAAATGCTCCGTCCCCTTATATCAGCTCTATGTGTTGTGAAATGCTTTTATGACGAATCAAATATCTTCTGCTGCAAAGATTTCAAAGGCTTTTAGGGAAAATGAAAACCTGTATTAATAAGAACTTGAGAAGTGCTAATGAACTGTGTTTGTCTCAATGCCACTCTTTTTTTTTTTTTTCTGTCTTATCCTTGAAAGGTCATGAGCTTTCAGAGTGGAGGTTTCCTCCATGACCAAATTCTATGACATTTACATGAAATGTTGGGTTATAAAATACCTGTTTAAACACTAAGATTAGTCGTCACACTATTATCTTTTGCTTTCTAGTGTCCCAAGCAGAAACAGTGTTTACTCCCATGTGCTCGAGGCAAAATCTCTTTTTAGTAGCAAGAGATTTATATTTAATTTCTTGTTATATTATATTATTAAATATAAATCTCTTGCTACTAAAAATTAGGCCATTTTAAAGGAGGAATAGATTATCCAATTCAACATCATTGTATTAAAAAAAAAAAAGGAAAGTTAATGCCACACAACCCAATCATAACAGAGCTGCTGAAGCTTAAATCTAGGGATTTTAAGTATCTTCCTCAATAATAACACACAGGATATCTTCTATCTTTCTTAAATACTAAAATATAAATAGAAAATCAGTTTGCCTATTTAAATTATCTTGTTTTTTTGTTTGTTTGTTTTTAAAAAAAAGCAGAATGAGAAGATCACGATTAGTAGCCCAACAAAGAAAAGTGTTTTGCTTATTTGGTTGAAAATCTTTTACTTCTAACTGGTTGATATTCTGGAAAAGGTAAAAACAATGGAGCTAATAAAAAGATCAGTGGTTACCAGGAGTTGGTAGAGAGAGAGGGATGAATAGACATAGCACAGAAGATTTTTAGGGCAGTGAATCTATTCTGTATGATACTGTAATGGTGAGTATATGTCATTATCCATTTGTCCAAATCCATAGAATATAAAATACCCAGAGTAAACCCTAGTATAAGCAATGGTCTTTGTGTGACAATGATGTCACCACTCTGGTGGGGGATGCTGATGCTGGGGAGGCTATGCCTGTGTAGGTGCAGGGGTAGATGGGAACTCTCTGTACCTTCTGCTCAATTTTTCTGCTAACCTAAAACTACTGTCTAAAATGTCTTTTAAAAATATCTTACAAACTAATATGTCAAATCAAATTAAAATTAGGTACCTGTAGGGCCGGGCACGGTGGCTCAAGCCTGTAATCCCAGCACTTTGGGAGGCCGAGACGGGCGGATCATGAGGCCAGGAGATCGAGACCATCCTGGCTAACACAGTGAAACCCCGTCTCTACTAAAAAAAATACAAAAAACTAGCCGGGCGAGGTGGCGGGCGCCTGTAGTCCCAGCTACTCGGGAGGCTGAGGTAGGAGAATGACGTAAACCCGGGAGGCGGAGCTTGCAGTGAGCTGAGATCCGGCCACTGTACTCCAGCCTGGGCGACAGAGTGAGACTCCGTCTCAAAAAAAAAAAAAAAAAAAAAATTAGGTACCTGTAAATTCAAATAAAAAGAAAGATTTAAGGGGATTCTAAACAATACACCATCATGGATTTGAGAGTTTGAAATAATGACAGAGATGGTCAGCAGTTCACTAAGATACCTAAACAAAGTTTTAAAACAGAAACTTAAGGGGACTTCCTGACCTGGCGTGGTGGCTCACGCCTGTAATCCCAACACTTTGGGAGGTGGAAGCGGGCAGATCACCTGAGATCGGGAGCTCAAGACCAGTCTGACAACTGTGGAGAAACCCTGTCTCTACTGAAAATACAAAAAATTAGCCAGGCATGGTGGCGCAAGCCTGTAATCCCAGCTACTCAGAAGGCTGAGGTAGGAGAATCGCTTGAACTCGGTAGGCGGAGGCTGCAGTGAGCTGAGATCACACCATTGCATTCCAGCCTGGGCAACAAGAATGAAACTCCATCTCAAAAAAAAGGGACTTCCTAAAATGATGGCATCTAGAATAAGAACATCTCAGTCTCTCTCTTAAAGATATATTGAAATGATCAGAGGATATAAAATATTAGGAGAAACTATGTATCAGCCCTGGAAACTAAAAAATGCTGTCCACATACTCTAAGACATAAAGGTGTTTTCTCCTAAATTCAGTATAAATAGGAACATGCTGAGTAGAGACACACCAAGGGCCAACTCACAACTATTCCCCTCAGGAAAGTACTATAATTCCAAATATATTCACAAAAGACATACTAGCAGAACACGGAAAACAAATCCCAATTTGCAAGGGCAAAGGTAAGATATTAATATATAGCAGAATATTTTGACCCAACTGTGCTAGGAGACCCCAGGGAGAGGTTTGCTACAGCAAACTGTGAAAATAGACCCTTATTTCTACAAGAAGATAGTTGTACCATGGTAACATACAAAAATTCATTTTTGCTATTTCCACTCCATGTGACCTGAAGCTAAGTCAGTATTCTTTTTGTGTCTTTCATTTTCTCAAAGGTAGAAATGATAATAAAGATACTGATTTCACAGGTTTGTGAAAAGGAAGAAATGAAACCATACATGCAAAGTTTTAATCAAGGTGCATAGTTTTAAAGCAACACACAATATGTGGTAGCCACTATTATCATTGTTGTTGTCATCATTATCATCATCATCATCATCATCATCATCATCATCTTCATGGTGTTTACCACCTTCAGAGGCATGGACCTTGCATTTTGACAGTAGTGAAAGGAAAAAAGCTGGAGGAGCTCTTCTATGCAGAGACAGCACAGAACAGAAAATTAGCTTCAGAAAGCTTGCTGCTAGTCATAGATTTCTGCAACAACGTGGTATGGAAACTAGAAGTCCCTCGTGCTTTAACTGAATGTAGGTGCCTCATCACTACTCGAAATTTTGGGATCAAAGAAACAGTGACATAAATACAAATCAACCAGTCCTTCAATTTGAGATCTGAGAAAGTATTTGAAAAGCACTTAAGAAGGGGCTGTCTTAGAACACAATACCAAAATAGAATTCTCTTCATCCTATCTAAATATCAAAGAATACATATACAAAACCAATACAAAGCCTATAATAAGCTGAACAATGTCCATCCAAAGATGTGCACATCCTAATCTCAGAACTGTTAAGTATGTTGCTGCCTTACATGGTAAAAGATAACAATGGATGTGATTAAGTTCAGGATCCTAAGATAGGACGGTTATCATGGATTACTCAGGTAGACCCAATGGAATCAGGAGGCATCCTTATTCAAGAGAGACAGGAGGATTAGCGTTATCAGCAAGAGATGTGACAACAGAAACAAGAAGTTGGAAGTGGTCACTAGGCAAGGAACACAAGTTGATCTCTAGAAATGGTGAAGAAATGGATTGTTTCCTCTGAATTTCCATAAGGAACTAGCCCTTTAAAAATGGTTCTTTGAAAAGATAAATAAAATTGATAGATCATTAGCAAGATTAACCAAGCAAAGAAGAGAGAAGATCCAATAAACTGAATTAGAATGAAATGGGAGATATTACAACTGACACCACAGAAATACAAAAGATCATTCAAGGCTACTGTGAACACCTTTATGTGCATGAACTAGAAAACCTAGAGGAGATGGATAAATTCCTGGAAAAATATATCCCTCCTGGCTTCAATGAGGAAGAATTAGAAACCCTGAACAGACCAATAAAAAGCAGTGAGATTGGAATTGTAATAAAAAGAATTACCAACAAAAAAAGTCCAGGACCAGATGGATTCAATAACTGAATTCGATCAGACATTCAAAGAAGAATTGGTACCAATCCTATTGACACTATGCCACAAGATAGAGAAGGGGAATTCTCCCTAAATCATTCTATGAAGCCAGTATCACCCTAATACCAAAACCAAGAAGGACATAACAAAAAAAGAAAACTACAGAACAATATCTCTGATGAACACAGATGCAAAAGTCCTTAACAAAATACTACCTAACCAAATCCAACAACATATGAAAAGGTAATCCACCACGATGAAGTGAGTTTCATACCAGGGATGCAGGGATTGTTCAACATATGCAAGCCAATAAATGTAATACACCACAAAAATAGAATTAAAAACAAAAATCACATGATCATCTCAATAGATGCAGAAAAAGCATTTGACAAAATCTAGCATCTCTTCATGATTAAAATCCTCACCAAAATTGGCATACAAGGGACATACCTCAATGTAATAAAAGCTATCTATGACAAACTCACAACTAACATAATACTGAATGGGGAAATGTTGAAAGCATTCCCTCTGAGGAATGGAAAAAGACAAGGATGCCCACCCTCACCACTTCTATTCAACATAGTACTGGAAGTCCTAGCCAGAGCAATCAGCAAAGAGAAAGAATAAAGGGCATCAAAATCAGTAAAGAGGAAGTCAAACTGTCACTGTTCGCTGAGGATATGATTGTTTACCTAGAAAGCCCTAAAGACTCCTCCAAAAAGCTCTTAGAACTGATAAATGAATTCAGCAAAGTTTCAGGATACGAAATTAATATACATAAATCAGTAGCTCTGCTACACACTAACAGCAAGCAAGCCAAGAATCAAATAAAAAATTCAACCTTTTTACAATAGTTGCAAAAAAAAAAAAATGAAATACTTAGGAATATACCTAATCAAGGAGGTGAAAGACCTCTTGATTAGAAAGACCTCTACAAGAAAAACTACAAAACATTGCTGAAAGAAATCATAGATGACACAAACATATGGAAACACACTCCATGCTCATGGATGGGTAGAATCAATATTGTGAAAATGACCATACTGACAAAAGCAATCTACAAATTCAGTGTAATTCCCATAAAAATACCACCATCATTTATCACAGAACTAGGAAAAACAACCCCAAAATTCACATGGAACCATAAAAGAACCTGCATAGCCAAAGCAAGACTAACCAAAAAGAGCAAATCTGGAGGCATTACATGATTTCAAACTATACTATAAGGCCATAGTCACCAAAACTGCACGGTACTGGTACAAAAATAGGCACATAGACCGATGGAACAGAATAGAGAACCCACAAATAAACCCAAATACTTACAGCCAACTGATTTTTGACAAGGCAAACAAAAGCATAAAGTGGAGTAAGGACACCCTATTCAACACGTGGTGTTGGGATAAATGGTAAGTCACATGTAAGAGAATGAAACTGGATCCCCATCTTTCACCTTATACAAAAATCAATTCAAGATGGATCAAGGACTTAAATCTAAGACCTGAAACTATAAAAATTCTAGGAGATAACATCAGAAAAACCCTTCTAGACATTGACTTAGGCAAAGACTTCATGGCCAACAATCAAAAAGCAGACGCAACAAAAACAAAAATGGGTAGGACTTAATTAAACTAAAGAGCTTCTGCAAGGCAAAAGGAACAGTCAGCAGAGTAAACAGACAACCCACAGAGTGTGAGAAAATCTTCACAATCTCTACATCCAACAATGGACTAATATTTAGAATCTACAAGGAACTCAAACAAATTAGCAACAAAAAACAATCCCATCAAAAAGTGGGCTAAAGACATAAATAGGCAATTCTCAAAAGAAGATACAAAAAAGGCCAACAAACATATTTTAAAATGCTCAACATCACTAATGATCAGGGAAAAGGAAATCAAAACTACAATGTGATACCACCTTACTCCCACAAGAATGGCCATAATCAAAAAACCAAAATATAATAGATATTGGCATGGATGCAGTGAATAGGGAACATTTCTACACTGCTGGTGGGAATGCAAATTAGTACAACCACTGTAGAAAACAGTGTGGAGATTCCTTAAAGAACTAAAAGTAGAATTAACATTTGATCCAGCAATCCCACTACCCAGAGGAAAAAAAAAAGTATCTACCCAGAGGAGAAAGAGGTCATTATACAAAAAAAAAGATACTTGCACTCACATGTTTACAGCAGTACAATTTGCAACCGCAAAAGTATAGAATCAGCTCAAATGCCCATCAATCAACAAGTGGATAAAAAGTCTGTGGTATGTACATATATACAATGGAATACTACTCAGCCATATAAAGAAAAGAATTAATGGCATTTGCAGCAACCTGCATGAAATTTGAGACTATTATTCTAAGTGAGGTATCTCAGGAATGGAAAACCAAACATTGTATGTTCACACTCATAAGTGGGAACTAAGCTATGAAGATGCAAAAGTATAAGATTGATACAATGGATTTTGGGGACTCAAGGGGAAAGGGTGGGAAGGGGTTGAGGGATAAAAGACTACAAATTGGGTTCAGTGTGTACTGCTCAGGTGATGGGTGCACCAAAATCTCACAAATCACCACTAAAGAACTTACTCATGTAACCAAATGCCACCTGTTCCCAAAACCTATGGAAATAAAAAAATTTAAAAATTACAAATTAAAACAAACAAGATACACAACACCAAAAAATTACTGAAATAAATGGAAAAAAGAGACAAATTCACATACTCTCTTAATAGTTGATCTAACAAAAAGACAAAAACCCGGTAGGGTGTAAGCATAGAAGATCTAAATAACAAAATTTAAAATTTGGTATCATGGACATATTACTGTATCCCATAATAACAGAAGTTATATTCTTTTCAAGTTCAGACAGAATACTTACTAAAATTTAATAAATTCTGGGCCACCAGAGAATAAAAAGATTAGCAAATGATCACATAAAAAAAAATAAATAAAGAGCAATCATCATGTCCCAGCTGCCTGATGCACCAAGTAGCCAACAAGGTCAACATGTTTAATTCTTCTCCCACCACCACCCAGACCAGAGAAATTAGTGGTCCTTAGCTCCTCTAATCCAGCCTCATGTATTTTATCAGGGAATACCCTACATACTCTTTAAGAGGAAGATGTTAGTTACACTGAATTTGGAAAATGTATATACTCATGGGTTAAAGTGAGAACTTTCTTCACAGCATAATCTTTCACTTTAGAAGACAAGACCATAGCAAAAGATAAAAGCACAAATTGCAGGCCTACTATATTACTATCTATATTAATACTTCAATAAACATGAAAAAGGTCCAGGATAAATTGAAAAACAGATGAGACATTAGAACAATTGTGAACTGAGACTTTCAAAGATCAACCAGGACATATGGTCATGCCAATCTTGCCCCACCCTAAAAAGCAGTGGATTTTTTTTTTGCAGCTTGCTTATTTATCAATAAAGAGAAGCAAATGTATTGATTGCCTCTATCACTGTTCTCTCCCCACCATGCATAATGGGCAAATTCTCTTTTCAGTTTAACAGCTGGGGACAGGATGACAGGCATAGCTGTCAGCTAATTTCCTCTTCTGAGTCTTGCTTCTTGATTCTCATTATTTTAAGCTAGAATAGTCTGCATGTGTAAGACTGAATTCCCAAATATCATTCATAGAGTACATTAGAGATTTAATTGAAGAAACTAAATCTCCTAAGATGCTATCAGTCTTTATTCCCTCCTTAAATGCAAGTTTTCTAGGTGCCACAAATACATATCTTCATTTATGAAAGGAAGTACAAAAATAACCTGAATGTTTGAAAAGCAGCACCCATACCACAGAGGGACCATTTTCCGGCAGTAACAGATTTGGGATGTTTAAGTGTGTATGGCAGAGGGGAATTGATTACAACTATTATAACCATTACAATTACAAGTATTACATTGCAACTATTTTCTAAATAGTTTTAATACTCTTACTTGGCATAGATGTTTTTATTGACCTGGTTCAGTTTGCTTCCCCTTAATTCCTTATAGATGCTGGTAGGCTATTTGCAAGGCTTAAGTATAGGTTCTTCTGTGGTTTCATGTATTTTTGCCTCTGTAGGTATTTTAGTGAGAAATTGGGGAAGATTAACCAGAGGTTCATAGCTGGATTCCATTATAAAGTGGAAGTTCCTGAATCAATGATTTTCAATTAAGGGACATGAGTAAGGTGCCCTAAAGCTGATTAGAACTCATTAAAATACCGTTTCTTTAAATACAGTGTTTCTGCTTCACTCTGTACCTCTATTGTAGTGTCACAGACCATCAGATATGCTGAGAGATTACTCTAGTTTCCAGAATTAAGATTGACACCACTTAACTACAATTCCCTAGTATGGTGGTTTACAAACAATTTTGGCTCTCCCTGCTCCACACCAAGAGAAAATATCTTATATTTTGCAATACATTTGACTAATTGCAAAAATAATTTTAAAACTTGATTTAATCAAAGGCTCTCAAAAATATAATTCACAGTAGTTTTACTCTTGTTCCCACATAGAAAACGGAGGTAAAGTTCGTTCTATTTTTTCTTTCTTTCCTTGGTTTTGAGACAGGGTTTCACTCTGTCACCGAGGTCAGAGTGCAGTGGCATAATTATAGCTCACTATAACTTTGAACTCCTGGACTGAAGGGATCCCCTCATCACAGCCTCCTGAGTAGCTGGAATTACAAGCACAGACCACCATGCTTGACTAATTTTTTAGTTTTTGGTAGAGACAAGGTCACATGTTGCCCAGGCTGGTCTTGAACTCCTGGCTTCAGGCAATCCTCCTATCTTGGTCTCCCAAAGTACTGGGACTACAGTGTGAGTCACACCACCCAGCCTATTTTTTCTTTTTTAATTGTTCATTTCTTCCAAGAATTATCCTTCACCAACCTAAGCCCTCTCAATATTTAATAGGTCCCATTTTAATCATGTGAAAACACAGACTCATGTATACATTGACTCTATTTACTAAAATTTACACAAATTTAATTAAAACAGAAAATTATTACACCCTCTATATTAACAAATTCTATCTTATGATTCTATCAATGTACCAAATTATTTAAATTCTCTTCCTCTGTGTCATAAAATATGAGTCATAAGCCATCTCTCTAATACGGAATACATTACTAGAGACATGACATTTCCTGTTCTCGTGTGTCCTGGAATGTGTAAAATTTCATTTTATAGTTGAGGGATTAAGTGATAGTCATCCTTTTTCTTTTTTATTCACCCATTGAATTTTCTCAAAAATTTTAAAAAGATACACCCACTCATTTTAATGAGGCCTTCCAGGCCTTTGGAAGGGTAGTGTGAGGGTCCTTGGTCTGATAGAAGGAAGGAAAGTACACAACAAAAAGAGAGGCATTCCTTTTGACCATATCGCCCTTTCTCAAAAAATTGCAGAGATTTTTACTTGGTTCTTTCTCTTTCTTTGCTTTTTCTTTCTTTCTTTTTCTTCCGTTCTTTCCTCCTTTCTAACCCTTTTAAATAATTAGGGTCTTGCTCTGTTGCCCAAGCTGGAGTGCAGTGGCGTAATCATAGCTCCCTGCGGCCTCAAACTCCTGGACTCGAGTGACCCTCTGACCTCTCAAAACCTCTCAAAGGGCTGGGATTACAGCATTCAGCCACAATGCCCAGCCTAAAACCACTTTTGGTCAGTTAAATAACAAATATACATTGTACATAATATCATTGAAATCATTACCAATCTTATGAATTTTTCTTTCATGTGTGTTTCTCTGAAACAGGAAAATTTTAAATGTTATTCTATGTATACCATTATTTGTAGCATATTTTTAGGGTACTTAATAAATGTTAGTACTGTGGGCTGAAAATACACACAGATACTGTCTCATTTTTCCCATGAAATCTCTCTGTAAAGTAGGAACTTTACTTTTCCATTTTACAGAGAAAAAACTAGACTCAGAGAACCTTGATAATTCGCATAGGGTCATCCAGCTGTTGAATGACAGAGCTAGAACCATCCTTCCTAAGGTGGCCTGATGCTATTAATGTCAGAAAACCATAATTTCCCAGCCAGTTGAAAAAACACAGATGTTTAGCGCCTCCATGCTGCCTGCTGCTCTATGTCAGAGTCTAGAAAACTTCAGTTATCTATCTGTAAGTTTTCTAATTACTGGCTTTGTTATACGATGATCTACCATATCAATTCTACTTAGGTTGTTTTATTTTTTGACTTCAGCAATTTCCACTAGTTCAGGCAAATTAATCGATTTCAGGAATAATGAGTCTTGACATTGATTTTTTTCTCCAGTGATCCTCTAATTATTTTATTTTATTTTATTTTATTTTATTTATTTTTTTCAGACCGAGGCTCACTCTGACGCCCAGGCTGGAGTCCAGTGGCGCAATCTCGGCTCACTGCAAGCTCCGCCTGCCAGGTTCACGCCATTCTCCTGCCTCAGCCTTCCAGGTAGCTGGGACTACAGGCGCCCGCCACCACGCCCAGCTAATTTTTTGGTATTTTTAATAGAGACGGGGTTACACCGTGTTAGCCAGGATGGTCTTGATCTGCTGACCTCGTGATCCTCCCGTCTCAGCCTCCCGTAGTGCGGGATTACAGGCGTGAGCCACCGCGCCCGGCTGATCCTCTCATTTTTAAAGCTTGCTGCTATTCTCTGCAAATGTGCCTTTACAAAAACAACTTCTCTGACTGGTGTGAAACAGGATTTTGTAGACCTCTTCAACTTTGAAAAATAACATCTCACAGCTGAAAGGCTTGCTTCTGTTACTCAGATGACATTTACTTTTTGTAGGCTTTTGTTTCTTCTTATAAAGTAACCTCTTTCCTGCTTCTTGATGAAAGTTTTGGCAGGTTCTTGACTCACATCCATTTTCAAGTGACTTATCTTTATTCAACATGTCTGTGATGTGTCAGTGACTAATCAAAGCACTAGGGATATATTAGCAGTAACAGAAATGACTGCTTGCCTTCAGGGAGCTTACATTCTAGTGGGAGAAACAGACAAAGTGATAACTCAGTAAATTAGATAGTAGAATAGAAAGTGATAAGTGTGAAGAAGTAAAAAAACAAAGTAAGAAAAAGATATCCAAAGGGGGGGGTGAAAATTTAGGTAGTACAGCCAGGAGAGACCTGAATCAAGTGATTTCGGATCTGGAAGAAGGAAAAGATTTGGGATTTGAGATAGGTTTGAGTTGATGTAGTTTATTTCATCACCCAATGGATCAAGGGCATGTAGCAGACAATAGTTGAAAACCTGCAACAGTGTAAACTTAAGTATCCTAACGGAGATCAAATCCACAACCTTGGTCTTATGTGTTCTGTAGTTTAACAGAACTCACCTGCCAGAGATGACCAAGAGACTGGCTCCATTGTATCTTTATTAGTATCTTACGGCTATTTTATCTGTGACTTGGGTAGAACCAATGAGTACATATTTTATGAAGCCCAAAAATTTATTCCAGTATTCTCAATTTAACTGTTCATTAACTGCCCCCAAAGTATCCCAGTTCTTTCCTAAATGTTAAAAGTGTAATGATTCCAACAAATATGAGTCAGGATCTTTCACTTTACACATGATCTTTTTTTTTGAGAAATGGAGTCTTGCTCTGTCGCCCAGGCTGGAGTACAATGGCGCAATCTTAGCTCACTGCAACTTCCACCTCCTGGGTTCAAGCAATGCTCATGCCTCAGCTTCTTGAGTTGCTGGGACTACGGGCGTGCACCACCACACTTAGCTAATTTTTATATTTTTCAGTAGAGTTGGGGTTTCACTATATGTTGGTCAGCTGGTCTCAAACTCCTGACCTCAGGTGATCCGCCCACCTCGGCCTCCCAAAGTGCTGGAATTACAGGCGTGAGCCACCGTGTCTGACCACCTTATCTTATATAATCCTTACAATTACTCTCTCAGGTCTGTATTATGTTCTTATTACCAATGAGGCCAAAAAGTTCAGATAGGTTAAGGAACTTCCCTAAGTTAAAGTGATAATAAACTGATCAGAAGAATTCACACATAGATACTGTTTTAACTCTAGAGTCTATGTTCTTAAATACCAGGGTTTATTCATTAACGTGGATGCATCAGACATGAAAGAAACCTAAGAAGGAATCTACTCCACATTGAGCCCCACAGAGATGGAGTTATTTTTCCAGTGACTCCAAATCACAAGCAGTTTGGACTAGAAATCAGATGTACTAGTGCTTAGCCTAACCATCTTACTCCTACGCCATGCAAAGATTTATTACTATAATATAAAGCTTCAGGAGAAATAAACAATCTGTTCCATGCCCCATTGTTTCTTCACTGGAATGACCACGGCCTTCTGGTGAATATCCTATTCTTCTATTCTTTCTTTAAAATCCAAGGAGATGGTATCCCTGTTGCAAAGCCATCCTTGATACTTCCAGCTACTGCTACTCTCTCTGTCCTCCATACATCTATTGTTATCTTCTCATGCCATTTAAATCATACCATAATTTACAAATCACATGTCTTTATCTCCTTGAAGACTGAGCCCCTCTTGAAGGACATCATGTCATTCTTTATAGTATCTCCAGTGTCTATAGCAAATACTAAGTATTTCTGGCAATGAATTTTTTTTGTATTCCCATTTCCTTGAGCAAACTATGATTAATATGACCTTTTAAGTTTTATATAAAGAGAACACAAATAGAACTTTATTATTATTATTTTTTTGAGACGGAGTCTCACTCTGCCGCCCAGGCTGGAATGCAGTGGCCGGATCTCAGCTCACTGCAAGCTCTGCCTCTTGGGTTTATGCCATTCTCCTGCCTCAGCCTCCCGAGTAGCTGGGACTACAGGCGCCCGCCACCTCGCCCGGCTAGTTTTTTGTATTTTTTAGTAGAGACGGGGTTTCACTGTGTTAGCCAGGATGGTCTCGATCTCCTGATCTTATGATCCGCCCGTCTCGGCCTCCCAAAGTGCTGGGATTACAGGCTTGAGCCACCGCGCCCGGCCACAAACAGAACTTTAAAGAAAATATTTTGTTTATTGTTTTAATGCAAGTTTTAATTCAATCATTTGTTAAATAGATAACTCAATGTTTAATTAACAACCGAAATATAAAATTATTTTCAAGGAGACACAAGTTGTTCTTTAAATTAATTTTTATAGGGGCTTTAGTACTTTACATTTCTTCGGAGGAGACACCCTTTCTTCAGCTTTCCTCACTATCCCTATTAGGGCACACACCACTGGAACTGTTCTGAGCGAAAACAGCTCAGCCTACCCAGGGGACAGAGATTCTCCTTCTGCATTGTCTGTCCATGTAGGTTTCTATTCCTTCCTGATGCAATGTGAAATACTGGAAAAAGAATAAGATCTATGGTCAGAAAACTGGTTTCAAGTTCCAAATCTTTCATTTAATTTCTAATGAATGTGTATAAATCTCTCCAATATTTTTAGTTCACCAAAATGGGGATATCTGCTCCATCTACTTTCTGACAAGGGAGTGAATATCAACTGAGTGATATTTGTAAATGTGCTTAGTCCGCTAAGTACTACATTAGTCCTAGTTATTATTTGTCCAGAATTTTGCTTGGATGCATAGCATCTACCATTCTAATATCAGCATCAGTCTTTTCTGCTATTCCTAGAGAGAATAAAAACATAAATGTAACAGAAATCTTATTTTGTCTCAAACTTACGGGAACTCACCATATTATTTACCTTATTACATAATTCTGTCCAACTGATGGTATGGAGAGAAATTCCTCTTCATGAACAGGTGGCAGATGACATAATAAACTTTGCAATGTTTGACTTAAATAAAAATTAGTAGTTTAAGTTGGTGGGGTCCTCCTCCACAGTCCTAGGTCTGTGTCTGTGTTATGTTAATTTGGTGAGTGCTATTAGCATTTACTGATTCCTGATGAGGGTGTTGGAGGTGATTGGTTTGGAGACACTTAATAAGCATTAATAGGAAACTGTTTCTTGACTAGCAGCACTATTAGTATTCCCCCATCCATTCCTTTTTCACCCATAGCACAATTGGCATAAAGATTCTTCAACAGGCTTCTCACCAAGACTAGTAAGAATAGAGCAACAGGCCGGGCGCGGTGGCTCCCTCCTGTAATCCCAGCACATTGGGAGGCTGAGGAGGGCGGATCACGAGCTCAGGAGACCGAGACCATCCTGGCTAACACAGTGAAACCCCGTCTCATCTCTCCTAAAAACACAAAAAATTAGCCGGATGTGCTGGCAGGCACCTGTAGTCCCAGCTACTTCAGAGGCTGAGACAAGAGAATGGTGTGAATCCTAGAAGCGGAGTTTGCAGTGAGTTGAGATCGTGCCACTGCACTCCAGCTTGGGTGCACGGTGAAACTCCATCTAAAAAAAAAAAAAAAAAAAAAAGAAAGAAAGAAAGAATAATTAACTCTGCATTGTGGTACCTTGTAAAAAGATAATGTCCCCAGATCAGTGAAGGACTCTTTCTATAGGCAAGCACAGAAAATGTCACCTTGTGGTATCAGAGACTTCCTTGAAATTACATTAAATCAGATTTAATTTTCACATATTTTAGCTGCTAATACTGAAATAGAGATGAAGAGATGATTGAGATGTTTAGTGCAGATTTTTTTCTAAGGCACAGAGCTTTTAAAAAAATTATTCAATTTTCCAAATTGCACCCTGCCATTAAGAAATCCTTCCAGGATATGAAGATTGAGTTTTAGAGAATACTTAAAACCCAAAACAAATAAATCAAGACAGCTCATAAGAATTTCGTATGTCAGTGTAATTTACAAAGATAGATACTGCACTTTTTTCCTGAATGGCAACAGAATGGGAATTGCATTGAAAATTCTCCATCTACAATTCCCGAACCATGGACTTGGGAACATAGTGATAAAGTTCATTTTTTAATGACATCTTAATGAAACTTATTCATATTTGGATGGTCAGGAGCAACCAGAAAAATCAACTCCTTGTGTATTTATGTCTCACTCAGTGCCCCTTCTCCTCCTCACTCCCTGCTTGAGAACTTCTGTCTTTATCCAGGTGTCTCAAGCAAGTTTTGGAAATTCAGTATTCCTTCAACCACTGATTATTGATGGGACCTTACGAAATGTCAAAGAGCATTTATTTTATGAAAGTAAGAATAACAGTAAAGAGTAGAACAATTTAGTCAACGTGTGTATACTCAGACACTATTATAATATTTAAGTTTCATTGATAAAAAGCCCTGCTAGAGGGGACAATATTCTTGTGGACATCAATTTTTAAAAGAATTTGAAATGCCATGATGAATCACTGTGGTTGGTGAGACAAAGGGGAGCGACTTGCATAAAGAAACAAGATGAACTGGTCAGGCGCAGTGGCTCAAGCCTGTAATCCCAGCACTCTGGAAGGCAGAGGCGGGCAGATCACCAGAGGTCGGGAGTTTGAGACCAGCCTGACCAACATGGAGAAAACCTGTCTCTAGTAAAAAAAATAAAATAAATAAATAAATAAATAAATAGCCAGGTGTGGTGGTGCATGCCTGTAATCCCAGCCTCTTGGGAGACTGAGGCAGAAGAATCGCTTGAACCTGGGAGGCACTCCAGCCTAGGCACCAAGAACAAAACTCCATCCAAAAAACGAAGAAAGAAAGAAACAAGATGAGAGAGAAGAGGACCAAATTTCACTTGCATATTTGAGGCCACTTGAGGGATATAAGAATAGAGTTGAAGCTTAGATAAGAAAGTCAATATCTTAATAAAGATTGCACTATGCCCATGCTACTCCTAGTAACCCATGACAGGATTATCTTGTCAATTTATTTATATTATAATTAAACACATAGATATGTAGATAGATAGATAGATAGATAATAGATATGGAAATACTGATACATAACGAAGTAAAAACAGCACTCTATTGTGAAGTACCATATAGTTTGGTATTTCCATTTTAGGTCAAAGGTTATGCATAACTTTTCATAGTGGATTAAAAGAAGTTTATTTCCTGGTGGGATGAATTTGAATTTGGTAAATTTTTATGGCGACTCCTGGTGGCATGTCTCTCCTTTCATCTTGCCATGTCCAAGGAAGAATAATAAAAATGAAATTTTATTTCTGTTGTTATCACCTAATACATACTGCGAGCTTGCTGGTAGAGGCCATCACATGCATTGTTTCATTTTATCCTCATAGTACCCTTGTGAGGTGGGAATTATCTCTTTCCTCCACCTTATGAATGAGTAAATAGTTCAGACATAATAAATAATTCACTCCGAGAAAGTGTTAGACTTTCAATTTGAACTAAAGTTTATCTACTAAGACTTATGCTTCTTTCCAAAATCACATACTGATCATTTTTTATTCATTTAACTGGGATTTATTAAATTAGGTGTTGTAGGGAAAATTATATGGTCATAGTTAATTGCATGGGCTCCAGAGTCAGACAGTCTGAGCTAAAATTCTAGCTTCGTCATTTGGAAGCTTGTTAGCCTTGGGGAAGTTACTTATCTTCTCTAAACATTAATTGCCTCATCTATAAAATATGAATTTTAAAATGGTGTCTATTTCAGAGAATTTGTTAGATAATTAAAGAAGATATTGCATACTAAATACTTAGCTCAGTGCCTAAATCATAGTAAACGTTCAGTAAATGATAGTTGCTCTAATTGTGATAAATATACCAGGGCCTCTGCCCTCAAGAACCATTGATTTAAGAAGAAAAGATTTGATATGCACCAAGTGACTGCAATACATAATTCAAAATGACATTGTGAGAGGTGAAAGGACAAGTGATAAGTTTGGTCTAGTGAGATCATAGGCGTCATTGTCGGGGAGGACACATTTTATTAGGGCCTTGAGGAATTGGCTTATGCAGATTCAGCAGAAGGGCATCCCATGGAGGGGCATGAACAAAATTGGAGCCAGTAAAATACAAGCCTTGGTTGATAAACAAAGAGAACTGAGACTGACTCGAGCGTGGGCTCTATGTAGGAGCTCAGTGGGAGACAAAACTAGGAAAATACATCGGAGGCTGCAATGCAAAGCTAAGAAATCTGGTCTTTATTAGGGGATAACCTAGAAGACTTTTAACAGGGGAGTTAGAGGAATTTCCCTGACCTCTTAAATAAGATGCAGATGTAAAATGTAGTAATAACTGAGAATATAAAATACAGTAAACAGATCGGCCAATTAAGGAGACTATATGGAAGTCAAAATGAGCAATAATGAGACTTAAGCAAAATAGAGCAGTGGAGAGTTATTGCAGAGAAACAAACTGTCTCTGAGGGGGATAAACACATAAAATGGATGGTAGTTGTCAAACTGGGCACAAGAGACAAGGGAGAGGAAGTAATTTAAAAAAAGACTCTGAAATTTCAAGTCCGACATGAAAGGACAGTAGAGGCAGTGAAAGAGAGAGAGATCAGAACGCGGACCAGCTTTGCAGAGCAGGTGATGAGCTCTCTTGTGCACATACTGCTTTTGAAACCAGACGGCTATATGGAGATGCTGACAGGTGTTGAAAGATAAACCTTCGATAAATTCAATTTAACAGAGTTTAATTGAGCAAAGTACGATTCACAAATCAAGTAGCTTCCAGAGCCAGCCTAAGCTCAGAGAGGCTCCAGAGCAGCCATGCAGTGGAAAAAGGTTAATGGACAGATAAAGAAAGTGAGGCACAGAAAACGGAAAGGTGGTGCAGAAACAGTTGTTTTGGTTACAGCTCAGCATTTGCCTTATTTGAACATGGTTTAAATAATTGGCAACTTTTAATTGGCCAAACCTTGGTGATTGGCACAAAAATAGTTTAGTCTCTTGACACACCTAGTTAGGTAGGTTTCCATTAACTATGTATGGAGAAACCTTTAGGTTGAACTTAAAATATGGAAGGAGGCAGCTTTAGGCTAAACTTAACAGAAGACAATCAGAATTGTGAGACTGCAACTCAGAAGAGATTTAAAATCATAGTGGTAACTGATTTGAGATGAATCTCCACAAGACTGAGAAGTTAAGTACCCTATAAAAAGTGCAATTGCTGAGAGAAAGAGAGGAGAGCCAGGAGCACGGCATGCAGAGAGGGGATAGAGTCACAGAAAATACAAAGAATAACAAGAACAATGTGAAAGTATTCTCAAAGCCAGTAAATAAGTAGTAAATAAAATAGATGGTCATCAGTGCAAAATTGTGCAGTGAAGCCAATGCTACAAATTAATAAAAGACCAATATTAACAATGGAAAATAAGAACTCATTGGTGGAGCCACTTTGGAAAATACTTTTGGTAGCTTCTCATAATTTTAAACATATAGATACCATATGAGTCAGCATTATTCTCATAGATATCTACTCACAGAGAAGAAACATATTGTCCACACAAACTGTGCATAAATGCTCAGAGTGGCATTATTCATGATAGCCCCAAAATGGAAATAACCCAAATATCCAACAATTGAAATGGATAAACAAAATGTAGTATATCCAACGATAAAATATTATTCAGCAGTAAAAAGGAACAAAGCACTGATATTTGCTACAGCATGGATAAACTTTGAAAACACTATGTTAAGTGAAAGAAGGCAGTCAGAAAAGGCTACAGATTGTATGATTCCATCTATATGAAATGTCCAGAATAAGCAATTCTATTGAGATAGTAAATTAGTGTTTGCCTAGGTACAGAGGAAACTGAGAAGAATGAGTAGTGACTGCTAATTGGCATTTGGCTTTTTTTTTTTTTTTGAGTGATGAAAATATTCTAAAATTAGATAGTGGTGATGACTGTACGATTATGTAGATATACTAAAGCTATTGAATTGTATACTTAAATTTGCTGAATTCTATAGTGTACAAATCAAATCTCAATAAATCCATTAAAAAAGAAAAAAGAAAAAACAACGGAAAAAGTAAAATTGTTAGTGGGTAAAAAGATGGTAGCACAGAGAATTTTTACAGCAGTGAAAATACCCTGGAAGGTGCAATAATGGTGGATATAATGGTGTCATTTTACATTGTCCAAACCCATAGAATGTACAACACCAAGAGCAATCCCTAGTGTAAACTATGGATGCTGGGTGATGATGATGCATCAGTGTAGGCTCATTGGTTGAAAGAAATGAACCACTCTGGTGTGGGATGTTGACAGTGAGGGAGGCTGTGAATGTGTGGGGGAAGGGGGCATAGAGTCCGTTGGTAATGTTTGAAAGAGCTATTTCTGTGAAATAGTAGGATTCAAAGGAATAAAAGCTTACAATACGAACCACATTTAAGAAAATGTTCAGTAAATTACAGCCAGGACGTAAGTCAAATGAAACCTTAAATAGGATACCATCTAAGATGCTGTATCATGTCTCTGCAAATGAAATTCTGACAATCCATTCATGTTTTACCCCAAGGAGAAGATGAAAGAAAGGTGGTTGTGTGGCTCCAAATGCTAAACTTATTTTCCGCTGACTTAAACTCCTTCTGCATAACAACTCACTGATGTGTTTAGAGACGTCTAAGGTTTACTCATGAGTCAAACACTTTCGTTATTTACTATGAACATCTTGCACCATATGCCTTCCAACACTCAGAATGACCCAGTAGGGCCTTCATCATAGATTTGCTTGTCTATCATACAGTGAAGCCATTGAGAGAAGAGCCTGGTGGTCTACACGATAACTGCCTTGACTCGCCTGGTGGTCTTACTGTGGTGGTAACACCCAGGGCACCCACTGGGGGGTATATCACCCCTGTGTGTTATGTGGGCTGCTCTCAGGTGTGGCACAACTGATCAGCATCCTGGGGCATTTGGCTGAACCTGGTGCTCTAGGCACTAAAATGACATCAAGAGTCATCATAAAAGAATTAATATGTCTTAATACAAAAGCAATAGCAATAGTAATTGAATAATTTGTGTACCTGGCCCAAAATTTTAAGGAATGAATATTAAGATTAAATAGGGTTGTGACATTGAAATAAACATACATACTTTGAGCAATAGAAATCCTAAAAATTAGCAAAACTGTTTCAAAGCATTAGTATAGGCCCTAATGAAAAAGTGATTTCTCTTTCAAATATCATGTTTTTGGTTCTTCCAATATGAATAAGTAAATAAAAGGGAATAAATGATAAGTATTTTTATTTGTAAATAAACAAATAAAATATTTTATTGTTAAATTCCTTAAATCCAAATCATTTTGACTTGCAAAAAAAATGGCTTAGGATATTATTTGCTTCACAACTGATTAGTAACCCAAAATAATTAATGGTTGAAGAAAACCCCACCCTCGGCAGATTTTATGAGATAAATTCATGCTTCTGACATTATAGGACATGTACTCAACACCTCAGAAAATTTCCCTCCAGGCCCAATCTCCTTTTACCTTCCCACACTAGCATTTTGTCCATTACTCAAGGAAAACAGAAAGGATTTTTGATGGATAGTTAATGGCTAAATACCATTTATTTCCAATCCTCTGAGTCATCTCATTAACGTAATAAGATTGAGACATTACAGCTTCAGAGCTTACATTACCTAAGATTCTGAGACTGATGTGCCAAAGAGAGCCCTTCAGAACAAAATGCACAGAGCAGGAGCACACTGCAATTCATCACTTCAGTGGACTGAAAATTGATTCCATTCAACAAATTTGTATTGAGTGCCTACTATGTGCCAGACAGAGGGCTCATTGTTCTAAATAGCACTGTTCTAAACATAGTTACTCTATTCAAGAAGGCATTAATATAGTAGAGTGGGTTAGATTTTAAAAATTAATAAATTTAGTATTAGGTAACCCAAATACTAATAGGGCATTAAAAGAAAATGTAATAAAGTTTAAAATAATACCTGTATTAGTCCGTTCTCACATTGTTAATAAAGATAAAAATTCCTGAGACTGGGTAATTTATAAAGGAAAGAGATTCAATTGACTCACAGTTCAGCATGGCTTGGAAGGCCTCAAAAACTTACAATCATGGTGGAAGGGGCAGCAAACACATCCTTCTTCACATGGTGGCAGGAAGGAGAAGTGCCAAGCCAAAGGGGAAAAGCTCCTTATAAAACCATCAGATCTCATGAGAACTCATTCATTATCACAAGAATAGCAGCATGGGGGTAACTGCCCCATGATTCAATTACCTCCCATCAGGTCCTTTCCATGACACATGGGGGTTATGAGAACTACAATTCAAGATGAGATTTGGGTGGGGACACAGTCAAACCACATCAGAACCCTATTTGGAAGATTAGAAAAACTTCCAATTAGAAATATATCTTTGATATAATGATAGAATAATTTTTTTAATGCTTACGTGACAAGCATGTCACATCTATTTTCTCATTTAGTCACAGAAATAACACTAATATAGGTAGGAATATTTCCATTTTTATAGATGAGAAAACAAGTTACAAGAGAATAATGAATTTCTCACGTTCATGCACAGTCAATAAATAAGTAGAACCTGGATTCAAACCCAAATCCGTCTAGCTCCAAAAGTATAAACCAGGTCATTTAAAAGCCATTAGGCTTTTAAAACACAGAAAATTTGTACAAGCAGAATGGGTGCCAAAATTTCTCATAATTAGAGGGTTAAGGTGAAAAGATATCTACATAAAAGACTATGGGGATGTTGATGGATTGTCAAAAATACACTGCATGTAAGCACAGTAGGGAAGAAAATAAGGGTACATGCACTGGACTGAATGTTTGTGTTCCCCTAACATTCCTGTGTTGAAACTCTAATCCCCAAGTGATATTATTGGAGATGAAGACTTTGGAGATGATTAGGTCAAGAAGGTAGAGCCTTCATGAATGGGATTAGTGCCCTTATAACAAGAGGCTAGAGACCTAGTTCTCTTTACTCCACGTAATGACACAGCAAGAAGACAGTTGTCTATAAACCAGAACCACCACCCTCACTAAGAACCCAACCTTGCTGACAACTTGATCTCAGACTTCCAACAAACTCTAAAACTGTGAGAAATAGACGTTTGTTGTTAAAACCACCCAGTTTATGGTATTTTGTTATAGCAACCCAGGCTGACTAAGACAGTGCACAACTAGAAAGGAGAAATTTAAGAACCAGTCAAGAAATTTGTACCTTTCTGGTTTAAAAAAAAAAATTGAAAGCCGCTGGGAACTTTTCATAAAAAGAGCAGAGCATTAAGAACCTTAATTCAAGAAGATTGTCCAGACAACAATGTGTACAAGAGATTGCGTATTGAACAATAATGGTACATACACATAAAGAACACTCATTATCAAATAAAAATGCTTAGTGCTAATTAGCAGGTTGTTTATTAGAAAGGTTGACTATGGGTAACAGGAGGGAAGGTTTGGAAGATATTTCATATAAAATAATTACTCAGGGTGGCCACTAAAAGAATGTTAAGTATTGTTTTGAGTTAAACACTGAGAAATAAGATGGCATTAAAAATATTTTTAAAATTCTGCTGCACTCACTCTGTCTTGAGCTGTTTATCCATATTGGGCTCATAAAGCCAATATCCCCCAGCCCACACAAATATTTTTCTCTTCAAGAGTTGCTGTTTTGTAGAAGGGCACAAATACTTTTCCTTCAATAGTTCCATAAATACTTTATACATTCATCCCAAATTTCAAACCTATTAAGCATTGTGCCCTCATTTATTTTCAGATCAGCACTCATAATTCATTATTCATTATATACTTTCCAAGCTAAGCACTGTACTAAGTATTGGGGATAAAAAGGAAAAAAAAAAGTAAAAAGGTTATATAGCATGCTGGGGGATGTACACATGTCAACAAATCACAACAATACGTTGTATGAAGATTGTCTAATAGAAGCATATGAAAATTACCCTACGGATATTTCAGGATGTCAGTATAGCCATCTCAAGTATTTATAACAGAGAAAATGTAATGCAAATAGTTGATTACTCAGAAGATGAGGATATGTGAAGTTAAATGATGGACAGTGAGGTGGCCCGGCATTATTCACTGCAGATAGCCTCTACCACTTCAAGACTGGAGAAACAAAGAGAGAGGTGGTTGTGGTGTGTTAAATGGTGGTCCCTAAAAATATATATTCATCTTTGGGAGGCCGAGGCAGGCAGACCACCTGAGGTTAGGAGTTCCAGACTAGTCTGACCAACATGGAGAAACCCGATCTCTACTAAAAACACAGAATTAGCTTGGCATGGTGGCATACGCCTGTCATCACAGCTACTGGGGAGGCTGAGGCAGGAGAATCACTTGAAGCCAAGAGGCAGGGGTTGCGGTGAGCTGAGATAACGCCATTGCAGTCCAGACTGGGCAACAAGAGCGAAACTCCATCTCAAAAACAACAACAACAAAAAATACACACACACACACACACACACATATATATGTGTTTCACTCAAAACAGTGTTTCACTCAAAACAATACTTAACATTCTTTTAGTGGCCACCCTGAGTAATTATTTTATATGAAATATCTTCCAAACCTTCCCTCTTGTTACCCATAGTCAATCTTTCTAATAAACAACCTGCTAATATATATGTGTGTGTATGTATATATACATATATATATATTCATATTTTAATACCTGGATCCAGTGAATATTACCTTATTTTGAAATAAAGTTCTTTGCAGGCATAATTAAATTGTCATTAAATTAAAGATTTTGAGGCTGGACATAGTGGCTCATGCCTGTAATCCCAGTACTTTGGGAGGACATGGTGGCTGGATTGATTACCTGAGCCCAGGAGTTCAAAACTACCATGGGCAACACAGCAAAACCCCATCTCTACTAAAAATACAAAAAATTCACCAGGCATGGTAGTGCAAGAGAAGTTACAAGAGAATAATGAATTTCTCATGTTGATGTACAGTTAATAAATAAATAGAACCTGGATTCAAACCCAAATCTGTCTAGCTCCAAAAGTATAAACCAGGTCATTATAATTGCCTGTAGTCCCAGCTACTTGGGAGGATCACCTGAGCCCAGGAGGTCCAGACTCCAGTGTGCTGTGATTATGCTACTGCACACCAGCCCACGCAGCAGAGTCAGACCCTGTCACAAAAAAAAAAAAGAAGAAGAAAGCAAGAAAGCTAGAAAGCAAGCAAGCAAGAAATAGAAAGATTGATTTTGAGATGAGATCATTCTAGATTACTCAGGGGGACCCTAAATCCAAAGACAATCATCCTCATAAGAGACAAAAGAGAAGACATAGACCGAGAAGAGGAGAAGGCCATGTGAAGACAGAGGTAGAGATTGGAGTGGTGTTGCCATGAGCCAAACAAAGTCTGGGTCCATCAGAAGCTGAAGAGGTAAGACGGAAGTCTCCCCTAGAATGATCGGAGGGAGTGCCCTGCTGACACCTTGACTCTTCTGGCCTCCAGAGCTAGGGGAGAATACATTTACATTAAGTCAGTAAATTTGCAGTACTCTGTTGCTGCGGCCCTAGGAAACGAATTCATTGGTGTTACCGGAGCTGGAGTTGGAACCAGAGTAAGCATATCTACTGGGAGCTAGAATTTCACAGTGGTCAGAGTTACTTCTTGAAAATCACTCAATGCAGGGAAGGAGGACAAGACCCTGGTTTCTGCTCTCCCACCCCCATTTTCTGCCAGAGTCACTCATTGGCCGATACCAGCCCTAGGTCAGCTGACACAGGAGCCTGGAGGAGTCAGTTCCCACCATGCGGAGAAGAGTCAGGGAGAATGAAGAAGTTGTCTGAGGGCCACAGGCTCAAAGGCAGCATATTATGGAGCACACTTGGTAAGCAAAGCTTGGTTATATCAGGAAATCTTCACAGAGAAGATAACATTTAAGCTTAATCTAGACGAATGAGTAGAAATTCATTAGGCAATGGAGGAAAGGCATCCAAAGGTTGGAAGAAGCACATGCAAAGTCAAGTTCATAACCCCATGGCATCTTCCTCCACTCGTGTGCTCATGGTATCTGAAACACAAACATGAGC
The DNA here is from genome assembly GCF_043159975.1 of Macaca nemestrina. Lineage (NCBI taxonomy): Eukaryota > Metazoa > Chordata > Mammalia > Primates > Cercopithecidae > Macaca > Macaca nemestrina. The sequence goes on along the minus strand of NC_092132.1, from coordinate 129,828,833 downwards.
AGGATGTAATCGCTAGGGGCAGGCACCCACTCTTCTTCAGGGTAGCAGCCTGAGTAATTGGCATAGGATCTAATCTGAAGATTTAGCCATTTTAGGTTCAGAACAAATGTAGAACATTCCACTGGGTTTCTCTGGATGAAGTGGTTGTATTAAGGGTTATGTTAAGGCTATGTCAGGTAATTGCCAATCTATAACAAAGCAGTATTATCCTTGCTATTTGGATTCTCACCTGGCATGCATAAATATCTTCAGCTCATATATGAGAAACTCCAATGGAGGTGAAGTAAAGAGGAAGAATTTCAAATCTGTTCCCTATTCCCAAAAATAGATGCTTAGTTTTAGATCAAATGATATATTCATATGTAAACATCCATTATGCAGTTGAAGTATGTTTCTGAAATTCAAAGCAAATATTGGACATGGGATAGAGGTTTGGGAGTCATTAGATTTATAATTTAAAATGTGGGATTGGATGAAAACATTGAGGTAGATGCTAGATGAGGACTGAGGACTTTAGGGAATCTCCAGTGATGGGCAGACTTCATTGCTTTTAGGAAATTCTGCTGCTATTCACTACTCATCAGTCACCTGCAGCCACCTGGACTCTCCCACTTTACCTCAGACCTGAGCCAAAGTTATCAATGGAAGCTTAATTTTAAAACATTAGATAACTTTATTGAAATACCTAATCTACCTGGTATCAGAATGGGTTAATCAGAAAATAACACTGCCAAGCCTTCAGAACATGTTAGCTCTTTTTTAAATCCACCTATTCTACCTGGACTTCAACCAGAATTAAAGAGAAAAGTTGCTCTTATTTTACTGGAATTGCACCTCCTGCAACTATAACTCCATCTTTAAAGGTTCTGCTTTTTATTTCTTGCATATTTTATCCTTCAAATTCTTGCTCAAACAAAAATATAGTGTTATTTCCTCATTTTAGCTCCCACCTTATGTAACCTCAAAAGGCGAAAGAAGACCTCATCGTAAAGTTTCTTTTCATGGGGTGTTGGTAAAAGAGGAAGAAAATGCTGCCATGTCAACTAAACAGCACTGGATGGTTACAAATGAATGCAGCCCTCCTAAAGGACAAGTTTGTATCCAGGCAGAGGATGGCAGTGCTACAGCATTGCACATAAATGAGTGATGCACTGCAGATAAAATGCAAATCAACTTGTCTTCTAGGCAGTGAGCCCGTTCAAGGAAGAAACCTTGCTCTTTACTGGAAGCACACCATCCTTCTTGTCCACACTCCCTAAGTGCCTGTCATTTATTCAAGAAAATATTACATGAAGAACTGGTCTCATTGAAAGAGTACTGTCCAGGAGGGAGGACTTTGACCTTTCAAAGCAGTCATCAACTTCCTTTGTCTAGAGATAGAATCAGCTCCCTGGATTTAGATGTAATGGGAATTATTTTTCCTTTCTTGATTCGCTTCCAAAAATGTTTATAAAACATCCCAGGTAAATTTGAGAACATCTGTGTCCATTTTCTAGCGTTTGGAATGATGATTGTAGCTTTAAGATCTATAATTCTATACTAACTATGATATTAAAGACAGAAAGGATTTTAGAGATCATCTAGTCTAATGTCATAATATATCCCTACCAGGCAATTTTCTTTGCAACATGTCTGGAAAATTCTGCTTTAAAATGTTCAAGGACAGGAAGCCTACCAGCTATTAAAGCAGATCATCTCTTTGAAAGCTCTAGTTGACCAAAAATCTCTCCTGATAGAAAACTGAAATATGTATCACCTATTTCATCCTATATGCATCACCACCACATACCCTCTACCTGGCTACACTCCATTAAATCACACCTGCTCTTCTACATGAGAGCTTTTCATGTATTTCAAGGACACTTTTGCTATCACAGACACATGGCATCCATAGTTGTACATGTAATGGGAAGAATATGCCATACCATGAAATTGACTAGTACAGTGCCTGTCCTACAATGCTGAATCCATTCAATATATGCTAGTGCTTCTGTAATAACAATCTCTGAAATTCAAGTAGGATTTTACAATATAAAGGGACCTTGAAATATTATTTTATGTAAATGACTCCACAAAATGAAAATGAGAAGGTAAGTATTATGATCTATTTTTCTTGGATAAGAATATACATACATATGTATTTTCAGAGAAAGGGTCTTGCTCTATCACCCAGGCTGGAGTGCAGTGGCATGATCATAGCTTACTACAAACTCAAATTCCTGGGCTTAAGCAATCCTCCCACCTCAGTCTCCTAAGTAGCTGGGACTACTGACACATGGCACCATGCCCAGCTAATTAATTTTTTTTTCCTAGAGATAGAGGCTAACTGTATTGCCTAGGCTGGTCTCCAACTCTTGACCTCAAGTAATCCTCCTGCCTCAGCCTTCCAAAGTGCTGAGATTACAGACATGAGCCACTGTGCCCGGCTGAGGGTATTTTCTTATTCAACAATTATCTATCACATGACTAATAAGTGACAAGCACTGTTCTAGGTATTCAAATTGACACTAAGGGAATAACATGTCTGCTTAACTTCATACAGCTTCTTAGCGGGAGATTCAGGACATCATATAGAAATCTTTGGATACAAAGTCCATCGTCTTTCTACCACATGACTTATCTCATCACTCCAGAGAGAGAGGAAGACAGAGCTCTGGGGTCCTGGGCAGTGACAGACAAATAACTCCACCTATGGGTACGTGGCATCCAGTCGGTTCATTCATGACCCACTCCTGAATAGGAATTTACAGTCAACAATTACCACATATTTGAGAAAAAAAATTTACTATAAAAGACATAAACTGAAACAAACTGAAAAAAAGCAATAGGATGGACACAGAGAGAGTATGGGGAAAACAAATTTAAAATCTATATTAATAGCCCCCCAAAATAAAATATGTTACATCCATAAAGTAAAAACAAGCAACATCCAAAAAGACTACTAAAAGAATAACAAGAGATGTTAAGAATTAAAATTTTAAAATGTAAACTTGAAGAAATCTCCCAGAAAACAGAACTAAGATATATAGAATTTGAAAAATGGAGAGAAAAGAAAAGAAAATTCAGTAACCTTTGCAGAATGTCCAAGATACAAATAGAAGAGTCACAGAAAGAGAGGAAACAGAAAGTGGTAGGTAGGAAATCACCCATGGGATATACTTGAGGGAATCTCTCAAGTTTTTAGATTGGAAGGGCTTATTTCATGCACAGCACAACAGATAAGCAGTGGCACCATTGTAGAGTTTCAGAGCACTACAGACTAAGAAAATATTCTAAAATCTTCCTAGAGAAAACTGGTTTCATACAAAGAATCAAGAACCAGATGGTGTCAGATTACCCAGTAGCAACACTGGGAGTCAGAAGATCGTGGGCCAATGCTTTCAAAAAGAGATTTGTTCCGATACAGAATTGTATTCAGCCAAACATTCGATCAGGTATGAGAGTAAGGGGGAAAAAAAAGACATTCTCAGACAATCACGTATCAGACAAAAATTTAAAAGAAACAAGAACTAGAGAGTAGGATGTATGACACAAAGGAGAAGCCCAGAGAATCACCAGGATTAGGGTAGACAGAGATACCAGCGTGGTAGCAGTGTGTGGTAGAAAGAACAGGTCAAAAAACTCTGGGGATCTTTATTTGTTAAAAAGATGATATTGTAAAATAGCTGATGGATTGGGGCGTGGTGGCTCACGCCTGTAATCCCAGGATTTTGGGAGGCCGAGACAGGTGGATTACCTGAGGTCAGGAATTCAAGACCAGCCTGGCCAACATGGCGAAACCTTGTCTCTAGTGAAAATACAAAAATTAGCCAGGAGTGGTGGTGCACACCTGTAATCCCACCTCCTTGAGAGGCTGAGGCAGGACAATGGCTTGAACCCGGCAGGCAGAGGTTGCAGTGAGCCAATATCATGCCACTGCACTCCAGCCTAGGTGACAGAGTGAGGCTCTGTCTCCCAAAAAAAAAAAAAAAAAAAAAAAAAAGACGATATAGAAAAATACCTGATGACTTTGAACACATTGAGAGAAGAGTTACACCATTAAAAGAGATTTCATTTTTAAATTAATAACCAGAATATAAAACCAATCAAATGGGAAAGGACAATTATTAATTTGGGGTTGATAAGAAAGAGAAAGCAACTATGACATACTACACGTCTCAGCTATCAGGTACATTTACAATGTGAAGATAAAATGTTTATCTCGTCCAATGATTCACAAAGTATGGTCCCTAGACCATCCAAGCAGCATCATCGACATCTCCTGAAAGTGTGGTTGAAATGCTGATTTTCTAGATTCACCTTTTTTAGTCAAAATAGGGAGTAGCCAGAAACTTGTATTTAAACAAGCTCTCAAGATGATTCTGATACATGCTAAATTTGAGAATCACTGATATAATCAAAATTACAATATCTGTATTAGACAGGGTGACACGCTGTTTGCCTGTGTGTGACTGGAATGAACAGAGGAAAAATTTAGTAACTGATGCTTAAACAAAATGAATAATTAGTAATATCAAGAAATACCATCTAAGCACGATATTTAGAGATATAGAGTAACATCCAGAAGAATTAACAACGAGTCCATCACAGCAGCCTTCAGGTGCTGGGATAGGTGAGACAGAACAGGTTGCTGCTGTAAGCTTCAGGTACAAGTCCACAGGACAGTTGTGCTCTAAACTATGTACTTATTTCAATTGATAAAAAGAAAAAGTAACTTACAGAAGGAACTGTGACCTGCTCAGTGCAGCTGACCTGATGTTCCCCAGCCCACCGAAATTAAGGCTGGTTTCCCTTTTCAAATTATAAAAAGAACATCTGATCTACTTAAAAGGCCTTGGTTAAGGACATTAAGAATATTTAAATTAAGAATTAAGAATATTTGAATTATCTTCATACATATTCATTTAAAAATCATTCTTACATCATAAACCATAGATCTCATGTTCCAAAATATTCAAATAAAAATTCATATTATTTTTAATCCTATAGGTGAGGTTTTTAATTGAATGCCAACCTTTGGGGGAGTGCGGGGGGGAAAGCATAGCTTTTATTAATAAGCATAGTATAATACGTCATATTATATATACACATACACATGCCATCATGCATCACTTAATGATAGAACTGTGTTCTGAGAAATGCATCATTAGGTGATTTTGTCATCGTACTAACATCATGTAGTGTACTTACAGAAAACTAGATGGTATAGCCTACTATACGCCTAAGCTAATAACTATGTATATACTGTGTATGCCATAGCCCATTACTCCAGTACTACAAAACTGTACAGCATGTTACTGTATTGAATACTATAGGCAATTGTAACAAAAGAGTAGGTTTTTAAGTATGTAAACATAGAAAAGGCAGAGTAAAAATGTTGTATTATAATCTTGTGGGACCACTGTCATATGTGGTCCATCAGTGACCAAAATATCATGGGGCATATGACTGTATGCATACATATACATCATACATGCTTGCACGCACACACACATATTAAAGATCTCATTTTATTCTCAAAACCATTTTAGAAAAGTGGTTACCTCCAGTTTAGGGATGAGGAAATGCTGACATGAACAAGTTATCGAAATTGTTTAACATCGCACTACCTTTCATGACCTCCTGTTAAACTATATTCAGGTTGTAATTATTTGTATTTCAACTAGTCAGGTTTTATGTAGCATCTGCAGACACATAATTGTAAAAGACAGCGGTCTCAATCTTTCTACATTGATGTGAGGAGCTCAGTAAAATAAAATGAGCATGTGGCTCTGCAATTTTCTCTTTAACAAACAAAATAAGCTATTGATCATCAAAATGTCGAAGTCAGTTTACTAGTCAGTGGAAATATCTTCTTTAATAAAAAGTCAGAAGCAACTCTAAACATAAAAAGCAAATGAGGAAAAATTGAATTCTTCAATCTTATTTTCCTTTTCAGAACTCTGCTGCAGGTGCCTCCTGGCAGGGTGAACACAGCCCTCTCTGACTCAGTATTAAACCTCCCTCCAGAGCCTGCCTTGTTTCCTTCCTGTCTTTTTTGGCATACCTGCCTGACTCTAAATAATACAACGTGATTAAGGATCAGCCCTGATTGTGAGAATTGACTGACCAGAACAGCCCAGGAGATTGTGTAGACACTCAAGCTGACTGCTGGACTTTTCTCTTTTTAGAATAAGTATCACTGGAATCATTTACATTCTGCACACACTCAAATCTTTATCCTGGACCTCAATATCGTGTATTTCCTGAGACAAGGAGCCTAAGGCCGTAACTTTTGAGACAATCTTACATTCCCAGGGTGAGCAGCTTCCTAACGAATGCTTGTGGGTCTCTGACTTCTACCCCCTGGCCTCCTTTGCTGCTTCTACCTGACTCCCCATTCTGAGTGCAGAGCTTTCTTTTGTCCTGGACAGCCACCCTCAAGCTGATTTACTCCAAACTTACATCCACCCTCAAACCCTTATGCTCGGCAAATCGGGAGCAGACACTTAATTTTCCAGGTGAGCAGGACTTCACAGCAATCTCAGCAACTATTGCAAAGTGACTATTATTGATGATGAAATGGAAATAGCCTGGGTTTAAGAGTGAGACTCACCTGATGTTTTGGGACAGGCTAAAAATAAAAGTGCTTTCTCTTTATATCTGGGTGTAGCTTTGTTCTTTCTATTGAAGTGAGAGAGGAATTGCAGAATCCTGAGAGACAGGCCAGCTAAAATGTTTCACTTTCCTTTTATTACCTCGTAAATATAGTGTCAAACATTATCCAAATCATTTCCAGCTCTTTTCCTGGCTTCTGCATGAAGGAAATGTCCAGGCATTTCCCCAGAGGCCCAAGCCCCATGACCAGCTCAACTTGCTATGTGAGGAGGCAGACAGCATGGGGTCACCACTGCTGCACAGCTGTCCTGGCCTGACCTGGCATCCATTCCAATGGGGCGAGAGAGCAGAAGATTGAGTGGGAGCCATATATTCCAACTCCTTCCGTTAGTTCTTTCATGCAAGAATTATGACTACTCAGTACAAATTCCTATTTCTGTTTAAACCTTTTTAATTGTGAAATATAAAATATGATCTGCATACAGAAAAGTGCAGAAAATATAAATGTATGGTTTAATAAATTATCTTAAAGTAAACATCTCTAAAACCACCTCCAAGGACAAAAAAGAGAACATTGCTTGCACCCTGTAAGTACTCAACACACCGTTCTTCATCTAAATTCTCATCCTTATCCTGGAGGAACCCTGACCTGAATTTGATGGTAATCATCTTGTTTTCCATGATAGTTTTAATATTTATGTATGAATATTTAATAATATAGTATGGCATTGTCTATTTTTGACTCTTATGCAAATGGAATTATACATAATTCTGTATAATTATACAGAAATATTATACAGAAGTCTGCATTTTGGTTTGTGGGTTTTTTTGCTTGTTATCATATTTTTGCGATTCCTTCACATACTTGTGTAATGAATGGTTAGCAGACATTCATTCATTTTCATCAGCATAGAGCAAACATTTCCTTATATGAAATATTAAAGCATGCCCCTTCATGTTGATGAATATTTGTTGTTGCTTTTTACTAAGTTAGGTCATTATGAATAACGCTTCTGAGAATATTTTCATACATACCTCAGGTCACTCTTAACATCATTAAGGGACACATAAAAAATGAGTAAGTCTGAATCCAAAGCTAAAAGTGACATTTAAAAGGGAATTTGTAGACACGCCTTTTTCTCTCGTTTCAGATGTATCATTGATCCTGAAGAGAAATATGCAGGTCTTCATTGCCCAACTATTCTATTTACCCCATCTGCTTTCTGTGAGCTGGAAAAATATTTTTATGACAGGGTCAGAGAAATCTGGGGTCCTAAAAGCCTTATTTCCTCATAAGTGGGTTCTGGAACCTTTCCTGTAAAGTTCAAAAGGGAATACATTATTGTTATTAAGCATCAATTATATTATGCACAAGAATTTTGCCATCCATGTAGTTAACTATCTTATTTAAGCATTTCAAAAACTTGGTGAAATAAGTACCCACATGTTCTATTTTACTATTTTGTATCTCCCAGAGTTGTTTTGGGTACTAAATGAAATAATGTATGCAAGTGCTTGCACAAAGTTGAAATCCAGCCCATATTCATTACATTGATATTGCCTCATCACAGTCCGTACATTTTAAAAAATATTTTTGATACTAAGTATATTTTATGCATATCTGATTAAATCAGCACACTGATTTTGTTATGATATTTATGTCTGATCCCCTTGTTTTGATTCATTTCAATTTAAAGTATGGGAAGAAGACAATAGGAAGCACAATGAACATTAAGAACTAAATTGAGTTTCCACTCAAACTTAGTAACTGTCTTTAAAATGTCTTCAGTCCTCTGAAGACATAGTGAAAACACAGTGAAATTTGGAATCCAGATTTTTAAGTGGCCTTTATTTAAATAAACCCCATGTCCTTAGAAAAATACTGTATAGAGATGGCTGTTGCATTGGATCTTCATTTAGATCACTCAAAAAATAAAAATAAATAAATAAAGAGAAAGATGTGAGAATTTTTGTGGCTACACTTAACGTCTATTCCTGCTTCATGTTTCAGGTTTGGGGCTTTAGCACTTTATTTCACTTTGGCAACAAAGTAAGGAATATTCCACCACCCTGGTTTACAAAGCTGGTTTTGCCACAATATTCAGGAAGAGGCGCTCGGTCACTTTGATTCCACTACTTAGAAAAAAAAAAAAAGGAGCAGTCCCAGAAGAGGAATGAGAGGAGCACAGTGGCTGAGAAATAATTAGAGAGTAGCTTTTCTTCCCCCACCCAGCCTGGCTGCTTCCCACATTCTCTGCTTCAATCTTTTGATGGCCAGCAAGATAATACATCTTGTTAACCAGCTGAAGACTCCTTGGGTATCACGGCTGATAACTCAAAGTCAGAGAAAAAAAGGACATGAGGGCCATTGTTCAGGGAAAGTATTTAATGAGTGCAAACCCTATATAATGCATCATATAAAACAGAAGATCAGCAAGCATGATTCACTTGTCAAGTCCTCAAGTTATTGCATGGATTTCACCTTTGCCACTCAGCATTAGAGATAATGCATAATACTGTTTTAAAAAAGAAGATTGAGAACATCTATCTCCCAGTAACTCATACCTCCTCTGGTACTGCAGTTTCTAAAATCTGATTTTCCTTGGGTTTTTTTTTTTTCTGTGCAAATTTAATGCCTTGAAGCCAATCCCCTGAGCAGTTATGTCAGAATCTTTAGCTCATGTCTGTCTGGAAGACTGATTCCTGAGGGTTCTTTGATGTCATGTGCTGGGAGATGATAGCATGCAGGAGAGCCAGGAGCCAGGAGGGGCAGAGGTGATGGTGTTCAGAAGCTAAGAAGAAAAGAGCATGTCAGCAGAATCTAACATGAAGTTACAGCCATTTTCACTTGGCTATGTACCAAGCCAATTCTCTAATTATCAATGCAACTCCATTTCCCAACCCTGGAATTAGACACTATACAATATAATCCCTGGCAAAGACTTGTCTGTGGCAGCAGTGGCTGTGAAGTAATGGGGTTGAGCAAATTGTAGGGCTTATGTAATATGTCTTATTTCTTTCTGGCTGCAGTCAGTCCTCCTGCCTGTGATTAAGTCATCCACAGTATCCCTGAAGACTGGCTAGAGGATTTTACTCAATTCCCAAAAATTCACTAAGAAAATTGTGAATATCTAAGCTTTAAGAGGAATTTAACTATGATATCATTGAAATTTGTTTTCCAAGTTGAAGATTCAAATATTCATAGCAGAATCCTACCTTCATTTTATGAATATGCAGTGTATCTTTTCTCTATAGGTCCAGAAACCAGAATGCACCTATTTCAAGGGGAAAAGGCAATACCCAAGAAAAAATAACCATTGGAAAATAGCTGAGCAATATTGGGGAAACCAAGTCTTCCATACTGTCAGACACCAAGCATTTTTAGCGCTGCAACAATGAGTCTAGAGACCAAAATACACCACTGTCTTCTGAGAAACCAGACATTCATGAATTATCACCCATCTTGAGGTTAGAAACAATGTCATTAGCAATAGCTGCAATTACTTAAGTACGTACTATTTCCAAAAAACAAACAAACAAACAAAAGTACCAGGAATTTACATGCCCAACAGTTAAGCCTCTCCACAAGTTTGCAGGGTTTCCATTATTATACCCATTTTACGAATGAGCAAACTGAGGTCCATAGATGTTAAAAACCTTACATGAGATCACATAACTGATAAGTGGTGGAACTGGTATTGAAATCAATTTCTGCCTCACTCCAAATCCTATTCTATTTATGTTCATTATGCTATGTACACTTCTTTTTCTGAAAGAGAATTAATTCATTTACTCCTTCACTCAAAAATTACTAAATAGCTGGACGTACTAGCTCACACCTATAATCTCAGCACTTTGAGAGTCCGAGGAGGGTGAATCACTGGAGGTCAGGAGTTCGAGAACAGCCAGGCCAACATGGTGAAACCCCATCTCCACTAAAAATACAAAAATTAGCCAGGCATGTTGGTGCACGTCTGTAATCCCAGCTACTCAGCTGGCTGAGGCAGGAGAATCATTTGAACCTGGGAGGTGGAGGCTGCAGTGAGTTGAGATCACATCACTGCACTCCACCTGGGTGAAAGAGCAAGATTCCATTTCAAAATAATAATAATAACAATAATAATAATAATCAATACCTAATATCTATCAGACACTGTTCTAAGTGCTAGGATTACAGCAGTTGTGAAACAAAGTTCCTACCCACATGGATCTGACCTCCTAGTAATCATTAATCTACAAAGAAATGTATGGTAGGACTGGGGATGAGACTAAAGGCCCACTACTTCAAATAAGGTAGTCCGGAAAAGTCTCTCCAAGGACATGACACTGAGCTGGGTACATGGATAAGGAGGGAGCAGGGCAGGTGAATATCTGGGAGAAGAACTTTCCAGACAAGGGAGAAAGGATGTACAAACGTCTTGAGACAGAAGCACACTTCCTACAATGAAGGAACAGCAAGGCTGTAAATGCTGGAGCCAAGTGAGTAAGGGGAGAGTGGTAGAAAATGGAGAGAAAAGGAGGCATCAGGGGACCAACCTTGCAGGTTCTTGCTGGCTTCTTCTTTTTATGTTTAATGGGAAGCAACTGGAGGGTTGAAAACACAGGGACAGCTGTGATCTTACTCTATTTAAAAAGGATTACCTTGGCGGTTGTGAGAAGAATTGGCTTTGGGGGTATAGGTTAAGAAAGGAGGCAAGGAGAGGCATTAAGGGGCTGTCTCAGTAGTACAGGGGAGTTATGATGTTTAAGAACTGGAAACAGATGTGAGATAAAGAGAACTGTCAAGAAAGACTCCAGAGTTGGTGGCCTGAGCAACTGGACAGCCAAAGCAGTCTTGAAAAAGAACAAAGTTGGAAAACTCACACTTTCTGACTTCAAAACTTATTACAAAACTATGATAATCAAAACATTGTGGTACTGGCATAAAGATAGACATATAGACTAATAGAATAAAATTGAGAATATAGAAATAAACTCATACATCTATTAATATGACCAACTGATTTTTGTCAAGGGTGCCAAGTTCATTCAATGAGGAAAGAATAGTCTCTAAATGGTGCTGGGACAACTGGATAGTCACATAAAAAAGAATGAATTTGGTCCCTTATCTAGCACCACATACAAAAATTATCTCAGAATGAAACAACCTCATGTAAGAGCCAAAACTGTAAAATTTTTAGAAGAGTGCATAGGATAAATCTTCATAGCCTTGAATTTGATAATTGATTCTCAAGTATGACAACAGAAGCACAAACAACAAAAGAAAAAAAGAACAGATGAGACTTCATCAAAGTGAAAATCTTTTCACGTCAAAAATCTTTATCATTGAAAAGACAACATATAGAATGGTAGAAAAGATTTGCAACTCATATAACTGACAAGAAGCGAGTATCTAGAACATGGAAAGAATTTAAAGTGAAAAGACAACTCACAGAATAAGAGAGAGTATTTGGAAATCATATAGCTGCTAAGGGTCTAATATCTAGAACATATAAAGAATTCTTACAACTTCACAAGTAAAAGATAAACAATTGAATTTTTTAAATGGACAAAGAACTTGAATAGACATTTCTCCAAATAGCCAACAAGTACATGAAAAGATGATCAACATAATTAGTCATTAGGGAAATGAAAATCAAAATCACATTAAGGTTCCACTTCACATCCACTAGGATGTCTGTAATCCAATAAACAAAAATAACAAGTGTTATCCAGGATGTGGAGAAATTGGAGTTCTCCTATATTGCTGGTGAGAAAGCAAAATGGTTCATCCACTGTATAAAACAGTTTGGTTGTTCCTGAAAATATTAGACATGGAAGTACCATATGACCCCACAATTCTGCTCCTAGGTAGACACCCCAAATAACTGAAAACAGGTACTTAAATACATGTACACCCATGTTTATAGCAGCACTATTCGCGATAGCCATAAGGTTGAAACAGTCCAAATGCCCATGACCAATGAATGGGTAAACAAATTATGATATATACATACAGTGGATTATTCTTCACTCATAAAAAGGAATTAAGTACTGATACTGGCTACAATGTAGGTGAGACTCCAAAACACTGTGCTAAGTGAAAGAAGCCGTATACAAAAGGTCACATGTTATATGATTCCATCTGTATTAAATACCCGTAATAGATAAATGCACAGAGATAGGATGCAGATTAGTGCTTGTGAGGCATGGGGAGGAGCAGGGAATGGGGAGAAACTGGTAAATGGGTAAAAAGGAAAACATGCTATGAAATTAAATAGAAGTGGTGGTTGCATTGTGAATATACTAAATGCCACTGAAAATGGTGAATTTTATGTTATTTGAATTTCACCTCAATACATTATTAAAATACAAGTTTTTTAAAATCTAGGAACAGTCAGGCTCCAGGGCCCACACTGTTAACTATAATGCTGTAGTGATAGTGGCAGTTGTGCTGCAGGATTGGCTTTCCACGAGCAGGTCTTAGTGTGCTGCTGGTTTTCTTGCAGCTGTCCTCAGATCGTGCCTGGTTACTGGCTTCCTAATCAAGGCATGAGGGCTTCTGATATGCATGGAGTGTTTTAAATATTAAAGGATTAATGAAGTAAGGTATTCAACTAAAGTGAATTAGCATTGATTCATGCAAGTTAAATATCTGTCTCTTAATGGAAGCTTAGAGCTTCAAACTTGATCAATGAGATTGAGAACTGACAATTAAATCCACTCAATAAACACTCACCACCTGCCATTACCTTTTATTCGGTCCTTGCTTCTCACCAACTCCTCTTCCTTTTCTGTCTGAAAACCACGACTGTTGAGAGTTTGTGTCTACCTTTCCAAACCAAAGTGAAAGAGAGACATTCTATGGAAAATACCTTGTCTACTTAGAAAATGAAACCTAGTTCACCTGTTTTCAACACTATACCCTGCACCAAAGACAACTGATATGAGGCAGCCACAAACAGCAGGGAAGGCTCTGGCATTGCACACCTCCTTTGTATAAATGCTAGAATAAGCCAGGTGTAGTGGTACATACTTGTAATCCCAGCTACTTGCAAAGCTGAGGTGGGAGGATCACTTGAGCCCAGGAGTTCGAGGCTACAGTGAGCTATGGTAGGGCCACTGCACTCCAGCCTGAGTGACAGAGTGAGACTCTGTCTCTAAAAATAAAGAATAAAAATGACAAGATAGTCTTATTTTGGGTAGACTTCTTGGTGACTCACCAAATTCATAGCACCAATGTTTTTATTTTCACAAGGCTGCATTCCTCAGTTCATTCAATAGATGTTTACTGAGCATCTATCAAATGCCAGGCACTTCTGAGTAATGGCAACACAATGGCAATGAGGCATAGGCTTTGCTCTTGGAAAAAAAATATTCAAATTAGTAATGATTGTGCAATGAATAAAATTATAGGTATTTACTTAGGATGCTATGGTAACATAATGCCTTGGCTAGATTGTTACAAACATCTTTATAGAAACATTGGTGCTCATTTTGAATAAAAAAGATATATGGATATGTATTCTCAGCCAAGTAAAATTATATCTCAGGACCTTAGTTTTATCATATGTAAAATAGGTTTAAAAATATTGTCTCTTCATCATCAGAATCTTTACAAAGCTAAAATTTAAAGAAGACATAGGGAAATGAAAGATCTTTGTAAATTATAAAGTTATCTGCCAGAACAGAGTTAAATAACATGGTGATTTTTCTAATGCTTGACTCTGAAACAAATTTTGCACTTTTGACATTCTCATAGGAGATGCTTATATTTTCCCCTAAATGAAAATTCCCATATCGGACACTGCAGCTATAGCTAAGCCAGCTCTCTTATAGTTGCAAGTGTGCTGGAGACCCTGTTGAGTAGCACTTAACACTCTTAATGCACATAGCCTGTGAAGGAATTGTTCCCAGATGTCTCTTTAGTGCTATCCAAACTACCACCATCCCACCCCTGGCTCCCACAAGCTCTTAATCCTCTCTCTCTCTCTGTCTCTCTCTCTGTCTCTCTCTCTGTTTCTGTCTCTCTGTCTCTGTCTCTCTCTCTCTGTCTCTCTGTCTCTCTGTCTCTCTCTCTCTCTCTCTCTCTCTCTCTCACACACACACACACACAACCATGCAAACACACAAACAATTCCTGTCAAACAATCCCTGTCTAGTCTTCTTCACTCTTTGTAGAGGTCATCCTTTTAAGAGGCAAAAATGACCTGACAAAAAAGTAACTAAAGAGAATACTTCCCTAAAAGCCCATTCCATTAGCCTCCCTCACTTCCTTAAGCTCCTACCCGTGTGTTGAATCATATTTAATTCTCCAGCTTCCATGAAACCTCTCTTGATTATTCCAACACATATTGACCTCTCCTTTCTTTGAATCCTGGTGGCAGTTAAGGTCCGTAGGCCACAGCCCCACCAACAGTGGGACTTCCCCTCGATAACGTCCACACCACATTCTTTTGCACACGATTGTTCTTGGGTGACTCTTCATCTGTAAAATCATCACCTGTAAATAAAATCCTTACTTTGCAGAAAACTCTCAAAACTAAAGAAAATAAAGTGCTTTAAAAATAAATATTACAGCATCTGCTACACAGAAGGTGCTAAATAAATAAGGCCTCTTGCTTCCCTCTCTTTTGTATGTCCAGCAATCAGCACAGTTCTAGGGTAAATAGTAAATGTGTCAATAAATAGAATAAATAGGTATCGATTTGCTCTATCATATTGTGTGCCACTCTTTTCTCTTCCCTTTGGAATTATAGAATTTTTTAAAGCTATAGTGAAAGAACTCAGTGTTCTTTATGCTCCTCCCCTTGATTAATTTCCTCTCAACTCTTGTCCTGCCTAATTACATACAGTCTCTTTAGGCCCTTCTCCAGTTACTAGCTGATTCAAAGGCGTGTTTGTTTGTGGATTTCATTTAAATTTCTACTTTACAGGCTAATTGCTGATGATGTTATGAAAGTAAACAGTTCAGGAAAGCTGCCAATGTGTGTCCTATGAATTCATCACTGGTGAAAGCCCTTATTCTGCCAAGCCTGTGCAGAATGTATAAAATATTCAGAATGGAAGGCACTCATGTAGCAGAAAATATCCCAGCAGATCTGCAGCTCAGCATAGAACAGCGGGCAATGACTTAGAGCCCAGAAGAGTTTATCACGCAAGCCTAGTATTTCTATTTATGGTGAAAAAGGAGACAAAACTTGGCTTTCTTAGAGCGTGACCTGAAATCTAGGAACTATGAGAAGTCCGGTGAGTGGATGGGAGTCTCTTGCTCACTAATGTGGCAAGAGAATATAAAACACACTGCACCCCTGTATCTCTGTTGTCAAAGGCAAGGAAGTCAGTTACCCTGCCTCACCTCCAATCTCTGATAGCCACGCATGACAACCAGCCATTCTATTGGTCTGCATGTCAAATGACCATACCATATAGATCACAGGCTTTATGCACCAGAGGATTCACTAGCAGGCTCTCCTTTAAGTCCATTCTCTTCAGGAATGCGGTATTGACTACTCAGAGACTGGCTCTTTTGAACACTAAGGACCATTCTGAAGGTCTTATGTGAGTGAGTGGTAAAGGTGTTGGCAATCACACTGCATAAAGTCAACCAACATAGTTCATTAAGCCCTTGTGAGTTGTCATTTCTGCAGGACTGGAAAGCCTTCCAATCTTTGACACTGCAACTCCTTTCTGCCTGAAACACCTGAAAGTCACCCATGAAAGTGGTAGCCCTGAAAGTTGCATTCTTTAATTAAAAATAAAGATCAGATGCAATTGCACCTGGGCTAGGTGACCCAGTGACTTCTATTTATACCAGAAAAAGATCACAAGGCTCCCCCTACCTTGGCTGTGAGCCTTGTACAACTGAGAAGTCATCGTGAAAGACGACATGCATTGATTCCTTGTCTATCTCAGAGAGTGCTCATTAACTCTACCGCAACATTACTGAGTGCTGCAACAGAAAACGGACACGGGCATAGGCAAATGTGGCTTCTAGAAACAACTACTGCTATTTTCAGTGTTCTGGCTTCCCCTCCTTCGACTCTAAATTATAAGATGCACAGGACAACCAACAAATGGAATTGACTTTAAAGATTTCTGATTCAAGGAAAAAAAAGAGTCCGCATTCTCCCTACTTCTCAAATACCATTAATATAATAAAAAGAATGTAAAAAGATACTAAAATCTATACCTGTGCTTGAAAGCAGGGAAAAAAAAATGTCATTTACATACACAAAATTTTAAGACATTTCTGCAAGAAACAGTGCTGGCAAGACCAAGGTAAAGGGTCACCTGATCAGCACCCAGATCCCTGCATGAAAGGAAGAGTCCCTCTTGTGAGGCACACAGGGAGCCTGAGCGGACCACACTAACTATTAAGGTTGGACCACGGGCAATCAGTGCAGATTAAATCAAATACAACCACCGTCTCTGGAAAACACATCAGTATTGATGCCCAGAGCAATGGGCTGCACTTCCCTTCACACCTTTCTTTGGGCACCAGCTTTGGTCCAAAGAAGGACATGGGAACCCGTGAGAGAGTTGACCAATGAGAACATTCAGTCAAGTTGCAGGTAAAAAAACAATAAAGATCAAATCCATCACTTCCTTATATGCCAGCAATAACTGCATAGAATATATAATGTAAAAAAAGGCCTCATTTATAACAATAATGTAAATTCCAGCAAGTTCAAGATGTAAAGGTAAAAAAAAAACTGAAGCCTTAAAGCAAAAAATAGTCTATTAAATACATAAAATAACCTCATCTATAAACAAAACATTAGAGGAAAATAGAAACGTTCGTATAATATCATTTGTATAACATAATTTCTTCCAAAATATGACCCTAAAGGCAGTTTCTTAAAAGAAAAGGGCAATGATTTGAAAAAAGTTACAGATATATGTGTGTAAATATTAAAATATTAAATAAATAAAATTGTTACAAGTAGGTATACAAAATTTTAAATGTAACATAAAATTAAAATATTAAAATATTGGGGGAGAGAGTGAAATCTAAATGATCAATCTCTGATATATAAAAACTACTAGTGAATTAATATGAGAAAAATAAAGTCTTGATGCCTTCAAAAGAAAACACTAGTAACTGTGAAATACAGTAATAAAATGTTTACACATACTACAAGCTAATATGAAACCTCATTTTTGAAAATATCAGATTACATTAAAATATAATTCATTGACAAGAGTCAGAAAATGAGCCCTGCCATGCACTGCCTGTGATAATTTCAGTTGTTACAATCTTTATTAGCATTACACAAAGGTGTGTCTCAAAAATCTTTAAAATAAGCTTCTCATTTATGCAGTATCCCATGTCTAGAAAATAATTTTGATATAATAATTATAAATATAGCCAAAGATGTCACTTAGAAAATATCAATTACAGTACTGTTTTAAATTGCAATAGAATTAGTCATAGTTCAGCTTTGGGGACTGGTAACATTTTTGATACAAATCAAAAAGTTATATGTAGTCATTAAAAAGTATGTGATAGACATATGCTTAATAAAAACATATTTTATGATAAAACAGTATGTTTAAAACGGTGTGTAGGTTTTAATTTAAGTCTGTTAAATATGCATTCATCCATTCAATTGCCAACTTATGGCCTCATCGAACTTACATTTTAGAGGAAAAGCATATATCTGACTACATATCTATTTGGAAGGCTAGATGTTAAAATGTTACTAGTGATTATCTCATAACTATCTCAAGCTGAAAGACGGTTTATCTAAGTTTCATATTTTTCTCTAGTAAATGTGTAAAAATAAAAAAGGTTATTCTGAATGGCACTCAAGAAATAATAGTGACATGATTCAATTCAGTCAAATTACCAGTTACTAAATAGATTTCTAAACACTAACATTTGAATTCAAACATGTACTTTGAAATAAGCTTCCATGTATAGTTCACAACTAAATTTATAAGTCGTTTTACATAATTATTC
Source organism: Macaca nemestrina (assembly GCF_043159975.1). NCBI lineage: Eukaryota > Metazoa > Chordata > Mammalia > Primates > Cercopithecidae > Macaca > Macaca nemestrina. The sequence continues at coordinate 129,810,292 of NC_092132.1, read as the reverse complement.
TGAGTGAATTAATACTATGATTAAAGCTTTTTCCTCTACAAACATGTGTGAATAAAAGAAGGAGAACAAATTTAAAAAGAGATGAGAAATTAAAATTAATTCTTATTGGTGAATCACTATTTTCTCCCAGCAATGTCTCTCCCTTCTCTGTAGAAAGATGCCTCAGTTCATTAAATAAATGCACACATATTCCCCACAAACTCAAGGGATATTTTTTAAGAATACATGTAAATCACACAAAAATTTTCTTCTAAAATAATGAAAACAGAATACAGTCTTCACATTTTTAAAAATGTGCAGATTCTGTGCTATTCTCACTTAGGGTATTTATTTGCGGATGCTGGAATGAAGAGAAAATTGCAAGTTTATATAAGGAGCTTTATATATAAATATTGCTTCTTCTAGATTGCCATCCCTTGCATTTTCTCCCAAGAGCCTTACAATTTTTGTATTCATTTCATTATCACTTCCAGTGCCCTTCCTTCAATGCTGTATCTTGGTTTAGTCAGAATGATTTGCAAGGAATCCCTAGCAGTGGGTTCTGGTTTTAGCCCCACCAGAACTGAATTTTCACATTTGAGCATTCATTTCACCTCTCAGAAGACAGTACGCATATATCTGAGAATTCTTAGAGTGTTATTAAGTATTATGACTCATTCCCATATTGTGCATCAGACTAATTTTTGATTCAAAAAATAAATATGAATATGGTTAGACTCTGTTTTTAAAAAATCTGTAAAAGAGAACCGTAGTCCTTCTTTTACAAACAAGGATGCTTCAAAATAGTTAATGAATATATGTATTGTATGCTTGCAAAACTATTTACACCTCTATGCAACATAAGGAATACACAGAGGCAAATTGCATTATCCCTGCTTTCAAGTTGGAAAAAAAGACAAAGCATAAAAAAAGGATTCTAATATGTATTCACGTGTTATGTGTAATATGAGATGTGCCATCCCAGCATTCCTGGGAGGTATATATTTGTAGCTGTTTTGCAGATTGAGAACAAGAAGCTTGAAAATGGTAACTGGCATGCTCAAGGCCCCAAGACAGTGGTCACTAAATCAACCCTATTAGTATAAAAGGGAACAGAAAATATTTTAAAATTTAAAATAAACACCTACCTTATCCCAACCTGCCAGATACACTAATATTCAAGAAGAAATTGCTGGGAGGTTTCTTCTGTCCTCTGATTCTCCTTAAATCTATAATATTGGACTTGTACATCTATGTTTTGCTGGCCATTCTTCTAATCCTTTTGTTGGTAGAAAGCCAAGTCACATGAATATAAGATTATAGGATGACAATTATTCCTTCTTTTTCAGTCCCCATTATCATTCCCCACCCCTGCATTTCAAAGATTTTGCAGCAAATCTTAAAAAGAAGTCACTATCTGGTCATTTTTTATTCAACCCTTGACAGGCTTCTTAAAAAAAAATCAATAAAATGTGAAAAGTTATTGCTTAACACATGCATTAACTATATTGGAAATAAGAAAGTGCTTGTGCAATTGCTTTTCTATGTGTGTATATGTGTGTGTGTATATATATATTTCTATGTATATGTGTGCGTGTATATATATATTTATATATGGAGACAGAGGGAGACAGAGGGAGACAGAGTGAGAGAGTGAGAGAAATCAGAGCTTTAGTGGGGAAACAGGCATCCTAACTATTCTGTATGGGGTTCAATGCCATCTGATTTGAGCACTTGTCTGTCCACCTATGAATTTCAGTGACCCATCTCAAGTTTTATAGTGATTGTATCCACTCTATGAAAATGTCTTTGACATCAGGTAATATCTGCATTTAGGACTTGATTTCTTGAAAACCTAGTTTTTTCTTAAACCTTCTTGACTCTCAATTTACCTGTTCAGACTTTCTCCACCTTGTCTCTACCTACTAATCATGATGATAATGCAACTGTGATTGTTTCTATTCACACAGCCCCACCCACACCCATGGATTGTTCTACACTACACAAGCCTCCTAGTATGGAAACTTCTGCATTCATTATTAGACTGGCTCCCTTTCCACACCCTTGCATTCTCCCAAGAAATATAAAGAGTCTGACAACTTCCCTTTCGCCTTTTTATAGCTGCTCTACCCTATACCTCCTCTCTCTGTCTTTCTCTCTCTCTCTCATTCTCTCCTCTCCTCTCTCTCTCTCTCTCTTCCAATTCCATCGTCAAATTTCCCTCTTCTCTTGTTTCTTTCCCATTAGCAATTAGTTTTCTCTTCTCCTTCCCAGCCATACTTTTTTTTAAAAGGATCCAATTCCCCTTCCTCAGATTCCATTCATTCTTCCACCCATCGCACACTGGCCTCTCCCACCACAATGCACTGGAAACTGCTCATGATCAGGTTGCCAGCAACCTAGTCACTGATAAATTCAGTGGACTCAGCACAATTCTTTTTTGTGCCTAATTTATTAGTAATTATCAAACTCTTTGGCACTATCATTTATCTTTTAAAACATGTAATGCAACCATGTTTTTTTTTTTATCACTGAAAGCCAGATATTATCAAAGTCTGAATTCAACCATTGTTGCAAGATCTCCTTTCCTCCACTGTTTTCACTTTTTGAATATTTAAGCACGTGGCTTCTCTGAAAATATTCTATTTCTTTATTTATATTTTGGGGTTTTGTTGAGTTGTACTTTCAAATTTTCTGTTTCTATTATGATTCTGATATATAATCATCCTAAATGATCTAAGAATTAAATAATATTTTTACATAAAATATTTTTTAATTTTAGTTAAATCTTATAAATACATATTTCAAAATCATTTGCAAAAATGGAATTCAGTGTACATCTAGTTGCCATTTTAAAGAAAAATTATCATGCTTCAAACATTTCATATCTGCTCCTACATATGTACAAAATTCAGAGAATTATGAATTGCTTCATATTGCAGCATATCACATAGCATGTAAGTCATACGTACAATTATTGAATGCTGCACTAACTCACACTCTAGAATCATGAAACTGACCCGATAGGAGCAAGAAAATGAATGAGCAGCACAACTGGGAAATGAAATGTTATTATTCAACCTTCTATTCCATTCATGTGATCTGAAAAGGTGTGACAAGTCGAGTTGTTTTCTCTCTTACCTGTCCTCCTACCTCCCAGCTCCTCCCTGCATTCTGAAAGTGTCCAGCTCTGATAGCAGCACCATGACTCTTTGAGCCTTAACAGCATTAGGACATAGCAACCTTTGTACTGAGGACATACAGCCAACATGGAGCAGCAGTCTCCTGGGGCCTGAATGGCGTTAGTCATGAGAGCAGATACTTAGAGGCACAGGTTGTACCATGCCAGTTCTGACACTGGATTCTGAGTGACAAATAAGCCAACGGTATGCTTGGCATACCCTTCCTGTCTCTTCCTCAGTTTCTCTGCCTCTCTCTTAATTTCTATGGCAGGTCTCTTGAGCACTTTGGTTACTTGTGTTAATTGTAATATGGGAACTTCTAAAGTATGAGGAAAAAAAGGCAGGTCTTGCCCAGGTCTAAGGGCAGTAGTTCCAGCTAAAATACCATTATCATCTCAACTTTGCAGATGAGGAAAATGAACCATAAAAAGATGAAGCATTGTGGCCTAATCACAGATTTAACCAAGGACAGAACTGAGATATGAATCCAGGCAGTCTGACTCTAGATCTGTTTTCTTTTTGGTTTATATTATTTCTAAAAATATATATTTTTTTGTTGTTTTGAGACAATAAAAACTCAGGATGTCTTAATAAAATCCAACAACTCAGAGCAAAACTAAGCTAAAACTAAATTGTCCTTTTTGGAGGTAGCTTTTACAGTTACTCTTTACTCTGAAAATTAGTAATTAAAGGGAAATAATTATGCACTTATCTTGTCTTTCCCAACAGGAACTGTGTTTCAGGATAAACAAATAACAATGAAGAAAAAGGAAAACAAAACAAAACAAACACCAATGTTCTTTCTTGTAATAAAATATTATTATAAATACCTGGTCAAAGGAAGGGACTGTGGCTTAAGACTCAAACTTATTTTAGATTTCCTTTTTTTAATCTTCTTTTTCTCTCTTTTTGCCATTCCAAAGTATCTCCTTTGCAAATGTTGTATAATATAATAGCAGAGAAATTACTCTAGAGGGAGTCACTTACCCACTTTCCTCAGAACCAGAAGTAAGCAAGTTACAAGAAGAAATTAATTTATGCTAATGTCTTAAAATTCTGCCAAAATGTTTCTTGCTACCTCCATTAACATTTAGGATCTGGGCCATAATTCAGAGTAATATATTCTAGTGACATTAATATAAATTTTAGTATTGATGTAGTCATTAAAGATATTTTTTAAAATTGCTTTTATATTAATCTACATTAATGAAAGGCAAGGTGACCAAGCTATTATTAGCCTGAGAAAAGTCTGAGTCTGCAACACACAAAAAATATTCAAAAGGAGAAGAATGAATGGGAATCAAAATCTCTTCTATGACCTTGCTCAAGTTTTCAGATCTTAATAGATATTATTGCTCCAATTCCAAAAATTTCCCGAGAGAAAAACGGAGATATTTGGTAAATGATCAATATTTTCACAGGCAGTATTTAGATGTTATGTCCACATCCCTGTCACTGTATCTTTCTACATTCCTGGTTTAGCAACACAGCATTCTCTCAATTCTAGAAGCATCCTTTCCATTTCCGCTAGTATTCTCAGTGAGTCTAATTCATTCCCGTGATTTAATCAACACCTGTTATGACTAAAAATTGTGAAAGAATATTCATCTGCTGCTGTACTTGCAATTTAGCATGGGATTCCTAAATTCCCTCAAAGTCATGAATATTGATAGTGAGACTTCAGATGTTACGGCAATCTAAAAGGAGAAGACTGAGAAGGAAGGAGTGGAAGGAAGCTGCAGTCTCCCTCAGACCACCCCATGGGAGTCCCTGTCCCACTAATGTATAGGCCAAGCCATTAGCCAAGGAAACCGCAAATGTTGTTAACATTCTTGCTTTCAAATCACCTCTTTTCCCTGAGTGCTGCAGTGCATGACATCATCAGCCATACAGTAGCCTATCAAGCTTTTGAAGACACCATTGTGTACCTAATGTCAATTGAATTTTTGTTTAGAGGTACTTTCACTGACACCAAGATGTTTAAAACAAACTCTCACTTTGATTTTTTTTTTTTGTTTTATTTTGTTTTGTTTTTTTGAGATGGAGTCTCGCTCTGTCGCCCAGGCTGGAGTGCAGTGTCACGATCTTGGCTCACTGCAACCTCTGCCTCCCAGGTTTAAGCGATTCTTCTGCCTCAGCCTCCTGAGTAGCTGGGACTACAGGCACACACCACCATGCCCAGCTAATTTTTGTATTTTCAGTAGAGATGGAGTTTCACCATATTGGCCAGGCTGGTCTCAAACTCATGACCTTGTGATCTGCCCACCTCAGCCTCCCAAAGTGCTGGGATTACAGCCATGAGCCAGCGCGCCAGGCCCAAACTCTCATTTCTTTAAGGCTTAAGATAGCAAATGCATTATCTTCTTATGAGAGATAGCACCTGTTGTTACTAAATAGCATTTGTAGATTTGCAGAAAGTTGCACTGAGAAGACTCCATAGGAGCTCATCTAATTTACCACATTTTCCAAATTATCTCCCACCTTCCACCTTATTTTTATGATAAAGAATCTGAGAGGAAAAAAAAAGTTGGAGGAAGTTACAGCATTCCACTAATTCTCATCTTGCACCAGAAAATGAGTGGGAAAACATATCTCTTTGCTGTGGAAAAGAACCAGGGATGACTTGCTTCTGACGCCTCTTGGCATGACAGAGTAAGCAGAGGACTCAGGATACCAGACAGGGAAATTGAGGGAGAGACAGGCCAAGGAAGACTGTGCCAAGCTCCAGTGCCAAAGATTCCAGAGGATCAGCGAGAAGCAGGCAATGGGAGTAGGAAAGGACATAGAGCAGAGATTAGGCAAAGGGATGAAGGAGGCCAACATTTGTTGCCTCTGTCCCTGTTTCTTGCATCCACTTCTGAATGCTCTGTCCAGGTATCCTGGTGACAGATTTTCTCTCAGTGCTACCAGCAAAACAGAGAAATGCCTTATTGGCTAGGGCTCCACGATACACCCCACCTGAGAAGCAATCTCTTTAAGCCACAGCAGGGCTTAGAGGAAGATTCTCAAACTTGCCTTGTCCTCCAAATACTGAAGTATCTATTTAAAATACAGAGTTTCAGGCTTGTCCCTTGGAGAATTTGATTTAGTAGGTTGGAAAGGCTCTGAGGAATCTGTATTTTTCACAAACACTCTGTGATTCTAGTATCAAAAAGTTGGGGACATAAAGAAAGAATAAAGAATTTGGCCGGGCGTGATGGCTCAAGCCTGTAATCCCAGCACTTTGGGAGGCCGAGATGGGCGGATCACGAGGTCAGGAGATCGAGACCATCCTGGCTAACACAGTGAAACCCCGTCTCTACTAAAAAAAAAAATAAATAAAAAAAAAATAAAAAAACCCAAAAAACTAGCCAGGTGCCTGTAGTCCCAGCTACTCGGGAGGCTGAGGCAGGAGAATGGTGTAAACCCGGGAGGCGGAGCTTGCAGTGAGCTGAGATCCGGCCACTGCACTCCAGCCTGGGCGACAGAGCGAGACTCCGTCTCAACAACAACAACAAAAAAAGAATTCAGGCTTTGCTGTGGCAGAGATGAGGCCTACTCATCATGTACCTTGGGCAGGGATTTTGTAGTTTCTGAAACTCAGTTGCCTCATTTATAAAACAGAGATAATAATCACAGGACGGAGCATTCAATTGGATCCTACAAGTAGTCTCTAGTTATAGGCATGGCATGACCTGCATTCAATAAATACTAGCATCTAGTTCATACCAGCTATTTTCCTTGGCAGTACCTCTAGTTTTAAGACTCAGGGCACAACAGATAGTTCCTCATTATTTAGATAGAAGACTAGCCTGCTTAAAAAGAACAATGTTGAAAACTTCCACCGAGTGGTAAATAAGAATTACTGAGGTAAGAACCCAGATGTCAGGCTATATTTGCTGAGCACAGCTACCAAACATAGACAAGAGGTGACCCCCAAAGAGATTCCTATGTTGTAAAATATAATTAGCCTCTCTTTGTCTCTGGACTGTGTTCTGCATAGTTGTATCTACTTCTGCCTCATCTACCCCTGGCTGTGTTTGACTTTATGTGATGTGGCATCCATCACCCAGAATTTTTTTTTCCAGCTGGCTTCAATTTGGGATTTGGAAGTAATGCATTGACTACACTTTGCCTCACCCTTGACCAAGGATTCCTTCCAGCATGCTGCCCTTCCACCACTGTCCATGGCTCCAGCTTTTCAATTCCAGGCTTTCATCCTAAAACAACTTTCTCTTGAGGACAATATCACAGTAACAGATACTAGGAATGGATTGAGGTTGAAAACAGTGTCCATGTGTTGTGGGCTTTCAATCTCTTCCTCTCAAAAGATTAACATCTTTTGTTGGGATTCCACTAGATACAAAATGACAACGTAAATGTAACAGGGGAATTTCTATGGGAACTAACATAGCGCGAACTTAAATCTCTATTTAATTGTCAGTTGTTGATATGACATCATTTTCCCAGGTCAGGTTCCGAAGAAGATTAGCAAGAAAAGGAAAATAGGAGAATAAGAAGAAAGAAGAAATAGGAAAGGCTCATAATGAGGAAGATGAAATGTTTAAAATCAAATATTTCTCCTCCAATCTTGCATTACAGACCAATCACGTGCCCTTAGCAATCTATTGGAGTTTAGGGACTTTTGTTTACTAAATATCTGAAGGTAATACTCCAATGAGATGAACAGAGATGGGACATGTGATACCTATGTCATGTAGCTCAGTGAATGTATCTCTGTAATATTCACCTTCTGTAAGAAGAACAGGAGGATGAGTAGTGGTAATACTCCAGTGTCTTGGAAATACACTGCACAGAATTCCAGAAATGATCATTGTATGCAACAGAAAATAAGATAAATCACTTCAGTGTTTCTATCTGCATTTATGTAAAAATTATAGACTATCATCTTCTTTGCAGAGGTTGGGTAGGAAATAGGTGACTGTTCAATTTCATTCTACAGTTACTATGTCTTAGAAAATACTTGTCTTTGAAGCATTTATTTCTAAAAATCTGTCTCAAATATAATGGCCCATTTTCTTAAGCTAGCAAGTAAAATATAACAAGCCCTGACAGGAAAATGAAGGGCAAAGAAGTCCCACCTACCCTTGAAAAAGTTGAAAATAAAACTATCTGATAGGTGAAAACTTCCAAGGAAAAGAAGAAAAGGTTTTGAGAAGATATTTTTGTCAGAGGAGTCTAAGCTATTTTTTTAGTATATCTTTGTAATTTTCTTGTCTACTTTCTCTCCCATTTCCCTCTATTCCTCTACCAACCAGTATTTCCCACTACTTATAGACTTAGTGTTTATTAACATACTATTTAATTTGGTGTTTAGCTTAGAATTTGCACTGAAGGGAAAAGCAGCAGGAAGGAAGTAAAGGGAAAAAAAAGAACAGAAAATGGGCCTTGTATTAGTCTGTTCTCACACTGCTAATAAAGACACATCTGAGACTGGGTAGTTTATCAACGAAAGAGGTTTAATTGAATCACAGTTCCACATGGCTGAGGAGGCCTCACAATCATAGTGGAAGATGAAGGAAGACCAAAGGGACGTCTTACATGGCAGCAGACAAAGAGAGAGCATGTGCAGGGGAACCCCTCTTTATAACACCATCAGGTCTCATAAGACTTATTCGCTATCACAAGAACAGCAGGAGAAAGACCCACCCCCAGGATTCAATTACCTGCCACCGGGTCCCTCCCACGATACATGGGAATTATGGGAGCTACAGTTTGAGATTTGGGTGGGGACACAGCCAAACCATTTCAGGGATCAATATATTTTATGTGCCTAACATGTTTCAGGCATTGGCTACTGGTTTCTAGGCACATTAGCACATCCTAAGCTCACAGCCATCCTGTCTTATGGGTACTCTGGTTTCCATTCTGCAGCTGAGAAAACTGAGACTCAGAGAGACTGTGGCTTATCCAAGGTCACAAAAATGCTGAATACAAGTGCTGATATTTTACTTCTAAATCCAAATCCGACTTCTTCTATTTCATCAGATGTGATTGGCTTTTAAACAAACAGCTGCCCACTTCACCTTCCTGGCCAACAGAACCATAGTTTTATTCAGAGGACCACTCCTTGGGAAAAGTTATTCTATCCCAGCTCAGGCATTATTTTGGATAAGTTTAAACCAATCAGGCAAGTCCCAGCTCCCTTGCCAATGTTAGTTTTCAGGGTATGTATACAACACAACTCAATCCATTGAGATATTTGAAAAGTTTTCAAAGAGAGTTCTGGGAAAAAGTTACTTGCTCTTAAAAAGTGAGCAAAGATAATATTATTATTTGATCAGATATGGTTGTAATGCCTGCAACAGTGGCAACTATATTTTGACCATGATGGCTCAAGCCTAAGAACAAAGTGAACACATCAAAGACAAAAAATTATAAGGTGAAAGAAAACCTGTCATTGAGCTACTGAATTGACCAGCCATGAAGCTGCTCTACCCTGACACTCTCACCATGTAGCATAACAAATACCCTAAGACGTTAAGAGCTGAGTTATCTGTTACTTGCAAATGAAAGCATCCTAACAGATAGAAGCCTCATTGTGGGAGATATAACAGATGCAGTGTCAATCCAATATAGAAGCAGAGAACACTGCCAGTTTATGAATAACTAAAATGGTATGAAAATAAAGAAGCCACATGTGGAAGCAAGTGTATAAACACACATAATACTAGAACAGCATCTCAACAACATCCTAGAGCAAAATATTCTACAAATGTTAACAGTTCATCTCTCTCCTTAAGTCTCAAAGTCTCACGAGGCTCCATTACATTGCTTCAGTTTTCCTGAGATGTCAGGAAAGCTCTGAAAATACCAAAGCCTGGGCTATCTCTAGGGATTCCAATTTAATTGGTTTTGGATACAACTTGAGCACTGAGAGGTGGTTAGGGCTCCCAAGGTGGTTGGTTCTAACATGATGTTTATAGAACATCACTGTTCTATAAACTTCAGCAGTGGCATTGTTTCAAATGCTTGATTACCTCCAGAAGATATCTGAGGCTTGCCCCTACTGAACTACATACATCTGTATTCCCTTTCCCCAAGAATATTTCAATTTTTCATGGAGCAGGGGTGGGGTAAGAAGAGACTGGAGCAGATAACAGTCTGCTGTTCATGGCACTTGGAGGTCATGGCACTTGGAGTTCTGGGTGGTAAACGAGGAGGAGCACTGGCTTAGAAGCCAGGAAATCTAGGTTTCATTGCCGGTGTCATCAGTTACTTGGGATCATGGAAATCACCCGCTGACTCTGGGTAATCATGTCTTCAAGGATAACACAGAGCTAATTATTCTTCTGCTTTCCTCTTGGGTGTTGTGAGGATCAAATTCACTATGCATGTGAGAGGTTTTGTAAAAGGTAAAGCATCACACAGGTGTGAGATGTTGTGCTTTGTGAATGAACAGCTCCAACTTTAGAAGTTTCCAGGTTGTCACCCACTAGTTATTCTAGGCTTGAATTACTTTGCAATAGCTCAGGTTTTCTTCGTCTTTTTCCTCACTAGAATTCCTTGGGCAGTTTTAGAAGTCACCAGTGTCATAACCTGCCCTCCAAAAACTCTGATGTAAACTGTCTGGCGTGGGGGCTGACAATTAGCACTTTTTAAGGCTTATATGTTGTGTCTAATGGCCAACCGAGGATCTCCAAATCCAAATGCTTGTAAATAGCAGTGTTTTGTTAGGTGGTGTGGGTTTGTTCTGTTTTGATTTTTGCCTTCCTCATCCCTGACCGCCTACTGGAGACCGTGAGTCAGCTGCAATCTCCCATAGTCCTGCAGAGGATGGATGGCTCTGGGAGGCTGCCCTGGTCTCCTGCTGCCTTTCTGATCTCAGCTCCAGAGTCAGGAGGGAGCGTTCTCCTCTGAGTCATCATCCCCTATAAACAACTCTAGAGTTGGGTTGCCAGTCACCCTGACCCAGCCACAGAGACCTCCTGCTTGGTTTATTCCATTCATGGGCTCTGCTGAGGCAGCTCTTGCCTGGGCTTCTAAGATGTGCAGAGCCTATCTAGTTACCACCTGCAGGTCATTTAGAGGCCATGCAGCAGAGAGAAAGAGGAGAAAAATAGAGAAAATCTTTACTTCCCTATGCCCTATAGTTCTCTGCAATTGCCTTTGTTCCACCAGGCTCATCATCAATTCACAGAATAAAAGGCGTAAATAAACCCTAAGAACAGGTAGGGCATTTCCTACCAATGCAGGGTCTTCTAGTCCGTTTACCTTTCGGTAAAAGAGTTTACCTTTTCACTTGGACTTTATAGAGGAGGGACAGGGAATAGGCAGGTTAGGAAAACCTGATGGCCCAGGAAAGTTTGGGATTGAGAAGTCCTCTTCTAGGGAAGATGCATCCTGGAGTATCTTTTGATGGTTAGGGAAGACAGAGACCCCTACCTCCCACAATGCTGAGAGAGGACTTCCTGAAACCCCAAAGTCCTGTGGACCAGCTCTTCTCACTGAACTCAGGCACCCTGTCTCTTCCTCCTCAGTAGACTCACCAGTGGTTTTCTTCCGATGATTACTGATATTCAAGTCATTAACTTATTCACTGGACTGTGAACTTCTAGGCACATCTTTGATTCATCTTGGAATATCCAAAGGGGCTATCACAGCCATAGACCCTCAGTAAAAATTTGTGAATGAGTGGATGGTGAATAAATAAAGGAGCGAATGAATGGGACTAATCAAATTGTTTTCTCATTCTTCTCTAAAAGCAATAGTTACTTGTAAGGGTTAAGTGTTATCTTACAAGTAGATGAGTAGGAAGAGAGAGGATTTGAATGAGTAAATGAGTTTTAGGAAGATAGGCCCTGCTCTCTGACTGCTATTCTGACCACATCTCACCGTTTCACCAACCCACGGATTCTCTGTCCTTTTACTTATCCTTAAGTGAATGAATTTTGCTCTGTCCTGGGCTTCTTGCACAGACACTAGACATGTTCCCTATTGAATTCTACTGAGATTCTTTGCAGATTCCTACCCACTCTTCTACTGCAGTCAATTGTGGTAACTCCAACCTCAGGAAGAAGGCTTTTTCAGTTGTTTTATTTTGTTTCCTGTTTTATATTTTCTCCCTGTTCATTTGCAGCATATTTTGGCTGTCACTGGCAAAATCACTTTAAGGCATTTCCATGTCAGGACTAAATCTGGAGGCAATGTTCTAATCTCCACTGTCATTGCACAGAGACGGTGAAAACCAGTTCCCTGGGGAAGGTGGCGAACTGAACATCGAAACCTGCTCTCATCTGGCATTTTCCTAGGTAACTATTTGTAGCATTTCCTAGGAAAGTAACACAGTAATACCTCATGCCAAACACTGACCTTTCCTTATTTCCTATCAGTAGTTCATTTTGCAGAGTAAAGAACCATACCTAGTTTTATCATGGGGCCACTTTATTTGAAGAGATTACTTTTTTACTTGGGTTGGCAAAATAGCAGAGTTTAAATCTTAAGAAGATATGATTACCTAGGGCAGTTTCCACCCTTACTTTTCCTCTCACATTTCTTTAATCAGGAATCAGAGTCTAGTTGTCTTTAGCGCAAGATATGTCTCAGGCTACATTTTTGTTTTTGCTCTCCTGGACCAATACTTTTGTAGAAACAGAGCAATTATTAATGGGGTAAGGCACAAAGATTTAATTTCAAGCCCAAACACTGATGTAATTCAAAATTAATTAACATTTACGCAGCACCTACTATGCTTCAGGCAGTTTCTATCCGCATGTTTCATAGAATCCTGACAGGTTCTGAGGTAGGTATTAGCATATCTGATTAACAAATGAAAATACTGAGGATCAATATAATATTACACACCTACTTATTTTTAAAGAGCAAATAAAATTATATATGGGAAAATGACAAATATGTACAATGATAAGGAAACACAGGATAATTGTAATTATTTCTGCATGATAAAATGTGAATCCTAGTGAGTTTATTCTTTATATATTTTTGCTCCCACTTAGTGATTATGTATTATTTCAAAAGTGGCAAGTGATATCTATTTTAAAGAGAATGAAAAAGCCAAACAAAACTCAGAGGCTGTGGTTGTTCATGAGTGCACTCTTAGTAAGCTTCTGAGCCAGGATTTTCCTTTTTCTAATGGAAAGCACTGCTCTCTATTCCACAGTGCCTCTGAAAGGGAAGTAGTTTGTGAGGAGCAGGGGCACAGGAAAACACTCGCTGTGGACCTGCCCTGCCCTGAGACTGCACCATATTGAGCTCTGGGCCTTACCTGAGAAAGCAGATGTGAGAAGGAGCTTTTCTCCTGTTATCAGAAGTGTTTGACCAGAGCAACTCCATCCTGAATAAGGGCTGGGTAAATGAGGCTGATACCTACTGGGCTGCATTCCCAGACAGTTAAGGCATTCTAAGTCACAGGATGAGATAGGTGGTCAGCACAAGAGACAGGTCACAAAGACCTTGCTGATAAAACAGGTTGCAGTAAAGAAACCAGCCAAAACTCACCAAAACCAAGATGGTGATGAGAGTGACCTCTGGTCATCCTTACTGCTACACTTCCACCAGCGCCATGACAGTTTACAAGTGCCAAGGCAACGTCAATAAGTTACCCTGTATGGTCTGACACAAGGAAGCATGAATAATCTACCCCTTGCTTAGCATATAACCAAGAAATAATCATAAAAATGGGCAACCAGCAGCCGTTGGGGCTGCTCTGCTTGTGGAGTAGCAATTCTTTCAATCCTTTACTTTCTTAATAAATTTGCTTTCACTTTACTCTATGGATTTGCCCTAAATTCTTTCTTGCTCAAGATCCAAGAACCTTTTCTTGGGGTCCAGATCCAGACCCCCTTCCAGTAACACTGTTGCCTTCCTTAAGCTTCCTGATGCTCTCACTGCTGGATTTAGTGTGATACAAATTATCCCTATTATCCAAAATTCCAAATCCAAATGACCTTCCCTTTCATTCAGAGACATTGAGTCAAAGCGTTGGTATGTGCCACTCCAAGTGCAAATTCACTTTCAAAGTATATTATGGAATGAGTTCTGAGCTCAGAAATGAGGGCCAGACTGAAGAACATTTGAGAGGCACTCACGTCATGTTGGTGGCTGCTTGTTGCTATGGCTGGACTTAGCTGACTTTTGTACAGCATGTCTGGTTTCCCAAAATTCACTCATTTGCATTACCTGATCTTCGTGAGCCTTGGAAATAGGCAGGCATTAGTCAGATAAGGAAACAGAGACCTTGAGAGTCTAAGTGACATTTTTTACTTAGTTCAACTCCTCTGTCCAAAAACATTCAAGATGGCTTAAATAATACATTTGTACAATGATAGTAGTCAAATAGAAATTTTGAAATCACAGCCATAAAAAAAAAAGAGAAGAAAGTGGATAATCCAACCAGGCAAGCTGATATACATGAAGTACAGATATTACCCTGAGTTTCTCTGCATCCAGGACAGAAAGGGAAACATGGGAAATTAGCACATTCTTATTACTGGAGAGGAATGGGGGAGGGAGAAAATGCCATTTTCTCAGAGAAGCAGAGTTCTTTTTAACTTGGTTGTAAAACCTAAATGGAATTCTTTATAGGAGACATTGAAAATTGGCAATGACCTTGACAACAGATTTTTACAACAGATTTTACAGCAAATACACCAAAATGAATTTCATATGGCTTTTTTTTAAAGCTACAAATTTTAAGCTACAAATTATTTTTAAGCTACGGGGACTTCTTTTTTTTTTTCCCATGAACTAGATCATTAAAATCTTACAAAAGCTCTATGAAGTATTTACTATCACATTTTCCAAATTCAGAAATGGAAGCTTAAAGTGATTAAGCTGCTCTCTGAACATCCCACAGCCCATAATTGACAGAGTTGGGGCTGGATCCCAGGTCCGACATCTTAAATTCTGAGGATAAGTAAAACGCAATCACATAAAGGCAATCTGGCAAGTTGTCCAAAATGTCTCCTAGTGGACTGACCTAAGCCCAAAATAAAACTTAGATCCCAGAAGTAAATGAACAATATATTGCAAATTACTTTAAGAATTATTTCTCTAGCTGAACTTTTAATAAAGTCTAAAAAGCAAACACTTAGGCATCGTACACTGGCAAAGGCTGCTGGTTGATGTTACCCTATTTACAGAAGATCATGCAGGTGGATTGTGCCCTGCCAGGTTAGAACCCAACTCCCCCACTACTAAGTCACAGATCTTATTATAATCAGATCAATCTCTCCCCAACTATGACCTTAGACTCATAGTTTCTAAGGTCAAGGAATATACATCCAATATTTTTCCCATATTTTTTAAATCTGATATACAATAGTCCTCCTGTGTGTCTGGTGATTCACAGGGAACTGAGATTACTGAAGCTGAAGAAGCTTCAAACAGGATGGGATTATGTAACAAGCCCTCCTGGATACTGAGCAGTGCTAGAAGTGAACTGGGGACATTCTCCCTAGGAAAAAGCCAAGAGGCAAGATTCACAGGGAGATAAATTTCCATAGCCTTAGTGTTCTCTATTTTATTGTCCACACAATGGTTTACATCCCTGAAAACCTGCCACTGAGTCCTCAGCTGCATCCCTGAGGCACTAAGGCTTAATGAACTCAGCTATGACTCAGTCAAATCGCTCCCAGAGTAAAGGTTTCACTGGAGAATGTAAGAGTCCTTTCGCAAAGTTAATTCTTTCTGAAAGAGGAATATTAGAAAATAGTCAACCATAAATTAAGTACTTACATGACACCAATATTTCCAACTTAGTGTAGAAAAGAAGTATGCTGCAGGGATTAAAAGTACATACTTTGTAGCTGAATCGCTTTGGTTCAAATGCATATCCTGCCAGGGTCTGAATTTGTTACACTCGCAGTTATTTCTAGGCCTCAGTTGTGTCATCTAGATAATGATTATAATAGTATCACATTACTGAGTTGTTCTGCATTTCCACTTAATTATTACACTTAAAGCAATTAGTAAGTGCCTGAGACATAGTAAATGTTCAATAAATGTTAGGTATCAAAATTCAAGGAATTGAAGTAAAAGCTGAATGAGCTGTAAAATTAACATAAGACTTAATTCTAATCCTCAAGGAATGATTTTAAGCAAAATACAAATGATGGAGTAATTAGCTTCTAATGAGGCTGTATTTGTTAGCTTTTACTGTGTAACAAACCATCCCCTAAATGTCATGGCTTAAAGCTATAACCATATTTTAGCACACATTTCTACATTTGTCAATTTAAGTTGCACTCATCTAGGCAGCTCATCTGGGCCGAGCTCAACAGATGTCAGCTGGGCTTGCTCATGTTTGATAGACAGCTAGTGGGTTGCCTGGTTTACCATTGTCTTTTCTGGGACACCCAGATTTACTGGGACTTTTCTCTCCATGGTCTTTCATGTCGTAGAAGGCAAGCCCAGTATTATTCACATATCAGTAAAAATGTTTCAGGAACGGCATAAAAACAAACCCTAAGGTACAAGTAACTGTCAAGTTGCTGTTTGAATTAAGTGTGCTATTGTCCCATTAGCTTATACTCACATAGGACTTTCCAAAGGTTTGAATACAGGGGGATGTTAGTAAATGGAGTATCACTGCATCAGCACACTATAGGGGACGTCAGAAAATAATTTGTGGGAGGACATAGTGCTGAGTTCTAGTACACATAAACAAATTTTGATCAAGAAAAATGGGAGGAGTATTCTATATACAGAAAGTATCATGACCTGGGATACATTGGGATGAACACATATAGCGTGAGGCACACTGAAAACTCCCAAGGGGAAAGAAGTGAGGTGTGAGCTTTGATGGTCATCTCTAGCTCCAAGCTATTCTTTCTGTCAAATAGTTTATAAACTGTCTTATCACCTACTCACATAATACCTGTTCCATAGTGCAGCATTCTAAACAAGAATTCCAGTTGGGAACTAGACATCCTTCTTTCAAATATTTTTTGGCTCTTTCATCACTGGAGACTATTTTAAGAATCATTTCTCTAGCCCGACTTTCAATAAAGTCTAAGTAGCAAACACTTAGCTGTTGTACTGATACTACCACTCCATGCCACACCCCAATAACTAGGGTCCTCAGGCCTTCCTCTCTTTTCATCCCCTGCCTGCTGAATATATCCCAAATGTGGCTTTCCCCAGAAGCTACTTCAGACACAGCTCTGGCCCTGTATTTGCTTGAAAATAAATTAGGATTCACAACACAAAGGACTTTTCATTTAACAGGGTTCACGCTTCTAAAACAGTTGTGGGTTTTTCTTCCTGTTATTAGACAGTATTTATGTTGCAATTAATATTCTATCTTTATCAAAGAAAAATCAACAGTAGTACAAGAATTATAGAGCCAAAAAATGCATGATAACCAGATTTAACAATGCTGGATCATGGATACTGTCACTTCCTGATACTTTCCCCTTATGTTCCCCATCCCAATATTCCAGCTCTACTGTTTCATAAATACATGTGAAAATCTCACCCTTTGATAGAGATTTTGAAAGAATTTTTATATCATGTACATGTCCTATGGCACCTGGGGATGAATCTAGTCCTCTGGGAACCCATGAGAATAATGAGCATCAGGTTGTCTATCAAACTCATACAGCAGGAAGAAAGTCCGTGTGGCTTGTCTTACTCTATCCTGATAAATTCTGTTTCCCCTATTCTTCAAATCCACTCATAAAATCTCCCTGCATGATGATTAAGACTATACCCTGAAGATTCAAATTGACTGAAAACTTGGGAATTTATGCTCAGATTTAGGAAACGAAAGACATAGGAGTTTTAAGTAAGAGCCATTTCAATATATGGCACGTGTGTCTTATATTGTGACTTATTCTATTAAATAAGTCTGGGCTATGATATTTCAAGCATGGGTTCTCCAAAGCAAATCTAAGTTGCATGTAGGTAGGGTTGATGTGGATTTTCCAAACTACATGATCTCTCTCTAAATATTAGTGATATATTACCAAAGGAGCCATACAGACCAACCTGCAGCCCAGCTGTGTAATAGAAAATGAGATGTAACATTCCTCAAATGGCCAGGAAGTACAGACAAGAGAAATCAGTGAGGAGAAAAATGTCCAGGTGCTGCCTGTTGATTGACATTAAATTTGAACATACTTCACCTTATTTATTGATGGACAAGAGGAAATCAGAGCAAAATAAATTAGACATAAGTACACTACAAAATATGCAGAAAAATGAATTGACTTAGAAACATGAAGATTAAAATAATCTACTCTTTGTTATTCAAGAGGGGAGAGGGGAGGAAACCTATTTGGCATTCTCAACAGATTTTTTAAAACACTAACAAAAAATAAAATGATCTGATATTAGCAAAAAGATGGAGTAAGGACTCTGAAAGTTCATACCTTCAGAAAAATCAATGAAAAATCTGACAAAAAAGTCAGAATCAACTTTTTATACAAGCATATCAAAAGTTTGAAATAATGCACAGAACACTTATTTTAAAACACCAGTTAAATCTTGGTAAGATCTTGTGGCTTTTTAATTTACCATAATTCTAGATCTCACTTTCAGCTCAGAGCATTATTTAAAAAATTCTAATTTCTGGTACTTGTAACAGATGGAGCAGAAGCCATTTATTTTCAGAGTGTTGAACTTTTATGTTTTGACTCGTCTGTTGGCTCCTTGGAAGACCAGATCAAAAGGCTTGTCTTTATCTTGCCTGATTCAGAACCCACCTAGTGCTAAAGCTACTACCTGGAGTGTGTTTACAGGAAACATTCACAGGCAAATAAATATTTTAGTGACTGCTGCCTCAGGTAGTGGATGATACTTAAAAGAAAACAGACTAATCAAAAGGTTTAAGGAAAGACTAGAAAATAAGATGTGTTGGAAAATAAGGGCTTTGATAAGCTCCAACCTATTTCTGGAAATTTTGAAAGCTAAGTGCATGCTCAGAGTTATGTGCATGCTGAAGGAAGACCCAGTAAGGGCTGAATCAATCACCAATGGCTGACCTTGATGCTCTATGAAAGCAGGAAGGCAACAGCAGAGTTTTAAACTGCCTAAGTGCTGAAAACACACCACACAAACACACACACACACACAAACACATACACAGCTCTGCGTAAAACTGGAAGATGTTTTGGTTTCAGGATTTGAAGAAAATTTCTGCCCTATCATTACTTGACCACTAAGCTAATGAAACAGAGACCTCAGTGGCCACACATAACAAAAATGAAAACTTTACAGATTTGGTTCTGAAAGTCACTAAAACAAACAAAATGTTACCAAACAAACAACTACTACAACGATCAGCAACAACAAATCCTGAAAAAGAGAAGAATCTGGTTATCAGAGTTGCCACCTTACAATTCTAAAAATGTTAAATTTGAAGCAATAAAATATCAGGCATGCAAAGAAACAAAAAGGTATGGTCTATAAATAGAGAAGAAAGTAATCAATGGAAACTGTCACTCAAAGAGTTCAGATGACTTATTATACAAATACCTTAAATTATCTGTTTTAAATCATTTAAATATATTCAATGATTTAAAGAAAATCATGTCTGAATAACTATAGAAACCATGAGAATAATGTCTCACAAAATAAAAAATACCAATAAAGAAACAGAACTTAAAAGGTAAGGAGAAATTCTGGAGTATAAAAGTACAACAACTTAAATAAAATGTCACTAGAGAGGATCAAGAGCACACTTGGGCAGCACACTTGGGCAAGCATAAGAAAAATCAGTGAAATTGAAGATAGGTCAATTGAGATTATCCATTCTGAGAAATATAATTTTTTAAATGAAGGAATTAAATAGAGCCTAAGAGACTGTAGTACACCATCAAGTATACCGATACAAAGTCATGAGACTCCCAGAAGAAGAGGAGAAACAAAAAGGAAAAAAAATTTGAAGAAATAAGGGTCTAAATCTTCCAAAATTTGAATTAGAAATAGTAAAATACACATCCAAGAAACTCAAAGAACTTCTAGTCAAAAAAAAAAAAAAAACCTCAAAGAGATCCATACTGACACATAATAATCGAAGTGTCAAAAGATAAAGATAAGGAATCTTGAATGCAGCAAGAGAAAAGTACGTCATCCTGTGGAAATGACCCTCCATAAGATTAACGTCTATTTTCATAAGACACCACAGATGCCAAAAGCAGTGGGATGACATATTCAAGTAGCTTAAAAATAAATGAAAAACTATAAAACAAGAATTTTATATCCAGTAACACTTTCCTTCAAAAATGAAGGAGAAATGAAGACATTACCAGATAAACAAATACAGAGAGTTACTAGCAAACCTGCCTTCTAAGAAATGCTAAAAATCTTTCAGTGTGAAATGAAGAGATACTATATAGTAACTTAAATATATACAGAGAACACCAGTAAGTTATCTACATAGATAAATGTAAAAAACAGTATTAATGTATTTTAATTTTTTTCTTTTAGAGATGGGCTTTCACTATATTGCCCAGGCTGGCCTTGAACTCCTGGGCTTAAGCAATCCTCCCACCTTCGCTGCTCAAAGAGCTGGAATTACAGGTTCTGAGACACTGTGCCCAGCTGTAAGAGGCATTGAACCAGAATGACTCCATCTTAAATAGGGGCTAAGTAAAACAAGACTGAGACCTGCTGGGCTGCATGCACAGTAAGTTAGGCATTCTAAGCTACAGGATGATAGGAGGTTGACACATGATACAGGTCATATAGACCTTGCTTATAAAAAAGGATGCAGAAAAGCCAGCCAGCCAAAACCCATGAAAAACAAGATGGCAGCAAAAGTTACCTCTGCTTGTCCTCACTGCTCATCATGCTAATTATAATACATTAGTATGCTAAAAGACATTCCCACTGGTGCCATGAGAGTTTACAAATGCCATGACAAAGTCAGGAATTTACATTATACAGTCTAAAAAAGGGAGGAACCCTCAGTTCAGAGAATTACCCACCCCTTTCCCAGAAAACTAATGAATAAGCCACCCCTTGTTTAGTGTATAATCAAGAAATAACTTTAAGTGTCCTTAGTGGAGCAGCCCACACCACTGCTCTGCCTATCGAGCAGCCTTTCTTTATTCCTTTACTTTCCTAATAAACTTGCTCTCACTTTATGAATTCACCTCAAATTCTTTCTTGCACAAGATCCAAGACCCCTTTCCAGCAACAAAGCCATATGTAATTTTTAAATTTGCAATTCCTTTGTTTACATCTGATTTAAAAGACAACTGTGCACAATGATAATTACAAGTCTGTGTTGGAGAACACATGGTGTAAAAAAATGTATTAACAATTTGTGAAAATAACAGCACAAACGGGAAGAGGATCTAGGTTATAGCAGTAATGCTTTAGTGTACTATTGCAGTTAAGTTGGTATTAACTCAAAAAAATTAAAATGGTACACTAAATATCTATTTAACTCAAAAGGAGACAATAATGGAGGAAATGTGGAAGAAAAGATAATAAGACACATAGAAAACAAATATCCAAGTGCAGAAGTGTATTTTTATCAGTAATTATTACATCCAACATACATAGATTAAACTTTCCAATTAAAAGGCAGAAACTGGCAGAAGGGTTAAAGGAATAATAACAACAAAACACGATTCCTACGGACTATATGTCATCTATAAGAATCCCACTTTAGGCCGGGCGCGGTGGCTCAAGCCTGTAATCCCAGCACTTTGGGAGGCCGAGACGGGCGGATCACGAGGTCAGGAGATCAAGACCATCCTGGCTAACTTGGTGAAACCCCGTCTCCACTAAAAAATACAAAAAACTAGCCGGGCGAGGTGGCGGGCGCCTGTAGTCCCAGCTACTCGGGAGGCTGAGGTGGGAGAATGGCGTGAACCCGGGAAGCGGAGCTTGCAGTGAGCTGAGATCCGGCCACTGCACTCCAGCCCGGGCGACAGAGCGAGACTCCGTCTCAAAAAAAAAAAAAAAAAAAAAAAAATCCCACTTTAGATTCAAACACACAAATGAATGCAAGGTAAAAAAAAAAAAAAAAAAAAAAAAGGAAAAAAACATATCCCATGCAAGCAGTAATCAAAAGAGAGCAGACAAAATGGACTTTAGGGCAACAGTTGTTATGAGAAGCAAAGAAGGACATTATATAAAGATAAAAGGATCAATCCATCAAAAAGTTTTAACAATAATTAAAATATATACAACTAAAAGGAGCGCCAAAATACATACATCAAATCTGACTAAATGAATGAATAAACAGTTTGATAATCATAGTTGAAGACCTCAACACCCTGCTTTTAATAATGGACAGAATGATGACACAGATAATCAAGAAAATAAAATAATGGAACAACACAATAACCCAACGTATCAATAGAACATTTCACTCTGTGACAGCAGAATACACATTCTTCTCAAGTGCCTCTGGAACATTCTCCAAGATACACTCTGAGTCAATTCACAAAACACATCTCATAAGTTTAAAAATGTTGAAAGCATACAAAATATGTTTCCCCCCATGATGGAATGAAATACAAATTAACAACTGAGGAAGTTTTGAAAATTCATGAATATAATGAAATTAAACAACCCACTCTTAAAAGATCTATGAGTCAAAGACATCATCATAGCAGAATCAGAAAATACTTTGAGATGAACTAAAAGAAAAAAAGCATACCAAAACATGGGAGGCAGTGAATGTAATACAGCAAATCCGTAGTTGCAAATGCTTTCATTAAAAAGGAATACAGGTTTCAAATAAGCAACCTAAACTTCTTCCTTTAAGAAAAAGAAGAACAAACTACACCCAAAATCAGAAGATGTAACTAATAAAGACTAGAGAGGAGATAAAACAGAGAATTTAAAAATCAATAGAGAAAACGAAACCAATAGTTGGTTCATTGAAAAGAATGACACAAGTGCTGAACTTTTAGTTAGATTAATCAAGAAAATAAGAAAGAAAACACAAATTACTAAAATTAGGAATAAAAGTGAAGGCACTCGGCTCACGCCTGTAATCCCAGCACTTTGGGAGGCTGAGGCGGGCGGATCACAAGGTCAGGAGATCGAGACCACAGTGAAACCCCGTCTCTACTAAAAATACAAAAAACATTAGTCGGGCGTGGTGGCGGGCACCTGTAGTCCCAGCTACTCGGGAGGCTGAGGCAGGAGAACGGCGTGAACCCGGGAGGCGGAGCTTGCAGTGAGCCGAGATCGCGCCACTGCACTCCAGCCTGGGGGACAGAGCAAGACTCTGCCTCAAAAAAAAAAATAAAAAATAAATAAATAAATAAAAAAGTGAAGGCACTCAAACCTACTTGAAAGAAATAAAAAGGATTATTAGCGAGTACTCTAAATGATTGTGCATCAACAAATTAATCTTCTCATCTCTCTTAGGTAGCTTAACTTTTTAAAAAATGCTGAACTATTCAAAACTATATAAATAATCTCGTAAAATATGTAAGGTCCTCCTTTCTGAACTAAGTAATATTTTTTAAAATCCTATTCCTAAATACACTTTGAAAAACGCAATGATAGAACATGGGGCTAGTGAGGCTTACTATATCATTTTTAGAGCTTGGTCACTTTGGATAATGGCCCAGATTGCCCTGGGAACTGAAAGGTCCCACCAACACAAACACACTCATGCTTATGACATTCCTAGGAAAATCTGAATATTTGAGAATTTGAAAATTTGACAACTCAATTCCCATAACATTTTTCATGATCAAATATTCAAAATTGGATTTGACATATTGATGGACCCCCAAAAGAATGACTCAACATTGTTATTTTTTAATGCTTTGTTATAGTATCCAGCAGGCAATGGTTGTTTTTCTAAAGCTTGGAATAAAACTGCAACTGACTGGGAAGCTGAAAGGACTCATCCCCTTTATTATATCATAACATCTCTTGTTTCTCCTGACTCATGTTTTTATTTGTTTTTTATTTTTTTTTAATTATACTTTAAGTTCTAGGGTACATATGGAGAACGTGCAGGTTTGTTACATAGGTATACATGTGCCATGGTGGTTTGCTGAACCTATCAACCGGTCATCTACATTAGGCATTTTTCCTAATGCTATCCTTCCCCTAGTGTCCCCATCCCTCAACAGGCCCTGGGGTGTGATGTTCCCCTCCCTGTGTCCATGTGTTCTCACTGTTCAACTCCCACTTATGAGTGAGAACATGCGGTGTTTGGTTTTCTGTTCCTGTGTTAGTTTGCTGAGAATGATGGTTTCCAGTTTCATCCATGTCCCTGCAAAGGACATAAACTGGGTCATGTTTTTAAATCTTATAATATTGAGAATTAAACAATTCCTTATAATTTAAGCCAGTTGGGTGTCATTCACTAGGCATTAAAGCATGTATTAATCTTTTCTAAATTTAGTTATTAAAAGCTCTGAGACATTCGGAAATCAATAAAAGTAGAATCAATTATCTTTTTATCTCCTTATATGTTCAGGAAATGAATCAGCAAGCACAGCAGTGAGAAGTTGTTCGGCTTTTTTATGAGTTAACTATGCAAGCAGTAAAATGTTTGAGAGAGATGTGGAGATTTAAGCTGCCGAACTCACATTTAAAATGTAATCGACAAACATTCTTGACAATTAGTATTTGCAGAAGCTCTTACCATTTATCAGGCACTTTCACATGCATTACCATATTCAATCATCACAAAAAAACCTGAAACAGGTATTTTTGTCTTGAATTTAAGGTACAGAAAGATTACATGGCTTGGTAAGAGACACCAAATCAGAAGCAGACTCCTGGTTCCATGCCAAAGCTCTTCCCCGTTTTGCTGAGTCATAGCAGAATCCATACAGCCATTATTGAATTTTGTCTCATCACGAAATATGTTCTCATAAATGTTGATTATAAATGCACTTTCCCTACAGGACATTATCTTTCTTGACAGTTTTTAGTTCTTAGTCACACAACTTAGAGAAATTATATTTGGCCACATATAATTAATATCCCCATCAAATTACAAAAACTTGGACTTTGTAAACTTTGTTGGGCATTTTAAAATCATAAACTTTAGACAAGTACAACTAAAATTAATTATCTGCAATATCAATTATCACAAATGCATGAAACCAATTCTCAATTACTCATACCCATATCATCTATGGCATTTTTTAAATCCTAAAAGTATTTATTCCTGTCTCTGAGAATACTTCATATTACAACACCCGAATCAGGAAATATAAATAAGTATAGATATTGGCTTAAAAACATAAAATTAGGATAAAGGGCATAATATGTCTGTTATATATGTACAAATACCTTTTGCTACTTTCTTCCAACTGAATTGATAGTCGAGTTGACCAAAAAAGTTATTAAAATATACATTAAAAACACACAGAATGTATATGACTCGTATATATGCACATATATACACATAAACATAATACGTAAATATGAATACATATGATGGATATGTACATACACACATTATATAATTATTAAGAATGTATATACATATATATACACATATGCATGAGCTCATACTGAAACCTCCAATGACAAATCAACAGCAACAGAGGATTCATTCTAGTCTTCCCCTTTTCTATAACACCTTTCATCAAAAGTGAGAAAACTAGCTCACATTATACTCAATATATTTACTTGATTTCCCAGTCATAAAATACACAGAAAGCAGTTTTAGAATTGCTAACCCATAGCAATACAAAAAAGCCAAACATAACCTAACTAGATCTCAATATTTGCACTTGGTCTTAGTCAAAAGGCTGAGAAGCAATGACATCTCAATATTTGTGTATAGCTTCTTTTTCTCTTTAATCTAAGGTCAGAACTCAAAATACTATGCTCAGAAGCTGGTAGGGTTAAATTTTCTCTTCATTCAGTTTGATAATGTTACTCATTTAAAATACAATTACATTAAACTTATTTGGTTCCTATCTTATTTTATGGTTCTTTTGTGCATGTACATTATCTTGACTGCAAAGAGTCAAAACTATCTAAAAAGTATACATCTATCCTTCTCTATCCACAGATTCTGTATCCCCAAATTCAACCAACTACAGATTGAAAATATTTTTAAGAATGATAAAAAATGGCAATACAAAATAAAAAGTATAAAAATACATTATAACTATTTACATAGCATTTACATTATATTAGATATAAGTAATCTATAGATGATTTAAAGTATATGGGAAGATGTATATAGATTATATGCAAATACTAGCCATTTTATATAAGAGACTTGAGCATCTGCAGATTTTGGTATTCACGGGGCTTCTGGAACCAATCCCCCAAGGATACCAAGGCACAACTGTACTTAGAAAAGTGTCACCCCCATGCTATCTTTTCCACCTCACTCCTATCTGACAATCCCTGTAGGTTGTCAATCTCATTATTTTCTAGTTTGCCTTACCTACAATTCATTTTGCAAAAGTAAACAGATACAGGTATCATTTTATATTTCCTTTTTTTTTTTTTTTTTTTTTTTTTGCCCAAAGTTAGCATGCTATACTCTTCTGCACTTTGTGTCCTGCAAATCACTCTATATACACTCATAGCGATCTTCATCATCCTTTCATAGCAGCTTCAGAGCATTCTGGTAAGTGCACATACTATAATCTGTTCAATTAATCTTCCATTTATGGCCATTCAGGATGTTCCAGCATATTAAATTACAAAAAGAGTAATACAATAAACATCTTTGTGTAAATGCATTTTTACACTGTGGGAGATACGCCTTCAGAATAAACTCCTAGAAAGAGAATTTCTTGGTGAAAACGTAAACTAGTATGTAGTTTTCTTAAATATTCTCTTCTATAATGGTTAGACCAGTTAACATTCCCATTGGCAATGCATGTCAGTGCCTTCTCCCATCCTCAGCAAGTCTTGATTAAGTTTTTATATTTCTGGACGTCAGAAGTCAAGAATCAAGATTCCCTGAGCTAAAATCAAGATGTCAATGGGGCTATGTTTCCTCTGGAGGCTGAGGGGACAACCTGTGTAATTGGGTCATTGAGTTTTCCAGCTACTACAGCTCCCTGTGTCCCTTGAATCCTGCATTCCTTTCCCTCCATCTTTTTTTTTTTTTTTTTTTTTTTTTTTTTTTTTTTTTTTTTTGAGACGGAAGTTCACTCTTGCCACCCAGGCTGGAGTGCAATGGTGTGATCTCAGCTCATTGCAACCTCTGCCTCTTGGCTTCAAGCGATTCTCCTGCCTCAGCCTCCCGAGTAGCTTGGACTACAGGTGTGTACTACCATGACTAGCTAAGTTTTGTATTTTTAGTAGATATGGGGTTTCGCCATGTTGGCCAGGCTGGTCTCGAACTCGTGACCTCAGGTGATCCACCCACCTCGGCCTCCCAAAGTACTGGGATAACAGGTGTGAGCCACTGTGCCCAGCCTTCCCTCCATCTTTAAAGCCAGCAATGTCACATCTCTCTTTCCCTTCTTCTACCCTCATACCTCTCTCACTGCAGAAAAATTCCTTACTTTTAAAGAACTCACATGATTACACTGGACCCACCCAGATATTCCAGGATAATCTCTCCACCCCAAGTCTTTTACCCTTTATCACATCTGCAAAGTCCCTCTCATCATGTACGGTAATGGATACCTGGTGATTAGGACATGGACGTCTTTAGGGGCCATTGTTTTAACTAACACAGGTATTTTATCATTCAGTGTCGAAATTTCTCCTTCTGGAGATGAATTTGCGTTTCATCTGAGTTCCTTCTTCTCTCCTTTTGATAGAATCTCTTAAGCCTCCCATGTCCTTCTTTCTACGCCCACAGGCTTGAGGGGCCATGCAGCTCTGATGAGATTTGGGTTTATTTTCTCAGATGTCATTTGAAGTTCATGGTATTTTCCTACTCCTACTAACATAATGGTGAAATCATAAGACATGTGTGGGTTTGTGTGTGTGTGTGTGTGTGTGTGCTCCGTGTTGTACTTTTTGTTTTTTATTTATCTGTACTTTATGTTCAGGAGGGATTGTATATGGAGAGATTTAGATTCAGTTCACCACAACATTGCAGATTTTATGACTATGAATGTATGATTTAGGATATTTCTTAGGACTGTCCTAGGTCTTTGATACTGTTACTATAAATGCATTTTGAAAACCAGAATACCATATTAGCTCTGATCATCAAATATGCCAATGAAGAACAAAGTTCCAGGAGCACTGTTTACAGAATAGAAGGGATAAAGTAATGCTGCAATCAAGCAATGAGAGCTCATAACTACAATGTACCGCAGGCACCCACTAGAAGCAAACACCCACTAGAAGACAAGACCTTCCGATGAATTATAATTGTCACTTCACACCTACTCCCTACAAGGAGGCTTTTATCTGCAGCTGCTATAATCAATACTGCTTTGTTGCTGGCAAGCATTATATTTTTATAGCTGCAAAATGGAAACAGAAAGTTTTAAAATCTCTCAATATCTATGTTTGAATAACTCACTATCTTTTCTCTGTTCTCTTATTTGCAAACACTGTCCATGTTCTCTCTGATCACTTTACAGATGCTTTCTTATTTCAAGAAAGATTTCATTATTTTATCTATTAAGAGAAATGGGCAATGACTCAAGTTTCACAAACCAAATGGGCACACTGTATTAAAAAGTTGATTTAGGCAAGTTGGGTTTTATAAAAATTTTTATTAACGGTGTATTTTCAAGGAATATGTGAAAATAAAATGACACAAAGAGCACACCATGAAGAGCAGCTTTGAATTCCCACTTCCTACTTTTAATTCTTAGTTCCTCAGTTTCATACTCAAAAGAACCCCCTTGCTATTTTCCTATTTATATTTTTCAAGGTTCATTCAGTTACAATTGCATGTTCACATGTTCTCCTTTATAATATACAAATACGAGCCAATGATACCGCTGAGTCTTCATTCTTTATACTTAGGTACCTTGTGATCTTTCCTTATGTGCATATATAAACCTATCTCATATCTTTTCACAGCTGCATGGTTTTACTCTGTGTGATGGTTAATACTGAGTGTCAACTTGATTGAAGCATTGTTCCTGGGTGTATCTTTGAGGGTGTTGCCCAAGGAAATTAACATTTGAGTCAGTGGACTGGGAGAGGCAGACCCACCCTCAATCTGGGTGGACACCATGTCCAGCGCAGCTAGGATAGAAGCAGGTTAGAAGAACTTTGAAAGACTAGACTGGCTTAGTCTTCCAACCTACATCTTTCTCCCCTGCTGGATACTTCCTGCCCTCTAACACCAGACTCTAGGTTCTTCAGCTTTGGGACTCTCGGACCTTCGACCACAGACTGAAGGCTGCACTGCTGGCTTCCCTGTTTTGTAGATTTTGGGACCCAGACTGGCTTCCTTGCTCCTCAGCTTGCAGACAGCCTATTGTGGAACCTCACCTTGTGATGGTATGAGTCAATACTCCCTAATAGACTACCTTTATACATACATCTATCCCATGAGCTCTACCTTCTAAAGAACCCTAATACACTCTGTATTAATAATCTATAATTTATTTTAAAACTGTCCTATTAATGGATTTAAATTTTTTATTCAAACTTCCTATTACACACATTTATTTACTCCAAATCAAGTGGTTTTTTTTTTCTTGTTAAGAATAGTAAAAACTCAGAGCACAAAACGGAATCTGTTTAGCAGAAAAATAATAAAAAACATGGGGTCCATTTCTGACATGCAAAAGGTTTTGGAAATCAGCACTCTCATCCTGACAAAAAAAACAGCTCAGCAAACTGAAAGATCACAGAGAAAACCGCTATCCTGAAATCAGTAGATATGGGTGAAAAGAGAGAATCACTGGAAAAATTAGCTTACTCTGAGCAGAAGCTACTGGTAAACTGGTAGGAACACTTAAATCATAATTTTTACAAATTGCTAGAGGCTGAATGTGAACTACTCTGCGAGGTAGAAACACAAGACTGTGAGAGTAAGATCATAGCTGTGGAGCTGTAGTCTTTAGGGGACTTTCCATTTTTTATGGGTTTCACCTCCAGGAACCCTACCAGATTTTCACAGTGAAGAGCCAAAAGATTCCTTCTTGGTTCTGGAAGAGAAGGAGAAAAAGTAATCATTTCAAAATATGCCAAGATAGTTCTCCATAAGGAAGTCCTGCTCTCCAGGTTAGCCCACCTACAGAGAGTTCTGATGTCCAAGAGAAGACAGAGAATGGGGCAGTAACATACTTGGTAAAAGCCGCAACTTCATAGATTTATAAATTTGAGGTCATCACAACCCAAACTGAATAAATACAAAGAAAATATGCCTAAGCACATCATAGTCAAGAGTGTCCAAAAACAGTAAATTCTCAAAAAAAAATAGAGAAAAAGAATACATTATATACCTGGAAACGAATTCAAATGGCCATAGACTTCTCATCAAAAATTAAACAGGCAGGTAGTGTTATTTCAATATAAATTAAATTTTCATTCTGTGATCTTTATTTTCATGCATCAACTTGACTGGACTAAGGAATATCCAGGTCACTGGTAAAGCATTATTTCTGGATATGTCCATGAAAGTGTTTCTGGAAGACACTGGCATTTGAATTGGTGAACTGAATAAGGAAGATGCACCCTTACCCAATGTGGGTGGCTACCATCCAACTGATTGAAGGCCCCAGTAGAACAAGGCAAATTCTCTGTCTCTCTCTCCAAGCCAGAACACCCTTCTCCTCCTGGCCTTGCACATCAAGTTCTTTTGCTGGTGTAAGTACTGGAATTCAAAGGCAAAACGACTTTATGTGCAACGCCAGGAGAAGGGTGCTTTCTTTTCCTAGGGTTAATTTATTTCCATTTTGATTCTCAATTCTGTGCTCTCTACTCAAGGCCCTGCATATTTAATGAGCTCTTTTGACTTTGGCCAGAGGAACTTGAATGTTTCCCACCCTGGTGTGAGCTCCGGAAGTTGTTCATTTTACAGCTTTCCAGGAATTGCTTTTTCCTCAGACATTACTTTAGTCTGACCTCTTGGGGTTTCACTCTACCCATGTGCAGAGTCTTCAACCAAAGACCATGAGGACCCTTATCCATATTCCTAGGGTTCTTTCTATGTATCTCTCTCTTATCTTGGGTGCTTTTCCCAGAAATTAGAGTCACTTGGGCTTCCCTAAACTTTGGTCTTTGTCTTTTTGACTCGGTGAGATTGGCTAGACTCTGCTGGAGGCACGTTGCTCTGAGCCATGGTCAGGAATCATCTCCATGCAGAAGGCTTTGTGATGAGTTCACCTCACTTGTTTTCTTGATTTCCTTCTTTGCAGGAATGACAATCATGTGCTGTCTGTGGTCTCATGTCTAAAACCTGTCATGTCTTTTAAAAAAAAAAATAGTTACTCCAGTTTTTAGGTTGTTTACACCAGTAGATCAGTTCTGTGCCAGTTTGCTTTTATGCTAGGAACAGATAGTCACTTTTACTGATTTTAGTCATGTTAGTCTACCTCTTGGTTTTACTAACTTTATAATAACCTGAAACTTTTCACTGCCTTAATGCTTGTTTTATATGAAATTACTAGATGCTGAGGCATCACGGGTAATTTACTTCTCTTCCACACCCACACACTGCATTTAGTGCCCAGCTTCTGTAAGAAGCTTTACATTTTCTACGTTGTTTGTGATCATTCCTCGCCTACACTCTACTTCCATGTAGCCATGCAAACTAGCAATGGGTTTTTGAATATCCTGAGAACTGTTAGCATCCCCCACCTGCCAGCTGATTATAGAAAAAGCATCCATGCAGAATTCCTATCTCTGAAACTGTTTGGTTTACCTTTTGATGTTGGGAGTTGTTTGAACTCTGTCCCTTCAATATACCAGGCATTGAAGATAAAATTGTGAGCCCAAACAGGGTCCCTCCTTCTGTGGAAATTACAGTCTAATGCAAGACAGCCATTCATCATCACACGAACCAGTGGATATTTGGAAGTAAGGATTATTATAAAGATAAGATAAGCTGTGCTGTAAGAATATAACCCAGCTCTATCTGAGAAACCCAGCTCTCTCTAAGAAATGCAGGGAAATCTTGGTGAAATTACTATTGATATGAAATATGAAGCTCGACTAGGAATTATCTTGATAAAGGTGATGGTAGGAAGGTGGGTTGAGAGAGGTGTTCAGGTAAAGGGAACATCTTGTACCCAAGGCCTGTGTTTAGAAGAAGCATGGTGCATTGAAACAACACAAAGAAAGGAGACATGGCTGAAACCAGAGTGTAAGGTTACACTGGTGAGACAGGCAAGCACATGGTGGTTTATGCTAAGGATAATGGCCTTTACCTTAAAAGAACAAGAAAATTGCCAAGGTGGGAGGATTGCCTGAGGCCAGGAAATCAAGGCCAACTTGGGCAACACAGCAAGACCTCATCTCTACAAAATAATAATAAATTATCTCAGGGTTTTAAGCAAGGCATTTATCGGGGGAAACCCACCCCCGATATTCAATGTGGGTCCTTTTATATTTTCCCTAAGTGTCGGCTGCTCTGAGAAACAAAGGGAAAGAGCACAATTTAAAACTGGGTGTCCTGGGAGACATCACATGTTGGCAGGTTCCGTGGTGCCCCTGAGCCATAAAACCAGCAAGTTTTTATTAGCAATTTTCAAAAGGGAGGGAGCATACAAATAGGGTGTGGGTCACAGAGATCACATGCTTCAAGGGTGACAAAAGATCACAAGGCAGGAGGTCAGGGTGAGATCACAAGGTCAGGGTGAAACTAGAATCACTAATGAACCTCCATGTCCTGCTGTGCACGCACTGTCAGGGTTCAAGAGCAGAGAACTGGTCTGACTAGAATTTGCCAGGCTGGAATTTCCTAATCCTAGCAAGCCTGGGGGTGCTGCAGGAGACTAGGGCGTGTTTCATCCCTATCTACATCCGCATAAGGCAGACATCCCTGGAGAAGCCATTTCAGAGGCCTCCTCTGGGAGTGCATTCTTTTCCCAGGGCTGTTAATTATTAATATTCCTTACTGGGGAAAGAATTCAGTGATACTTCCCTTACCCGTTTTCAGTAATAAGAGAAATACGGCTCTGTCCTGCCCAGCCCACAGGCAGCCAGACTTCAAGGTTATCTCCCTTGTTCCCTGAATATCACTGTTATCATGTTCTTTTTTCAAGGTGCCCAGATTTCATATTGTTTAAACACACATGCCTTATGAACAATTTGTGCAGTTAACACAATCATCACAGGGTCCTGAGTCAACATTCATCTTCAGCTTATGAAGATGATGGGATTAAGAGATTAAAGACAGGCATAGGAAATCACAAGAGTATTGATTGGGGAAGTGATAAGTGTCCATAAAATCTTCACAATTTATGTTCAGAGACTGCAGTAAAGACAGGCATAAGAAACTATAAAAGTATTAATTTGGGGAACTAATAAATGTCCATGAAATCTTCACAATTTATGTTCTTCTACCATGACTTCAGTCAGTTTCTCCATTCGGGGTCCCTGACTTCCCACAACAGGCATTGAATTGATCAATTTGAGTTATAAAAAGATTATCATGAGTTTGGTATTAGGGAAAGATTGAAAAGAAGAATGATGGAAACAGAATAAATAGACCGGCTGGACACAGTGACTCATGACTGTAATTCCAGCACTTTGGGAGGCCAAGGTGGTTGGATCACTTGAGGTCAGGAGTTCAAGACCAGCCTGGCCAACATGGTGAAATTCCATCTCTACTTAAAAAAAAAAAAAAAAAAAAAGCAAAAATTACCCGGGTGTGGTGGCACATGCCTGTAATCTCAGCAACTCAGGAGGCTGAGGCAGGACAATTACTTGAACCTGGGAGGTGGAGGTTGCAATAAGCCAAGATTGCAGCACTGCACTCCAGCCTGGGCCACAGAGAAAGACTCTGTCTCTCCCCACCCCCCAGTGCCCACCCCCCCAACAAAATAGCTAAACTATTAATCCAGAGAAATAATGGTAGCCTGAACTTGAGAGTTAGCAGTGGATGGGAGGGAAAGGTTTGGGAGATAAAGTTATCAGGGAGTGAGTTATTTTAAAGAAGCACTCTTGGGCTCTCACCTGTGGAAGGGAGGAAAGCAGAACAGGGTAGAACAGAGGGGGATGTGGAGTTTTGATGTGGGGACTTAACAAAGAGGAAGGATGAGAAAATAACAACTCGGGGGATTAACCAGGTAAGAGTGTCATCTTCTAAGAAAGGGAAAGAAAGGCAGGGTTAGTGATGTCTGGGGAGAAGAATGAATCTAGAAGAAGAAGACTGAGTCTAGTTTGTATGTGCTGAGTTGGGGATGCTGTGGGTTCACTGAATTATAGGTGCTTTGTGGACAGTTGGGAATATAGAGATGGAGCTCAGAGAAGTCAACGTGATGATTATGGATGAGTTTTGCCAATGGACATAACGTACAGTCTGTAGAGATGCTCCCACCCCATGAGTAACTCTTTGCCCTACTACAGGAAGTGCCACTGACCAAGGGCCTTCAGTTATAGCTACTTCAGGAATATTTCCTTTTTTTTTTTTTTTAACAAAGATTGCCTTGTCCATGGTTATGCCTATTTCCAAGTTGGCCTTTGGCCAATGACTCACAAACGGTGGCATATAAAGGCCAGGGCATCATGACCATTCTAGCCCCAGTGCTTCTCACATGGTTGGCTGAGGTAGTGACTGGGCCCTTATCATAGCACAACTTCCTCCTTTACTCAATCTTGCCTCCGTTTCCTCCCTTCCACAGGTGAGGGCCCAAAAGTGCTTCTTAAAAAACAGACCACATGCCAACTCTGGGGAAACCGACTTTAGTCACAGTGAAAGTGCAAAGAGATCTTGACTGAGCTTTAGTAAGTCCAACATGTTAGACCCTGATAAGAAAAGAATCATAAAAAAAAAAAAAACCAGAGACAATATGACTGGACTAACAGACCTAGAAGTAGGCAAGAGTAGATGTCACAGATGCCAAGAAGCTGAAGGACTAATTACTGTGTAAACTGAAAAATATATTTGTATTGGATATATGGGTGAGAGTTCTTTCAGAGCAATTATAAGAGTGGAGAACCAATCCACAGTGGGTTGAGAAAGGAATAAGATACACAATGAAGAAAACAGTGAACACAGACACTTCTCTTGAGAAGCTCATCTGTAAGGGGAAAGAGAGAAAGAAGTGGCTGGCAGAGGTCAAGAAGATCAATTCTTAAGAAGACAAAGTTTCATGTTTAGTTGTTCATAGAAAGAAAACAGTTGAAATGGAGTTAAATTTTTAGAAGAGATACAGAGAGAACAAGAGAGTAAGTTGTTATATTTGGAAAGCTTAAAAGGTCAAGAAAAATTAATTAAAACCAACAGGGTAAATTGAGGAAGGGGCTCACTGCAGTCAGATTTCAGCAGAGTGAGGAAGAGAGGAAGATAAAGGGCTCTCCAAGGTCAGTTTTTGTTTTAATCCAACTTCAGTATGTATAATAATCATTAAAGGGCTTGATAAAAACAAAGAGTCCGGGATAATTCCCAGAGATTGGATTCAACAGAAATGCAATGGAGCCCAGATACTGCATGAATAAAACCCCTAAGTGATTCTGATACGGATGGCTCCAAACTGTCAGAGGAGGACACTAAGGCATTGTAGGTGCCACTAGTGAGCCCTCCAATGCTTCTCAGAGGAGTGCCAAGAGACAGTACCTGTGTGTAAGGAGGAAATAAATATATGTTAACAGACCCCCCAGAGCCCTCTGGGTAGGGAATTGCCTTGACTTAGCAAAGTACTTGTCTGGGAAGTAGAAGGCAATTCCCAGAGGCCTTGGGGACTGGGAATGGAAAGTAATGAGGAAGTAAAGAAATAGGTACATTGCCAGGAGTTCGAGACCAGCCTGGCCAACATGGCAAAACCCCGTCTTTACTAAAAATACAAAAAAATAGCCAGGCATGGTGGCAGGTACCTGTAATTCCAGCTACTCAGGAGGCTGAGACAGGAGAATCGCTTCAACCTGAGGGGCAGAGGCAGAGGCGGAGGCTGCAGTGAGCCGAGATCGCGCCATTGCACTCCAGCCTGGGCAACAAGAGTGAAACTCTGTCTCAAAAAAAAAAAAAAAAAAAAAAAAAAGGAAAGGAAAAAAGGTAATAGGTACATTGATACATCAAAGAAATAAGAAGGGAGGGAACGTGTGGAGAAAAAGTGGGGAGACTTTAAAAGGTTACCATTTAAGGGAAAAGATAGCCTCTGAAAAATAAAAAATGATGATGGAGTGACTTTTCAGATCTGAGTTGCTACTATTAGGAAGGCACCCTTTGACTCCAGACCTTCTCTAAAACCTGACTTGTCTACAAGAGACACATGGTGACTAAAGAATGAGCAGGTGAGGGGAAGTGTGATAGGCCCTGTGTGGGTTTCTCTACTGAGCCTCCTGATAACTGGATGGTCCAGGCCCTGGTGTGAGTGGGTAGACAGTGTCTGCAGAAGAAGGAAGTGCCATCGAGTACCACGTGCTCCATGGGACCAAATCTTCCTTTTCCCACACTATTCGAAAACTCAATTACATATTTATTCATCTATTCAACAAATATTGACTGTAAATCAATGGTGCTCTCTATAGGATGGATTATAAAGGGGCAAAAGCAGTCATAGTCTCTGTCCTCATGGAACTTGCAATATAGTGAGGAAGATAAAAGTGAGTAACTCTACAAATATAATTACAATAAGGTCCTAGGAAGACGAGACACATGCCACAGTGAGTTATTAATAGAAGATGATCTAACATAGGGGATCAGATCAATTTTCCAGATAATTGAACTGAGAGCTGAAGGATGAGTTAGAGTTAATGGGGTTAATAATATCTTGTCATAGTGTCCTTGAGAGGTTTAACTAAAACACTACAGGAAAAGCCTCAGGCCATGGCATAGTTCCTTGATTCTACTATAGTACGAATGAAGACACACTGATTTAACAACAGATTTGTGAGGGGTAAAGAAACATGGTCTCTTTATAGGCACACATTTAATGTAAGATTCACTTCACTTCTGTCATATGAACACCATAGGGACTGAGTCTCAGTATTCTTGATATTTCAAGCGTGGCATAGTGCATGCCACATAGTAGATACTCATCAAACATTTGTAAAATAAATTAACATCTGTTCCTCCTTTGTCTCTCTTTCATCCTTCCTTCTCTCTCACATGTTATCTCATTTCTCTTGTCAAGCACAGATTTGTTAAATGCATTCACATTGAAATTTTAAGGATTTATGTATTCATCTTTCATAGAGCATTCTCACCTTAAAAGCTACTACGGAAAAGGTAATGATCACACTTGGGAAATAAATGCATTACTGTGGAATTTTAGGTATTTCTACTAGAATTATTTTGAGGTGAAAGTCTACTCAGAGATATTTGAATTAGAACATGTAAAAAGAAACATGTATTAGGATATCCATTACTTAAACAAAGTGTCGGTTCCTTTTTTGGTGACAACACTGTCCAGTGCAAGCAGACAGAGTAGCACTCTGCTCCACGCAGTTATTCAGGGATCTAGGCTCCTTTCACCTCTGGCTTCACCTTTCTCTGGGTTCTTGAGTTTTCTCTATTCAATAACAGGATAGAAAAAAGACTGTGGAATTTATAATGAGGATGTTTAAGGGTCAAGTTGGAGACAGACACACATCAAATCAGTTCACATTCCATGAACCAGGACTTGGTTTCATGGCCACGACTAACTGCAAATTGAATTTAAAATGACTTCTAGCCAGGTATGGTACTCACACCTATAATCCCAGCACTTTGGGAGGTCAGGGTGGAAGAATCACTTGCGCCCAGGAGTTCAAGACCAGCCTGGGCAACATGGCAAAACTCCATCTCCACAAAAAATACAAAAATTAGTTAAGTGTGGTGGTGCACACCTGTATTCCAAGCTACTTAGAAGGCTAAGGTGGGAGGATCACTTGAGTTTGGGAGGTGAAGGCTACAGTGAGCCATGATTATACCACTGCACTCTAGCCTAGGTGACAGCTCAAGATCCTGTCTCAAAAAATACATATTTATATAATGAAGTCCAGGTAAGGACTCAGTACAGAGAAGGGAACACAGATCTTGGTGAATCCTAGAATTCTCTGCTATGCTTCTATTCCATCTGTATGAGACGGTCACTGCTATTGTGCATTTATTGGCAGTTTTTTTTTTTTTTTAAGTTTCGTTCTTACCGTGTGACAAAAGTCAGGGGTTACCCATAAAACTATCTTGGGAAAGTTTTGTAAAAAAAAAAATATATATATATATATATATATATATATATATATATCCCATATATATTATATATGTTATATAAATATATATCCCATATATATTATATATGTTATATATAGATACATATTATACATTTATATTCATATATGTTATATATATCATATATTTTTTCCAGGTTCAATTGACACGTCTAACCGGATTTAATTGACTCTCCAAAAGTAGATGCTAGAAAAGTCTCCCCAGGTAACTCTGGTTCAGTTATTTCAAGTATTGGCATTTCAATACCACTGAACTAAGTCATTCATAATCCCATGCAAAATCTTTTGAAGGAAGGAAGAGTGAGATGAATCTGAGCCAAAATCTTTTAAAGTGTAAATTGAAATCAGTCAAAAAATTGAAGGTAAAGGAGGAAATAAAAGATAGACCAAAAGGCTGAAAACAAGAAACAAACCCAAGGTTGAGTATTAAGAAGCATAGGAAGAGAGTGAGAGCAAGTTAGGAGTGAAGAGCTAAGGGTCTTGAGCCACTGCACATAAGGGAGAAAGGGGATTGCGAGACTTGGGACTATTTGGAGGCACATAGATGAGCCAGTCATGCAGATAATCACCCACCATTTTGCAAATATAGACATTAAACATCAAAGACATTATTTTCCATTATAATTCAAGATTCAAACCCATCTTTGTCACATCATTTTCTATACATTTATACGAGGACTGACCTGAGATTAAAACCTAATTTCTGGCCACAAACAAAGTACCACTAACTGGCCACATAAGAATGGATTCTGAAACAGGCAGTATGGGGACACACTCTAAGGTGGCCCTCATGGTCTCCACCTCCTGGGGTTTACTCCTTTATCTAATCTCCTTCCCGTAACTGTAGAAAAAAAAAAAAAAACCTTTGACTTGCTCCTGATTGATTCAATATGGCAAAGGTGATAAAATGCCACTCCAGTGACTACGTTAGTCAGGTAAGACTTTGTATTATAGTAGAAGGGCTTTTTCCCTTTCTAGCTTTGAAGAAGTAAATAGCCATGTTATAAGAGATCCTACATAGATGACCAGTGGTACCCAGGAACTGAGAGAAGCCAGAATGACCAGTGGTCCCTAGGAACTGAGAGAAGCCAGAGAAAAACTGGTGTTCTGAGTCTGACAGCTTCAAGGAAATCAATTCTACCAACAACACGAGTGAGCTTGGAAGCTCACATTCTTCCCCAAACAGACCTTCAGATGAAAACATGGTCCAGGTGACACCTTGATTGCAGCCTGGTGAGATCCTGAGCTAAGGGCCCAACTAAACAGATCCCAGATTCTTGAACCACCGAGACTGTGAGATTATAAATATGCATTATTTTACACTGTTACATTTGCAGTCATCTGTTATGCAGCAATAGAAAATTAATGCAGGGACCTCATTTGTTCCTCTGAGTCATGCAGGTCTGACATAGATTGGTAATTCTAATCCTTAAAACATAATTGTTCAAAATGAGTTCAAAAATAAACAGCACACACATCAACCTAAGTGTCAATTCTTGTTTCCTGATTCCCCAGAAAAGGGTCTTTCTGGGTCTGCTATGCTCATCATCCTTCCACACTGATGGTGTTTTCTTCTTGACAGATTTACTAGATAAACCCTCAGTTTTCTTGTCTGTGTAGTTATTGAAATGCTGCCCTAAATTAACTTCATGCCTGATTGGCTTTTGAATGTACAAACATCATTCCAAACTTCACACAGATGGATCATGAAAAAAAGAAGATGGTAAAATGAATAGAAATAAGCCCAACATTTCTTATTCAATTGTCTAAGGGTCTAAGGAGCAGC
This sequence comes from Macaca nemestrina, assembly GCF_043159975.1. Classification (NCBI taxonomy): domain Eukaryota; kingdom Metazoa; phylum Chordata; class Mammalia; order Primates; family Cercopithecidae; genus Macaca; species Macaca nemestrina. The sequence continues at coordinate 129,770,233 of NC_092132.1, read as the reverse complement.
ACAGCACGAGGTCTAGTGGCTGCCAACCCCATGTACCTGGGCTGCTGAGCTGAGGAACACTTGGCTCTAATCCCCTCTCCATGGCCAGAAATATCAGGTCCTTGGAGAGCAAAGAAATGTTCAGAAACAGCCTGGAGTGGGGCTTTGAACTGCTGTACTCTTCAGCTGCCCGGAACAACTGACAGATGGAGCAGGTTATAGAGCCAGGTGGGGAGGCTGAGTTGCTATGTAGCTTCCCGCCCATCAGCCCATCCTTCTGTTGCTCTGGGATGTCCCACAGGAGCCCAGACACAGCAGGGACTTGAAAGGATGGGAAACACCTTAGCAGTAGCTTCTAAGTCAGTCACAAAGTGCAGCCAGCCTTTGGGAATGGGACCAACTGCCACCTTTGCTTTGCAAAAAATGAGTCAGGTTGTACTCTCCACAACAGGAAGAGGGAGCTATCCTAGACTGTGGGGGAGGAGTTAGCCATATGTTCACTTCATCCTATAGGCAGGATTAAAGAAACTCCCCACAGAGGCCCATAACATCACCATCTGAAGCAAATTTAAGTAACTTTTGGAAAAATTACATTTTATAATTTTAAAAGATTTCTTTATTGTGGTAAGAACACTTAACATGAGATTCACCTTTCTAACAAATCTAAGTGTACTATACATTGTTGTTGACTATAGGTACAATGTTGTGCAACAGATCTCTAGAGTGTTTTAATCTTGCTCAACTGAAACCTTTTGCCCACCAATTTGCAACTCTCGATTTACCTCTCCCCCGAGTCCCTGGAAACCACCATTCTGCTTGGCACAAGAAAAAAAATTTTTTTGACTAATCAACACCATTTCACCTACCTTAACCCCCAAATCCATCTTATCACCTTAATTCCAAGCCTTAACTTTCTATCAGCCACTAGTTCCCCCACCAAAACATGAAGCTAACCTTGTATTTTTTCCTACGCTTTACACCTCTTCCTTTCATTTTTCTCTGTAGTCACATCTTCATCTATGCAACAAATGAAAACTCACACACGCATACCCCTGACATTTGAAAATATATTTTCCTAGAATGAAAAGGGAAAATCAAAGGAGTAGAAAGATACATTAAAGTTCAAATTGATAGAAAAAAAAGAAACATGTGGCAATACAGATAAAGAACTAGAAATAGATCCTAGAAGGAAAACCACTTTCATCTGCAAATCAAATCAGCAGATGTTTAATGAACACCCACTACAGTCAACACACTAAGCTAGATGTTAAGATATAAACACGTTTCAATTACAATTTCTTCCTTTAAAAGTTTATGATTTGTTCGGGGAGCTAAAACAAAGAGATTAGAATGACAACATAGTATACATCGTATAGTGCATTTTACATGATTACTTTTCATAAACCATTTTTACATTTGTAATCTTGACTCACCCTTAGTGAAAGCTTGTAGTGAGAGCTTTTTTTTTTCCTTTTAAATACAGCCTCAGAGACATTGTGATGTGCTAAAGGTCACATAGCAAACAAGTGTGTGACCCGAATCTTAAACACAGTTGTAACTAAATTCAATGCCTTTTGCAATGTATGCATCTGTTTCTAAATGAAACAAACTATAGGTAGGAAAGATATCCACCAATGGGACAAACTATGTAGAGTCACATAAACAAGCTTGGCGGCAGGGATATGGGATTTTAGCTGGCCCTGAAGAATGAGTAGCTTTAGGAATCAGGACAACTGGAGAGGGCACTTTGGGTTGGGGAAATGTTGAGAGCAAGGGCTTAGAAGCAGAAATAAGAGTTAATACATTTAAGGCCCTCTGAGTATTTATAAGTTATTGAACATCACCCACATTTCATACTTGCAATCATTTTCTGTGTCTGTAAAATAAGAAAATATCTTTTTACTGGGTACATGCAGCATAGGGGTCGTTTTTCTCCTTCAAGGCAGGAGTAGAATGAGGACAGTTCCAACCACAGCACAGAGTGCTGGAAACCCCCAGCTGCTAGAGATCAGTGGTTTCAGAGTCAAAATGGATTCTGAGTAAACCAAGTTTTATATATCTAATTAGAAAGTATAGCTTTATGGCTCCAAAGAGTATGGAAGACTCATCTGCGCATATTTTATACGGTAGTCATAAAAATTAATTGAAAGTCTTTCTTCAGCATCTAAAGCTGTGTTTGGCTCTTTATTTCACCTAAACATTTAGTACTTATCATTAAAGAATCAAGTTCTGGACACATTACTTTTTGTATTTTGAACCCTTCAAATTCATAAGTGATTCAGTATGTTTTTCTTTTCCTTTGTTTTTTTTTTGTTTGTTTGTTTGTTTCGTTTTTTTGTTTTGTTTTGTTTTTAGACAGAGTTACGTTCTTGTCACCCAGGCTGGAGTGCAGTGGCGTGATCTCAGCTCACTGCAACCCCTTTCTCCTGAGTTCAAGCAATTCTCCTGCCTCAGCCTCCCAAGTAGCTGGGATTACAGGCACGTGCCCCCACACCCAGCTGATTTTTATATTTTTAGTAGTGATGGGGTTTCACCAGGTTGGCCAGGCTGATCTGAAACACCTGACCCCAGGTGATCCACCCACCTTGGCCTCCCAAAGTGCTGGGATTACAAGCATGAGCCAACATGCCTGACCATTTTTATTTTCTTTTTTTGGATATATGGGCAAATACTTTTTGTATTTTGAACAACTTGAATTCACAAATGATTCAGTATTATGTTTTTCTTTTCTCTTTTTTTGATATATGGGCAAATGCAGTCATTGATGTTCACAGATGTTCACTATATGGTTTCCATTAATTGCAGTTGTGATAGCAAAAATCTTCAAAAAGTAACAGAGTCAGGCTATAGATACTTCAACTGGATATAAACCGTCTCTTAGCATCTGATGCACTGTGCATATGCTCAATGCTGAGCTCATTATTGAATGATTAGCAGAAGCGATAGAAAAATGGGGCATGGAAACAATGAGCAGATTGTCTCAACTGAAAATAGAAATTCATGGATCTTTCTAATTTGTTAATCTATCAATAAAAGATGCACAATGACATATTAATTAAATCAACCTTACTTACCTGTTCAGCTAATCACCTTTTATTGAAAGAAAATCATTATCTTACAAAAGACTTTCTTTTAAAGATGTATGTTAGTTAAAGTAAACTTTGAAATCAAGTTTGCTCAGATAAGACATAGCCTTGAAGTAGGAAAGGGAATGCCAGAAGGGAAGGATGACACCTGCGATGCCTGCTCTGTGCCTAGTGCTTTCTATGCATGACTTCAGTTCAGTGTTCCACAAGCCTGGGAAGCACATCAAATTATTGTATTTCCAGTTTCCAAGTAATCTCATTGTGATGCATAAGAAAAGTAATTTCTGCAGAGCCCAGATCTAACATGAAGCTATTCAAGCCCATGCTCCCTTGCTATCTATGGCCTCCCAAGAAGAAATGAAAACAGTGATCCTTTCTGGGAGGGGGCACGTGCTCCGTGCTCCAACCCTTCAGTGTAGTCCTTGCCCACTGCCTACATTGGTGTAAGATAAGGCCTCATCCAAATAGAGAACTGACTTTTCCTGTTATTGCCCCATTAGGAATTACTACTATCATTACTTAAAAAATCGAGAAGATTCTGGAAAATTCTCCATTTCATCATAAGTTCCTGAATAAAATTCAGATAGGAAACAGATTTATATGTGTATGTATAAACACATAAAGTTAAATGCAAATAAAAACATAACAGTAGGCAAAATCTTGCAGTTATTTTTTCCTTACCTAATTGAAGGATTACTCTAAAAGCCACTACTACAAATACAGAAGTGGACACATCTATCTTCATCACAGAATAGTGACACTGATACAAAATTAAAATTGTAAAACACAAAATTTTACTGAGCTCCATATCAAACTTTTAAAACATGTCTGTAATTCAGTTCCTTCTACTCAACCCTATGGACAATTACTGCATTTGCAGATTTTCTGGATGAAAAAAGAAGATATGATTTGGATAATGGGATTCTTTTACAATGATTTATTTTCATGCAAATTTTAGTGCCAAGAAAATAATCAATATGTATTTTATTCAAAGAAAAAAACACACAAATGGCTAAAAACTGAATAATGGTTAGGCAAATTTAACAATAAAATATTATTGTCATTGAGGATGGCAGGTGAAATAGACTGGTATATGAAAAAAATATGCAATACAAAGTAGACAGTATGAAAAAGAGGGTCTTGGCTTAATGGAACTAATGTCCTTAGCACAGGATAAAGGGTAATGCTTTGTCTGAATTGTAGAAAAATTACTCAATTCCCATCCCACTCCAGTTTGAGAAAATGAAAATCTCAATACCAACCCAACATAGTACATCACCTTTATTCCTTCCAATATATACTTGACTGCACCTGATTTTATGACCAGTGTTGTGGCATCAATTTTGGAAGTATGAGAATAGCACCATCACCTGGGGTCAGTCTTTAATAAGATTAGTAAGGGAGGGGCTACCCTTGCCTTCGATTCTACTCAATGCAATCTCATAGTCAAAATAATGTGAGTAGAAGAGCAATTTGAAAATAAAATTAGGAAAGCAATTCCATTCACAGTTGCATCAATAAAAATAATATACTTAAGATAAAATTAACAAAAGGAATTTAACCCTTGTACACTGAAAAGTGCAAAAGTACAAAATTGTTGAAAGAAAGTTAAAAAGACCTAGATAAATCAAAAGACATTCCATGCCCATGGATTGGAGTAGTTCATTTTAAGATGACAAGAATGCCCAAAATCGATCAACAGATCCAACTCAGTCTCTATCAAAATCCCAGCTGGTTTCTTTGCAGAAATTGGCAAGCTTATCCCAAAATGTATATGGAAATTCAGGGTACCCAGAATAGCCAAAACAGTCTTGAAAAAGAACAAAACTGTCAGACCTAACATTTCCCTAATTTCAAAACTTATCATGAAACCACAGTAATAAGAAAGTATAGCACTGCCATAAAGATAGATATATAGACTATCGAAAAAAAAAAAAAACCTGAAAGACTAAAAATAAATCGATTTTCAACAATAGTGCTACAACAATTCATTGGGAGAAGGAATAGTCATTTTAATAAATAATGCTAAAATACCTGTGCGAGAATGAAGTTAGACCCTTAGCCTACACTGTATATAAAAATTAACTCAAAATAGATTATAGACCTAAACATAGGTGCCCAAACTATTAAACTAATGGAGAAAACGTAAGTGAATATTTGAGACCTTGTGTGAGGCAATAGTTCTTAGACATAATAGCAAAAGTACAAGAAAAAGAAAAAATAGGTAAATTCAACTTCATGAAAATTACAACTTTTTGTGCTACAGAGAACATCATCCAAAAAAGTGAAAAGGTAATGCACAGGAGAAAATATTTGCAAATCATACATATATTCAATAGTGAATTTTACCCAAAATATATAAAGAATTTGTATAACTCAATAATAAAAGGAAACATAATTTAATTTTAAATTGCCAAAGGAATTAAATAGATATTTCTCCAAAAAAAGATGTACAAATGGCCAATAAGCACAATAAATGATGCTTAACATCATTAGTTGTTAAAGAAATAAAAATCAAAACCACAATGAGACGTCATTTTCCACCTTCTAGGGATTCTGAAATAAGAAAGACAGTCAATACCAAGTGTTTGTAGGATGTGGAAAAACTGGAACCTTCATGCTTTGCTATTAGGAACATGAAATGATACAGACTCTTTGGAAAACCATCTTGCATTTCCTCAACATGTTAATCACAGAGTTACCACATGACCCAGCAATTCTGTTACCAGGAACTGCAAGACTCCTCAGCTCTTCTCTAACTTGAGATGAAGAATTTGGCCAAGAAGCAACTAGTAATCTAAGTGAAAGGATTAAGAAGAGGACACTGCAAAAGGGGAGCAGACTGACCCCTCTGGAAAACAGCTCTGAACTGGTCTACTTGGAATAATAGCAGAAGCAGTGTTGATTTAAAGAGACAGTACACTCTGAAAGAAAAGTAAGAGTGGGCTGCTGGAAAGAGAGTATGAGCCAGCAGCAGCCAGTGCTGAGGGACTCTGTAAGACTCTTACATAATTATTCATGATGGGGTATGAGGAGGTGTCACTTGTAACCCTGTTTTAGTCAGAAATATCTGAGACTGGGTAATTTATAAAGAAAAGAGGTTTAATTAGCTCATGGTTCTACAGTCTGTACAGGAAGCATGGCCGGAGTGGCCTTAGGAAACTTACAATTATGATGGAAAGTGAAGGGGAAGCCAGCACATTTTACATGACCAAATCAGGAGGAAAAGTCAGGGAGAAAATGCTACACACTTTAAAACAATCAGATCTCATGAGAACTCATGCACTTTCATGAGAAGAGCAAGGAGGAAATCAACAAAACATGATCCAGTCAGTCACCTCCAACCAGGCCCTGTCTCCAACATTGGGGGTTACAATTTGACATGAGATTTGGGCATAGACATACACCCAAACCACATCAGGCAGTCCCCTTGTGGGCACGTGCTCTGTAGTTGTGCATGCTAATACATATGTCACATGTGTCCTTAGCATTTAAAATCTCCACCCAGGTGTGTGACTTTTACCATTATAATGAGCAAAAGAGTACTCTAGGGCAAGTTATTGGAGGAGTACACATGTTCATCAGTGCAAAGACCCTACACCATGATTATCTCCAACTAGAGTCATCCCCTTCAGGGCTGGAGGAGCCCAACCACAAGACCATGCATAGCCAATGTAGCCAATGTCATTTTTGCTGACTGTCAGTGGGCAGTGTTGACTATCAGTGGGCAGCATCTCTAGGACTTCTTTTCCCAGGGGCTCTCTTGCCCTGCTCATTTCTGGCTATCTGCCTATTCTAACAGTTCCACTCCTAGATATATACTCAAGAGAAGTAAAAACATATGTCCACACAAAAACATGGACATGAATGTTCACATCAGCTCTGTTCATAATAGTCAAAAAGTGAAAACAAACCAAAAACTCTGTCAAGTGATGAATGAATAGAATGTGGTATAACTATACAGTGGCATATTATTCAGCAATAAAAGGAAATATAGTATTTATATATGCCACACATGGAAAAACCTTATAAATATTATGCTAAGAGAAAGAAGCAAAACACTTGAGCCACATATCATATGATTTCCCTTATATGAAAAGTCAAAAGGCAAATTCATAGAATTGATAAGTAGTTCCCAGAGAATAAGAAAAAAAAAAAGAACTACGAAGTGACTGGTACTGATAAGGACTTTCTTCTAGGGGTGATGAAAATATTCTAAAACTAAGTAGTGGTAATCCTTGAATAACTCTGTGACTATACAAAAGCCAATGAGTTGTTCACCTTCAATGGGTAAAATTATGTCTCATTAAATGTGAATTATATCTCTTGAAAGCTGTTATTTTATGAAAAGTATGAAACATCAAAGAAAAGGTTTAAAATTTGAATATATTACAGCTAAAGCCTTTAGTTTATCAAAAGGGCACCATTACAAGAATGAAAGGTGAGCCCACAGAACAGAAGACATTCACAAAACATGAAGGTCTGGAAAATCAGTCATCGCCAGAATTTATAGGGAATTTTTAGAAACTAAGAAAAAGAGAGAAAAAGCAAGCCAGTAGAAATATGGGCAAGACTTACACAGATACTTCACAGAAGATGTCAAATGAAAAATAAACCTAATAAAAGATGCTCAGCATCATTAGTCATCAGGAAAGTAAAAATTAAATTCACAAAGTGAAGCTGCAACACATTGATTAGAATAGGTAAAATGAAAATGAGAGAAAACATCAAAAGTACAGGAGGATTAGGAACAAAGGGAATTCTGATATACTACTTGAGTGATAAAATTTTTTATTATTTATTTATTTATTTTTAATTTTAAAGATGGGAGAATCTCACTCTGCTGCTGGTCTCGAACTCCTGACCTCAAGACATCCTCCCACCTCAGCCTCTCAAGTTGTTAGGAATATAAGCATCTAGGAAAACTCTAATTATCTACTAAAAGTTAACATACACATACCATGATACAACAATTCCTTTTTTTAGGTATATGTGCAACAGAAACTACATCCAAAAGGCCAGGCATGGTGGCTTATGAATTTAATCCCAGCACTTCAGGAGGCTGAGGCAAGAGGATTGCTTAAGGCCAAGAGTTTGAGATCAGGCTGGACAACACAGTGAGACCCTGTATTTACAAAAAATAAATTAGCCTGGCATAGTGGCATATGCCTGTCATCCCAGCTACTCAGGAGGCTAAGACAGGAGGGCTGCTTCAGCCCAGAAGGTTGAGGATATAGTAAGCCATGATTGCACCACCACACTCCAGCCTGGGTGGCAGAGTGAGACTGCATCTAAAAACAAAACAAAACAAAAAAAGAAAGAAAGGAAGATAGAGAGAAATTACATCAAAAGAGAAACGTGAGAATGTTAATAACAATACCATTTGCAAAAACCCCAAACTGGAAATAACCCCCAAATCTATCAAGAGTTAAATCAATAAATAAGCTATGAAATATTCACTTAATAGGATGTAAATGAACTGCTATGTACAACAAACTGGATAATTCTCACAAACGTAATTTTGAACAAAGAAACCCATTACCAAAATGAACATATCTTATGATTTTTATCCAAATAAAATTTAAAATCATGAAAACTTGTCAATAGTAATAGAAAATGGGACAGTGGTTACCCTTATAGAAAGGGGTTTTGACTGGGAAGAGATACAAGGAGGGTTTATTGAATACTAGGGATGGTCTATTTATTTCTCAGGGTGGAAGTTAATCAAGCTATACACTTAGATCTCTATATTTAACATATGTATATTAACTTCAACGAAATGTTTGCCTTAAAAATTCATACAGTCATTACACAAGTTTATCACATATCACATATATTTTAGAAAAGTATTCAAGAGTTTGCCAATACATTTTTCAAGACAGAAATCATTTAGGTCATGAATCTCTGAATATATAACTTACTTAATTTGTTAAATCTGGATTAGTAATACAAGTTTTATAATGTTTAAATCCACCTAGAAATTTCAACTCACTATTATAAATAACTCCCAGATAAAAGTGGAAATTAAATCAGCTTTTACAGAAAATATAGGAAATGATACAGAACATCTTATTCAGAACAATCCATGGAGATGTGGCCCAAACTACACATATAATCAAATTATTTTGACTTGTCTCATAACTGTAAGAGAAAGATAAAAAATAAATGAACTAAATTTTCAAGTCAAGAATCTATAAGAACAACAAAAAAAGTCTAAGGCAAGTAGGAGGTAAACAATATTGAAAAGTAGAAATTAATAAATTTGGAAATAGAACATCATCGATAAATTCTCCTCTAAACTTTAAAAGCTAATAATAATATCTTTAAAAACACAGAGACAGGAAGAGAGAAAAAGGGATCCTGTGTTCCTAGACACCACTCTTCTCTCTGCTCCTCCCTAGTAAGAACAGTGGCATTCAATCTGTGATCCAAAGAAGGGCTGAACCATGTCTGTAGAAATGCTCCCTAGATGGATTGGACATTGCGTCTGTCCTGTTGATAATTGCTTATTTATGGAGAGATATGTTATCTCAGAATTCTACTACTCACATGACCTTAGATATCCAACAAATTAAACAAAGTAAACAGGTCTGTTCTGAATCCAGTTCACATCACTTATATGATTCAAGTCTACACACTTGAATTAAGTGTTTGGGTAGCAGCTAAGTTAGATAAATACTTTGGTGGTGTTGAAAGAGCAGTGAGTTTAGACCAGAGTCAGAGAACTTGGGACCATGACTTTTTCCTTATTTGTCTCTTATCTTGGACAAATCACTGTTCTTATCATTGTACTTTATTATCCTACTTCCCTCTCAGGTATCTTTGAACACTGCCCCAAAGACGGGATGAACTGCCATTTGTGAGTAGAGGGAGGAGCAGAGAGAGAAGTGTGGTGTCTAGGAAACACAGGATCCCCTTTTCTTTCTCTTTCTCTGCGTGGTTTTTGAAAAATATTTTTATTAGCTTTTAAAATTTAGGGGAGAATTCATTGATGATGTTCTATTTCCAAATTTAATGATTTCTACTTGAACCATCATAATAGAACAGCATACCATCTCTTCGTCAGATATTTATCAAATGTCCTTGTTCAGTGCCATGGAATACCTCGTTTGCAGGATTTTGTCAGAGATTGGTGACATGTTTTACCCACTGTTCACTTTTTTCAGAAGCCCAACATGGACAAACAATCTCCAACAAAGGCAGTCTCAATGGCATGTTATCTATATACATCTCTAGGCATTTTAAGTGGATAATAGTTACAAGTTAGGTTATAGACATATGACATACCTAGATCACACTAACTTAGCTTATTGCCCAGGAAAGAATCATGTTTACCATAATATTTGCAACTAATTGGGAGGTTCTGGCATATGTCTTAGACTCAAATGAAAAATAGCTCTACGAAGAAAATAACTTTTTATTCATTTAGGGTTATTGTTGGGACATTTTACATCATGCTATTTATATTAGTTCACTTTTACACTGCTATAAAGATACTACCTGAGACTGGGTAATTTATAAAGAAAAGAGGTTTCACTGGCCAAGTGCGGTGGCTCACGCCTATAATCACAGAAGTCTGGGAGGCAGGCAGATCACCTGAGGTCCAGAGTTCAAGACCAGCCTGACCAACATGGTCAAACCCTGTCTCTCCTAAAAATACAAAAAGTTAGCCAGGCATGGTGGCACATGCCTGTAATCCCAGCTACTCAGGAGGCTGAGGCAGGAGAATCGCTTGAACCGGGAGGGGAGGTTGCAGTGAGCTGAGATCTCACCATTGCACTCCAGCCTGGGCAACAAGAGCAAAACTCCATTTCAAAAAAAAAAAAAAAAGGAGAGGTTTAATTGACTCATAGTTCCACATGGCTGGGGAGGCCTCAGAAAAATTACAATCATGGCAGAAGGTGAAGGGAAAGCAGAAACCTTCTTCACAAGGTGGCAGGAAAGAGAGCAAGTGAGGAGGCAACACACTTTAAAATTATCACCTCTTGTGAGAACTCAGTATCACGAGAACAGCATGGGGGAAACCGCCCCCATGATCCAGTCACCTCCCACCAGGTCCCTCCCTCGACACGTGGGGATTACGATTCCAGATGAGATTTGGGCGGGAACACAGAGCCAAACCATATCACTATTCAATACTTCCTGCCTGAAGCCCACATGACAAATTCATTTTGAAACTTAGCAAAACTTTGTCTTCTTTGAGGTATGTATATCTGACTTGTATGTCTTTCCATTAGATATTAAGTATTATGTAAAACAGGTTATTTCCCATTTTAATTTCATTAGTCAGAGCCTTTTAAGTCAAATTCGGTGTTCAATGACATGGTTAATACTCTGGCCAATTTATCTATTTTTGTTGGAGAATGAGTACAATCTAGTGGCTAAGAATGAGCTCTACGGAATCACATTACCTGCATTCAAATTGCAGCTCAGCCACTTACCAGCTATATGACCTTTGACAGTTTATATAGCTGCTCTAACCCTGATTTTCTTTTTCTTTTAAATTGGGATAACAATAACACCTACCTTATGGGATTTTGTGAAGATTAAATAAGCAAAACCAGGTGAAACACTTATTCTCAATACCTGGCACATTGTACTCCATAGTTTTTTCTCATTTCATATTTGTCCTTTATTATAAGCTACTTCTAATTTATTTAAATGCTGCATTTTAACAGCTAACACTTACTGAAGGGACACTAACCACCAGCTGAGGTTACAGTGTCTTCACTGCTCTACACCGAATCTCCACTAATCGTAAGTTAATTAGTCATGAGAAATAATTTTATTAGCTGTTAGGTTTGCAGCAAAAAATTCCCTGCAAGAAAAAAGACCCAAAAGGTAAGATCCTATAAATCATGTAATTCTCACCATCTGATGGGTGGAAATCATAAAATTTGCTATCTCATAAATTTGTGGGAAAAAACAAAAGACATTATATATACATGCTAAAGGGTGTTAGGAATATTATTCTTTTCTGGTTTAATATGGATGAAAATACTATAAAATATGAGTGCAGAAATAGTCATTCTGTATAAGTAAAAACAATCCTAACTAAACAAAACAGGAAAAAAAAAGTTGTAAGGAACTGGATGAGCTTATCCAAAAAGGAAGAGAAAAGGTGAGGAAAGCACATTCTCCCCAATTTCTGGGGAGAGCACCAACACTCAAAAACATGATTGTAGGAGAATCATCTTTTATTTGTATGAACTTGAGGCCAAGGCATCAATATTGACTGATCAGGAATCCTATGTTTGGTGAGAGTATGTATTTCCTTGCTGTTGGTCGTGTATGTCAGGGTCCACAAACACAATACCTTAAGGCCTAATCACTTTTGTAACAAGTATAATCCCATGGAATTCATGTTCATTATTTTTCAGAAGACAATCCAAATTATTTAGCATTCCACTCTTTTTTTTTTTTTTTTTTAATTGTGTTACACCATTTATAAAAAATATGTAGAATAAGAAAATCCATAGAGACAGAAAGCAGATTTGTGGTTGCCAGGGATTGGAGGCAGGAGGGAAAAGGCAGTAACTGCTTAATGGGTACAGGATTTCCATATGGGGTAAGGAAAATGATCTGGAACAAGATAGAGGTTACGTTTGCACAACATTGCGAATGAAGTTAGTACCACTTAATTGTACACTTTCAAATGGTTAAAATGGTGACTATTTAAGGTCCTTCTTCTTTTTATTAAGGCAAAATCCACAAAACGTAAAATTAACCATTGAAAAATGTGGCCGGGCTCACGCCTATAATTCCAGCACTTTGGGAGGCCGAGGCAGGTGGATCACTTGAAGCCTGGAGTTCAAGACCAGCCTAGCCATCATGGCAAAACCCTGTCTCTACTAAAAATATAAAAATTAGCTAAGCGTGGTGGCACACACCTGTAATCCCACCTATTTGGGTGGCTGAGGCACGAGAATCTCTTGAACCCAGGAGACAGAGGTTCAGGGACACGGGATCATGCCACTGCACTCCAGCCTAGGCCACAGAGCAAGACTCTGTCTCAAAAATAAACAAATAAATAAAAATGAAATGTAGCATTTAGTGGCCTTTTGTATAGAGTATAGGCTTAGCATAAATATACCACTTAGTGGCCACTTCAGTGTAACGCTTTAGTATAAAATGTTAAATTTTATGTTATGTACATTTTACCACAAGTAAAAAAAAAATTTACTCATTCACTTGTTCATCCTAGAAGTCTGGACTATTTTGGACAGATGCTGAGTGACCCAGGGGTTTACTATTTCTTTTTTCTTTCTTAATTTCAACAGCTTGATGGCTTTGGCAGATCCATTAGACACCAGTTAATGGCAATGCCTAAAAATCTCATTCCAGCAAGGTGGTCGGGCATAGTAAAAACAATAATCAAATGTATTCAAATTGCATTGCATGTCCACATATCACACTCATTATTTTATTTACTAAACTCTTATAATAATAAGAGCTTACTATGTACTAGGCACCACTTTTAAGTGCTTCATATATATTATTAACTTTGGCAATCATAAGCCTATAAAGCATGACCACTATTATCTTTCGTTTTATGAATCAGGAAACCAAGGCACAGGGAAGTTAAACAACATTTCCAAATCACACTCCTGTAAGGAGTAGGGCTAGGATTTGAAACCAGGAAAACTAGGTCCAAAGCCCACACTGTCGACCACTACTCTCTACTGGCTTATGTGTGTTAGTGTTTGAGATGCAAAATGAAAACGGAAACAAACACAAAAATTGAACTTCAAAGTAACTGACTGATCTGTCCTTTTGTCTTTGTTTATCCATATGATTAACTCCTCCTGTTTTCAAGCTCATCTAACGTAAATGCTGCTTTACCCTCAGATAGAAATCATCTTTCCTTTCTTGTGTTCCCACGAAATTTGTACATTCTGCTAATCATAGCACTTTCCACAACTGTTCATAATTTTGGTTTGTCTCTTTCTTTCCCTACTGAGCATAATTTTTTTATTATTGTAGAAACTGTGACTTCATGCTCCTAGTACCTAGCACGGAGGAACAGAGGAAGATGGGAGGGAGGGAGGGAAAGAGGAGAAAAGAATGAGGGAAGGAAGGAAAGGGGGAAGAAAGGATGGGTTTGATTCTTATTTTCCCCATATTAAACACTGTTTTTTAATATACGTAGTATTCAGAAGTTCTTGCCGTTTCTCCATTTAGATGATTTATATGTGAAGAGGCTAATTCAGTGTTGTAAATTTAGAACCAATGCATGAAAACATTTGTTAAAGTGAAAGAGAGAGAGACACACACAGACAGACACCGACCTGGAAGGAAGAGGAAGAAGAGAATAAAATAAGGGAACAGGCAAAGGAGTTTTGAGGATACTTTGAAACTGCTTAGCCAAAGAAAAGAAAGATGGCTCCTTCTTTCCTCCACTTTCATCCAAAAGAGATACTTAGCTGATTAAAACAGGAGCTGGTTCACTTCCAAGAGACTGCATTAGTATTTATTAACTTTTACCCTATCTACAGATTGAGGTATGCAAACATTTCACTTCTTCAAACACCTCATGTCCTAGAGACAGACGTCAATTGCAATTAATTTCACCCTTTTGCTGACTACAGCTATGATCCCTCTGCCCTTCACCTGTCTTGCTCTTTTCTTTCCGTTTGCAAATTTCACTGACCTAATCAACAAAATCATGCAATATAGCCTTAAATTTCCATTTTCTCTGTACTCACAAGCATCATCTCTTCTCCAAACAAAAATTCTCGCAATTTCTACTTCTAAACATCTTACCCAGTGGTGCCAGGAAATTACTGTATTTTATTTCTCCTTCATCTAAAACATAGTCATCTGCACCAACCTGCAGCTGCCTCACCCATGATACTACTTGCGCATCTGCTTAATGTGCTGCCAAATTCTCTTCTAGCTGTATGTTTAAGCAACATTTTCTACTTTGAGAGTTTTTTCAGCTGGGCCAAAGGTTTGTTTAACTTTCCTATAAATGTCATTCCAGTGGCTGAGATGGATGGGTTTGGAGGCACCCAGAGCCATTACCAGGCTGACCCAAGAGACCCAAGAGTCTAGCAACAGAGCCCATGTCTTGGAGCTGGCAATACACAGCCTCTATGGATTTTAAATAATGAAATGATGAAAGCTATTTAGTACTGCAGTATATTTCATGCATTAATCTAATAGCATTTTTAAAGCCAATTCCCTACTCTTGTCTCCCTGGAATAGAAAAGCCATCTGTACCAACCCAGAATAATTTATAAAAGATTTATGAAAAAACAGAGGTATATTTTCTCTCCTTTATGATTTCCCTTGGTTTTATTTTTTGGATCCATTTTCACCATATTTTTTCTATGTATGATTTTATTTTTCTGGTTTAATTGTCTCATGAACATGACTTTAAAATAAAGTCCATGAAACCGAGCTCTAAGAATTGAAAAAAAGAAAGCCCAACATTTCCCACTTTACCATACCTCATATTAAAACAATGGGATTAAAAAAACACAGGTTTTAGAATTCGGCAGCTTTCTTCTGAGATGAAGTCACTTAACCTTGATAAGCCTTAGTTTTTTCATCTGTAAAATGAAAATGATAATACCTACTTTTCCAGGCTATGTGAGAATTAAATTCAATAATGAATATGTACAAAGTCTCTGGTGTCAGGCACATACGCAATTCTCTATAAATGAAAGCTGATACTGAAGAACACATGGTTCTCAGATAATTTTTGAAACTCCCTTCTCTCTGATTACTGTTTTAACATCTCAGCGAGTCATTAGGGAGTGGAGAAAGGACGCAGGGCACCAACATCACAGCAGTTTACTAATGTGATAGTTGTCCAGTCTGCAATAATTTATCCCTTCTGGACTGTCCAGGTGGTCACTCCAGCAGCAGGTCAACTGGACTTCCCCAGGGGAGCCTTGGCAAGGCAGATAGGGGGAGAGGGGAGATAAGCTGGTGAACTGAGGAACAAGTTAGGCTTTTTCAATGAGGCTTCTCTTTCAGGCCATTAGGAACCCACTTTCCTAAGCTGGGTTAGAGTAGTATGCGGGTCTCCAAAGACTTTTTTTAAAAATTTTTTTTTTCACCTTAGTATAAAACTAATCTTAGTTTTCTAAATTCATTTTCAGCATGTTTGGGGCTCTAGAATTTTCATTTAAAAAGTCCTCAAAGTTTCAGCCTTTCCAATATCTGTTGCATATGTTTCTTAAACATCAGACAATTTAATTTAGGATATACTAAAAACAACAAAGGTAGTTGAAGTTCATTGCCACCTGGTTTTACACTCTCAGGCCATAGTGTATTAGGCATCTGAAACTGAATTCCTCTAAGAGAATGAAGTCAGTGCCTCCTCCTTACTGCACTCTGCTTATAATTGTGGTTATGTGTACCTTAATCATCTGTTGGATGAAATGTATCTTGAAAGCAGGGCTCATTTCTAATTTACTTGATCAGCCTTCACAGTCTCCTTACAGTACCATGCAAAGTACAATGAATGCTTGAAAATGAATTTTAGTTACTCAGAACACGGAAGTGAGATGTCAGCCTGACCAAATTTACATACCCTTATAACCGTGTTGGCAATCTGTGCTTTATTTACGAAAAAATTGAGGAGCTATGAGGTTGCACCTGTTTCCCCTACTTAATTTCCTTACTTCTGCTATGAGCAAAAGCCAAAAAAAAAAAAAAATTCATTACCTCTATTACCTTACTTAAACTGGAAGAAATCCAGTTTAACCTCTTCACTAAACATTCTAGCACCCAGTGTAGTGCAGTGTATTAACCATGACCTTGTGGGCAGACAGATCAGATTACAAAGGGGGCTTTGTGTGAACTTAGATTAGTGACATAATCATCTAAGCTTTGGCTTTCTCATCTGAAACAGGAGAATAGCAGCAGCAATGCCTCCAGCACAAATTGGTGGCATTAAATGTGTAAAATACACATACATAAGGGATTCAATATGAGTTAAGTTTCCTTTAATTTTTTGTAGGGCTTTGGCAAATAAGCATGGGAAGAAATGTTCAAATTCTCCAGTAATCAGAGAAATGTAAAATAAAACCACCCTTTAGGTCCATTATAAAATGCCAAATGTTGGCAAGGAATATTTAGACAGGAATCTTGTACCCTACCAGGAGAGAGTAGACTGGAGCAGCCATTTGGGAAATCAGCCTGTCAATCTTTGTGAAATTGAGTTTGCATAGCTATGAACAACCTGACATCCCAACTCTGCTAACATGTCCCAGGGAAATTCTCATACAAGTCCGCAAAGAAACTGAAATGAGAATTATTGCAGTGTTGCTTATAATAGTAGGGAATTGAAGTTAAGCGGAGTGCCCATCACTGAATACACTGTAGTGGATGCCTTCTGTAGAGTTCAATGCAAAACCATTGAAAGAAACAAACTAGACATATGTACAGCACATAGTCTATTATAAGAAAAAGAAATTGACAGGTATCCTTTACATAAATGAAATACACATGCAAAACAGTACTGATATTTTGCAAGGATCCATACAAATTCAACATCATGTATGAAAGACTTTACAGCATGTGGCCACAGGGAGGAAATGAGAGCAGGTATTTAATTGTGAAGGGAGACAAATTTTTAGAAGTCCATTATACAGACCTGTAATGACGACAGTAAGTCATAAACTGAGGGGGATGACAAACTCAAATCTCTACACCTCGAGTTCAACAAACAAAAATGTGAAAAAATAATAAAAAAGACATGTGTTGAGAGGGTGGGAATGTGGTTGTGTGTATACATATGTGTGTATGAGCTACTATATACATGAACACTTTCCTAGGAATATACACGACAAACTAAATGTTGGTGACTTTTGGAAAGAGGAATTGGAGATTAAAAGAGAGGGAAAGAGGAACTTTTTGTTACTTTCACATTGTTAGAATTTTTACCTTACGTCTATGTAACATCTATTTAAATATTAGTTTGGCCTTTTTAAATTAACTTCTGCTCTCTACTCTTCCAATTTCACCTTCAATCATTTATCCCCACATTGGTATTGGAATCGTTCTATAATGTGCATGTGATCCTATTAAGTTTCTATTTAAAAACCTTCTGGTGGCTCCCATTGCTGATAAAACAACATCTAAACTCCTAGCATGGTTTAAAAGGCCCTTTGTAGTCTGCTCAAAACTTTCTAAACTTGAGCCAATCTAAGTCCATGAGACTTTTACTTTAGGAAAATCAGATACCCACCTATTTTTATACTGCCAGGTACTATCGCATTCTAAATTTTTGCTCATGCTTGTTCTCTGTCCAGAATGCTATCCCCTGATTTTACTGTCAGATAAATTCCTGCATACCCATCAATGGCCTACAACATATCTTCTTTTTATTAATTTCTCTCTGGCTCCCTGATTTCTTGACCAGGCATTATGACCTGCTGCTCCCACATCTGTTTCTCTGTCACACTTTAAACAAGCTTCAACTAAAGCCAAGCCTCAATGACCTGGGGTTATTTGCTGCCATGTCTGTCTCCCTGGTTAGAAAGTGAGGTTATGTTTTTCTCTGAATGTTGAAATCCTGATACCTTGCAAGGTAGAGTTCAATGCAAAACCACCGAAAGAAACAAACTAGATGTATATATACAGCACGTAGTCTATTGTAAGGAAAAGGGCCTGACTCACACACAATGGGTACATAACTGTTTGTTGAATTAAACCGGAAATTATCTTCTCAGGTTGTGCCATTAAATGAACTGTAAAACCATCCACCTGAGCTAAAAATAGAAAAAAGTCAAGAGTTATATCCTAAGTTTAAATTTTAAAAGACTTTGATGAGGCTCACACGTTTGGGGGGAAAAATAGGTATAGACTCACTTATCCCTGCTCCTCTCCTCTAAATACAATTAAACATTCTGGAAATAATCAAACAATGACAAAAGGACTCTGAAAGATAGAAGGAGGAAGACAAATTTACTAGGGACCTCAGGACTTAAAGAATGACATGGGAATGAGATCCCTGGTTTTCTTTCTATCTGCCCCGTATCCCAGACTAGGTGCTAGAGAGCTCTTCCCAGAGCTCCAAGAGTCAGAGACCAGAAGAAGAGCCCAAAGAACGGGAAAAGAAACAACTCAGCAGGGCAGAAATCTTTTTTAACAAAAGTAGTCCTGTGCTAGGCAAGCACTATGAATGACCACCTGTGCCCACGGCTACAGCACTGACAGAGACTGAGTCAGGAGCCTCATCTCCTGATTGCCACCTCACCACAGTGGATAGGCCAGGCTAAGCCCCTTCCTCCAATATTGGTACTACAAGTAGAAACCAGGCAGGGGATTTGACATCCCACTTCCCCACCCCCAACAACAGCAGGAGGCTGAGTGCAGCACGCCGCTTTCTCTACTAACTTACTATTGGAGACAGACAGGCAAGGGTGGACTCCCGACCCTGCCCAGGAGCAGCAGGCAGCATCCATCACCCTCCAAACGAAAGGGCTGGGTGAGGATCTTTGAGAAGAGACAGCTGGAGAAAGAATTCCTGAATCTGTATAGGAAGGCCTGATAAGTCAAACATGCAATTCTCCAGGATCAACACACCAAAAGGTTTGAGAACCAAACTATGGCAGGGAATTCCACTTAGATTTTCAGAATGGCCTCCAAGGAGCACAAATATGAAGCAAAACCAATTTTAACTGCAAGAGCTGTGAACACTAAAGTGCTATTGGTATTACATTCCACACAAGCAGGACAGGACACATGTTCTAAACCTAGACAAAGTAACATTTGGTTAAAATAGCAGAAAATACAAAGAACTAGGAAGACCACAACTTGACTGAGAAAAGACAATTAACAGATACCAACACTGACATATTGAAATTATCTAACAAGGATTTTAAAGTATCCATTGTAAAAATACTTCAATAAGCAATTACAAATTCTCTTGAAACAAATTAAAAAGAAGAAAATTTCAACAAGAAATAGGCATTATTTCTTGTAAAATAGGAACCAAAGTAAAAAAGGAACCAAATAGAAAATACAGACCTGGAAAATGTAATAACTGTTTTCTAATTTACCAGATGGACTTTATCGTAAATAGTATCGTCATTGGCA
The DNA here is from genome assembly GCF_043159975.1 of Macaca nemestrina. Lineage (NCBI taxonomy): Eukaryota > Metazoa > Chordata > Mammalia > Primates > Cercopithecidae > Macaca > Macaca nemestrina. The sequence continues at coordinate 129,750,113 of NC_092132.1, read as the reverse complement.
AGGTAAAGTATCACCGAACTCGAGGACAGATCAATAGAATATACCCAGTTGGAACAACAGAAAAGAGACTGATTTTAAAAAGTAATGAAACAGAGTCTCAGAGACCTGTCAGACAGTAACAAAAATAAATTAACATTTATATCATCAGAGTCACAGAACAACAGGGCAAAAAGTGTGGAGCTGAAAAATATTCACAGAACTGGACACAGGAAGGGGAACATCACACACTGGGTCCTATTGTGGGGGGGGGGAGGGGGGAGGGGGAAGGGGGGAGGGATAGCATTAGGAGATATACCTAATGTAAATGACGAGTTAATGGGTGCAGCACACCAACGTGGCACATGTATACATATGTAACAAACCTGCACGTTGTGCACATGTACCCTAGAACTTAAAGTATAATAAAAAGAAAATGTACTTTAAAGCATAGGCAAATAGACTAATAGAAACAAAGCCATGACTCCAGGGGAATTTACACATGCTCATTGTGAAATTTCAGATCAGTGGAGGCATGAGCTGCTTCATAAAAGGCAGAGAAACAATTGGTTATCAATGGGAAATAATAGAAAAGTTAGACTTTTACCTCAGATCTTTCACAGAAAAAAAAATCTCAGCTCTATTACACGGCTAACTGTGAAAAATAAACTTTTTAAAATATCAGGAGAAAATATAGGTAGTTATGTTTATATGCTAGCAAGTGTGAAGGTCTTAAACAAGATGCCCAATGCAAAAGCCATAAAGAAAAAGTTTGGTAAGTGTGGCTCCCTAGCATTAAGCAAATTTCCAAACAAAAGATTTCAGGAATACAGTAAAAAGACAATGCTTGCAACATAAATAATAGGCAAAGTATTAAAATCAGAATACATGAACCTTCAGAATACGTGAAACTAACTCCTGCTAATCCATGAGGAAAAGTGAAATTATCCAATAGAAAAATTGGCAAAATAGATGAATAGACGTGTATGAATCGGTAAGTGTATAAACAGAATAGAAGAAGAATTTAATATGAAAGACATATTAAAAGATGCTTAATCTCAATCATCTTAGACGTTTTTTGTGAAGAAAATGTAAATATTTTTTATAATCCAACTAGTATTTCTCATGTGTTCCCACTCTAACAAGCAAGCGTGGCAGGAGTTGGGGAGCACTGAGACACTGGTCTGTGGGTGCCTCATCTAGCTAACCACTAACCCGTGGCACCCATTTCCACTGAGGTATTGCGGGAACACTGATGGCTTGTGCTTTCGTCTCCATCAGAGCCAATACTGACTTGGCTTCCACTGACTCCATCCTCCCTAGAGCTAGACCTGTGCCTCCCCCATGAAGCCACTGAGCACACTGAGATGTGCTGTAAGTGTAAAATACTATTGATTACATGTTGAAATGATATTTCTGACATGTTGGGTTAAATACACTATGTTGTTAAAATTAAAAAAAAAAAATTCACAGAACTAATGATTGAGGATTTCCCAAATTTGTGAAATACCTAAACCTACAAATTCAAGAAATTGAGAAAATCTTAAACTACTTTTGCTCATGGAAATTCGTACCAAGACACATCATAATCAAACTTCTAAAAGTAAATAGAAAGAAAAATCTTGAATGTAGCTAGAAAGAAGCAACACACGAGGGAGAACACTGATGTGAATGACTGTGGATTTTTAAGGTGAAACCATGAAGCCAGAAAGAATTGGCACATTTTTCAAATGCTGATATAAAAGAATTACTAATTTTGAGCTCTATATCCAGTAAAAATATTCTTCAGCAATGAAGGAGAAATAAACACTTTCTCAGATAAAAGAAAACTAAGAAAATTTGTAGTCAGCAAATCTACCCTAAGAGAAGGAGTAAGAAAATTCTCCAAACAGTATTTTAGTATAACAGAAAGAGACTTGGAAAAATTCAAAAAAGGAAAAGATATCAATGGAATGAGTAAAAATGGGGATAAATAAAACATGTTCTCCTTCCCCTCTTGAGTTTTTAAAGCTACTTTGATGGTTGGGAAAAATATAATTCCTTCCAATGGGGTGCTCGGCGTACTTATGGAAATACTTAAGGTAACTATATTTTTAAAGGGAGGAGGGTAGAGTACAGAAACGGAAGTATGATTTCCGTACTTCACTCAAGGTGCTATTAGTAAAACTTTATTATAAATAGGCAGTGATAAGTTACACATGTATATTGTAATATCTAAAACAACCACTAAGAAAGCAATATCAAAAGACATATTCCAAAACACTTTTAACAAATAAAAATAGATTCTTAAAATAATTCAAGAAAACCAAAGGAAATCAATAAAAGGGTATCAGAGAAATGAGAAGTAGAGGGAACACACGCAAAAATGAATAATAAAATGGCATGCTTACAAGTTAGCAAGTCAATAATTACTTTAACTGTAAATAGTTTATTTTTATTTTTTTGTATTGATTTTGTTTTTGAGATAGAGTCTCGCTCTGTTGCCCAGGATGGAGTTCAGTGGTGCCATCTGAGTTCACTGCAACCTCTGCCTTCCAATTTCAAGCGATTCTCCTGCCTCAGCCTCCCAAGAAGCTCAGGCTACAGGTGCCTGCCACCATGCCCAGCTAATTTTTGAATTTTTAGTAGAGATGGGGTTTCATCATGTTGGCCAGGCTGGTCTTGAACTCTTGACCTCAAGTGATCCACCTGCCTCAGCCTCCTAAAGATCTGGGATTACAGGCATGAGCCACCGCACCTGGCCCTAACTGTAAATAGTTTAAATGCACCAGTTACAAGACAGAGATTGTCAGAGTAGAGTAAAAAGCATATCCCAACTATATAATGTCTACAAGAAACTCACTTCAAACATAATGACACAAGCAGGTTGAAACTTAAAGGATGAAAAAACATATCCCATGTGACCATTAGTGAAAGCAAAGGAGAGATTATATTAATAGCAGATAAAGTAGACCTCAGAGCAAAGAAAATTACTAGAGGCAAAAAGGAACATTATGTAATCATACAAGGGTCAATCTACATAGTATTCCTAAAAATGTATGCATCAAACAGAGCATCAAAATACATGAAGCAGACACTGATAGATCTGAAGTGAGCTGGGTGAGGTAGCTCACGTCAGTAATCCTAGAACTTTAGGAGGCCGAGGTAGGCAGATCACCTGAAGTCAGGAGTTCCAGTCTAGTTCAGCCAACATGGAGAAACCTCATCTCTAACAAAAATACAAAAATTATCTGGCTGTGGCAGCACCCACCTGTAATCCCAGCTATTCAGGAGACTGAGGCAGGAAAATCGCTTGAGTCGGGGAGGTGGAGGTTGCAGTGAACCAAGATTGCAGTACTGCACTCCAGCCTGGGTGACAGAGTGAAACTGTGCCTCCGGGAAAGAAAAAGAAAAAAGAAAAAAAGAACTAAAGTAAAAAAGAACTAGAGTGAAAAAGAAGGCTCTCAACTAATGATTGAGGATTGAATCCTAGAAAGAGTAGAGGAAATCAACAACAATCTCTCACAAATTCCTCTTTGGAAGACAATCTTCTGTGTTAAGGGCAAAAATGCTCTATGAGGATTTACTAATCTCCTGGATCAAATTTTAAAAACAACAACAACAACAACAACAGTGGTTCCCCTAAATTAGAAGACGTCTGTTCATAATGATAGAGCAAATAACCTCCTATGCCAGATATTGGTATGTCACAAAAAATTATACTGTATTAATAAATAGATGGATGATAAACGCTGACTGGTAACTCAAGAGCACTGCCACTTTAAAAAAATAAATGAACGGGCATAGAAATGTTATGGAAACTTAGTCTCTGAGCTAGCATTCAAGCACCTGGGTCCTTATTATTTTGTCTCAACCCATCTCTTTATCTGATCCGGCAGCCATCATTAGCTAGCTGTTGTAAAATGATATTTTTCTTGGCTCCAGCCTCTCTTGGTCTGATTTGGCTTTTGACAATAGCTTTATTTAACTTATTGGTTCAAGTTTCTATTGCTCATATAATCAAAATGAACTTCTACTTCTGGCTAAGATATGATAACAGGGACCAGATTTACTGTCCTACCTGAAAGAACATCAACAAGACAAAATATAGGAAATGACAATTTTAAGAAAGTGTACATCAGGCAACAAAAGACAGTGCTGCCTTAGAGAAGAAAAACAAACTACATCAGACCTATGCTTTCCCCAGGTTATTTCCTTGAAAGTCCCTGGACTCCAACGCAGGGAGGGGAATCGAAGCAGAGGCCCCAGACTCTGTGAGTTAAGGAGACAAAACTAAATCTAAGGAGAACAAGAAGATCAGACATCTCAGGACAGCATATCAAAGATGAGATACTGCACAGAGTGACTTGGAGATCTGCAGAAGGTCCTGCTGGAATTAATAACCTGCACACCCATGAGGAAATGGTGGCTGGCCAGAAGAAAGAACCCTCCGAAGGATTAGAGAAAGCTGTACCCAGCGGTCACACAGGGTCTAGAGATCGTTTCTGTTGTCATGAGATAGATTGGAAAACCCTACGTTTCATGGAGTGTTGGGTAGAATACTCAGAATCATTTTGCCTCAGGAGTGGGAAAAAGTACTGTTCTGATCCCACCTAACAAATCTTTAAAGCCAGATTCTAAAGAATCAAACTATTTCCAAATAACTGCATGCCGAAACAAAAGTAAAGAATATTCATAGTCATACAAAAATATCCAGCAAAAAAGGAAGGAAGGAAAAATTCTCAATGTCGGCACCCAGTCAAAGGTCATTAGTCATGAAGAAAGCCGAAAAGTAGGACTCATAATGAGATGGCTAATAAGCCTGCCTCTCCCCATCTCACCACTCATAACCATGGCAACTGACATTTACTGTTAGCCGAAATTAACAATAAAATTGGTGTCTGCAAGTTATGACTTCAATGTTTTGTTGGGTTTTTTTTTTTTTTTTTTTTTATGATCTCCTCTTTAGGAAACAGCACTGAAGCCATTTATAGTCTTGCATTGCATAATAACATTTCAGTCAACAATGCACCTTATATACAGCTGTGAACCCATAAGATTACAATGAAGCTAAAAATTTCCAATGGCCTAGTGATGTAACTGTAATGACTTCGTGGCTGTTACAGTGCAATGCATTACTCACGTGGTTATGGTGATTCTGTTGTAAACAACCCTGCTGCATGCTGCCAGTAGTTTAAAAAGTTAAAAGAATAATAAATTATAAAAATAGAGAAAAGCTTATGCAATAAGGATATTAAAAAATAATATTTTTGTACAACTGTACAATGTGTTTGTGTTTTAAGCTATATTATTACAAAAGAGTCTAAAGGTTTTTTTTTAAAAAAAAACTATGAAGTAAATAAGTCACAGTAAGCTAAGGTTAATTTATTATTGAAGAAAGAACAAATATTTTTACACATTTAGTGTAGCCTAAGTGTAGTGTTTATAAAGTCTACAGTAGCATACGGCAATGTCTTAAGCCTTCACATTAACTCACCACTCACTCACAGACTCACCCAGAGCACCTTCCAGTCCTGCAGGCTCCATCCATGGTAGGTGCCTTATACAGATGTACCAATTTTTACCTTTTATATCATCTTTTTTACTGTACGTTTTCTGTGTTTAGATAACACAAATACCATCATGTTACAATTACCTACAGTATTCAATATAGTAGCCTGCTGTACAAGTTTGTAGCCTAGGATCAATAGGCTATGCCACATAGCCTAAGTGTATAGTAGGCTATACCATCTAGGTTTGTGTAAGTATACTTTACAATGTTCATACAATGATGAAATCACCTAACAATGCATTTCTCAGAATGTATCCCCATCATGATTGTACTTCATGAGTGGTTTTAAGACTTAAATTTTTTCTGGTAGCAAGACCCCAACAATTCCTCAAGGTCAATGGTGGCTGTCAATTTAACCTCTACTTCAGCATTTTAAAAATAAATGGCAACACATATTTCCCCACCACTGGATAGAAGGTCAAAGTCTTATTCTTGTCAACTCCTAATCAGAAGATCTCAGCTTTGAGAGGCAAAAATTACAATACACTTGAGTGGTTCTGAGGCAGCAGCTTGTATTTGAAGAACCCCTGTAGGTAAGCACAAATTGAACAAGGAGAATGAAATCTGCCCGTGACTATGCTTACCTTGCCCAGCTATTGAGAACGGCCAAGAGAAAAGTCAATGCTGACCCTGTGTTCTGAAGATTGATAGTGTCAATAATCTGATTACCTCCTGCAAAAATTGTTTTTGCTGAAACAAGCTCTCAAGAATATGCAGCAAGGAGATCTTAGGTACTGCATTAGTTGGATGACTTGAAAGTACTCTATGACCATTTAATTTACCTTTTTGATTATGACATAAGATGTCAGCTTTCACTCTCACTCTCCATGACCTTGAGCAAGTCATGAACTATCTTTGAGTTTGTGTGAATAGATGCAGAGCTGGAATACAATCTATTTTCCATGAATATCCCTCAGAGAGAAAAAATAAGAGTGTGTATTCAGAGCTTTCCTTTGCCAAAAAGGCCTCTGACAGGTATATAATACATTATTGTTCTTGGAACCAACTGCAGCCTGCTGCCTTGTAAACGAAAGCACTCAATCAATACTGTTGGTTGATAGATTGGTTCACCAACTGAAGGTGTCCATGTGAGAAATCTACAGTACAAAACAGCCCCCATTAAAACAGATTCAGCAGAACCTCCACCAAGTGTGCAGATGTAAATGTCTCCTCTTTTCTGAGTCAAGAGAGACATTGCAGGGACAAAGTAAGATACCGAGAAACAGTGTATCTAAAACCCAAGTCATCCTGGCAAAATAAGTAAATCCAGTGACATAAAAGGACAACAGAAACTAGTAACATTAACATATATTTATAAAGGGTAAAGTTCCATTTACAGGCAAAGGGGGTTTTGTTGTGCTTTGCTTTATTGTGCTTTGCAGATATTACTTTTACAAATTAAAGGTTTGTGGCAACCCTATAGCCAGCAAGTCTTTCGGCACCATCTCTCCAACAACTTGTGCTCACTTCATGCCTCCATGTCACATTTTGGTAATTCTTGCAGTAGTTCAGCATTTTTGTTATTACTTTCTGTTATGGTAATCTGTGATCAGTAATTTTTGATGTTACTATTGTAACTGTTTTAAGGAAGTATGAACTGTGCCTTTATAAGATGGCAAACTTAATTAATAAATGCTATGTATGTATGCTCTGACTACTCCACTGATGGGCCATTTCCCCATCCGTCTCCCTCTCCTCAGGCCTTCCTATTATCTGAGACACACCAATATTAAAATTAGACCAATTAATTACCCCTACAATGGCACCTAAGTGTTCAAGTGAAAGGAAGAGTGAGTCCCTGACTTTAATCAAAAGCTAGAAATTGGCAAGGTATGGTGGCTCAAGCCTGTAGTCCCTGTACTTTGGGAGGCAGGGGCGGGAAGATCATTTGAGGAAGGAGTCTGAGACCAGCCTGAGCAACACAGGGAGACTCTGTCCCTATAAAACGTTAAAAATCAGCTGGGCTTCGTGGCAGGTGCCTGTAATCCCAGCTACTTGGAAGGCTGAGGCAGGAGATTCACTTGAATCCAGGAGGCAGAGGTTGCAGTGAGCTGAGATTGCACCACTGCACTCCAGCCTGGGTGACAGAGTGAGACTCCCTCTGAAAACAAAAGTTAGCCTAATTGTGAATGCAAAGGCGCAGCTCTTGAAGAAAATTAAATGCACTACTCCAGTGAACACATAAATAAGAAAGCAAAACAGCCTGTTGCTGATATGAAGAAAGTTTTGGTGGTCTGCATAGAAGATCAAACAAACCAAAAAATTTTTTAAGCCAAAGTGTAAACTAGTGCAAAGTCCTAACTCTCTTCAATTCTATTAAGTCTGAGAAAGGTAAGGAAGCTGCAGAAGAAAAGTTTGAAACTAACAGAGGTTTGTACATGAGGCTTAAGGAAAGAAGCCATCTCTGTAACATGAAAGCGCAAGTTAAAGCAGCAAGTGCTGACACAGAAGCTGCAGCAGGTTATGCAGATCTAGCTGACAGCACTGATGAAGGAGGCCATGCTAAATGACCAGTTTTTGATACTGACAAAACAGCCTTGCATCGGTAGAAGATGCCATCTAGGACTTTCACAGCTAGAGAGGAGAAGTCAAGGCCTGGCTTCAATGTTCCAAAGGCCAGGCTGACTTCTGTTAGGGGCAGCTGGTGACCTCAAATTGAAACCAGTGCTCATTTACCGTTCTGAAAATCCTAGGGTCCTTAAGAATGCTGCTCAATCTACTCTGGCTATGCTCTTATAAAGGTAAAAAACAAAGTGCAGATGGCAGCCCATCTGTTTGCAGCATGGTTTACTGAATATTCTCAGCCCTCTGTTGAGACTTACTGCTCAGAAAATATATATATATATGTATCTTTTTATTCAAAATATGACTGCTCATTGAAAATGTATCTAGGCACCAAAGAGCTCTGATGGAGATATACAAGGAGATTGTTTTCATGCCTGCTAACATAACATCCGTGGATCTACAGTATCTACGACCCATGGATCAAGGAGTAATTGCAATTTTCAAGTCTTATTATTTGTGATTCTTTTGATGGATTTGAGCAAAATCAATTGAAAACCTTCTAGAAAGGATTCACCATGCTGGATGCCATTAAGGACTTTTATGATTCATGGGAGGAGGTCAAAAAATCTACATGAACAGCAGTTTGGAAGAAGTTGATTCCAACCCTCATGAGGGACTCTGAGGGGTTCAAGATTTCTGTGAAGGAAGTAGCTGCAGGTGTGGTGGAAATAGCAAGAAAACTAGAATTAAAAGTGGAGGCTGAAGATACGATTGAATTGCTGCAATCTTACGATAAAACTTGGACAGATGAGAAGTTGCTTCCTATGGATGAGCAAAGAAAGTGGTTTCTTGAGATGGAATCTACTCCTGGTAAAGCTGCTGTGAACGTTATTGGAATGACATCAAAGGGTTTGGAATATTACATAAACTTCGTTGATAAAGCAGCTGCAGGGTTTGAGAGGATTGACTTTAATTTGAAAGAAGTTCTACTGTAGATAAAATGTTATCAAACACCATTACATGATACAGAGAAACCTTTCATAAAATAAAGAGTTCATCAATGTAGCAAACTTCATTGTTGTATAGGGGTTCTAAGATATTTCTACACCCACTCTAACCTTCAGCAATCACAACCCTAATCAGTCAGCTGCCATCAACACTGAGGCAAGACCCTCCATCGGCAAAACATTTACAATTCGCTGAAGGCTCAGGTGACCATTAGCATTTTTTAAGCAATAAAGGATATTTTAGTTAAGGGATGTATGTTGACTTTTTGTTTTGTTTTGTTTTGAGACGGAGTCTCGCTCTGTTGCTCAGGCTTCAGTGCGCTGATACGATCTCAGCTCACTGCGAGCTCTGCCTCCCGGGTTCATGCCATTCTCCTGCCTCAGCCTCCCAAGTAGCTGGGACTACAGGCGCCTGCCACCACGCCCGGCTAATTTTTTGTATTTTTAGTAGAGATGGGGTTTCACCATGTTAGCCAGGATGGTCTCGATCTCCTGACCTCGTGATCTGCCCGCCTCCGCCTCCCAAAGTGCTGGGATTACAGGCGTGAGCCACCGCGCCCGGTCACATTGACTTTTTAGACTAATGCTATTGCACACTTCATAGACTACAGTATAGTATAAATGTAAGTTTTATACGTACCAGGACAGCAAAGAATTTTTTGTTTTATTTTGTAAAATTTCTATTATTTGTAATTAACAGATAAAGTTGTAGGTATTTATCATGTGTAATGTGATTTATTGAAGTATATATACATTGTAGAATGACTAAATCTAGATTTCATATGACTCACTTTATTGTGATAGCCTCTTCGTGTGGTGCTCTGGAAATGAACCCACAATGTCTCCAAGGTATTCCTGTACTAGAAGGAATTCAGGACTCCAATAAAAGATACCAAGTAAGTGGAATATCTCTGTGAGCTAATTCACCTAAACTCAAAGGAATCATTACCCACTTAGCATATGGTAGTTTGCTTTAATAGTTCTGTTTGTTCTAGAAAAATATAATAGAGTATTTTGCTAGACTCAGAGTCTAAGAAACAGTTCCAGCAAAACAGCATCCTTCCTTTCCATGTATGTCTCTTGTGAGTCATAGTTCATTAAGCCCAATGTAATAACGAAGCTATAGATCTGATAATTTTAAAAGTTTGAATGAGAGTTTTAGAAATTATTCTCTAGGTTATATTGTTATCCCCACCGGAGTCAGATAAGCTTGTTTGGTTACACTGTCATGATGCCTCCATTGCAGTATTTTAGGACCATCTGCATCCCAAAATCCCTCTCTCCTACCTGCACACATTCTTCTACAATCCTGTCTGTCCCTGACACAATTAGTCACATTTCTCAGGACCTTTGGGAGGTACACATACTAATATTTCCAACAATGTAAGTTGCATGATTTAAAAGGAACTACATGGTGGGAGCTAAAGTCAGCAGAAATCATTTTCTTGGATTAACTTAGAACTTCTTCTTATTGTTTAGCAGACAGGAGCTTGGAAATAAGAAGAAGAAAGACTCAGCAAGAATGAGAGTGGAAAATCAGCTTGTGATTTTGAGCATATTATGTGAAAAGGACAGTATTCTAAAAAGACACAGAGGGAGAAATGAATTAGAAGCAAAGACAGATGAATTCCATTTTCGCTTTATAACCTTCACTAAGATTTAAGTGCATTTAAATGTTTGTAAATATAATATGATTTAGATAACAGAGAACTGGAGGATCACAGAGTGTATGTTTAGAAAAGATTTTCCATTATGATTTGAATTATTATTAGATGAGATAGCCCCTTAGCCAAGAGAGAAGTACCCTATTACTGTAAATACAGGCTTCTCAGAAACACAAGCATGTTCAAGCTGTCCTCTGGCTACCAGAGGCAATGGCAGCAGAAACCTGAAGGACTGTTTGCAAGTGAAACAGATGCTTCTTGCCAAAAACAATTGAAATCCTCCAAGATGAAGATAGACCCAGAGGCTGACCTTGTAGTATAGGAGATAAAGAATGGAGTGATGCCACTCAAGTGGGGAGAAAACTCTCAGGCAGCCTGACTTTGATAAATGATTTTAACTGTGATTCCAAAACAACAGGAATGCATTAAGTGAGCGCTGGCAGCATCTAGGGACAAGCAACGCTGCACTTGTATTAATCAATCCAGCCCGGTCGACTGCCAATGTGATTCATAGGCAGTGCACAGCATCATGGAAAAGCGGCCTGATGTTGTGGAAAAGGCATGCTGCAAGAAGTCAGGAGCACCAGGAGGCACATGCAAACATTACTGAACACCTGCTGTTTTCCAGACACCATGCTCAGCACTTTACCAGCAGAGTTTTACTGAGTCCTCCCAGAACCTTCTGTCATAGGCTTTTGTGTGCTGGAGCCAGCTCGTACCGACTAATGAAGGCGTCTTTTTGTTGTTTGCATTTCTTCCCAGGTCCGTGGTGCAATGATGTCACACTGGTAGCTTGTACAGCATTTTGCATTCAAAGGCTTTAATCTTGTTATGATGGAAACCTTGATGGAAATGAAGGAAAGAAGCCTGTGTCCTAGAACAATCATCATCTGAATGGAGTGATTAATCCTTCTGTGCCTTCTCTCATCTTGTGATCATAGGCATTCCTCTAGTTAAGGCAGGCTTTGCCGAAGACCCCTTAATAAGTATGACAACAACCTGGCAAAGATTGCAATACTTCTGAGTGATAAGCAAGAAAATAATACAGATATAAAGATGCAGAAACCCCATCCACCATGTACGATCATTTGTATTTGCCAATGCTTACTTTTAACACATTTTCATATGATTCACAATCAAATGTCACCATTCAACACTTTAGTGCTTGGGAGCTCAGCCCCATGCCAGAGCAGATGAAAGGAGTCTTTGATACTTGGAAGCCTCATTTTCGTCCTGATTCTTTGTTCTCTTCTGCCTTTCTTCTCATTTTGTGAATGCCCTGCTTCCCCTGATTTGATCTGATTTTCTTCTCTATTTCATCTCAGTAGAACACCATGAGTCCCTATTTTTTCAGAGTGTACCTTTGCTTACCAGAGTACCTGTTAAGCTAATCTGAGTATCTTTACTTTCAAGAACATTATATTAATAGTTCTTTTGTCTGATCATACAAGTAATGTATGTTCTTCATTTTTTAAAACTATAGAGAAGCAAACAAGAGGATAAAAATCTATCTGTATCCTCATTACTGCAGAAGATTATCACTGTCAATAATCTACAATATTCTATATTGGTTCTGTATTTTTTTCTAAATCGGCAAATCTTTAGATCAAAAGTTTAAACCAGTGATTTTCAATCAGTGATGATTTTGCCTGGCCAATTCTTTCCTTCCTTTTACCAAAAGATATTTGATAAAGTCTGGAGGCATTTTTGGTTGCCACAGCTTGGAGGGGGATGCTACTAGCATCTAGTGGGTGGAGACCACGGACGCATGTAAACGTACCAAAATGTTCAGAATAGCCCCCCCACAGCAGGGAATTATACAGTCTAAAATGTTGATAGTATCAGGATTGAGAAAGTTTGGTCTAACAGAAAGCCTAACACATCCTAGGCTTTCCAACAACACCTATTGTATTTCTGATTCCTCTAATACCTTCAGTCTATATTCTGGTTTCTCATTTGTCTGTTTTCCTCTTGGAGCCCAACAATTACGATTCACCCATAGAACTGTCAAGCAATTAGTGAACACACACTAGGGAATGAAGAACTCGCTTCCTCTCTGTCTCTCCTCCAGTCCTGTGTTCCTCTCCAGATCTGCTTAGAACTATGTTGTTTTTTCATTTTCTCTCTTTTAGTTGTGACTTTTTCTCTCTGTGTGTGTGTATGTCCCACACTCATTTTTGTACCCAAGTACTTTGAATTGATCATTTCCACATTTTATTATGGGCTTGGTTATGAACTCTTCACATTCTATGAAAGGTTTAGTCTTCAAGATAAATTAACAAAAAGTAGTGGAGCCACTAGAGAGGAAGCCTAAGGGGACAGGAAGTGGTGCTCCAGGGGGCTGTGGCCTCCTAGGATAATAGAGAAGAAGGACAGGGCAGTGAGACTGCCAGGGAAGTCAAGGCAGGCTCCCCCAGCTCAGGTAGATCCAGAAGTATAGCATGCATGGGTCCTAGGGCCCTGAAACAAACTCCAAGCATCCAGTGTCTAAAAGACTTTTTCCCCTTCTCAAATGCCTGGAAGGACAGGGTCATATTTCTCTGTCATTTCCAAGAGCCTGAGATATTGTGGGACTTTCAGAGATATTATGCATATGTAGAGTTTACATTTGTATAGGCAGTTTCCTTTTAATGAAATATCTTTCATTGTGAATATAAAACGTTTCTAAGACCTGGATGCTGCGTAACTACGGGGTTTTGTTGCACAAATATTTGAGCCAACAGAAAGTCCTTTTCCGTCATATTCCCCTATCCCACTACAAACATCCTGGGTACCAAAAGGGTAACTCTTCACCAAGAATTATGTTTCCAATAATAAATGTGCTGAACAGTTAAAATTTCATCATCACGATGGCTAATATTCATAGAATTTTGTAGACTGTAAAGCATTTCCACAGTTTATGTTACTTGCTTCTCACAATTGTGTGAAGTATTTGGGGCCCTTGATTTTACATTAGAATTGAGGTATATTCCTCTCTCTGCCACTTAGTATCTATTTGGCTTCAGGCAAGCCACTTAGCTTCTTTGAACATGTTTTCTCATCTGTAAAATTATTCTTGTTTTATTTGGTTCTAGTGAGATTAAAATAAGAAAATGCAGTACGGCAACATTTTTGTCAGCAATAAAGCATGTTACCAACACAAGCAACTGTTTTGCAGATGGAGGGACTGAAGCTGGAAAAGACTGGTAATGTTTTGCATGTTATATACCTAGTAAGTCCTCCATGCAGATCTCTGATATTAGTATACGGATGGTGCCCAACAAAATGATGGCTTGATTTACAATTTTTTGACCTGATGATGGGTTTATTGAGGTATCAAATGCATTTTTAACTTACAATGTTTTTGACTTAGGATGGATTTATTGGGATGTAACCCCACTGTAAGTCAAGGAGCATCTGCGTTCCGATACTGCATTCAGCTCTTATTCCACTAGGTGCTCTCTAAAGCTCCCATCATTGCTCCAAGGTGATCTTAAAACTCAGTAACTCCATAATTTATATTCTACATTCTGCTTAGGTTTTAACACAATAGAACTGATGCCTGATGCAGTGATGGCCACAAAGGCTATAAGTACTGAATAAATATTCTGTCTGCTTGAGTGATTACCTTAAATTAATAAGGAAATAAAATACACATTCCCAACAGTTTTAAATGATAATTCCTTAGCAACAGTAATCATTGCATAATGGATATAAAGTGGGATTCTAAAATCAGACAATCCCAGGTTTAAAAGCAAGCCCTGACCTTCATAAATTGTGCAACCCTGAACAACTTCCTTAACATCTATGAACCTTTAGTTCTGAATCTGTAAAATGAGGACAGTGACATTTCATAAAATCTCTGTAAGAATTAAAAACATGTTGTATCAAAAGAGCTGAGCACTATGTCTGGCATATTATGTGCACTTAATAAATGTTACCTTTTTCTATTATTTGACACCCCGTGTCTTCTTTTCTGTTCTATTGAACTCATGTTATTTCAAGGAAGACTATTTGAAATTATGAGAGAAATATTCATTCCCCTTGCTAAGGACAAAGATTTGTTTAGGAGGCAGGAGGGAGACGTAAAATTGGAAGCAAATTTCCCCTTGAGTTGGTGGCTCAAAGGGATTCATTTCTTTGCAAGGAATTTTTTTAAGCATAAAGAAGTTGATTTTTTTTCCCTATAAGATGTATTAGTGAGCAAATAGAATTCTTCCTTCTAATCTGGTTCAATATAGACATAAAATATATCAGTTACAACATGCCCTGATTAAAAACACACTTGCCTCTAAGATAGAAAACATTTGTCTTGTTCAAAACCTAAGAGAAAAAGGAGAGGTCTTAACATAGAAATAATTAATGGTGAACCATGGAATGGGCCAGGGCCAGAAGATTTTTGGAAGAACAACTATGAGTCTTATTTTTAACTACTAGGGCTGAAAAGCAGAAGCTGAAAAAAATCACACCCCCTACTGCCCTTAAGTAATGAAAAGGACCTCCTGTTTAATTCCTTTCTGTCACTTACTCCCAAGGGCTTCCACCTCCAAACCTGCAGTGCAAGAGTAATTTTCTGTTAGAATCCATCTGGAAAAAAAAAAAAAAAAAAAAACTGTTCTGTTGCTGGATTGTGTCTTGCCTGCTACAGCGTGGGGGTTGTTTTCATGCCAGGTCTCAGCAAACACCTGAAGAGACAAGTGTATTTTGGAGGAGCTGACGTCCCAAGGTATCAAGCTGTAAGCTCTTTCCTCTACCAATCTTCGCACATCGTGAGAATAAAGTCAGCCAAGGACTCAAAATAAACTTTCTAAACACTCTTTTCTCATTGCTGTCCCTGCTGTGGTGCTCTATTCCTCAGCCATCTGACCTTCTTGTTCAAAGCTTCCAATCAATTCCCCAGCTAAGTGCTGTCTTTCTGGAATTGAGAACACTGTTGAAATCTCAAAGATTGACATTTTTGAACACCTGGGTGAGAACCTCCTGGTGAGATAAGACAGAGATATAATAGAGTGGGCTCGTCAACATACTGAAAACCTTCAGTATTCAGGAGATGGATATACAATGATTTAAAGGGAATGAGAGCTTAATACTCGCGGCCAACATTCTTTTTTTTTTTTTTTTTTTTTTTTTTGAGACGGAGTCTCGCTCTGTCGCCCAGGCTGGAGTGCAGTGGCCGGATCTCAGCTCACTGCAAGCTCCGCCTCCCGGGTTCACGCCATTCTCCTGCACCACATTCTTAACACCAATCCAAATATATCATACATTCCTTAATTGTGATGTGCACAGGTAGACTGAAATTTTCTCAGTGTTCAAAGATTTTATGCTGTTCTACCTTCATAACCAGAGATAGGTGATCCTTAGTTCTGGTTGAGACTTCAAGACAGAAAATTTTTAATGACAAAGTAAATATCTTTGGAGTTTTACTAAAGTTTATGTTACAGAAGTCCTGAAAGGGAGTTTCTACCATAGGGAGAAAAAAAAATAGGGTAGGCCTCTAGGAATCCCAATTGCACGAGAAACAAAGGAACCTCCCTGCAGAAAGAGAGATGAGAAATTCAAGTCACACACTCACAAGTGTCAGAAGCAATTTTCTCCTGACCTCATGGTTCCTGAAGTATTTTATTATGGTGGACAAGAGAAGAGATTAGTAACAGCACCCAGTGGGAAACTGGGAAAACTGACCAGGCAGTAGGAGCGTCTCCTTCCTGAAGGGAACAGCAGCATGAATGTATGTACTCAAGAGATTGGAGAAAATGAAAACTCAGCATAAGTAAAACTCGATGAGCAAGATGGAGTCCACTCAAAGACAACCCAGGAAAGCAATATCTAGATTGTAAGGCAGGAGCCATTCTCAGCAGGTAAAATAAGCCCATTTAAGATGGGACAAGGGAAATGTAAAGCCAAATAGAGCTCTACAGAAAAGAACAGGTAAACATAAGATGAGAAGGCCATGACTCTTAGTCAACTCTCAGGCATTCAAAATGAGGCTCCATTTTCCAAAGGTAACCACAGAAGGGCCAGGCAGCAGGTAGCTGAGTTAAGGACCATTCAAACAAACTAACCCACACATGGTGGGGGCAGATTCATTAGGCAAGTTTCAGGATTCACGTGGGCACCAAATTCCAAATTCATCATTAGGTCTATGACACTAGGAGTGCTGGGAATTAATGCTGGAAGAATGAAAGGAACTGGGCTAATAAGGTTAGTTCTAGCTAATATTTGCTAGAGAATGGTTTTCAATTGTACCATCAGGTTTGGTTCTTATGAGCCTGGTCCTGGGTAAGCCTGAATTGCCTTACTTTAACCATTTTATCTACCCTCTTGGAAACCATCATCACGGTAGCACATGGTGGAGTGATTTTCATTATATTTCACAATTCCACTGAAGATTTTCAGGTAAGATGACAACTAATGACATTTACAAAATGACAACTATGACATTTATAAAATGGCCATAGCATGTCTACCTTTCAAAATTGTTAAGAAAATTAAACATAAGAATTCCTGTATGTTTTATAGCTATGGTGTCCAACAACACCATGTACTCATTACACAGTAGTTATAATAATTATAATAATTATTATGAAGCATAGCATCTTTCTCCCTCTTAACTAATAATTAAAATGCCCAAAGAAATATAAAAATAGGCCAGGTACGGTGGCTCACACGTGTAATCCCAGCACTTCAGGAGGCCAAGGTGGGCTGATCACTTGAGGTCAGGAGTTCAAGATCAACCTGGCCAGAATGGTGAAACCTGTCCCTACTAAAAATACAAAAAAAAATAGCTGGGCATGGTGGCATGTGCCTGTAATCCAAACTACTTGGGAGGCTGAGGCAGGAGAATCAGCTGAACCCGGGAGGCAGAGGTTGCAGTGAACCAAGATCATGCCATTGTACTCCGGCCTGAGTGACAGAGCAAGACTCTGTCCCATAAAAAAGAGAAATATAAAAATATAGAAAAACCCAGCATCCACAATGAAAAGTAAGCGAAAGTTCAATCAAGTAGGTAGATAATCTAGTTGTGTTGCAAACAACTAACTCACAAAGTTCATTACAGAGAAAGCAGGATGATGCCTCAGGTGGTAGACAGGACAAACATGCAAAATGTCATAAATGTTCACATTTGGAAAAAAAAAAAAAAACTAAAGACAAATAAAGGTTTTCAAATGAGGAGCAAATTACACTTAACATCATTTTCAACAGCACACAAAAGCAATTGTTCTAGGAGAGCTAAGGAGAACATCAGCAGGTGATGAGGCCTCTGCTGCAGTAACTCCTAGGAGTCCGTTCACAGCCACCCATTGTCATGATTCTCAAGTCCAGCTATGTGACAGAAGCATTTAGGATCTTTAAAAATATTCATGCCTTGTTATTTTTTTCCCAGACATTCTGATTTAACTTTTGCAAACAAGTTTGAGAATTGTTGAATTGTAACTGTAGGCCAAGATGAAGTAAAACCTAGAAGAAGGTTGGCTTCAACCTTCTTTTCCTCAACAGAGGAAAGAAACTGCAGTTCAACCACGATCTTGGTCCCTCTCCACTCCCTTGGGCAGCTGGATCATTGACTCACTGAATGCAGCCTTCCATGGAGCAGAGTGTGAGGGGATCCAGCAACCCAAGGCCAACACGGTCATAAGGCAACAGTCCAGCCACCCTGCAGTAAGCCAAGTATCAAGCCAGGAGAAAGCTCTCCTGAAACAAAGACAAATGAACAGAGCAAACACAGCAAAGCACATGAAACAGTTCTGCATCATAAATGGAGAAAATAGTATACTCAAGAGAATAAGAAAAATATTTTTGAAAAGAAGAAAAATGACAATTTTACATCTACTTTGTGCTACCAATAAAATTTCAAGACAAGGAAAATTTTATAAGACATAATGATTAGGAGTTAAGACAGAATAAGGTGGCAGAAAAGAAGTTTTTAGAATTAACTGTACAGAAATGGATTATATCATTGCTCCAGTTCTGTGCTGTCCTTAACATTTGTTTATTTAAGCAAATGCATTAAATTAAAAGAAGGTTGCAGGGCAAAGGTTGTGATCTGGAACTTATAACACTCAAAATTACTGCTTAATAATTTTGCATTAATTACTGTCTTGCATTCTCAAAATGCAACACATCAGAAAATACACCACCTGAGGTCCTTTCCAAAAAGGCAGAAAAAAGAAAAAGACAAAGTCTCCAAAATACAGTCCTGCCAGTCAAAAGAGACCCATATTTAGAAGTGGTATAAATCCTAGACTACACTAACATAAATGAGGAAATGAGAGGGAAAAAGCTAGAAGGAAATGTACTTATACCAGTATCTTCATATTACATAGGGAAGAACTTAGATATTGCTTGTGTTAATATTATTAAAGGAATAGATATACTAAAAATGTATGTATACTTTCTAAAATTACTAAAAATATTACAAAGCATACTATTTTTAAAGAACAAGAAACCACACAAAAATATTAAAGTTGGTGACACAAATAAAAGTAAACATATTAAATATATGATTCCCCCAATTCTATTATCTGATGAGTTTTCTCAGATGGGATTATAAGTATATATATGCTTGCCTGCAACAGACACATCTCAAATAAAGTGACAAAGATAAGAGTAGTAAAGGAATGAACAAAGATATACAAAACAATAAAAAAGAAAATGGAAGAAAGGTAGAGTATTAATGTAAGGCAGAATTCAAAGCAAAAAAGCATTAAAAGACATAAACAGTACAATTATGTCTTTGATAATAAATATAATCCAAAATGAGAACATATATCAGCCATAGATGTTTACGCATCAAATTGCACAGCATTAAATCAAAACAAAAATCATTAGAAACACATAGAGAAATAGAGAACTAAAAAAGGTATGGGAGACTTCAAAGGAATAGAAATCATTCTATTATAAAGATGCATGCCCACCTATGTTCATCACAGCACTAATCACAATAATAGCAAAGACATGGAATCAACCCAAATTCCCATCAATTATAGACTGGATAAAGAAAATGTGGTATATATACACTATAGAATACTATGCTGCCATTAAGAAAACAAAAAAAGCAAAAAAAACAAAACAAAACAAAAAACACAAGATCATGTCCTTTGCAGGGACATGGATGGAGCTGGAAGCCATTAACCTCCACAGACTAACACAGGAGCAGAAAACCATGTTCTCACTCATAAAAGGGAGCTGAACAATGAACACATGGACACAGGGAGGAGAATAACACATACTGGGGCCTGCCAGTGGGGCAGGTGGGTGGAGGGAGAGCATCAGGATAAATAGCTAATGCATGCGGGGCTTAATACCTAGGTGATGGGTTGATAGGTGCGGCAAACCACCCTGGCACGTTTACCTATGTAACAAACCTGCACATCCTGCCCATGTACCCTGGAACTTAATAAAATAAAAGAAAATGTACGGGAGATTTTAACATAACCTCTTGTAGTTGATTAATCAAGTAGTTGTGTGTGTGCGTGTGTGTGTAGAAAGAGACAAAGAATAAAAAGGATGTCAATAACTGAAGGTCCTATTGGCCTCAAACCAAGAAATATATTTAACAGCATTAAAAGTGGCAACACCAGCAGCAGAGAGGTCAAGATAAGAAACACACAGGAACAGTAGACGTGACAGCAGCAATGAAAGAGGGATTCCACTGTATCCCACAGAAGATACCTGCTATGTTTGCAGTCCTGAGACAAATGTTACTGAAATGCCTTGGCCTTCCATTTTTCTACCCAGGTTGGTGGCTACCATGCTTATTTATACCGCCACTCTGTTACTAAAGCTAAATGTGATTCTTTACTTCTCTCCTTTCTATCCAACACCAATGTCAATGTCAGTGTGGCCTTCGAAAATGAGATCTGCAACTACAATAAAACTTTGTTCAATGCAACTACCATGCTACATATTACGACCTTGTGATACTGTGAAATACATATTTGGTTTCCTCCTCTGTTTCCTCGCACACAATACCTAAAACTCTTGGAATCTCATAAGTGATAAGTGCCTTTGTGAATGCCAGTGAGATGACTGGTGGCTTTGGTTCCTGGATAGCCCCAGGATGGGGTCTGGTTGCCACAGGAACCAACCAAGTGACTAAAGGGTTGGGACTTTCAGCCCTACCCCCACCTGTGGGGAGGGAAGAGAGGCTAAATATTGAATTGATGATTATTGGCCAGTGATTTAATTAGTCATACCTATGTAATGAAACCTCTGTAACAACAACAACAAACTGGATCTAAGGAGGTTCCAGACAGCTGAACATATAGAAATTGCTGAATGATAGCAAACCCAGAGAGGTGCTACTGCTACCCAGTCTGACCAACACTAGCCCTTGTAGCTTTTGAGCTCTTGAAATGTGGATAAACTCAGATGTCACATAAGTATAAAAAACACACTGCATTTTCAAGACCTAGTGCAAATAATTTAAATGATCTCACTATTTTGTGTATACTAGATTAAATATATTGTTAATATAAATCATACATGTTTATTTCTGCTTTTCTAATGTGACTACTAGAAAATTTTAAATTACATGTGTGGCTTGCATTATATTTCTATTAGAGGTGCTGAGTTTTGACTCTTGTGAATACCACTTGTGAAATTCTAAGCCATATTAGGAATCATCAACTTGCAATGAATTGAAGTGCACCAAAATATGTCATATCTGAAACATCCATTGAACCAAAAGCTGTGTGTTCTGTGATTATTTTTAAGGCACATTAAAATGTTGCTGTGACTTGGCATAATTGCAATAAATATTTGTTTTTACTGGTGGTGGAAGAGAGTAAGAACATGTGAATTGCATGGCATATGGAGTATGCTACTCCCAGTTCTTGATTGCAAGTAACAGAATCCACTCTGGATCTTTTAAGCTGAATATTAAAGATATTAGTTAGCTCACAGAATCACGAGAACACCTAGAGTAACAGACTCAAGGCTACATTTTCAGGAGCATTGTGCCAAAACCAAAAAAGGAGTACATCTACAAGCAAAATTGAAGCTTGTTGCTGAGCCTGTTCCCCTTATTCATTTCGAAAGCAAAGCTGCCTGAGAGAATGCCTGCTGGGAGGAGCTTAAATTGATGTCAGCATCCTAGCAGCCAAGAGGCTGATTCTAAGTTCTGAATTATGTATTGGAGATTTGGGACTCACAATACAGGAATTTTGCTCCAAATTAGAAGGGCATTCAAAAGATGATAATCAGGCCTGGCACGGTGACTCACGCCTGTAATACTAGCACTTTGGGAGGCCAAGGCGGGCAGATCACCTGAGGTCAGGAGTTCAAGATGAGACTGGCCAACATGGTGAAACCGTATCTCTATGAAAAATACAAAAAAACTAGCTGGGCATTGTGGCACACCCTTGTAATCCCAGCTACTCAGGAGGCTAAGGCACAAGAATTGCTTCAACCTGGGAGGTGGAGGTTGCAGTGAGGTGAGATTCCACTACTGTGCTCCAGCCTGGGTGACAAAGTGAGACTGTCTCAAAAATAAATAAATAAAATAAGGAAAAAAAGAAGATGATGATCAGGCACAAATATGAAAATTACTACGTGGAATTAACTTTTCTGAAGGACAAATCTCTTTTGGATATTTGTCATTTTCCTCTGTCATATGAAGTGAAATCTAAAACACTATTCATAGGAAAGCAAACTGGTACAACCTTAAGGCGCACATACACATTCCAAAAATCCCACCTTCTGAATGAATCTATTTATACAAAGTACAGGAAAAGGCCAAACTAATCTACAGTAAGAAATACTAGGAGAGTGACTGTATATGCCAGGTGAGGACTGACTGGAAGGGGTAATAAAGGAACATTCTACATGATGGAATCGTTTCATATTCTGATTGAGGTCATGGTTAATTCTATGTATGCATTTATAGAACTCACAGGATTGTGCGGTCTGTGCATTTCAATGTATGCAAATTTTACTTCAATGAAAAAAAAGTTTAAATATAGAAAGAACAGCTTTATAAGCTTTAGCTTAGTTTTCCAGTTACCATGACTCTAGATGCAGAACTTTCCTAAAGATATTAACCCCACAGCTCAGGCCTCCACAGGCCTCCAAAATTCCTAGTACTAGGAGGCACATGAAGTAAACCAACAGGGAAGAGAGAAGAAGGGGAATAGGAATTGATAGTAAAAAGACTTGAGGACTCATGGATGTATGAGCAGCTGTAACACCAACATAATCAAGCCAGAGCCAGGAGAACTCATAAATACATTCATATTCAAGCCTCCAGAGACATTCTATTACTATTTATCTGCCTAAAATGTTTTCTTACTACTCTTTTCGTTGATCCAGATCCACAGTGGTCATTTGTGGTTCCGTCATCGAGGAACAAAATACCTGAGAAGATATTTTAAAACTCAAGGTCAGCAGAAAGCTCCTCAGCACCCTATGTGCATTTATTAAAATTAAAATTTAAATTTGCTGGTGGGGCTTATGGTGGGATTAAAATACTTTCTGTGGTGCTAGTCTGGAATAGAGCAGTTATTAATGAATTTTTGTTTGTTTGTTTGTTTGTTTTGTTAAGCTGCTTCTTTCCTTACTCTTTGCTCAGAAATCAGGCTTTGGTTGGGGCATTTTTTCTTTTTTTCCTGCACCTGTTGGCACTTCTGGATTTCCAGTTTCTCCAACTCCAAGTCTGGGATATATGAGACAGAAAGAGAACCCAAACTCAACTCACCATGGAAGCATCTGGGTCACAAGTACCCTCAACTGTCTGCCTTCTCTACACCTTTCCAAGCCTTCTTATGTTTGCTTTAATTTAAAGGCCAGTGCTTTTAGCTGTGTTTATCAAGAGGACTAGGGAAAAATGACTCCACCTTTTCAGAAGCAAAAGTCTCCCTGGTGTGCATTTTATCACACCCTTCCTCACTCTGTATTTTGGTTGCTTACTTATCTTTATCTCCCACATCATGTGGTTGTCATAACAGTGCTGTACGACAAACCCCTCAAAACTCAGAGACTTAAGAATTCCTGCTTTTATCTAGCCCATGAGTCCATGGACTGGTGATTTAGACTTG
This sequence comes from Macaca nemestrina, assembly GCF_043159975.1. NCBI lineage: Eukaryota > Metazoa > Chordata > Mammalia > Primates > Cercopithecidae > Macaca > Macaca nemestrina. The sequence continues at coordinate 129,726,397 of NC_092132.1, read as the reverse complement.
ACACTTCTTCTGAGCTTTGCTGGGCTCATTCACGTATCTGAGAGTGAATCAGCTGTCAGCTAGAGTCTCTTGGCTTTGTTCCATATGTGTTTCATATCCCTCTAGGAGGCTAATCCTGATGTATTCTCACAATTGAAGGCAAAGGTGTAAAAATAGAAACAAAAGAGCAAAGATAGTTCTTCAAGCCTCAGGTGACTCCCATCTGCTAAAATGTCATTGATCACAGCAAGTCACATAGCTAAATGCAGAATGAGGATGTATAGAAACAGACTATCATTTTAGTGAGAGGAACTCAAAATCTCCTAGCAAAGCAAACATAAACAGATAAGGTGAAAAATTGGGGCCATTCATACAGTCAGTCTACCACATTGCTCAAAACATCAAATGGTAAGCTCCTTAAGAACAAGGTGAGATATTCTGTCTTTTTTCTTTTTTTTTTTTTAGATGGAGTGTCACTCTTTCATGCAGGCTGCAGTGCAGTGGCACAGTCTCAGCTCACTGCAACCTCTACCTCCTGGGTTCAAGCTATTCTTCTACTTCTGCCTCCAGAGTAGCTGGGATTACAGGCCCATGCCACCATGCCCAGCTAATTTTTGTATTTTTAGTAGACACGGGGTTTCACCATGTTCACTAGCCTGGTCTCAAACTCCTGGCCTCAAGTGATCCACCCACCTTGGCCTCCCAAAGTGCTGGGATTACAGGTGTAAGCCACCATGCCCGGCCTATTCTGTCTTATTCATTCTTACATCACCAGTACCTAAAGTGCTAAAAGGCTCAGAGTAGTTCTCAATAACTACTCTGCATGAATGGATGAATGAATGAATGAAAAGCAACATTTAAATTTACTTGCCAATCAGTTGAAGATAGGAAGAAAGATTCCCTGGTTTCTAGAGTTTGTTTCTCTGTAAATTTTCTTCTCTGTTGTCTAGAGAAACACTGGTAATACTCATTTTAGCAGGACCTTTTCTACTCAGGAGATTCTGGCAACATTTTTTTCCCAGGAATTTTAACTATCCACTGCAACAACTTTCCTTGCCTTGCATACAACTCTCCATCTAAAAGGTCTTGTCTGTACCAGCAATGGCCATGAGATCTGTCTAGAAATTTCAAAGCAGGCAGCATTGTTCCTAACCTCAGAAGACCTGTCTTATAACATATTAACCTGACAGCTGCCTGGAATGAAGCAAAGTCTTTCTACATTCATTGAGACTTGTCTCTCTTGGTTTGCAGATGGGGCCTCAGCTTCTAACTCAGATGTTTCTCCAGTCATCTAATGTTCTCTTCTCTTAAGCTGGTCTCTTCCACCTTGTTCACAGCATGAAAGGCACTACTATCTAATAATGACTCTCATACCTCTGGTGGCATCCTCTTGTCAAAGTTCATAAGAGCATATACTTAGGCAATTCCTAGATATGCCCATGGGTCTTTAAAATGCTCCAATATGCATAAACCAGCTTTCATAACATATTTACATAGCAAATTCTAAAATTATAGCACTCATTTCTCTTAAAGTTGTGCAGGCTAAAAATAAAATTTAAGATAATCATAGACATTTCCAATTTTTATACATAATACTGTTTGATAAAGAAAACTATCTCCTGACCTCGTGATCCGTGTACCTCGGCCTCCCAAAGTGCTGGGATTACAGGCGTGAGCCACCACACCCGGCCAACCTGGCTAACATGGTGAAACCTCCTCTCTACTAAAAATACAAAAAATTAACCAGGCATGGTGGCGGGCACCTGTAGTCCCAGTTACTAGGGAGGCTGAGGCAGGAGAATGGCGTGAACCCGGGAGGCAGAGCTTGCAGTGAGCGGAGATTGTGCCACTCTACTCCAGCCTGGGCGACAGAGTGAGACGTCTCAAAAAAAAAAAAAAAAAGAAAACTATAACACATGATTTTCCCCTGCACTCTTGAAGTCAGTGCTACCTTGTTCTGCTCCAAAATATCTCTCAATGACTATGACAAAAATTATTTACAATCACTCTTGAAACCTCTCATTTCCTTTCCAAATGTACTGGTATGTGGTAAAAGATACACAGCAGATTGTGTCAGAGGCAATTTGAAAAAGTTACATTCTGGTAAAAATGAAAACCAACTGCTGCAAAAAGAAGTGGTCTTTGTTTAAGTTTCGAGAAATACCTAGAATGCAGCTCGTCACTATAAAGCTGTTTCTGGAAATAACCTCAACCCACTGAAGAGAAAAGATTAACTTACTCAGATTGGAAAGAAAATAAAGTTGCTGGATTTTATAATGCAGAAGAAAGGTGATATGCCTTTCTTCCTGTAAAAAGAATAAAATAAATGGTAGAAAATAAAGAGAATATGAGAAAAACTTTTCTTATTTCCTCTTTCCACTTTTACATCCCTAATCTTAATTATTTCTAGTCCACTACCTAGCTGTTTTACATAATCAGAGTGATTCTTAAAAACACCTGAATTGAAAGCAAAACCTGAAGTGGTTACAAGGATTCAGTTTGGGAATCCATAATTATTAGAAAATAAAAATCATGTATTATGCATCAATGACTTGCAGGGATTTTTGTTCATTGACTTACAAGTAAATAATTAATGAATAGCTGTTATAAGTAAGATATACTGATATGGCAAGGAGATATAAGGATAAATCAGGGAACAAGGAGATTAGAACTACTAGAGAAAAATGAAACGAATAGAGGAAATTTGCTAGATTAGATATAGATAGATAGTTAATATAGATAAAAGATAAATAAAGATGGGGAGAAAAAGTATAAAATACAAGAGAAGAGAAGAAGACTGAAATGATGGAATGCAAGTACCATGGGAGATCAAAAGAAATTTCCTATGTCCATAGGAAAGTTGCCAAGTTGTGGGTTAGAATCCAGAAGCAGTAAGAAAAAAATAGTTTGGACATGTAGCGATGAAAAGTGCTCTTTTAGAGGACAAAATGGAGCTCGAAGGAGGAGAAAAAGCAGGGAAAGCTACAAAGCAGGAAAGTGTGAAAATATTTAGAGAAAAGGAAGTGGTTCTGTTTGGTGGGAGCACAGAGAGTATGAGGAAATTGCCAGAAACAAGATTTGCAATGTAGTTCAAGGGAACTTACAATTCCATGGTGAAACATTACATACACAAAAAGTGTCAGAAACAAAAATTAAAAATTTTATTTCTCTTGCCTACTAAATTTTTAGTATAACTAATTATAAAGTTTCTACGTAAACTAACTAGGATCATGAAAAACCGTCACCAAATAAACACCAAGGTATTTTAAAAGTAAAAATGTATTCTTGCCTTTGGGAGGCCAAGGAGGGTGGATCACTTCAGGTCAGGAGTTTGAGACCAGCCTGGCCAACATGGAGAAACCCCATCTCTACTAAAAATATAAAAATTAGCTGGCCATGCAGATGCCTGTAATCCTAGCTACTCAGGAGGCTGAGGCAGGAGAATTGCTGGAACCCAGGAGGCGGAGGCTGCAGAGAGCCAAGATCGTTCCACCACACTCCAGCCTGGGTGACAGAGGAAGACTCTGTCTCAAAATAAATATATATATATATATATATATATATATATATATTATATATATATTATATATTATATAAATGCATAATATATATAATATAAAAATATATATATTTTTGCTTTATTCCCAATACTTTCTTGTGTATAATGCCAAAAAGCTACTTGAAGTTTTCCTCTGGATATTTAGATGATAAATTGAAATAATTTTCCAATCCTACCAAAAGATATATATCCCAAGGCAGAGCAAATAGTAAAGGCTAAATAGAAAAATAAACATGCACAGCGAAGAGAGGCAGGGAGAGAAATCAATGTTGATCTCAAAGTCAAGAAGCTATCTGAAGAATTTCTGGTTCTTGCTGTATTTCGGCCTCTATTGAAAATTGGAAGAAATAATCCTGTAGCATCCAAACCTGTGTAGATAGACTTGTATTGCAACTTCATTTTTTTTTACCAGCAAAACCAGAGCAAAGAGACCATAAACCTTTCCATGTAACCCAGATCTTTGGAAGGGTGTGTAAATGGAATATAAAAATTGTACTGAAAACTGATTCTTGGCAGCCTGTCAAGATGTCTCCATTTCTGAAATTAAATGGCATGGCCTCTCCAAGAATGGGAGATCAGGGGACAATCAAAATCCTGCTGCATTATTCCTGCAACTATAAGCCAGATGGTTTTAAAAGTCAAATGTTTCACACATGAGTAAGTCATGGCTGTAAATGAATTACTTTGGGATCTGCAAAATAGAACCTGAGGTGTCCACACCATTGAGATATGTTCCACTGCATCATCAATCTTAGAGTAAAATACTTACCAGCTCATTCAACCTTTTACATAAAGAAAAATCAGGCTGACAAAAGCCCCAAAGAGCATGTTTAGGAAAAGCATAATGTAGTCTTTAGCATGCACAGGGAATACAGAATCCCAAAGCATGTGTGAAAAAATCTTTTCATTCAGGGAGGTGGGGACCAATAGACCAGTAACAGGTGTGTGTAAAAGAAATGGCTCCTAATAAAGTGAATACTATAGAAGTAACACGGGTTTAATAAAGTACAGATTCTAGAGCTAAAGTCTATTTAGTGAAAATAACAGGCCTAAGAAACCTCAGCCATTCTGCACATCTGATTAAAACACTCTGGCTATCACCACTGCCCTTCTGGCGGTCCCTGTCCCTGATGCATTGCTTTCATACCTGTGAGTGCAGGTGCCCCTGGGCTACCAAAACCCCCAGCTTCTTGGGCAAAAAAGAGCAATGGCCTTTTCATCTGTGTGACTTTTATAGCTGTGTCATAGCTGTAAATGGTGAAGGACAGAGTAACAGCTGTTAGTATTCCATCTGTAAAATAAATACACACGCATATAAATATGCACACACAAACACACACACACAGAGGATTGTTTTCCCTAAGAACCAGTCTGGGCACCATCATCTAAACACTGTTCTTAGAGACCAGCTCTCCTTGTATTCTACCAAATAGTACACTGCCCTTCTCCAATGAAAGACAGGAGTCCCAGCTCTTTAGAGCTTCCTCTAGGACAAGATTTCTTCCTTGATGGTTCTAAAGGATTTACTATCTAGAGCACGGCTGCCACGGTTACTACCACTACTTCCAGGGAAGTCTTGGTCATGCTTTTCTTTCTCCTCTGGAAAGAAGGACCAAGTTCTCACCACAAAGCCAGCTCCAGGGTCTCTCCCTAAGAGCCAAGGGTAATTAGAAGTGGAAGAAGCCCTGCGCCTCTTCCAACCTCAAGGCCTGCCTTGTGGCTCATCCCACTTTTAGGATGATTGCCCATGGGAATACATAGCTCCTTCCAGAAAAGCCCATCACCACCTACAAGGATAGAGCCATGCCTTCACGGCTTCAAAACTCAATCCCAAGGTAAGACTTAGGAACATGGTTCCTTGGGAGCTACTTGCTTATTGTATCTTATTTAGGATCAATTGTTTAGACTCCATTAACTACATTTTGCCAGACATCTTCCTGAAAGCATGTGAACCAGCTTTCATATCATCCATTACAACATCCAACATAACAAAGGCCCATCTACTGTCTATTATGAACCAGGCCATCTATGAGGGATGGGGAAGAGAGTTGTATAAGAAGTAACCCTGCTTTCAAAGCTCACATAATTTGGTAGGGAAGATGAGACCCGTGCATGAAAAGACTTGTGAAATTAAGGGAGTACAGTGTGATAAGAAGTAAAGGAAAATGTAGGCGAAAAGCTCACCTTGCAAAGAAGGAAAATTGTCTCCTGAGTATCTCATACAAAGGTCTTTGAAAGTTAATAGCATCCAGTGAGTGCCTGTGTTGCATTTTTGGGTTTTGACAGATCAGAAAGAAACCAAAAAGCATTGTTTATTCTTTTTTCTCCTTGAGGATAGGATTAGGTAATGAGAGGATGTTTAGGAGGGAAGCTCTGAAAATCCTTCATAAAAATGCCTTCAGCAGTTCTCTGTGTACCCACTGATGCCTCTTCTTTGACCAAATTTGATTTTAATACACAAAGGGAATGCAAGTTAATTACACAGTGGAGTTCATGGAAATGGCAGATTGAGAATTATACTTTGACTTGCTGTTAGAGTAAATTTCATCTGATCATTATTGAAAGAGAACAAATAGAGAATTCCTTCAGGATGTTTTAAAGGTCTTTCTTCCTCCATTTCCCCAGATCTCCCCTCCAGCCTGTTCTTTCTCCTAACACTAAATAACATGCTTGGAAAGTGATAGGAGATTTTGCACAGTCATTCCACTTCTAATATTTGAACATCCACAATAGGAATCCTTTGTTTTCCATTCACCTTGACTTGTTTGACCTTAATACAGAAAAGCATAGAACAGATTAAGAACTAGGAAGTTCCATGATTGTGAGAGTAATTTTCCCATCTCCTCCATGGAGTCACAGGCTAAAAGGGATTCTTGTTGATTTGATTATTTCTGTGTATGGAACAGTAACAGTGCTTGGGGATTGTTTTACTAAATGAAGCCGTGGACTATTTCTGTACCCTGTGGTTTGCTTTAATTGCCTGTAGAATATCATGCCTCCTCAACTAAAATGGAAGCTTCTCAAAGGCTCAAGAACTTGCATTTATTCTTTGTTCTTCTCAACATATGTAACACTGGGCAAAATTATGGTAGATATTTATTAAACATTTAATGGACTTACTGGTTGAAATACATTCTAAAAAGTTTCTTTTTAAAAAATAACATTTTGGAAGTTTGCTTTTATCATCCTTTTAAAGGTATTTTACACAATGGGTACAATATTTCTTGGTAGATCACAGCATTTGCCTACAATTTTTAAAGCCACATTCCCATTTTTCAACAACTACCTTTTTATCTCTCCTTGTACTATTTAATGATTTATAAACTAATACAATTTCATTTTGAGAAAAAAATTCAGAATCTATCTGTGTCTGTTGAAATTGTTTGTCTTAAGACAAATAATGCTTTTAGAATATGAATAGCCACTATCACCCGGGATTTATTTCTTTGTTTCTTGAGATTTGTAAAGAACATATTCTTAAAGAGCGTAAGCTAAAAGGCAACTAGTTGATTCTACAAAGGCGAGAAAATTGGCATGCATGTAAGAAGCGTCACGATATAAGCTATGAGCTTTGGGATCACTGCTTGAATTCATGCCGTCTATCAAAATATCTTTATCCTTTTCCCCTTTGTAGAACCATAAGTCCTAAGGGTAAATAACATACAAAAATAAAATAAAATCAGAAGCTTCAAACACTCACTATCTTCAAACTAATAGTGCCTATAGTGTCACAACCAGAGAATACAAGGGCAGCCAGCAGGTGGTGGAAATATCAGGAAACAAAAGAAGGTCAGTGTAAACCAGCTGGCCAGAGTTCTGTGGAAAGACAATAGTTGCCAAGAGGAAGAGCAATTAAGTCTATTTTTTTCTACCTGGAAACCACAAACAGAAATGCCTTTTATACCAGAAGTAACGTGGAAAGTAGAAGGTTGGTAAGGAAGTAGGGATGTCATTAAAAAGTTTTAAAAGCCCCTAATATTCTTCTTAGGAAAACTTCTCACTCTTCAAGAAAGCTTCAGGAGTAGACCCAGCCTGGGCCACAGGTATCTAAGATTACTCAGATCCAGCTGGTTCCTCTTTGACACTTTATGGCAAACTGAAGTCTATCTTCCAAAAAAACAATGAAGCATTGACCTTAGATATTTAATTGCCTATTGAGATGACAACTCAATGAACTTGACTAGTTTGGAAAACACAAAGAATCAGTCATTTAGGTAACTATATATGAGCCAGAATTTGGTGGAATCTAATCTTATATATGGCCCTAACTCTGACCATTAATAAGATGTTGGGTTACATTAGTTCACTTTATTTTTAAAAATGGAAAACATATTAATACTCTCAATACTCTCATCTCTATGCAAGCAGGTGTCTCCTTGCATACGAAAATCATTAGACCATAGAGTTGATGGCACTTTGACTTATAAAAAAATGACATCCAATGTAAAAGAAAAAAAAAGAGAGAGAGAGAGAGAAAGAGAGACAGTGTTGATTAGGTCTCGGTTGCCAAATCCTAAAGATTCCAAGCCCTATAAAATGAGACATTATAAGGATTATGCACCATAATAAGGCCATTCTGGGTAAAGTCATTTCTATTCATCTCTATTACTTCGAGAGTAATCTGTCAAAGACAAATTAACTGTCAGAGGAAACTTACTAAAAAATATTTGTTCCCAAAAGCTGTGACATATTTATTTTACCTTTAGTCTCCACTTGCCAAAACCATAAATTGCAGAATATCTCCATCAAAGCTCATGCCAAATTACAAGTCTCTCCTCTGGCTGTCATTTGTGAGATGGCTCCTCTTCAGGTTCCTATTAGCTATGTGCACAGACAGTCGAGGCAATGAAAAGTCAAGAGATAAATAGTTTCTGAGATTTCCTGAGTTGATTGTTTTGATCCCAGCCCTGCTCTTCATTGGAATTGCTAAGTCCCTCTTCCTACAACAGAACTATCAGCACCAATGTGCGTGGGGGCAACTTATCTGCTCCAGATGTTAGCACGAGTTAATATGAAGACTCAAGGCTGAGACTTACAAAACTTGGGTTCGAGTTAAGCTGTTTTTTGTTTGTTTTGTTTTTATCAAATTGGAGTATGACTTGGAGTTTATCACCTCACATCCTAGGTAGATTATCTGATCTGAATAATTTTTCTTTGAACATGCTCTTGAGATAACATAAATATAATCTCATTGTTGGGAGAGATCTCAGATCCCAATTCCAACCCACTTGTGCTTGAACCTTCTCTAAAACAACCTGAAAAAGAATGGTCTTGGAGCTTATGCCTGAAAGCCTCCATGCCGGAGAACTTGCCCCCCACCCACCACCACCACCAAAAAACCAGCCCTGTTGCCCTGTTTGTTTGGTTTGATTTAGTTGTAAGGGAGCTTTGTAAAGAGTGAAGAGCAAGACACTAGAGTGTACACAAGCTTCAGTGTTAGGGAAACTTGATTTTATTTCTATCCTACAACTACTTGTCCTCACTTTTGTTTGCAAAATAGAAGGCTATTATAACCTTGTCTCTTACAAGTTTGATAATAATTACAAATGGGTTAAGCATTCAGTAAAATGTCATTTTTCTCCTATTTGCTCTAACTGAAGACAGGATGACTTCAAGCGACCAGAGTAGTTGTATGCTTGCAATAGCTAATTTGCAATAACTCTAGGGTTTTTGAAGTTTGCCCTAGGACATTAAAGATGCTGAACATGGCCTGTGAGAAATATCAAAGCATGAGACAAGACCATTCAATAAGAAGAGGTCAGAAATTTCTCAACTGCTGCAAAATTTTTAGCAATAAACTCATTTCTGGTAAGTCTACATCACCCACTCCTACCCTTACACACAAATGTGAATTATTACCTAATTTTTGTATCAGTGAAAGAATTTGAGGAGAGCCTGAAATTATACTGTGGGTTTTGGAACTTACAAATCTTGGAGAAAACTTATCTCAGAGTCAAATGTGGCCTGATGATTACCTGATTCCCAGGTAGGCCTGTAACGTCTCATCTGAGATCCTGCTGTCAAATGCTGTCTTCATCACATGAGACCAGCCGTAGACACAAAAGGATATCAGTTATCTTAACTCCAACTCTTAAAAAGTGTTTTTAAGTTTTTGATCAAATGGATCTATTCATATGGTTTGAAAAATTAAATCAAATAGAGAGATTAAAATTAAAAATAAACTTCCCTGCCCCATGCCTAACAGTCTCTAGTTTTTCTTACAGGGTAACTGTTAGGCTGTTTTTGCATTGAATCTGAGGCTGGATAATTTATACAGAAAAGAGGTTTAATTGGCTCCCAGTTCTGCAGGCTGTACAAGAAGTGTGGTGCCGGCATCTGCTTAGCATCTGGTGAGGCCTCAGGGAGCTTTTACCCATGGCAAAAGGTGAAGCAGAAGCAGGCATGTCACACAGTGAGAGTGGGAGCAAAAGACAGAAGAGAGTCAGGAGGCACCACTCTCTTTTAAACAACCACATCTCATGTGAACATATCACCATTCATTACCATGGGTAGAGCACCAAGCCATTCATGAGGGATCTGCCATCATGATCCAAACACCTCCCACCAGACCTCACTGCCAGTGCTGGGGATTACATTTCAACATGAGATTTGGAAGGGACAAATATCCAAACTATATCAGTAACACTACTTAACTCTTAAAACTATTTCTAAGCTGGGCATGGTGGCTCACACCTGTAATCCCAGCACTTTGGGAGGCCGAGGAGGGCAGATCACTTGAAGTCAGGAGTTCGAGACCAGCCTGGCCAACATGGTGAAACCCTATTTCTGCTAAAAATATGAAAATTAGTTGGGCGTGGTGGTGCACGCCTGTAATCCCAGCTACTTGGGAGGCTGAGGTGAGAGAATTGCTTGAGCCTGGCGGGGGACAGAGGTTGCAGGGAGCTGAGATCATGCCACTGCACTCCAGCCTGGTTGATAGAGCAAGACTCTGTCCCCCTCCCCACCCCACACACACACACAAACTATTTCTAAACTTACATTTCTGATTATCATCCACTTTTAAATAATCTGTTATTGCACTATATTCCTTGATTGATGAATCTGAAATAACATTTACTGACTCGCTATTCTGACAAAAGATTTAACTCTCTTATATCATCCCAAGCCTTCCCTTAATACTCCTGCCAGTATCATTCTTTGCTTGCTTTTTTTTTCTATTAACTACTTTTGTAACTTTAAATAAATGTTCACTATTTCTTTTTACGGCAACTATAGGAAATATCTCTTATCTAGTTGAGATAAAGGTTATTCTCTAATTTACTAATGTTTCAAAGATCACCTGATCTTATTTGCAGAGATAATGTTTTCTTAAATCTCAACCTTGTAAATTGTCAAGGTTGATAATATTTGCATTCCTTTCCAAGGCCATACCTGTCTTCTGTGCTTTATCTATGGTTTATTATGAAAGCAGGAAGTAAATCATGTTTTGTTTGTTACTCCTTTCCCGAGTACTATTTGCTGTAGAACCAAGTCGTTGCTTAGGATTGATTTCACTGGTTTTGTATAGCTTTTTGGATTTGCCTGGAGTTTCCAGTTGTCTTATTTTTTCATATGGTCTTTAATACATTTTTAGGCAGTTCAACCTTCCTAGGGATCAGACGAAATCTATGAACACTATTTTTTGCTAAATGCCTCCCTGTTGGAGCCTCTGCTTTCTTTCTTCTGTCTGGACTACTGCTTCCAGGCCTGCTGCAAAGCTGCATCCTGGTATTCCTGCTTCTCTTGGTCACCCTGGATCCACCTTTCTTTGGATCCCATGTCTTCCACACTCTTAGCCTCCTCATTTTGCTTAAGAAAATCCTCCAGTAACATCCTAAGAAAGTTTGAGAAGTAACTTCTTAGTTTCTGTACATGTCTCTATTTTTTATTCTCTACTCATCCAGATTGTTTGACTTGGTATTTTCTTAACAATCCTGGAAAATAATTTTCCCTCAGACCTTCAAAATCACTTCTCCATTTCCTTTCAGCATCTAGTATTGTGGATGTGAACGTAATACTTGTCTGAGTCTCATCTCTTTGTATGTGACCTGGTTTTGTTTTCTGGGAGCTTTGAGAATCTCTCATTGACTTTGACATTCTAAAGGTTCACAGCAATTTGGGTGCAGGCCTTTCTGCAGTTTCTTATGTGCTTCTCTCCTCACTGAATCCTTTCCATCTTTAGGCAGTACACTTTGGCTCTTAAGATTTCTCTTTTAATACTTTTCTATAATGTCCTTCTGTCTATTTTCTCTGAATCTTCCCTTAGTCAAACATTTACCTCCAGTTTCAGTCTTCTGTGACCCTCATCTTTTCATTTATCTTTCTCTCTACTTGTCTTTTTCTGTAGCTAGTAAAATTTTCCTCAAAATTACATTGCAACCATATCACTGAATTATAGATTCCTAATAATTTCCCAACACTAATTCTTATTCTCTAACTTACTAATGTTTCAAGGATCATCTGATCTGATTTGCAGAGTTAATATTTTTCTAAATCTTTCTGAGGGCCATTAGTTATTTTAAAATTTTTTTCTATATCCTGAGTTACTTTTTGTTAAGGTCTTTTTCCTGTGAGTTTTGTTTTTTTTTTTTCTCCCTGGAATATTGCAAACCTGCCTCACGCTGATTGGTTAATTCTGTGTGTGCAGATAAAAAATCCAGCATTAGGTTTCACTTCAGAGTCATTTAGCAGGTAGCTGGGGGGTTCCTAAGTGCCAGGATGCACAAGTCTTCATGAAGCGGCACCACAATCAGATCGGCTTCCTTGATTGTTGCGAGATAGGTTATTCAATTTCTTCCAGTGAATCCTTTCTTTTTCTCCTTTTTAGTTTGGCCTAGGAAAGGCATAATACTTGAATGTCTAATATGCTGCACATGGAATAGGGTAGCAGTGATGGGAAACGGAGTGAAGGAAATTGGGCTCTAAACTAGACGGGGCTGATGAGGTCAGCTGAAAAGGGAGCAGCTCGCCGTTACAGAATTGTAGAGCAGCGATTCTCGAAGTGAGGTTCCCAGATCAGCAGCATCATTGTCACCTGGGTACTTGCTAGAAATGCTGACTCTCAGGTCCTATCCCAGTTCCACTGAATCAGAAACTCTGGGGATGAGCCCCCAGTAACCTGTGTTTTACTACACCATTCAGAGGATTTTGATGTAGAGTAAAAGTTGAGACTCATGCTGGGCATGGTGGCTTATGCTTGTAATCTTCACGAAGTTGCTGAACTCCCTTTTCTACTAATGCTCCACCACCCCAACCCTATGTTAGAGATGATGCTTTGTTTTGGTTTGGTTTTCCTTATTGTTTAATTCTTTGTTATCATTTTAATAACTTTTGGAGAAAGAGAAATATAAACATGTGATCAGACTGCCTTGTTGAGCCAAAGTCATACTCATATTTCAATGCATCAATACGTCCCTAGCACCAACATATCTTTTTTCCAGATCTTACATCCATATGTGTCCATAACTCTTACGTAAATTTTTAAAAGTAAAATTTTAAAAAATTTGATTCTAGTTGTAAAAATTTTAGATCTCTGACAGCATAGAAAAGGAGGTGTTTGGGGAATTGAAGCCATTTTAAGTAACTCAAAAATAAAATGTTGTATAGGTGGGTTGGCTGTTTACCAAACCCAGTTTCTTTTCTTTTGGGACACCCAGAAAGTCTGCCTTGGTTACTAGTTCTTGATGATGGGCTGTGAGTGGAAATAACGTATGTCATCTTTAGGCCAATGTGGTTAAGAAGTAGAAGCACCTTCTTTACCCTTTCCCCATCAGCCAGCTTAATGCATAGTCCTCTGAAGCCCCGGAGAAGAGGCAAAGACATAGATGAAAGGAAACTGGGTCCTTGAATGACTGACCTCAAGGAAGGGCATAGATCACGAATGATTTCATTGGACTACTCTGTGCTAAGCCACTGAAATCTTAGACTTCACATTACATCAAGTTGCTTTAGCCTAACTAATAAATTGATAAAAGAAAGTCCTTCTTGAGTCTATAAACATGTTTGGGATAAAAATTAACTTGCACTGAGGTATAGTCTATATGGACTTTTGTGTTATGAAAGTCTCAGATCCATATAGAATTTCACCACCGCAATGCATTAAAGCATTTGTAGCTGGCATATTGCTTAAAATTTGGTCTGATAAATCTACAAGAAAAGTTCTTGTTTCATTTGTAATTTAATAAATAAAACCCAATACTTAATTATAATGAATTGAATGGACTGTCAATAGAAAAGTGCTTTCCAAAAATAAAAATACCATTTAAGTGCCACATAATAATTAACTTTTCTTAGAAGCAAAGGTGAATTCTTGACAATTTAAAATTTTTCTTTGTATCGATTTGTTAATGAAACTTGCAAATTTCAGATTCTTCCCTCGCAAGTATCTGATTCAAGGTTGTTGGAGATTTTTAGTTAGATTCTTCAGCTCAATTTATAAGTTAGTGCCACTGCATTGCTAAAAGATGCTTAATTTTTGTATTATTCAACTTTTAAAACACTAAAAGTTTTAATTAAACATCATCAATGCCTTTAGCCTTTGGAAACTCTGAGGATCTAACTGCAGTATGTCGTAAGTCTTCAAACAAGATTGAAAACCCTGCAGGCCAAATGAAGCTAATCAGGCTTATTCCCATTTTGGTAATTGAACCACTGGCTTCATTCCACCTACATACACTGGCCTCTCAAAAGTGTGAGTTGTTATTCTCTAGCACTAAGCTTTAATATTAAGATCCTATCTACAAAGAGCTAGAAAGAAAGATAATTTAAAAGCACTTCAGTTCTTCCAGAGGTGACATTCAATAGGGCATTTACAAAATATTATATTTCTACATTTCAGCTAACAAACGCATATTAAGCAATATGATATACCCCATTATTATTAGTTATAGTATTATATTCAAAACTAATTAACAACAATAGTCAACAAATGACACTCAAATGACACAATCAAGTTCTTTTAGAATCCAGAGGAGGCAAAGATCACTTCCACTTCCAGATTTCTCAAGACCTGTCTTGGAGAAACGAAATTTCAGCAGAACCTTAAAGCTGAAGGAGGTTGCCAAAGGAAAAGAGTAGAACTTTTAACTTGCCTTGTTTGCAGAAAAGTCATTTCTCAGTCCTAGGTTTACAAGACAAGTTTACTATCTTCTGTGCAACAAAGCCTAAAATATTCATGCTTCTCATCTGTACCAGGAGGATTTTCAAAGATTCCATAAAAGCTCATCAGTTCAGATTGGGTCCACTTGTAATTATTTTGACAGGAGCTAGACTGGCATTTACTTTAGTGCTGTGTAGAAAGCATATAAAAATGGAGTGAGCAAAGAAATATTGTCAACAGAAACAGAAGGAGGGAAAACCTTAATTTTTAAAAATGAGAAATATAAGGGCTTTAAATTTTATCCACAAAAATAATACAATAAGTGGACTAGGACAAATTGTCAGTATTACAGAATTCAACCGGTACTAGAAGAACCTCCATTTGGCAACCTTGTTAGCTTAGCTGATGTTGCTGTCAATAATTAAAATGACATAAGATTGCTTATTAGCAAGGTCTGGCCTTCTGTATGTCTGGACCTAATTAGTTGGTCACTAATTATTCCCTACTTGAATTTAAACAATATTTATTGAATGTCTGTTCTCTGCCACTGTGCTTGTCATTGAGAAGAGATTTAATAGGTGTGGTTCTTCACCTCAAAAACCTTGAACTAAATGGAGAAATTAAAAAGTCACACAAAAATAATACACAGCAATAAGCAACAAATGACACACAAATGATATAACCAATTCTGTTAGAATGCAGAGGAGGCAATGATCATTTCCAATTTCAGTTTTCTCAAGATCTTTCTTGGAGGAATGACATGTCAGCTGAACTCAAAGACCAGTAGGATTTCAACAGGCAGCAAGAAACAGGAAGTACTAATATTTCAGAGGACAAAAATATGACCATAGAAAGACAAGAAAGCCCAAAGCAGTTTAAGAGTCATTGAGGGGTCAATGTGAATTGAGTGTCAGATTCATGAGTAGGAGACTGGGGAAGAAGGATAGAAAAGGAACACGAAGTGCTCTACATTTCAAGCAAATCTGGAAAGATTACAAGCAAGAGAAATAGTGTATTCAGAAACATTAGAAAACCTGCCACTAATTAGCTACTTAAGTTTTCTAGATTTTAATTTTTTCATCCATACAATGAAATGAATAGATTTCCCCTACCTAAGGGTCGTAATTGTTATGAAAACTAAAATGTGATAACAAAAGTGAAATTGCCTTGAAAGTTACATATACTGTAATGGAAAACCAATTGGTTCCTTGAGTCACAATCTACCATACTGAACATTCACTCAGAGCCATTCTATGTAGCCGCCTCAGAGAGATCACTCTTCACACTCTACTTCCAGCAATTCATGTGAACCCACTGCTCAGGACCCTTTTTATCATCACAAAGTAGCTCTCGGCATATGTCTTTGCACTAAATCTCTTTCACATAGTTTCTTTCTGAAAATTGTTCAGAAATTTGTTCATCTCCATCAGTTAGCTGTAGAACCGCATTTCCAAGTTTATCTAGTCACCGAGATCACATGGAAAGCTGGATGATATCACGGGCAATGCACAGCCTTCAGAATTAGGCAGAATGATTTATGATCTCTGATTCACCTGCACTTTTGAACAACTTCCTTAACCTCTCTGAGGACTTCTGTGTGAAATGGGAAAATATGGTTTTTTATAAGCTGTCAAATGTAACACTTAATAAGTTTTAAATGTTTTATTCCTTCTGTCTTCCCTACTACATAAACTAAAAATTCAGTTCTACTTTACAACTTTAAAGCACTATTATTAATGTTAATTTATAAGCCCTTGACTGCTGCAAACAATGTTCTCAACTGCCGTGTTAGGATGATGATGAAGAAGGAGGAGGAAGAGAAGAGGAGAAAAGTGAGGGGAAGGAGAAGAAGAGGGAGAAAGAGAAGAAGGGTGAGGAGGATACGAAAAGAGCTAACAGCAAAGCACATCACTAAAGTAACTTGGAACGGGACTCCATTCAGAATCTTAATCCTGTGTGTGTGGGTATTTACATATATATGTTTTTTTACTTATTTCTGTATATACATTTACACTATATTGTATTATATGTGTATATATATGTATATACATATATGTGTGTGTGTATATGTATATACGTATATACATGTATATACATATATGGCATGGTCTCAGCTCACTGCAACCTCCACCTCCAGGGTTTAAGCAATTCTCCTGCCTCAGCCTCCCAGGTAGCTGGGATTACAGGCACATGCCACCACGTCTGGCTAATTTTTTGTATTTTTAGTAGAGACAGCGTGTCACCATGTTGGAGGCTGGTCTTGAACTCATGGCCTCAAGTGATCCACTCGCCTTGGTCTCCAAAAAGGCTGGGATTACAGGCATTAGCCACTGTGCCCAGCCTTAGTCCTGTGTATTTTTATGTGATCTCAGGGCTATGTATTCCTCCTAGTATCCAATCCAAACTAAATTAAATATAAACCTCAAAACTGACAGCTGTTGCTAAAATTATTATATCCCATTTTATTTTTATCTCAGTAACCACTCCTAAGCTGGATGAAATGAATGCATCTGAAGTTTAAACAGGTGTCTGTGCTAAATTTTGCACTCAATTTATAAAGAGATTAAGCATGAATTTCAATGGGGTTCCATGGACTTTTGCCCTTTCTTCATTGTTTTAGAACTGAGGTTAACTTATTCATGAATAATGAGATAATGTCAGAGAAAACATTTTGCCTTTCAGATGATGAAGGTAAATTATCTGGTTCATCCTGAAAAAAAAGATATCACTTTGGTAAATATAAAAATTAAAAAGTTTTACACAGTAAAGTACCATCTTGTGTCTTTGTCAATAGCACTAGTTACATTTTTTCACCAACCAAGTTTTAAACAAATATTATAATTTTTAAATGAAATTTTATCACTATATTTATGTATCAAATAATAGTTCATGTTATTATCAAATAACTTATTTATTATGTATAGTATTTACAGTGAGTACTGACTTCAGCCGTAATCAAAATATAAATTTAACCAGTCTATGGGGGTCTTATTATACTTTAATGATGAAAACATAGGGTTCAAATCCCAGCCTGTTTCACCCAGTATTTCACCAATTTTATTCTCTAATATATTGCTGTGTAAAATTGTAAGTGGAGATCCTTTCCTCTCTTTTAAAATGAAAATGAACTACTGAAGATCACTGTGATATTTTTGAAGAGCTAGGGTCTTTATCACTGGGGAGCATTTAAATGTTCCTTAAACCAATCTTGTTACAGCTGGACCCCTTGACCACAGTCTATCTCTGAGGTGTTGCTCTAACTTTCAACAGCCTCCTCCTGTTGCACCAGATAACCTTCTTCCAACATCACTGTGTTTTCCAAGGTCATAACAATTGAATCATAAGCAACACCATAAATTTACAATGCAGTCACCATTATGCTGAGACAATCCCAGAGCAGTCCCTTTTCTGAACTCACACTCCTCCTAGTGTCTCATCAAACCTTTCAAATCCTTCCTACAAGGACTTCCTTTCTTCCATTCTTCTGCATCTCAGCTCTGTATCACCTACACAGAATGGCACTAAGATCGTTGTGACCATAACTCCACAAGAACAGGAAAGGAATACAGGTTTGGAGACACAAAACTAAACAGAGGAGAAAATATCCCAGTTGTAAGTATAACCTACAAAACTGCAATTTGGTTAAAAGAAATATTCATTCTGTATCCTCAGAGGAAGACAGCCAACTGGAAGGAAGGAAGGAAGGAAGGAAGGAAGGAAGGAAGGAAGGAAGGAAGGAAGGAAGGAAGGAAGGAATTTTTTAAAATGCCATTTCAACCAAAACAACTAAAGGAAAGCTGTGGAGAATAGCAAACAAGCAACACAAATCCTGCAGAGCACAGAAATCCAGGATGGCCACCTAGGAAAGAAGGAAAAACACCTTGCACCCAACACCCCATCTCCCAGTCAAGATCAGCTTGGAACCAGGAATGACTCCTTCCCGCAGGGAAAAGGTAAGCAAGAGGATGTCAGCAGCCCCAGCCACCACTGCAGACACTTGCAGTCATCACTACCAGAGACTTGTGCAGTCCTCATGGACTGTGAGCCCAGCTGAAGGAGCTGCCCAGAGTCCAGAGACTGAATTACTCCCAAAGAAGGAGTCAATGCTGTGCCCACTCCCCACCCCCTTGGCCTGTACTGCTGTTGTGCTGCACCATCTTAGAATCAGAGCTACTTCTAGAGTGGGTTCTGCTCCAGGAATGAGGATCCATGCATCCCTCCATCCCTGAGGCTTTGCTGCCCCTGCAAAATGCTCACCTGGTAGTATGCCATCCCTGGGCCGAGCTTCTGCTATACCTTACCCCATAGGGCCAAGCCACTGCAGAGTTGCTCCATATCCTCCCAATGCAGTCATTGGTTCCCCCTCTTCTGTACATCTCCTGTACACCCAAGCTAAAGTGGTGCCCTATCCCCAGGAACCGCAATCCTCCTGCACACTAGAACAGTCTACCCCCAGCACCACAACTGAGGCAGTGTCCAATCCCTAAGGGACCTCAGGCTCCTGCACACCAAAGCAGTGACTCCCACACACAGGACACAAATGTGGCAGCACCATACCCCCAAGGGCTCTGAGCTTCTGCCACACCCAAGCAGTTGCACCCCTCAGTGCCACAGCTGACATAGTGCCCCAGGTCCTACGAGACAGAGATTCTGCCAACCTGTGTAGCTATATATTTTGGGCCAAGCAGATACAGCACCTCATATCCCAGGGAATCAGAGCCTAGGCTGAACTGTGTCTTCTTCAGTCTCCAGGCTGAACAGCCATAGTGCTCCTCCTACCTGGAACTGGACTGCATCCCCCACAATAGTCCGAGCTGCTAAGGTGCCCCACCAATGAATAGAGTCATTGTTGCACTGTTCCCCTCTCCCTGCAGCCCAAGAAACAGTGGCATTTTGCCATTCTTTGATCCTTACTATTGCTGCATCTGGCCTCACAGAGCCTGAGCTATGACTGTGCCCCACCATCCCAGAGTCACTACTGCATGCTACCTCATCCCCTGGAGCCAGAGCTCCCACTGTGTCCTGTTGATTAGTTCTGAGTTCCAAGTTGCAGCAGTGCCCTGCTCCCCAGGACCCAGGCCTCTGAAGTGCCCTTTCTTCTCCTGAGCCATACCAGTGCTGCACCTTGCCCCTCAGAGTCAGAATCATAGCTACATTCCAGACCTCTGGGCCGCAGCTGCTGGAATATGTCCCAGAGCAACAGATCTTAGCTTATTAGCAGATCTGCATCCACCCAAGCCTTGGAAAGTGAACCTTTCACTTCAAATCCCAGATGCTACCGCAGTTTCAAAAGACCCTGAGCCCAGGAATCCAGCTCCACAGCTGTTCCAAGCGTCTGTGCCCTGGATCCCAGTACCACTGTGGCTGCCATGTCAGACCCAGGACCAAGAGAGATCCCCTCATCTAAGACTCCCCTTCAGGTAAGATGCCCTGTTCTAGGAAAGACAAGAACAGGAGGATCTCTAAAACTTTTACCCTAATAACCTGTGCAGCACCATCACTGCCACAAACTCCTGCAGACTAGACCACTGAGGTGATTGCAACAGCAGATGCACAGACATTAACAGAGGAATGCAAGAAACATGAAAAAGCAAAGAAACATAACATCACCAAAGAAACACAATAATTCTCCAGTAATTGATCCCAAAGATAGAAATTAATGAATTGCATGAAAGGGAATTCAAAATAACGATCTTAAGAAACTCAGTGAGATATAAGAGAATAAAAATGGATAATTCAATAAAATCAGGAAAATCATTCAATATCTGAATGAAACATTCACTAGAGATAGATATTTTAAAAAGAACCCAACAGAAATAGCTTCAGCAGCAGACTAGATCAAGCAGAAGAAAGAATCTGTGAATGTGAAGATAGATAGTAATTTTGAAATGATTTAGTCAGAGGGAAAAAAATAATAAAAAGAGCAAAGACAGACCATGGGACTTATCGGCCACCATTAAGTGAACAAATAGTCACTTTATAGGATTTAAAGAAGGCAAAAAGACAGAGAAAGGAACAGAAAGCATATTTAATGAAATAATTGCTGAAACTTCCCAGAAATTGGGAGAGAGATGGACATGCAGATTTATGAAGCCCAAATTTTCCCAAATAGATGGAACCCAAAGAGGTCCTCTCCAAGGCATGTTATAATAAAACTGTCAAAAATCAAAAACAAGGTGAGAATTTTTAAGGCTGCAAGAGAAAAATGTCAAGTCACATATAAATGAATCCACGTTAGGCTATCAAATTTCCCAGCACAAACCTTGCAGGCCAGGAGAGAATGGAATGATTTATTCAAAGTGCTGAAAGGAAAAAAGCTGCCAGAGAAGAATGTTATACCCAGCAAATCTATCCTTTGGAAATGAAGCAGAAATAAAGTCTTTCTCAGGCAAGAAAAAGCTGAAGGAATTTATCTTCACTAGTCCCACACTACAAGAAATGCATAAGCAAATTCTTCAAGAAGAAATGAAAGGATGATTCAAACGATCATAAATACATGTGAAAGCATAAAACTCAGCAGTAGAGGTGAATACATAGTCAAACCCAGAATACTCCAATACTGTACTTAGGATGTATAAACCATACATATCTCTAGTATGACAGCTAAAAGTCAAAATGGTTAAAATAACTAAAGCTATGCTAAATGTTAAGGAACATAAAATATAAAAAGATGTAAATTGTGTCATCAAAAACAAGTAGTTGTTGGGAGGGTAAAAATCCCGATGCAATAGAAGTGAAGTTATCAGCTTAAAATAGATTATAAATAAAAGAAACTTTATGTAAGCCTCATGGTAACCACAAAACAAAACAAAAACCACAGAAGATATACAAATAATAAAGAGAAAGCAATCAAAGCTTACCACTACAGAAAATTATCAAATCACAAAGATACATTGCTACAATTTATACCTTAAACTGTCAATCATATTTTTATAGTGTAAAAACAATAAAAATGTATTTACATTGTCTAACTTGTTCAGCATGTGCAGTAAT
Source organism: Macaca nemestrina (assembly GCF_043159975.1). Classification (NCBI taxonomy): domain Eukaryota; kingdom Metazoa; phylum Chordata; class Mammalia; order Primates; family Cercopithecidae; genus Macaca; species Macaca nemestrina. The sequence goes on along the minus strand of NC_092132.1, from coordinate 129,704,768 downwards.
CTTCATTCCTTTGTATAGATATGAGTTGCCATCTGTTTTAACATCCTATCATTCTGAAGAACTTCTTGTAACATTTTTGGTGCCAATCTGCTGGCACTAATTTCTCTCCTTTTTTAAAAAAAACAAGAATATTTTTCCTTACTATACAACTTTAAGTTCACAGCTTTTCTCTTGGCACTTTCAAGTTCCTTGTCTTATGGCATGCATTGTTTCTGACAAGAAATCTATCTTAACTGTTATTTCTGTTAACATAATATAGCATAATATAATATAAAGAAGTTTCTCTGTTATTGAGATTTTTGCTTTATTATTGGTTTTCATCAGTTTGATCATAATATGCCTTGTGGTTGTCTTTGGGTTTATCCTACTTAGGATACAGTAAAATTTATCTATCTGTAGCTGATATTTTGTATCACATTTGGAAAAATGTTGGCCACTGCTTCTTTCAATAATTTTTCTGCCCCTACCCTTGCCCCAGTTGTTCTCCTTCTAAGATTATAATGACATGGATAGACTGTTTTTGCTCAGAGGTCAATAAATCTCTTTTAATCTTTTTTCAGCCTTTCATTATCTCTATGTTTCAGTTAGGGTAATTTTATTATACTGCCTTCAAATTCTCTGATTTTTTTTTTTTTCTGTTTCAGTGTCGCATCTGCTGATAAGACTTTCTAGTAAAGTACTAATTTCAGATATTACCTTTCTCAACACAAAAAATCTTTTTTTTTTTTTTTTTTTTTTTTTTTTTGAGACAGAGTCTTGCTCTGTCGCCCAGGCTGGGGTGCAGTGGCCGGATCTCAGCTCACTGCAAGCTCCGCCTCCCGGGTTCACGCCATTCTCCTGCCTCAGCCTCCCGAGTAGCTGGGACTACAGGCGCCCGCCACCTCGCCCGGCTAGTTTTTTGTATTTTTTAGTAGAGACGGGGTTTCACCGTGTTAGCCAGGATGGTCTCGATCTCCTGACCTCGTGATCCGCCCGTCTCGGCCTCCCAAAGTGCTGGGATTACAGGCTTGAGCCACCGCGCCCGGCCACAAAAATCATTTTTATATCCTTCTGTCCTCTCCTTATTATGTTTATGTTTTCCTAGAAATCCTTGAGTACATTTCTTACAGCTGCTTTAAAGTCCCTTTTCTGCTGATTCTATCATGTCTTGATAGAGTTTTATTGCGGTTATTGGATGTAATTATTGCTTCTTTGCATATCAAGCATACTTTTCTGGATGCAGAATAAATGTTACTCGATTGAGTATCTGGATTTTAACTGCTTTTAAAACGTCAGTTTTTTGTTTTGGTGCCCCATTAAGGTACATGTGGGCCTCCTCAACCCTTCTGAAACTTATTTTTAAGGTTTCTTAGGGTATGTCAATAGCACCCCTTACTCTGATGAGTTCAGAACTACTATTAAGGCATGATCCTTCTAAGCCATCCACAGACTACTTTGTTCCATGAGGTATCTCTACTATGGCTCATAAAAACTTAAATATACCGCACTCCATTGTGAGCTCATGGACTCTCAACCCTCTACACACATACCTCAGTGTTCAGCCAAGATCTCAGTAGGATCTCTGGAGATTTCTGGAGATCTTTGTCTAGCTCCCCCCTCTCCAGTTTTCTTTCCCACATACCCCAGATGCTTTAGGCTCCCCAAACTCCCATCTCTGTCTTTTCAGCTTTGGCATATCTCCTTTCTCTGCTTGGATTCTTCTTTCCCACACTACAGTTAGAACGTGCTTTTAAGCAGAAAACCAGGGTAATTTTCCTGCTCATCTTGTTTTTAACCCTTATCTCAAGGATCTCAGTTCTGTGCTGTTTTCCAATGTCTGCAAACATTCGTTTTTTCTTTATGTTTAGTTTCCTAGTTGTTTATGGCAGGAGGGGGAAACTGATAGCAGCTACTCCATCGGGCTAGAAGTGAAAGTTGAACTTTGTATTATCCCATAATCGTGTTTTCTAAATTTTGCATAAAATTAAATTTGACTCACCTCTAATTTCACTACTTTGAGCTATCCACTGTCATTATCATACATAGTATTTTTTCTATAAATATGTATAATTCTTACACTGTTAAACCTAGACCATAAAAACTATAACTATCTTTGTTTAAAAAAAAACTCCCCATTTTCTCATTCTATTCTTTATATTCATGTTTACTAATGCTTTTATCTTATTAAATCATACAAATATATGCCCCAAGAATTATGAAATATATGGACCTTCTTGGCCTCCACTGTAATTTCAAGGAGAGCACATTGCTCAAGTTTAAGAACAGATTAAGACTGTATTTTTCTGGCAGTGATGTTTCAAATGGATAGAGTCCTCCCTGTTCTCAGCCGTTTCCATTTTTCACTCTCTCTCCTTTCTTTGAAGCCACGTTGGTCCAAGCACAGCTTCTTCTGAAAATGGCAGAAGATCCCCTCATATGTTTCTCTAATTCTCTGTTTCTCCCAAGTAGAACCCATGCTTGGAAAAGTTACACGAGACTCTGAACAGCTGAAGGTGGTAGCCTCAGTTAGGTATTAGGTCTGGAGATAGTTATTGGGAAGAACATATTTATATTTTTTCTTTCTCTTTTTTTCCCTCTCTCTCTCCGTCTTTCTCTCCTCTAGCTTATTCAAGCTTATTTGGTAAAACAGAGTGTTTCTGCATGTCCCAGACCACCTGAAGTTATAGAGTCAGAACCCAGCTAAAGTATAACCTTGCCTCACACTGCCAGTTTTCTTTTCCTGCATGTGAGAATGTAATTTCCCTCTGGTATTCTTGGAGAAGAGAGGTGATGAAGCCAAGAAGAAATGACTCATCCCTGGGTCCCATATTTTAATAGCAAAGTAATAACTTCCCAACCTGAACCTACCTTCTTACAGGTATTTATTTGTTTTCTATTTCTATTTGAAATTGAAGTTAATATATTCATATTGAGTCTTTGTATACTACTTTCATTATGTCATGGTAATTGATTTCTGGAAGTTGAGTTGTATTGTCAAAAAATATGAACTTAGAATTAAAGTTTTCACGAAAATACCAAATTTCCCTGTAAAAAAGTTGTACTGATACATGTTCTTATCACTATAAAATGTGTTTATCTTTTTATTGTAACCTCATCAATCCAGGTTAGCATTTATAAAAACCAAAACAGAAACACTTTGCCGCCAGAATCACAGAAAAAATAAATCTTATTTCATTTAACTTCTATATCTTTAATTACTTTTCACACCTATTGAGCATTTGTTCTTTCAGTTTTGAATTGTCAGTTCAAATTTACTGTCTATTTTTTCTATTAGGGTTTTCACTTTCTTAATGATTGTCTATTTTTCATAATTTTCTATTTTCATATTTTCTGAATCTTACTATTGATTCAGAGTTTGTCATTTGCTTATTACCTTCATTTAGTGAGCAGTGCTTTTCTTATGCATTGAAATTCTGCCATCACCCTATTTTCCCATCATAATTGACCATCCAATCTACTTATAGTTCCCTTTCCAACACCTGACTTGTTACATATCACAAGATCTTATGCACAGTTGCAAATTTAAAGTACATCTAGATACAGTAGTCCTCTAAATCACCTTTGCTCTCTTTTCTTCTTGTGATTTGACACCATCTAGCTCAAAATGCAGCTCATGTGCAAAGCTCCAAGCCTTAGTTAGGAGGCAGAGAGGGAATCTGGTGAGCAAAAGCACATTAACTTTCCATATCCCGCTTTTTTTTTCTTTCCTGTCTAAGTTCACACTTTATTCCCCTTTCCCAGGTCTGTCAAAGACATGGCGCTGGTGGTAGCTCAGGATTCCTAGCAAATAAAGTTCTCATAGGCCTTTAGGTATGAGATTATTTAACTGAATGCTTGGCTGAGAAGGATCAGAACACACGTTCAAATATCTTGATGGAGTAAACAAGAGAGAAATGTTAAAGTGTGCAGTCATAGAAAAGACACCCTAGTCCAGGTCTCCAGGCAACTGCATTTAGCCTGAAGGCACTGGGTTCCTGCAACTCAGGGTGAGAACAGCAGGGCAGCTAGAGGACTTTGAGTGCTGAAGGTTGCCCAGGCTTTCTTTCATGGGTTCTAGGCTTCTGGGGGTTTTCTATTGCTTGTGCTAGTTTTGTTTTGTTTTCCAGACACAAACAAATAGCAACATCTAAAATGCCAGTCTCTCTGAAATTTATTCTTTTAAAATTAGGCTTATGAAACAGCAGGATCTTTACTGTGTAGACTGATATGCTATGAATACGCCTTCAAACTTAGGACCTCATACAATATACCATATTAAACTAAGACAATATGCAGTATTGCACCAATACAAGAGTAAATGAAAACATGATAGGCAATGCTTTTGAGCACATGCAGGTCATCTTGCTCTAAGTATGAAAGACAACACGAATCTGAGATATAGCAACGACAGACAGACATCAGTAGAAAGATTCACATGCATGTACAAGAAGAGATTGCCAACAGACATCTCTAGCCTGTGATGATTCTCCTTTCATTAAGCATTGCTAATCCATTGTCACTGTTACATTTGTAAATGTTTATGTAACTGAATTGGGATAAATAATTCAAAGCGATATTAACTTTGATGTACAGATGGATTTTCCTCTGAAGGCAACTTGGATGGTATTTGGGGCATTACTGTCTTAACCAGAGACTATTTTGATGTGGCACTTCTTGTGGAGGCTGGAAAAGACTCTCTCAGGGTTAAAATGATTTTAGGAATGCATAATTCCAGTGCTAGAAGTAAAGATGGATATCCTTATATTTGGAGTGAAAGACAAGGCATCTTCACTAGAAAGGAAACTTGATCTCTGTTGGAAATTGGTGGGGGAAGGGGGCAGTTGGTAATGGGGGACAAGAATCTCTGCAAGCCAAGAAGGAAGGAAGAGAAGGAAGGGGAGGAAGGGGTTAAGAGGATGTGAAAGAGACAAGAGAGCAATGAAGATGAGTAATGTGTGTAGGGATACATAGCCCACTCTCCCCAGAGGAGTCCAGCTTTTATCTAAGGCCAGTAATTTGGAAATTTGCCCTCCCATTTATTCTGTAATGACCTTGGAGTCTCTGGAGAGAAGAATACTGGCCAGTGGGGACCACCGCCTGTGGAAACTTGTTTGCCCTGGCCTCAGAACATGAATGCACAATCAAGCCCATCTTTAATATGTCTGCCATCAGCATGTGAAATATTCTCTCTGCAAGTGGCATCAAAGATGCTCCTTACTCCCCAGTAAAAGTCCTCTAAAAATCTAAGACAGATCAGTTGCCTGGCCTGATTTACCCGTGATGTATCCTAAGCAGTATTGGAGACTCAAAACCTCTCCAGATCCTCCCAGAATGAGGCTCCTGTGACAATGTGTCCTGCTCATTTCCTCCCCCTGAGCAAATTGCTACTGGTGACTGCCTTTTAAGGAAACTGTCTCTGCAATCATAAACTCCCCCTGGGAGACAACAAAGAAGCAGGAAGCTGGAAAGCAAAGGATGCAGAGTACAAATTGCATTCAGAGGCAGAAGGGGAGGGGAGCCCAGCTGGGATTTCAGCTCCGGAGCAACAGCTCCATTGACCTTTGCTTCTCTCCTTCTTTATTTTCTACTGCCCCTTTTAAGCTTTGTTCCTTTTATGCAGGAGTGTACGCTATATAGGGTATGAGCTAAACCATCAATAACCGAGACACAATGTTCCCCAAAACTCGACAGAATTCTTAAAAGGATGAAGACACAGGAGCAAGCTGGTCTTTAGTCACCTTCCTTATTCCCTCATTGAAAAAAAAAAAGAAAAGAAAAGAAAAGAAAAAAGCAAGTTACCAACAGCTGCAGAGAGCTGCTTCCACAAATTGCAAATAAATTCAGGGTCCACATGAATGAAGTATTTCCTGGTGGGCTGATCTGTTCACCTGCCCCTGTGAAGGGCAGTTTGTCTGAGCCACCTATCTGGGAGGTACACAGGCACACTTGCTCTCTGAGAGCAGAAAATTGCTGCAAGCAGGGCAAGGTAGTTTTTTCAAACCCTTTATCTGTGCAAGCCAGGTTGTTCCAGTTACAGGCTGCTCAATTGCTGCATCAAGTCTCTGCTTCCGAGAAAAAGAAAAAGGAAAAACAATCTTACTTCTGGAAATCTAAAATCTTGTAAAAACTCATCTTAGAATTTGCTTCAGGCAGAACCCACAGGAATTTCTGTTGGGGAGTGAGGGGGCAGACAATTGGATGTATAGCAGAAAAATTCAACTCAGGCCCCCCGTTTCCCAACAGCAGCAGTTCTCAGAATTTTAGATTTAAAACTTAAGGAAGAAATGCTTTATTTGAGCAAAGGAAACTCCACTTAGCACCTCCACCTTGCCTATACATCTGACACACCAGCCCATCATCACCACAACCCTAATAACTCAGTGCACTGACTTAGAGGCTGGTGTTGTTTTCATGAACCAAAGATGAGCTTCCAGTATGTTTTTAAAAATTAAATAAGCTGTATGAATTATTCATCATTTACACCCCCTCCCAAAGAGTATGGATCTGATATTTTAAACATTATTACTTCCCCAATCCAATAATCAATTTCCTCCACAAACCTTGTCATGATAACCTCAGTAGGAGGGACATTTCTGCTCTGAATTACTATTGCATTTTGGATCGGCCCCGCTACATGGGGTGCTGCATGGATTGTCTTACAGCTAATTATGAACACAAAGACCTTTTTGGTGGTGCCTGGAAAGCCACCCAGGAAACAGGAATAAGCACTCCAGCCCAAGAGCCCTCATTCATCTTGATCAAACTAATACTAGGGGACTGGATCGGTTCACCTCCTCTCTGACTAGGCGATTAAGGGGGCATAACTCAGAGACATTGAATACAAGCTTGTCAAAAGCTGGGCTGATGAATTCAAATCTAATCTAAAAGCATAATGGGTAGAAATGGTATTTATCTTAATCAGTGCTAAAGGTTAATGTATAGACATGGTTAGCTCCATAGAAATGAGAAAGGACATTTTTTTTTTTTCCTGGCTCTTTGCTAGGAAAAGAAAATTCATCATGAGAAGCCAAGAGGAGATAATTAAAAAGCAAATGTCAGCCTGCTTTCAAAGCATCCATTTTCTGTGCTCAACCACATGCCTTTGTTCTTCCTGCAGTGAGTGTCCTTGACCAGGAGATCACCTGAGAGAGGTGCGGGAGGAGGTGATGCTGACTCAGGACTTAGTGGTGGTTGCCTGAACTGTAGGCTCCCCTCTCTTATGAGTCCACCACACCCCATTTGCTCAATCGGATGAAGGTGAGTTACCCAGTGTCAACCAAAGGGTCAGTGCCTAGCCCATCTTCTCTCTTTTGCAATGCCAAATTCCAAAGCAAAAAAAAAAAGCATTGCAATTCTTTTGCAATTTGAAAGCAAGCTTCTAGAAGGCAAAAAGCTGAGAGGGAATATCAAGCTGCTCTGATGGGTGATTCCCCAGCCCCAGCCCTTTCTCTGGATCAAGTGCAATGAGAAGGAGCATGGTTCCAGGAACTCCACGGAAGTTATGTCAGCTCTGTAGACAAATAGGGGCAAAAGGAATGGATGGCTGGTCTGTAATCCAAATCCCCAGGAGGGATTTTTTTCCCCCACTTAATACAGGGGACATATATTAGAGGCAGCAAATGAGAGGAAACAGATGAGACAAGGTGTACCAGCTGTCAGAGGTGGGGCAGGGAACCAGCCCAGCAAAGCTGCATAATAAGTCAGCAGTCTTCCCTGTATCCAGGCAGCAGCATCTGTGAAATTGAGCTGTGGTTATTTATTGTTTCATTGTATCACATGGAAGTAATCTCTTATGCAGGTTTTCTTTTTATAATTATTAGTATAATGCTTATCACCGTAGAACTCATGCAAGCACTATTCCAATCCTTTTTATAGAAGAAACAAAGACACAGGGAGAAAAAAAAAAAAAAAAGGCACAGTGCTGGGCGAACAGAAGGCCAATGTTCTAGACCCATCTCTGCCACTAACTTCTCACATAATCAAAAGAAACCACACTCCCTCTCTGCATCTTAATTTGGAGGCAGACATTATTGGTTGCCAAGAGGTGTATCAGTACCTCCACATGCTTCTTGTTGACAGAACCCCAGTTTTGTATGTATAGTCAGCCTCCCCTGTGCTCAAGGAAGATGACTACTTCGTGGCCCCAGGAGAGGAATATCAATTATGATACTTTCTTTTTTTTTTTTTTTTTTTTTGAGACAGAGTCTCGCTCTGTCACCCAGGCTGGAGTGCAGTGGCCAGATCTCAGCTCACTGCAAGCTCCGCCTCCCGGGTTCCCGCCATTCTCCTGCCTCAGCCTCCCGAGTAGCTGGGACCACAGGCGCCGCCACCTCGCCCAGCTAATTTTTTGTGTTTTTTTTAGTAGAGACGGGGTTTCGCCGTGTTAGCCAGGATGGTCTCAATCTCCTGACCTAGTGATCCGCCCGTCTTGGCCTCCCAAAGTGCTGGGATTACAGGCTTGAGCCACCGCGCCCGGCCCAATTATGATACTTTCATTCCCCTCACTGCAATTAGTTTAAGCATGGATATGTTATGTAATCTGACAAATAAGATATGAAACTACAGCAGGCCTCTGAGGATGTTTTTGTCAATCTTTAGAAGGGGCACAGATGAGGACTTGCTTCTCCCTGCTTCTGGTTCTTCTCTTATGAGGATGTAATTCATGTTTGGAGCTGTGGCAGCCATGCTGTGACCATGAGGAAAAGTACCATCCTCACACCAAGGATGGCAGAACAAGATAATGGAAGGCACCTGTGTGCCTCAGCATGCTTACCTTACAGGACTCCCCGACGCAAGGTAAAATAATTAACCTTTTATGATTAATCCACTCTTAGTTGGGTGTTCTGTAACAAGCAGCTAAAATGATCCTCTGAACCCATCAACCCTGCTTTTCTCCCTCTAGTAATCTCCATATTTCTTCCCTGCCCTGACCAATTGGGTAGCAGCAGAGAAGTGAAAGAAGGATGGAATGCTGGGTGACTGTCAGGGGCAAAAGAGGAACTTGTAAAAGAGAAAAGAGGAAAAAGCCATGTAATGTTAAAATTGAACATGTAGTTTTATGTGAAAAAAAGTTGTAAGAAATACAAGACTTCATCGAAAGGAAATTAGGGTTCCATTCAGAACAAACCATGACACGTGGTGGAATACAATAGTCCTGAAGGTCCAGCAAGGACATAGGAAAAGAGAACTTTGCACCATCAGCAACCACCATGAGCATCCCTGACCCACTGGGGGACACAGATAGGAATAAAGAGCATGGTGGTGTGGCACGGAAGGCTTCCAGGTTAAACAATCACTTTATGTTCTACTCAAAAGGGATGTTGCCGAGGTAGAGATCAGCAGGACTTGCTTTCCAAGCACCAGTCAAAAGACCCCGCTGAACAAATCAGGAGCTGATTAAGACTCAACGCAGCAAAGAAACCGGCCCAAATCAGCTAAAACCAAGATGATGACAAGAGCAGCCTCTAGTTGCTCTAACTGTTCATTATACACTAATTACAATGCATTAGCATGTTAAAAGACGCTCCCACCAGGACCAAGACAGTTTACAAATGCCATGGCAAACCCCAGAAGTTACTTTATATGGTTTAAAAGGGGAGGAGCCTTTGTTCTGGGGAATCCCTGCTCCTTTTCCAAAAATATTTATAAATAACCTGCTCCTAATTTAGCGTATAATTGAGAATAGCCTACATACAGTTAGCCAGCAATCCATGAGGCAGTAGCTTCTGCCGCCGCTGCTGCTGCTGCTGCTACTACTACTATTAAGACTCCTCTGTCTACAGAGCGCTCATTTTGCTGTTCTCTGTTGCTCTAATAAACTTGCTTTCACTTTGCTCTGTTGTCTTCCTCGTGAATTTTTTTTTCCTGCGTGAAGCCAAGAACCCTCCAGGCTGAGTCACAATTTTGGGGTTCATCTGCCCCAAAATTGGGGTTCATCATTAGCCACAAACAACACAAACAGTTGAGCTAGGGCTTTCTCAGAGTGACAGCCTTCAAGAGCAGCCTAGAACTAAACTATGCTTGGCCTCTAATTTGTCAATTTCTGACCCATTGGAGTAGAGTTGATGTGGCTTTGGAAGTTGTTTGTGGAACCAGTCTAAATCACAAGGCTCAGAGTGACCCCTCAAGTGTTTACTTCTCTTAGTAACAGTGGCCGTCACCCTGTTGAGAAGAAATATTCCAAACCAGACATAGCTGCGGCCTCCTTAAAACTGTTCCTGAGTGCTCAGGGACTGAATTAGTTTTCAGTGGCTGCATAACTAATTACCACAAACTCCGTAGCAAAAAATAACACACATTTATTATCTAACAGCTCCTGTGGGTTAGGGGTTGGGATTTCCTCAGCTGGGTCCCCTGTCCTGGGTCTCACAAAGCACCTCCTTCCCTGCTTATGTGGTTGTCTACAGCATTCATTTCCCAGCAGCTGCAGGAGTCACGGCATCTTACTTCTTCAAAGCTAGAAAAGAGAGAGAAAGGCTAGCAGAAGGCTACTAACGAGCCAGAGACTTATATGAGGTAATCATGGAATGAGAGACATATTCCACTGGTTAGAAGCAAATCACAGGCCCCCCCACACACACACAGAAAGGGGTTTACATAAAGGCATGAACACCAGAAGGCATAGATCATGGAAGCTACCATAGAGTTTATCTGCCACAAAGACCCAACCTGGTAATGCCAGTGAGTTACAATGGTTGTGTTAAATCACAGCTAGATAAATAAAAGGAATACGTTCTAGGATTCTATACCATTGTAGAATGACTATCATTAATAATATATAGTTTTGAATAGCTAGAAGGATGCTGAATGTTCCCAACACAGAGAAATGATACATGTTTGAGATGATGGATATGCTAATCACCCTGATCTGATCACTATACACTGTGTGTATTGAAACATCCTTATGTATTCCATTAATACATACACTATCGTGTAAAAACTAAAACTAAAATTAAATATTAAAAAATAGTTGTGTTTTGAGGTCCTCCCAGAACATAGACTGTTCTAATCCTCCCTTCAAGCCCCATTTTTTATTAGTTTAGGCAGTTGGGTATGGGAGCTGCCAGGAAGTGTCAAAATTATGAGATTGAGCAGAATCAGGAACAAAATGTGAACCCAGAGTGCAATCAGTCAAACGGGGTAATTTAAATAGTTCACTAAAACGGGCTTAAACGAAGTGTGAAAAAAGAAGCTGCAACCCTTTGAGATCAATGTGAAGTAGTTTTGCAAATAAATAAATAAATAGGAAAGACATCATGGATACTAGGGTCCACGTTTGAGGTCTAGTGTCCCTTGCAAGTTGAAAGTTTTCACTGCATATACTGGAAAAATATTGCAGTATTTTATTAAAGAACACAAAAGCAACAGTAATGAGTAATAAGTAACTGATCAGGTTATTACGCTTAATTGGTCTTATCTGTAGGTCAACATCTCTTTGAAAGATCTTAGAAGATCGGGTCTTGACATGAGATCCTAGGAATGAAGGATGAAATCCAGCCTAAGTATCAGGAGTGGGGTTCATCACCCTATAGCAGCACTAGATATTGGGAGGGAATGGAAGCTTAGGAAGAGATACTTACAAAAGTATCTTACTTAGAAAACAGATGCTTACAAAAGCCATACCACACTAGACAGCAAGGGAGAGGAGAGAGACCAGTGCAGCCCAAAGCAATCGGAATGACTGCGGTTTTTTAAAAAAATCAATGGTTAATGAAACAAGGGCAAAAAGCCAGCGTTCCCCAGCAACATCTTCCCCTTACTGGAGAGCACCTCCACCTAAAAGAACTAGGTAATGCCGAATCCTCATCTAAGGTCACTGGTGTCCCTGAGGAAAGAATTCAAACAGCACACTCACCTTTTACTCCAACTTTGAGGAGGGCAATGCAAAGATCTTTTCCTTTAGGCCTTAACTGGACATTTATAGAATTACAGCAAAGAGCATTAAAATGGTGATTTGTGCCATACTTTCTTTGGAGTATTAACTCTGGATGACCTGTCTCTCAATGTACTCATCTAGGGATGTTCTTATAAGCCAGATGCTGCACCTGCTAGGTTGGCGTTTTCTACAATAAGTAGCATGCTTCTGTTGGCACTTGCCCAGGTTGTAGGGGGAAAATATTCTCTCTTTAGTATCATTTTACTTAGACTTGAATTTATTTCCCTGTGGCAAGACAAAACAAGCTGTGGATCTAGGGAAAATGGACAAGGAGTCTCCTCAGCTTCCCTCTGGTAAAGGTCTTAGGCCAGAGGCCCAAAATAAGCTTCTGAAGTTCATGAATGATTAAGCCCAACTTTTCAGCCACAAGAGGTTCAGATTCAAAAATTTATCAGTGCCCATTTTCTCTGTGTCTGCCCTCCTTATGAAACTGACTCAATAGTAGAAACCAAATCAACAATCTTAGGATGAAAGAGACATCCTATCACTCTTTTAGCAGCACTATTTTCCAAGCACTCCCCCGTTCTCCCAGACACATAGTAGAATCACATTCCAACACATAAATTTAAAATGTGAGGCTGAGTTCTACTAGAAGCCGTAAGAGCCTATGCATGAGATGTCATCCTCTTTTCTCTGGGGCTTGTGAAGCATTATTCAAGAAGATAACTGCTCTGTCATCCTGAGAGGCTGCAGGGAACAGGGCCCAGCTGACCTACAATGGGCATGCCAGCATTAACAAGAAACAAGCCTTTGTTGTTTTATGCCATTGAACTTTTTTTTGGTTGTTTGCTTGCTTTTGGTTTTCACAGCATAACCTAGTTTATCCTGACAGTTGCAGACCCCACTGCCTGTGTCCTCTAAGGCTGTATAGACACAGGCAGAATCTTCACAAGAACTGTGATCCCAGCTTCAATGTTCTCTCTGAAATTGGAACGCTCTAAGCTTTCACCCCATAAAAAAATAGTCTGTTGGGTAGTTTGTTGAGCTTTGCAGGCTTCTATGAGTAATAACCAAAGTGGCTAGGATGAAAAATTTACCCCCATTTACGGATGGCTTACAAGAAAATTCCCCCAGGTTTTCATTTTCAAGCTAATATATGGAAAAATGCCTATTTAGGGGGGAAAGGGGAGGACAGAGAGAGGGGAGAAAAAAAAGAGGGTGCTTTGGCAGAGGTAATTTTTCATAGGTCATATATTATATGCTGGGTATGAGGCAAAGCTTTGCTGATGTCATAGAATAGTCAACCAGAAGACTTGTTATGAAATTTATATTAGAGAGTTGTCTAATCAAGTCATATTTACTTCTCTGACACAGGAAAATATAAGCATTTTTGGAATATATAATGAAAGTGCTTCACAAAACAATACAAAGTACCAAAGGGAGATACCCTTTATGCTGCCATTAAATTAAATGAAGGGTGAGAATGAACTATAAGAAAAAAAAGAACACTCATAAAAAGAGCTGGGAATAATACTGAGATGATAACACTTAAATAGCAATATTACCCAAAAGAGACTTTTAAATTGAAAGTAAATAATGACAAGATAAAATTTTCTTCTTCTGAGTAGAAATGGGAACCCATAAAGGAAATAAAAAATAAAGGAAAATGGAGTTTTGGTTTTGTATAAGTTTGATTTGTGACAGTTCCATTTATATTTGACACAGAAAAAATAAGGTACTATAAGAAATAAAATAATTATAACAAATAACTTATGTAGTAGCTAGGCCCACATATGAAAATAAATGTTGGAGCCCTACTTCCATAGAAAGGTAGGAAGGGGTCACCTTGTTATTTGTAGAGAGTGTTGAAGCAAGAAAGATAGAACAGGAAACTGAGATCCTGACTCCACATAAAGTAAAAGTTTTTCCTGGTCCAAGTCCCAGGATCACAGAAGCTCTGGGTGATTAAGCTAAAACCCTCTTCATGTTTGCAAAATTCAAGACTGTCTTCCCTTGGAAATAGGAATGAATAAGATAATCAACTACAAAGTTGATAGACGGAAACCCCTCCCAATGCAGACCCCACTCTTTTTATGTTAGATGGAGGGATTGCAACAACATTAGGGGAGTCTGAATCCCTCTGGAGCATTCATTCAAAGCCAGATGGCTCTGGGACCCAGAGAGCTAAGTATCTTCCCTTAACCAGATGCTTATTCAATATCCTGAATGAATAACCTCCTAGTGTGACTAAGTTCTGCAAGAATTATTTCAAACTCAGACCTGTTGGAGGTACTGATAGATAAAAGTGGCCCCAGAAAAGAGGCCAAGCCAAAGACAACTTTTTCAGCATTCTAGGAGGAAATATAGCACAGTGGTTGAAAGCATAAACTTCAGCATCAGACCGACCTAAATCCTGTCCTATTTCTGACATCTACTCACTGTGTGACCTTGTGTGAGAACGTCACTTAATCTCACTATTCCCATCAATAAAACTGAGATAATAGAACCTACTTCATAGGGATGACTCTGAAGACTAATCAATATAATGCATGTAAAATGTTTAGTTCCTGGCATCCAGTACAAAATCAATATATACTTGCTATTGTTAGAATTTAAAGTTCTGTGGGGTTTTTTCTTTTTCTTTTTTTGCTCAAGGAATGTCCCAATCTCTTTCCAATATTAGCTCAACAATCCAGTGTATCTGGAGCATTTAACCAGTTTATGTTGTTAATCTTCAGCCCAGAATATGTAATCCTACTTAGAATATCTATCAGCTGTTCCAGGACTGAGTCAAACAATCAGCAGAATTAGGAATTACAAGGGATAATATCATTAGAAAGAACAGAATAAAATTGCTCCCCTAGGACAAGGTGGATGCTGCAAAAATCTGAACAGTTCTCTAAACCCAGACAAAAGTTAGAGATCTCCTGAAATTGGCCTAACACTATTGGACGTTTAGTCTTTATTTGGGACCTTAACATCCCTTTTGCTGGAAAGAAAGGAAATCAAATAAGCACATCACAATTTTTCATTGTCCCAGATTATGGACAAAGGGGCTGTGATAGGGCTGTGCCCACAGATACCTGAGATACAGGAGAGAGACTCTCAGAGCAAGAGCAAGAGAGTCACAAGAGCTCTGCTGTGAAAGTCAACATGTAAGCCCACATCTGCTAACAGTATAGGAGTGCTTAGCATCACTCTGCCTTAGGGAAGATCAAGTGTTTTTTAAAAAACTTCAGGTCTTTGAAGTGGTTAGGAACCATGAGGAATTATAATCCCAAATTTTAGTGCTAGCACTGACTCTACAACAGTTGACTTAATGATGAAGTATCTTAGCATATTTCATTGTGATAGGCAAGGACATCTTCAGGACACTTTGAAATAAAAATTAAGAAATTTGGGGAAACTTTGGCCAAAAACTGCTCCCAAGAGGGGGAAGATCATAAAGAATGTTGTAGCACTGACCGCAGAAAAATAAACCCCAGTGCAACCTCTTTAAGATCCTGTAAGAATACAGCAAGCCATGTCTTAGAAGCCAAATTATCTATTTTTGTTCATCTTTGAATTCAGTCATCGTTTATCTCATTATCTTTTAGAAAGTCACTTACAACTCATATAATTAACTTCACTTGCTTGGGGTACAAATATAATATACATTTGTTTTAGTTTTCCAATTCACATCTCTAGCCATACCATGACTTTATTAATATGAAGTTCAATGTTGAAGACTTGTCCTGAATAATCAAAGATTTATATTGAGCATACAAGATGTTGGTAAGAATGATTCCTGCTCTCCTGAAACTATCACTAAGTTACAGACGTGAGGGGGAAAGTATGCTAAGGATCCTGCATTTCAAGGTTGAGATGTATCAGCAGCTAGACCTACCACTTCCCAGCAAAATTTACCAAGATGCATCAGTACAGAAAGAGCTACCCATCGCTAACCAATCTAAGAAGACTTAGGGAAAGGGGACAGATTGCTGGTCTTTTGGGGAGAACATTGATCATGGAGAGAGATTATTCCGTTCTCTCTCCCTAGAAAATCAAGGAAGGAAGCATCCTGGAGAATTGAGAATAGTAGGTGTGCCTAAAGCATGGCAAGTTGAATTTTTCTTTAGATATTGAGTTATACAGCAACACTTTCAATATGTCCCTGTGCTACTTACACAGATGAAAAGAGAACTGGGGAGAGATGGTGTAGATGAGAGGGGGGACTGCAGTGAAGGAAGCTGCAAAGCTACTCTTTCATGTAGAAAGGACTTTTGAGGTTTTGGGGGATTACATGCACACCCAGAAAAGTAGCTGGGCTTGAACGTTCTTAATGGCATTTTAGTGAATGAGGAGACTCATCCAGAAAATGCTTGTTTCTGGTGGTAGAGCAGGGAAGAGGCTTGTGCAGAAGAGGAGGTGGAGCCAGAGCTGAATTTCTCACATTACATAAATGGGCAATGAAGAGATTCTACTGAACTCTATGAAGAATCCCACATATGCCCCATGAGAGATCCAGGATTTAGATGAACTCCATGAATATTCAGGGACATTGCCACATTAATGAAGTTTTTAGAGTTTCAGTAATACCTCTTTAAATTTGGAGGAGTACCATACACCACTATGGAAATATTTTTCTAATCCATTTATTGGGTGGCAAGGAAGTTTACCCATTTTGAGTGGGGCCCAGCAAAGGAAGACTCTGCAGAATGTCTTGCAAATCGAGCAATAGAACATGAGCTGCTGCTAGAGAAATTTGATGATGATTAAGAACACTCTACGGAGTCTCTAGTAAGTTCCAGTTGGATAATTGTAGCACAGATCCTTAGTATTCTGGAGCAAAGCCATGCCATCTGCGGTAGAGACTACTCTTCATTTGAAAATCAACTCTTAGTATATACTGTTACTGATACCTAGAAGAGTCTGTGCCTCTGACCATGAGATTTAAAATAATTGAGCTACAGAAGCTGACCATTATGGACATTATTAGATCTACCAAGTCACAAGCTAAAGAACATATAGCAGCAATCATTATATAGGATAAAGTGGTATTTCTGAATTGGGCCTAAGCAGACCCACAAGACAAAAACAAATTATATGAACAATTGGCCTAGACTCTCAGGTCACCTACCAACGTTGTAGAAATGACTACATCTTGACTCAAACTTCTGCCCTCCTTAGGTTTTCCTATGATCAAATGATGACAGGGAAACTAACTTGGGCTTAGTTTACAAACTGGTTCATGAACTGTGCTGGTGCCAGCAGGAAATAGACTGCTACAGCATTGCAGTGCCACTCAGGAGTGACCCTAAATAATACTGGTGAAGGGATATCAACCCAGTAGTCATTGTACTACTGCTGAGAGCTGCAGTCATTGGTAGGCCCAAGTTCATTTTATTGGTAGGCCCAAGTTCATTTTATATAGGGGTCCAGGCTACCTGAGGTATAGAAACTCACTAACCATGTGGGAGATGAGAGGGAGTGAAAAATGACTTATCTGATTATCCAGAGTTCTGAAAGGACAATGGAGTTAGAGACAGATTTATCCTGCCTGAATTGAGATGGGCAGAAATAGGAAATACTGAGCTTTGAATGAAGTTTGTGATTGCATTTTGCATGTGAACAGAACTGAGTCACAAACATTGACTTGAAACTGATCTAATAATAGAACAAGCCTGAAAAGTTTTAGAATCTGCCTAGATGTTATTAAGGGACCTACTACACAGTGAGAAAGTAGGTTCCACATAGCACCATGGAGTTCAGCAACTGAAGAAAAATATCCTATTTATATATGATTACACTGAGGTGCTTTGATCATGGATCACTTTCTGCAGGAGGCATTCACTAACTCATCATTCTGGGGCAATTAGATGTATTCAGTGGTATGCTTGCGCATCCATACTAGCTGCATTATTATACTATTATTGATCTTAAAGGTTATAGTTATTATTCACTACTCAACACATTTATATTGAGGTTGTACTATGTGACAGACAATATTCTAGACACCAGTAATCTGTTGTTGAAAAAAGTAGAAATAGTTTTTACCCTTATAGATTTACAGTATAGTAGAAGAGATAAATATCCATTGAATAATCATGCTAATATATGTGGTATATATAATACATAATATATATGCTAATAATATATGGTATATATACCTATAAAATTCATAGAAATAAAGAAAAAAAAAACCAGGTCAAATAGTAGCGGCACATGACCAAAATAGGAGATTAAATAAAACTTCCTAGGGAAGTGAAACTTCTGGGCTGAGAACGGAAGGATAAGTGTGTGTTAAGCAGAAGTTAGAAAGGAACACCTTCCGGCTGGGCGTGGTGGCTCACGCCTGTAATCCCAACACTTTGGGAGGCCGAGATGGGCGATCACGAGGTCAGGAGATCGAGACCATCCTGGCTAACACGGTGAAATCCGGTCTCTACTAAAAATGCAAAAAAGTTAGCCGGACATGGTGGCAGGCACCTGTAGTCCCAGTTACTCGGGAGGCTGAGGCAGGAGAATGGTGTGAACCCAGGAGGCAGAGGTTGCAGTGAGCCAAGATAGTGCCACTGGACTCCAGCCTGGGTGACAGAGCGAGACTCTGTCTTAAAAAAAAAAAAAAAGAAAAGAAAAGAAAAGAAAGGAACACCTTCCAAGTGAGGGAAGAGTATATGCAAAATTCCTGTGGTTGAGAAAGGATTAAGTGGATATTCAGTAGGTAAAATCAACAGAAGTTAAAGATAGCTTAAATATAGAGGAAAAGGAAGGCAGAGTACGTGACTTCTGTCCTACATAAAAAGGACATTGAGGTAAGAAGATTTGGGGAAAAAAATCATGTGTTTGGTTTATATATATTGAAGTTTAAGAAGCTTTTCTCCTTTAAGATTGTAAAATAGATGCAAATCTACTTGTACCTTTTAAAACAACTTTAATTAATGTGTTTAATTCTGTGCTAAACATAGCATGAAGGAAATTAAGCACAGTTGGAAACTCATATGGATTGTACTTAATGCCATATTCTCTGAAAATTCAATTACTCAGGACATAATAACCTTTTAATGTCACAAACTCGCTTTTTCCTTCTTCTTTCTTGCTTCCAGAAATATTTTTTGAACACCTACTATGAACCTAGAATTGTTTTAGGTGGTGCACACATAGTGGCAATGGCATCTGTCTTCAGGTTTACAGTTTGGGGAATAAATTTTAAAATATAGACAGTTATCATCCTGGCTAGCATGGTGAAACCCTGTCTCTACTAAAAATACAAAAAATTAACCAGGCATGGTGGCGGGTGCCTGTAGTCCCAGCTGCTTGGGAGGCTGAGGCAGGAGAATGGCATGAACCCAGGAGGCGGAGCTTGCAGTCAGCCAAGATTGCACCACTGCACTCCAGCCTGGGCTACAGAGCAGAGCAAGACTCCATCTCAAAAAAAACAAAAGGACAGTTACAACACAGAGTTAAAAGTGCTTCCACAGAGAGCAGTAGAAAACTCCGTGAGAGTACATACTAACCGTGGCCCGTAGCCCATCCTTGGAGGGCAGGATCAGTAAATGCTTCAAAATCAGCGGGTGGTAATGTCTGAGCTAAAACCAGAAGATGAAGGAGATTTGTCCCATCAAATGAAAGGCATGGAAAGGAAGAGAGATGCAAACGGAGGAGACTAATGAGAGAGAGATAGAAAAAAAAAAGTCACGGATCATTCGCGGAATTAAAACTAGTATAATAAGACTAAAGTGTAGAGTTGGGTAAGAAGTGATAGCAGGAGATGAGACTGTTATGTGCCACATTAAGGTGTTTGGATTTTTCTTGAGGGTACTTGGATATAATGAAAGGTTTGAAAGTAGTGGTTCGGTTGGGCACGGTGGCGCACGCCTGTAATCCCAACACTTTGGGAGGCCAAGGCAGGTGGATCACGAGGTCAGGAATTCAAGACCAGCCTGTTGAAGATGGTGAAACCCCATCTCTACTAGAAATACAGAAAACTTAGCCAGGCATGGTGGCGGGTGCCTGTAATCCCAGCTACTCAGGAGGCTGAGGCAGAGAATTGCTTGAATCGAGAAGGCGGAGGTTGCAGTGAGCTGAGATCGCACCACTGCACTCCAGCCTGAGTGGCAAAGAGAGATTCCATCTCAAAAAAAAAAAAAAAGAAAGCAGTGGTTAGTGATAACTAGATGGGCATTTTTAAAACGTCACTCTGTTGTCTGTGCTAGAAGAAACCAAGACTGGAACCAGACATCAAATGAGGTGCTGTTGACATGATCCAGGTGACAGCTAAAGTTGTCAAATGGAAATAGAACCCAGTGGTTTATGAACAACTTAGAAGATAGAAACAACTGGATTTTTTAATTCGTTAAATACACAGAGAGGCAAGAGCAAAAAGTGTACAAGATAAATACAAGGGCTTTGGCTTGGGAGCTGAATGAGCAGTAGGATCGATTTTTTCGGAAAAGTTTGTGTTTTGGACATGAGTTTCAGATGTCTGACAAGCTGTCAGGCAGGGATGTTTGGAACATATGAGTCTGGAACTCAAGAGGGAAATTAGGGCAAGAGATAAAAATTTGAGAACCATAGTTGAAGATGACGATGGCAACAAGGACAGCATGAGATGGATCAGGGAAAGTGTGTGGCGAACTTGGGTAGGGTAAGAAGAAAAGCAGACTAGGTTGAAACACTGAAAAACAGAGGCAACTAACAGACAGCTGGGGAGCAATACCTGTAAGAATACTTAGGCAATGGTTGATGCCTGTAATCCTAGCACTTTGGGAGGCTGAGGTAGATGGATCATTTGAGGTTGGTAGTTCAAGACCATCCTGGCCAACATGGCAAAACCCGGCCCTACTAAAACATAGATACATAGATAGATAGAGAGAGAGAGAGATAGCCAGGTACGATGGTGGGTGCCTGTAATGCCAGCTGCTCAGGAGGGTGAAGCAGGAGAATCACTTGAACCTGGGAGATGGAGGTTGCGGTGAGCCAAGATCACATGAGTGCACTCCAGCCTGGGTGACAGAACAAGATTCTGTCTCAAAAAAAAAAAAGAAAAGAAAAGAGAATACACTTAGAGAGAGGTACGAAAACCCACAAAAGGTCAGAGTCAGAAAAGTCAAGGAAAAAGACTGCCGAAAAGGAGAAGTGTCAAGGATAGGTCAACTAAGACGAGGACTGAGAAGCGTATATGGATTTTACAACAGGGAGGTCATCAGTGACTCCCACACTGTTACGATGAAATGAATGAAACATCTTACGTGGGATTTCAGAAACTTGCTAATACCTTGTTTTACAGAAGGTGAGCAAGCACTGTCTAGAACTCAAAACCACGTATCAAATAAAGGACAGCCTCAACCACAATGCAAAAGGATTGCCCCCGTCTACCAGCCTAGATACTTCACGAATAGCAGTGTTTCTACTAACTCACCTTTTCTAAGGAAACATTTTTACTTTTGTCCACCTCAGCAGTGACCTTTTAATCTCCATCATTCTCAGTGACTCTGCATCTAATCCCCCTTCTGAACCATTTGTCATTGCTATATAAAAGATTCAAATCCCCAAGATAACATTTCTGAGGGAAAATCATTCCTATGTTGCTTGGGAGTATCCATTCAGGAAGCTTGGCTTAAGTGTTTTTCATTTTCTTCTTTGGTATTGATTATTTTGCAGGCAGAAGGGAGATTTGGTTTATCTGTCTTCCACTGAGATCAGGCCACAAAGATTAAAATGTTTACCATGCTTCCAGAAATAGTGCTGATGGCTTACATTAGTCAGGGGGCATCCCTAGAGAATGTAATAAGGAAAAAGGGTATCAACAGAGAAACACATCAGCAATGGATTTGTCTACCTTTCAAACATCTCCTGAGTCATTAGACCCTCATGCCACTCTCTGCAGCAGTACATCTGGGATGAAAAATGAATAAAGCAAAATAAAATGTCAGATTGATGTAACTCTCGTTATCCAACATGAAGAAACACAAAGGAAACTGACTCGTAAGTGGCCCTCCAGGTTCATATCCCTGTGATTCATTCACCACAGTGAAGCCAGAGTTGTTGGGTTTTTTTCAGTTATTTTTATGAAACACAAAGTTGATCTAGTGTTGCCTTGCTTAAAACGCTTTAATGCCTCCTTTAAAATATAGGGTAAGGGAACAAGCTACTTGTTGGGATAACAACAACAATAACAATGGCTAAACGCCGCATGCCAATGATTATCCTGAGCTTTAAATATACCACCTCCTTAAACATTTTAAGGAACTTACGATGAGAAGATATACAAATGGCCAGTGAGTACATGGGAAGATGTTCAATATCACTAATCAGTAGGGAAATGTATACTGAAACCACAATGTGATACGATCTCACACCCATTAGGGTGGGGACCACTATTTTAAAAGAAAAAGAAAAAGTGTTACGGAGGATATGAAGAAATTGGAACCCTTGCGCACTATTGATGGGAATGCAAACTGGTCAAACTGGTGGAGCCCCTATGGAAAACAGCATGGCATTTCCTCAAAAACAATGAAAAACAGAATTACCGTATGATCCAGCAATCCCGCTACTGGGCTGTACACCCAAAAGAACTGAAAGCAGGGTCTTGAAGGTACATTTGTATATCTAAATTCATAGCAGCATTATTCATAGTAGCTAAAACATGGAAGCAACCCAGGTGTCCATCTATGCACAAATGGATGAGCATAAGGGCAGTGTATCCATTCAACACAATGTAATTCAACTTTAAAAAGCAAAGAAATCCTGACACATACTACAATGTGAATAAACTTTGAGAACATTATGCTAAGTGAAAGAAGCCGGTCGCAAAAGATGAATATTTGTATGATTCCCCTCATATGAGGTACTTAGAATAGTCAAAATCATAGAGACAGAAGGTAGAATGATGGTTGCCAGGCTCTGAGGGGTGGGGGAGAAGGTAGATAGGAATTATCATTTAAAGGTCATAGACTTTTAGTTTTACAAGATAAGAAGTTTTAAAGATGAATAGTGGTGCTGGTTGTACAACATTATGAATGTATTTAATACCACTGAAGGTATACTTAAAAAACTTAAGATGGTAAATTTTGTGATTTGAATTTTACCACAATCAAATAAAAATGTTAAAAAACAAAACAAAACAAAACAAAACCCCACGATGTGGTGTTTATTAGTAACCACAATTATTTATTTATTTATTTATTTATTTATTTATTTATTTATTTATTGTTAGAGTCTTACCCTGTTGCCCAAGCTGGAGTGCAACGACGCGATCTCAGCTCACTGCAACCTCCGCCTCCCGGGTTCAAGCAATTCTCTTGCCTCAGCCTCCTGAGTAGCTGGGACTACAGGTGCCCACCGCCATGCCCAGCTAATTTTTTGGTGTATTTTTAGTAGAGTTGGGGTTTTACCCTGTTAGTCAAGATGGCCTCGATCTCCTGACCTCGTGATCCGCCCGGCTGGCTCTCCCAAAGGATTACAGGTGTGAGCCATTGCGCCTGGCCTTTATTTTATTTTGATTTTAATTATTTATTTATTTATTCATTCATTCATTCATTCATTCATTTATTCGTTCATTCATTTGAGACAGAGTCTCACTCTGTCGCCAGGCTGGAGTGCAGTGGCCTGATCTTGGTTCACTGCAACCCCTGCCTCCCAGGTTCCAGCGATTCTCCTGCCTTGATCTCTTGACCTTGTGATCTGCCCACTTTGGCCTCCCAAAGCACTGGGATTACAGGTATGAGCCACCATGTCTGGCCTGGTAACTACATTTAACAATAACCTCATTTTACATGTGAGAAAACTGAGGTGTGTGGGCGTAATGTGTTCAAAAGCAGATAGGTATTAGGTGGTAAAGACAAATCTGAAACTTGGAGATGATTTTAGAGTCTCGGGCTCTTAAATACTAAACATACTCCCATTATGAGCTCAATCAATCTCCCCGGCATTGTCTTCCACACTCTAGTCGTTATATTTACAACTATACCAACATTCTTATGCCCTTACCTTTTCCCATAAAGCGTAATAATAAAGAAAAAACAACGGCAAAAATATTACCCTGCTTTTCCCTTCCTGTCTTTAATACACTATCTTTTCTTACATTAAGGGAAAATTTTCCTTCCCCTTTATGCTCATAGAATAATTCTAAGTATCCTTCAAGCCTCAAGTACTCCGAGCGTCTCTTCAGCTTACCACCAACCCAGAGTTCTCTCACGTATCTGTATAAGAGTTTTGCGACATAAGGAAATGCACTAATCTAATTTGACAGGCAGAGCAACTGAGCATTAAAGAAGAAAACTACCTACCTGAACGTAGCAAATTTGTTAGTTGAGTCAAAATTATATGGCTGGATTTCAAAACCCAAAACCAAAACTTGTTCATTATTCTATTTTGCATAATCATGCTATCAGAGGCTGTGAGGTGTGTTAAAATCTCCGACTTGTCTGCCATTTGATGTCTTTGCATACTTCTACATATAAAAGATTTATTTGATATGTATTCTGATTACATATTGCCTGAAATGCAAACTATTTTGACATATTTGTGGATTGAATTTTTTAAAATTCTTAATGACCTTTCTTTAAATATTACGATATTAATATGGCAACCACTGCATTTTTTATTGTATTGGGTTCATATGTCTTTCTACAGCTTTTTACTTTCAATCCCTGAGTCAATAAATTTGGCTATGTTTCATAAATAATATATTTTGGTTTTATTTTTGACACAATCTAAGAATCTTCAAGTTATCTTTTTTATTCCACATACCCATTTTATATATTTTTTTAGCATAAAGTGAGTCTTTGTTGTAGAAAGTTTAGAAAACATCAAAAAGTATCAAAAACTTTAACACATGTAATGTCATCAAGATATAATCATTACAAATATTTAATTTTTCTATACTTTGTATGTAACATATAATTAAACATTAACATTTAATATTTTTATATCTAGGTACTCTGCCAAGGGTCTTACACAGGTTAAATCATTTGTACTCCACAACAGCCATATGTGGTAGATTTGTTAGCATTTTCATGTTAAAAGCAGGCCCAGAAGCAAAAAGAGGTTCACAAATTTCCCAAAAATAGACTTTGGATATAAATACAAGGAGCTCCACCTCCATGGACCACACTCTCATTGCGCTGTAATATCTTCTCTCCTGATAGTCCAAACAGAGAAAGATTAAATAGGTCAATGGATAGCTACGTGTGAGTGAAGGAAGATTCTCTCTGCATATTGTTTTGTTACCTGTTTCTCCACTTAAAATGTACATAACTTTCCTTACTAAATATTTTCCAATCATGATGTAAGTGACCATGCTATTATACAATTGTACCATCATTTCTTAATTTCCTGTAGTTTAAATTTTTTTTAACTGTGCATATTTAATGTCTACATTTTTATATACTTGGGGATAAGCATACACCCATGGGACCATCACCACCATCAAGGCCATAAATATATCCATCACCTCCTAAAGTTTCCTCCTGCCACCTTTATTATTAGTGTGTGTGCATATGCGTATGTGTGTGTGTGCGTTTGGTAAGAACAGTTAACATTATATCTACCCTCTTGGGAAATTGTAAGAATATAATAAGGTATTGTTAGCTACAGGCTCTATGTTAAAAGCAGATTTCCAGAGCTTATATATCCTGCATAACTGACACTTTGTACCCTTCAACCACCACCTCCCCATTTCCTACTTCCGGCAGCCCCTGGCAACCACTATTCTACTCTCTGCTTCTGTGAGAGGGACTAGTTTAGAGTCCACACATAAGTGAGGTCATATAGTACGTGTCTTTTCATGTTCTGCTTATTACACTCGACATGACCCTCCAGTTCTATCTATGAGGTCACAAATGGCAGGATTTCCTTCTTTTTAAAGCTGAATATTTCATTGCATGTATAGACTACAGTTTCTTTATCCATTCATCCATCCAAGGACATTTAGGCTGTTTGCTGGCTATTTAAAATAGTGCAGATATCTCTTTAGGATTCCATTTTCAATTTATTTGGCATATACCCAGTAATGGAATTGCTGTGTCATATGGTAATCCTATGTTTAGTTTTTTGTGAAACTTTCATGCTATTTTCCAAAAGGCTTTGCCACATTACATTCCTACTACCCATGTACAAGTGTTCCCCTTTTCTCCACATCCTTGCCAACATGTATCTTGTTTATTGTTTACTAATAACCACCCTGATACATAAAGTGAAACTTCATTGTGTTGTGATTTGCATTTCCCCGATGCTTAATTATGTTGAACACCTTTTCATATCCCTATTGGCCATCTGTATGTCTTCTTTGGAGAAATATCTATTAAGGTTTTTTGCCCATTTTTCATTTGGGTTATTCAGGTTTTTTGCTATACAATTGCATGATTTCCATGCTTCTATAAAGACACATGCACACGTATGTTCATTGCGGCACTATTCACAATAGCAAAGACTTGGAATCAACCCAAATGTCCATCAGTGACAGACTGGATTAAGAAAATGTGGCACATATACACCATGGAATACTATGCAGCCATAAAAAAAGGATGAGTTTGTGTCCATTGTAGGGACATGGATGCAGCTAGAAACCATCATTCTCAGCAAACTATCACAAGAACAGAAAACCAAACACCGCATGTTCTCACTCATAGGTGGGAACTGAACAATGAGATCACTTGGACTCGGGAAGGGGAACATCACACACCGGGGCCTATTATGGGGAGGGGGGAGGGGGGAGGGATGGCACTGGGAGTTATACCTGATGTAAATGACAAGTTGATGGGTGCAGCACACCAACATGGCACAAGTATACATATGTAACAAACCTGCACGTTATGCACATGTACCCTAGAACTTAAAGTATAATAATAATTTTTAAAAAAACCAATTGCATGATTTCTTCTTTACTTTGAATATTATTATTTGGATAGTAAAAACCCCTTATCAGACACACGGTTTGCAAATATTTTCTCCCAATCTGCCAGTTGCCTTTTTTTTGTTGTTGATTGTTTGCTTTGCAGGAAATTTTTAGTTTGATGAATTCCCACTTGTTTATTGTTGCTTTTGTTGCCTGTGATTTTTTGTTTGTTTTTTGTTTTTGTTTTTGTTTTCAGTCAGAGTCTCACTCTGTCCCCCAGGCTGGAGTGCAGTGGCACAATCCTGGCTCACTGCACCTCCGCCTCCCAGGTTCAAGTGATTCTCCGGCCTCAGCCTCCCGAGTAGCTGGGAATACAGGCGTGCGCCACCATGCCAGCTAATTTTTGTATTTTTAGTAGAAATACGGTTTTGCCATGTTGGCCAGGCTGGTCTCGACCTCCTGAGCTCAGGCAACCCACCCACCTCGGCCTCCCAAAGTGCTAGGATTACAGGAGTGAGCTGCCGTGACCAGCCACATTGCCTGTGATTTCTAAGACCTTTACTTTGCCTTTTTCTCATTGAAGTACAATGGTCATTTTTTAAAAAAGATAATCATAATTGGGTACAACCAGGACAAGTAACTGCTTAATTCTACCACTTCTTAAGCA
Organism: Macaca nemestrina; assembly: GCF_043159975.1. Lineage (NCBI taxonomy): Eukaryota > Metazoa > Chordata > Mammalia > Primates > Cercopithecidae > Macaca > Macaca nemestrina. The sequence continues at coordinate 129,677,429 of NC_092132.1, read as the reverse complement.
GGTTAATATTCTAAAAGTTACAGTCACTTTTGTTTCACTGTTTTGTTTTAGTCTTTTATAATTTAATAACAAATCATTCTGCAAGTCCAGGGTTTTATTTGCTTGTTGGCTTTTTTGTCTGTGTCTGTTTTTGCTTTGGGTTGATACATCTCCGTTTCAGTGTTCTCACCTGAGAAACTCATGCAGTGCCGGCCCACCTTCACACACCCTCCCCTTCTCTCATTCTCCAGCTCCATCCCCAATCCTGTGGAATTTTATTTGTGTTAAGGATATACACCTCCTGACTCATAGCCAAGCCTCACAGTAAAGCTGCTAAGAGGTTGTCAGGGGCACTCATCTCCCAGCACAAGTTAAGAGTGATCTCATTGTCCTCAACCATCTCTCCATCCTGGAGAAATCCACCACTTCCAAAAAGCCAATTCCACTGGAGGAAGTCATGCTCACTCCAAGAACTTCTGTTTTTATTCTATTGTTGATGATGTTATCTTTTTCGCTGTATGTCTTTTTGTTTGTTTTTGTTAAGACATAGCCTTGCTCTGTTGCCCAGGCTGATGTGCAGTGGTGCAATCTCGACTCACTCCAACCTCCACCTCCCAGGTTCAAGCGATTCTCCTGCCATAACCTCCTGAGTAGCTAGGATTACAGGCACACGCCACCACGCCTGGTTAATTTTTTTTTATTTTTTGTAGAGACGAGGTTTCACCATGTTGTCCAGGCTGGTCTTGAACTCCTGACTTCAAGTGATCTGCCTGCCTTAGCCTCCCAAATTGCTGGGATTACAGGCACAAGCCAACGCACCCGCCCCCTTTTTCACTGTATGTCTATTTCCAGTTACTGATTCACAGAAGAAAAGTTTGGTCAACATTTTTGTAATCGGTAGCTCACCCATTTATTTTCTTTCATCCCAATCATAATTCTCATCATGTTACTTGATTTTCTCACTTCTTACCAGTTTTCCAAACTCTGCCTTTTGTCCACATACCCATTGATACCTTTTAAAAATCAACATCTAGGCTGGTCATGGTAGCTCACACCTGTAATCCCAATGCTTTGGGAGGCTGAGGCAGGAGGATCACTTAAGCCTAGGAGACCAGCCTGGGCAACATGGTGAGACCCTGTCTCTGCAAAAAATAAAAGTAAAAAATAAAAAAATTAGCAGGAAATCATGGTGGTCCCAGCTACATGGGCAGCTGAAGGGGAGGATCACTTGAGCCTGGGAATTTGAGACTGCAGCGAGCCATCATTGTGCCCCTGTACTACAGCCTAAGCAATAGGTGAGACTTTGTCTCAAAAAAGAAAAAAAAATTAACATCTAGAATTGCTGAACTACTTACATATTATTAATTTTTTGATATAAGCATCTGCTTTTCATCTTTGAATGAGACTACGTCTAGCCTGTCCTGGCATTTACTCTCAAAGGGTTATAAGTAGCTTCTGTTTCTCCATCCTATTCCTTTAGTTTATGTTAGAATTCTCTGTCTTTGTCTGGAGGTTGGATGATGTCAGCTTACTTAAAGTTTTCTGATCCATGACCTAGCAGTATGAAGAGGACAGAAAGAGAACTGATGCTAAGGACGGTCCCAGCAGATAAGTTTCGTCTCTTTACAGCTTCTTCTCTGTGTTTACTGAAAATAATATACAGCAAGGAGGTTTTCTATACCTAGCGTCTCTTCAGCCAAGCCTCCATCTTGGGTACACTCTGCAACTTGACTGGTGACTCCCACACCCTACCCACAATTCAATGCTTTACCAATACTGGAGCTCGTTGTGACTTTCCCATTTTCCATGGAAGGCAATTATGAGCCAGGCTTTTTGACTGCTTTCACACCAGTTTCATCCACCGGAGAACCAACAGACTTGTTTTTTGAGGCAATGAATGGCACCCCTTCTCAGTTTCCATCACTGATTCTGACTTTCTTCTATTTTTGCATTTCTTTGTTCATTTCAGCCAATTCTAGCGAGAGAGAGGGAGCCCAGTGCTGGTGCCCTCACCACCAGTCTTCCCATAACTCTGACAGTGTGTGCTCCTTTTGATTTAGATAATCAGTGCCCTTGGGAGTAAATCTGACTTGACCATTCTGCTGACAAAGACACTCTGGTTTTTCTAACCCTTACGAAGAAGGCACTATTTTAAAAGATGATGCTACTGACACATATCATTATTTAATAAGGTATATTTGAAAATTTAATTGCCCAAACATTACCTCCTCAGAGACACAGAGGTCAGGATCTCCCTGAGACAGAATGTTTATCCAAAGAAAATGAAGATTTGATTAAAATGAAACACAGAAGTTCTCTTGAAACTGTTTTCCCACTGCCTGGGGGATAGAAATTTGTCAATCTCTTCTGAAAGCAGTGCTTCTCAAACTGTGTGCAGTAAAGAACTATTATTTCCCCAGTCTGTCACAGATGGATGTTTTCTAAAATATAATAAATGTTAATTGGAAAAATTATAAAGGAAACATGTAAAATACAAGCACTTACTATTATTATACTCAACAAACATTCTATTGCTCTATCAAGTACTATAAAAGTTTCTAAATGCTTAGTCACAATTTTTGTGATTCTTTCAAATCTGTGTAAATCATAACGGGACTTTTAAAGGTAGGTACATGCTAATGACCTCCAGTCTAGGTTCAGTGTCGTCCTGAACTCCAGAACTATAATGATTTTCATTATTTGTGGTAGTTATTGTCTATAAAGTCACCATAATCACTGAATTAGCAAGTACTGAATCTTTGCTCCTGAGGGAAATACAGAGTTAAGTTTCTCTGAGACTCTGGTAACAACACTTTAATCTACTTATCTATACATAACCTTGTTTTATATGTGTTTGCTTTTAAAGACACTTTATCTAACATATTGTTTGTTAATTAACATCAAACTTATGCCCAATATCACTATAATTTATGCCTGAATGAAACTTATGTAACACAAATAATTTCCATAAGGCACGTTGCAGCCTGATCACATTTAGGGACAACATACAGCACTTATAGTCCATTTGGGGGCTCTTCAGACATCAAAATCTGGAAAAAAAAAAAAAGCACAAGCATGGAAAATACATGGTGCTAAACAGACCTCAAAGAAGACAACTGTTTACAGTATAAGAGTTGAATCAAGGAGACAGAGTGTTGCGTTGCACAATCTCAGCTGGGAACTAGGCATTATGTACTAATCTGTTCAAATTATCTACTCTTCTGAACATGTCCATGAATGACTGTGAACATACTGAAAGCATTAACTTGGGAGTTACAAATGAATTTTATTGAATAGTCAAATTCAGAAATATAAAATCTATAAATAATTAGGATTGACTGTGCGTATGTGCGTGTACATATACACAATATCTCCCTTTGGAAGTTTAAAAGGACTCTCAACTTTACCATATGCAAGACAGAACACTGACTGTCCCACCAAAACTCTTTGTCCTGTGGATTTTCCCATCTCAGTACATGACAATTTTTACTGTTGCCAGGACCAAAACACCTTAAGAGTTTCTTCTTCTCTCACCCTGAGTATATCCAAAGTCTGATCATTGCCCACATGCCCATCTGGTCCAAGCACAATGACCCCTTTGCCTGTTTTACTGCTATAGCCTCCCAAATAGTCTATCCTCAATTAAGCAGACAGAATTTTCTTTAGACAATTATTTCATGTTATGTTTCCAAAACATATTTTTTGGAAATGGTAACATTTCTGAAATCAGGATGAGAATTACAAACAACAATGAAGAAAGTTTTGGGCCATAGTTTAAACGACAATTTATTTTCCAAGAGTACATAAAATAATGTCAGGTCTTACATTTTAAGGTATCTTAGATGCAATGAATATAGTAGGATAAATTATATTGCTTCACTGTCAAAAGCTCCCAGTGGCTTCCCACCTCATTCAGAGTAAAGTTTTTATTGAGGCCTGCAAGGCCCTGTCTGATCCCCTGTCTCCCACTTCTCCCATCTCATTCCTAACCACTCCCCAACTTGGCCACTTGACTCCATCCACTCTGGTCTTTTTGTTGCTGCTTCGAGGCCTTAATCCTTGCTCTTTCTGCCACTTGTATGTCTCCTCGCTGTTCGCTCACTTATTTATATGTCGTCAGTGCTGGCTTCTCAATGAGGTCTTCTCTAACCCCATCCCCTCTGAAATTACCACACCCCCTGACATTCTTCTCCACTTTATTTTTCAGCTTAGAACTCCATACTAACTGATAGAGCATACATGTTTACTGCTTCCCCCTCCAACCCCAATGCAAGCTTTTTAAATCTGAGCTGTGACTTTTAGAGGATTGAGAAAAGGTAAACTTCAGTGAGTTAAAACTATATTATCAATTAAGTTTGCAAGCTGGGTGCCTTCTTCTCCAGGCTCCTGGGAGCTTATTATTTAGAAAATTGAGTAAAAGTTATACGTGGAATAAAGAACTATCCCCAAACCTGAAAACAGGCAGTGCACTCTTGGAGAGTCCATTCTGACAGTGTTCACTTTACCACACCAGGGTTTTTTTGTTACAAAAACCATTAACCTTAATTACTCACAGTCTTCTCCTCTCACTGCTTAATATGATAACTCCATTGGCCTGCTTGTTCATACTCATGAACTTGGTATTAAAGGCCTTGAACAATGGAACTCCAGGCTTTCTTTCTGTTTCTCCGTTCAGTAGCCTTCCTTAAAATCACAGGTCTCACAAACTGGCTCATCTACGACTCTCTGCTTTTCCCTCCCTCTATAGTTTTATTAGCGAGGGCACACTGACCCATGAGGTCCTTGCCTGTCTTCCCCACTCATGCTAAGCCCATCCACACCCCATCTCTGCAAACATCTCCCAGATGATTCTTGCTTGAAGTTAGAGCCACTGTGCATCTGAGTTTGGAGCAAAATTGTTGCTTGAGCAATTCATTGACTATTATGCATAGTGACATTGATTTTATTGTTGTCTTGAATTATTCAAGGACTTTACTGTTACTTAACTTACCATCTTTTTTTGAATACCCTTGGCACTTAGACAGCCCTTAAATATAGAAGGCTCTCACCAAATATGAAATGAGATGAAGATCATAACTTTTAGAAGGTAAGTCAATTGATTAGCACACTAAACAGCATTAGCATTATGTAAGTTTTGTCTTGTCTGACTTTCTACTATTTATTTTGTCTGGTATCTCCAAACTGTTAACAAGAAAGGGTTAGACCTTCTCAAAAATCAATTAGAATAGTTACTCTGAGATCATGTTTGTTCTCAAAATCATACTGTAACTATTGCCTCTTTGCCAGTTTGACATAATGTAGGAAAACAGAGAAACATCTTAATGGCTTTTCTGTGGGGGCTAGCTGGCATAAACTATTGACTTTAGAAATCAACTGCCAAAGAAATTAAAGCAAATGGCCTCCAAAGTACAGAGGCTGTACTTTTACATATGCTGTTTAGAGTGTATTAAAAAAAGAATTTTTTTTTTTTTTTTTTTTTGAGACGGAGTCTGGCTCTGTCGCCCAGGCTGGAGTGCAGCGGCCGGATCTCAGCTCACTGCAAGCTCCACCTCCGGGGTTCACGCCATTCTCCTGCCTCAGCCTCCCGAGTAGCTGGGACTACAGGCGCCCGCCACCTCGCTCGGCTAGTTTTTTATATTTTTTTTTTTTGGTAGAGACAGGGTTTCACTGTGTTAGCCAGGATGGTCTCGATCTCCTGACCTCGTGATCCGCCAGTCTCGGCCTCCCAAAAAAAAAAAAGAATTATTCTTATAATCATTTTGAGTTAACTAAGTATGCCATGTCAAACTAATTGCATTTTCTTATTATTGGACTTCAAACTGTTAACTCAGGGAAATTCCATCCGTATAATAAAAAAGATTTTTGAAAAAGGCATTGACACGTTCCTTTATGGTATCTTTGTGGAAAAAAATAGAAACATATGCAATACACTCAAGTTTTATCATATGCATAATTAACTTACTCAAACACAACACCAGGCAAAAGAGAAAAAAATAAATTTAATAGTGACAGGTGGAGAGGAAGAGCAATTAACAGAACGTGTACAGTACCCAGCCTCAAGGTCTCATCTTTCATTATATATTTAACATACTTATTACTGTATAGGATTTAACATAAAAATTCCTGTATATAATTCTTTCACATTATTTAATAATATTCAAGAAACAATTTTGACTACACATGCATTTTCCCCTAACGTTATACAAGATGAAACTGTCCTGAAGTTAACAGATGTTTGAATATTTCTATTAGAAGGCAATTCTCTCTGCGTCTCTGGCACTTTTGCAGACCGTGGGTGTTTTGAGCAAAGACATTTACAGCCAACTGGACAATGACTGTATAAGGAGATACTCCAGGAGAGTGAAACTTCCCTTCTTTCCCTGGAGTAGATTTGTTTATATTCCAGAGAAATAAAGATATAGTCTGGAAGGGATGATGGACATATTTGCTAGGAGTTCTTTATAAAATGAGGAGTTTCCTAAACTGAGTGTCCCTCAGGTGGGATACAGATATACTTTGTATAGCATCCCACCCTGGCCCACTCCAAAGCACCCTCATGAGATAAGGAAGGCAAGAAGAACTGCTGTGAACAAAAAATTCCTGCTGCTTGCTGTGCCAAGGATAATACACCACCTATATTCACTAGGGCTGATTGTTTCCTTACCAATAGAATCTACAGAAATGTGGCACACAAACCTAGCAACTGCCTGCTGCTTAGGGACTACTTCGCCACTTGGCAATTTGTAGTTAAACCAGATACAAAATATTTTATTAGCATTTCACAGTTAACCAAAATGTTAGTCTTAATTACTCTGCAGTTGCACAATAACATTTTGGCAAACACTTCAATTATCACAAAGAAGTAATATTAAAGAGTTTGAGAGTGGCAAGAACTGAAAAGGAGAATTAACATTATGGATAATAAATTTTTAAAAGACTCTATAGGATAGGATAATGGTGCAAAACAAAATGGACATTCATAGAAATAAATATGAAGTCCCAAACTTTAGTTTAAAACAGTTTCCCAGAACAGAAGAGGAGTTCAAATTAGCAAGTCACATGGGGGAAATAAGAGAAAAGTAAAAACACATAGGGAACTTACATTTCCAAACATAAGAGAGTAAAACTATTAAGAATTTCCCTCCTGCAAAAACAACTGAAAAATTGCCTGAAACATAGAAAATGCCTATTTTCAGACATTGGACAACAGGCAGTGGAGGACAGTGATCCTAACGAAACAGAAAAATAGTTCCTGCCTAGGCGGTAATACTGAATGTGGGCAAGGAAATTTAAAAATAACAGAGTCTAACAATCTTACAGAGTTTATATTCCAGACCAATAAAGATAGAAGTTGGCGTTTAGAAAAACAGAGGCAGAAGAGTGGGTAACACAGAGAAAAGATTCCAGAAATCTGCATAGGGGTCTCCTTGAGTCTTTGGTCGAAGATCATTCAATGCATGTACAAGGTAAAACCCAACAAGCATAGGCCAGAACAGCCCTCAAGGGAAGAACTATTATGAGGAAGCTGTAAGTCTAACAATTTCCAGAGGTCACCTAGAACTGACAGTCTCTTGTGTTTCCTCTAATAGGTGTGGAGACATCCTGTCTAACCAATTCAGTAGGGACCCTAGAAAGACCAAACCTTTAAAAAAAATCTAAATTATCTCTAGAATAATGGCCGCTCTAGACTTACTCCAAAAAAGACGTTAAAACAACTCTCAAAAGGCTCAAACTAATGCAGATGCAATTTAACTGACTGCAACAAAATAAAAGGTCAATATGCTTTAAAGATGCACAACAAAGTCTAACATTTAACAGTGTAAAATATACAGCAGCCAATCAAAAACTACTGTATATACAGAAAAACGTGTTTCACCATCAACAGAAACAAACCCAGAAATAACAAGATAAGGCAGAAGTGGACATTAAAACAGTAATTATAAATGCATTCTATATACTCAAAATATATAAGAAAACATGAATGTAATAAGGTAGGAAATTAAGAAAATTTCCAAATCAAATTTATACTGATAAAAAATACAAGACTTAAAATGAAAATACATGAAGGATTAACAACCAATTAAACATTGTATAAAAAGATCTAAGAACTTAAAGATATAGCAATAGACACTATATCTATGGAAGCACAATCAAGGAAATAACTTAAAAACTAAAGCCTGGGGACTGTGGAACAAAATCAAGTGATTTCATGTATGTCGAATCACAGTCCTAGAAAAGAGGAGAGAAGAAAATATTTAAGTAATGGCCAAAATTTTTTGAAATTACGTGAAAATTGTAAAAAAAAAAAAAAAAGAAAGAAAGAAAGAAAGAAAAAGTAATTATACCAATAAAAGAATCACATACCTGCAGACATACTGGAGCAATGTTATTTTTAAGAGTTTTTTTTTTCACCTCCTTATTCTCAGATTATTAATGTATTAAGGAAGAAATGAGACAAACTTGTGTAGGCTTTTTCAAAAGTCCAATAGTCTCTGAACTGATTTTAGATTCTCAGAATAAATGTTTTTCACAAATAAAAAAAAAAAATCTTTGAGATCTAAGGCTTGATAGAGTTCTTAATATGACATCAGAAACATAATCCGTAGAAGAAAAAAATTAATAAAATGGGCTTCATCCAAAGTAACTTTTACCATGAGAAAATCCTTGTTAAGAGGATGAAGAGACCAGCTACAGACAGAGAAAACATTTGCAAACTACAACTCAATTCAGAGAACCCATATGTAGAATATATTTTTGAAATTCTAAAAACTCAACAGGAAAAAAAGAAATCAGTCCAATTAGAAACTGGGAAACAGATATCAACATTTCACTAAGAGAATATACAGATGGAAAATAAAAACATGAAATGATATGCAGAATCATTAATCATTAGAGAAATGCAAATTAAGACCACATGGAGAGTATGCAAAGAATACATATATTCTCATACCTTCCTGTGTGAATGTAAAATGATGTAGCCACTCTGGAAAACAATTTGGCAGTTTCTTTAAAACAACTAAATATACACTTACCATGTAATCAAGAAAATTTACATTTACGCAAAAACCTGTACTCAAATTTCATAGCAGCTTTGTGTATATTAAATACTAGCCCCAAACTGGAAATACCCAAAATGTTCTTCAATAGATTAATTGTTGAGTAAACTAATTAAAATTGTTAAAATGGTAAATCTTATATTATGTGTATTTTACCAGAACTTTTTAAAAATGAAGGGGAAATAAACACTTTTTCAGACAAACAAAATCTGAAAATATTGATCAGCAGCATACTTTCACTACAAGAAATATTATGGAAAGCTAAGGCAGATGGAAAATATTACTAGTTGGATACTGGATATACACAAAATAATAGAGAATGCTGGGGAAAGTAAATATATGTGTTATGTATAAAAATAAAAGATATTTTATCATTTTTAGTCTCTACAAAAGATATTTGATTGTTTCAAATAAAAATAATGGCAATGTGTTTTGAGGTTGATAGCACATGCAGAGGTAAAATGTGCTATAAATGTGAAAATAGCTTAAAGGACAGGAGGAGAGAATTGGGTGTGTTCTGTACATTTCTTATACCATATGTGAAGTGGAATAGCATTGCTTGAAAGTTAAACCCTACCTTTCAAGTGCCAAAAAATAAAGCAAGGTACAGATAATAAATGAGTCATTTAAAAAAAAAAAAAAAAAAAAGCTAAATCCAAAAGGAGGGGAAGGAAGAAAAAGCAGATGGGAGGAACAGAAGAAATAGCAAGACGGTAGGTTTAAATTAGACCATGTTGATAATTACATTAAACATGCCTTTATGTCTTCCCAGAAACAGATGCCAAATTGGAATTAGGATGAGCAAGAGATTTATTGGGGGAAATGTGCATGAAGGAGCAAGGGAAGACAATTGGATAGGTGGGAGAGCCTTTTGATCACAACGCAGGCCTGTCATCTGTCAAAGAAGAGAAAGAAGAAATGAGAATTGAGTAGGAAGAGCCTCAGACTACCACACACTTCTGAGACTACCACAGCCAGGCTAATGGAGGCTCACTGAGGAAAGGTTGCCCATTAGAAGCAGAAATTTCCCAACTCTCATAACCCCATCATGCTGGGAACAGCGTGAGCCCCATGTTGCATCTGAAGATACAGCTGGAGGTGACTGACTACCTATGCTCCCTAGAGAAGATTTGCTTGAAGAGAGATTGAGCAGCAAATCTCCATGGCCACCATAGCCCAGCTTTGTTCTGCACAGATTCACACCTCCACACATCCCATGGTTCCACTGACCTCCTTTCCTTTGGGTAAACTTAGCGAGATAAACTGCAGTCCCTGTTGTTGTAGTTGGTCTCAGGGCCACAATTAATACCCATCATCTCCTCCATTCACTCTAAATTTCCCTCCTCTCAGCTAATACCTATGCAGGTCATTTCTAAGGATCTGAGTCCCTGGTAACCTTACCATCCTCAGGGGTTGCTGCACATGTTCATTCACAGTTATGATTCGGCAAGGAAGCCCTAGGAGGCATCCAGGCAGATCGCCTGGGTGCCACAGCTATTTCTTCCTACCTCCATTGTATAAAAGCAGACCTGCCTCTTCCTACTGTCAGGATCAATCACCCCTTCCAAGATTATTACTCTTCTTTTTACCTGGCCCTTATATAAAGGAGTCCAATATGCCCTGGCAGCATATATAGTAGTTCAATAAGATCTTATTGCATCCTCTAGCAAGATTATGACTTGTTTGGGGTGTCAAGGTCTCCAATCTTGCAGGACTCACAGTTGCAGGGGTGGGAAGCAGAGACTCTTCCAACGGGACATTAGATTTCGTTCAATGTTTCTCTAAACTTAAAACTGTTCAAAAAAATAAAGTCTATTAATTTTAAAGCTGGAGGGGAGGAGTCAGGTCATGTCTCTACCCAAAATTTTAGTCACTCCCTATGTTATTCAAAATCTCAACCAAAGATTTCTATAACGCCTACAGGACGTCCTTTCCATTATCTCTATGACTTAATCTGCTACTAATTTATCTCTCACTATGGTGTTCCAAGCAGACTTCTAGACTAGGACCTTTGCACTGCCTAGAATGCACTTCACTTAGATATCCCCATGGCGAATTCCTTCATCTCCTTCAAATCACTACTCTAAATAATACATATAACATATAACCTATACAAAACAAATAAAAAGTTCTTGTAATCTGTCAAATACCTCAATTGGAAGAAAATGGGCACAGAATTTGAATAAGCTCTTCCCAAACAGAATACCCAAATGGCTCCTATAAAAGAAAGCATCATCAACTCATTAGTTGATCCAAATCCAAATTAAGGACACAATGAAAACTCACCAAATAGCCATTCGATTGGCCAAAATTGCAGTACCTGATAGTTTTAAGTTTTAGTAATAGAGGAATTGGAACTCTCTTGTAGGAGTGAATACTGGTACAAATACTTTGGAAATAGTTTGGCACTATCTAGAAAATTTAAAACTATGCATGTCCTGTCATGTAACAGTTTACACTTAAATATAAACTCTGGAGAAACTCTAGTATATAGCCAGGAGATAGATACAGTTTTATTCATAGCAACATTATTCAAAACAGCTCTAAAACTGGAAATAATCCAAAGGCATCAAGATAGAATCAATACAGAAATTAAGTATTAATATTATACCATACATCCATAAAAATACATAAACTATAAATACACCCATCAACATAAATGAATCTTACAAATATCCCATTGAATGAAAGTAGCAATCACAAAAGAAAAACATTTTATGATTCATTTGTGTACATTTCAAAGACAAAATGAAACTAAAATTTTTAGTGGGCAAACTATGGAAAAGATAAAATCTATAGCGATAAGCAGGGACTCATGGTCAATTTCATTGGTTGATGTTGCATCAGGAGGGGGAGATTCTGTTCTGACTGTGGAGACAGAGCAACAATAGCAGATTTCTACTTGGTCTGAGTCGTTCACGATGCTTGCTTTGTAATTATTTTTTAAACTGTACATGTGTTTTATCCACTCTTCTGTATGTATAAAATATTTCACAAGAAGTAAAACAAACCAATTTCAAAAGGGCAAATTGATAATGGACCTAAATCCACAGCCAGCAATGTGAATGGAAGATGCAGTCACAGAATTAAGAAAACACCTTGGTATTTTTTTCTTCACATTTCACACAGCTTTGGCTTACATTAAGTGCTAATTATCTACTGTTTGTGTTGCCGCCTATGCATTTTAATAGCTGTTCACTGATCTGGTCTGACCTTCTGCTTAGCAATTTTGAATAGTCAGCAGGAGTCATTAAATTGCATCAAGACACAATGCATTATGTAATATTGTAAAAACTAAAATAAAATAATGCTATAGCTTGCAAAGCAGCAAAATGTAAATTAGACCCCTTGGATGTAAGACATCCCTTTAATTGGAACAGAAATGTCACACAATTGAAGCGCAATGGTCTTCGGAGATAAAAGACTAAGAACATCTTGCTTTTTCCTGTTCCCGGGATTCTGAGCTAAAATTCCTTTAATCTTTTTTTTTTTTAACTTTTGAATTTCAATTCTGAGCAGAGCTAGTACACAATTTGGCAAATTGGTGTTAGAGAGACTATTGCCAAGGTTATTTCCTAAGCATGTAGGGTAGAATTGTTTGAGGAATAAACTAAGGTCAAGCCAGGATTTGAAAGCAAATCTCTCTATTTTCGGAAACTTTATTGTCAACTGTCATGTCAGATGACCTACCTAAAAGTGCTTTGTGTGAACAAGCCTTTAGAACCAGCTATTCTAACTCCTTCAGATGTTATATCCAAGTTTCATAAATCTGATTTTGTGTGTGATTGAAACTATAGACGTTGTATGAAATCTGCCATCCCTAATCAAATCAAAAATAAAATAGAAATAGCATCAACAATATAATCAAATTTCTGTTGAAATATTTCTGTAGGTACAAGTCAAGAAACCAAATGTAGTGTGATGTCATGGAAAGCCTCCTGGATCCGAGTTCAAAGACTTTATAAATTATGTAACCATCATCAAGTCATGTAATCTCTATATATAATTTTTTCTAATCTGAAAAATGTGATAACACCTGATAACCTGTGAAGCCAAACACATGCTGGATGAACCAAATAAGATGGTGAATATGGAAATGGTCTGTAAATCTTAAATATTGTACTACGTATTACGCAAGCCAAATAAAGAAGATGTTCAAAATTTCTGCTCACTAAAGTTATCAGATATTGTATTTATCTAATGGCAACTCTCTTCCCAATTACATAAGGCAGCTCATTTCACCAGGTTTAATTGTACCAGTCCATTAATCCTCATCTGTAAAATTTGTAACTCCATGGAGACCCACTTTATAGAAGTGTGGCTAGGAAAAACGAATAGCGAGGCAAAATGACATCGAGCACAGGACCAAGGCGTTGGGTTTTTATTTTCTTCTGTGGGACCACAAGTTAGAACAGATGATTGTTCATGACTTATCTATTCCAAAACTTAACATAAAGAGTGCATGGAGGGAAGAGTCCTGCTGAGTGTCCAGCCCAGAACATATGCTTTCAAGTTTTCTATGATAATATTGAGGGGCTGGCTCCAACCCAATTCTCACTAGGTCCTCCAGCATGAATTCATTTTCAAGATGGGTCTACCAGCATTTGCAGTTGCAGACTATGGAAACAAAACAAAGTTCTTCCTTGTGTAAAGTGAATTGGATCATATGGGGTCTGAATCTGTGACCTTGGCCTCATTTGCTGTGTTCTAACTAGGGGAGGGAAGAGGCCCAGATGGTGACAAGATGTAGAGTACTCTGGAGAAGTCACTCTGTACTTAACATAGATCAGCGATGACTTCTGTAAACTGAATCTTTTGATGGCATGTGCCGTTTCACCCCTAGGTACTTAGTGCATGGTTCTACGGAAGTAATAAGAGGGAGACAGATGGTCAAGCTGGAGGGAAGGAAAAAGAGAACAAACATAAAGGGAAGAAAAAAAATGCTTAAAGGAAAAGGTTGGGATTCTGGCCAATGCCCAGAAATGTGAAATATAAGAGAAAGCTTATAAATCTCAATGCCTGAGAAACTTAAGCAGAGACCTTAGCTGCTGCAGTACAAAGTTTAGCAATCAAAACGAAATATCCCCCAATTCAACAAAGCACATTATCATCAAAACAAAATATACTACACAATTGATTGGTAAATAAATATTCATGAAAGGACTCCAACCATAAAATACATGAAGGTGGAAGAAAATGATACTGAACCTATGAACACTTGAGAAGAATTCCAAAGTTAGAGGAATCAAGGGCAAAACTACTGGCTGGGGATATTTCTAGCAGGGGAACAGAGCTCTTCCAACCCTTGTTACTAAGGAAACTGTAGATCCAGTCTAAAAATAGCTCCTTACTATTAGCCCCAACAGAAATGAGGTTCTGTATCAACACTGCAGTTCTTCACACTGCTGAAAGAAATTTAATTCTAACCATTTATTTGTCTTTCTTTTTTGGGGAAAGCAAGAAAGAAAAAACACCACAAGAAAGAAAATGAAGGAAAAAGTTGATAGATCACAGCATAGCTCAAGAACTGCAGTGCTTCTATTTCACAGGAGTGCTCCTGAAACTCCTGCAGCTATGGAAATAATGTGTGTGTTGCTCCCAGTGTTAAACTAGGTAGGTGGTCAGTTCTGATACTTCAGGGTTGGCATCTAATGCCTGCTTTCTATGGGTCTATGAAGAAAGGATTGATACAGTAATCTAGTATCTTTTCTTTTATTGAAAAGCCTAATTTCCTTGCAAGGGTTCTTTCACCCAAAACATTTACATATAAATTATTTTAAAAATTTGTCAGTATTCTTGTTGCATTACTCTCTCTATTGTAAACTCCTTCCCCCACACATCAGCATTTTTGCCTTATTTCCCTGACTATCTGTTTCTGTTCTCTTTTGAACTTGTTTTTACCAAATAAATGAGTAATTTGAGAACATCAGTTTATTTCAATAGAGGTCAATATCAGTGTGGGAAAAAATGACTGTAATACAACCTTCCATTCCAGCCAGTAGTTTCATCAAAATTACTGCACTTAGAACCTCCAGGTCTAATTTTGGTAAGTGTATGGATAAGGGGAAGCTGATTTCAGTATCTTTCCCCTCTCTTCCTGTGGAGCTCTCCTACAAAGGAGTTTCTATGACAATGCCTTGAAACCACAGGACCAGCTCACCTGAGCATATATAGGGTGCCATGCCCTGTGTTCTTCTTTTCCTCTCTGAGATAAAAATTGAACTGTTTCCCCAAATTAATCTATAAATTTAATGCAAGCAAGGCCCATAAGAATTGATAAACAGATTATAAAATTCAGCTGGAGGAGTGAACATGCAAGAATAGCCAACAAAATTTTAAAGGAAGGCTAATGACACACAAGCAAATCAAAGGGACACAGAAGAGAAGTCATATGTGACTATATATTTACATACATATATGTATACAAATTTAAAATGTGATAAGGTGACTTTTAAAGCAGTGAAAAAAGTTATTGAACAACAGGCTATTCATCTATCAAAATAAGAGTTAGATTCCCTACCACACACTTTATACAAAATTAAACTCAAATTAAATGATTGAATAATCAAGTTCTAAAAATAAAAATTTGAAAAATAATATAATAAAATATAAGAGACTAACTTTATAAACTTCAGGTGGGGTGGTAAAGAAGAAACCTATGCAAACCATAAATCCAGAATTTTAAAAAGAAAATATGACCAGTTGTGTGAATTTAAAAATCATCAATATAGTAAAAGATACTTGAAATGAATAATAAGCTACAGCCTGAGATAAAATAGTAAAGAGCTATAACAAATAATACGCTAATGTCCATTATATAAATCCTAAAAACTAATAAGAGAAAATTAAATAACTTAGTAGAAAAAACAGCCAAAGGACATGAACTAACAATTTATAGAAGTAGAAATTCAATAGTTGATAAACATATGAAAAGATATTCAGTTTCACTAGAGTCCAGAAAAATGAAAGCTAAAATAAAGATTTCATGTTTTAGCTATTATAATGACAAAAATTAAAGATTGATAATATCTAGCACTGCTGAGATTATGGAGAAATGGAATTTCTCATATGCTCCATGTATCCTGGTTAAACACGTCTTTCTGTGTACTCACAGGCCTCAAAATAATCATCTTAAGTAATCTCAATGAGATGCAAACAAACAGAGAGACAAGTAAGTGAAATTTTAAAAAACAATCCATGTCACAACTTAGAAGTCTACTGAGGAAACAGAAGAGTGAATCTTCTATCCATGAAATTGTGAAGAAGAAAAAAGAATTTTATGCTAGTTTTGCTGTCATTCCTCAAATTACAAAATTTACATTACCATACATGATAAGTGCTTACTTAAGATAGAAAAGGCATTAAATTTGTGGATGGAAGGCATGAAAAGAAACATGTTCTAGTTGATGGCAATCAGGTTCAGTACTGTTTGTGGTTTCAGGCATCCACTAGAGGTGTTGAAATACATCCTCCCTGCATAAGAAAAGACTACTGTAATCAAAACTCTCCCAACAAAGAAAAGTACAGAACCAGGTGGCTTCCTTGGTGAATTCTACTAAGCATTAAAGGGTGAACTGACACCAATCATCCTCAAACTCCTTCAGAAACTTTAAGGGGAGGGAACATTTTCAAACTCATTTTATCAGGCTGGCGTTACCCAGATACTAAAGCAAGGTAAGGATGCTTCAAGAAGCAAAATACAGGCCAAAATCCCTTGTGAAATTAAATGTAAAATTTCTCAACAAAATTTTAGCAAATTAAATTTAACAGCACATTAAAAGAATCATACACCCTGATCAAGTGGGATTTATACCTAGGATGCAAGAAATATACACAAATCAATAACCTAAAGAATGGGAGAAAATACTTGCACCTGATATATTATCAGAATCACCTTTATTGTTTATATTTCTACCAACAATCTCTTCAAAGCAATCTTGACCTTTTCTTTTGTTGTTGTTGTTGTTGTTGTTGTTGTTGTTTTTAAGTTCTGGGGTACATGTGCACAACATGCAGGTTTGTTACATAGGTATACATGTGAATCTTGGCTTTCTCTAGTGTGCACCTTAAAACTCTTCCAGGCTCTATTCACAACCCAGTTCCAAAGCCACTTTCATATTTTGAAAGGTACTTGTTACAGCAGAATCTACTTCTGGTACCAAAATCTGTATTAGCCTGCTTAGACTGCCATAACAGAATATTACAGACTTGGTAGTTAAACAACAAAAAGTTATTTTTTTCACAGATCTGGAAGCTTGAAGTCCAAGATCAAAGTGTCTCAGGGTTGGTTTCTGGAAAGACCTCTCTTCCTGGCTTGTAGACAGCCACCTTCTCACTGTATCCTCACCTGGCCTGCTCTCTGTCCTCATACAGAGAGAGAAAGATCTCTGGTGTCTCTTCCTCTTCTTGTATGAACAACATTCTATAGGACTAGGACCTTACCCTTATGATCTCATTTAACCTTGATTATATCCCTAAAGGCCCTATCTCCAAATATACAGAAACATTTGAGTTAGGATTTCAACATTTAATTTAGGAGGGATGCAAATTAGTGCATAGCAGATGTTGAAGATAATCCCTATGGTAATCACACAATCTATAGAATGTGCACATAGAAATAAATGGGAAGAAAATCAACATTTTTTACTATAAAAAACAAAACAAATTAACCAAATGCAAAAGCCAACGGTAATGTAGGAAATGAGGAACAAAATCACTATAAGGCATGTGGAAAATGAATGGAGAAATGGCAGCAGTTCCTCCTTACCAGTAATTATGTAAGTATAAATAGATTAATATAATAAGCAGAATGGATTTTTTTAATGATCCAGCTATACATTGTCTACAAAAAAGCCCACTTTACATCTAAAGACAAAATAGATAGAAAGCAAAAGGATGGAAAAAGATATTCCATGCAAATCATAAACAAAAGAATGCTGGGTGGCTATACTAACATCAGACAATATAGTCTAAATCTAAAAAGCTTATAAAAGATAAAGAATGACATTATATATTAATAAAAGGTTCAATACAGCAACAAGATATAAAAATTATAAATATGTATGTACCTAACAATAAACCTTTAAAATATATGAAGCAGAAAGTGACACAATTGAAAAAAGAAATAGACAGTTCTCCCTTGAATAATATATAAACCAACCAGACAGAAGATAAGTATGAAAAGATAAGAAGATAAGGAAAGAGAAGACATGAACAACACAATAAACCAACTAGACCTAACAGAGGTTTACAGAACACTCCACCCAACAATGGTAGAATATGCATACTTCTCAAAAGCACATGAGACATTCTGCAGGATAGACCATATTTAAAGGCACAAAGCAGTTTCACTAGATTTTAAAAGGCAGATATCAGACAAAATATTTTCAACCATAATGGGGTAAAGTTAGAAATAAACAGCAGAAGGAAAAAATAGAAAAGGTATAAAAATGTATACATTAAACAACACACTCTTAAATAACCAGTGAGTCAAAGAAAAAAGTCACAAGGGAAGTTAAAAAATACTTAGACATTAATGAAAACAAAAATACAATATACCAACATTTATGGTATGCAGGGAAAATAGTGCTTTCAGGGAAATTTATAGCTATAAATTACTACATTAAAAAAAGAAATATCTCAAATCAATACCATAATTTTACACCTCAAGAAATTTAAAAAGAAGAGCAAACTAAACATGAAACTAGCAGAAGGAAGAAAACAATAAAGATTAGCATAAACATAAACAAAATGGAGAATAGAAAAAAAATAGGGAAAAAATTATTGAAATAAAAGTTGGTTCTTTGAAAGGGTCTATAAAATTTGTATCCACAAAATTGACAGGCCATTAACTAGATATACAAAGAAAAAAGAGAAAAGATATACATAATTCAAATCAGAAATGAAAGTGAAACTTTACCACAGGCCTTACAAAGATAAAAAGAAGTATACTGTGAACAATTATACAACAAAAGATTAAATAACAAAGAAAATAGATACATTTCTAAAAACATGCAAATTACCTGACTCAAGGAAAGAGAAGATCCCAGCATTGGAAAGAAGGGAATATTTTCTATCAGGCTAGCATTATTCTGATATAAAATTCAGATAGTAACATCACAGGAAAATAGAATTACAGACCAGTATCCCTTATGAATGCTGATGCATAAATCTTCATCAAAATACTAGCAAATCCTATCCAATAGCATATTAAAATAATTATTCACCATTCAAAGTGAAAATTTATCCCAATAATGCAAGGGTGGTTCACCATAAGAAATTAGTCGATGTAAATACATCAAGACTGAAAACTTCTCCCCTATTATCAGGAACAAGACAAGGACACCCACTTTCAGTGCTGCTACTTAAAATTGTACTAGAAGTTCTAGCCAGTGCTATTGGATGAGAAAACAAAATAAAAGGCACCCAATTTGGAAAGAAATAGGTAAACTATCTCTATTCACAGATGGCATGATTCTATATAAGAAAATGTTAACGTGCCCAAGAAAGCTAGAACTATTAGGTTGGTGCAAAAGTAATCACAGTTTTGCAAAACCGTGATTACTTTTGCACCAACCTAATAGTAATGTAATTCAGCAAAGTTACAGGGTACAGGATCAACATATAAAAATAAGGTATGTCTATATACACAGCAAAGAAAAATCCAAAAAGAAAATTAAGACAGCAATTCTATTTAAAACAGCATGAGGAAGAAATACTACAGAATAAATCTGACCAAAGAAGTGAAAAAGACTTGTATGCTGAAAGCTACAAAACATTGCTGAAAAAAATTAAATACCTAAATAAATGGAAAGACATTCTATGCTCATGAAGATATAATGTTGTTAAAATGTCAATGCTAACCAAAGTAATCTACACATATAACACAATTCTTATCAATATTTCAACAGCTTCTCAAACTGATCCTTAAGTTCATATGGAATTGCAAGGGGCCCTGAATATCCTAAACAATCTTGAAAAGAAAAAATAAACCTGGAGGATTCACACTTCCCAAATGTAAAACTAACTACATAGCTATAGTAATCAAAACAGTATGGTACTGGCATAAAAACAGACATATAGACCAAGGAATATAATAGGCAAGAAATAAACCCTTACATATATGATTAATTGATTATTTTAACAAGGGTGGCAAGAACATTCAATGAGGATAGGAAAATCTTCAAAAAACAGTGCTGGGACATCCACAGGCAAAAAAGAAAGAAATTGGATCCTTCCCCCACACCAAAAACAAAAATAAACTCAAAATAAACGAAAGACCTAAACAGAAAAACTAAAACTATAAAATCTTAGAAGAAAACATTGGGGAAAATCTTTATGACCACAGATTTGGCAATGATTTTATTGATATGACACCAAAGGCACAGGTAAGAAAAGAAAAAATAGATACATTGGACTTCACCAAAATTAAGAAATTTTGTATATCAAAGGACACTATTAAGAAAGCAAAAAGATAGCCTACTGAAAGGGTGAAGATATTTGCATATCATGTATTGGAAAAGGCATTCATACCCAGATTATATAAAGTGCTCATACAACGCTACAACAACAAAAGTCAAGCAATTCAATTCAAAATAGCCAAAAGATTTGAATGAACATTTTCTTCAAAGAAGATATACAAATGGACAGTAAGCCCTTGAAAAAAATGTTCAACATCATTAGTCATTAGGGAAATGCAAATAAAAACCACAATGAGTTACCACTTTATACCTATTAGGATGGCTATAATAAAAACAAAAAAACAAAAGTAACAGGTATTTTCAAGGAAGAGGAGAAATTGAAACTCATGCATTGCTAGTGGGTTTGTAAAATGGTGCAGTTACTATGTAAAATAGTTTGTCAGTTTCTCAGAAGGTTAAACATAGCACTACTATATGCCCCAGTGATTCCACGCCTATGTATTATGTTGGTGCAAAAGTGAT
Source organism: Macaca nemestrina (assembly GCF_043159975.1). NCBI lineage: Eukaryota > Metazoa > Chordata > Mammalia > Primates > Cercopithecidae > Macaca > Macaca nemestrina. Next base: position 129,656,452 of record NC_092132.1, on the reverse strand, counting down.
TGCAATTTTTGCCATTACTCTCAATGACAAACCACAATCAATTTTGCATCAACCTAACATTTATCTAGAAGAATTGAAAGCCGGGCCTTGATCAGATATTTGTACAACAATGCTAGTAACAGAACTATTTAGAATAACCAAAAGGTAGGAGTCACCTAAATGTCCATTAACAGATACAAGGATAAACAAAACATGGTCTATACATACAATGGAATATTATCCAGCCATTAAAAAATTAAATTTTGATATACATCCTACAACATGGATGAAACTTGAAAGCAAAGTTAATAAGCTAGACACAGAATAACAAGTATTTGTGTAATGTCACTTATACGAGGTACCCACAGTAGTTAAATAGAGACAAAGTGGGTTACCAATGGGTTACCAACGGCTCAGAGCAGAGAATTATATTGCACACTCTGTACAAAGCTTTTGTTGGGACTTACGAAAAAGTCTCGGGTGCAGATTATCTTGATGGTTATACAACATTGTGAATGTATTTAATGCCACTGAATTGCACATTAATAAATGGCTAAAATGTTAAATATTATGTTAGGTATATTCTATGACAGTTTAAAAAAATGATTGAAAAGATAATAAATGGCAAGGTAATTATGATAGATGCAATCTGTTGAAAAGGATGATAAATCCTTCCAGACACCATTCTCTTAAAAAACAGTAGTGTATTATCTTAACAAGGCATGGCTTCAAAAGAATTCTGGGGTCATTTCGGTTACAGCTCTATTTTTCGGACTGCCACAAACATAATTGGCTCAGACAATTCATCTCTACCTAATAGTTACAATCCTGGTCCAAAGCAGTTTCATGAAACCAAGACTCTGAGTCTTAGGCTGTTTGAGAGAGAACACTAAGAACCATAACAAGTATAGTGGTCATCATAATTAAATGTAAGGATTTAAATATATAATTATGTAAGCTTAAATTTGAAAAATGGACCTTCACCGTCGTAGACATTTTGCTAGTGATAAAACTGAGTCACTAACACATTTTCATGAGGAATTTAAGGTCAAATGATTATTTTTATCAGAGCTATGTTTTCTGACTTCTAATTCAGAGACTCCTCTACTTTGCCAAACTAAACCAATTTTTATTTATCCAGATGCATAAATACAACAGTTCTGAAAGTTAGGTACTGTATGGTCATTTGGCAAAATAAAATACATAACATAAAAGTGCTGGCCGGGCGTGGTGGCTCACGCCTATAATCCTAGCACTTTGGGAGGTCCAGGTGGGTGGATTACCTTAGGTCAAGAGTTGGAGACCAGCCTGGCCAACATGGCAAAACCCCGTCTCTACGAAAAAATACAAAAATCAGCTGGGCATGGTGGCACGTGCCTGTAATCCCAGCTACTTGGGAGGCTGAGGCTGGAGAATGACTTGAACCTGGGAGGCAGAAGTTGCAGTGAGCCAAGATCACACCATTGCACTCCAGCCTGGGCAACACAGCAAGACTCCGTCTCAAAAAAAAAAGTGCTGAATGACTCTTAAATGAAAATTAATTAAAATTAAACTGCACTGAATTTCAAATAACCCAGCATACCCATGAAAGTATATTGGGATCAGAGAATAAAGCTTTCATAGGCATAAGCACTATTCCAGGAATTCTTCTGACCACTTTGGTTATCTCTGACTCCTACTGCTACTTGCTCTTGGCTTTCCTGATTAATCTATCAATCATCTCCCCATTTGGGCTCTGTAGATTGATTTTCTAGCCTTTGTGATTAGCAACCAAATATTGGCTTACAGCAGCATACCATTCTTCACCTACCCAAATCGGGCAAGAAGATTTTGCTATGCGTTCTGTATATCCATAAGCCACATAGATAAGAGGCAACACATACTTAAGGATTATTTGTGCTACCTGGGACTAATGAGCTCCCCTTTCCAGAGCTTGTCAGAGGTTGTTTGACATGTTGAAAGAGAAACTAACAGCCACCTAGTTTCAAACTGCAATCAATATTCAAAATTACTCTATTACTTCAATAATAATGTAATAGCCCAGCCCTGCCTGTCCACTGGGATCTTATAACTAGTCTTGCTATTTCTGACTCTTAGAAGATATTTTCTTTTATTTAACTATATCATGTCTCCTAACTTTTGTTCATTGCTTTTAGTTGCATCCCTTAGGGTAAAACAGAATTTACCTGTTCTATTTTCCACATGACAACATCTTCAAATATTTTGAAGATTTTACAAGTATCCCTCTACATCGGCTATTCCCCATTCTGAGATAAGGGACAATTCAAATTTCTTTGGTAATTTATAACTTTTTTCAGTCTCTTAACACCCTGTCACTCTCTGAAAGAGTCATCTAGTTTTACTGTTCCTCTTCAAGAGTGATGTACAGAGCGGATACAGCCCTCCCCATTAATTGTCTGCCACCACTGAGAGGAAGAGGACTGAGATTGCCTGGGCTTCAGATATTTCTCCATTCTTCACCTGTGTGATGCATCTTGCTCCACTTACATCCTCATCCTTCTCCGGCGCCTACGGTACTGCTTCTTCCCTAGCGGGTTGCAACTTACCCTCCTGGGGAAGAGCTCCTCTTTCCTTCCATGGAAATTCAGAGTTGTAGTTTATGTTCCTTACCTTTCTTCTTCGTGGAAGAAAAGAGGTAACTCCAATTCTCCCAGTAAACCTAATTGAGAAATATGTGTCGAGCCTTCAGAGTGCAGAGACTAACTTGCAAAATATACCTATGGAGTTGACCCCTGAACAATATGGGCTTGAACTGCTCCAGTCCACTTACAAGCAGAAGTTTCTCAACAAGTTACAATGATTGTGTCCGCCCCTCCTGTCTCTCCTTCTACTTCCTTGACCCCTTCTTCTGCTTCTGCCACCCGAGACAGCAAGACCAACCCCTCTTTTCCTTCTCCTCCTCAGCATACTCAATATGAAGACTTTCATGATGATCCACTTCCACTTAATAGCAAATATATTTTCTCTCTTATGATTTTCTTAATAACTTTTTTCTAGTTTTATTATAAGAATGCAGTATAAAATACAAAAAACACACAAAATATGTGTTAATTGGCTGTTTATGTTATCAGTAAGGCTGCTAGTCAACAACAAGCTATTAGTCATAAAGTTTTGGGAGAGTCAAAATTTACATACAGATTTATGACTGTGCAGGGGGTCAGCATGTCTGTCCCCCACATTGTCTAAGGGTCAACTGTACAGCTAGCTTATCATTGTCTACCACCAGAAGACAAGCATATCTCATCTCCTAAAGGCTACTGAAAAAACCATTCATTTGTGATTGCTGGTTACACTCTAGGACTTTTCCAAAACTAGAAACGTTCTATAATGCCACTAACCCTCACCCACACCTGTCAGTCCTGGCCACCTGTGAGAGCTATCTGTGGATCTTCTTAAAACTAAAGATGGCTCCTACCCCGAAGATTATTCAATAGGTCTTTATTACTATTTCTGTCATTGATAGAGCTGTTTTTAAGCTTACAGGTGATTTTTAATTCACAGTCAGAATTCAGAACAATACTCGAGGCTCTGAAGTTTTACTCAGTCACCTATCAGTTATGTGATATGGGCAAGTTGATTAAGAAGTGTGAGCTTCAGTTTCTCACCTGTGAAATGAAATAGCAACTGTCCTATAGGACTTTTTATATATTACCTATAAAACATTTAACACAGTAACATGATTACACACTCAGTAAATAAAATTAATATTTAATTGGTAGGTACCTCTTGGCAGATTCTACCATGCAAATGTCTATTTACCCTATCTGGTTTATCTTAAACACTTTCTCCACCCAAAGACAGAGTTAAGGGCTCCAACACCAAGGAACTAATAGTATCTCATACTCTTTCAATTGTAGTATTTTTAATATAATTGGATTATAAAGACCTAGCAAGAAATATACCTCTGAGAATTTTAGGTAAAATCAGTATTCTGGAAATTTTTAACTCTGACAAATACTTTTAATAACCATTCAAATGTATTTATCTACCTTTACCAAGAACTCTTCATAAATTATGTAAAATAATCATCAAAAAATTATTTCCTAAAATATCACTTAGGGGTCCAAACCAATAGCTAGAGAATGAAATGCTATTAAAACACAACCTGTAAGGTCTGCTTGGCATTTTAATCACTTTTGGGTGTTTTTTTCTTTTTGTTTCTTTATCAGAGAGACACAAAGAAGAAGAAAAAGCTTCTATATTCTAATTGCAAATCCATCACATAAATTATTGGCAGATTCACTTTTGTTGGATGAGCTAATGTAATTTTCAAAGCTCCCAACTGAGCTAACATGATTACACTCAGTTCCCATTAACCAGGGTCAGCCAGGCCAAGCCCCTGCCCCCTGACTTATCACGAGCTGGAGTCGATAATAGAAGGAACGGCAGCTGCTCAAAAATGAAAGCATCACCGTCATCAGATTGTACATAGAAAGGCAAAGCTGTGTCAACACTGCTCTCTCTTCATTTACAGAATGCCCAAAGCAAGGTATATAAACATCCCCAAAACAGCAAACCTGTAATACAAGGGCTAGAAAAATCTCAAAATTGAACACTCTTTTATATAGGAAGCTGGGGCCTAGTAAGGAGACACCACTTACCTTAAGTTACCCAGTGAGTTTGGAGCAGGTCCAGATGGTATGACCTTTCCATACACCATGCCATTTCAGATGACTTTCTAGCAAAAATGCGACTGTGCCCAGTGTGGGGCTCATAAAGAAAGTACACCTCCTATGCTATCGATCTTAAGCATGAATATGCTATAGATCTTAAGGATGTATTTCTTCTATTTCCACCCCTTCCTCCCAAAAAAGTATAGAGAATTATGAGCAACTTCAAACTAAAACTTATTTGCAGTTTTCTTCTAGTAATTAATATGCTTATTTCTCTCTCTCTGAATTACTTATTATGCACCATGGAACATTGTTTCCTCTCATGTCTCTCCTAAACCAAGATGGTCAAACCGGTTTCTTGTTCCTTGATTCCAAGCTGCTGTGAATACGGGAGTTTTGTTCAAATATAATAGCCACAAAAAAAATGGTTTGCATTGACAGACCAAATGTGTAAAATACTTACCTCCAAGGCTGTGTTGAGTACCTCACCCTGCATACATATCACACTCACATCCACTGTTGTGCAGTGGCACAATCTCAGCTCACTGCAACCTCTGCCTCCCAGGTTCAAGTGATTCTCCTGCCTCAGCCTCCCAAATAGCTGAGATTACAGGCACACGCCACGACGCCAGACTGATTTTTATATTTTTAATAGAGATTGGATTTTGCCATGTTGGCCAGGCTGGTCTCGAACTTCTGACCTCAGGTGATCCACCTGCCTTGGCCTCCCAAAGTGTTCCTTCTCTTTTCTCTTCCCATACTTCTCCCTTTCCTCATCACCATATTTCTTAGTTTGTGTGTCTCCCTTACTTTGTCCCAAAATTGCTCTCAATTTTGTCTTAGATTAGTTAATGTATACCTATAAATCAATTTCATATCTAACTTATGATGAACACTGTTAGAGAAATAAATACAAGATAAATGTATTAACTGTTAAAACTTGAATTTTGAAAAATTGGTAAAAATTGATCAAAGAAATCATGTATTCTTGATGAATTTACATCCCAAAAAAGTGACCAAAGCATATTAGACTTAGAGGAAATAATAGCCACTAAAGCAGCTCTCCATGGCAGAAAGCCAAGGTGAAGCATTTGATTGATGACTCAAATGTTAGTCTTAAAATTCAAACTGAAACATTTGATTGATGAATTAAATGTTAGTCTTAAAATTCAAAGTGAAACATTTGATTGATGAATCAAATGTTAGTCTTAAAATGTAAATGCAATAGGATTCTGAGAAAACCAATTTAATGAAATAAAAATGAAAATGGAAAAATTGTAAGTGGCTTAGCTGCTCTTTTTAAAAAAATCAGTCATGGAGTTAAATTGATTTGATACAATTTGCTCTGGAAATGACTGTCATGGCAAAAAATTATCTGTGGCATAATTGTAACTAAAATGTTTTCATTAAAATGGCTTAGTCTAAATATTCCATACCCCATGAGCAAATGTCAATGATAATAAAGTTTAAGAATTGTCTGAAAACAACTCCACAGCTTCTACTGTGAGGCAGATAATATTATCTTCAATTAAAAGGATATTCAAGTATTTTGGTACCAAAAACATGCTATGCTCCAGAAACTGGTACCAGCCTCAGTTATGAATGAAAGATTTAAACAGTGATTAAGGTACACAGGCAGGTCTGTGGATTGCAGAACATGACTTAGCCTCAGGAATCCTATATGGCCCTTATAAAGCAAAACTTACTACTCCCTTATATTGTCATTAATTTATAAAGCAACTAAACTGGTGTCTCCTCATTCCTACTCCCTTTTCACTGAGTTATTGAGAAGGTATCATCCTAAGTCCTTGATCAAAACAACACAACCAGAGGAACCCACAGCTGAAAGGAAATATATAGGGGAGAGTTTATTGCTGTCTCTCATCAACTGAGGCTGCTATAGAAAATGACTTAGATTGACAGTTATTCATATGGTGAGTGTGTGAGTGTATGTAAATATGTGTGTGTGTGTGCGTGTGTGTTACATTTAAACACTAAATGTTGGGGAATATAGAGAAATAATATTATATTTGTGTATGTGAAAGTGCGTATTGTATCATGTAACTGACATACACACAGCTCCACACAAACATACACACTCTGCCACAGGACTTAGCCTGGCAAGGTGATTCTGAGAGAGTGGGCTTTCCTGGCAAGGGTGACAGCATGTTTCAAGTTTCTTAGGTGAAAAAGCAACACGCACAGTCAACAGAGGGAGTTCCGAGTGGTTCTGAGTGTCTGGAATGTGGAAGACAAAGCCAGCAAGTTTCCTCATATTTAAGGGGACATGATAATCTCAGAGAATAACTTACTCATTATTTTTCCTTCCATTATTACAAGCTCAAAGCTTGATATATATAAAAGAAGCTGCTTTATCCTAGGTTAAAAAATGCAATATCGAGAATGCCCTGCTCTATTGTATAAAGGATCCAATAAGAATAAAGTCAGAGATGGCAGGGGGGAAATGTGTATATGAAGATAAATGGCTTAAGCTGGGGTGGAGGGGGAACCATGCCCCCGTGAATGGCCTCAGGCAAAACTGTCAAGGCTATGAACCTGTTTCCAGCCACCCTGAATCTCTGCCTTTGTTGGATTTCCTGTTCCTCTGCTTCCCCTGCTCCTCAGTGCTCTCAGACTGTCACCAGGGTCATTTTTGTGTTTCATTTCTAGTGTTGTGAGTTAGAAGTGGACATTTTCATGCTGAAGTTTTTAGGAAGAAGAGATCTGATGGCTGCAATTGACTTTAAAATGCATCCAAAAATAAGATAGGTTAGCAGGTGGATACCTGGATAGATGTGCAATGAAGCCAGTGTAGTAAAATGTTCATGGTAGAATCTAGGGATGCAGGAAGAGTGTGGATACTTTGCTCTATTTATGAAACCCTTCCTAATAAAATGTTGAACAAACAGTGGGCATATGGGCCCAGATTTGACCAGTGGAAGCCTCCTCAGTTTTGCTCCTGAGTCCTTTTGACATGAATCTAGTGGTCTTTGACAGCTTGCTGCTACTTGCAATGACATGATTATTGCAGGCTCATCTTATATATTTCCTACCCTGACCTAGAAACAGACAATTCAGTGGGAAACAATATTTAAAGGCAATAATATCAGTGTTAGCAATATTCACTGTGACTGGTCTGGTCATTTTTTTATGGCCTCTTCCGAGGACAGAGCTAGGATACAGACAAGGTGATAGGTGAAGAGAAAAACAGAGAAATGATGAGAAAAAGAAAGAGAGAAAGAAAAAGAGAAAGTAAGATATCCTATGAGTTCACACAAACATTTCCTCTTCAAATTAATGCAATGGGAATTTTCCTACCCTGTCCTATATTACTTCTGTACTGTCCTTCTTCCACAGTGAGAATTCTGGTTCTCAAGACACAGATGATATAGAATTAGAATGCCTCATAATTCATCTATGCTCTGCCCCACATTATACAAACAGTTTCAGAAAGATGATAGTAATGTAGTAAATTCTGATTACTGAAACCAATTAAAAATGTTTACATATGCTTTCCCCAATCTGCCCTCCTTTTTGACATTGTATTTTATCAACATTGTCAAAGCATGTAGTCATTGCAGACTATACTCTCTTTTAATCCTCATTTATCCTTACTTCTAAAGGTAACCCCTGTTTATTCTGCTTTCTAAAGATAACTACATATTCTATGCACATCATCAGTCCTAATGTTGAGGTCTCCCTTGTCATTTTTGTCTGGAATGTTCGTTAGTAGATTCCTCGGGAAAAGTTTATGGAAATAATAGCTCTTTATTTATTGCATTTTAATTATGGATTGTGTCCTTCATCAACAAAATTCAGTTTCTAATAAATACTTAGCTCACATTTTCTTTCCTTGAATATCTTAAATATATTCAACACCATTTCCTTTGTCATAAAGGATTGCTGCTGAAAAGTCTGAGGATAATCTAACTTTCTCCTTAAATATCACATGCTCTTTTGCTTATATGCCCACATGATTTTTGTTTCTCTTTAAAGTCCAATAATTTTACTAGAATATATCTTGGGGGTCATAGAGATTCATTCCGGATCTATATTTTCAGGTGCATGATATGATCTTTCGGTTTGAGCATCAATAAAAATACAATGAATTGAAGTCCATAAAATTATATATCAAATCAGGAATTTATAATGATACAAAAAAATTAACTGATCTTAAGACAGGAAACAAACTCATTACCTTAAAAACTGGTAAAGAGAAGAAATCATGCATTTCTCCTTCATTTTCCATGTAATCAATGAGTAACCAAATAGTAAATAAGAAAAGACATACTCATAAAAATATTTTCAGATAATAAAAACCAAATGATTAAAGTATAACATCAGCATTTTGCATGTGAGAAGGCTTATTTTAGATTCCATCCAATTCTTTTATGTTGCCCTTGAAGATGACTGCATATAATTTAACAAATCTGTAGTCATCAGCTATCTTAAGTGATTTGTTATTGATGCGAGATAGGTAGGATGAGACATTTGTGGAGAAAGAATATATTAGCTTTCTTTGTGGAGGCTGTGCTATCCAAAATAACCTTTCAATCTCTTTAAAGTCTCATCCAAAGGGCATATGAATTTACAGGTGACCCACCAACAACAGAGGCAGCATCAAAGCAGGCCAAACTAAGATCTTAAATATGGATTTCCAGGAACAGTGACTATGTGAACAGAAAAAAAGCTGAATAAAATGGCATAAACATGAAAATTAAGTTATGCCCACTATGGACAATAAGAGCTAGAATTTTCTAAGAGTTTACCATGTGCAGCACCAGGCTAGTCTCGTTCAATCCTCACAACAAGCCTTTGAGGTACATACTGTGACTTTCCCAATTTATAAGTCAATTGTAAGCTTTCCTGGATTATGAAATATTCCTGAATGCTTCACATTTTTAAAAAGGATAAGATTTTACTGATTGTTTCATACTGAGATTCATAGGAATATAGAAACTTCTCTATAGCCACATATGTAACAAACATAGTAATAAAGAAAACGGGCATCAGCTTAAGAAATGACGGATAGACAGTGTGAGGGGACAGGCATCCACTTGCAGCAAACCTCACAGGCCTTACCAAGGGGCAACTCACAATTCCTCTTCCTGAGAAACAAGTACAATGTCACAGGAGGTAGTCAGAGGGGAGAAAAGTGAGACCTCTATCTCCACTCCCTGGACTGAAGGGAAACAGGGAGGAGTCTTTATAATTTGCCACATGATATGTTTTGGCTCTGTCCCCAACCAAATCTCACCTTGAAGTGTATCTCCCAGAATTCCCATATGTTTTGTTGTGGGAAGGACCCCTGGAGGCAGTCATGGGGGCCGGTCATTCCTAAGCTATTCTCATAATAGTAAATAAGTCTCATGAAAGCTGATGGGTTTATCAGGGGTTTCTTTTTGCTTCTTCCTCATTTTCTCTTGCCGCTGCCATGTAAGAAGTGCCTTTCAGCTCCCGCCATGATACTGAGGCCTCCCCAGCCATGTGGAACTGTAAGTCCAATTAAACCTCTTTTTCTTCCCAGTTTCGGGTATGTTTTTACCAGCAGCATGAAAATGGACTATTACAGTAAATTGGTACCAGTAGAGTGGGGCATTGCTAGAAAGATACCCAAAAATGTGGAAGTGACTTTGGAACTGGGTAACAGGCAGAGGCTGTAACAGTTTGGAGGGCTCAAAAGAAGATAGAAAAATGTGCAAAAGTTTGGAGCTTCCTAGAGATTTGAATGGCTTTGTTCAAAATGCTGACAGCAATATGGACAATAAGGTCCAGACTGAAGTGGTCTCAGATGGAAATGAAGAACTTGTTGGGAACTGGAGTAAAAGTGATTCTTGTTATATTTTAGCAAAGAGACTGGTGGCATTTTGCCCCTGCCCTAGAGATTTGTGGAACTTTGAACTTGAGAAAGATGATTTAGGGTATCTGGCAGAAGAAGTTTCTAAGCAACGAAGCATTCAAGCAGTGACTTCAGTGCTGTCAAAGGCATTTAGTTTTATAAGGGAATCAGAGCATAAAAGTTTGGAAAATTTGCAGCCTGACTATGTGATAGAAAAGAAAAACCATTTTCTAGGGAGAAATTCAAGCCAGCTGCAGAAATTTGCATAAGTTGCAAGGACCCTAAAGTTAATCCCCAAGACCATGGGGAAAATGTCTCCAGGCCATGTCAGAGATTTTCACATCAGCCCCTCCCATTGCAGGCCCAGGAGGGAATAGGGTTTCATGGAATGGGCCCATGTGCAGCCTAGAGACTAGGTGCCCTGTGTCCCAGCCACTCCAGCCATGTCTGAAGGGGGCAAATGTAGAGCTTGGGCTGTGGATTTAGAGGGTGGAAGCCCCAAGCCTCCAAGGCTTGGCAGCTTCCACGTGGTGTTGAGCCCGCAGGTACACAGAAGTCAAGAATTGAGGTTTGGGAACCTCTGCCTAGATTTCAGAAGATATATGGAAACACCTGGATGCCCAGGCAAAAGTTTGCTGCAGGGGCAGGGCCCTCATGGAGAATCTCTGCTAGGGTAATGCAGAAGGGAAATGTGGGGTTGGACCTCCCACACAGAGTCCCTACTGGGGGAACACCTAGTGGAGATGTGAGAAGAGGGCCACCGTCCTCCAGACCCCAGAATAGTAGATACACTGACAGCTTGCACCATGAGCCTAGGAAATCCACACTGAATGTCAGCCTGTGACAGCAGCCATGAGTGGGGCTATATCCTGCAAAGCCACAGGGGCAGAGCTGCCCAAGACCATGGGAACCCACCCTCTTACATAGTGTGACCTGGATGTGAGACCTGGAATCAAAGGGGATCAGTTGGAGCTTTAAAATTTCACTGCCCTGCTGGATTTCAGACTTACAAGGGCCCTGTAATCCCTTTGTTTTGGCCAATTTCTCTAATTTGGAATGGCTGTATTTACCCAATACCAATAATTTACCCAATTACCCAATACCCCCATTGTATTTAGGAAGTAACTAGTTTGCTTTTGATTTTATAGGCTCATGGGTGGAAGGGACTTGCCTTATCTCAGATGAGAATTTGGACTGTGGACTTTTGGGTTAATGCTGAAATGAGTTAGGACTTTGCGAGACTGTTGGGAAGGCATGATTGGTTTTGAAATGTGAGGACATGAGATTTGGAGGAGCCAGGGGCAGAATGATGTGGTTTGGCTGTGTCTCCACCCAAATCTCAACATGAACTGTATCTCCCAGGATTCTCATGTGTTGTGGGAGGGACCCAGGGGGAGGTAACTGAATCATGGCCCATCTTTCCAGTGCTATTCTCATGATAATGAGTAAGTCTCATGAGATCTGATGGATTTATCAGGGGTTTCTGCTTTTGCTTCTTCCTCATTTCTCTTGCCACCGCCATGTAAGAAGTGCCTTTCACCTCCCACCATGATTCTCAGGCCTCTCCAGCCATGTGGAACTGTAAGTCCAATTAAACCTCTTTTTCTTCCCAGTCTCTGGTATGTCTTTATCAGCAGTTTGAAAATGGACTAACACGCCATATAAAGTTTCATAATCAATTGCCTTCAGAATTAATGGTAAGTGCCAGGAGAGCAGTTTTAACACACCAGGAAGAGAAGGATATTTACACAGATGGAGTTCTCTGCTAGAACTGCCCATAGCCCAGATCCTTCCACAAACCCACACCCTACAGAAGATGAGTCACGGCTTTTCAGTGTAGGGTACTATAGAATATCATCAATTTCTGTTAGACTAAGTCTGAAGTCCAAAGAGAAGTCACTCATATCAGGACAAGTATCAGAAGAGAATAGAACTTTTCTCATTTAAAAATAAGAAAGCAGAAATAACAGCAAAGTCTGAAAAATAAAAAAGCAGTATACATGAGAAATAAACACAAAACACACCAGAAAGAGCTTATTTTTGAAAATTATTTATTCTAGCAAATACCTGCTTTATGCTCTCAAAGTAAGTAAAGAATAACCAAACATAAAGGAAAGACAATATGAAAAACTATGAGACTGAAATGGAAACTGAGAAGCTATTGTAAGGAAAGAATGTAGGTAAATTATGATATAATAAGATTTAAGATGACATTGAAAGCAGTAAGAAACAATCTATATTCTGTTGTAGATTACAAAGATCGAAATGAGAAATTCTATCAAAATGCAGAAAAAAATATGTTATGAAAGCAATCAGAAAGAATACAGATTAAGAAGAATAGCTCATGATTTAAAATATCAATAGTCAGTGTTTCCATAGAGATCAGAATCCATATTACAAAAGCAATCATCAACTACATAAAAGAAATATTTTCCTATGCAGAAGACCTACACCTACAAATTTCTAGGACAGAATATCAAGAAAATAATATTCTGAAAAAACTAACATTTAGCTTTATTCCAGTGATTATTTCTCTTCAAGGATAAAAAAAAAGTAATCATGGTATAAGAATTCAGGCAGCCACAAAGAAGAAAATACAGAGCTGGACTCCCATTTCTCTTCAAACAACTCCAATTGTCAAGGAGATTTCTAATGTCTTTAAGCCATTCACTTTGTCATTTAGATGGAAAACCAACAGAAAGGTGTTCGTATACACAAGGACTCACGAAATAACATCTATAATGTTTCGGGGTGGGGGAACTATTATCAAAGTAATGGAGAAAAGTCAATATTAATAACTAAAAATGATGAAATACGTACTATAATAAGGGCTGGCAGTGAGCACTGAAAAGGCTAAAATGTAGAATTAAATCTAAAAATCTCATATAAATATGTTTTATTGTGCATATCATAACATTTGAAGAAGATACTTAATTTTGTGTTAAAAAATGTTTAAAGGTGTTTTAAGGTAATATTCACAAGCCAGTAAAAATTTCCAAATTTTTCAGACTTTAAAAAAAAAGATAAACTGAAGAAAAAAATACAGGTAGTAAAAGTTTACTAATTGATTTTTATGATACAAGGAGTTTTATCATTGATATTGATAAAGAAGTATAACTTTCTCCAGCCTGGGCAACAATGCAAGACTCCATTTCAAAAAAAAAAAAGGAAGTATAACTTTAATTATAGTTTTCTTCTTAAGGGTAATTATGACAGCTATATAAGAAACTTCTCTTTGAAATTTAAAATACAGTACTTAAAATAGAAAACTCAACCCAAGACTGGTAAGTAAGAAGAAAATTAACCAGAACATGAAGTGAAAACACAGAGTTCTAAAATATGACAGAAACTTTAAGAGACGTGAAGAGACCAAAAATTCATTAAGTCAACAGGCGTTTAAAAAGAAAAATTAAAATAGAATGGAGTAGAACAGAATTTGCTAGTACTAAAGAAAGACAGGAGACTTAAGAAGACTGATAAGAAGAACTTATAAAATTTGAGAACTGCCAAGATGGACACGATATTCTAATTTTCCAGAGAGATAAAGAAATTGTTCACCTACAAGGAAAGACAAATGCATCTAAATGTAAGCAGCAGGTACAGAAAAGGAGACACTGGTCACAGGATGCCAAGAGAAAATCACGTTAAGTTTGATATTCTGTGAGCCATGCAGATCACACAACTGAATTGGGAAGTCGTTTGAAATATAAAGCAAATAAAAAGTGGCGTGATTTTAAAATGTGGGGAAATAATCCTTTTACACCGCCCTAGGAATATTCCTCCTGCATTACTACAGAAGTCCTGCGAAGCGAATGCAATTCTAACACACAGCTTGATAAAGCCTTTAGTAGATTTAAATATTCAATATACAATATTTTATGTTGGCCTTAAACTTTTAGAACCAAACTGTAGACAAAATAAAGCTGAATTCAATGTTGTAAGTGGAAACTAAGAATAAATAAATAAAAATATGGCAGAATTCACTGGGGCCTGCTATGGGCTTAATTGTGCCCTCTCAAAAAAAAAAAAAAAAAAAAAAAAACAAACAAACAAAAAAAAAACCATACAGATGTTGAAGCCTAATCCCCAATTCCTAGAAACATGACTGCCTTTGGAGATAGGGCCTTTAAACAGATGGTTAAATTTACATGAGGCCATTAGAGCAGACCCTAATCCAATCTGACTGTTGTCCTTATAAAAAGACAACATTTGAACACACAGAAGAGACACCAGGGACGCACGTGCAAAGAGAAAAGCCATGGGAGGACACAGCGAGAAGCAGCCATCTGCCAGCTGAGGACAGAGCCCTCAGGAGAAACCAAACCGGCTGACACCTTGATATTGGACTTCCAGCCTCCAAAACTACAAGAAAATAAAAATTTGTCATTGAAGCCACCCAGTCTGCAGGGTTTGGTTATAACAGCTAATATAGAGCTTAAAACAGAAGGGATGTTGTTGAGCTTAATATTATAAAGACGTGAAACAAGGGAACAAGTGGAGGGGAGGACAGCAGCTCTACTCCTTTTTCAAAAAGGAGGAAATCAAGGATATTGTCTAAATTTTATAGAGCAAAAATTAAAGTTTTAAGTATATCATTTAAAGTTAAAAAGGCAAGAGGAATAATTAATAGTATAATTATCAAACTCTGAAGATAGGGGGGAAAAGGAGCAATGAGGGATATGGTAAGTGGGCTAAAACTGTATTTTATTTGAAGCCACAGCTAATAATCATTAAACTTCAGCAGATATTTACTGAGCATCTATTATGCGCCAAGTTCTGTTCTGGGCACACAGGATCCATCAGTGAACAACAGACAGAATTTTGCCCTCATGGAGCTTCCATGAAAATACAGTGAAACAGAGAGTAAACAATTGATGTATGATGATGGAGGAAGCTGTTACAGAAATGTAAAAACAGGATAAGGTCACCTTACAGGATCGTGAGCGTGGGCCAGAAACTCAGCCAGTGTGTGATGATCCTGCCCTGAGCTCGGGTGCTCACAAGCCGGCCTTTAGGGTATATATACAGCAAAGAGGTGTGAAGAGTGGATCCGGAAGAATACACAGAAGACATCTGGTACAATATAATAAGTAAACACGTTGTCAGAGTTGTTTCAAGATGATGCCTGCTATAAGGAAAAGGTGAACTCAGAAAGATAAATGAGAAATGACAGGGGGTAGGAAGGGGACTGCAGTTTTAAAGAGAGGTGCTCAGATACGTCGCACCGAGATCTTATTTGAACAGATATTTTAAGATGATAACTAGGGAAAAAGTATCCCAAGGAGTGAGAGCAGCCAGTGCAAATTTCCAATGACAGGAACATGTCGGACCTAAAAATGAGAAGTTGGAGGGAAGAAGAGAGAGAAGCAGCCTGAACCCAAAATGCAGAGAGGAAAAGTCTTTGGGGCCTGAGATGTTGGCCTGATACTAACAGTAGATACAGTTTTCCTGAGAGTTACTATCCATCAGTAAGAGTATACATTGTAAGTTATTAAGACCAGAGCACAAATAAGTTTATAAGATTGATTTACGAAGGGTCAGAGAACTGAGGGAAGTTGTTCGTGATAATAAAAGAAATGCACGTGGAGAAAACAAACATGGTGGACAGGTTCTAAAACACAGTCGCTACTGATCAGGACATGGGCAGATACTATAAAACAATAAAAGGTACTAGGATGTGAAGGAGGACAAGGAAGCCGGCTCAGAAATGCAAAAACAGTGAAGGCTGGCTTTTTACA
This sequence comes from Macaca nemestrina, assembly GCF_043159975.1. Lineage (NCBI taxonomy): Eukaryota > Metazoa > Chordata > Mammalia > Primates > Cercopithecidae > Macaca > Macaca nemestrina. Next base: position 129,640,262 of record NC_092132.1, on the reverse strand, counting down.
AGGGGAGCCTCATTCAAAGAGAAAATGAAGTGTCCAGTAAGTACTTTAAAGAGCAGCACAGTAGTGCCTACGTTTCCGTGAATGGTGTTGGAAAGCAGAAAGAACTGCAAAATAGAAACTGAGCCCAAGGGTCAAACCCTGTTGGCCTGCCACTTATATGACACACTGTCCTCAGGACTAGGAAGTGGTCAGATTTCATGTAACCTACTCACTTATGAGGTTAATAATGAATGGGAGAGATATTATCTGAAAACACATTTTAAAATGCAGCAGATGCTTTAAAAGGGCAGTATTTTCTGCACCAAAGATAAAGTCTGACTTAAAAATTCATGTATTAAATGTCACCTCAAAAGAGTAAGGACAGCTGCACAGAATAAATAAAATTAAAAACAATTTGCAATATGAACAGAACTCAACAAAGACCCGAAACAAAACAAAAGAAAAGGGAGGAATGGGAGGATACACATTCAACATTAATTCATGAAAATAAAAAGATGATTTATTTGCAATAACTTTAAGAAAACATATTTCCTAGAATAGAAGTCATTGATGTTTAATTAAAGGAAAAACAAAACAGGGTAAGAAATGAGTCACTAATAATAACGTAAGGTAACAGTTATCCCTATTCACATTTTGATAATTCTATTTACACCCATGTTTCTGTGCATATATGTACCCCCAAAGTATTTTACATACTATACATAAAGCTTATAGCCTAGTTTTTCTCATTAAAAAATATCAGAAACATTTCCTCTGCATTATTTTTCTAAAGTGTATTTGATGACTATAAGATTCAATTAAATCAATATTGCATGCCTTATGTAAACATTACCTATTCTTATGCATTTATGGTAACTATTTTTGTTATTGTGTACAATGTTATTATGAACATACTTACAGCTCATTGTTACATACTTTTATGATAAAGACAAGCCCATCCCTCTCAAATCATATTGTGTATGGTGGTCTAATCTCTTGAAGTACTCTCTGCCCAAAAATGGTTCTATAATCAAACAAAAGTTTAGATGAGAACTTTTAATATATTTTTTGCAGTTTACGATGTACATCAGCACATTTCAAATCCTGAGTTCTGTTACTTTAAAGCTTTAAGTTAGCTTTTTGCCAAACCACAGAAAATTCCTCATAGTCATGTATATCCATTAAGATGTCTCAGAAATACACGTCTTAGAATGCCTACAAGTGAAATTGCTGGGTCAAAGTGCAGGAGGAATTTAAAGCTCGTGATATTTATTACTAAAGAATCTTCAAGAAGGGTCTGCAAGTATGCAAGACTTTCTCTTTTCCCTTTTTTCTTTCTTTTTTCTCTTCTCCAAGCTAATGATAACAATGACGGTTATCACCTGTTTGACTTTCTCAGTGTTATAGGAGATGGATTAAAACATTTTCATTGGCATTTCTTATTTATTAATGAGCTTGACCTTTGCCTCACATTTCTTGAAAATACTTATTTCTTTTTGTTTGGGTAGATTGTTTATTTATGACCTTAGCCTTTTTTTTTCTGTTATGGTGATCATCTTTTCCTTTGTTTATTATGAAACCCTTCCCCTGTAAGTAACATCAGTATTTTTTCTGTCTTGTGTATTTCAAATATTGTCTCACAGTACTATTTTTCCATTTATGTTTATGGTGTTTTATAATCTTTATTTTTCTGCAGATAAAACTAGCAAAATCAGTACACATGGCTTCTGCTTTACTGCCCTAGTAGCAGGCTTTTCCCATCCCCCAATCACATAAACTTTAATCATTAAGCTAATTAGAAAGATTACAGCAATAAAACCAGATATAAGAGCAGCATACCACAATCAATATATTTTCTATAAAATGATCCTCTTTACCATAAAAGAATCAAATACTATAAAGCTTCTAGGAATAAACTTTATAAGAAATACACAGGACCTTTTTTGGAAAATGTTATAAAACTTTATTGAAGGACATAAATGGAGGCCAGAATAAATGGAGAGATATTTGGTGTTATTGGATAGGAAGACTCAATATTGTAAAGATATCAAACTTTCCAAATTAATCTATAAAGTTAATTCAATTATAATAAAAGTCTCAATAATTTTTAAATAAAACTTGACAAGCTAATTCTGAAATTAATATGAAAAAGTGAATGCATAAGAACAGCCAAGACAATTATGAAAAAGGAGAACAAGGAGGGGTGGTTTTCCCTTCCAAATATTAAGATGAATTATAAGACGATGGTAATTAATGCATGAAACTAGGCAAATAAATCTTTGTTATAGAATAAAGAGTCCAGAAACAAGCCCATATGCATATATGAAACATTATTATATTATAAAAGTGGTATTTCAAGTTACTAGGAAAGAAATAACTACTAATAGTGTTAATACAAGTGATGACATGCCCAAAAATAAATTAGGTCCCAACTCATGTTATTTGCACAAAACAAAAAGCTGAAACAATTAGAGGAGAATATATATTTTCCTACTAAAATAGGAAAGGTCTTCTTCACCAAGAGATAAGCAAAGAAAATTTATAAATTAAAATTGCTAAGTTTGGCCACATCAAAATTCAAAATCTCTAATAAATGATTTCGTTACAAATATGTGAAACATATTTGACATATTTGCAGCAAGTGCCAAAGAGAAAACAATAGCTAGTATGATCGATGTTATAGATTAACCCCCTGAACTTCCATTATGGCGTATTGTAACTTCACCCTTTAGAACAGGAAAGCCAAAATTTCATCTCCCAGATTCCTGTACAGTTGGAGTTTGATACATAACCTAGCTACCACCAAGCATTCACATCCTTGTGAGATATGGAAGGAAAAAGGGAGGCAGAAATTGGATTTTTTTCTCCTTCTACTGTGTCTCCTGGGAAGGTAAGTTGTGGGAATAACTGAGCTTTCCTGTGGCAGTGTAGCAGTGGTCCCCGTGTCAAGGCCCTAGACTTATGCCCTTTGAGAGCCAGGCTATTGTGCATCCACTCTGCTAGAAAGGATTACAGCTAAGATGGCCAATTATTCTGGAAATGGCTTGCTCCTGTTTTCTGGAGCCAGCAATTTAGATAATGGTTTCATAATTCCTCAGCAGCACTAGTCCGTTTTCACACTGCTATAAAGAAATACCCAAGATTGGTTAATTTATAAAGGAAAGGGGTGTAATTGACTCACACTTCATCATGTCTAGGGAGGCCTCAGGAAACTTACAATCATGGTGGAAGGTGAAAGGGAAGCAAGGGCCTTCTTCACCTGGTGGCAGGAGAGAGAACTGTGTGTGTGTGTGTGTGTGAGCACAGGAAAAGCTACCATTTATAAAACCATCAGATCTCTTGAGAATTCACTATCACTGTCTTGAGAATTCACTATCACAAGAAATTCACAATGTCACTATCATGACAGCCTGGGGAAAACTGCCCCCATAATCCAATCACTTCCCACCAGGTTTCTCCCTTAACACCGGGAGATTACAATTCCGGATGAGATTTGAGTGGGGACACAAAGCTAAACCATCAACTTTCTAACCACTCTTATATTCTGAATATGGAAAAGGCAGCTGCTCTCTTAGCCACTTTTCCAGTGATGTTCTAGGAACCATTCCTGAAAGATCCTGGAAAGCTTCCACAGAGCTCTGTCTTCAGCTACTCCCACAATTTTAAGAGTACCTAATATGTTAAATGCCTTTATTATTAAAATAGCTAGAGTGGTTTCTGTTCTCTACCACAGAACTCAGCATTAAAAAGAATTTAGTAGCAGAGAAGATTACAGGCGACAGACCAACAAGGACAGGAATCTAAAACTATCTTCCCTGCTTCTTGGATTTGAAGGCTTTAAAGTTTGGACTCCAAATAGTGGCATAACAGCCACTTAAACAATTACTTGTGGTCACCTGAATGATAGTGCTTTTTGATGTTATGATTTAATCAGACTGGATATCAACTGTTATAGCATAGGGAAAAGGTTGTTAGGACGATTAGAATTGTGTGAGTGAGTTGGCTACTCTGGCTCCATTGAAAAGTTTAAATAAACAAAATGACATATTTTGCTGTTTAAATTTTCTGCTCAAGACACAGTAAGAAAACCAGGCAATTTCTATGATTTTCTTAAATAAACTTCAACTTGCAGCTCCATACAGCTGGTGTAACTAAAATCAGAATATGATTCTGCAAAGTAATTGCTGAGTAATAACATAGATGAAATTCACAGCCTCTCTTATGTGAAAGTTAAGGTTGTGATTGTAAATGAGAGGGTGCTGAGAATTGGAAAGGTGACATTTAGAGGAGTACCCCAAACCTGAAGTCCACTAATTCTTCCCTGCCAGCAGAAGTAGCCATTGTTCCCTTGTCTGATAAGGCTGGTCATGACTTGTGAAGAGCCCACATAATAATGTCACCTAAAAGACTTACTATTTAAAGAAATGATTATTTTCACTATGCCCCTACCCTTGACTGCCCCTCATTGCCTTCATCTCTGTTATTATAATTGATCTCATCCTTCTCTAGGATCCTAATTACAAAGTCAAACCAGAGAGAAGAAGGTTTATACACAAATAGTAACAAAGTTCTGCAAATTTACTGTATTAGTCCGTTTTCACACTGCTATAAAGAACTTCCCTGAGACTGTGTAATTTATAAAGGAAAGGGTAGGGAGGCCTCATGAAACTGACAATCATGCCACCTTCTTCACAAAACAGCAGGAGCTAAAAGAAAGCCAGTGAAAGAGGAACTGTCAACACTTGTAAAACCATCAGATCTCATGAAACTCACTCACTGTCATGAGAACAGCATGATGGAAGCCACTCCCATAATCCAATCACCTCCCACCAGGTTCCTCCCTTGACACATGCAGATTACAAGTCAAGATGAGATTTGGGTGGGGACACAGAGCCAAACCATGTCATTTATATTGAAAAACAACTCAAGACACTTATGTCAGAATGGATTTTGAATTTATCATCATGAGAAATACTGGATTTGATGTTTTGGCTTGAGTAGCTAAGAGTAGTTCTCATTGTTTAAATACATTCAGTTGTTTTGACTGTAACCTGAAGTCAATAATGGCCCACACTAAATAAAGGTGAAATGCCAGAAACTATCTCAATAATTAGGACAGGAGGGAGCTGTCAGAACTGTGAACAACACCTGCAGCTCTGGGGAAAGAACTCCCAAAGAGAGGAAACAGCAAGCGCTCAGCTAAGGCACTACACAGGAGCATAGCTTGGTGTTTTTGTGAACCAGCAACAAGGTCAAGAAAACTGGAGCAGAATGAACAAGGGGGAAGATTAATAGAAAATGAGGCCAGAAAGGTAGCCTGGGGACAGATCATGAAGGTCAAAATAGGCTGTGGAAAGGACTTGAGAGTTTATCCTTGTGGCAGAGATAAGAAACCATTGGAGGGATCTGAGAAGAATAGCATGGTGAGCTGAATCGAACACATATACCACATTCCCCTAATATCCCAAATTATTAGACATAGGATAAAATATGTACTTACAAAAATAAGAAACCTATAACATAAGGAAACAAGAAAGAGTGTCATCCATGAAATAGAAATTCTGTAAAAATTTTGCAAAAATAGAAATCAGACTGTATTCATCTGTTCTCACACTGCTAACAAAGACCTACCCGAGGTTAGGTAATTTATAAAGAAAAAGAGGTTTAATGGACTCACAGTTCCACGTGACTGGGGAGGCCTCACAATCATGGCAGAAGGCAAAGGAGGAGCAAAGTCACATCTACACGGCGGCAAGCGAGAGAGAGCTCATGTAGGGGAACTCTCCTTTATAAAACCTTCAAATTTCATGACACTTACTCACTATCACGAGAACAGCATGGGTACGGCCCACATCCATGATTCATTACCTCTCACCGGGTCCCTCCCACAACATGTAGGTATTATGGGAGCTATAATTCAAGATGAGATTTGAATGAGGACACAGGGTCAGACTGACAAAGAAAACTAAAGCCAAAGACACCTGCCAGAGGCAAGTGTGTAGGTAGATGAAAGTGGAGGCAGAGGTTCTATAAGCAGAGAGTAGCAAGTAGATCCCTACTATGTCCTGAGTTTGTGCTGAGCAGCCAGCAGCAAAAAGGTTGATACGCTTTCCCCACCCCACACAAAACGGCAGCTAAGACCTGGTTGGAACACCTGGGTAATGCATAATGGAACACAAGCTCCTACATTAGAAAAACAGGATACCCAGAATAATATCTCACCCTTCCTTAATAATCATCTGGAAGAGATTAACATTTTAACTGAAGGTGTAAATAAAGCAGATTGCCCTTCCCAGGGTAGGTGAGAATCAACCAATCTTTTGAGAACCCAAACAGGGCAAAGGATAAGAAGTTTGAAATCTCTCTTTCTGCATTAGTCTTCTCCAGCCCTTGAACCAGGCTCTATACCATCCTCATTCCTGGTTCTCAGGCCTTCAGGTTCAGACTGAACTATATACCACTGGGTTTCCTGGGTCTCCTGCTTGGAGATAGATGATCATGGGACTTCTCAGCCTCGTAATTGTGTGAGCCAAGTCTTTATAATAAATCTGTGTGTGTGTGTGTGTGTGTGTGTGTGTGTGTGTGTGTGTGTGTGTACCTTGGATTCTGTTTCTCTGGTGAACTCTAATATCTTTCACTGTGACATAGTCAACTAATTCAACAACTGGGAGAACTACATTTTGAAGAGAACATGTAATAGAACAAGTAGAATAAATTTAATAAATGTAATTGATAATTTCATATTTGGGAAAATACCAAACCCATGAAAAAAACAACTAGAGATCTTGGAAATTTAAAAATGATTTTCAAACTTTAAAAAAAAGTAATAAAAAAGAGAAAGAATGTATAGTTGGGCTGAATTATATAATGAACACAACTGAAGAATGAATTAATGAGTGGGAGGACTGGGCTGAGGACTACTCCCAGAGCAAAACAGAAACAAGCAAGACAGATTGGGATGAAGGAAAAAGTTAAATTAAATGACATAGAAGAGATATCTGGAATTCCCAGATTCCATCTAAAAAGAAGTCAAAAGAGAAGAATACACATGCTGGAGAAGAAATAATTAAATATCTTCCAGGAGAAAATTCCTCAGTGCTAAAAAGTATCTTTATCTCAAAGAATGTCAGACAATGGGAATTTAAAAGAGCCATGTTCTGTAATTAGAAAAAAAGGCAAATGACATTTGAAAATGCCCAAAATAAAGGAAAAAGGTCATGAAAGCCTTTTCAAAACAGGAGAAATCAAATGGAGAAATTAACCACTAAGAAAAAAGAAACAGACCTTCATGGGCTATCTAATTGGTAGCATTGATCACCAGAAGACAATGGGGAAACTGTATTACTTCTTAAGGAAAATTACATGAGGCTGAAATCTTAGACAGTCAAGCTAATATTCAAGTAGGAAGGAATAATAAAGACTATTTCAGATTTCTGAAGACTCAGAAAGTTGCCCAATCACAGAGCATCTCTAAAAGAAATATTTAGGATATACTCCAGCAAAAATAGAAAAAGAAAAAAGGATAATTTGGGCTTAAGCAAAAAATGGTAACAAATAAACCAGTAAAACCTATAGTTAGGTCAAAATAATTATTGATGCATAGTGAAAACATAAATATTCTGAATAACAACAACAAAAAATAACCCTGGGAATAGGCTGGTCTGTAGAAATCATTGAGAAGAGCCTAGAGAAGAGTGAACACTTGACTCCAAAGAATGGAAATGCTTGGAACATTCCCAAGTGTGGAGGTAAGTGCATCCCTTCCAGGAGAAAACAGACCTGAAGCTACATAGAAAGCTGCCCTGCTAAGGAATTTTGATGTCAAATTTGCACCTGTGGCCTTAGTGTCCATTTATAGCACCTCTGAACCATAGTTTTGTTGACCCAAGCCTTAACCAAAACCTTGTTAAAAATCATAGTTGTGGTCTCAGTTTTGCTGAAGGGAATTAGGAATTACCTTCTGCCCTCTACATGGCTAAGAATGAGTGAGAAAGGCAGAGAGAGAAAGTGAGAGAAAATCAGCCATATTACAAGCTTCAGAAGCAGCATATTAAGTTGAAAGGACCAGAAAGAGATATCTGAGAAATTTGTTGCAGGACACACACTAAATTTCAGAAACTACCAGCTATAAAGAGGGGCTAATTTCCAGCAACTTGGTGGGAAATTATACTGAAAAAAAAAAAGGTACTAAAAGGAAGTATAACCTATTTTGTGGCCACATACTGGGAACCTTTATGGGCTACAGTAAGAAATTTTATCCTAGTGCCAGCTTAATTATTCAGGAAGCCACAAATGCCACTGAGAACATAAGATGCTCTCAGAAAAATGAAACTATCATTTCTACATTCTGTGGCTCAATTAGAGACACCATTACGTCAGGTGAAAGCAGATTCTCATCAATCTGAAGCTGCCATGAGACCCCAAGCATCCCTATTTTCTTGGGCCCACATAAATCTAATTACATGCTGACAACATGGGTAACACAAGACTCCCCACAGCCCATCAAAGAAAGGACATGTTGAAATTCTGCTCGGATTATAATCTGAGTTACAGGGCAAAGAGCTAAAACCTAGAGAAATTAAGAGTTACTAGGCTCTTAGCAATCATGTAGTCTAACCACATGTTCTTCTGCTGAAGAAATTGAAGCTCAGAGGATTACAGTGGTTTTCCTAAGGATTGACATCTAGAAAGAAAGAAGCAATAAATAACAAAATGTTTAGCTTACTCTATTATTAAATCTGTAAGAAAAAAAAAAAGAATATGTAATCCCCTGTCACCCAAGCTAACAAAAATCAAATGATTTCCCTATCTGCTGTCTCTTTTTTTTCCGTTTTTAGGTTTTTGTTTTATCTTCTTTGTTGATTCTTTTCACCATAATATTTTGTATAATTATTAGTGGTTTCTCTAGAGATTACAATATGCACCCTTAAACACGTTTTATCATATATTAATACTACACCACCTCATGTATAATGTGATAATCTTTACACAGTGAATTCCCATTCCCCACTTTTCACTGTTATTACTAGACATTTTACTTCTCCCTAAGTTAGAAACTCCACAATACATTGTTACCATTTTCTGCTGTAAATAGCAAATTATCTTTCAAATAAATTGAGAAACAAGAACATTCATTAATGTATACCCACATATTTACCATTCTAATTTCACTTCATCCATTCATGTAGGTCCAAATATCTTCTAGTATTATTTTCCTTCAGCCTGACATTTAACATTTTTTTAACATTTTTTGCAGTGTAAGCCTCTGGTGACAAGTTCTCTCAGCTTTTGTTTATTTGAAAACATTTTTATTTTACCTCCAATTGTTTTTTAAAAAGTTTGATGAACATAGGACACAAGATATTTTTTCTTCTTTCAGCATTTTAAAGTGTCATTCCATAGCTTTTAGGCTTGCATTGTTTCTGACAAGTCAATGGGATTTTTAACATTGACCCTCTATAAGAAATATGCCTTTTTTCCCTCTAGCTGCTATTAAGATTTTCTTGTTATCCTTGGTTTTCATATATTTTACTGATTTCACATGTTTACCTACTTATGGCATTTTTGTGTTTACGCTGCTTAGAGTTGCTATTTTTCTTTAAATTGGAAGCTTTTAAATTATTATTTTTTCAACTTTTTTCTGAATAATCTATCTTCTGTCCTTCTGAGATAAAATTCTACATATGTTATGACACCTAATGTTGTCTCACTTGATATTGGTTCAGTTTACTTCAATTTATATTGTTTTTCCCTCAGTGCTTCAAGTTCTGTCTTATCTTCATGATCACTGGAATTTCTTTATAAAGGTTAATCTTCTGATAAGCCCATCAGTGAAATTTTTATTTCAGATATTGTATTTTTTAATTCTAAAACTGAAAATCCCTATGTGGTTTGTTTTTACTTCTACTGAGATTCCCCATTGTGTGAATGTTTTTCTTTAAATCCTTGAACATAATTATATTCATTATCCAGAAGTTTTTGTTTACTAATTCCTACATCTATCATTTCTGTCTGTTTCTATTGAGTTCTTTTTGCTGATTATGGGTAACACATTGCTATTTTTTTAAAGTACAGATGGGACAAATTGAAAACAACTAGAAAAATGATAGACAAACCTAACCATAGCAAGAATTACATTAAAATAAACACAATAAAGGCTCCACTTGAACTTAGAATATAGAAATTTACAAGAGAATCTCTCTTCCTTACAATAAAAAAAAAAATCAAACAATTCACAAAATCGTGTATTTTATTGAACCCATCAGGGAACTGAGGTCTTAATGCAACTTTTAAATTCCAAAGGTTTAGAAGGCCTTCAGTCAACTTGATTGGATTTAAGGATGCAAAGTATTGTCCCTGGGTGTGTCTATGAGGATGTTGGCAAAGGAGATTAACATTTGAGTCAGTGGGCTAGGGAAGGCAGACCCACCGTTAATCTGGTGGGCATAATCTAATCAGATTTCACTGCCTGCCAGTGAATATAAAGCAGGCAGAAAAGAGTGAAGAAGCAAGACTATCCTAGCCTCCCAGCCTACATCTTTCTCCTGGGCCAGATGCTTCCTGCCCTCAAACATCAGGCTCCAAATTCTTCAGTTTGAGACTTGGACTGGCCCTCCTTGCTCCACAAGCAACTAGTACTGAAAACCTGTTATATCGCAGAAACTGTTTGAGGAACTTCTGCTGCAAGAGGGAAATAAAATGTCAAAAATCCATGTTTTGCTCATCTCCCAAGGTTTTATTCTAGTGGAGACAGACAATAAAGAATACATACAATTTTAAAGTAGATAAATAATAAAATGTATAAGCATATAGAAGTAAGTAAATATAGAGTGTATTAGAGATTGACAAATGCTATCAGGGAATAGTGGGCAGAATAAGGAAGATTAGGAGTGCAAAAGATCTGCAATGAAATAGATTGGAATTGCCAACAGGAAAAATAGGATTACCTCATTGAAAAGGTAATATTTAGGGTCAGGCCTCATTGTGTGGCTCATGTCTGTAATTCCAGCACTTTGGGAGGCTGAGGCAGGCAGATCACACTTGAAGCCAGAAGTTCAAGACCAGCCTGGACAACATGGGAAAACCCCATCTCTACTAAAACTACAAAAATTAGCCAGATGTGGTGGTACACCTGTAATCCCAGCTCCTCAGGAGGCTAAGACAGGAGAATCACTTGAACCTGGGAGGCAGAGGTTGCAGTGAGCCGAGAGTGCGTCAATACACTCCAGCCTGGGTGACAAAGCGAGACTCTGTCTCAAAAATAAAAATAAAAATAAAAATAAAAGGTAAAACTTAAGCAAATACTTAAAGAAGATCTAAGGGATGACCATTCCAGCCAGAATGAGGAATTATTACAAATACCCTAAAATATGACGGACCTCGTATGTTTGAGAAACAGTGTGAAGGCCAGAAATGGCTCAAAGAGAATGTGTAAGAGAGAAAATCATAGGAGATAATATACCTGAAATGGGAAAGCAAGTCATTTAGGGCCTTTTAAGTCTTGAAAGGTTTTAAGAATAAGAGTAATATGATCTGGATTACGTTGTTAAAAAAAGCCATTCTGATTAATGTATTATAGAAATATACATGTATTTTTTGCACATATTTATGTTTCATGTATTTATATTAACATATAACATTATACACACATTTTTATCTTTTATATTGAAAGATACTTCTGACTATGTATCTCCTTGTCTTTCATTCTCAACTCAATATAAATAAGATCTCTATCATGAACTCAACAAATACTTAATATTCACTAGGTGTGTGGCACTGTTTGTGGTGCTGAAGATCCTGAACAAAGAAGTCTGAAAAGATTGTTTCTCCCACGGAGAAGATTAAGAAATAATAACTCTGTAAGTAAGCAATAACATAATAGATTATAATACATAGTGTGGGGAAAAGTATGAGGCGGATGAGCTAGAGAGTCACTCGATGGCTGCTTTAGAGGGGAAAGCTGGAGAAGTCACTCTGCAGAAATAACAACTAAGCTAAGACCTAACAAGCTAATGATGTAATGGTCAAAGGAAGAGAATCCTCAGCAGAGGATATTACTGGCTAAAAGATCTTAAAGCAAGAAAAATAAGCTTCCTCTGGTCTAGTAACTCAAACATTACATGTGCTAGATCATAGGGGTTACGGGAAAACTGAATACTTGACAATATAAAAGTTATGAGCCCAGGTGGTGGTTTGAACTAGGATGATAGCAACAGAGACTCTGTTAACTGAGTTCAGGTTAGGACTTGGTGGAACTGAGAAAGAGAGGTCTAAGGCTTTTATATTGACTGAGTCATCCATGCCTTTTCAAAGTCTTTTCTACGTCTTCCTGGAAAGAAGATGGTTTGCAAACCTATGGAATCTTTATGTGTTTATTTGGTAAATATCTGTGTCTAAGTCATCATTTGAAATTCCATGTAGCTGCCTTTCATGAGTACTTAAAGCTCACTAGAAAAACTCCAGATATAGCATATAGTTTTTAAATAAAGCATATTCTTTTCTTCTTGCCTCTGAAACTGGGACATCATGCCCTAGGTTTGTGTGCCAGGTCAATGGCATCAAAAGTAAAACGGTAAAGGTAAGTCCAGCCTAATGAAAGTAAAACAAGATAAAAGCAGAACACTGCAGAGGCTCAATTTTTCCAGTAGCACTAGAATATAGGTGATTCTGTGTAAGTGATCTTTCCAGCTGTAATTGAACTACACAACCAAAAGTTTCAAAGAAAACAGCTCTATTTAGGTTAGACTTATTTGAGTGTCTTATTAAACAGAGTATGGGTTTTGAAGTCGTTTCATGAAAACATGAATGCTCTCTCTTCTTTATGTGTCCGTGAACAAACACTCAATGTCTCTAAATCTCTATTTCCTCACAAAGAAAGTAATCTATCTACCTTATGCATTAGTTGGAAGAATTAGATAAGCTAGTTTGTAAATAACCTGTACGTAAAATGCAAATACTCTATGACGTCCAGTTGCTATTTTGTAATGTCTTCTCTAGAGTAAAAATGTGCTATCAAGTTGTAGACAATATAAATAATTTTGCTAGAATATTATGCAATGGGGAATTTTTTCAACAGCTAGTAGGCTAAGGTAAATCACAGAAAAGCACCCTACTGTTCCCTTGGTTGGAAAAGCCCGTACTTTCTATGGTCTGAATATTTATGTTTCTGCAAAATTCATACACTGCATTTCTAACTCTCATGCTATTAAGAGGTGGGGCCTTTTGGAAGGTGATTAGGTCACATTGGTGGAGCATTCATGAATAAAATTAGTGTCCTTATAAGAGAGACCCAAGAGATAACTACCCCTTTCTACCATCTGAGAACGCAACAAGAAGATATCATCTATGAATCAGGAAATGAGCCCCCCAGCAGACACTGAATCTGCCAGTGTCTTGATCTTGGACTTCCCAGCCTGTAGAACTGTGGGAAATATCTGTTGTTTATAAGCCACCCAGTTTAAGGTAATCTGTCATAGCAGCCCAAACCGACTAAGATAGCATCCTAATAAGAGTGCTGATTGTCTCATGTATTATTAAGCATAAGGGTTGTTGATGACTTAGTATTAATGTTTTCAAAAATTAAGACCACCTCCCAGAGAGAAGAGGTGGTGGATTTGGGATATTTCCTACTACGAAGTTCTCCAACTTCTTTCTTCCCATTCAATACTTCCTATAGTTGAGATACAACAGAAGCATAAAATGTTGATATGATCAATGTGATAGACTAACTGATCATAGAAGCAACAGCAGTAGGGGAGATGGAGAGAGTAGTGATAGTGACACTGAATATATTGAATAAAAGGCATGAGCTGCAAGCTATTCGATTGGTGCAAAAGTAATGGCAAAAACCAAAATTACTTTTGCATCAACTTAATATATCATTTTAATTCTTCCACCAAATCCTTAAGGAGGAGGCCATTTCCCATATTGTGCATTGGGGTTAGTGTGTCCGAGGTCATACAGCTGTGAGGAGGCAGAGCTGGGATTTGGACCCAAATTTATCTGACTCCAAACTCATGTGATTTCCACTACATCAAGACAAAAGAAACAGCCATCCTGGGCAGTTTCAGTGAAAGACAACCAGCAGCCTCAAGGGTGGGTGTGAATAAACAAAATTTAAGTGAACGTAAGATAACTATTTTGCATGAGCTGCTTTTTTGGTTTTTGTTTTGTTTTGTATTAAATGGTCCTTCTCTTGCATATTATATGATCCAACACTGTCATCCCCATTCTCCCTCCTGACCTCTGTCACCTGATCACTAAGCAACTCAGCCCTGGCCCTCCCCATAGAGAACACCCTCAGCACCGAGAACCAGGAACATTGCTTTTTCTTTTCCCCCACACCCAGTCTGGTTGAGGTCGGTGAACTTAGCAGTCTTACTCCAAACCCTTTTCTTCCTAGCTTTTCCCATGTGACCACTCAACTCTGACCTACAAACCAACAGCTCAGGCAGAGAGGCAGCTTCTCATAAAATACAGAAAGAAGGATGACAACTTTTCCGAAGGAAATTCTCAGTGGAAAAAGCACAAGAGCCCCAGGAGAGCAAAGGATGCTTTCTCTATCAAAATCCTAGAACATTGATTAACAATATTCTAGGAGATGCAGTCACCTTGTGACATCTGAAATACTGTTATGTATTTAGTTTGAACTGTGTAGAGACCTCATCTCCCTCCTGAGACATATTTACTGCCCAATCTTCTTTCTGACAAAAGTAAGATTGACTTTCCAGAAAACCATACCTTGTATTATTATCATTAGCTCATTTTAAAGTTACCCAGGGCTTGTCTAGAGGAAATTTAACTGGTGAGAGCCACTCCAAGCCTCTTCAGACTCATAGATCAAAGCTTTATCCATCAAGTGCTCTTAGTCACAATATCATGTTAAAGGAGGAAAAAGAAAGAAAACAATAATTTAGTGCTTTTAATAATTTCTAAAGATGATTCAATTCCAAAAAATACCTTTAGAGAACACATTACAAATAACACTGCCTCCTCCCCTGATTAAATCTTATATTTAAATCACCACTTTTCATTTTCCAAAGTGCTTTCATACCCATTGTATGATTTTATGTTCAAAACCATAAAATGGGGGGGGGCAGAATAATATTATCCCTGATTTAGATCAGAAAACTGAGACAAGAGGCACTGTGTGATATTTTTTTTATTATTATTATACTTTAAGTTCCAGAGTACATGTGCACAACGTGCAGGCTTGTTACATATGTATACATGTGCCATGTTGGTGTGCTGAACCCATTAACTCGTCATTTACATTAGGTATATCTCCTAATGCTATACCTCTCCCCAACCCCCACCCCATGACAGGCCCCGGTGTGTGATGCTCCCCTTCCTGTGTCCAAGTGTTCTCATTGTTCAATTCCCACCTATGAGTGAGAACATGCGGTGTTTGGTTTTCTGTCCTTGCGATAGTTTGCTCAGAATAATGGTTTCCAGCTTCATCCATGTCCCTACAGAGGACATGAACTCATCCTTTTTTATGACTGCATAGTATTCCATGGTATATATGTGCCACATTTTCTTAATCGAGTCTATCATTGATGGACATTTGAGTTGGTTCCAAGTCTTGGCTGTTGTGAATAGGCACTATGTGATATTTCTAAATCCACATGACTGGTTACTGGCAGAGCTAAGCTGAATCATTTATTATAACTTCTGAAATTATTTTCTTAGATTACTTATTATTCCCATCATTTTTATTTCCATTTATATAAAAGGGCACCATTCAGCATTTATTCAACACATATTTATTGAGCACCATTATCTGATTGTTGAGAATTTAGGAGGAACAGATATATTGATGAAGACTTATTTCTCCAATTGCATGAAGCATACTTTCTAATGAATAAAAAAAAAAGAGATAAAACAAAAGAAATAAACTAGAAAGAGAAGAAGGCAGTTCTAAGTGCTCTGACAAGGGTGACATGTGGGACAATCATTGGGGACTGTTTCTGTCTGGGTAGTCAAGATACCAGCATCCTCACAGATCCCCGGGTTTGTAACCTCAAGCCTTTCCTCCCTTATCACTCACATCCTATTTGTTGTCGTGCCATATCCTGTTAGCACATTTATAACTCCTTGATGTCTTTTGTGTTCTCCTCTCCTCCAGTCCCACAATGGCTCCCCTGACTCCTTAGCCTGTCAGGTGGGCTTTCCAAAGCTTACCCAGCTGGTCTGTCTATCTTCAGTCTCTCCTTTCCAGTGCACCTTGTCCATTCCTATTGATCTTTGTATCAGGTTGTTTTGTATTACATTAAAAGTAATGGCAAAACCCACAATTACCTTTGCACCAACTGAATAAAATCTCCTGTTGAATGCCATGGAAAGCGGGGGAGACTTTATCCCAGCATTCAAGATTCTACCCAATCTAATCCAAACTTCTCTTCAAATTCTTTTTATTGGCCGGCTGCAGTGGCTCATACCTATAATCCCAGCACTTTGGGAGGCTGAGGCGGGTGGATCATCTGAGGTCAGGAGTTCAAGACCGGCATGGCCAACATGGCGAAACTCTATCTCTACTAAAAATATAAAAGTTAGGCTGGCATGGTGGCACACACCTGTAATCCCAGCTACTTGGGAGGCTGAGACAGGATCATTGCTTGAACCGAGGAGACAGAGGTTGCAGGGAGCTGAGATCACACCACTGCACTCCAGCCTGGGTGACAGAGTGAGACTCCATCTCAAAAAAAAAAAAAAAATTCATTTTATTCTCAGCAAATGAAACCATTCACCATTCTTAATGTCACATTTGCACTTTTCTACTTCTACATCATGTTCCTCTCACTTCCTCCATTTAAAATCCCCATCCTCTCCTAGCCAGTTTCTAAGGCACACCTCTTTTCTGGGGCTAGCTCCACAGATACCTCCTCCATGAATGAATGAATAAATGCACGAAGAAACTGAAGTGACTCTGGTATCTCTCCTGCTCTGCTCTTGTCATCCACCTAGACTTTCACCAATTAGCAGACCTTTGTCTCTGATACAGCCCCTTGCTTCTCTAAGTGAGGACAATTTTCCCTACTCCTCCACTAGCACGTGGGCTAATTTTGTTCTGTGGTATCCCTTATGAATGGCAGTCAGCTTGTCAGCTGTAGATCTCTGCTCTTCTGCCTTCCTGTGCCCCAAAGCAAAATCCATTGACCCCAAGATATCTGCCAGCTGATGGCATCTGCTGTCTAGGAATAGGCTCCGAGTTCAGGCCTCTCCTGACAATGCTTTGGGGTCCCCATAAAGCTCAAATAGATCTCTAAATTCATGTCCTTTCAGAGCCTCCTGTGGTACATTTCTTTTCCTTGTAAGGTTCAGCAAAAAGGCTGTCAAGAGCACATGAATGAAAGGAACAGGGAGAACAGGGAAGCATGATGCATAGTTTCTATAAGAAATCAATGGCTACTAAAAATATCCCACATGAAATACCCTGAATGAAGCATTTTTAGTCTCAGGGAGAAGCCTTTGGGGAGATCACAGGGCTTTGGCTGTCAAGTCTCATGGGAACTGTTCCTAGAGTAGAAAAGTATTTTTCTTTCAGGCAATGACTTTGCTTAAATCATGCACCGAAGCTAACATTTAGGTGTTCTTCTCTCAGGTAGGTTTATGCTAAGATCTTTATAACGCTGTATTCATATGGCCATTGATGTGGGAAGACTCGAGAGGAAAAGTTTAGTGCCAAATGGCTGAAAATTTCATATCGATACTTCAGTGGTTATAGGAGTCTGCAGAATGTCACTGGATGCTGAGAACTGAAAAGGAGAAAAAGAAAGAAACCTCCTGTGGCAAACACATATGGATTGATAGAGACTTTATGATGTCAGGCAGATTCCTCTTCCGATTTTCAAAGTGGGAAGAAGGAGTTGTCGATTGTTGTAACTACAGATTCACCAGATCCTCGTTTCCATCTACAAGATCTTGCATTTCCCCAATTAACTCTTGCTCTGAGTCTCCGCAATGGCTATTTCAAAACTTAACCTGCTCTCATGAAACCATCTAAGCAGCTCATCTATCCCCTCCACTCTAAGTACTCATCTTCCACTTCATTGAAAAAATTGGAGCTGTTAGGCAGGAATGCCCTCACCTGCATCCATTTTGACCCTTGTCTTCCTGTTTTTGTTACAGAGTTGCCCTCTTCCCTAATGTTCACATCTCCATCTGCTGTCCTCCAGGTCTCATCCCCGCTTTGAAGAATGGTCCTTGATCAAATATCTTTAAGCCTCTCCCTCTATGGTTTCTTCCATCAACATGGGAGAAACATACTCAGGTCTCATACATGTTGACAAACTAAGTAAATTAAAACCTCTTTGGTTCTCTCTCTTCACAACCAGGCTTCCTAAATGAGCCATCTACACTCACCATTTTATTTTCTCCTTCCAGTCATTCCTCATTTGATTGAAATCTGCTTTTTCCCCTTTACTCCATTGAAACTGCTGATGCTAAGATTTACTGTAGGTCTGATTCTTTTTGTCATGTACATTATCTTTGAATCACTGAGTGATCTCATTGCTTCAATTATCATCCACTGTGATGGCACAGAGGCCCAAACATCTCTAATGTAGACCTCCTTTCTAGGCTCCAGACCTGTGTACCCACCTACTTCCTGAACACGGATGTGCCACTATCACATGTACAAAACTAAACTCAGCAACCCCTCTCACTCCAATTCCCCACTAAAATGGCTACTTTGTCACTCCTCTCATTAAGTGACGCTCCACTCGCCCTTATTGCCCAAGCAATAGAACTGGGAATCATCTTTGCCTTCTTTCTTCTTCTTTTACCAATTCCACTGCCATAAGCTATCACCAAAGCTTATTGAGTCAGCTCCTGAGTTTATGTAAAATTTACCCAAGTGACACAATATAATATCCCAAGCAGGATCTGCTTCGGGGCTCCATAATCAAACACATTAATATTTCTGCAGTATAAGAAAATACACAATAAATGGGATATATAAGGATCCATAAAGTAGACCTGCACAAGAAATGCTAAGGAACATTCTTCAGTCAGAAAGCAAATGATAACAGATGGAATTAGGAATCTTCACCAAAAAATAAAATGCATCAGAGTCTTTAAATATCTGATAAAAAAGAAAAGATCATTTTCCTGTTCATTTTTTAAAAATACATACGATTCTTTAAAGCAAGATGAAAATACCACCTTGTTGCTTTTATAATGTTCAATACATGCAATAACAATAGCATAAAGGCATGGCAAAGGGGATAAATAGACCTTAAAACTGCAAGGTTTATATATTTTATGGGAATTGGTACAACATTAACTCTGAGTAGAATGTGAAAAACTAAGAATTGTATTTTAATCCCTAGAGCAATAACACACAATAATACAATGCAAATAAGAATAATTTAAAAGCCAGTGGATAACTTCTAATTACATTAATAATAATAGCAAATACTATTGAGTGTTTCTATATGCCATTATCTCATTCAATCTTCAAAATATCCTATGAAGTACACATTATTTTTCCCACTTTACAAATGAGTAAAATAAGACTGAGAAATAATTTTCCCAAATTTATAACAGGATTAGCCTCAGAGCTGTCAGATTATGGTATATGCTCTCCTTTTAAAATTGACAGATAAAATATAGTGCATGGCATGAGGTTTTAAAATATAAGTATATGCTTTTCTATAAAATAAATACAATTTTTGGCCAGACACGGTGGCTCACACCCAATCCCAGCATTTTGGGAGGCTGAGGCAGGCAGATTACCTGAGGTCAAGAGTTCAAGACCAGCCTGGCCAACATGGAGAAACTCCGACTCTTCTAAAAATACAAAAATTAGCTGGCTATGATGGCAGATGCCTGTAATCCCAGCTACTCAGCAGGCTGAGGCAGGAGAATCAGCTGAACCCAGGAGGTGGAGGCTGCAGTGAGTCAAGATCATACCACTGCACTCCACCCTGGGTGACAGAGCAAGACTCCATCTCAAAAAATAAATAAAATTTCATATTTTTAAATAAGGATAATAAATAGACATGTGAAAAAATTAAACAGAAAGTTACACATCTTCATTCCACCAAATTCCAGTCCTATTCCCCAAAAGTAGCCTCTGTCAATGGTTTCTCTGATTATATCAGGAAAAGAAAAAGCTGCAAATATACATAGATCTTTTAAAAAAAAAAAATCAAGCATACTTCTATAGATCATGTTTTCATCTAGCAATTCTTGAAATCTTTCCATATATGTAGATAAAAAGCTACTTCTTTCTTTTTAGTGGCTGCATCCTATTCCATTGTATGGATGTAAGAAAATACATCACACACGGCCACTCTTGATAGAAAATTATTTCCTGTTATTGTTATTGTTGTCATACAATAGCAATTAGCATATTGTATAATACATCAATAAACACATTTGTACATTACAAATATATATGCACAATCAATTCACAGCAGTGCAGTTGCTAGATCAAAGAGTTTGTACTCTTTTATATTTTGAAAGCGAAATGTTTCATTGACTTCGTCAACTCTTATTTTCAAAAAGAAAACAGATAAGATTATGTAGAGTCTGTGATCTGACTTACTATTCAACCTTCCTTTCAGAAACATTGCTTCTGGTAAATTTTGACTTACAAAGAGGATTGTTGTTTTTTTAAGTGTGGTCAAAGCTATTGATCTTTTCCTTTTTTATTTGTTTACTATGTTTTGGCAGACAACATTTTTCTCCATCCTAGTAAAAAATATTCATCTGTATTTTCTTATATTTTTATGGTTTTGGCTTTTACATTGACACGTAAGCCACACTGGTGTATTTAACGTAAGTTTAACATGAGTCACTAGAGTTTGTCACAGAGTCAGTTTTCTCAAATACACACTTTTGAAAAATGTATTTATTCCATTTTGGTTTGCATTTTTTCTTTATAATACATTGATAATTAGCATTAATATTAGTAATATCAGTAATTAGTAAGTAGTATTAATATTAGCAATTAGTATTAATACTAGAAATTTGACGTAGGGTTCTAGATCCACGAGTTTTCTATAAGGGGAGGGACAATAGACAAAAGACAATAGGCCAATGGCAAACAAAGTACCACTTCCTTAATAGCTGAACAAGCAATTTATATACAAAACTCAGAGCTTTTCTGGTGAGCCCTGAGGCATGTGGCTTAACTGGAGACCTAAACAAGGCTTTCTACTTCTTCCCTTCTTCTAAAATAGCCAAACTGCAGATTAAGTCTGTTTACCCAGCCCACAATGGACAAGGACCCGAGCCTGCCATAAACCACCAAGCCCAGTACTCTGACGTCTTTGACGTGGGAAGTGGAGCCAAGATGCCAGCCTTTAAGACCTAATGGCCTCTCACTCCAATTAATACAGGGCTGTTGCACCCTGAATTATGTAAGATATTGAAGTACTACCATTTCGGTTGTCATTTGTCTCCACTTCATCGCTGATAAGCAGCCAACGTAGCCTATTAAAATTTCTACCGCATTGGTGGCAATGCCTCTCAGGACAGCAGACCCAGAGGATATAGTGGAAGTAATAGTTGCTCCAAGCAGAAGACCTTGTCACCAGTAGGAAATAGCAGAAGCAGTGTAGTGTGAGGTCCTGGATGTACTGCAATATTTAGCAAGAGTAACAGTAATGTATGGCCTGAAAAGAGACCATATTCCCTGGCAAGAGACTGCTGTGCCATGTGTGAGGATGGAAACAGAACCAGACAGAGGTGCACCCCGGAAGCAGTAATGATGAAAAGTACTTGCAGCTGTATCCAGCAGACATCACAGGGAAGCCCTCCAGAACTGTTCAGAAACCCTCTGGGAACACCCAGAGTTACTGTAGAGAATAGAGATTTTGCAAGACTGTTTTGCATAAGCAGCTGGAAGTAACAGTTACTAAAATCTGCCTTAAGCCTGCTCATGTGACTCTGTTTATAGGACTCAGCTGCTAAAAATGCTCCTATTTAGATATGTCTAACATGCATATTTTGTTTTTCAAAATACGTATTAACATCCTGTGGGAAAATGTCCCAAGATATATCATTTTGGGAAATTCTGCTATGGAGCTCAACTTTCAACAATGACATTTCATGTCTGGGTCATGTTTATTTACACACTAGGGCTCCAACATGAGCAATTGCTCTGAAGACTATTGGGTGACACGACACACATGGATATGTCCGATTCCTGCCCACGAATGCACTGTCCCTAAATGATACTTCTTTTAGAAGTATTTCCAGGAGGTATCTGGGAGACGCACAGCAGGTACACTGTAGACCCAGACAAACTTCAATTCTACATTAAACCCTTCTTAGGCTCAAACTGGGATTTCTGATATGTGCATAACAAGAACTAGGCAATTGGCTAGGACTCTTTTTTAATATTGGTTCCAGGAAGTCCAGACCCAAATTTATAGCTCAAATACAGTATTTATGCTGTCTTTTATGGTTCAAAGTTATATTCGTTTTTATTAATGTGATGGCTTTCCATTTTTTATTCATATTTTACTGGTATTGTTTCCCTATTTCTTTCGTAGTCTAGCTCTGCTTTATGATATACATTTTTGTTGCAGTTCTACCAAAACCTTTGTAGACCAGGTGGCCAGGAGGCCTCAGGACTAGAGAAATTCTTGCAGTCTATTCATCTCTTTGTTCATCTCTTTATTTCAAATAGATTCTGTCCCTTTTCATTCTGCTTAAATTAATGAAACTGATTGTTAGAAATACCAACTTCTACACCCAATCAGAAATGATTCAAAAGGCAAAGTGAATTAATAAAGAAATGTATAACACAGTATTGGGGATTTAATATGCCACTCTTCTCAGGAAAGCTAACATTAAAAAATGTTAAAGAATATAGTTAATGAAAGTTAAGCAATTTATGAAAGAGATTTAAGAGGGCAAGACCTTCCCAAAACTCCTGAGAAAAGTTCTCCATCCAGTAGTTTTTTTTAAACTCACTTTTAAATCCTCATGTAAAAGCCAGATTATATGAGCATGTTTAAAATTATTTTATTAAGTAGAATTTTTTTTCATTATTTTCTATTATCCAGAAAAGTAATTAAATCATGCAGCTTGTAGATCACACTTGGGCTCATGGAGGGGAAACTAGAAAAAATAACAGCTTTGCCAAATTAGGAGAGTGTATGCATGCAAGGAAATTCACAAATTACAGTGATTATTCTGAACATCTGATTCCAGAGGGAATCACATCCAAGTAATAGAAATAGTTGAAGATGAAAATTCAAGAGCAAATCCTGTTGACTGCCATATATTCACTGCATCTGTCTGAGCTGCATCTCCAGTGCCATCACCCTTGTTCAATGACTGTGAACTCTTGCCTGGAATACGCAAGAGTCTCATGCTTGGACTCCTTTCTTCCCTGCGTTCTTTACAATCTATTCTCCAGAGAAAACTCAAAATGAGTTTTCCAACATCAATTACATCACATCACTGCCCTGCTTAAAACTCTCCAGTGGCTTCCTACTGCATTTGGACTATAAAACCAGCCTCTTTACCACCACCTAAAATGCCCCCTAATAGTGAGGTCTTGCCTACTTCTCTGACCAGACCTCATAATAGTCTGTTGCTCACTCTGTCTGATGTGTTCCTCAAGCTAAACAATGACCACGTGTTTCTCAAAACTCACAGTAATATACTAAAAATGGTAAGTTTTTCTGCATGTAAAATATATTTTAAGAATAGAAATAGGATGGTATCCCTATGAATACCAATCAACGATGGATATTTTTAATCTGAAAAAGATATTTTAAATAACAAAAGTTAAAAGAACCTATAGCAGCAACTGCTAGTACATCCCATATTTACTTTTTCTTTTCTTAATAAGAGAACTCTTTTTTTTTTTTTTTTTTTTTTTTTTGAGACACAGTCCTCCTCTGTTGCCCAGATTGGAATGCGGCGGCACAATCTCAGCTCACTGCGGCCTCTACCTCTCGGGATCCAGCCATTCTCCTGCCTCAGCCTCCCAGGTAGCTAGGATTACAGGCACAGGCCACCACGCCTGGCTAATTTTTTTGTATTTTTTAGTAGAGATGGGGTTTCACCATGTTAACCAGGCTGGTCTTGAACTCCTGACCTCAAGTGATCCACCCACCTCGGCCTTCCAAAGTGCTAGGATTACAGGCATGAGCCACCACACCCAGCTGAGAACTCTGATTTTATTCAGAGTGACAATATATCCAGCTGAAAAACTCTACCTTCCAGCCTCTATTGGAGGGAAAATTTTCCAATTTGGTGTGAGCAAACATCATTGGACAGGAATCCCTTTTTGCCCTTCTGCACTCCTTCCTTCCAGCCTCTTGGAATCAGACACTACAGCGGAAGTTCCAGAAACCATTTGGGGACCATGACAGAAAAGAAGAGAAAATTCAGAGACCTTACCCTTAGCATTTGGATTCAGTGAGATACCAGCAACTACCTAACTCTGGTTTCTTCTATTTAGGGGGTTGAGCTCTAATATTTTAAAGATACTGAAATAAAGGTCTCTCTCTCAGGCAGCCAGGCAATTCCCAACTAATATAAATATCTAGGTATGTATCTAATAATGTATAAAATATTTATGAAAAGTATAGAATATAATAAGACCAAAAGGAATGGAGAAATAATCCATGATTAAAAATGAAGACACTTGATATTATGATTACTGAAATCTATAAATTCAATGCAATTTGAATCAAAATCCCAGTAAGATGTTTTACTGGAGACTTAAATGTGTGTGAAAGATTATGGCCAAAAAGATCCAACAATATTGAAGAAGAATAGTGACAGATGACTAACCAGATATCAAGTCTTAATTTAAAGCTTTATATTAATTAAGAGACAAATATATCAGTTAATAGCTATAATTAATATAGCAGTTAATTAAGAGATAAATATACCAGTAAATCAGAATAAAGAGCCTTGAAAATTTTGTTTAATATAGTGAAGGCATTCCACAGTGCTGGAACAAGTGGTTACCCATGTGGAAAAGGATATTAGATTCCGCTCCTCACATCATAAGAAAAAACAAATTACATTTATTAGAAATCTACATGCAAAGAAAAAAATTTAAAACTTTTATAGGAAAATACATGTTCTTGGATAGGTAATGATTTCTTAGCTATGTCACAAAAATACAGCAATCAAGGAAAAATGTGATTAAAATGGCCACGTGAAAATGAATGACGTGATTGCAAGCACCACAAGCAATGTGAAACTATTTGCAATGCATGTATTTGATAATATTCAATTATTTCAAGTAGCATGAACTTGTATTCTATTCCATGGATTATAACCCATTATTTTTATTATTTTATGCCTCAAATTGTCCCAGATTTTGCCCCTGGGAGCCAGTTCAAGCTGGTGTCTAGTCTTTCAACACTGTTGAGCATTTTATTACTTTCTGGCACCTGGTTGCTCTCTTTGGAAAAATGGTTTAGAGAAACTTATATTTGTATGCAAGGTGTATCAGCACAATTTTTAACAAGAAAACATAGAAGCAACCTAACCATCCTTCAGTTGAACGCAAAACAGCATATAAAAGGCATGGACTAGGCTGGGTACATTGCCTCATGCCCGTAATCCCAGCACTTTGGGTAGCTGAGGTGGGTGGATCACCTGAGGTCAGGAGTTTGAGACCAGCCTGGCCAAAATGGTGAAACCCTGTCTCCACTAAAAATACAAAAAGTAGCCAGGTGTGGTGGTGGGCACCTGTAATCCTAGCTACTCAGGAGGCTGAAGCATGAGAATCACTGGAACCTGGGAGGCAGAGGCTTCAGTGAGCCGAGATCACACCATTGCACTCTAGCCTGGGCAAGAGAGTGAGGCTTTGTCTCAAACTCCCCCACAAAACAAACAAACAAAAGACATGGATTAGATCTTCTATTATCAAGCTAAGCTAATCTCACACTATGGAGTAAATAAATGCTACAGCATATTATAATCCATTCAAACTAAGACCCACAAAATAATAATATATATTGCTTATGAAGAAATATATACATAGCAACAAAGAAAATATAGCTGCTGATATCCAGGAGCCTGGCACTCACAGCTAGGCCTTAGTATCCTCCTGTTGACAGTAAACAACTTCAAAGAGCATCAACATCAGACAAGGCCGTTCTGTGACCATCATAGGACAAAACAAAAATACAATCACGCCATCATTTTATTTGAACACTAACAAAAATACGCACCACAAAAATGACCAAATAACCCTCTATCCTAGCTAATGCATGACTGTTGCTTCTTAAACAATCACTTTAGTGTAGCTGTAGGCTTGAGATTTGTTAAGATATGTAATCACAGAATTACCCTACTTCCTGAAATCATCAATGCAGAGTAAAACCCTGTTTCCTTAAACCCTCCCAAGAATCACCTACTGCAAGCCCAAATCCTGCTCTAAGTCCTCTCTGCCATCATTGTGTTGAGACACCTCACACTTTTCCACAGTTTGCATACAACTACAGATGTGTTTCTAATCATCTTTGGAATGAGGACATTGACTGTAGTAAAAGTATTTTTAAATGCATAGAAATAATGCACCCAAACTTTAGGATAGTACCTCTACCTGATAAGAAAGAAAAAGAGGAGAAAAGTCTGAGGCAGAGAGAAGGGAGGCATTCACTGTATTATAGCATTTTTTTTCTTTAAAATGAGAGAAATCTAAAAAACATATGACAAAACACATATATCCATGGTTGGAACATGGTAATCTCTTTTAATTTCTATTTCATTTGTATTATTTTTATTGTGGTAAAATATGCACAGCATAAAATGTGTTATTTTATCTGTTTTCAAGTATACAGTTCAGTGACATTAAGTACATTCACATCGTTGTAGTACCATCATCATCCCCAGAACACTTGTCATCTTGTAAAACTGAAACTGTGCTATTAAATAACAACTCCCTATTCCTTTCTTCTCCCAGCAACCCCTGGCAACCACCATTCTTTCTGCCTCTGAATTTGACTATTCTAGGTACCTCATGTAAGTGGAATCATATAGTATTTGTCCTATGTTCTTATATGATTGAAATATATTATTTAACTAAAGATTTCTCTAAAATAGTGATATCACCCAATCACACCCAGAAGAAACCAATTTTAAGTGTTTTCATTTAATACATATACTCTTCTAAGATTGCATATAGAGGGATATGATGGAGCAGATACTTACTGGCAGCTAAGTCTTATCTGTGCACTAATGTTTTGATTATCTGCATATAGGTCCATCTTGCCCACTAGAAGACCCCGTATACTTGATAATGAGGAAGGTGCCTTATTTCCCTTTTCACTTCCAATGTCAAGCATGGTAGCTGGCCTATAACAAATGCTAAATAAATGTGTGTTCAAAAAAGAATGAATTATTGTGTTTTGTAATTGTCATTTTCAACTTAATAACTTAAAAATCTATTTTAAAAATACATAATTTGCTCCAAGTTATCAGTTTTAAGACCTTCTGTTTATCTTTCTTTGTTGCCCTTAGAGTAACCTCAACTGTTCTCGAAGCTTCATCGGCACAAGGAAATTAAGGAAATGTCTCTTCCCTGCAAAGACAAGCTTCACATGACTGATCTGTCCTCCCCACAGCCCTATCTTGATGCATCAAGCATTTGAAACTTTAAGTAATTTTCAGGCAGCTGTAATTGAAGAGATATTACAGCTGTTGAAGTGGTGCCAGTTATCACATTAACGTAGCCATAACTCAGGCAAAGCACAGACAAGAACAACTTCACGGAAAGGGGGCTTATTTACTATTTTAAGTCAATTGCTTCCTTTATTATTCCAAGCCTGCCATTGCTAGGAATACAAAGGAAAAAGAATTTATCATAATGGATCATAAACTCAAACTCAGGGGGAAATATTAAATGAAACAAACCAGAAAAGAAATTATTTATCCTTGGCTAATTAAACTCATCAGCAAAAATGAGCCCAAATCTAGCACATTTCTGAGATCCAGGAATGTGAGCCAGTGAAGGATCATAGACTCTGAATGGAGAAGACCAGAGCGCATATCCTTG
Source organism: Macaca nemestrina (assembly GCF_043159975.1). Taxonomy (NCBI): domain Eukaryota; kingdom Metazoa; phylum Chordata; class Mammalia; order Primates; family Cercopithecidae; genus Macaca; species Macaca nemestrina. The sequence goes on along the minus strand of NC_092132.1, from coordinate 129,612,295 downwards.
TCTTGACTTTTACCAATAGTTTGACCTTGGATCATTCCCATAAATTTACAAACACTTGTTTTCTTCAAGTGGCAAATAATATTATCCACCTTAGAAGGATGTTAGAGTATTAAATGAGAAAGTTAATGTCAACATTTTTATATACTGCAAATTACTTGACAAATAACATATTTATATTAAGAACTTGTCACAGAAATATCTGAAGACTAAGAAGTAGGGAAATCATAGGATGAAACTTGAATTCATAGTTTTATGTGTTTAGAATATTGACTTCTTCTGTGGCACAGCATTTTCTTGTCAGTTTTCTGTGTTCCTGTAACACACCAATGGTGTGGGGAAATGGTGGTATTTTAGATCACGTGCTCTTAAGATGCAAAATGCCCAAAAGACACTTCAGTGGGCTAACAAGTCTACATTCAGAATTCAGCCGAGTTCACAACATAGTTCTATATTCCTACTACCGAATTTCTTTAGTCAATTAATTTTTCCATGCTCCTTGGTGACTGTATTAAACCTTTTCCATTCTCTTCATCCAAACCTCTGTTACTGGTGGAGGGTGTCCAGGTTCTTGAGGTTTTGAACAACAAATTGAATGAAACACAAAGGAATGAAAGAAAAGCACAGATTTATTGAAACAAAAGTACACTCCACAGGGTGGGAGTGGGCTCAAATAAGCAGCTCAAGAGCCCCATTACAGAATTTTCCGGGGTTGAAATATTCTCTGGATGTTTCCCATTGGTTACTTGGTGTACACCCTATGTAAATGATATAGTAGCCCACGACCATACTGGTTGGTTGTGGGAGGGGACCAATTAGAGGCTGAAGTGAAGTTATTAATACAAAGTTACACTCCTATGCAAATGAAGACTTGGCCTGTGACCAGTCTGGTCACAGGAGGGAACCAATCAGAGGTACTTTCAATTTTTCATCTACCACGCAGAGAAAGGGGGATGGGGGTGTTGCAAAGGGTGTAGCCTATGGTCCTTTTGATACTTGGGCATGGAAAGTTGGAGTTTTTTTTAATTTAGTTCTAGGAAGTCAACATGAATTGGCCTTAGGTTCCCTGCCTCACCACCACCCTAAAAAGCTCTCTCACCAAAGATGACCTCACTTCCAACCCCACAGAGAAATTTGAAGCTGCCAGAGAGGAGCTCTCAACTTTCCAGCACCTGCTTTCAAACCTACAACCTATCTGTATCTTCTCTCCTTTCTTCAATTCCTGTGAAAGCCAGCTCCCTTCTTCCTAGTTTTGGTCCAATATCTCTCTGTTCTGTAGCCCACTTCCTCAAGAATCATCTCCTATCAATAATTTCTTCTCTCTTCTGTGTCTTCTAACTCATCATCTTTGCTTGGTTCCCCCATGGTCATTCAAACATACTTAATTCATACAAAAAAATTAGAATGAATGAGACCTACTATTTGATAGTACAAGATGACTATAGTCAATAATGCCTTACCTGTACATTTTTTAATAACCAAAAGAGTATAATTGGATTGTCTGTAACACAAGGGTAAATGCTTAAGGGAACTGATACCCCATTCTCCATGATGTGATTATTACACATTGCATGCCTGTATCAAAACATCGCATGTACCCCATAAATATATACACCTACTATGTACCTACAAGAATTAAAAATTTTAAAAAATTAAATTTAAATTAAAAAACAAGTATGTCAAATTTTTAAAAAATCTCTAGGCTTACCCTATGTCTTCTGTCCTTTTCTCAGTCACATTTCTAAAAGGAATTGTCTACACTCACTGTCTCTATTTCTTAATTTCTCACTCATTCCACAGCCCACTGAAACCTTGCATCTCCCCTCAACAGCCCACCCAACCACTGAGCTAAGTTGCCAATGACTTCTGCAAGGTATGCTTTTGACCTGGGCCTCCCTAGCCTCTCAGCAGCGCTCTCTGGAGTTCTAACTATTTGGTTCTCTTGTCTTTCATGGTAGGGTGTCCTCCTGGGTATCCTCCCACCTTTCTGAACAGTCTTTTAGTTTATCCTTCCCTGTTTCACATTCAAAGGTTAGAGTTTCCCAAGATTCATTCCCAGGCTGCTTCTCCTTTTCATTCTTTCTTCTACACAAAATCAGCCACTCTCATATCTTCATTCACCACCTGCATATTGACTATTTGTGAACATGCATCTTTAGATCACACCCATGTGTCCGACTTGAGGTCTCCACTTGGCTATCTGATGCAGGCCAGAGCCTGCAGAGCACACACTGACCTGGAGTATGGATAATAAGATGTTTCCTTTATGAACCTGTCCAAGGAAGAAGCTGAACATCCTTCAGTTTCCCCTTGAACCCTAAGCAGGGAGCTCTGGAGCCAATATTGCCCACAGAGTGTCCCACCTTACTCATTCACCAGATGTGAGCTGCTCCAAGAGGAGTACGCCCTCTAGGGAGGCAGCCCTGCCGCTCAGGCAGACCCTGAAGTTGCTGACTGCTGATGACTATCTGCAACCTGCCTTCCCCTGGGCTGGATAGCAAGTCCTTCCTTGAAGGGGAAACTCAGTAGCACGTTTCTTCACCTACCACAATATCTCATAGGCACTTTAACCACAAAACAAAACTGAGTTCATTCCCTCAAAACTCACTTTCTTCCAAGTGTTCCTGACCTCTGGAAACAGCACCCTCATCTATGCAGTTGCACGCACCAGAAACCCAACTCTGATCTTAACGCCACTTTTCCCTCACACCCTGCCTTTAGCCTAACCTTAGTACTGTCTCTGCTCAGTGATTGAAATAAGCTTTCAGCTGCTCTCCCCACATCCTCTCAGCCCCATCTAGACCTTTCTTTACACTCAACCAGAGGGAATGACCCTTTTAAAATACAAATATATACCATCTCTTAGCCTGGCTTCCCATCACTCTTAGAATAAACATCAAAATCCTTTACTGTCCTAGCCTTTGGGAGGCCAAGGCAGGTGTATCACTTGAGCCTAGGAGTTCAAGACCAGCCTGAGCAACATTATGAAACCCCATCTCTACAAAAAATACAAAAATTAGGTGGGCATGGTGACACATGCCTGCAGTCCCAGCTACTTGGGAGGCCAAAATGCGAGGATCAACTGAGCTGGGGAGGTAGAAGCTTCAGCGAGCCATGATTGGGCCACTATACTCTAGCCTGGGTGATGGAGTAAGACCCTCTCTCAATTTCTTTTTTAATCCTTTACTGGAGTCACAAGTTCCTGCATAATCTGGTCCCTCCCTCCCCATGAGTCTGGGCAGTTCAGCTACAAGGAACATCATTCAGGCCCTAGAAATATGCAATGCTCATTCCCGTCTCAGACCTTTGCACAAGCTATTTGCTCTGCCTGAAATAGACCATCCTCTTCCCCAGTCAACCCAGCTAACACCAACTTGCCCTTAAGATTTCAGCTTTAATGTCTGTTTCTCAGAAAACCTTCTCTGACCTCCAGACTCCCTGTGAAAGGATATTGCATCATTGTAATTGTCAGTACGATTGCAATGGCATAGAAACAATAACATACGGTCAATGTCTGATGCAGGTTGGTGCCTTAATTCAAGGATTTCACGTCTGCAAATTTGCCAACTCACTAAAATTTAGTTGTAACCTCTAAATCAATATTTATGGCGCTTTCATGGTCATTCATAGATATGCACAGAGTGGCAAAAATTTTGAGTTGTCTGATGCACATGCCGGACCAGCTGGGGTCCAACATGGTGACATTCTGCCTTCTTGTTTCTACTCTCATACTGTAAGTATTCTTTTTGTGATCTATTTACTGCCACATTTTTCACATTTTTGTGCCATTTTTGGTGATTTCACTGTTTAAAAAAATGGTCCCCAAGCATTAAAGTGCAGTCTAGTGTTTCTAAGTGCAAAAAGGTTGAGATGTGCCTTACAGAGAAAATGTGTTAGGCAAATTTTGTTCAGGCATGAGTGATATGCTGTTAGCCCTGAGTTCATGTTAATGAATCAACTACATTAAATAAGGTGTCTTTAAACAGAAACACACATAAAACAAGGCTATATATGGATGAGCTGACAAAAATGTCGTGAGCAGAGGTTCACAGTAACCTAACTCTGTTTCTCCTAAGAGCAATGGCTCTGTGTTTGCTAATTTAGTGTTCCGGGTGACTTTATAGAACATTTAGAACATTCCTACCTAAAAAAACAAGAAGCCCTTGCAATTAGTTTTTTTATTATCTCTCCCCTGACAAAATGTAAACTCTAAAAGAATAGGAACAGTCTGTCTTAATTATAGTTGTATTCTCAACCTGGGGCCTTGTACATAGAAAAATCTTGGTGAGTGTTTGCTGAATGAATGAAAATGAACAGCATCTTCTAATAGCAAGAATATATTTTTTAAAACAAAAAAATGCAGGTTCTCACTGTTGCCCATGCTGGAGTGTACAGATGCAATTATAGCTCACCGCAGCCTCAAGCTCCCGGGCTCAAGCCATCCTCTCACCTCAGTCTCTCAAGTATAGCTGGGACTGCAGGTGCACGACCATGCCGAGCTAAGTTTTGTATTTTTTTTTTTTTTAACAGAAACAAGGTCTGAAATATGTTGCCCAGGATGGTCTTGAACATCTGGGCTCAAGTGGTTCCCACCTCTGCCCCCACTTCAGCCTCCCAAGTGCTGGGATTACAAGTGTGAACCACCTCGCCCAGCCAGGATACATTCTTGTACCTTTTACTTCGAAGCCAGGACTACAGCGGCCCTTCTGTGACACACAAACCTCATTCTATGAATTTCAGAAAATAGGAAACCGGAATTCCAGTCCTACCCTTGTGACAATGACATGAGGAAGAAGTCCCTCACCGGAGTCTTTGTTTCCTCATCTGTAAAATAGATTTCTGAGTTCCCTGCCAGCTCTATTTCAGCTTGCCCAGCAGTGCAACCCAAGTCCCATTCTGCTGCTAGAATGTGCCTCTGATATTGTACGTAAGCCCCACAGAGCAGGGACTTTGGAAGTTTGGCTCTGTTACATCACCAGCGTCTTGAGAGCGTCCACACAATATGTATTTAGAGAATCTATGAGTGAATCTGTCTCCTAAAAATCCAGACTTCTAGTTCCCAATTTTAAGCCTATCCCCCATTATATTTGCAGACACTTAAGAGCATGTCACTATATTCAGATACCATCCTTCAGATTTCAGTGTGTTATTATTAATAGGAAATTGCAAGCAAGGTTTTTCGTGTCTTAGGTTTTCCCTAAAGGTGTAAGTGCTACATGTTCTCTAGAAAATTTGGCAAATATATAAAGGAAAATACAAAGGTAATTTAATAGGTTATCATCCAAAACTAAGAAATATTACCAATGCATGTTGCATCTTTTCTAGGGTTTTTTTTTTTAAGCTTTGTTTCTAATCCATGAGGATTCCATTTTTGTATTTGTTATAAGCCTTCAATAAATTCAACTAGTTAGCCAGTGATGCTTATTTCATAAAAGACACAAATATTCGGTACATGTTTAACATGTATCCAAGTTAATTCATCACCTCCTACTGGCTCTGCAAACATACTTCTCACCATTCTCCAGTGGCCCAAGTCAGAATCCTAGAAGTCATCTTCACATTTTCCAGTGGTTTTTACTATGTCAAATAGGTGTCTAGGTCTTCTTTAAGATCTCTTTAGCAACCAAAAGTTAAGATCTCCTTAACTTTGGTGTTGCCTGTGTCTCCCAGCCTGCATTCACAACCTTCCCCAACTGACAAGGACCAGATTGAGCACTTCTGGCTCCGCAAATGTGCTGTGCCCTCCCCGGACCTCAGGCCTTCACACCTTCTGCTAGCTTATTTCAAAACGCCCTTCAGAATCCTTTCCCCTGCTTACCTCCTACTTGCCCTTCAGAATCCAACTCAGACATCACTTCCGCAAAGAAACTGAACTTAACTCTTGAGGCTGCATCAAGTTTGTGCCTTCCCTGTAATGATGCCATAGCTCAGGTGATTTACGTTTTCTAAGTTTATCTTTATTTATCTGCCTCCCATAAAGACTAAACTTTTTGAGATCATAGGACTTATATTCTTAGTTGTATCTTCCAGTGTCAGACACAAGAAAGTTGCTGAAAAATGCTAATTGGAATGAACGGAACATTCCTTTCTCTACTGATTTGTAATTCTACCTTTATGATATACTTAATGTGATATGCACTAAGATCTATTTCTTGGCTTTATTTTGTTAAAGCTGTATCTCCCTATCATTATCACATTATGTTACTTTAATGTATCACATTATTTTAATGTACTATGTTCTCATAATACATTTTAATATCTGATAAGGTACACTCTACACACACACATATTACTTCCATTTTCTCATCTGTTTAGTCTACGAGATGACCTTGAGAAGTACATGTTAGGTTTTCTTAAAGTCTTTGTAAATTTCCCTTGGCATTTTAATGGGATTATACTAGATCTAAAAGGATAATTATATTATCTGCAAGTATATTTTTATCTCTTCCCCTGAAAATTTTTAAGTTCTCATTTATGTTACTTGGGTTACTGAATTGGCTAGAACTTCAGGGAACACTAAATACATTCACGATAGCAGATATCCTGGGAAATGTACCTTAATACCTAGATTTTATCAATATTATAAGCTATAAAATGCTTAGAAAAGACTAATTTACTCCAGTATGGCATTAAATAACAAAATTATTTGCAGGGGAAAAAAAAACCAGGAGCCTAATTGTCTAAATAGGTTTTTTATCCTAAGGGCTTTGATATTGCCTCAGAAACATAAAATAAGGTAAAATATCTCAGAACTGCTAAGTTTCTAATCACATTTCAGATTTGTATATTTTTCCACCATTGACCAATAGGAAGAAAAATTTATGTGATCTTGACAAGAATGATTAATAGATGTTACAGCAATTTTTGTTTTGTTTTGCATTTTTGGTTGGTTTTGTTTTGCATTTTTGGTTTGTTTTGTTTCTGAGAGTGCAAGTTGCAGTTCAGTTTGTCCACAGCCTTTCTGGAAAGTTGGAGGCCACACCCTTAACCTTCACTTTATTATTTGTTGAGCTCTTAGTCTGTGCAGAAACCATGCTGTGTCTTACATGCATTGTTTCAGTTAATCTCATTTAATGCTTTGCCAATCAGGGCTCTTTGAGAACAGAACTAACAGGATATGAATGTCCTATTGCATGGAAATCTCCTCAGCTCAATATTCAAGTTCATTACTTGCAAGTTCTACTTTCCACCCAGTGACAGAACATAATTCAGGAAAGTTTTCCACCAATTTACAACGTTTCCTCCAGTGTTCAATAATGTTTCTTATTTCCACCTGAGACCTCACCAGAAGGTCCTTTAGTATTTCTATTTCTAGCAATGTTCTGTTCATGACAATACATATATTCTCTTAGGCAACAGAAGCTTCTCTACAACTTTCCTCTCTTCATTTTGAGCCCACACAAAAAAATTGCTTTTAATGTCTATACATCTACCATCAATTCTTCAAGGCAATCTAGGTTTCTGCTATGAACTATTTCAAAATTATTCCAACCTGTAACCATTACCCAGTTCCAAAACCACTTTCACGTTTTTGGGGTTTTGTTATAACACCACCATACTTCCTGGTACCAAAATCTGTATTAGTTTCCTCAGGCTGCCTAAGAAAAGTACTACAAATTGGGTGGCTGAAAACAAGAGTAATTTATTCTCTCACACTTCTGAAGCCTAGAGGTCCAAATTACTCAAGGTGTTGGCAGGCCCATGCGCCCTCTGAAGCTTTGAGGAGAGGACCCTTCCTTGCCTCTCCCAGCTTCTGGTGGCCCCAGGCATTCCTTGGCTTGTGGCTCCACCACTCTCATCTTTGCCCCCATCTTCACGTAGTAATCTTCTCTCTGTGTCTGTGCATCTCTGTATCTTCACATGGCGTTCTCCTTGTGTGTCTGTGTCCAAATTACCCTCTTCTGATAAGGACGTCAGTCAAAATTGAATTAGGGCCTACCCTAATGACCTCATTTTAACTCCATTAAATCTGCAAAGACCTATTTTCAGATAAGGTCACATTTGCAAGTACTGGAGGTTAGGACATTAAAACATTTTTGGGGGGGGGTATATAATTCAACCTATGATTTTAAGATCATTAATTTTTGTGGAGGGTGTTATTTCATTTTTAAATGCAAACACTTAGTCTCATAGGGACCGATCAAAATTGCATGGTTTGTAAATTATAAAGCTGTAACTCATACCTAGGTATGACTAACACTAAACCCATATTCTAACTTATTGCCTAAGAAATTGTTAATGCTATGCCTAAAAATCTTATCAGCAATATCAGTCAGTGCTTCTTGGTTGAATTTGACACAACTCCATTCACTCCTTCCTGAAATAATTTCACTTGGCTTTCCTGAGAACTCACCCTACAGACAGCCCTTTTGTCTCACCATAACTTTCTCACAGTCCTTTCATTTGCTTTAGCTTTCCTGTTGGAGCTCCTTGTGTAGTAGCGCCCCAGGGTGGGTCCACTTCTCTATGAGAAATCTCCCCTTCAGTGCTCTCAGCATGACTTAAAATACCACTCTATGCTAGTGTCTGTCAGATATATAACTCCACCTATGACCTGTCCACTAAACAACAGATTCGTTATTTCCATTGCCAGGTTATGTCTCTCCTTATATGTCTAATACTTTTCTCAGACTCAACATGGCAGAACTATTTGAGGTTCTCGTTGAAAACAAGCAAAGTACTAATCTGATCATTTATGCATATATGGTATTTTTAAGGTATTAGATAGCTGGCAAGATTCCTAGGAGGACAAGAGACTCAGACTTAAGGGCCAACAGCCAGGGACAATCCCCATATCACAATGTGGAACTGCTGGAGGGAGATACTAGTACCACCATTGCTGGGTACAGACACTGGACTCAGATGCTATGCCTAGAATCTCTGCATTTGCTGCCTCTGAAAACTGATGAGGCTGCTGACTCCATGGCCAGAATGGATGCCAACTTGGAGCTTCACATGTGTGTCTGATTGAGCCAGGGTCATAAGCTGCAACCCAGCCCTGGGGGTTACTGGTAAAGCAGGATTCTGATTTATATCTTAGGGAAATATGGATTCCTAAAGTAGGGGAAATCCTCATGCATAGGAAGGATGCTCAGTCGTGCTCAGTGGCTAAGAAGAATGACGAATGTCCACCACAGTGGCCAAGTAGAACTCCTGACTCTCCTCAGTTCACCCACATCCTCAAGCTCTGCACCACAGAATCATACCTGATGGCACCTTCCCTTATCCTCCACATCTAACTTGTCATCAAATTGTCTCATTTCTGTCTCTAAAATATTGCTGGAGTTCATCCCTTTCTCTCCATCCAAGTTACATGCATCATTTGCTTGGACGATGTGCTACAGTTGCCTCAGAGCTGGTGCTCCCACTTCCACTCTTGTCCCTAGACAGTCCAGTCTTTACACAGCAAACAGGCTGGTCTAAAACTATAAATTAGGTCAATTATTCTCTGCTTTAAGCCCTCCAGAGTATTACCCTGGTATACAAGGTGCTGCAGAGTCTGGTTCCTGCTCAACCCTGTAGCCTCACTGCATGTCTCCATGCCTGCCCTTGCTGAGCTCCAAGAACAGCCACACAGGATTCTTTCCTATCCTTGGCTACAACAGGCTCATTCCAACCACAGGATCTTTGTGGTTGTTTCATCCACCCCAAAGTCTTTCCAAAGCTGGATCCTTTTTGTCTTTCAGATCTCAGCTCAACAATCACCTCTTCTGAGATCTATCATTCTAAGAGAGTTCCTATGCACTCTGTCCCATCCTTAGTTTTATTTGCAATAGCATTTATTATGATGTGACATTATCTTTCTTCTGTTTTATTGGCTGCCTCTCCTGACCAGCTTGCAAGTTTATCCAATTTTATCTACCTGTGTATTCTTAGGGCCTTCAACAGTGCCTGGCACAGAGTACAGATGACAGATATACGTATGAAGTATCATCAGGGACCAAATAAATTGCATTGACTAAGGACTCTATGGCCAAAGAAAGATAAAATCACTAAGCTCTGTGGTGTTCAGAAAAGATTCCATTGAAGTATTGAATCCTAAGCTTAGCCATGAGGAATGGGTCAGATGTGGACTTTCAGTTTGAATAGGATCCTGAACAAATAGGAAACAATTCAGGTGAGGAAGAGGAATTAGGAAAGGTCCAGAAGTGTAATGGGGAATCACAGTGAGAAAGCTTAGGATTGCAAGAGGCCAAAAGAGAGCACCATTAAGCACAGAGGTGGCCACCCCCTACTTACAACTGGGCTCAAGGCCAGTCCTACTGGAGCATGCTGTCATCTGCAAATCATGTGCAGTCATGTGCTGACATCTTATTATCTAGGAGGAACCTCAAAGTCCCTTGAACATCTCATCAGGCTAGGATCTGGAGCTGATGGTCACAGCACCAGGGTGAACACACAGGGAGCAGAGACACACAGGACTCACAAAATAACAGGAAGTCAAACTGTTGCTGTTTGCTGATGATATGATCGTATACCTAGAAAACCCTAAAGACTCCTCCAAAAAGCTCCTAGAATTGATAAATGAATTCATCAGAGTTCCAGGATACAAAATTAGTGTACATATATCAGTAGTTCTGCTGTATACCAACAGCGACCAAGCTGAGAATCAAATCAAGAACTCAACCCCTTTTTACAATAGCAGCAAAACAATTGAATGTTTAGGAATATACCTTACCAAGGAGGTGAAAGACATCTACAAGGAAAACTACAAAACACTGCTGAAAGAAACCACGGATGACACCAACAAATGGAAACACGTCCCATGTTCACGGATGAGTAGAATCAATATTGTGAAAATGGCCATACTGCCAAAAGCTCTACAAATTCAATGCAATTCCCATCAAAATACCACCATCATTCTTCACAAAACTAGAAAAGACAATCCGAAAATTCGTATGGAACCAAAAAACAGGCCACATAGCCAAAGCAAGACCAAGCAAAAAGAACAAATCTGAATGCATCACATTACTTGACTTCAAACTATACTATAAAGCCATAGTCACCAAAACAGTACAGTACTGGTATAAAAATAGGCACATAGACCAATGGAACAGAATGGAGAGCCCAGAAATAAATCCAAATACTTAAACAGTTAACCAATCTTTGACAAAGTAAGCAAGAACAAAGTGGGGAAAGGACACTCTATTCAACAAATGGTGAGGGGATAATTGGCAAGCTACAGGTAGAATAATGAAACTGGATCCTAATCTCTCACCTTATTCAAAAATCAACTCAAGATGGATCAAGGGCTTAAATCAAAGACCTGAAACCATAAAAATCCTAGAAGGTAACATCAGAAAAATGCTTCTAGATATTAGCTTAGGCAAAGACTTCATGACCAAGAACCCAAAAGCAAACACAACAAAAGCATTGATAAAGGACTTAAACTAAAAAGTTTCTGCACAGCAAAAGAAACAACCGGCAGAGTAAACAGACAACCCATAGAATGGAAGAAAATCTTCACAATGTATATATCTGATAAACAACAATATCCAGAATCTACAGGGAACTCAAATTAGCAAATAAAAAACAAACAATCCCATCGAAAAATGGGCTAAGGACATGAATAGACAATTCTCAAAAGAAGATACACAAATGGCCAACAAACATATGAAAAAATGCTCAACATCACTAATGATCAGAGAAAAGGAAATCAAAACCACAATGTGATACCACCTTACTCCCACAAGAATGGCCATAACCAAAAAATAAAAAAAAAAATAGATGTTGGCAGGGAAGTGGTAAAAAGGGAACACTTTTACACTGCAGGTGGGAATGTAAAGTAGTACAACCACTATGGAAAACAGTTTGGAGATTCCTTAAAGAACTAAAAGTAGAACCAGCATGTTATCCAGCAATTCCACTACTGAGTATCTACCCAGAGGAAAAGAAGTCATTATACGAAAAAGATACTTGCACACACTGTGTATAGCAGCACAATTCGCAATTGCAAAAACATGGAAGCAGCTCAAATGCCCATCAATCAATTAGTTGATACAGAAATTGTGGTATATATACCATGAAATACTATTCAGCCATAAAAAGGAATGAAATAATGGTATTCACAGCAACCTGGATGGAAGTGGAGACCAGTATTCTAAGTTAAGTAATGCGGGAATAGAAAACCAAACACCCTATGTTTGCTTCACTCATAAGTGGAAGCTAAGCTATGAGGATGCAAAGGCTTAAGAATGATACAATGGACTTTAGGGACTTGGCAAGGGTGGGAGGGGGTGAGGGGTAAAAGGCTACAAATTGGGTGTAGTGCATACTGCTCAGGTGATGGGTGCACCAAAATCTCACAAATCACTACTAAAGAACTTGCTCATGTAACTAAACACCACCTGTTTTCTAATAACCTATGGAAATTTCTTTAAAAAAAAAAAAAAACAACAGGAAGAAGGAAAGTAAATCCAGAAACCTCAAAATAGAATCACATTGAGAAGCACACAAAAGAGGAATCTCAGGCCCATGAACCATAAAAGGGGAGAAACAGAGGCAGATATCCAGGAGGGAGGGACAGCCTGGACCCCCTGAACGCACAGTGGCATAACCCCCATGCAACAGTGACACCCACCTCACTGCCTGCTCAGTATCATCTGCTTACCCTTAAAGTCCAAGTCCCTGAGCTTGGAGAGGAGGAAGCAACAATACACATTAGCAAATTGAGGAAGAAATAATTTTTTTACTGCTGCAGTCCCCCCATATTAATTAAGCTGGTAGTTAGATGCAAGTTTCTCTCTAAATTGCATATTCATCTTCTTCTAACAGCACTTAATGACTACGATCTGTACATTAAAAAGTTCAGACTACCAACTTGCATAAATTCCTGTATTTGTGCATGGTCAGCAAGTTTCAGAAGCTGGATAAAACCCAAAGTCTCTTCTCAGGAAGCTGGGGGATGGGTTTTTTAAGGAACTTATAAATTCTAAGAACCCTGCCTCAGAACAACAATCTATGAATTTCCTAAAGAGTTGGTGTGCAAATTATCTGCCTCTGGGTTTTCTCCTCTCTGGATTTTCTATAATATTGCCTTGGTCTCAGTACGGGTTAATTCACTGTGAACTATGCTTCTTACCAGCTGTCCCCCATCCCTAACACTGCACAATTTCCTGACCCACGTGCTGAGGGGATGCAAACTGGAGTTAACAACCTGAACAAGGAAGCAGGCCATCAACATCATACTGTGTGCCTGTGAAGAAATAACATACCTTTACCTGTAAATCCTTGTTTCCTATTTCAGAGGTGTTTTATATTATTAACGTGGGATCTGTACTAGGGGTGAGGCTGTGGGAGGCTGGTGAGTTTCCACTTGGAGAAGGAGGTCAACCAAATTAGGAGAGGGGCTTGTCCCCAAAGACGTGGCTCTAGGCAGGCCACTAAGATGAATTATGTGGCATTCTGTATTCCTTGTATATAACAAAGGTTTCAAATTTAATAAGAAAAAAGGCAGAATGAGGTATTTTTAAAATACAAGACACCTCAACAAAAAAACATACAAATAGCACATAAGCATATTGTCTCAGTCTATTTGTGTTGCTATAACAAAATATCCTGGGCTGTGTGGCTTATAAACAACAGAAGTTTTTTCTTACAATTCTAGAGGCTAGGAAATCCAAGATTAAGATGCTCGCAGATCTGATACCTGCTGAGGGCCACTTTCTGGTTCATAGATGGTGCCTTTTTGCTGTGTCTTTACATGGTGGAAGGGGCAAACAAGCTCCCTGGGGCCTATTTTATAAGGGTACTAATTTCATTCATGAGGACTCCACTCTCATGACCTAATCACCTTCCCAAAGGCCCAAGCTCCTAATCTTACCAAATTGATGATTAGGTTTCAGCATTTGAATCCTGGGGGGCCACAAGCATTTAGACCATAGCACATATGAAAATATGCTCCACATCATATGTTATTAGGCAAATGAGAATTAAAACAATCAGATACCACTATGCATCTATTTGTCTAGTAGGATGGCCAAGACACAGAACACTGACAACATCAGATGCTGACAAAGATACAGAGCAACAGGAACTCTCATTCATTACTCGTGAGAATGCAAAATGGTACAGCTACTTTGGAAGTCAGGAGCTTTTCTTACAGAAACCAAATATATTCTTACCATAGGATCCAGAAATTGTGCTCCTTGGTATTTTCCCAATGGAGTTAAAAACTTATGTCCACACAAAAGTCTGCACACATTTATAGCAGCTTTTTTATCACTGCCAAAATTTGGAAGCAATCATAATGTCCTTCAGTATGTGAATAATAAAATGTGGTGCACCCAGACAATAGAATATTCAGAGCCAAAAAGAGATTAGCTATCAAGCCATGCAATGGCATGAAGGAATGTTAAATGCATACTACTAAGTGAAAGAAATCAATCTGAAAAAACTACATACTGTATGATTCCAATTATATGACATTCTGGAAAAGGCAAAGCTATGGAGATGGCAAAAAGATCAGGGTCAGTGGGAAAGGAGGGATGAAGATCAAGGGTCAATGGAGAGGGAGGTGGAGCGGAGGATTTTTAAGGCATTTAACTACTTTGCTTGATAGTATAATTGTAGGGAGACACACTTATACATTTGTCCAAACCGATGGAATGTCCAACATCACAAATGAAATCCAATGTAAACTGTGGACTTTGGGTGGCAACGATGTATGAAGGAAGGTTCACCAAATGCACAACTCTGGTGGAGGATGTTGATAATGGGGGATCCTGTGTATGGGTGGGAAAAGGGATATATAGGAACTTTCTGCACCTTCTGCTCAATGTTACCATGAACCTAAAACTCCTCTTAAGAAAATAAACTCTAAAAAAAACGGAGAATACAAGAACAGGAGGGAAATGGGAGAATTATTTTCATGTTGCAAGTTATACCTTTTATCTACTAGCTGAGGTTATCAAGATGAATGGCCTCTTGATAAGTGAAATTGAAATCCTGCCATCCATCCCTTCACTAAGAGAACAGTGGTTATTTTTGCTTAGTCATTATATTATTGATGTATTTGCTGCCTTCCATTCCAGATCATGGCGGGTTAATCCTATGGCAGAGTCTTGAAAGTCATTCCTGGAGGGCACGTGTCAACTTATTCTCATTGCAAGTAAGAAAAACAACCCTAGGAGTTGAAGAAATAAGAGAGATTACTAGCAGGCGAACCCCTTCACCACAACTAAAAAACTTCTCCCAGGAAGTGAAGTTATTAAAGTTTGATGTACTTGACAATTTGAGGGCGGGGGTGAAAAGTGCTGCTGTTTCTTGAGGCAGCAACAAATCACCACCGCCTGCGGTAATGATAGGCCTTCTCCTCCTCAGAGCTGAGAAAGACAACCACGTAAAGAAATGCATCAGCAGAGTGGGTGAGAAAAAATGACTCAGGTATTGTATTTTCTGTATGTTTTCAAGAAATGTATCACTCTACAGATAGATCTGATTTAGTAATATTATAGAAAATCATATATGGTTTTGGTCACTAACAGAACTATTATTTATCCAGAGCCTAGTGTGTAACAGCTATGGTTCACATTACCTCACTCAATTCCTCCACGTCATTTTCTAATTTTATTAATAAGTAAACTGTATTCTGGGAGATTTTCATTAAGCTAAGATCACAAAATTAGTGTTCTTCTCACTAAACTACCTTACCTACCCTTACTTATGCTAAAAGGTCGTGTTGGTAAACTAAAAATCAAATCCAAAAAAGCCTAGGCTTTCTAACTAATCCCCTTCTCTGCAGGTGGCTGAAGACCTAGAAGACAAGAATGTTTTACAATATACGAGAGGTGGGATATGCAGGAATAACTTCAGTGATAATAAGCGATATGTTAAATGTAAAATCTCAAAATGTTATAGACAGAAGCAGTATTTTCAAATAATCACAAGGAATAAAATGCAGTAGAAAATAAGTTGACATGAATGGACAGCTATTCATTCAAAAAGTGCCATCTAGATGCCACTCTTCCTAGAAAAATGTAGAGCTCAACCTTCCCATAGCTTCAGCTGCTCACTGTTAACTGGGAACCCCCAAGTGCTAGGAAAAACAGATCCTTTTCCTATCATATGGTAAGTAACTAGTGTCAGACATTCTGTAGAACATATTGGAAGAAGAAAGCCTCTTTTGAAATTGAGTGAATACAGACACTGTATCACAATTGAACTGTGAGAAATTTTGGATCAGACATTCAGTATTCTCTACAACCATCCTAAGTTCAGAATAGATCTAACACAAGAACACAGAGGAGAAATCAGCAGAACATAGACAACAAAGGTGAAGAAATGTGATCCAATAAGGCCCGAGTCAGACCTGATGAAGCATCTTCACTAACAACCTAAAGATAAGTTATTCTGCTTGTTATATATTCATTTATGTTGCTTGTTGAATATTGAGCCATGCTAACAGTGACAATGGAATACATGGAATGTGGGAACTTGTTCATAGTGCAAAAGTCCCCATTTTCAATGAGCAGCTTCTGCCACTGTTTACTGAGGAATAAGGGACCTCAGAGTAGACACTTGACTTACCTACTGGTTTACACTAGGCCCTTGTCTTGTTGCATTTTATACTTTTCTCTTTCCATCTCCACCCCTGCTCTCTTCACCCTCCTCCTCTCCAATAGACACCCACTCTAATGAATTTGATACTTCTTAAATATGCATCAGTGTAAAAATACAGTTTTGTAAGTATATGTGTGTTCAATTTGAATAAAGGTTATTATGCCTTGTTTCTTCTGATGCTTTTTACTATTTCTTTTTTCACTATGTACTATGCTATTAACATTTCTTTATGTAGCTGTATACATTATTACATGATAGATGTATGTGTATACACATGTATATATTATAGTATTGCTGCATAGTATTCCAGAGAATGCATTCTCCTCTTTTCACTTATCCATCCCACTAGTTGTATTAGTCTGTTCTCATGCTGCTTATAAAAATACACCCAAGACTGGGTATTTTATACAGAAAAGAGGTTTAATGAACTTCCACATGGCTGGGGAGTCCTCACCATCATGGTAGAAAATGAAGGAAGAGCAAAGTCATGTCTTACATGGCAGCAGGCCAGAGAGAGCATGTGCAGGGGAACTCCCCTTTATAAAACCATCAGCTCTCATGAGACTTATTCACTATCATGAGAAGAGCATGGGAAAAACCCTTCCCCATGATTCAATTACCTCCCACCAGGTCCCTCCCTTGACATATGGGGATTAGTACAATTTAAGGTGTCATTAGGGACACAGAGTCAAACCATATCACTAGTGATGGATAATTAGGTTGTCCCACCTACATAAACAGTCTTACATGGATTCACATATAGAAACCTGTGAGTTCTCTGCAGCAAATACCCAAGAGTGGGATTTCTGGGTCTTAAAGTATATGTTAACTTACCTTCAGTAAGTTCTTCCCCAAGCACCTTGGAAATGACTGTACCAATTCCTACTAATGGATATGCTTATCCAGTCCAACCAGAAGTGGTTACTGTTTCCCTACGTCCTTATCCATTCTTTGTATTGTGCAATTTGTCCATTTTTGCCTAACTTATATATGTTGAATAGTATCTTACCATTTCAGTTTGCTATAAACTGATTACAAAGGAGGTAGATCTTTCTATACTTGTTAGCAAATTAACATCTGTTCTTCTTTGAAATTCCTAGTCTTCTTGAACTGTCCGTTTTTAAAGAAGTTTCTTTTTTGCTGATTTGTCTACAATTTTTATATTCTTTGTCAGTTTTAAACATCGCAAACATCTCCCAGTCTGAACCACCTTTCATTTAACTTATTCTGTGAAATCTTTTGTCATGTATCTAAAGTTGTAAGTTTAAAAAAAACTTTAAATATTGTTATAATTATATTTTAGATCAAGGTGACTACTGACAATTGCGGTAAGGATTTGGTGTTCACAGTGGGCAGACCAGACAACTGTTTTAGAGTGTGGCCCTAGTTAAATATATTCCTGTCTGGCTGCCACATTTAGAAGCACTTGGGAACTTTATTTAATTCACTTAATTTATTTTATGGCTGATGTTCACCTGCCTTCACTTCCCTAAGACAAACTGTCTTGAAGCCACAGATAAATTAGCCCGTGGTTTATTGGGCACATCATCTCTAAAAGTAAACTAAAAGCTGAATTTCTCACTATCTCATCCCCAACCCCTGCAGCAACAGGGTAGCTCCTTGCTCCAGATGGCTTACATTTCCTCAACTTATATTTTATCTTTCATGATGATTGTGACATGAAAATCATTGTCTCTCCTTATGCATCACAAGAATGTGCATCTTTTCTTAACAGTCCTCATTCCATCAACCTCTCTGTATGTTTGTGTCATAGACACTTGACCTCCTAAACTCTAGTTGCTACAGAAGTCTATACATTTTCTTCATCTGCAGAAGCTCCTTATGTCATGGATGGATCTCAATCCCTTGTCTTTTTTGCCTAACATACATGTTTACCACCATATTATACTGTCTTCACTCATCAAGGCTGACTTCAGTCATTCAAAAAATATTAAATAGCACCTTAACGTAGGAACTGCCATCTGGACCAGACAATCGTGCTTTGAGAAAAAGTATGAGTTATACTAAGCTGTAAAAAATAAAAATTAAAATTAAAAAACACTTTTTTTAGCCAGATGTGGTAGCTCACACCTGTAATCCCAGCACTTTGGGAGGCCGAGGTGGGCCGATTACAAGGTCAGGAGTTTAAGATCAGCCTGACCAACATGGTGAAACCCCATCTCTACTAAAAATACAAAAATTAGCCAGAAGTAGTGGCACATGCCTGTAGTCCCAGCTACTGGGGAGGCTGAGGCAAGAGAATTGCTTGAACCTGGGAGGCAGATTTTTAAAATTCCTACAACCAGCTATTTCTCATTCTCATTTAGTATTTCTCATTTAGTAAAATGTGATGACTCCACATAGCATCTGCATATTCTATTGCCTTCTGCCTCTTTCATCACAGAATGGTGAGCGCCACTGTTATGCTACACAGCTGAATGCACTTAACAGGTGTATACCCCAGTGCCCTCCAGTCCTTTTATCCTGAGAAAGAGAAAACTGTCAGAGGCTAGCCTGATACAGTTAGCCATTAGCATTCTCCTTTCAAACACACAATTTCTTAGAACATGAACATCAGACAAGGCCACTCTGCCACCACAATGGCTCAAGACAAAAACAAGATCCCTTGTAATCATGTTTGAACAGACACTTAACGGACATTGTCCAAGACACAAAATACCAAACATCCCCTTCTAGTTAATATATGACTATTGGTTCTTTGCCAGTAACAGCTTTAGCTGTTTAACAGTCTGCCCTGCCTAGACAAGTTATTAAAATACCCAGTCTCTGCTTCCTAACAGCATCAAATGCAAAAAAAAGCTCTGCTTCCTTAAGCCTTCCCCAAGATCAGCCAACCCAAGCCCAAATCTTAGATAAATTCTTCGTGGTGTGTGTTCTTCCTCACTGCAAGGAGTAATAAGCCCAAGTTGTTCAACTACAGATGTGCTCCTCATGGTCTTTGGCTCGAAGACATTGCCAATTTCATTAAACCCATGAAATAATACATAGCACACTAATAAAAGCAGAGGCTTTAGAATTCTGACTCTACTACCCATTGGTACTATGGCTTGAAAATGTTAATTACTCCAAATCTCATATTTTCTCTTCCATAAATTAAGATAACCAAGAACTCAAAAAGCCCATGCAAATATACCTCATAGGGTTTCTGTGAGCAGGACTTCCATGAACAGTGACGCATACTGGGCGCTGCACAACTCCAGAGAACCTTCACATACACTGGATTTGTTCACATGGCAGTCCTGGCTATGAAATAATGCATGTCAAGTGCTTGGCACCATGTCTGCCAATTTGAAAGACTCAATAAGTAACAGCTATAATTGCTAAGCATGCTTAAGCCTGTAACAGAGTGAGCATTGTCCTCAGTATTAATGTTGCCTTTTTGGCTGAGCAAGCGGCTCCCTCCATAATGTGATTAGATCAGTAAAGCCAATTTGAAAAAGGTGCCAGGAACACCATCTGCCATAGATCACCCCCATTGGACTGTGAAATGTCTCGCATTCCGCCATCCCAGCCTCTGTGTGCTAAAAGCTGGTCCCTTGTCCTTGGTGATCGGAAGTCACAGGAATGATAACGCTGGTGAGGCATCTCCGATTTACAAAGCTTTGCCTTTCCTTATTTCTTTTGGTTCTCATAAAACCTTGTCAGAATAAGTGTTTAGGAAATATTATTAGGATGCCTATTTTATAGATGACAAAGTTATGTTCAGAGAGATGACTCATCCAAACACACGTCAACTAAGTGGCAGGGGCATGATACCAATGCAGACCTTCTGACCCCAAACCAGTGCTCATTCCATCAAGACACACTGACTCTCAGTGCTGGGAAAATGTGGTTACAGGTGCCAGGCATCTGAAATGCGAGGGAAAAACTAGGAGAGGACCCTTGCTGATGGCAAGATGTATTCTATTCACGCTGTGTCCTTGGAGCAAATGAAGACACTGGCACACCATACGACGTCATTTGGGATCCTAGTCTAACATCTGTCAGAGGAACTACGTTATCTCCCAGCTCTATATGTGAAGATCTAATGATACTGTTTTGAAAAAAAAAATCACCCAAACGGCGTGCTTAGTACCCTCATCAATTGTGTCTCCTTTGCTGGCATACTTGAGTTCCCAAGTAAATTCTCTCCAGGCTCCATTACCAAGGGGCGAAGGGGACAAGAAAGCTAATGCACAGCAAGCACTTGCTACAGAGAAAGTACAGCAAGAAAAGCATGTTAAGATGTGCTAGCCACATATTTATTTTGTCAAGAATTACCTCATTCGACCAGGCACGGTGGCTCACACCTGCAATCCCAGCACCTTAGGAGGCCGAGGCTAGAAGATTGTGTGAGTCCTGGAGTTCCAGACCAACCTGGGCAACATAGTGAAACCCCGTCTCTACAAAAAAAAAAAAAATTAATTATCTGGGTGTGATGGCTAATACCTGTAATCCTAGCACTTTGGGAGGCTGGCAGAGGAGAATTGCTTTAGTTCAGGAGTTCAAGGCTGTAGTGAGCTATATGATAGTGCTACCATACTCAAGCCTGGGTGACACAGCGAGAGGCCGTATTAAAAAAAAAAAAAAAAATTTATCTCATTCACAGGAACAATAGACACCGGGGACTCCAAAAGGGAAGAAAGAGGAAGGGAAGCAAGCATTGGAAAACTTCCTATTGGGTACTGTCTTCACTGTTTGGGGATCAACTGAAGCCCAAACCTCAGAATCAAGCAATATACCCTTGTAACAAAAATGCATGTGTACCCCTCGAATATAAAATAAAATACTTACACATACATTTTAAGGGATTACCTCATTCAATTCTCACAACAACCCTATGAGATCAACACGATTTCCCCTCAGGCAACGAATAAGGAACTGAGGTTCAGAGATGTCAGGGAACTTGGCCAGGCTCACAGTGTACCTGGGGAAGCTGGTGTTTTAAAGCAGCGTTCTGCTACTTTACACTCCAGGCACTTTGCATTTACCACGTGGCCTCTCACCTGTGTGAAGGAGCCAAAACGTGTTCAGCTGGTTTGAAGGGGCGCGCTAGGAGCTGACAATCATACATTGCATTACCTTTTCTTCTTCCAAATATCTCTTCCAAAAGTATTTTATTTTCCGGTAGTGTCAATGTTCTTATTAAAAGTAGTGAATGGTGATGGGAATTGTAAGCAGGCCAGTGGGAAGAGCAAGGACAGACCCTGAGCTGAAACCACTCAGCTAAGCGGCTTCCAGATTCCTAACCCTTAGAAATTACGTGATCCTGGTGCAAATCCTATTTGTTAAAAAGGAAATAAAATGAGAGAATCTGAGATAATAAGCCTTTATTGTTTTAAGCTGCTAAGTTTGGAGGTAATTTGCCACACAGCAGTAGATAACTACTACAGAGATATAACTAATGTAGGGAATAAGGAACCTGCCCAATGTCATCCACAGATTTCCAAGAAAAGGAAAATTAGAATAAAATGTTAAATAAATAAAATAAAGTGACCCAAGATGGCTATAGGTGAGACATATGGGTAATAAACACTAGGCCTATAAATTAAATCTGAACTCTCATCTGCAAAGCTAGAGTCTGTCAAATATTTTATTGACAGGTATTGATTATAGTTTTGTTCATTAGATAGAACATAAAGGCAAGATAAAATCAATCATCCCTCTCTAGACCCTAACACATCTACATGCTCATTAACCTTTTACCTTATATGTGCTAACCATGTATTTGTTTTGTCTTATATCTAACGTCACTGTGCACCAATCAAAATTATGAAAATATCACTTTTACTTCACTACCCCCGTTCTTCTATTTTCTATGAACAAAACGTATAAAGACCACATCTTGTGGCTGGACACAGTGGTTCATGCCTCTAATCCCAACACTTTGGGAGGCCAAAGCAGGGGGATTGCTTGAGGCCAGCAGTTGGAGAACAGCCTGGGCAGCAAAGTGAGACCTTCATCTCTACAAAAAAATGTACCAAAAAGAAAAAAAAAGCCAGGCATGGTGGTGCACACCTGTAGCCCTAGCTACTCAGGAAGCTGAGATGAGAGGATTGCTTGAGCCTAGGAGGCTGAGGCTGCAGCAAGCTATGATTGCATCAGTGAACTCCAACCTGAGCAACTGAGAGAGACCCCATGTTAAAAAAATTAAAATTTAAAAAATACTGTGTCTTGTGTAGGCCACTCCGGGACACATTCTTGGTTTGTGCTGAGTCTGTGTTTCCTGGGCTATTAGTACTCCAACTTGGCTCAAAATAAAAAGAACTTTAAAATTCTTTAAGTTATAGTATCTGTTATTTAACCTTTCAGTGGACAACAGTAAGGACAAAATCTCAGGCCCATCATCCTGGGTGAGGAGCTCTTTTGAACCACCCCCAGTCGCCTCCATGGAATGCCCATTTCCCCTCCTACATTTCTTTTTTCACTTCAGAATGGACAAGGTCTTCTCCAAGTAGAGGGAACGGAGACTAACAGTATGGAGCGTGGTGGGGGCTGTGCTGTGGGATAACATGGAGAGATGGGGTGTGTTAAAATATGAGAGACACCTTTGTTTTATATTCATCTCTGATTTGTATTTTCTGAAATTTAGCCCATTTTTCAGAAGAAAGAACAAATGGAGAATCATTAGAATAAAATATTCCAAGATGGAGAAAAGAGGAAACCACGTCTGCAGATTGTAGAACCATGGCTGGCCACTAATGAATTTGATTTTTCAAAGCAACTTACAACTTGATTGAAGAGCAACGTTCTTAGAAAACTCATCTTCTGATTATACCTCAATTCCCAGGTCCTTAAAATATAGTGTATCTTTATTACAGACCCATTAGTCAAGCCTCTATTCGATGTAGAGCTATCCTCATTAGGTACTGGTTTAATTTGTCAAGGTCTTAAAAAGAATAATTCTATTAAATATTCCATTATGTAAATCACATGAAGAAATTTATTTGCAATAGCCAAAAGCAGCTAGATGTAACTAAGACCACATAAGAAGCCTCTGCAAGATATCTACTACCTTGAGCATGTCTTTCATTGTATCCATATTGAGAACTGCAAGTCATTGTCTGTCTTTACCAGAGACAACATTAACATGTAGCCATTTCTTAGAGGAAATAAGGTAGTAACCAGGAGTATTTGGACAATATAAATTTGCATCTGTAAAGCGTCTGCCTAGAAATTATTGATTTTCTCTTCCCCGAAAAGCCTATTAAAAGGAAACATCTTTTCTAATGCTTTCCAGGGGGCCTCCAGGAAATCATTACTGGTAGAGACTGTTGTTTTATGGGTCTTTGGATGGGAGCTTTAAATATGAACATGAAATGTGAAAAGGAAGGATGTGATAAGCAGACTCCTGCTGAGAGCTGGCTTTTATTCATTGCCTGTCCTCTCGTTTATTTCTCCAGGCAATTAGCCCAGGCTGTCGCTCTGGGAACCATCCTTTGAAAGACTCCTCCTCCTGCAGAAATTTTTACAGAGTCAAAAGCTGGATTTCATTCCTACTCCTCACCTGCACGCCACCCTCGACCCTACCCTTTCCATCTCTTCCCAGGAGCCCCCTCCTTCCTGCCACCAGCCTCTCACCAGAGTTCTCACTCTCTGGTGTCCGGGCTAGAGCTTGGCACTCGCTGGGACTGGCTGCAGCATGACAGCCCTCAGAGGGAGACCAGGAGCCAAGGCCAGGAACAGTCTGGAACGCCTGGGAGGCAGAGACTGTCTCTGCCTGAGATGGGCAGGTGGGACAAAGCATGGTACCCAAAAGTGTGGCTTCATCAGAAATGGTTTAGGCAGGCACTGCAGGCCCAAACACAGTACAAGAAACTCCCCAGCAACCTTCAAGTGGGAAAACACAGTCTTAGGAATGACGGTTTGATGGCAAAAAGGAGGAGGATAAAAGTAGCTGTGTTCTACTGATCACTGACCATGTGCATTTACTCTTTCGGTGAATCCCTACAATTCGGGGAGGTAGGCACGATTACCCTAATTTACCAATGATGGGTACAATTTGCCCTTGATTACAGGTTTATGAATAGCAGAGCTGGTTTTCAAATCCAAGTGCAACGGACTCCAGAGCCCTCACTCTAAGCCACTGACCTCCTCTAAGAGGTTGTACTTAATCAGCTTTGCTTTTGCTCACCATCAAATTCACAGGAACATCAGCCTCTTTCAAAGCCTCAAGACCTACACAAATGAGTTTAAGCGTTGTCTATTGTGAGTCCTCTCAATAACCTTGAGGTACCGTCAGAGGGAACATGTTTAATTGAATATTTAGTTACAAAACATTCAGTTTGTGTCAGGAACTGTGCTAGTCGATGAAGATAAAGATCAGAAACACTAGGACAGTGGGGCAGCGGACAGTAAGTCAACTGTCACCAAAGTAAAGATAAAGTACCATCTGGGGTAAGGCCATGGAGACATATTCAGTGTCATGAGAGACGACAACAGAGATGTAATGTATATGAGGTAGTCTGGAGAGGCCTCTCCAAGGACAGAAGGGTGAGCAGCAGTTAGGAGTTAACCAGGAAGGGTGGGAGGAAGGGCACTCCAGGCTAAGGGAACAGCATGTGTGACAGCCCTGAGGAGGGCAGGAGACTAAAGCATTTGAGGACCTAAAAGATGGTCCAAGTGGCAAGCAGGGGAAACAGCAGGTGATGGGCTGGCCAGGGGGCAGGAGGAGGATCATTTAGCATTTTGAGGGATTCCTATTCACCTCCCAGGTGAAATAGGAAGCCGTTGAAAGACTTGGTATGGGAGACACACTGTTGGAAGCTCACAGGGGCTGTTATAAGGATTGGGATGAGAACAAGGTCATTAGGGAGGCTATTAGAGTGACACTGAAGAGACATACAGGAAGGTGGTTTATACTGGGGGATTGGGTTACAAAAAGAAATAGAGAGAGGGCTGGGCGTGGTGTTCATGTCTGGAATCCCAGCACTTTGGGAGGCCGAGGCAGGTGGATCATGGGGTCTAGAGTTCAAGACCAGCCTGGCCAACATGGTGAAACGCCATCTCTATTAAAAATACAAAAATTATCTGAGCACGGTGGCAGGAGCCTGTAATCCCAGCTACTCAGGAGGCTGAGGCAGGAGAATCACTTGAACCGGGGAGGAGGAGATTGCAGTGAGCTGAGATCGCGCCACTGCACTCTAGCCTGGGCAACATAAACCTGGTGGCTCAAAACAACAGAAATGTATTTTCCCAGTTCTGGAAGCCGGAAGTCCAAACATCAAGGTGTTGGCGGGGCTGTGCTCCCTCAATATCTCTAGGGGAGGATCCTTCCTCTTCTCCTCCTAGCTTTGGTGGCTCCTGGCCCTCCATGGCTTGCAGATGTGTACCCCAAGTCTCTGTCTCCATCTTCACATGGCCCTCTTGCCTCCAGGTCTCCTTTGAGACTCTGTATCCAAATCTCATTTTTTTCCCCCCTTATAAAGATGCCAGTCAATGGCTTTAGGGCCCACCCTGATCCATTATGACCTTATCTAACTTGGTTACATGAGCAAGAAACCTATATCCAAATAAGACCACATTCATAAGGACTGGAGTTCAGGACTTGTGAATGTGACCCTATTGGGAATGTCTTTTTTGTGGAGGAAAGGGAGAGATGACATAATTCAAGCCCCCACAGGAAATAAAGATGTCAAGTATAACTTCTGAGTTTCTCTCAGGAGTAACTTGGTCAATGGACATACTCAATTATTAAATTGGGAAGAATTGAGGAGAAGCAGGATTGGGTCCAATTTAGAGCATGTTACATTTGAAATACCAATGAGTGTGAAACTGACGGGTTAATTTGATCAGGGCTGCCTGCCTGCCTGCCTGCTTTTGGTTGCTTGTTTTTCTTTATTTTTGTCTTCATTTTTCTATGAAGCTGAAGGCTGTAGTAGCTAAAGGCCACACCACTGAACACTGAAACTTAACCTTCACTGGCCACTGTATAGATAACATCCATGGGTCGCCATGGCAACAGTAGATTCAGTTGTTATTTAGGAACTTGGGCCACCTCCTATCTCATTCAAACTGGTTGAGACCACCAACCCTTCAACAGCGCCTGCACAAGTATCCAAGAGGTGGCCTTTTGACATCAGGGGGCAAAAAACTCCTCCAGATCATGCTAACACTGCCATTTTCTGTACATATGTCCTATGAAATGCCATGAACTCTGACTACACTAATGTAGAATGAATTGGTTACTTCACTTGCCCCCACTACCAACCACCTCTTCCCATCCCTTAGACCACCCACTCCCCTAACCTGTCAATATCCCTAAACCTCATCTTCACGAAGGCAGATTTGACAGCTGTTCTCTTACCTCCTTGCTTGGTGGTCTTACAGATAAAACTTTTCTCTTTTGCAAAACCTATGCCACAGTGATTGATTCACTCCATGTAGGCAGAATGGACCTGAACCTGGCCAATAACAAATGTAGATGTCCAACTAGTAATTGATAGGAAGGTATTAAGCGAAAAAGAAAATTCTCAGCCAGAAATATACATTTAAACTCAACGAAGTCAATGAGATCATTCAAGGAGGGAGATTACGCACCAAACACAATTTTCAATAAATTGTAATGCCATCAGAAAATATGCTTTTTGAGTGAAAGACAAAATATGCAGAATTATATATATGTGGCAAAGTATTTATATATAAAAGTATGTGAATACAAATATGCAAGCAAATTAGTTTTGATATATATAAGAAGAAAGGAAATTGACAAGTATTGGTAGTGTCTATCTCACAGCCACTTTTCGTTTATCCTTATGCTTTTCAGAATTTTCCAAATTTTTATCATTGGGTATGCATTTTTTAATAAAATTGTTTTAAAATACAAACTATTCAGAAATTTAATATGACTGAAATATGGAATATAGAAAAAGAAGACTGGAAAAAAAAATGAAGCTAAATGGTAGTCTTTAAGCCTAGTCTAAATTGCCAAACAAAGCAATTTGTTTTTCTTTTTTTTTTTTTTTTTTTTTTTTTTTTTTTTGAGACGGAGTCTGGCTCTGTCACCCAGGCTGGAGTGCAGTGGCACGATCTCGGCTCACTGCAAGCTCCGCCTCCCGGGTTTACGCCATTCTCCTGCCTCAGCCTCCCGAGTAGCTGGGACTACAGGCGCCCGCCACCTCGCCCGGCTAGTTTTTTTTTTTTTGTATTTTTTAGTAGAGACGGGGTTTCACCGTGTTAGCCAGGATGGTCTCGATCTCCTGACCTCGTGATCCGCCCGTCTCGGCCTCCCAAAGTGCTGGGATTACAGGCTTGAGCCACCGCGCCCGGCCAATTTGTTTTTCATTTTATATGCAACAGGGAATCCTAACGGTCTTGAAAAAAATGGACATGGACTGATTATACCATGGAATTTAGTTATAGCTGTTTTTTTTGACTGAAGTTGTAATATAACCTCATTATAGAAAAAAAATGGACCTACAGGAAATTACAGATCCACTGTTAACATTTTTTAGTATTTCCTTCCAACACTCTTTTTGTGCCTATTTTGTACAGGTTAGATCAATTTTTAAACAGCTTCCTTTTTTAATTTACCATGATATGAAAAACCTATCACCATGAATTTGAACATCCCTCAAAGTATAATTTTATTGACTAATAACTGGCCATGCCATGGAGATAACATTATTCACTTACCTGTTCCTCTATGTTTGAATACATTTTTCATTTTCATTTTTAAATAAATTATCAATAATGCTGTTATCAACATCTTTGTTCGAAAATTTCTATCAGAATGTTCATTGAGAGTCAAGTATTAGCAGGTACTGCAGTAAATGTTAAGGAAACAAAGATGAATTAAATAAGGTCCCTGCCCTCTAGTAAAAGAAAAAAGTCTAAGATAGAAGGACTTCCAACATAAAGTGACATAGAAAATACCTATGTGTCTATCTCTCCATCAGAATCATTTCTTGCTAGAGGAACAGACAATAAGCTGTCACTTTCAAGGTAATATGGTAACGAAGAGGCATCCACACAAGTCTGGGCTTTTAAATTAAGCAAGTGGAGGGCATAATGAAAGGTTGCATGGCAAGATGACCTGGCTACAATGAGAGACCAGAGGCACAGAACAGGCCTTGGGCTACTGTCTTTGTCTATCCTGGAGGTTACGAGAGGATGGAATCAGGGGGACAAGAGGAAACTGGAAGAGGAAAGAAGCCTGTTCAAAGGAAAAAACTGAAAGAGGGACACACGTGAGAGCTCTTCCCAGCTGGTTTCTGTATGCATGCCTGGTCTTCCCAACAAGACAATAGGCACCTGTCAGACAGGAGCTCCTTGTCCTATCCCAGTGCACACTCAGCACTATCAAGCGATTGGCTGAAAAGACAGTGTGATGGCCAGATAAAGTAAAAAGAGAAATGTAATAAAGGAGCCAGGGGTAAATGCACATGAGTTGTGGGGTGATCTGTAGTCTCATTGGGGTGCCTCTCAGAAGCCAGAAAATCTCACTGCCATCTCTATTTCCACCTGGTGCTTGTTATGCAATAATAGCATCTTCCCAGTAGAGGGAACTGTCTGCATATTTAATTCCTAATCTGGCTACTGAGCTGAACCTGCAAACTGGCAGTGCTAACTGTAGAAATGTTTTCCTAACTGTCCATTGCAGTTCAGCCCCATTTGTCTCACACTCCAGGCTGCTGGTTCCCCTGGAGCTGGCATCATTTGACTAACTTTGTCACTAGTTCTTTTGACTCTAGCCAGCTACCTTCAATCTTACTCTTGCAACCACAGATGCCGAAATGTGCTGTGAACCACCTGCAAGCCCTCAAGGGCCCTCTGAAGCATTCTCTCCATAAGATATTCGAACTTGCTGGAACCACAAGTTAGCATTCATCTGCTTTGCTCACCATTTCATCTTCAGTGCTGAGACGGATGCCTAGCACATATTGGGCATGCAATAAATTATTGCTATGTGAATGACTGAACCAGACAACCCTCCTAAAATGCTTTGGTAGCCAGAATGCTTTGATAAAGATAATAATCTCTCTTCAGTTCCTGAAGATTTGTCCCTGAAGTCAAGTCTTTCTGGAAGATTCACTCTGCACTTCATTCAGCCCCTGACAAAGGGTAATTTTCCTCTCTGCACCCTCATTTCCTCAGTTCTTAGGATGCACAACGCTACCTGTTTAAAGTACTTGGACAGTGTGAACAAGAAAAATTAGTCAGTTTGTTAATTAACCATTGAGGGTACTTTATGTTTTCACAATCACAAGAAGTATTTTTATGGTGCAAGAAGGCAGGTCATTAATAAAATCATCTAGAATTTTTTTTTTCAAAATAGTAATCTCTATCTGACACCCTTATCCCTTCTCTCCTGACCCCATCACGCTGCAATGAACAAAGACAATATCTCTGATACACCCACGGGAGTGAGGCTTGTTCAAAATATTCTTTGAAAATCTGGTAGGTGATTCTGGTGGGCGTGGGTACACACACACACACACACACACACACACTCATAAACACACATCCTACTCCTATTTCTGGCATACTGAGAGCCATTACTATTAACCAGTGATTCTACCTATTAGAATCTGGTTTATAGTGTACATCAACATCACCCAGGGAGATTTTTACAATTATACTAATACCCACGCTAAATCTTAGGCAAATTAAATCAGAATATCTCAGAGTGAGCCTTGAGCCTCAGGAATTTTATTGGGCTGCCAAGACTGAGATGCCCCATTGTGGACACTTGGAAAAACCAATACGAAGAGTCAGCATAGCCCCTGGCCACAGTACCTTCCAACCAAACGTCGAACACAGTAAGATTAACGTAAAATTACAACCACCCGAAGTGTCCCCAGAATGCAGAATTGTGACAAAAGACTTGCCCCTCCCCCCAATTTAGGAGAAATGACCTTGGGGCCCTGAAGCATCATTTAGGGTCTCTGAGGCTCAGTCTCTTTATCTATAAAACAGAAGTAGTTAACATCACCAAGATGCTGACAGGACAAAATGAAATTGTGAAGCAAGAATTCTTTGTAAGTTATAAATGATTATGCAATTAAAATGGATTATTACAGGGAAATAGCAAATAAATATTTTTAAATAAGTCATTGTAGTCCTAAAATTGATTCAATATATTTCATGACATCTGTCAGAAGATTCCCATTTTCTAGCCTTTCAAGCAACAGCCAAGCTCCCAAAGGTTTTTCCAATCTCTTTTCTCTCCAACTGATGTACTCTCAATAGGCACAATTACAATAGTCACTGACATTTTCTCACCAAGTAGACAGAATACCTGTCTCTTATCACTATTTTATTCATATTATCACAAACCCCTCTTGTTTTTCTTTAATAATATTTGCCACTGCTAAGGTGTTAAAGTTCAATGAAGTACTTTATGTTAATAGCAGGCTTTTAAAGTTCCTTTCACGGTACAGTTTCTGACATCACCAACGAGACAGTCGGAGAGCTGTTTTCAAGTAAGTATCTGTCCTTGACCTCATAAACAACGTCATTTGGGGAAAGCAAACCACGTACAAGAGTAGCCAGCATAAGAAATTTGGAAGCCAGGCGTGGTGGCTCATGCCTGTAATCCCAGCACTTTGGGAGGCCAAGGCGGGGGGATCACAAGGTCAAAAGTTCGAGACCAGCCTGACCAATATGGTGAAACTCCATCTCTACTAAAAATACAAAAATTAGCCAGGTATGGTGGTGCACACCTGTAACCCCAGCTACTCAGGAAGTTGAGGCAGGAGACTCGCTTCAACTCAGGAGGCCGAGGTTGCAGTGAGCTGAGATTGCACCACTGCACTCCAGCCTGGGTGACAGAGAGAGACTCTGTCTCCAAAAAAAAAAAAAGAAAGAAATTTGGAATAGGACAGACTTACCATGGAGCCCATAGACTGGCTTTGTCTTAAACAAGTCTATTAGATTTAACTTTGAGACATGCAGTTAATGTAAGCATTAATGAAACCAGCACTGCAAATGCTTACCTATGTCATTCAGGTTTTTATTTCTAATTTGCAGCTTTGCATAGGTAACTTTTGGGGTCCTACCAAAAAAGTTTTCTTTAGTGACATATCAGTAAAATTATGTAAACCATGGATGTGGAATGAGAAGACAGAAGGTTAGTTACTGTCTGAAATATGGGCAGTCAAGAGAAAGCTTAGCATGAACAATGTGAGCTAAGGAGCTACTGATAATAAGGTGAAATTTGCTCCTTTACATATTTGACAGCCCCACGATGAAGGAAGTGCCCCTTATCTCAGCCCCTAAAACCCCTGCTTGTGCTCTACCCACAAGGAAGAAAACCAATGAATAATTAAAGAGTTGTCTAGGTTGATGCTATACACTGAATGTTTGAGCCCCCTAAAATTTACATGTGGAAATCCTAACCCCCAATATGATGATATTACGTGGTGAGGCCTTGGGAGGTGAGTAGCTCATAAAAGTGGAGTGTTCATGAATGAGATTAGTGTCCTTATAAAACGGACCCCAGAGCAGATCTCTCTTCCCTTTTGCCATGTGAAGAGACGGTAAGAAGATAGCTGTCTATGAACCAGGAAGCAGGCCCTCACCAGAGATCTCGATCTTGAGCTTCCCAGCCTCCAGAACTGTGAGAAATACATTTCTGTTGTTTATAAGCCACCTAGTCCATGGTATTTTGCTACAGCAGCCCAAACACACTGAGATAGTTGGGGTAGAACAGAGAAGACAAGGTTGAAAGATGTTTGTTATCAGTTGTGTTTAGGCTTTGATCTCCTCATAGTTTACAGATATTCATTTTCTTTTCTTTTTTTTTTTTAATTGGAAGACTATATTTCGCCAGAGCCATCCAAATTTCCAATGTTATAATTAAATGAGAGAGTAAATTCATTTGAAAAGTGGGATAAACTCTATCCTTGAAATCTAATTAAGTCTACTATTAAAATTGAAATATAATACAGGCATATAAATAAGATCCAACCCAATTTCAAGAAACAATCAGTGATTAAGTAAAAAGCTACAACTCTACTGAATTAATTGGCAAGATTAAAATGCAAGTGATTTTACTTTACATTGATACATTTTATCAGAGCCATGGTAGACATAAAGGGCATTTCTCTCCTCTCATTAGAATGGAGCCTCCAGGCTGGGTTTGGTGGCTCACACCTGTAACCCCAACACTTTGGGGGACCAAAGCAGGAAGATTACTTGAGGCCAAGAGTTCGAGACCAGCCTGGGAAGCATAGCAAGACCTAGTCTCTACAAAAAACTTAAAAATTAGCCAAGTGTGGTGGCATGCATCTATAGTCCCAGCTGCTTGGGAGGCTGAAGTGCAAGGATCTCTTGAGCCCAGGAGTTTGAGGCTGCAGTGAGCCATAATTATGCCACTGCACTCCAGCCCGGGCAACAGAGCAAGACCCTGTCCTTTAACAAAATAAAATAAAAGGAGTCTCTGGAGATCAAGAGATGTCTTATTCACTTTATATCCTATATAGCTCCTACTATCATCATTATTCAACATAGGCTGCGTAGTAGAAATTCCTGATAAACTTAAAAACAAAGTACAAACTGTGTCCAGACCCCACTCAACTCGGCCTACAGGGGCCAGGCATGGGTTTTTGTTTTCCGTTTCTCACATGATTTTTCAGTTTCTGAAAACAGCTATTCAGCCATTTTCTCAGCCCACTTTGAGGTAAATAGAGTATAATTTAAAAAATCGTGGCTAGGAGTCAAGAAGTCTGAATTCTAGGTTTGACTCAAATACTAAGAAGCAAGTTCTGGCCTTTTGGAAGATCAGAACTTTGCAATTGCCCATTTCCTTACCTGTGAAATTGTAAGTTCAGACTAAAGAATATATATTTAGACCCCTTCCAACTCTCAATTGTCATTATTCTGTTCAATAAATCAGGCTTTTTACAAATTAAGATTTGTCTCTCTTCAGTAAGTGTGAGAAGAATGTGAACTAGGCTTTGAACTCCTGGGGGTTGAGACGTCTTTACTCAAGTCTGCATCTCTGGCTCCTCTCACAGTGCCTGTCACAGAGCTGATTCAATAAAATATTGGATAAATCAAGAGTTTCTATGGCTCTGATATTTATAGCAAAAAGAAAACTGAGAAAGAAAGCCTAGCTCTTTCCTTTTTTCTTCTTTTTACAAATGAGCAAAGTAGCTTTGGAGACTGTACTTACAGGTGCCTATAGCTGGGTGTGCATAGCAGAAGAATGTGAATTCATACACCTCTGTCTGTCTTTCACCCCACCACGTACATGCTGGTTCTCTTCCATCACATACTGCACTGCACTCCCCACACTGCAACTTAGAAGATAAACAAAAGCGAGTGTCAAATAAACAAAGTCCCATCTCTGGAATTGGGAGACAGGCATTTGAATTCCAAAATCAACTGTTTTCTAGGTAAATACACCTGAACAAGACATTTAACTTTTCCATTTTTTCATGTACAAACTGAGACCAGATGATCCTGAATCTATTTTCTTAATGCCGCCAAGAGCCTGTGATTTGGCAAGACAAAGCTAACCACATCTTCCTTCTGATCCAACATTTTTATGTCGTACAGCATTCTATGTGGATCAGAGGCATAAATGGACAACCCTGCTAATATCAACAAGAGGATTTTCTCCTACAAAAAAAAAAAACTCAGAAAATGCAGAAGAACATCAAGAAGTTGATTATTCAGGCTGTCTTTTGCCTAAGGAGACTACAAGTGGGCAGGTCATTCTCTGTCCCTGTTGACATAGATACTGTGGGTGGACTATCTGACACACAGTGTGCTGGTCCCAAATCTGCCTTGATGCTGAGGACATTTTTATTATCTGACAGATACATCTTGAGTGAAGCCTAGGAAGAAATGTTATCTATGTAACGACATGACTAGACCAGTTTGGTGGTAGGAAAACTAGGGAGTGAAGCATCAAATATGATACCCAGATTTCAGGCACGAATGATGGAAAAATGATGGTGACATGAAGAGAGAAAGGAAGAGTGGTGAGAGAAGACAAAGAGTTTGGTTTCAGAGAGTTGAGTGTTTCTGATCAGCAGATCATCCTGGAAAAGTCTTAAGTAGTTCAAGGTCAAAATTTAGTACTAAGGGTCCATTTATCCATAAAGATGTAAAAACTCTTACAACTTAATGCCTTTAATTTATCATCTTACAAAACGAAAGTACACTTTGAACTAGTAAAGTGGATTCCAGAACATACACCAAGCTATATGCCCTCTGTATATTCAGATCTACCGAGGTATAGGTCTGTATTTTACCCACGTTGGTAGCCTCATTCCTCTCACTCAACCTCCTAACCCCTTGATGACCTAAAAAGGAGAAGTCAGAGTGCATAAATCTTATAGCTTTGGGGGCTCATGCAACTTAAGTGATTTTTAAGCTCATCATGCTGTGGGAATTCTCAGGTGATCTCCCAGCCCAGTGACCCTCAGGAAAATGGCCTAATCCTAGAACAAGAGAAGCAACATATGAAAATCACCAGTTTTTCAGAACAAAACTGACTATGTGGATTTGTGGCCAAACTACACTTGAGCATATCACCCCCGCAGGCATAGGATAATTCCACCCACCAGCCTCCACACAGAAACTGCAGAAATGCAGAAGAAAAATGGCTTCAGTGAGGGAGGAATGGACATGCTCCAATAGATGAATGAATGAAGGTAGCATTCACAAACTAGAGAAAATCCCCACGCACCTCTTCCCAGCCCACCCTTATATCCACACCAGCCCCCAAATACACACACTCACCCATCTGATCATGTTACTTGATCCAGACAGAAGACTTGAGCTGGGGGGGTGGCTAGGCTCCAGCCTTATAGGAAGGAACCAGAAAAATACAGCCTGTGTTTTATTTTTGTCATGCTAACTCCAGAGTATTCCCCAGATTGGCGTGAACTGACGAATCCACAAGAAAAATCATATACGTGAGAAAGACATGCTCCAGTTCCAGCTCTTTGGTTTACTAGCTGTGACACATTTCTTGGAGCCTATTTTCTAATCTCTAAAATGGGAACAACAACACTGGCCTTACAGTGTCAATTGGAGGACTAAAGCAAATCTACATAAAGTGTCTCAAACACGATTGTCCTTCCTATATGATTGCTCTCAGCTGGAGTTCTCCACCTAATGATATTACGATGTATGTCTCCACTGTGGTTTCTTCAGAACAGAGGTTAAATGTTATTTGTTTCTAATTTTCCAATGATGACTACAATGTCTAGCATACTGTAAGAGAAAATGGGAGAGCAGTTGCTTTGAACTGTAGAAGGACTCTATACTTAGTCACTTTTACATGCTGAAAAAGAAACAACCCTTCATTGACAATCAGAAACTTGTCTGACAATACTCACTTTTAAACTTTGTAACTTCCAGCCCTTCACCCTGGGGCCTATGGGAAAAACCCACGGCTCCCAGCCCAACATATTAATCATGATTGGACTCCAAGGAATGGTAACTGACTGTTTGACTGAATGAATAAATGAGTGAGTGAATTAAAAAACAATTATGTGAGGCAGTTTATTAAGATGAAAGTGACAAAAATCAAGAAGTGATTTGAGCAATGTGGTGGCTCAGATTACAAATAACCGTCTTTTGGAGCAATTTGTATTTTAGTGACCTAATTGGTAGCAGGCAAAGAAAGGGTTTGGGCACTAGAAAAAAAAATGGGGAAATTCTTCAATTGTAAGAACTACAAGTTATCACAAAATATGATGAACAATGACCACAAGTGGAACCAGAGGAATAGTACATGAAAGGAAATAATTATCATATTATAAACTAGATGGAAAAGAATGGGATAAATAATAATGTTTCAGGATCTTTCATTAGGTTCCAGGGAGAAAGGTATCAGTGTTTCTGGGGGTAAATTTTCTACATTGTGATTTTTAATGAGGTATTTAGCATTACCCCCAAGAGATATTCCTGTATTTTTAGTAGCTTTTTATTCACCCACTTAAGAAAATGCTTCTTTTTAATTCAAATGTAGACTTTTCTTCTTAATAGGGTTTTTTTAGAGCAAGACAATTTTCATCTATCTAGAACCATTTTGTTACCATTATGCCTAGAGTCAATTAATCTTTCAAAGGCCTTTTCCGCATCCTCGGACTCTACATTTTCCTTTATCAGTTGAAGCAGAGCAAATCAGGAGCTAAGAAAAAGTAGGACCCAGCCAGGAGCGGTGGCTCACGCCTGTAATCCTAGCACACTGGGAGGCCAAGGTGGGTGGATCACGAGGTCAGGAGTTCAAGACCACTCTGGCCAACATGGTGAAACCACTATTTTCACTAAAAATACGAAAAATATATATATATAGCTGGGCGTGTTGGTGCGTGCCTGTAATCCCAGCTACTCAGGAGGCTAAGGCAGGAGAATCGCTTGACCCTGAGAAGCGGAGCTTGCAGTGAGCCAAGATCTTGCCACTGCACTCCAGCTTGGGCAACAGAGTGAGGCTCTATCAAAAAAAAAAAAAAAAAAAAAAAAAAAAAGTAGGACCCAAGAGTGAGTTCCAATGCTGCTCACTCAAATCTCTTTAACATTAAGGTAGTTTTAAAATGCTTTCACCAATATGGCTCACAAAAGCATTGTCACTGACAACGAATCTGAGTGCTTCCAAATCATTTTAGAAATATAAAATGATGTAAATGCTTACTTAGAAAAAGTTACATGTGACACAGTTGCTATTTTTACTAACTGTCTATCAAGAACCCACACAGATTTGTCTAAAATAGCTGAGTTACAGGCCAAGAAGAAATCAGTCAAGATATCAACTGCTGCACTTCGATTTCAGAGGCAATGCATGATTGGAACCCATTACCACTGTCCTTGACACTCAGGAATGGGGCAGATTCCTTGCGAGAAACCACTAGTTTTTTGGGGTTTTTAAAATTTATTTAATTTTTTTTTTTTTTTTTTTTTTTTTTTTGAGACGGAGTCTCGCTCTGTCGCCCAGGCTGGAGTGCAGTGGCATGATCTCGGCTCACTGCAACCTCCGCCCCCCCGGGTTGACGCCATTCTCCTGCCTCAGCCTCCTGAGTAGCTGGGACTACAGGCGCCCGCCACCGCGCCCGGCTAATTTTTTGTATTTTTAGTAGAGACGGGGTTTCACCATATTAGCCAGGATGGTCTCGATCTCCTGACCTCGTGATCTGCCCACCTCAGCCTCCCAAAGTGCTGGGATTACAGGCGTGAGCCACCGCGCCCGACCGAAACCACCAGTTTTTAAGGCGTCCCCTCTTAGTCTTCCTCTGAAAGCTGAGGTTCAAGCTGTCCACAACGGTCCAACATCAACACTCACCAAAGGACTTCCTCCCCTTTTCTCTTCCTCTGTGCAAATCAGCTTAGAATAGATACAATGCATGATTTCAACTCCAGCTCAGCAACAAGGGAAAATCAAAAGGGCAATCAATACAATTGATGGGTGCCTGTAATGCCCAGCGTGTAGTATATACAACACCTCAAAATAAGCAAATCCAAAAGGTCAAAGTCAACTGTTTTCTACATATTGATTGGAAAAGATCAATTGCTTTCCAGTTTACCATCTGGTCACCAAACATTAATTGGCCATTGACTATGTAAATGAAATGTGGAAATGCATAATCATCCCCGTCATTGTTCCCAGTTAAAATGTATTTTATAAAGGTGATGTGGCTGTATACAGCCTTCATAATTATGGGGGATAAGCAGAAATATGGAGAGAATCCAGAAGTGCCATTGTCAACAATTAATTCTAGTACAAGCCACATACCTGGAGGGCCACAATTGCTGGCCAGCTTGTCTTTAGACTACCTGACCTACACTTTGGGCCTTAGGAAAGAGTTCCCAAGTGACGTCATGGAGAAGTCTGATCAGGACATCAGGAATCCAAAATCTAAATTTAAGCAAAACTAACCATGTTATCAATAAAAACAAGGAAAAGGGTCAAAACCCTCTGTTTCCTCTGAGTCTGGGAAATCACAACTCTAACATGCTCTTTGATTTTGTTTAATTTGATATGTCTATTTATAAGACACGTACATTACATGCTATTGTTCTACACACCAGTGAGAAGAGGGAAGTGGAAAAGGATAAAGCATCAGTAAGAAGAGGTCTTTGCCTTTAAAGAGCCTATAGCTTAATTGCAGAAACAAGATTTCTTTGCATGTGTAATATAAAACAATAGGAGCTGGGATAATTACCAAATCACGTGATGCCAACTACGTGCTGGGAGAACTTAAGAGGAGAGGGGAGGCAGGGAAGTCTTCCTGAGAAAGCAGAAATGGAGCTGTGGTCTGGTGGGTAGAATCTGGAGAGCAGGTGAGTAATGGATGAAATATTCAGGAAGAACAGAGTACCATAATATCAGAATTCCAAGCATGCCCTCTGGCCCAATCAATTCATTAAAATCTCGTTTTCTGAACCCCGATATGGTGGATGCATTTCCAACTAGAATCACAAGATGACAACACAGTGCAAAACAGGCCACCTCCCCACCAGAATCAGTACACAAAAGAAGAATAAGCTTCTTTGTTCTTTTAGCCACTGTAATATTGGGTCTCTTGTTAATCAGCTTAGCCTTTTTACCAACTAATGCAAGATCTCACTTAT
Organism: Macaca nemestrina; assembly: GCF_043159975.1. Classification (NCBI taxonomy): domain Eukaryota; kingdom Metazoa; phylum Chordata; class Mammalia; order Primates; family Cercopithecidae; genus Macaca; species Macaca nemestrina. The sequence continues at coordinate 129,573,211 of NC_092132.1, read as the reverse complement.
TCTTTGAAAAAGCAGTCTCATTTAAGTAGAATAGATATCATCTCCCATTAGGCAGATGAGCAAATTAAGGCCAAGGGAAGTTCAAGGTCACCCAACCTTCTGATGCTGTCCTGTTCACTGATTCCCAGAGTCTTAGTCTTTGCCTTTGATAACTTTGTCACTTGTTATTTCTGACATTGTGAACAGAAAATCCATTTAGATTTAAGTGTTGATGGAAATTTGACAGGGTTGAATTTCACATTTCAAATATAGAATCATGAACCTAGATTTTAAATTAGCTGCACACAGCAAGTGGTTTTCATAATTATTAGTCTTACACATTTGTTACCACTATAAAATGTAAAGGAGCACGAAAGCCATAATTGCAACACACAGTTCTGGAACCCAGGGCAGAAATGTTTGGCATTGGGGGTAATTTACACCCATACTGTAATTAAACAGGAGGTAATTTGCATTCAGATTTGCACATTACCGTATTTTTTTCTGATTATAAAAATGAAATAAAATAAAAAAGTCTGGCAAGCACAGGAGGTTTTGGAGTGTTCTGACAATTAGTATTTTAGACAAATGACATTGGAGAAGAGGACTTTCTCATCCTTCTGGATCCTTAGCAGTTTGCCAAAAAAAAAAAAAATAAGCTGTCTGTTAGATATTTTAACATGAAACATGTTGTGATAAATAACTATTTTCCCCTCCACACTATTTTTGCTAAAATGTATTTATCATTTCTCTCTGATTCTCATCTATTGATAAGATCTGCCTATAAATAAAAGATTTGAAAGGCATAAATCTAAGCATTCAAAATTGATAAGAATCTAAGGGTTACATTAGCAAGAAAATTAGGATTCAGGTTATCAAAAAATTCATAAATTATACCAAATGCTTGTTATGGTATAATCTGTGGTCTATATCTTTTTGTAACTTCAGCTTCGTGCTTTGCCAGATCTGTCACTTGTGTCACTGAGACAAAAGAGTTCATCTATATTCAAGGCTAAATGCAGATTCAGGGTTACATGTTGTGTTCACTTTAAGCCAACATGCAGCTCCTACGAAAGAAAGAATCTGCAACCTGGCAACTTTCTATCTCATTATGTATATCCATATGCAAAAAATTGAGTGCAGGGGAAAGAAGGGGTGTCCCGTTAAATACATGCACATACTCGGTCTTATGAAAAAATATTTTTTTCCTCTTACCTTGATATTGAACTATGTGCCTAAAATCAAGCACCAAATAACACTCTGGCTGAATAGGTCTCTAATCATCTTCATTCTAACACTTTTATTGCCGAACCTGGTGAGCTAAAGCACATCAATTTCCTTCTCTTTCATCCTAGGTAAATTCTTATCTCTCTGACAAGTCTTTAAACTTTTCATGTAAAGGTTATGTGATACATGTCTCGTTAGCACAGTGAAAACCTACCACATGCCCAGAGCGATGCCAACCACTACAGGTGAGATTTATGCGCATCATAATGACAATAATAACTACTGTATATCTGGCACTGTCAAAGGCACTAAGCAGTTTATACACACTATTTAATCCCCTAAACCACATTATGAAATAGGTACTATTATCATTGCTGTTTCACAAATTAAGAAAATGAAGTTTGCAGTGGTTTAGATACAGCAGAGTAACAAGACAACAGCACCAAGGGGCTTGCAATTTAGTTAGGAAATCTAAGACCAACTGGGGCAAGAAAATCATTGAAAAATATTGTAGTAGGATGGTGCAAAAATAATTGCGGCTTTTGCCATTACTTTTCTTTTTTTTTTTTTTTTTTTTTTTTTTTTTTTTTTTTTGAGACGCAGTCTCACTATATCACCAGGCTGGAGTACAGTAATGAGATCTTGGCTCATTGCAACCTCCAACTTTCTGGAAGCGATTGTCCTGCCTCAGCCTCCTGAGTGGCTGAGATTACAGGCACGCACCACCATGCCCAGCTAATTTTTGTATTTTTAGTAGAGACAGGGTTTCACCGTGTTAGCCAGGATGGTCTCCATCTCCTGACCTTGTGATCCGCCCACCTCAGCCTCCCAAAGTGCTGGGATTATAGGCATGAGCCACCACACCTGGCCTGCCGTTACTTTCAATGAGAACTGCAATTACTTTTGCACCAGCCTAATATGTAACTAGGCCCTACACTGTGTGCAGCATACAGAGTGGAGAGTAGGGTCTTTCTCTATAGTCAAGGAAATTCAATCACTCAGAAGATTCTTTCCTTGGTTGCTTCATAAACATCCCAGATTTGGCATGTATAAATTCCAGGATCCAGCCTCTAACCCCCAGACTTTGTTTTTCTCCTGTACTTTATATTTTGGGGGATGTATTAGGCTGAAAAATGCCCCCTTTCTAAAGGTGTTCACATCCATTCCCCACACTATGAATATGTCACTTTGCATGGCAAAGGAGACTTTTCAGATGTGATAAAGGATCCTGTTATGGGCTGAATTTGTCCACACCCGAATTCATATGCTGAAGCCCTAACCCCCAGAACCTGTGAATATATATAGGGCCTTTAAGGAGGTAGTTAAATTAAAGTGAGGTCCTTAGGATATGCCCTAATCCAATGACTAGGGTCCTTATAAGAAGAGAAAATTATGATGCAGACACATTGCAGGAAGACCACATGAAGACACAGGGAGAAGACCGCACCTACGCAAACTAAGGAGGTCTCAGAAGAAATCAATCCTGCTGACACTTTGATCTCAGACTTCCAGCCTCCAGAACTGTAAAAGTAAATAAATAAACTTCTGTTGTTTAAGCCGCTGAGTCTGTTATGGCAGCCCTAGCAAATTAATATAGATTATCGGGGGGGCAGTGTCATCATGAGGGTCTTAGAGAAGGCAGGGGGGTCAGAGTGAGAGAAGGGCATGTGAGATGGAGCAGAGGTCAGTGAGGTGAGAAGATGCTGTCTTCCTGGTTTGGAAAACAGAGGAAGGGGCCATGAGCGAAAGAAAGCACGCGGCCCCTAGAAACTGGGAAACATAAGGCAGGGGATTCCCTCCCAGGGCCCCCAGAAGGAACACAACCTGTCCACTCCTTGGTTTCAGCCAACCGAAACCAGTATTAGACATCTCACCTCCAGAACTGTGAGAGTTAATGTGTGTTCTGTTAAGCTGGCAGGTTTGTGGCAACTTGTTACAGCAGAAACAGGAAATAAATGCAGGGGATGGCATCGCCATCTCCCTTTGCCCCCAAGCCCTTCCATTCCACTCTAGTACCTGCTTCTTCTCATCCACCTTTCTTAATTTGCATCTTCCTCTAATCTGATCTGGATTCCTGCAATAGTCTCCAAGTTTATTTTCCACCTTCTGATCCCTTTCACCCACCAAAGTATTCTGCTCCCTTCTACCAAAGTAATTTTTCTAACAAACCAGTCTGACCAGGTCACTATCCCACTTAAATACTTCAACTGCCTCTAATCAGCTATAAGACGAATGCAAAGGTCTGGTTATGACATAGGAAGCCCCCTATGGCCTCTCCTCTGCTTCCCTCTCCAGCCTGGGCTCCATGTTTTCTGTCTTGTCAATTTTGGCTAAATGTTCCTTTTCTCTGCTGAGCTACATGTCCCCCCGTTCTCTCCAGCCTGGACTCTGGGTCCCATGCATTCCAGCCTGTGCTATATAACCCCTGCTATTTCAGTCACTTGCAGGTTTTTGATAACACTGTGCCTACGCTGCCCCCCTCTTCTTCCCTATACAATTCCTACTTATGCCCAAAACTTACCTCAGATGCCATCTCCTCCAGAAAGCTCTCACAGAGGGTCTTCTATTCTTAACAATTGGTTTAGTCGCCCATCCTCTGTGCTCTCATGGCACGTGTTGTTTACCTCTAGCTAGAGATATCTAGTTAGAGATATTTCTCTCGAGTTACCTAGGTCTTTACTTGCCTGAATCCTCCAGTAGACTGTATCCATCCAAGCTAAGATCCTGCCTTTCATGTTTCCCCAGTGGCCAGCACAGTGCCTGATACTGAAGACATTGTTTGTTGAATGAAAGTTTTAGGGGAAAAAAGGTAGGACTTCATTTACTCATTCGTGCAGTAAATATTTATTGGGCGCTCACCATCAGTAAAACACGGTGGGATGTACAAATATAGATAAGACTTAGAGTCTGCAGTTAGAATTTTGTGGTCAGTGTTGAGACATTATCTAAATGACCAGCAGATGGTAGTATCCAGCTAGACCACAGGCAATCAAGTTCAGGAACTGAGAGGACGAACTCATGGGTCAAAAATAGGGAAGGGTAAGTGGAGGTTTCCTAGGACCCGGTTGTGGAAGCATACAAGAGACTGGCTAGCCAGAAGGAGATGAGTTTTGCCAATATGATATAAGGTCTTCACTAAACTTCGAATGGCTTGATGGTAACATAAGTATACCTTGTGCAAGAAAGTACACAAGTGTCTCACCCTTAAGAGTTTCCAAAAGTGCAGGTTTCCAAGGTATACAGAGCATGAGAGAAAGGGCCACAGATATTACCAAGAGGCAAGAGAAAACACAACAAATTGTATGAAATGAGTCACGTTGACTGAGGAAGGATTTTTATCACTAGGCATTCATTCCTTAATAATTTTAGGTAATCTAGATCCAGGCAGAAGCTGCTTGCTGCCATGACTAGTATAGCATAGATGTTTCTTTTCAAGGCCAACTTTTGCTGAAGAAAAATGAGAAACAGTTCTCTTCTTTGACCCCATCTGATAAAGCAGAAACCAACGCAGATTTATACAAATGAAAATAAGGTTGAGTCAGAGCACTTTGTCCCATAAATAACAAAAATGGATTAAGGCTGACTGGTCTCCAGGCAACCTATGTAAGTACAGTCACATAACCCTGATTTTAGTATATAAAATAGAAGATCAAGAGATTCACTTAAAATTATTCAAGGCTGGCTCTTCACTGTTTCAATAGATTTTAAAAGCTGCTTCCTTGCCAACCATCCTATTGTAAACCTTCACTGCTGAAGATTGTGGGCCAAGCTTTTTCTTCTGCCAAGATTCAAAAGCTTGTTATTGGATCTCTCAAAGTAGATTTAGTTTAAAGAGTCTGACATCTACAAAAAAATTGTGAATACATGATTAAAAGATTGTCTTTTCAACTGTGTATAAATATATACATAAATGTAAATAAATGATATCATGATAAATTAATGTACAGTACAAATTAAGAATCTCCTAAAAACCAAACCAAAAGTGTATATAAATGTGAATGATAAATATATACCAGAAAAAATAATAGCTACATGATTAGAGATATCATCCATAGAGCATGGACTAGCAGAATGAATTTGATGTACTTCAAATTACATAGAAGATTAATTTAGAATAAAATATAACAAAGACAAGTAATTCAACATTTTTATTCTTAATGTCTTTAATAAAGTCACAAACCATGAAATAATGTTTAGCTGAAAAAAAAAAAGATGTTTTATTTTTATATACATAGTAAAAATGCAGCAAAAGAATGTATAGTGGCCCTTGAATCTTTTTGTTTGTTTGTTTTTGTTTTTGTTTTTGAGACTGTGTCTCGCTCTGTTGCCCAGGCTGGAGTGCAGTGGCACGATCTTGACTCACCACAACTTCCGCCTCCTGGGTTCAAGTGGTTCTCCTGCCTCCGCTTCCCAAGTAGCTGGGACTACAAGTGCGTGCCACCATGCCCAGCTAATTTTTGTATTTTTAGTACAGATGGGGTTTCACTCTGTTGGCCAGTTTATCTCGAACTCCTGACCTCGTGATCCACCTGCCTCAGCCTCCCTAAGTGCTGGGATTATAGGCATGAGCCACAGTGCCCAGCTGGCCCTTGAATCTTTTTAACATGACCTAGCAGTTCAACAATTCGCTTTTAAATGAGAATTTTAAGGTGGGCATAGCCTCCTGATGATCGTGCTGAGGACTGTCCTCTAGAGTCAGAGTCTCCTAAATTCCTGTCTTCATTCCACCACCTCCAAGCTGTGTGTGGTACTTAACCTCCCTGTGCCGCTGTGCTCAATTGCACTTTCCACAAAAGTGTCATCTCCAAGGGCTGTAGTGATGATTAAATGAGATAACACAGTAAAGTTTTGGCACAGTGCCCAGCACCTAGTGAGTACTTGATAAATACCAGTTATTTTTATGGATATGACTATGATCCGCCTACTTGTCTTTATTTTTCATGCTCATTGAGACTGGATTTTATAATCTACTAAAGAAACTTGTTCTAATGTTGGCATGGATGTCAGAAGATATGAGTTCTGGCCTAGGCTCCAATGCTTTCCAGATGTGTGACCTTGGACAAATCAAGCAATTTAATCAACTCTAAAATAGAAATAATAATTTGTGCACAGCTCAGATGAGAATACATTGTTTTGTTTTGCTTGGTCTTTTTGATAGAAAGCATTGTCCAAATGTAAAAGTCTGATAATGGTAGAGACGATGATGGCTTGGGATTTAGGGTACCACTAAGTGTAAAAGAACACAGTATTCAGTCCTGACTAGACCACATTACAAGTTATTACAAGTTACCACCTCCAGCTGTCACACCACCGCCCTCAGCTTCATGATGACATTCCTCTCAATAACCAAAGGGAGAGAGAAGCAGGCAGAAAGAAGACAGAAATTAATATCAGTCCTGATTAGGCTTTCTCGATCTACTATTGTTATTAATAATCGCTATTATTATTATATCATTCTTGATCTAAAGGGTCTTTACAAATCTTTTTTTAAGAGAAAAATGCAAGTTAAATACCCAGCTACAGTCCAGCTCTCATGGCAAACAGGACCATATTCTTTCCTCTAAAGATAGCAAACTACTTATTCAGATATATTTACTTTACAAAACAGGGCATAGGATTATATAAACAGAAAAATCCTATTTATATTTAAATTACAGAGAAAACAACTAGAAGAAAATACTTAAATTATTGTCTCTCTGCATTTTGTAAATATCTACACTACACATATATACAAATTTTAACCAAAAAAGTGAGTTAAGTATTCTCAAATAGACGCCCTTCTTAGTAAGCTTAGTGACAAGACAGAGCTATGACAGTGAGCCCATTTTCAAAGGATTATGAAAGAATATTGATTTTCTAAATTGCAGAGATTGAAAACAAAATGCCCAGTCCTGGGACAATGAGACTGAATTATTAGGTGGGGCTTTTTTGTGACTTTATGTTCCCAGGTTTAACTCTTTTCAAAAATTTGGTCCAAAGATCATTGATCTGCTCTAGTTTTACAAAGCTCATTTTAATTAAGAGTTTCTAATAAAAGAATTATGTCTCTTGCTAAGTCAGGCCTTGGTAAGCTTGGAATAAAATATGTTATAAATATTTCATAGCTGCACTGGTGCAGTTACGTGCAATGCAGGGTTTTCAAAATTCAAGTGCATATCATCAAGATCTGTTGCTGCTTTATAGGTAAAACTAACGGGTTCAGTTAAAAACATGCTGAAAATTAATACAGTAGTACTGTTTTATTATGCATCTACTGAACTTTATTTTTAGAATCACTTTTAGCAAGGTTCTATTAAGTACTTTTTAAAAATTCTAAATCTTTCTCCCCTGGCTTTCACAGAACTGATTCACAGTGGAGAGGTGAAAGCATTACACAGCAAAAAAATCAGCAAGCTATGTTAAAACCAAAAGCTAAATTTTTCCCCACCACACATGAAATTTCCAGATATAGAATTTTAAAACTGATTAACATTTGGAATAAAATAAAGACTAAATGTTTTAAGTTTTGTAAATACTTCAGTTAACTTCATAATAACAGTAACTGAAAAATAGAAGGCAATATTCAAAGAATAAAATATTTGGCAAAGGGAACACCATTTCAGTGGCTTAATGACAGAAAAGGAACACTGTGGTCCAGATGGATTTGTTTTGATTAAAGACAATAGGGACATACATGTACATCCCAATTTCCCTGACAAGAAACAGCCTTTCTCGCCTGAGGATATTTTTATTTTGCTTTCAACTTTTGACAACAAAAACAAAAGTCAACACTGCTTTTAAAGTTTGACATCCCGAGGATCAAGTAGAAATATGTAATATAGCTTCCTTTTTCTTATGTTCCTGCTTCCGCAGACTAAGTCCCTAGCTTCCTACATCAACAACCCATTAAATGATTAGCAGAGGACAGGTTATAAATAGTTATTATGAGTTCTAGAACCAGATCCCAGGCAAAAGGACTAGGTTCAAGACACAATAGGTTGAAAGAAAGTACAGATCATCTCATCTTGGATGGATTCAGCCTACCAATTTGACAGTGACGTCGTCCATCTGGAGTATCTTGCTTGCTATTCGGTTCCTACATCCCATCCTCCTTGCATTTTTTTATATCCAAAAATACTATTTAAAAGAAGAAATGTGAGGAAATAGGGAAAGATGGGAGAAAATGCTCGACTCCTTATCTTTTTTTTTATTTTATGACCCAATAAATATACCCCCTTTGCAAACAATACTTTCCCATTATTAGATGACACCCTAAAAAATTTGACAGTGGCTATCTCTTAGCTACAAAGTTAACATTTGCACTTTCCCTACTGAAGGAACATATAGATTGAAGCATGCCTTGTATTTCTCTATAAAGTGATTCAAAACAGACTACCTTATGAAACAACAGTTCAGAGATAATTTCATTTAAAATGTCTTACATCTAAATCATATGAGTAACTTTTCTATTTAGAATAAATTACAAAAGTATTGTAGTCAAACTTAATTCCATGAATGCAGTGTGGTTAATCCAGGTGAGTTGCCATGATTGTTTTCTCTCTTTTTAATATTTCAAGAAGATTTCATAGCCTTAGTATCGTTAGGGTTTAAAAAATGCAAAAGCATTTCTTTCTGTGAAAATTATTAAGGTTGCAAATGTTCTTCAAAACTATGAGACAAAAAGGGAAAAACATCTGTTATAGCTTTTTTAAAAAAGTGTTTATACTAAATTTACTGATGGGTATAACCTTCAAATCACCTTTAGGAAGAGTAAAGTGGAAGAGTTTAATATAAAAGAAAATGTTTTGCTAAATGTGAAACTGGATCCATCGGTTTTTAAGCCATGGGAACTGTTTTTTCTTAATAAAGCAACTGTTTTAATTCTTTGCATTATCCTGTAGTGCCCAGATTGAACAATATATCATGTGACATTGAAGTTACAATTTTAAGCTATAGGCACTAGATGTAGCCTGAGTAACTGACTTATTTTATTTGTACGCAACACTTTCCTCCTTCTGTAACCAGCTGGAAGCTGAACAATTTCTGAGCTACTTTAGATACAAGGCAAAACTGGGTAATTGTGAAGTTAGACATGTGTTTCCTTGTAAATGTCTCTCTGCAGAGTCATCTCATTTCCAAAGCCCTAAAGAAAACTAACAGCAGAAGCCTGCCGGTTAACCATGTACTCTCATTGCAGAGTTTGCAGTGAATGTGCATCATGAAATTGCCAAACAGTTTAATATATTTCAATAAAAGCAGAAAGTAATAAGCAACAAAGGCAAAATTACTGCATACTTAGCATTTGGCCTTATCTAGATGGTATCCTGCTGAGTCCAGCCTGACATCTGCAGTACTTTACAGAAGGTAGGGAGTTTTCTTTCTCTTTTCCTTTATCTATATAAAACCAAAAAATCCTGTTTTTACAGTATTCACAAGCCAATCCCCTCATTCCATCATCGTCTCTCTCAACAACTCAAGACATGGATGGGCTCAGCTTGCCTAAGGTCTCTCAGCAAACTAGAACATCCTTCTCCTACATGGCCTACGATGCTGCAGTTTCATATTAATAAACCAAAGTAACTCCCAAAATTAGCACCTCCTATTGAAAACATTATTTATATTTTAATACAAATGGGCCAAGGGAGCTGATAAAAATTAAAAAAATAAAACCTCTAGAAACCCACCCCTTTCTTGATTACTTACTGATGAATATGATCCTGTCTTTTAACAAAACAGTGACTTGAGAAAACATGCTGTGAAAAGAAGCCATTTCAGGCTGGAGTCCCTGCTTTTTATAACCGGTAGTTTCTTCTCACCCATAGCAAGCATTTCACATTCAGTCACTTGTACCTGTGGCCCCAGCGCTGTTGTTAGTTCTGCAATTTCTTCTTCACTTTGTCTTGTAGTATTCTGAATTTTTTTAACCTGAATTACCCCCAAAGCACTACACAAAATAAAGAGACATTCTAACAGTTAAGAGTACACCAGACAGCAAGAAGTCTGTGTAGAGTCCTTGTTTGCATAAACATGTTTAATGATATAGAAAATCTATTCCATATAAAACATTAAAATCTAAAGGGAAAAATATATTACATTTTAAATGGAGGGAAAACATCTGGTTTTATTCAAGGTTGTGGTGAATCTGTTTGGCAACTTTTAAATCAATTTAAAGTTAATTCAGATGCCTTTTCAATCACTGCAGTTACACATAGGGGATACTGAACCGAAAGATGACAAGGCAGTTGTTTGTGTCCAAACTTATCAAAAACTATATTTCCCTGGACTTTTCATCCCAACAGATTTCAAATTCTCCTTTCCAAGGAGTATTTGACCTTCACATTTCAGGCCCTGTATCTCTTCATCTCCTATACAATCATACGTTAGAAAACTCAAACTGGGCTGCAAGTACATATTTCTGTTAACTGACTTCAATGAATTTTGGTTGTTTTCAAAATCTGCAATCTGTTCATTGTGCCAGCCCTGCATTGCAGAGAAGTCTTAGCCTGCGATTCCAGCTTCGCTCCTGCAAAGAGAGTCACTACAGGCAGGTTTAAATTGTATTTGCTCGGAGAGAAGAGGGGGAAGGGAACCCCCTACCCCCTGCCAACCTGACAGGCCAGGCTGGGTGACAAGCCCCTGGGAGGCTGCACCTCCCGCTCGCCCGACCTGGGCGCTGTCCTTGGTGCTGCCGGCGCCATAGCGAGCACAAGCGCCTTACCTTCTGCCCCTGCGGAAGCTGCGGACGTCCCCCAAACGTTAAAAACGCAATATCCCACTTTTTATACAAAAAACTACCCTGGCCTGTTCTCTTTGTCCCCTTCCCGAAGCCTTCAGGCAGACGGTTCCTCAAAGTCTTTTTTTTCTTTTCTTTTTGTCTTCTAGACCCAGCTCCTTGGCGCTCATCTCCAGCTGCTTTAAGACAGGAGTGGGGGAAGGGGAGGGAGGCAAGAAAAGATGAGGGTGGGGGAGGGGAGAAGAGGGAATGCAGGGGGAGGGGAAGCAAGAGACGGAGAGAAGGAAAGATTGGAAGAAAAGGGTCCGCGAGGAAGGGGCTGAGAGAAAGGCAGGGTGAAGCGAACTAAAGGCCGGAGCAGGAAGGAGAAGAGGGGCCAAAAAAGAAGGGGATGGGATTAAGCACAGAAGATGGGTAAAGAAAAAAGTATCGGGGAAAGGGTAAAAGAAGAGAAAGGCTTGAGGGTAAGAGGGTAGAGGGCTAAAGAACAAGGAGACCAGGGGGTCGGGGAAGCGCTGCCCGAACGGTGGGACAGTGACAGGCAAAGAAAGGGCGCTGGCGATATTTGTACCAAGGGTGCGAAACGCAATCGGGAAGTGAGAAATGGAGAGAAGGCGACTGCCCGGCGACAAGTGGCCTGGGACTGAAAGGGAACCTGGGGGAGGGGCTGGGCCCAGGGCAGCAAAGTCCGGGTTCCCATGCGGCCTGGGCCCACGTGGAGCGGGCGCTGAATCACCGCTCAGCCGCCCCCCTCCCCTCCTCCCCGACCGGTGCCCGCAGTCCCCGCCTCCTCGGCCGCCGCCTCCACGGGGCGGGGCCCTGGCCCGGGACCAGCGCCGCGGCTATAAATGGGCTGCGGCGAGGCCGGCAGAACGCTGTGACAGCCACACGCCCCAAGGCCTCCAAGATGAGCTACACATTGGACTCGCTGGGCAACCCGTCCGCCTACCGGCGGGTAACCGAGACCCGCTCGAGCTTCAGCCGCGTCAGCGGCTCCCCGTCCAGCGGCTTCCGCTCGCAGTCGTGGTCCCGCGGCTCGCCCAGCACCGTGTCTTCCTCCTACAAGCGCAGCATGCTCGCCCCGCGCCTCGCCTACAGCTCGGCCATGCTCAGCTCCGCCGAGAGCAGCCTTGACTTCAGCCAGTCCTCGTCCCTGCTCAACGGCGGCTCCGGACCCGGTGGCGACTACAAGCTGTCCCGCTCCAACGAGAAGGAGCAGCTGCAGGGGCTGAACGACCGCTTCGCCGGCTACATAGAGAAGGTGCACTACCTGGAGCAGCAGAATAAGGAGATTGAGGCGGAGATCCAGGCGCTGCGGCAGAAGCAGGCCTCGCACGCCCAGCTGGGCGACGCGTACGACCAGGAGATCCGCGAGCTGCGCGCCACGCTGGAGATGGTGAACCACGAGAAGGCTCAGGTGCAGCTGGACTCGGACCACCTGGAGGAAGACATCCACCGGCTCAAGGAGCGCTTCGAGGAGGAGGCGCGGCTGCGCGACGACACTGAGGCGGCCATCCGCGCGCTGCGCAAAGACATCGAGGAGGCGTCGCTGGTCAAGGTGGAGCTGGACAAGAAGGTGCAGTCGCTGCAGGATGAGGTGGCCTTCCTGCGGAGCAACCACGAGGAGGAGGTGGCCGACCTTCTGGCCCAGATCCAGGCATCACACATCACGGTGGAGCGCAAAGACTACCTGAAGACAGACATCTCTACGGCGCTGAAGGAAATCCGCTCCCAGCTCGAATGCCACTCCGACCAGAATATGCACCAGGCCGAAGAGTGGTTCAAATGCCGCTACGCCAAGCTCACCGAGGCGGCAGAGCAGAACAAGGAGGCCATCCGCTCCGCCAAGGAAGAGATCGCCGAGTACCGGCGCCAGTTGCAGTCCAAGAGCATCGAGCTAGAGTCGGTGCGCGGCACCAAGGAGTCCCTGGAGCGGCAGCTCAGCGACATCGAGGAGCGCCACAACCACGACCTCAGCAGCTACCAGGTAGGAACCGCGGCTGCGCGGCCAGCCTGCGCCAGCGCCAGCGCCGCGCGCCCCCGACACTTGGGCGCGTGCCCAGGAGCCCTCTCCGCCGCGCTCTCTGGCGGCCGCTCGCTAGAGCGCGCGCGCCGCAGACTTAGGGTAGTTTCGCATCAGCATTCTCGCCACTCTCATCCTCCATACTCCGCCCCCACCCACCTGCCCCAGCTGCTTAAAGGTCTTGACCTTTTTCAAAAACGTACTTCTTTTCCAGTTCTAATTTTGCACGCTTGCACGTTTAAAGCAGGAGGGATAAATTCGGTAGTGGATAAATCAGCAACTTTAGGATAGCTTATGCAGAAACCCGTGTATTCTCTACTTTTCCGGCAGTGATCGGAAGAGCTCTCAAAATTGGCTTCAGCCCAAAGGGCTCAGATGGGAATGGCCAGGTCAGCCATGGAGTTTCCCCATGCATGTTTGTGTCCTGTTGAGACGTGTTCTAAGTCCACTGATCTCCGTGCGTGATGTGCCCAGGAAGTGTCCTATTGTCTTACTGATCTTGTATGTTCCTTGAGAATCCCTTAGATTTAAAAGAAAAAGGGGGTGGGGGAGGGGGGCTGGGAGTCGGGTGTCAGCGAGGTTTGCAGAAGCGGATAGAGATGGGAGGAGGCGAGAGGGAAGGGGTAGCAAGTGGTTTGCGAAGGAAGTTGCTGTTTGCAAGGATGAGTCTAGGGAGACTCTCTGTGTCTGTTTCAGGACACCATCCAGCAGCTGGAAAATGAGCTTCGGGGCACAAAGTGGGAAATGGCTCGTCATTTGCGCGAATACCAGGACCTCCTCAACGTCAAGATGGCTCTGGATATAGAAATCGCTGCGTACAGGTACGGTGCTCACTACATGCGTATCCGGAACACTAACCACCATGCGGAGGCTGTTCGGGCAGAGCTTTCACCACTAAAGTTAAAGCAGGCAGGGTGCAGGCATCAACTCAGCGCCTGGTTTTCTTGCTTACTTAGAAAAAAAATTATTCTAAAGAATTGCAAGTGTAGTTTTCTCTCTTTTTATGCAGCTTTAAAAGAATAAATACTAGTAGAAGCAAAAGATTTTTGAATTAGACGAAGGAGGTGCAGATTAATCTCAATGCATATGCTTAAACTTTTTATGAAAAAATGTTTTCAAATGTTGGAAGCATGAACAGAGTTTTGGTTTCTAATATTTCATCTAGTGGTTTCAGCTTTTCAAATTTATAATGTCAAGGACAAACACCAGGACATTCTATTTCTCTGTTTCTCTGTTATACAGCTTACTATTGCCATCATCTGGCTGAGAATAGATATAGAATGATATATTAGAATATAGATACAGTTATTTTATATATGTAGATAATTTATATGTATTATATTTTATGCTAGACTATAGTATAAATTATATCTATATCATGTATATTAATCTAGATCTATAGATACATATATGTGCATATGCATATAAATCTAGATATATAGACACAAATGTGTATGATCTTTTTATAGATAGAGAGATACGTTATAGGTCTATTAACTGATGTGACCTTGCTGTTGACTAAGCGCAAAGGACAAAATCGTTGATTAAAAATTTTCTACTACCAATAAAGTAGTTATAATATAACAAGAATAAATTGCATTTACAGAGCTATCTCTCTTTTCAGGAAAGCTGAATAACTACATTAAATAGACAATTTATGGTAAAAATTATCGACCAATTTATAACTTGATACACCCATATTAACACCTGGCTAAGTTCTGAAATATGCTTAACAGCAAGATTTTTATGAAAGTTATATTTGCTTTAAAAATAGTACATATCCTGAAAATCTAAATGTTTAAGAAAGTGACTACTCTCAGAAAGGTTATTTGGCTTTGGAGTTTGGGGGTTTTTGTTTGTGGCTTTTTGTGTTTTTGTTTTCGTTTTTGTTTTTTCCTATTTGGCCACTAACAAGTTTTTCAGCATATTCTTGTTGGACCTAATGGATCTCTACTGCAGGGCCAAGACTTAGTAGCTGGGTGTGGTTAGTGGACTATTGGGCAAGGTTAGTCATTGTAGGGGGCAGTCCAGGAGAACCTTTCTCTGTCACTGAGTATGACGTAATATGCAAGTAAGTGATAGCAGGTATTATAACAAATTGATAGAATATTTTACTTATGTAATTCTATTTCTTCAAAGGTAGCTACTACAATACCCAGAATGTAATGAAACTTAGAAGGCCCAGTGAAATTTTTACTATGTCTTATGTTCTTTGATTTTCTCCTTAGAAAACTCCTGGAGGGTGAAGAGACGAGATTTAGCACATTTGCAGGAAGCATCACTGGGCCACTGTACACACACCGACAGCCCTCAGTCACAATATCCAGTAAGATTCAGAAAACCAAGGTGGAAGCTCCCAAGCTCAAGGTCCAACACAAATTTGTTGAGGAGATCATAGAGGAAACCAAAGTGGAGGATGAGAAGTCAGAAATGGAAGAGGCCCTGACAGCCATTACAGAGGAATTGGCCGTTTCCATGAAGGAAGAGAAGAAAGAAGCAGCAGAAGAAAAGGGAGAGGAGCCAGAAGCTGAAGAAGAAGAAGTAGCTGCCAAAAAGTCTCCAGTGAAACCAACTGCACCTGAAGTTAAAGAAGAGGAAGAGGGGGAAAAGGAGGAAGAGGAAGGCCAGGAAGAAGAAGAGGAAGAAGAAGATGAGGGAGCTAAGTCAGACCAAGCCGAAGAGGGAGGATCCGAGAAGGAAGGCTCTAGTGAAAAAGAGGAAGGTGAGCAGGAAGAAGGAGAAACAGAGGCTGAAGGTGAAGCAGAGGAAGCCGAAGCTAAAGAGGAAAAGAAAGTGGAGGAAAAGCGTGAGGAAGTGGCTACCAAGGAGGAGCTGGTGGCAGATGTCAAGGTGGAAAAGCCAGAAAAAGCCAAGTCTCCTGTGCCAAAATCACCAGTGGAAGAGAAAGCCAAGTCTCCTGTGACAAAATCACCAGTGGAAGAGAAAGCCAAATCTCCTGTGACAAAATCACCAGTGGAAGAGAAAGCCAAGTCTCCTGTGACAAAATCACCAGTGGAAGAGAAAGCCAAGTCTCCTGTGACAAAATCACCAGTGGAAGAGAAAGCCAAGTCTCCTGTGACAAAATCACCAGTGGAAGAGGCAAAGTCAAAAGCAGAAGTGGGGAAAGGTGAACAGAAAGAGGAAGAAGAGAAGGAAGTCAAGGAAGCTCCCAAGGAAGAGAAGGTAGAGAAAAAGGAAGAAAAACCAAAGGATGTGCCAGAGAAGAAGAAAGCTGAGTCCCCGGTAAAGGAGGAAGCTGTGGAGGAGGTGGTCACCATCACCAAATCCGTAAAGGTGCACTTGGAGAAAGAGATCAAAGAAGAGGGGAAGCCACTGCAGCAGGAGAAAGAGAAGGAGAAAGTGGGAGGAGAGGGAGGGAGTGAGGAAGAAGGGAGTGATAAAGGTGCCAAGGGATCCAGGAAGGAAGACATAGCTGTCAATGGGGAGGTAGAAGGAAAAGAGGAGGTAGAGCAGGAGACCAAGGAAAAAGGCAGTGGGAGGGAAGAGGAGAAAGGCATTGTCACCAATGGCCTAGACTTGAGCCCGGCAGATGAAAAGAAGGGGGGAGATAAAAGTGAGGAGAAAGTGGTAGTGACCAAAACAGTAGAAAAAATCACCAGTGAGGGGGGAGATGGTGCTACCAAATATATCACTAAATCTGTAACCGTCACTCAAAAGGTTGAAGAGCATGAAGAGACCTTTGAGGAGAAACTAGTGTCTACTAAAAAGGTAGAAAAAGTCACTTCACACGCCATAGTAAAGGAAGTCACCCAGAGTGACTAAGATTTGAGTCCACTGCAAAAGGTTAAGCCATATGACAATTTCAAAATGCATGTGATTGGCAGCTTCAAAACAGAACGGGTTCTCCCATGGGGCTCCAGACATTGTATTTACTTTGTGCAATATGAGGGGACTGCATGCAAGCTCAGGGTGCTCCCTCCTCAGTCTATGGGGGATTCAAATGCATGATATTGTATGTACCTGGGAAATTTGCCAATTTCCTAAGCTATTGGAAGGGGGTCACTTAAGGGGGGATGTCTTGAGATGTATTATGCAAAGTACCAACTGAGCCAAAAACAATAAATGAAACACAGAACTCTCTTAGCCTTAAGAAAGCTATATATGAATAATTATGTTTACCTCACTGGTGCGTTTAAAATGGACTTTTGCTCATGGGAGAACCTCGTTGACATGCACAGTTTGCAATCTTATGTTGATTGATGTTAAACGTCACAGCAGTACTTGCTCAATAAAGGTCATATTGGAAACATAGTCAATTGCTGAGTCTTATGTCATTTCTTTTTTTTTAATTTTTATTTATTTTTATTTAGAGATGGGGTCTTGCTATGTTGGCCAAGTTGGTCTTGAACTCTTGGCCTCAAGCAGTCCTCCTGCCTCAGCCACCCAAAGTGCTAGGATTATAGGCATGAGCCACCATGCCCAGCCTGTTATGCCATTTCAAAGTGAGATCTCCACTACCTGAAGCTTTCTTGCCCTAAAATAGATTTTTGGGGGGAAATCATAAGTAAACTGCACTTCTTATTGCTATTTCCCTGAGAGCGATTACTTGGAAAATGTAATTGCTGAAGATATTTTCAGGTGTCTACATCTTCACTGAGCCCGGTCTTCATCCCATAATTTTAAAATCATATTTTTGAAACAAAAATAAAAGCATCAGATACAAATAGGAATCCGGTGGGATAGAAATCTTCAGTGTTTCTATCCCAAAACAGAACTCAGAGAACCTCTAGGTAAGAGGACAAATGAAGGAGGGGTTCATCACTTGTGCCTTGGAGTTGGGACAGAGACAGAGGAGCTCATGGCATTTATGATGATGTGTCCAGAGGGGACAGGACTGACATCACTAACACTCCTACCCATAACTATCCAGCCTCAGAAGCATGCCTCCTGCACACACACACACGTACACATTGTCTGCATCACTAACACTCCTACCCGGAACTATCCAGCCTCAGAAGCATGCCTCCTGTGCACACACACACATGTATACATTGTCTGCATCACTAATGCTTGATTTGCTTGACAGAGATTTATACCTTTAGTATTTTACTAATTGGGGAAAATAATATAGAAAATAAATAAAATACCCTACTTGAGAAAAGAAAAATGAGATTCTATGACATAGGCAATAAGTGTTTTTTAAAAAAAGACACGATCTTGACAAGGAAATACTATCATTCCCTTTTCAAAACTTGTTTCAGGCCTTGAAGACCATTAATATATTAATTAGCACATTATCTTGTCCAAGTCCATGTTTTCTCATTAATAGGATCAGCTCAATAATACAATCCTTGATAGTATTTTCAATGACTTTTTCAAGATAACTCTAATTTTAATGTCTAAACATATCCAGGAAGCTAATTGTTAATGGCAGTTTTTATTGTGTTTCCAATCATTAACCATTTGCTAATCCTCACAATTTTGGTTATATCTGAGTATCATCTGTAAAATTATGTATTCAGATTTCTTTCTTTAAAACAATTTACATTTTTTGTTAAGATGTTAATTTTTCTGAAGCAAAAATATCCATGACACACAAAGTGGATCAGGATTATTTAAATATAATCAACAACAACAAAAAAACTGATCTAGTGATACAGAATTTAAAAATAAAAAAGAGTGTATTGGAAGGATACAGGGTAACTCCTAGAGGGAAAACATCAGCAGAGGAGGCAGGTGCTGGGAGAGAGGAGCTCGGACAGCCCCAGGGACAGAGGCCGCAGGAATCATCACGCAGTCATAGGGCGATTAAACTGAATACTCAGTGACACTTCATTGGAATTCCAGGAACACAGCATCACCTATTTGCCACACACCTTCGCCAGCAAAGAGGAGCACCTTGATTGATAGTCCCACCCAAACTGACTCCAATGACAGAACAGCAACGCTTCACAGAAAGTCTGGGAGCTGTTATCAGAAGTAGGAATAGAGGCTGGAGTCATATGATATGATCTATGTGAATTTTTTAAATGCCCAGTAAATATACAATCATTACTATAACAATACTCATTGGTACCTAAAATCATCTCACTTACCAGCACTGGACCCTGAGGCTTAGAAGACTTTCTTTTTTGGTTGTATATATTGTTTTAAAATGACACGATCAATCAGCAAAACTGTCCAACACAGGCACCAGAAACTTAACTCTTCAGCTCTAACTTTGTTTTCAACCACTTTGTTTTCTTTCCTAAGAAGGTAAGACATTCAGTAATATTGCTACATATTCCATAAAACAAAATCACGATTTTGTACTCTTTAAAGATGGCGGAATACCTCTGGCTGCAGTGGCACAGGCCAATAGTCACAGCTGCTCCAGAGGCTGAGACATGAGGATCACTCAAGCCCAGGAGTTCGAGTCCAATCCTGGCAACGTAGGGGGAGTCCGACTCTAAATAAATAAATAGAACAACATACCTTTGATAACCCATGCAAGTATTTCTAAGTCAATCAATTGCCTGGTTGATTCATTAATTCAATAAATGCATATCGAGGACTAGAGCCTAGAGATACAATGGTCTTCTCCTATAAAATTACTTATTTTGTTGTCACTGCCAGCCATTACACTATTATTGAAAGAGAAAGCAATTTGAAATTCATGTTTCCAAATATGTTCAGTGACAGGGAGAAACTACATTTAAATTAAGCACAAATCTCCAAGAGTTTAGGATATAAGAGTACCTTTCCTCTGACGACAGTCGGTCTCTGGGCACATTAAGCCATTGAAAAGCAGAATTTCTACCTTGCCAGTAGACTGTCTTTGAGACACTATTTTATTTTAAATATTGTGAGGATTATCAAAGTTCATTTATTCTCAATCTTCAAACATATAAGAACAGATTTTTTTAAAAGAAAAATCTTCCTCTGGGTCAAACACTAGTAGATGATAGAACTGGGATTTAACTCAGTTAGTAAAGGTCCAGAGTATATACTCTTTTTTTTTTTTTTTTTTTTTTTTTGGACAGGCTTTCACTCTGTCACCCAGACTGAAGTGCAGGGGCATGATCATGATCATGGTTCACTGCAGCCTGGAGCATCTGGGCTCAGGTGATCCTCCCACCTCAGCCTCCTGAGTAGCTGGGACTACAGGCACATGCCACCATGCCCAGCTAACTATTTTTGTGTTTTTTTGTAGATATAAGTTTTGTGACGTTGCCCAGGCTGGTCTCAAACCCCTGGACTCAAGCAATCTGCCCAATTCAGCCTCCCAAAGTGCTGGGATTACAGATGTGAACCACCCTGCCAGCCCAAAGCATATACTCTTAACCCCTGTCCTATATTAATCCTCAAATCCATCCATGGCAGCCATCTCCAGTTATAAGGATGTTAAGCTAGGGTCATTTATTTCTTTTAAAATTGAAAAAAAGAAAACAGAGGCATACTATAAATCATTCATTTAATATACTTGCATATCTCTTTACATTTAAAAAAAGATACAATTTCACTTCTCTATGGCACTGTGTTTGCATCATGAGGAAAAGAATAAATACTCAAATGCAAAATAAGTGGTGATTCCTTCTATCACAACAGCTTGCAAGTGTCAAACACTTTTCTCATAGTAACTTTCATGTTCAATAGACAGAGTTATTTCTAGTGCATTTCCTTCTATTGCCAGTCAGTGCAGACAGAAACAGTATTAAAACATTAGGATATTCATTTCCACAACAAATGGGTTGGTTGTTCCAGTTTGGAACAAGCTATCTTTTTCCTAGTGTTTTATATAATTTGCCGAAAGGGAACGAGGAGCTATTTTTAAGTGAATTATTCTATTAGATCTGCAGAAAATTTGTCTATTTTTAGGGCTCCTCAACCCTTAGAGCCTGGCAAAAGTAATAGTTTAGCGTTCAAATCCCGGGCTGTAGATAGCAAAATTGTGTGTCTTGGGTCCATTATATTTACCCTCTAAGCCTCCACCTCCTTATCTGTAAAACAGGGCTGCCTAAGTAATGGGGTGTTACCTATGAAAATGCTCCACACTGTAACAGGGCTGCAGGACTTTAGGCATTTGGTAGCCAATCAAAACCATTTATTAAAGATGATGAATTTTAAATTGGATCACAGCTATAGGTACAGAATTTCTAATTCAAAGAGATGAAATTAATTGGTACCTTAATTTTCTTATATATAATTTCAATACAGATTGCAATGATGAGTTTACCGAAATAAGTACACAACATGAATATAAATATACTTAGGTGCGCAGATATTTCTTCATCAGTGTACACATAATTTCATTACCCATATAGAGAATTTGGGTGGAAATTCATTGCATTTTTCTTTGCATTAATCTATATAGGCTGCTTAGACACCCAAGAATCCATCTACATAATCACAGGGCTTAAAAGTTTCTTGACCATCATGTAATCTTGATTACATGATGGCTCACACGTGTAATCCCAGCACTTTGGGAGGCCGAGGTGGGCAGATCACCAGAAGTCAGGAGTTTGAGACTAGCCTGGCCATTATGGTGAAACCCTGTCTCTACTAAAAATACAAAAATTAGCCTGGTGTAGTGGCGGGCACCTGTAATTCCAGCCACTTGGGAGGCTGAGGATGGATAATTGCTTGAACCTGGGAGGCAGAGGTTGCAGTGAGCTGAGATTGTGCCACTACACTCCAGCCTAGGCAACAGAGTAAGACTCCACAGCACAAAAACAAAAAAAAAGTTTATTGATGCAAATGATTTAAAACCATATTGAGAGTAAGAGAGAGAAATATTTTTGTGCCAGGCCTCTGAAGACAGCATGAAATCCCCAGATCCATGCTGACTGTGCTCAACACCATACTGCAGGGCTTTCAGGATTCTCTTTGACTTCTTATTTGAGGTATTTTGAAAAGTTACCACATAATATCTTCAATAAGGTATTCATTTTAGGTAATGCTCCTTAAATCATTCCTTAACTCTAATTAGCATTCTTATCTTAGAAAAGAACAGAGTTGAAAAAAAATTAACAGCCGACTACATAAAAAGGCTTTTTTTTTAAGTTTATGAAAAGCATAATCATTCTAAAGCACTAAGTAGGAAGGACCACTTACATAGGCCCATGCTATAGTCTTGTTTTGTGTGTGGGTGGGTGAGGTGAGTAGGGGGTGGAGAGCAGAGAATCAAGGGCCCCAGAATTTGAGTGACAACATTGTGTCCAGAAGGCAAACACCAGGAATTTTTGATTCTGCCTTGAGATCGCAAAATCACAAGTCAGGGGCCAACTTCAAGTATCATAGGTTCTACTTTTGGTGTTCTCACATTCCTAAGAGAGTAAGCCCCGACAACAGAAAGAGATAAGGATTGAAAAGGGCTCCTTTTCCTATTGGTTCTCAGATTTCAAATAAATTTCGGAGAGCAGGGTAAAATTACTGGTTTGCATTAGGGCTTTGGAATATGCTTAATTGTAATTGCTCATCATCTCTTCTGGAAAATCACAGATTAGTTGAAACCACAGAGTATAGCGCAAAGAGCCTTCTTTGCCCTGGGATCTAGAAGGCTGGGCCCTCCATACAAGTCATAACACCTCCACATCTCCTATTTTAACTTGGAAAATTCAAGTGTATGTTGAATTCTGTGATGATTCTTTTATATCTTCCTCGATTCGTATGTCAAAAACTTACTCTTATCCAAAAAGAGTAATTCAGCTTAAGGAGAATTTGCACTAAAATACTGTGTGCGCCTGTAATCCCAGCACTTTGGGAGGCCAAGGCAGGTGGATTACGAGGTCAGGAGATCGAGACCATCCTGGCTAACACGGTGAAACATCGTCTCTACAAAAAATTAGCCGGGTATGGTAGTAGGCACCTGCAGTCCCAGCTACTTGGGAAGCTGAGGCAGGAGAATGGTGTGAACTCGGGAGGTGGAGCTCACAGTGAGCCGAGATCGAGATCGTGCCATTGCACTCCAGCCTGGGCGACAGAGCAAGACTCCACCTAAAAAAAAAAAAAAAAAAAAAAAAAAAAAAAAAAAAAAAAAAAAAACCTGTGTGCTAATATTTGGAAGAACAAAAAGTTAAAAGTTATTAACTTTTGGGCGAGGAACCGTGGCTCAGCACATTGGCAGTGTGAGGCAGGAGGAGATCGCTTGAGCCCAGCAGTTTGAGACCAGCCTGGGCAATACAGGGAGACCTGGTCTTTACAAAAAATTAAAAGAAAAGTAAATTAGCCAGACATGGTGCCATGTACCTGCGTCCCAGCTATTCAGGAGACTGAGATGAGAGCGCTGCTTGAGCCTGGCCTGGGAGGTTGAGGCTGCAGTGAGGCATGACTAGACCACTGCACTCCAGCCTGGGTGACAGAGCAAGACCCTGTCTCTTAAAAAAAAAGAAAAAGAAAAGTCATTGACTTATCTATGTAAGTATATAACATATGAATATCAGAAAGAGAAATAGAAAACTGACCTCCCTCTTCCCCAGATTTCTTTTTAACTATGGCTGCCTAGTTGCTTCTGAACTGGATTTCTCAGTAGCCCCAAATAAAATTATAAAAATAAGATACAGAATAACAATGTCTGACAAATAGTAGGCATTTAATAAATGGTAAATTTTCATTGCCATTAATATTTATTTTAAAAGTAATAACTCAAATAGTTATGTATACTAATTACCATGTCAATAAGAGACACACACAAAAATTCAACCTGTAGCAAAGCTTCAAGAAGTAGAATAGTAGATACCTTTGCACTAAACTTTACTTACTATATGCTACTCAGAATCATAAAATCCTAAAGGTTGAATTAGCCGATAATATTTAACCCACCTTTCTTACGCCTAAAAGGCAGCTGCCTAACATATAATTGAATATCTACAGTGACAGGGAAATTACTTTGCTGCAAGTCATCCAAACAGATAACTTGGACGGTTTGCAAAACCTTCTTTACATTGTTCCAATTTCTGATCCCCTGCAATGTTCACCCACTGATGCAAATTCCAGGGAGTCATATAAATCCCACTTCCCTTTTCCCCAGAATGGACTTTCAGAGAAATGAAGGTGGTATAGTGTGGATATTTGTCCCTCCAAATCTCATGATAGGAGGTGTTTGGGTCATGGGGGTGGAACTCTCATGAATAACCTGGCACTGTCCATGCCATAGTGAGTGAGTTCTCATGAGATCTGGTTATTTAAAAGTGTGTGGCATCTCCCGCCTCACTCTCTTACTCAAGAACTCTCATGCAATATGTTGGCTCCCCATTGCTTTCCACCGTGATTGTAAGCTTCCTGAAACCTCAGCAGAAGCAGATGCCAGCACAAATGCTGCTTATACAGCCTGCAGAACCGTTAAACAATTAAACTATTTTTCTTCATAAATTGCCTAGCCTCGGATATTCCTTCAGAGTAACGCAAATGGACTGAAACAGAAGGCCACGCCCAAATCCAAGCAGCTCATAACCGTAATGACCATTGTTGAGTTTACTACTACCAGGTAGTCTTCTAAGCACATTACCTGTAATAAATCCATGATTTCTCATAACATACATGCAGGTATTATTTTATCACCATTTTTTGTGGAAGTTTGGGCATAATAAAACCAGGCATTTTTTTAATATCAAACCCATGACTTTTCTACTTCATACTTTAATAGACAAAACAGCAAACATATGTAACTATATCTGTTCACCGTTGGAATGAACCTTCTACCTGTTGAGCCAAACTTGTCTCAAGTAGTCCCCATTCTCCAGTTTTTCATTTATGTCAAAATTAACTGATTTGGGGAAAGTGTTACTTTAAAACTCATTGCTATATAGACGGCAGGAACTTAAAACTCAACAATGAGTTATCCTAGGTTACCTTCTAGGTTTCACTAATCTGTGCCTGGACATATAACACTATTTTGTGGTATCTTCTTTACAAAGTAAAATATATTAAAATTCTGATTGGTGCATGAGCTATTTCATGTCTCTATTTTTCCATTTCTCAGATTCTTAAGTAGGCAATGACCTAACAAATAAGTTTTTCTTCTAGTAGTTACTCACCTATAACACATAACCAGTTTCATAGGGAACAACAACATGTATCTGCCTATCACCTTTGATCAACACTTAGTTCTTCGGCGAGAGCAACTAAGGAAGTATTTAGGTTGGATTAAAGTGATTAAGCATCAAGTGAAATTATTTCTATGCATCAGCAATTAGACAGGCTTGGACAGTTCTCATAAAGAATGCCTTGAATGTCACATGTTAGAAATTTGGACAAATTTGTATGGCACTTGCACATCCCATACGCTGTCATCTGTTACTATCATAGTTTGAGATTAAATTTCCTCTGCTGGGCATTATTGATCATGAAGCTTAATAATCACCATGTTCCTGGGAAAGCAGTTGACCATGTCCACCCACTGAGTTCATTCCCTTGGCATATTCGAATAAACATTACCATTAGAAGCAAATCGTGTGTCCATGACATTTGGAGAGCTAATGCTGATCTCCATTCTTCATCAACCACCCATTAAATATGCCATAAATGATTCTAAAGTAACACTTTCTCATTGGCAATTAGCAAACTGCTTTGCCAATTCTTCGTAAGGAATTTGCTTACAGCATTTGCTCCAGAAAACATATGAATTTCAAAATCCCCATCAAGACATATGAAAAAGTAAGGCCAAGGAAGGACAAGTGAATTAAGTCACCCAAAGTACATGCTTCCTCCTCAAATTTGGTGGACAGAAGTGTTAGGGGAAAAGGAGCACAGGAGAGCCAGGGTGCCATCATTTTAAAAACAACTCCATCTTAAAACTAGCAAGGGACATTCCTCACCTGTTGTAAACCATGGTCATAAGATCTTTATGGCTAAGGAAGCAGTTTAGTCATGCCTGCAAGGACAAACTCCTGTGACAACAGAATGTCCAGATGTAGCAATATTGATGGCAGCAGTGAACAATCTGCCATCACGCTGGCCACTGCAGGGAGGGCACGGGAGGAGGCAGACGGCACCCTCTCCCTAGCAGTCTCTGCCCTGGGGCCACTGAGATGGGGCCAAGTCAGGTCATATGCCTGGTGACGGGGAGCTTTCCAGGTGCAACTGCAGCCACCCAAGTCAGAGCTGCAACCCCAGCACCCCTATGCTCTTGGGAGCCAGGAGCACACAGGAACCTCATCCCCCACCCTGCATAGGTGTAGCCACCCAAACCAAGGCTGCAGACCCAGGCATCCCTGTACTCTTACCCCTGCAGGCTTGGAGGTGCCTGCTCCTGCTGCTTACCCTCTCCTTGGCACCCACTTCAATTTCAGAGCAGAGCTGGGGACAAACCTGGGTGCTGCCACAGCCTGGCTGGGTATGCACATGCTTGGGGAAGTATTGACATGCCAGCCTCCTGCCATCTTGACCCCTCCAGACTTTGGGTGCTGATCAGCTGAGGACATGAGAGGGGAAGCTGAGGGGAACTGAGGGCAGCTAGGTGCTGCCCCACACATGCCCCTTGGTGCAATGGATGGCTGTGGGAGACAGACAGGCTCCTGGGTGGAAGTGGGTAGGTCCCCAGAGAAGCCCCACCTTCAGGCTGGGGCAGGCCTGAAGCCTGGGGACTGGGCTTCCAATGCGGCCGAAGGGAGGGGGAACTCATGGTGCTTTTTCCTAGGCCCACCCATGTCGGCCCATGGACCAATCAGCATGCACTTCCCCCCTCTGATGCCCATAAAAGCCCCAGGCTCAGCCAGAGCAGAGCAGAGGACAGGAGGACCAGCTGCAGCAATGAGTTACCCTCTCCAGGGCCTCCTCTCTTCTGAGAGCTGCAGAGCAAACAGGACAACCTACCTGCAGAGAGGAGCCGCCCACTCCAGGGCCTCCTTTCTGCTGAGAGCTGAACACTGAACAAGAGGACCTGCCTACAGACAGGAGCTGTCCCCTGCATGTATCCTCTGAGCTGTTCTAGCACTCAATAAAGCTTCTCTTGGTCTTGCTCACCCTCCACTTGTAGGCATACCTCATTCTTCCTGTACACAAGATAACAACTCAGGCAAAGGTGCCACCAGCCACAGAGGTTTCTGGCCAGAAAAGTGATACACTAAAGATCCTATAACTTTAAAGATAAAGTTATTTGATACACTATCACACAACAGTGTGTGCTTTTATGATAGCTATCGTCATGGTTTGATCCACTTACTCACTAAAATGCAGAGGAAAACTTTAAGTCAGCAAAGTATTAATGTTGTCATGCTCTCAGTCCACCTGCACATAGACATAATTTACTGTTACATAGATAAGACCCCTATATAAGGAAAGTTTAAAACAAAGATGGCATATCCCTCCTCTTGCTTTCTGAGGATGCCCTACTCTGTTACTGAGCAGCTTACAATAAACTCTGTCTTCTCGCTGAACTCAAGGACTTGCCTTTAATTCCTTTCTGCATGAGATCCAAGGACCCCCTCTTGAGGTCTGGATCGGAACCCCTTTTTCTGGCAACAAATGTAAACAAGATCTTTCTGGGGAGAAATGAAATATTTGTCAAAGAATGAGAATAGTTAATAACATTAAAGACATGTACCTTGCCCACATTAACAGCCTATAACTCCATGTGTTATCAGAAAATAAAAACATATATATTCACTGCCAAGCTATATATATTTCAGGGCTTGGCATGCCATATCATGATATCATTCAAGATGCTGTCAAGGAACAACAATGTCCACATTCCATCAGTACAATATCCCTACCCCTCTTGCTGTCCATGACAGCAGGGCCACTAACTGGAATGCTCTCTCTCCACAAAGACCCCCAAACTCCAGCCTGTCGTTACAAAGGATGGGTCTAAAATGTCACATTTAGAACCACTGAAAACTTTAAACTTTTCCCCATTTCCATCCCTCTTAGTGCCATTAATCAAACAGAGCCTCTTTCATATTATTTACTTGGTTGTTCCTCAAATCTCTGCAGACAACCAAAACAATCCAGAAAGTACAGTGTAGCTTTTAAGAACACAGATTTTGATGTCCAGTTAGATGTTGGTTCAAGTTCCAGTTTTAAACTTCCTAGTGGACTTAGCATGTTAGGGGCCAGTCAAGAGGAGGAGGAGAAGGAGGAGGAGGAGGAGAAAGAACATTCTAAGAGTTCCAAAGAGAATGGAATGTAATACAAGGAGATATACCACAAATTAAGGGAAAGGGGAGAAACAAATTCAACTCTAGTCAGTGTGGGCTGACATAACAAAATATAGACTCAGTGACTTAAATGACAGAAAGGTCTGGGTGATAGCAGTCAGGTTCTCGTGAGGGCTGTCTCCCTGGCTTGCAGAGGGCCACCTTTTCATCATGTCCTCATATGGCAGAGCAAGAGTGAGCTCTCCAGTGTCTCTTTTTATAAAGACACTAATCCAATGAGATCAGGGTCCTACTGTTAAAGCTCATTTAGGCTTAATTACTTCCTTAAAGGCCCTGTATCCAAACACAGTCACGTTGGGATCTTAGGGCTTCAACATACATATTTGGGATGGGGGAGAGGGAACAGTTCAGTTTATCGCAGGGGACAATGAGGCAACCCAGAAATTAGCAATGGAAAAAAACCATTATCACCCCTGGGGTTGCAACACACAAGAAGTAGATGTTGCTACCAGAGCCCAGAACACAGGACCACCCAAAGGGAGCTAGAATTATGGCAGCAGGGGCAGCCTGGTGAGAACTGAGATCATGGAGGGGAGAGGTGTCCAAGGGAAGCCATACTCAAGAACGCAAGTGGGAAAAGGAGACACAACCTCTGCTGGACGTGGGGCATGGAAGCAAGGTGGGGAGGCAATGGTGGCAGGTATTCTCTAATTTGTCCCTCCTCCCTTTTCTATCCTTTCTCTGGTTCCTGCCATGAGCCAGTAGCATCTGAAATTTAGTCAAGAAGGGAGCCTGAACTATGCAGTTGCTGTGATAAAGAGTAGAGCAGGGTCAGTGTGAGAAACTGAGCTGAGAATGAGCATTGACAGATGACTGGCACACTCACCATGTGACCTTAGGCAACTCATCCTAAGAGAAAAGGGATTCTTCACATCCCTTTTCTCATCTGAAACATGGGTCAAATAAAAGATAATCTGATCACTGTTAAATCAAGTTTAGCCTAAAGCTGCCTCTTGGCATATTTTAAGTTTGGCCTGTGAAAAGAAAATAAATCTTGGAGCCCCAAAAATCACTAAGCTAAAGGGAAAAGTCAAGCTGGGAACTGCTTAGGGCAAACCTGCCTCCCATTCTATTCTGCTTACTGAGACAAAAGCATATCTGATTGCCTCCTTTGGAGAAGCTAATCAGAAACTCAAAAGAGGCTGGGTGCAGTGGCTCACGCCTGTAATCCCAACACTTTGGGAGGCTGAGGCTGGTGGATCACTTGAGGTCAGGAGTCCAAGACAAGCCTGGCCAGTGTGGTGAAACCCCGTCTCTACTTAAAAATACCAAAATTAGTCTGACGTGGTGGCACGTGCCTGTAATCCCAGCTACTTGGGAGGCTGAGGCATGAGAATCACTTGAACCTCGGAGGTGGAGGTTGCAGTGAGCCAAGATTGCACCACTGCACTCCAGTCTGGGCAACACAGTGAGACTCCATCTCAAAAAAAGGAAGAAGAAAGAAGAAGAAAGAAGAAGAAAGAGGAAGGAAGAAGGAAGAAGGAAGAAGGAAGAAGGAAGAAGGAAGAAGGAAGAAGAAGAAGAAGAAGAAGAAGAAGAAGAAGAAGAAGAAGAAGAAGAAGAAGAAGAAGAAGAAGAAGAAGAAGAAGAAAAGAAGGAGGAGGGGGGAGGAGGAGGAGGAAGAGGAGGAAGGGGGAGGAGGAAGGAGGAGGGGAAGGAGAAGAAAAAGAAACTCAAAAGAATACAACCATTTTTTCTTTTCTACCTGCGACCTGTAAGCTCCCTCCCTGCTTTGAGTTGTCCTGCCTTTCCAGACCAAACCAGTGTTCATCTTACATATGTTGATTGATCTCTCATGTTTCCCTAAAGTGTATAAAACCAACCTGTGCTCTGACCACCTTAGGAACATGTTGTCAGGACCTCTTGAGGCTGTGTCACAGGTATGCATCCTCAATCTTGGCAAAACAAACTTTCTAAATTAACCCAGACCTGTTTCAGATATTCAGGGTTCACAGGCCTAAAGGTCTATGTCTGTTTATACCTCCACTTGTTAGAGTTGTGTACATGATGAACTATAACAAGTGGAGGTATAAGCAGACTGTAGCCTACACTTGTGCCAACCACCAAGTTAGGCCAGTGAAATGTAACCCACTGTTCAAACCATGTTCAAATAAGGCAAATGTTGAGCTGTAACCAGTCCGGCTGTTTCTGTACCACACTTCTGTATTCTATACATCACTTTCCTTTTTCTGTCCATAAATCTTCTTCTACCACCTGGGTGCACTGGAGTCTCTGGGCCTATTCTGGCTCAAGAGACTGCCCAATTCATGAATCGTTCATTGCTCAATAAACTGCTTTAAATTTAATTCAGGTCAGGTTTTTCTTTTATCAGCATTAGGAATAAAATTATTTGGAAGCTCTTAGTGCAGTGTAAGTTCTCTAGTATATGGTAGGCACTAAATAAATGCTGCTTATTATTAGTTAGGGAACTTTCATTTTAGCTAGTTTCAGGAAAATCCAAATATTGGTTTGAACCAAACTGTCTAGCTGTTTATAAAGGGAAGCTTCTGGGAAGGTTAAAACAACTTCTGAGTGTCCATTCATGCTTCCTTTCTGCTCTCTACTTCTTGTCCCTTTTTACCTCCTTCCATTTGAGCCTCATTTTTTCCTCTCATCCACAAGTCCCTTCTTGTGCAAAGGTTCCAAGACTGTGTACACGTGTGCCTGTGTATGATAATCAAGATGGTTAATCAATGGATTGATAATTAATGGATTTTTAATCCATTTAGACATTTTCCCCAGCTGCATCCTTAGACCCAGGGAATGCATAGGCACTCTATGTAGATATCTTCTTTATGGAATGGCTCACCTTGCTCAGGACTGAAGGTCTTAGCAGATGTCCCTTGATGACAAAAGACAAATAATGGACACTAGAAGACCCTCAGCTTATGCCCCCTCCACATGAATTGCTCTGACAAAAGGAAGGTCGTATTATTCTACCAAGGTCATATCCTTCCCTACGAGGAAGAGACAGTGCGGCAAAGACGGCAAATGTGAATGGATCTCAACCACTCTGCTTCTCACTTTCTAGAAAAATTGCACATTGCGGACAAAAAGAGGCTAAAAGTCACAATCTCCAGGAGAAGGCTAGGGCTATTCCCTGCTTTAATCAAGGCAAGAGCATCTGCCCAGCTTGTAGAACAACAACAGTGATGGGCATCAGATACAAATACAGTGAGTAATCAATTAGGATACAGCTGAGTGACCACGAACAGGAAACCCAGAGTAAACTGATTCAAAATCGTTTTTAGCCACTCAAGGAAAGTCTCAATAAGGAATTGTTTCAGGACAAATGTGCCAGGAAAGACAGAATCTTCTTGGAATTAGTAGTAGTTTTTATATTCCAGGCCTCTCTCCTGAAGAGTTGAACATGAGCACATCAAACATGTTTGCCCAATGAGACCTGACTGTGTGCAAAAAAAAAAAAAGAAGGTCAGAAGGTATGAGAGTTGTATATCCATATGGCAATATAACATCCATCTCCACAGCAATGCCAATAACTAAAACACCTAAAACTCATATATTTTTCTCCAGTTTAGAAAGTAACTTCAGATACATTGATATGGTGTGGCTGTGTACCCACCCAAATCTCATCTTGAATTGTAACTGCCAGAATTTCCACATGTTGTGGAAGGAACCCAGTGGGAGGCAATTGAATTATGGGGGCGGATCTTTCCTGCACTGTTCTCATGATAGTGAATCTCACCAGATCTGATGGTTTTAAAAATGGGAATTTCCCTGCACAAGCTCTCTCATTGCCTGCTGCCATCCACGTTAGGACGTGACTTGCTCCTCCTTGTCTTCTGCCATGATTGTGAGGCCTCCACAGCTATGTGGAACTGTAAGTCCATTTAACCTCTTTCTTTTGTAAACTGCCCAGTCTCATGTATGTCTTTATCAGCAGTGTGAAAACAGACCAATACATACATCATCCTGTTTACACCTTAGAGTATGTCAAACAGATATTGTGCTCTCTCCTTTCAATCTGCAGATACAGAAGCTGAGAGAAGTGATTTACTTCTATCAGAAGAAAGTCACCAGCAGGACCTACCATATGCATTATTAGGACATTTTTTACTTTTTAATTTCTAAGCATAACAAATATTCGCTGTAGAATAATGGCATTGTATTTGCCCATATTCCTGCCACCTTAGATAACTGTTATATTTCAGCATATTTCTTTCTGATATTTCCATATGCCCAAATTTGATATGGCTGTGATCATTTCTGATAATTTCATTTAGTAACTCATTTGAAGACCATGTTACCAGTACATAATTAACAGATATTTATTGAGCATCCAGTTTCTGCAGGAGAAATACCAGCTATAGGAGTGAGGGAGCTGGTATTTGACTCATCCCACTTAAATCTGAGTCAGCATGAGCAATCTGTGGTGGGAATTTTTAGGGGTTCACAAATTTCATTAGACAAAATCAATATCAGAGGCAAAGGTCAAGAAGTAAGCAAGATAATGATAGAGTTGGGATATTCATCCCCCCAAACCTCATGTTGAAATGTAATTCCCAATGTCAGAGGTGGGGTCTGGTGGGAGGTGTTTGAGTCATGGAGGCGGATCTCTCATGGTTTGGTACTGTT
The DNA here is from genome assembly GCF_043159975.1 of Macaca nemestrina. NCBI lineage: Eukaryota > Metazoa > Chordata > Mammalia > Primates > Cercopithecidae > Macaca > Macaca nemestrina. The sequence goes on along the minus strand of NC_092132.1, from coordinate 129,540,579 downwards.
CTCAGGATAGTGAGTGAGTTCTCATGAGATATAGTTGTTAAAACATGTGGCATCTCCCCACCACCACCTTCTGTCTTTTGCTCCCACTCCGGCCATGTGAAACACCTGCTCCCCCTTCATCTTCCACCATGATTGAAAGCTTCCTTAGGCCTCACCAGAAACGGTTGCTGACACTATGCTTCCTCTACAGCCTGCAGAACCATGAGCCAAATAAACTTATTTTCTTACAAGTTGACCAGTCTCAAGTATTTCTTTATAGCACCACAAGAATGGCCTAATACAGATAGGTTTGAGAAAAAAAATTCAAGATAAAGAGCAATTTTAGAGACCAAGGGAGGATCAGGAGAGTCAGGAATCTTAAAAGAATTAAAGAAGGAAGCCTAAAGGAAAAGAACTAATAATTTATTTGGCAGGAAAAACATATCCCAACAAATAACCAAAAAGTCCATTCACATCCTGGGTAGCCTTGGGCCCATCCTTTCGCAGATCCTCAGAATCCAGAGGCTGGAAGAGACACGATTGTGCTTGGCCCTTTCTTGAAGACCACGCTACCAATGCATGATCAACAGTTTATTGAGCATCCAGAGTATGCAGGAGACATACCAGCTATAGGAGTGAGATAGGAGTAAGTGTACAGTTAATGTTTGCCACACTATTAAGTAAGTGTCAGGAACTAGGCTAAACATTGTACATGTGTTCTCTGGTTTGTATTTTTTTTATTTGTTGTTTAATTTTATCATCATAACCACACTATGAAATAGAAAGCATAAAATCCCTTCCAACAAAGAAACTGAGATTAGGAGAGTTAAATAAATTATCCAATGTCACAGGAGTATCAGATAAAAAACTCAAATCACTTATCTCTGACACACGCTCTCACCTCCCCCCCCCAGCCCCCGCCCCGCCACCATGCTGCTGTCCTTTTAAAGGACATCTAACTTAGTCCAACCCTTCAGATCATTAGGTTCATTTTATAATATAGAATAAATATTGGAAAACCCCAAGTGTCTACTATCATCCAAGGAGGCCCATTCCATCTTTGGATGGCTCTGAATTCATCAACTTATTCATTTAACAAGTATTGGTAAGCACAAAAATTGTATGAGAGAGGCATAGCTCAAAGCTCTGGCAATACAGCAGTGAAAAAATTAAGTCCCTGCCTTTGCAGAATTTATATTCCTGTAGAAGGAAGTAGGAGAAAAGCAAAAGAAAAATATAAAGGATTCAGATGGTGACAATTGTTTTGGATAAAAAAGATAATAAGATTAGGAAGGGTTGAACAGGGAGAAAAGGGTTGGTCTTTCATATAGGAGAGTTAAGACCTCTCTAATAAATATATAGGTTATTTATGAGCCATATATATGCAGATGTCTATGAAAGATACATGGATATATATGAGAGAATCTATTCCAGTCAGAAAGAGTAAGTACAAAAGCCCTAAGGCAAAAATTATATTGGTGAGTTATAGAATGACATCTAGGCCACGTTCGTAGGAGGGAAATGGACAAGAGGGAAGCCAGGCCAGCGATAAGAGGGGCTCAATCATGGAGAATCTTGTAGGCCACAGTACATACAAGGCTTTGGAGGGTTATTAGCAAAAAAGTGACACCAGTAAATTTGGGAAGAAGCACTCTAGTTACTCTGTTGAGTGTCTACTAGGGGACAGGAAGAGTTGAGGATGATAGGGTTAGTTATGAAGCTATGGCAAAAATCTAGGTAAGAGATTTTGGTGTCTAGGACCAAGTATTGGTGATTAAGAGAACTACTAGGCAGCATTTTGAGCATATTTTGAAAGTGACGGCCATGAGATTTGCTGGTGATGTGTAGCGAGTAAGAGAAAAGAGAGACCAAACAAAGGTTAGCCCAGAATGTGTGTTCTGGAGAAGAAAAAGGATGGAGTTCCCATGATATGAAAATGAGTGAGATGTCTTTAGAAGTGGACAGGGTTAAGGAAGAGGAAGGGAAACCCAGACAGTGGCTTTGCCGTGAGAAGTTGACTGCCCATGCAACATTAAAGTGGAGATGGCATCTCAAGAGAGACCAGTTGCCATTGGCCCTGTTCTTATTCCACCTGCAAAATGTGTGGAACGCGTATCCTCCCGATTCTCTGCATTGTGGGAAAGGGTGAGAGTGCTTCCAAAAGCAAAATACACCATCAAACCTAAACCTGATGATGGTGATAATTTTTATTATCACTGAAATTAAAATCTCAACTGTGAAGAACAAAAGCAATGGACAGATGGGGAATTGGGCCCCATATGGATAGTAGGTTGGGACAGAGGAGAAAACAAGCTTGATCCCACAGATGTAAAACGAATGTGTTGGTTTTAACAGTGTAATGTGACTTTGGAGATGATGTGTTGGGCTGCTGGCCCATGTGATTTTTGAGTCTTTCAAAGTAATTTTCTTGTTTTGATGTTTCACAATCAGATTGTTCCTAGTCCGAAAAATTTGTTTTTATTCCTTAGGAATTATGACCAGCAATTTGATTGCTCAAGGAAGAAACAGTTGGCTTTATTTCATGGTGCTTTAGCCTCATTCAGTGACATGCCCCACATGTGTGTCTTGAGGGAAGGGAACTCTTACAACAGGCAGAGCTCCAAGCTTGGTGTCACTGGAGTGACAGCTCCATCCTTTCCAAGATCACCAGTGCATGGACTCCACTCGTCCTCCTCACTCTCCATCCCAGAATGTCAGGATTCTTCTGCAGGAAACAGCACAAAATGAATCCCAGTGTGTGAAGTCCAATGTATTTAACCAGTTGATTGGATTGAAAACCAATTAGTTAAATTCAGATCGACTATTTCCAAAGCAAGCAACCATTAAAAATAAGAAAATTTCAAGTGACTTCTTAAACTGAGCATTTTGTTGTTGTTTTTGTTGAGATGGAGTTTCACTCTTGTTGCCCAGGCTGGAGTGCCATGGCACAATCTCAGCTCACTGCAACCTCCACCTCCCAGGTTCAAGCGATTCTCCTGCCTCAGCCTCCCAAGTACCTGGCATTACAGGCATGCACCACCATGTCTCGCTAACTTTGTATTTTCAGTAGAGACGAGATTTCACCATGTTGGTCAGGCTGGTTTCAAACTCCTAACCTCAAGTGGTCAACCTGTTTCAGCCCCCGCAAAGTGCTGGGATTACAGGTGTGAGCCACTGCACCCAACCTGAGCATTTCTTTCACATGAACAATTCATTGTTGATCTAAAGAGCAAAAATACAAAAAGATGAGGCTCGCAATTGATACGGTTTGGCTGTGTTCCCCCCAAAAATCTCATCTTGAACTGTAGTTCCCATAATCCCCACATGTCATGGGTGGGACCCACTGAGAAGTAATTGAATAATGGGGGCAGTTACCCCCATGCTGCAGTTCTCATGATAGTGAGTGAGTTCTCATGAGATCTGATGGTTTTAAAAGGGGCTTTTCCCACTTTTTCTCAGCACATCTCCTGGCTGCCACCATGGGAAGAAGGACATGTTTGCTTCGCCTTGCACCATGATTGTAAGTTTATTGAGGCCTCCCCAGCCCTGAGGAACTGTGAGTCAATTAAACCTATTTCCTTTATAAATTACCCTGTCTCAGGTATGTCTTTATTAGCAGCTTGAGAACAGACTAATACAGCAATACTCAGAATTTTTCTGATTTGTACATTTACTTCCAAGTCAATAAGTGACCCTTGATGGAATTATTTCATGGAGTAGCTACCAAATTATCAGTAATAAAGCCTAAAATTCAAGAAAGAAATAAAGAAACACAGAAAGATAGGATACAAAGAAAGGAAGAAAAAGAAAGAAGAAAAAGAGAGAGAGGGAGGGAAGGAAGGAAGGAAGGAAGGAAGGAAGGAAGGAAGGAAGGAAGGAAGGAAGGAAGGAAGGAAGGAAGGAAGGGAGGGAGGGAGGGAGGGAGGGAGGGAAGGAGGGAGGGAGGGAGGGAGGGAAGGAAGGAAGGAAGGGGAAAAAGAAAGAGAAAGAAAGAGAAAGAGAGAGGGAGGGAGGGAGGGAGGCAGGGAGAGAGGGAGGGAAGGAGGGAGGGAAAAGAAAAGAGAGAGAGAAAGAGATAGAGGGAAGGGGGGGAGAGAGAGAGAGAGAGAGAGGAGGGCAGAAGGGAGGGAGGGAAAGTTCCATGTTAAATAGTAGAGACCACCCATTGCTATACCAATGTTGTTGTAACTGAACAAGACTATCTTTCACTCCACAGTCTACTTGATCTTGGCCACCAAAGAAAGAGCAGGAATAATAATAACATCATTTCTTGGGAGGCAGTGCTGTCTAGTGCAGGGAAAATGCACTGAGTTTTGGAATCTAATCCCAGCTCTGTTATTACCAATTACATCATATTTGGCAAGTCACTTTATGCTCCCCCTGCCCTGAATCTCAAAGTCCTCATATGTAAAATTAAAAAAATATTTCTTAAGTAGCTTCTATAATTTTGGAATTCTCTAATTCTATGGCACTATGCATTCATGGAGAACTTTCTTATAAGGGCTTAGAGTGCTGAGGGAGATAACTTTAAAACACTATTGAGATTTATATCTCCTGCCATACATCTGCCTCAAATGTAACATGTAAAAAATCTGACCTTTGATGTCCCTTCCCCCGCAACTCTGCAACTCCCACAACCTTACATCCTCTGTTTTCCCATTGTGTTACATGGAAACTTCATTCTCTCAGTTTCTCAGATCAAAAACTTTGTAGTCATCCTTGACTCTGCTCATTCTCCCATAGCCAATCTTCTGGCAAATTCTAGTGGCTTTGCCTTCAAAATACATGCAGAGTCCTACAATAACCCACCTTCCCCACCACAATTACCCAAGAACAAATCACCATTATTTCTCACTTCCACTTAAGTCAGTAGCCTTGTAATTGGCCTTCCAGCCTCCACAGCTTATCCTCAACACAGCAGCCAGAGTGATCTTTTTAAAATATAAGTGACTTCTTGCCACAGCATGGCTGGAAACCCTCCCAGGGCTTCCCATGGTATTCAGTCTCCCACATAGTAAAATCCAAAGCCCTCGCCAAGCTTGTAAGGCCCCACCTGATCTACTCACTTCCTCCCTGACCCCATCTTGCCTCATTTCTCACTATGTCTATTTTGTTCTGGCCACACCAGCCTCTTCATTCTTATTCCAACACATTAAGCATGCTCCCACCTCAGAGTCCCTGGGCTGGACTTAACCCATTGTCTGCGCAGCTTTCCTCTTCCCTTCTTCCAGGTCTCTGTCCAAATGTCAACACAGAAAGCTTCCCTGACCAACCAATGCATAATTGCACCTTCCTGCCAACTCCATCCCATTTACCCAACTTCAGTTTTCATTATAGCCCATAGCCCATATCATCTACCATAGCACGTGCGCGTGTGTGTGTGTGTATGTGTGTGTGTGTGTGTATTTGAGACAGGGTCTCACTCTGCTACCTAGACTGGAGTGCAGTGGTACAATCACAGCTCACTGCAACCTCGACCTCCCCAGCTCCAGTGATCCTCCCACCTCAACCTCTTGAGTAGTTGGAACCACACAGGCAAGCGATAGCACACCTAGCTAAATTTTTGAATTTTTTGTAGAGACAGGGTCTCATTATGTTGCCAGCATATATTTTTTAAAAAATCATCTGCCACTGTGAAAACAGAAAATTAGTAATGTAAACACTGCATCCCCAGGGCCTAAAGATGGTATCTGGCCCATAATAGTTACTCAGAAGCTATCTGATGAATGAATGAATGAATGAATGAATGAATGAATGAATGAATGAATTGTAAAATAAAAATAAAATCCAACTCCCCTCACCTTCAGCAGATGAAAAAGAACCCTCTCAGCCAAGGAGATCCCAGAAAACCTTTAAGTTTCCCAGCCATGACAAGATGGGAAGTTGGTCATGCCTCACGATGCAATCTTTCTTGCTAATCTTTACCAGATTATTTCCTAACAGTTAAACAGGAACTGGCCCTGGAGAAACAAAAAATGGAAGCTTTGCTCCATCCCTGACTTCAGCCAATTGCCAGATAGATACCATAGCCAACTCCCCTCCCTTCTTGTGGTTTTGACACAGCAGGTAACTGGTTTCACCATGCATTCCTTTCAGACAAAATTCTCCTTTCTATGGACTGCTTTACAGATGCTCTGCACAAGACACTCTGTGTCCTTTGCTTCACCTTTTGACTTATAGAGCCTAATGTTAGCGCATTTAAATGTTGTCTCCACTTCAAAGTGAACATGGGACATGCATAACATGCATGTTTGCTTACAACATATGTTCACGATCCTCTATTCATGAATATTCATAGCTCCTCCTGTAACCTGATGAATACTATATTATATTCAGCCCATTTAGCATAAAACTCCTGTCCCACCCTTGCTCTGACAGAGAGTGATTTTAGTCTGCGCAGCAGACTCCGCTTCCCAGCCTGCACGTTGCAACTTTTTCTAAGAAATAAAACTCTGCTTTGCAAATGTATGGATTTGTGATTTTTAAGTCTACAGAAAGGATGTTATAAGTTTACTGGCATCCTTACTGGCTGATATAGCCTACGGTAAGCCTCCAAACCTGGCATTCAGCTCCAGAGAAAGCGTCCATGTTAAAGGTGATAAAAACTGACCAGCTTGTGAGCTCTCAGGCCCTGAGGTCTCTTTCACATCTTTTCTTCTTCCTAGGCTTGCGCCTTCCAAGCACCAGGTCTGCTTGACCCTGGGGCCAGGCTAATGCTCTCCCTGGGATAGATACAGGGTCCAGAGAAATATCTGGTGAATGTTTCCCAACTATCACCACCCCAACCTGGGGGGAAGGCAGAGTTGATATTATATGGGTGAAAGTTGCTTGAAGAGATGAGTGAGGCCTGTCTTATGGAAGTAACTGGCAAGGAGCTTTAGAGATGGCAACATGAAGCCAGATAGAATTTGCACCTGGGGAGTGGGGAAAACATTGCCCTGCCCATGAATGTATATTTTCACTTGGGTTCTGTCCTACCCCACCCGTTGCCCCCATGAGTTTACACTTCTCCCACACCGGGGCTTGGACTGTCTCAGCAAGTCAGGGGGCTGAGGGTCCTGGAACATCACATAAGGAGGTGCCCAATGGCCTGACTTCCGCAGGCCTCCAAATGGAAGCCAAGTGCTGACCCTCAAGGGTCTACAAAAGCTCCTTTACCAAGCTCTGTCCAGGATAGTGAGGGGATGTTTAGAAGACTGGCAGGAATGAGCTCTTCCCTTGGCCAGGCCTTCCCCTTGCTTATTAATTATTATTATTATTATTAATATAGGATCCTGCTCTGTTGCCCTAGAGTACAATGGCTCTGTTACAGCTCTCTGCAGTCTCAACCTCCTGGGCTCTATGAATCCTTCTGCCTTGGCCTCCCAAGTAGCTGGAACTACAGGCGCCACTACACCCAGCTAATTTTTATTTTTTTGTAGAGACTGGGTCTGCTATGTTGCTCAGGGTGCTCTGGAGCTCCTAGGCTTAACCCACCCTCCCTCCTTCGCCTCCCAACGCTCTGGGATTATATGTGTTAACCACCACGCCAGCCCTGCCCTTAGCTTATAAGGCAAAGGGAGAAACTGCTCCTCTTCTCGCCTTTCTTCTGTTATGAAAAGCAGCCTGCTATCTCCTTTGCCTCTCCTCTCTACACCCCTGTGTAAGAGTGAGCTGCAGATAAGCGTTATATGTTTACCAGGGCATCTCACAATGTGCGCAGGAATCGCCTGCGTGTCCGGTTAAAATGCAGATTCTGGTTGGGTGGGAGCCCTGGCGGGGAAAGAGGGGGGCCAAGACTGCATTTCCAACCAGCCCCTGAAGGATGCAAAGGCTGCCAGTCCACACTCCACTCAGGAATCCGCTGGAGGCCCCACCCCGGCTGCCGGTGCCTGGTGCCTGGCCACCCTCCCCTCCTCCTTCCTCTCTCACCTCCTTCCTCCTCCTCCTTACCCCTCCTCCTTCCTCCTCCTCCCTCCTTTCTGCCCACCTTCCTCCCCTTCTCCTTCCCCTCTCTTCCCCACCCCCACCGCAGCCTCGCTGCACCTCTGAGTCCAGCTTCTTCACATTAAACTCAGATTCCAGAACGGCTGGGACTTGGCTCTCCTGGTCAGGCCTCGATGAGGAGGGTCACTGTCCAGAATGACTGTGGATGCCCCTTCCCCAACCTCATGTTGGAGCCTGGGGTCCCAGAACAGGCCCGACTCTGGAGGAGACACCTCTGGGCTTCCCGTGTAGGGCAGGCGGCAGAAGTTCCCTAAGAGGAACCCCGCCTCCCCGCGCTGCCCACTCAGTCCTCTGGCCAGTGGGTTTCTGGCCGCGGATCTCGCTGCCGCCTCCTCCGGGCGTGGCCACCTGGAGAAAGATCCAGCAAAACCCTGATTCCCGGCGCCTGCTCCTTCCCTCGCCCCGCTCCATCTCCAATGGAGGAGCTTTCTGCAAAGGCGCGTGGCTCCACCAGCTCTAAAGTATTTCAAGAGTCTTGGAACTTGTTCTTTTGCAGGATGGGGGTCTTAATAGTTAAGGAATTGGAAGCTGCAGCATTTTGCACCTTAGGAGGAGGGGCGGGATCTCTTACTGCAGGGGCTGCGGGGGTTGCACCCCGCACAGGTTTTGCCCCCAGGAGGCATCCTGGGGTCGTGCCCACCCACTAAGGAGACAAGAGCCGCTTTTTTTTTTTTTTTTTGAGATGGAGTCTCCCTGTGTCGCCCAGGCTAGAGTGCAGTGTCGCGATCTCGGCTCGCTGCAAGCTCCGCCTCTCGGGTTCACGCCATTCTACGGCCTCCCGAGTGACTGAGACTACAGACGCCCGCCACCATGCCCGGCCAATTTTTTGTATTTTTAGTGGAGACGGAGTTTCACTGTGTTAGCCAGGATGGTCTCGATTTCCTGACCTCATGGTCTGCCCGCCTCCGCCTCCCAAAGTGCTGGGATTACAGGCGTGAGCCACCACGCCTCTTAAGCTCTGTCTCAGCTCCGGTCGTCAGTCTCCAGGCCCCCGCTCCTCCTCCCCCGACCACACGTGCATCCAGTCTGTCCTTGCAGGGCGGAAAGAAACAAAGAGAGCAGCTGTGACCAGTGGCGATGCGAGCGTGGGTGGCGCCCGGGCAGAGCTGCAGGTGCACGAGCCCAAGGGGGCGGCTCCAGGCAACAGCAGTGATAGCGGCAGTGAAACCAGAAAAAGTGATATCTGGCCATTTTGATTTTTCAAAGCCTTTTATCTCAGCTTATTAGATTTTCACGGGTTTAGGGAGGCGTGTTTAGGTTACTTTTTAAAAATACATTCGAATGATCCGTATGTTCGGTGTAACCCTAAACAGGATCTGATGTGCTCCGCCCTGTCCAGGAGCACAACTCAGCCCCTCTAGAGGGACCCCCAGAGCTGGCAGTCACGAGGCCCCAGGTAAATAGAAATAGGGGCTGGGCCGGGCGCAGTGGCTCACGCCTGTAATCCCAACACTTTGGGAGGCCGAGGCGGGTGGATTATCTGAGGTCAGGAGTTCGAAACCAGCCTGACCAACACAATGAAACCCCGTCTCTACTAAAAATACAAAAAGAAATTAACCGAGCGTGGTGGCAGGCGCTTGTAATCCCAGCTACTTGGGAGGCTGAGGAAGGAGACTCGCTTGAACCCGGGAGGTGGAGGTTGCGGGGAGCCGAGATGGAGCCATTGCACTCCAGCCTGGGCAACAGAGCAAGACTCCGTCTCAAAAAAAGAAAACGAAAAGAAGAAAAAAAGAAAAGAAAGGAAAAGAAAAAAGGAGAAAAGAAAAGAAAAAAGAAATAGGGGCTGAGGTCCTACGACCCTTCCTCGTTCTCCACACTGATTTGGGGGAGGTGGGGAGCAGTAGACAGGGGAGGGTAGCCTGCCCTTACGGGTCTGCCATGGGAAGGCAGGAAAGATTTCTTAATCCACAAACAGGCTTTCATCACCTCGGGAAACCTGCTGCCACTGGGTGCAAGAAAGTTTTTTGGGTGGTGGTGGTGGTGTTGAGATGGAGTCTCACTCTGTCACCCAGGATGGAGTGCAGTGGTGCGATCTCTCCTCACTGCAACCTCCGCCTCCCAGGTTCAAGCGAATCTCCTGCCTCAGCCTCCCAAGTACCGCCACCACGCCTGGCTATTTTTTTTTTTTTTTTTTTTTTTTTTTTTTTTTTTTTTTTTTTTGTATTTTTAGTAGAGACTGGTCTCCAACTCCTATGATCCGCCGGCCTCAGACTCCCAAAGTGCTGGGATTACAGGCGTGAGCCACCGCGCCCGGCCTGAAAGGAAGTATTTTTCTACTCATTTTGCTTAAATTATGCATAAACTTGAACAAAGTGTTGTTTCCTAAGCCGGCTGGAGAGAGCCGCTGGGCTCTAAAAGCGCCTGGGCTTCTACTCCCTGAGCAATAAGATGCCGGTCTGGCCCTCTTATACAAAAAACAAGCGAAGGGTATGGTGTCTAAACAACACACACTCACCGGCGCACACCCCCAACACGTCAGGTTGCTTGCTTTGGCTGAGGAGGGGGTCACTTGTTTCACGGCTGTATGCCACCCCAGGAAAACTGCACCCGTGCTGTAAGTGCTGAAAACAATTTCCACTCACTCCTGTCTGGAGGCTTCAGCTGACTTCTCAGAAGTCACACTTGTCTTTTCTAGTTTTCACTGCTCAGGTGGGACTAGGAGGACCTGAGGGCAGGTGTTAATGTTCACAAGGGAAATTGAGAACATGCGCTAAGTCCCAGGTGCTCCTAATAAGTCACTAAAGTGGCCCTTTGGGGACTTGGTTCACACTCAGAAGTCACTTCCACAGACACATTCAAGGGGAAGCCACTCTCTGGTTAAGTGTCCTGTAACGGGAGTCCTGGGTTCACGCTGGGATCCTGCTGACCATAGGGGCCAATTAACAAACCCACTGGGGAAGGCATTGCATTTTACTTTCACCCTTGGGGCGGTTGAGGTGGCTCACACCTATAATCCCAGCAATATAGAAGGCCAAGGGAGGAGGATCACATGAGCCCAGGCATTCCAACCAGCTTGGGTAATATAGGGAGGCCCCTGTCCCCACAAAAAATACAAAAATTAGCCAGGCATTGTGGTGTGGGCTGAGGTCAAAGGATTGCTTGAGCCCGGGAGGTTGAGGCTGCAGTGAATCATGATCGCACCACTGCACTCCAGCCTGGGTAGCAGAGCCAGACCCTGTTTCAGATAGATAGATGGATAACAATCCTTAGTTTCACATGTCTGACACCAATTTTTCTGCCTTAAACTCTGTGAATGATTTGTGGCTTCCAGGTGAGATTCTCTCACACATATTCTCCTTTGCGTGCCTCTAGGATGGGGAGGAGGAGAAAGAGAGAAAGCCAGCCTATCTCTCTGTCTCTCTGTCTCTCTGTCTCTCTCTCTCTCTCCCCATCGCTGTATATGTGTGTGTGTGTGAGAGAGTGTGTGTGTGTGTGTTAAAAAGATGGAGTTCTCCAGCGAATAAATGATTCCAAACAAAATAACAAATCAGAACAAGCAGATCATTCCTTCCTCACAGCTAGAGATGATTAGGTAAAACATAGAGTTTGTAACGTAGAGTTTCTGTCTTTGCTGGTAGGGGAGATACACAGCAAAAGGGAGCATTAATTTTGCTGCATCAAAGCATCCTGCTAGTTGCTATATGTCTGTTTTCTAATGATCATGTCAGGAAACAACCCATACCCCACATTAGCATGTAAGGATGTGGGGTGGTTATAAATTGAAAGGACATTTACCTAAGAGTAAAATGATTAGTGACCACCAATATACAAATGAGAGTGTCTTTAATAGCTACGAGAAGCCTGAACCTCATCTGCAGAATCTCATGTTTTTTGTTTTATCATTTTATATTAAGATTACATGTAATTAACAAAAATTATTGTTTATTAAAAATCTCCTATTTAAAATCATGTGCAAATGTATTTTTAAAAATTAATTGTTTAAGCTTCTCGAGTAGCTAGGACTACAGACATGTGCCACCACGCCCAACTAATCATTTTTTTTTTTTTTTTTTTTTTTTTTTTTTTGAGACAGAGTCTCGCTCTGTCGCCCAGGCTGGAGTGTAGTGGCCGGATCTCAGCTCACTGCAAGCTTTGCCTCCCGGGTTTACGCCATTCTCCTGCCTCAGCCTCCCGAGTAGCTGGGACTACAGGTGCCCGCCACCTCACCCGGCTAGTTTTTCGTATTTTTTAGTAGAGACGGGGTTTCACCGGGTTAGCCAGGATGGTCTCGATCTCCTGACCTCGTGATCCGCCCGTCTCGGCCTCCCAAAGTGCTGGGATTACAGGCTTGAGCCACCGCGCCCGGCCCCAACTAATCATTTTTTTAAAAAATATTTTTTGTACAGACAAGGTGTTGCTGTGTTGCCCAGGCTGATCTCAAATTTTTGGCTTCAAGCAACCTTCTTGCCTCAGTCTCCCGAAGTGCTGGAGTTACAGGCATGAGCCATCATGGCAGGCCCTAAAAATAAATTTAAGATGTCAACTGGGATGTGTTTGATCTCCCAACAAAACAATAAACAGGTTTTTTTTTCTGTCACAATTTACCTTGTCACATATTAGCCGCCACCATATTTATTCCAATTAACTAGAGTAATATACCTTTCATTTAAAATGAATGAGGGGAGAGATAGCATTAGGAGATATACCTAATGTAAATGATGAGTTAACGGGTACAACACATCAACATGGCACATGTATACATATGTAACAAACCTGCACATTGTGCACATGTACCACAGAACTTAAAGTATAACAAAAAAAAGAAAAGAAAAAGATATTTTGAAAATGAAAATAAAATAAAATGAATGAATGCCGGAAGTAAAGCTCTTAAAATATAGCTATCACCTTTTATAGAATGGAAATATGGGATTACACATCAGGTGCTATGAAAATGTACATGATATCTCTTGAATACACAAACCCACTGAGGGAATTATTAAAGAAACACTTCGCTAGAAGAGTAAATGTGAAGACATACATTGAATATTTATTGCCATGCTATCTAGAATTTTTATGAATATGTTTTTAAACTTAAATTGGGACACACAAATGGATAAGAATGAGTATACTGGTGAAATTAGAGCAGAAGAATATTTAAAACTGGAATTATTTCAGAATCTGTGAAATGTACACCTGTTGTTCATAAAAGAAATATCCACACGCCCAGCTATCTGTGGTAGCCTCTAATGATCTTCCCTTCTTGCTACTGGTCCTTGGTGTGTGCTCTCGTGTAGATCTCTCCCACACTGAATCAGGCAGACTAGTCTCTGTGACCAATAGTACACAGTGTTAATGATGGTGTGTGACTTTCAAGCCTTGGTCATAGGAGACATTGCAACTTCTGCCTTGGTTTCTTGGAGGCCTTGCTCTTGGGAGGTCCAGCTACCATATAGTAAGGATACTCAAGCAGCTCCTTGGAGAGGCCCACATGGAGAAGAAATTGACAGCCAAGTTGATAAGCCACTTTGCAAGGGATCCTGCATTCCTAATCAAGGCCTTCAGTTAATAATACCCTCAGTCAACATCTGACTGCAAGTCCATCAGCAGCCAAGAGTCAGAAAATCCCAACGAGGCCACTCCCAGATTCCTGACCTGCAGAAACTAAGAAAGAATGAGTAACTGAGGTGTTCAAAGTCACATAACTTTGGAATGATTTGTTATGCAACAACAAATAACTGATACATACTATATATTAATGTGTTGAAATATTATGTTATCAAAAGATACTGTTTACAATTTTCCTTCTTCATTCATTTATTCTGTTAGTAAGAAATACGTTAAGAATTCCTTGACTCATACCATGTAGTGCCATGTCTAATGCCACTGCCTATTCTTATCTGGACTAAAACAGTCTCTCAGTCTCTTTACTTTGATTCTTGTTTTTCTAGAGTCTATTCTCCACACAAGAGCCTGAGTGGTGTTTATAAAGCATAAATGAGATAATATCACCCTTCCCCTGAGTAACCTCTTCAAAAGTTTCTAATTGCACAAGGAATAAAATCTAAATTCTTTGGCCTACAAGCCCATGCATAACTTGGCCTTTGCCTGCCTTTCTCAGTCCCATCTTCTACTCTCGTTTATAATCTCATTTGTATCTCATTCATAAGACTGAGCAAAAATGAGCTTAATGCAGGTTTCTGGGTTCAAAGAAGCCAAGCTTGCTGTACTTCCAGTTCCCGCCACCTGGAGCACTCATACCCCATACCCTTATATGCCTGGCTCTGATCAAAGATTGCCTGCTTGTTAACCTGCTTACTTGTTCACTGTCTGTTTACACACACACACACACACACACACACGTAAATACACACCATTATTAAGTCCCTGAAAGCAGGGACATTTTCTGCTTTATTCCTTGTACCTTGAACAGCATCTGGCACTTAATGAATGATTAATTTTGTGGAATGAATGGATGATCAGTGTCAAAATATACATAACTAGAAGCAAGAACTAAAACAGAACATATGAATGAAAATAACTGGGTTTAAATGGAGGAAATGTGTTTTCTTTTCAAATTTGTTTTTAATATCTTTGTTATATTATTTTTTAAATCCTCATATGCAAAAAATTCCCTATGTTGAAGTAGAGTTAAAAGATTGGTTAAAAATACTATTTATAGTTACTTTCTAGGGCTGCTAAGGATTTTTTTTCTTCTCATGTTGCCTTATCTTTTGATGCTCCAGTTATTTAAGACTCTTCACTGGGAATTTTCTAGAAGACCTTAAACTGGAAATAGTCCTCACTGCCTAGCTTGTATAACTCACTGAACTTCACTCTACTGGACATTTTCCTAAGATATAAGTATTCTGAATTCTCCACTGGGAGCCCCTTGCAAATGAATCATGGCTGAACCAATTCTGACATCTCACACTGTTCCCAAAAGAGAAAGAAGAAATTCTCTATGCTGCTCATGTTTATGGAAACTTCTCACAAGTATTAAACCATTGCCGTTCCGGAAATGTATGCCCACTCAACCCAAGGTGCTTTCTTGGGTGTTGTGAATAGAAACAAAGACATTTATTTATTCAGTCAATCTTTATTCCTCTCTGCTCCCAAAATGATTTGAAATTGCTTGCAGTAAGAAGACTTGCAAGAAGGAAGAGGAAAAGGAAGAAGACGACAAAAAAAAAAAAAAAGAAGAAGAGCAAAGAGTGAAGGGAGGAAAAGAAGGAGAAGAAAAACTTGAGGATGACTAAAATGTCAACAGAACTAGAAAATTGTGGCCAGGTAGAAGAAGAATAACATCATGAGAACCAGCATCACCAGAATGTTGGTGATCCTTGAAGATAAATGTCAAACTCATCTCTGTTTATAAGACCTGACTCCTGCCTTCTGAAAGCTTCTATTAGCAGGGGAATTAAGATATGGACATAAATCATCAAAGAGGTGAAAGAAAACATTGATCCTAACTACAATGGAACATTGTGAGTGTATATGTGGCTCTTGAACGATACAGGACTGCCTTGTAAGGATTCTGACTATTGTGTGAACTCCCGAACCACTGTCACAAAACACGCCTGTGGAAACATACGCTGATGCCACAAGTGTACTTTATAAGCTGGACCACGAAGGAGAGGCAGTGAGGTGGGTGAGTCTGAGTCTCAGCCCTGCCACCAACCAGCTACATGACCTTTGTCGAGTCACTTAACCTTAGTTTCTTATCTGTAAAATGGGGATTATAGGCTGCTGGCAGTGGCTCACACCTGCAGTCCCAGCACTTTGGGAGGCCAAGGTAGGCAGATCGCTTGAACCCAGGAGTTCAAGACCAACCTGGGCAATGTATGAGACTCTGTCACTACTTTTAAAAAATACAAATAATTTTTAAAACAATAATAAAATGGGGATGATAATCATACTGGACTCAGAACGTTGTTGTATGTAAGGAAGAAATGAGTTAATACAGAAAATATACTTAGAACAGCATCATGGGACACAGTAACCCCTCCAACAGCACTGGAATCTCCATATGGCTAAAAAAGTGACCAAGTTAATTGCTTACCAATTTGAGCAATTAAATTGCTAGCAATGAAACTTCACGCTAAGTTTAGCAATTTTCTGTAGGGGATGGATTTTTAGTGAGGACATGAGTGTCATATGTGTGTTTTCCATTCAGCATTTAGCCTGGACTTCTAAAATAGAGCAGTGAGGGTATTTCAGACTTTGAGTTATGAATCTAGAATGGATCTGAGATGTCCACCACTCAACCCTTGTGTAGATAAACAAATTGGGGTTGGGCAGGGATGGCCAATGTTCCATAATAGTGCAAAGCGAGGACCCAAGATGGACGCTTGATTCTTGGTTCTTTGCTCTTTCCACAAAAAGGTATGGACTAGACTGGGACTTATTATTGAACTTTTGACTTGCCAATCATTCTGAAGGCATTTTAATCGATGGGGAAAGTCACTCATTAAATACATATCCATTGTGCTTCTACTATGGCAGGAACTATGCTGGATACTGGCACTAAATTAATGAGCAACAGAGATCTGATTCTAATACTTATAAAGATCCCACTGTAATGGGGGAGGCAGACATTCATCAACCGATCACACAAATAGATGCCAATGGCAAGAATTAAAAAGTCTACAAAGTCTTATGCACATATTTCAAAGAATTTGACCCACTAGAAGAGGTCAAGGGAGGCTTCCTTTAGGGAATGACACTTGGGCCTAAATCTGAAGGCTCAGTAGGAACTGACAGGTCAAGGCTGAGGGAAGGAGAGAAAATATGAGTGCTCCAGAAAGAGGAATCACCAAAGATCCTGTGACAGATGGGAGAACAGAATACTGGGGTGACAGGAGTACTGGAAGTGGAGGGAAAGGGGTGTACAACGGGATGAGTTAGAGAAGCAGGCAGGGGTCAGCGCCAGGCAGGCCTTGAAGATGACATTTGAGATTTTGGTTTTCATATTAAAAGTAGGAAGCTATTACAGGTTTTATTCAGGGGGATGCCATGATCAAAATTTGCTTTTTAAAAGATTAGCCTGCTATAGGATGCTAATTGAAGGAGACCAAGAGTAGGCCCTGGGAGGAGAGTTAGAGTGGTAGCAGCATCAACTGAAAGATGTGGAAGGATTTAAGACATGGAGGTGTTCTCACTGTAACTCGGTGATAGGTTAGTCTAGAGGGGTAGAGGAGAGGTAATGGGAGGTAGGATATTATTCAAGGAGTCTGTTTAATGGAATCAGATGATTATAGAGAGGGGGTCATTCATTAGGAGAGAGAATACTGAAAGAGAACTGCAGGTTCAGGGGGAGGAGAGAGAAAAGTGGCACTGACCACAGTACCAAATTTGGGGAAATGTTAAAAAAGACTTTAAACTCAATTTAGGTTTTTTACTATTTTATTATGGCACACAGGATAGAGTATGGTACAGTTTCCTTACTTCAACCAAGTAATTCTCAGAGCATCCAGTTATTTCCATTTGGCTAAAGTCACTTTTTGCATGTAGCTTGCATCTGTTTGAGACTTGCCATGTACATCATCCCAGGTCTAGTAAGCAGAAATGTGGAAAGCTTTGTTTCTGAGGAGACTCCTCATCTTTACAGAAGCCAATACACTGAGAGCCTTCATAGTTTCAATCCATACCATCATGGCAAAGAAGCACTTTACCTATTTGCACAGCAACCTATATTTAACTAGAAATAGGTAGTACCAAGGGATTAAGTAACTTTAATGGAGACCACTTTGGTTTCAGTTTAAATTCATAACTTATAAAGATCGTCTAAAAAAAAATATTGAATCAAATTAGCTGACAAAGCAATTGTTTTAGAACAAAGGCAGAATAGCAGATACTCAGTAATATCATCTATATTTATTCCACATCAAATGCAAGTGCAAGAGCGTTCATAACTTTACAATGGACAGAGAGGACAGATGGGGTGTGTATTTGATGCAATGTCCAACCAGTCAAGCTATCACTGAAATCCAAATATTTCCCAATAGAGACATGCAGAGCAATGTCAATGTAACATACAAGCATATTACCTCCCCCCTTAAGTGACTCGTAATTTCATTACTTGTGTCTGTAGCTTTTACAGGTTTAAAAATGTGTAGCATCAAATGCTATTTACTTGAGGCAACAGAATTACGCTTAACAAACACTAAATCATGAGCTCAGGATTGCAGGCAACATGTTTGCAGTGGAGTGGCAAATAACCTTTGGTAGTTTTAATCCCTTCTCCTGAAATTATATGTAGATAAAAAATTATTCCTTCTTATTGTACCATGTTCTCAAGTTTTAACCTCTGCCCATGACATTTAGACTATATTTTAAAATGCAGTTATAGGGATGAAAGTATGGGATTCATATTCTATCCATATTGCATTATGACATATCAGTTTGAAATGACCTATTTATCCTGGTTCCATAGTGTAATGGTTAGCACTCTAGACTCTGAAATGACCTATTTACCATAAAGAGTATATCTGTCAAATAATTTCAGAATTGCTCCCTAGAAAGCCATCCCAAAACCTGACACAGCCCCTTGAGGCAAAGTCTATTGTTATTTATAGACTTTCTCATTTACTCATGTTTATTATCAGTAACATTTTTGTGGGGAGAGATTTCACGAGTAATCACGACCTAACTGTATCCCTCAGAATTTCCAAAGAAGGAATTAAAAAAAAGCATTGGTAATTGTTAAAATTTTGACTTTTTAAAAAATTGGAGGTCAATAGTCCACTGGTATATACTTTATATTGGTGCCATCTTTAAGGTATTTTAATTAATAACCACAGCAAAAAATACATCATTCGGTATAACTTTATTTACTATTTATTGCACATAACTCAGGGTCTTTAATTGCTAACCACCAAAGGTTCAAAAGACTATTTTTCCATGAAGTTTAACATTAACATTAGCGAATTCATTTACTCATGTGGTGTTTTTTTATTGTAAACATCTGAATGATTCACATTGCCGAAGATCCTGAACTCATAAGCGTGGACCATGCACAGGCTGGCAGCAAGCCAGAAAGCCACTCTGCAAGCAAACAGATACTCTGCATAAAGAGGAAATTCATAGCACAACATTGAATGTCCAACCTAAGTCATCTCAGAATTATACATATATTGACTTTTTAATTCACATAGGATCTGGAACTCAACTGGTTGGTTGGTGATGGGGTTGACCTGATTTCGGGAGAATTATTCCTGAAATAATTAAGGAAATGGGGGTTCAATCTTTCTTCTTAGCTGCTTGTTCCTCCCCAGCACCTTCAACTTTCTTCTCCTCCTCTTCAGCTTCTTTGGTTTCCTCTCCTTCTTCACCTTCACCTCCTTCTTCTTCTTCTTTTGCTTCTTCAGACTCTTCCTTGGCAGCTTTAACATAAAAAGAAAATGTACAAAATGCAAATCCAGGGTAAGTCCAGTCAAAACATGTCTGCAAAGGTTTTATCTGCAAACACAACTGTCAGAATGCTCACCAAAACCTCCCAGCTCCAAAAGCACATGTTAACAGACAATGCTTGCCATGAATAATTTGCCACTGAACACATATTTAAATTGAATGAGATCACTCCTAGGTATGGGAAACTCTGCTCCTCTCTAAGACTGAACCTCAATATTTCTTTCATTATGTGTCTGGTATCTATTTTCGTTCTTTAGGACACCAACCTGCTGTGTTAAATGATTATATTAAAAAATGAAATTTTTGACCAATTACCTCATTCAGAGTAAGTGCCTTAGGAAAGGTTTGCTGAACAAACAGAAAAATTATTTATGATTCTAATGTCATATATGGCAAGGCTTCATTTGTCTTATCTACCTCCTAACAAATATCCACACGCAGTTTGCACTTGAAGTTGCAGGGGTTTGTTTCTTATCATACCTTCTTCCTCTTCAGCTGCCTCCTCTTCCTCGGCCTCTTCCTTGTCCTTCTCCTCCTCCTCGGCTTCTCCTTCAGAGGGGGGCTCATCCTTGGCTTCCTCAGCCTTGGCAGCCTCAATGGTTTCCTCCACTTCAATCTGCTCCTCTTGGACATGGCTGGTGTAGTAGGACGGGAAGGAGCGAGTGGACATCAGATAGGAGCTGGTCTGTAAACCACCGTAGGCAGATCGGCCAAAGACCTGGGAGCTCTGGGAGTAGCCACTGGTTATGCTTCCCACACTGGTGAAACTGAGTCGGGTCTCCTCACCTTCCAAGAGTTTCCTGGGGATGCAGATAGAAGGTGAGGTTTTTCTAATTCAAAATACTATAAAAAACTACGTTATACTCTGTACATTACAATTCTAAGACTTGCAGTATTTTCTGACTATTAGAAAATACTGCAAGATTAATCAATTAAAAGTAATTTTTGGAAATGCTCTAACCAGAAATAAACATTTTAAAATTTAAAACAAACAAACAAAAAAAAAACCAAAAAAAAAAAACACCTGTGTTTCACGACTTGCTCTGAGCACCCTAAAGACAAAGGCAAGCAGGAGCAGGGTTGGGATTTACCAAAACTTAATGCCTGGGGATTTTTTTGATGGAGACCAGAAATAAAAAATTAAATCATCCTATTAGATTTAAAATGTAATGAGAAGCTAAAAACAGGACTCCTCATTACAGGGTTAAATTCTTATATATCTAAATACCTTCTTGGAAGAAGCCAAAAACTAACACTTCATTATTTCAATAGGACTATTCTTGAAGGTTTCTGATCCAACATAACTTTAAATGGGATCTGATTTTCTTCCTAAGGTTTAATGGCTGCTATCTTTGCCCCTCTGTTTTCACCTGTAAGCTGCAATCTCAATATCCAAAGCCATCTTCACGTTGAGGAGGTCTTGATATTCTTTTAGGTATCGTGCCATTTCACTCTTTGTGGTCCTCAATTCATTTTCTAATTTGTTGATCGTGTCCTGTTTGAAGACAAAAAATTTAAAAAAAAAAAATCCAAGCATAAATCCCTTCTATGTTACTGTAGTGTAGTTGCAAAGGCCTAGTTTCGATTAAAATCAAGGTGCACACAAGGTGATAAAATCTCCCCTAGAATAACTTCCTGCATCTTTTTAAAAACCTTCTTGCCTAAAATACCCAAGTTCATGAAGCCTGAGATGAAAAAAAAGATAGAAGAAAATTCTGTTCTTCTATTTCTTCACTTAATACTGTTTAATGATCATCATAAAATGCCTGCAAACAAACTAAGTTGATGGAAAAACTGCGTTTCTCATTCACTGATTAACTATTCTTTAGCTGGGTTACATGCCAGGAAACTAACGCCTTTCTTTATAGGAGAAGAAAATAGCCAGATGTTAAAAAAAAAAAAAAAAAAAAAATTCTAAAATATTTCCTATGTATCTAAATTATTTTTTCTACTCCCAGAAAAAGAAAAAAATTTCTACTCCCAAAAGAAGAAAAAAATGTCTACTCCCCAGAAGATGGAGATCTTTCAAAATGGACATCTTTTTAAAAATTTATTTTTTCTACTCCCCAGAAGATGGAGATGTTTAAACAGAAATGTTGTAGAAGATTTTACACATTAAAAAAAAAGTTAAAGAAATGCTTTACTATGAATATCACTAGTTAACTACCTAAAACAATGTTGACTATTTTCCTGTCTACCTACTAAATAAAGGAAGGGAGTGGTTGGTAAAACTAGTCATAAAGCATGCCGGTCACAGTAATCTTTCAGAATTAATTGAGAGTTGTTCACTCTAGTATTTATTAACCAGATGATCCCATAGTTGCTGCAAAGTAACTTGTAGTTAATGCAGGTCAGTAGACAGCAGATCTCACTGCAGGCCGGAGGCAACGCCCAATTCCCATGTCTTCCCCTCCCCCACCCAACAGGGGCCGGGCAGCATTAATGCGGAACTCGGGTGCAGCAGCACCGAGCACACTCCCAGACTACAGTCGCGCCCTCACTGACGCCCTCCAAGTGCCCCACCCCTCCCACACAGTGGCCAAGGAGCCAAGCCCTATCCCTAAGAGCTGCATGCAGCCGCACCACCCCTAGTCTCCACTTTCTGGGCGCACCAACTCTCCCCGTTGCTCGAGTCCTCCGCCCCCTTGTGTTTCAGGCGGGTGCCTCACCTGCATAGCGCTGATGTCGGCGTTCTGCTTGTCCTCCAGCTCCTGCAGCTGCTTCTCCAGCGCTTCGTTCATGCCCCGGCATGCTTCGATCTCCAGGGTCTTGGCCTTGAGCAGACGACGGCTCTCGGACACCTCGTCCTTGGCTGCTCGCACGGCGTCAGTGTTCTTGGCGGCGCTCTCGGTCAGCACGGTAAAGCGGCTCTTGAACCACTCCTCAGCATTCTGCATGTTCTTGGCGGCCAGCTTCTCGTACTGCGCGCGGATGTCCTTGAGCGCAGCGGAGAGGTCGGGCTTGGACACGTCCATCTCCACGGAGATCTGCGCGTACTGGATCTGCGCCTGCAGCTCGGCGATCTCCTCTTCGTGCACTTTCTTCAGAAAAGCGATTTCGTCCATCAAGCTGTCGATGCGCTTTTCGAGCTCGGCGCGAGCGAGTGCCGCCTCGTCGGCGCCTTTGCGCGCTTCCATCAGCCGGCCCTCGGCGTCCTCGCGGCTCAGCACCTCCTCTTCATAGCGTGCCTGCAGGTTGCGCAGGGTCTCTTCCAGCCCTTCGCGCTCGCCCTGGAGCGCCTGCTTCTCGTTGGTAGCATCTTCCGCCGCCAGGCGCAGGTCGCGGATCTCCTGCTCGTACAGCGCCCGGAAGCGGGATGGCTCGGAGTGCTTCTGGCGCAGCACCAGCAGCTCGGCTTCCAGGACCTTGTTCTGCTGCTCCAGCTCGTGTACGCGCTCGATGAAGCTGGCGAAGCGGTCATTGAGGTCCTGGAGCTGCGCCTTCTCCTGCGTGCGGATCGACTTGAGGTCGTTGCTGATGGCGGCTACCTGGCTCAGGTCGAGGTTCTCCAGGCTGGGCATCAACGATCCAGAGCTGGACGAGTAGCTACGGCGCACGGACAGCGAGGAAGACACCGGCGCCGAGTAGCTGGAGTAAGCGGAGCGCGCGGTGCTGTAGCCGCTGCGCACGCTGGAGATGTGCACCCGGGGCGTCTCCACGTAGCGCCGCTTGTAGGAGGTCGAGTAGTACGGCTCGTAGCTGAAGGAACTCATGGTGGCTGCCGGTGGCTCCCCGGCCCGCGGCGGCGGTGGGAGCCCGGAGAGAGAGGACAGGGGAGAGAAGGAAGTGGGAGGATGGATGGCTGTGTGCGGCTAGGCGCCGTCCTGCCACCCCTATTTATACGCCGGGAGGCTCCTGACGCAGCCTGCGATCGATCACTGCGCGCCGGCCAGTGGGGGCAGCGCGCTGCTGCAACCAAGGCAAGGATTCTGCGCAAAAGGGAAGGCGGGGGCGAGCTACGGCCAGGGTAGCTGCGGCGCTCGTCCTTTCCACTTTGCTCAGAGGCCCCTGATTTTCTCAGAGATCCCATGCCCCCTTACTCATTTCCCTTCTGTGCCCACCCACGCAGCCCCTCCCTTCCTACATCGCCCAAACCCAGTGACACTTGGATCCTTAAGTGTCCGCAAAACAGGTTCTTGCTCCCTTTTGACACCCGAGTTTTCGGTATCCCGGCACCTCGCACACACCCTGTCCCCCCAACTCTCCCTTTTCCCACCAGGGACCTCCTTAATTATTCCCCTTGGTGTATATGGTGATAGTGCCGCTAGGGGATTTTACATACAAATAAATAGGCTAGGTTGTGTGTATGCAGTATGTATGAAGAACTTTTAATTTCTTTCCAGTTTTCTGGCACTTTCTGCAATTCATTTTCTTTCTCCTGATTATTTTTCTTTTTCTTTAATGCTCTGCTTCTCAACACATAGGGAATGTGCGCGCGAGTGCGCGCGGGCGCGCGCACACACACACACTCGTGAAACTGCGGCACTACTGCAGGTGTTGGTTTAGCATTTCTAAACCTTTAGAGCAGTTAATCCGCCTCTTGGTGTTTCTAGATTTTCACATTTCTTAACTGGGAATGAAGCCGCGGATGCTTTTAACGTGTTGCAGTGTGTGGGTGGCGGAGGGCAGAGAAAGAGTTGGAAGCTAACACGGAGACTGACTTGCTGAGGCAGCCGCGCGCTCCGCGGCGGGGAGCTTCAATGTGCCTGGATCCTCACCAAGCTAAATTCCTGCTTGCTTCCACCAACCGCAGCACGTTTAAAGTCCGCTTCCGTCTTTTTACACATGTGTAGCTCACAACCTGATGATTTCGACAAGCCTTGCAGGTGGCTGATTTTCAGGGAAGCCGCTGCGGCCAGCCCTGAGCGCCGGGTGTGGTCTCAGGGGAGGAGAGCTCCGCACCCAGGCTTCTTCAGGAACAGATAGAAAATAGCTATAGCCGCGTGATTCTTCCCCCGATACACTGTAATAACCCGAAAACAGATGCAGTCAGGATTGCATGGATTTCCTTCAGGAAGCACCCAGATACCTGAAACTGGTGCACGCTGTAGCGCACGTGGATACAGCCATGCGGTTTGCAGGGCATTTTCACATGCGTGATGTTAGGAGTCCCCCGGGTTTCATGGAGGGATTGCAGAGATTTACGGGAAACACCTAAGATTTATCTAAGCAAGCATTTAGTTTTTGTTTTGTTTGTATATCGCAGCATTTGATGTGCAACTTATGTTTTTTTAAAGAGGCAAACTGAGGGGAAATATGGTAACTGTTTTCAAATAGAGAAGCCGGAATGGCTTCCCCTGTGATACTCGGAGGGTGAAGTACTTGCAGCGGTGCAGTTGCTTCTGGAGACATTTCACTCCTCTCCCGAGGAAAGGATGGGGGGGGAGGCCCTTTCTGATCCCCCCCCCAAAAAAAACCTTTGATTGTGATAGCCCACCGTCCTCATGATAGAAAGACTGCAGCAGATAACTTTCCTTGGGTTTCTAAACAATGTCTGTTGTCGCAAATAATGCAAATTCAGAAATATTGAGATTAGTAGTTTAAATCTATCAAGACTAAGTGATCTCAGAGGACCATCCATGTCCAAATATTCTAGACTTCAAGCCTAAGGTCATGAGGCTGTCCTGAATATTGTTTGTCCCTGGCAGACTTGGTAGGTTACTTACTCTGTTGACTTTTCATAGCCTACCTATCCTTGGTCTTTTCACTCATCAAATTCAAGAGTGGAATAGGCTTCTGTGGGGGCGGGAGGTGCAGCAAGGACCTAGATAAGCCATAGAGTCTCCTCCCAACTACCCATATGTAGATGAAGCGTGGCAGAATGGATTGTTTTGTTAACCTGCTCCCTGCAAACCACCTTGTTTCACACGCAGTGTGTGTGAGTCTGCATAAAACACACTCTCAGGTATTTATGAATGCATTTACTTTGTGCCAGCTCTCTTTCCCAGGAGTTTCAGGTCACCCTCAGACCTTAAGTCCATCAGCGTTTTTTTTTTTCTTTTTTTGTTCTCTTTCTTTCTTTTGTTTTCTTTTTTCCGCGGCTCCTCCCTGAAGCCTTTGACTGCAGAGTAGGCTGCCCAGAAAGGAGAGGGGCGGCGGGTGCTGCAGGGGGATGCTTCGGAGAGAAGAAACCATTGGGGCACCTGCTGCCTGCCGTCCCCTGGATAGCTGGAAAAAATACAGGAGCCAAGGGTGAGAATGGGACCCTTTCCTGTGCTGAACCTGGCCCACAGAGTGGGGGAAGGGGCAGATCCACCGCGTTTAGGCTTATCAATCTCTGGTCTTTTTTAATAGCTCCTGGCCTGGCCACCTCATACTCCATGACAGCCTTGCTTTGCCGGACTCCTGAACCCAGCCTGGGTCTGGGTTTTGGTTACCCTACCTTCAGCCTTCCTCTGCCAGGTGCCTGCCTCTTCTTTAATATTCTGTCCAGTCATCCTCCTTTTTGAATCCTCTTCCCAGCGTTTTGCTCTAAAAGCCCACATGGCATTGCTTTGTGTGGCAAAGCAAAGTGAGCAACTTTAGAAAACCTATTTAGGAAGAATACATATATTGACTTTTCCTTTCCCTTGCCATAAGTGTTTCTGATTAGTGCTGTTTATAGTAGAGTTGCAGTCTCTTTAGAAGGAGGCTTTTGAGTCTTGTCACACCTTTATGCATTTATTCCCCTTTAAACTTATTCTCTGCAAACCTGAACTTGGTTGAGGGCTGTCAACAAAACGTGCTCCTGGGAGATTAAAAATGTAGAAGTATGTTGATGACCCCTTTAACAGAATTCCTACCACTCTGGTTATCCCTAATACTTCTGTAACCCTCTAAAGAACTGTCCCAGCTCATTTAGTTACAAAGTAAATGTCTTCACATTAATAATGATAATAAAAAACCCCATAAGGCATAACTCTTTTAGAAACACTGAAAACACTTGACTTCTTCTCCAGTGCCAGCAGAGTCTGAAAGCTTCAGATAGATAGGACCTGGCAACTGATGACTTTTCATTTTATTATTCTAAAGCTGTTTGGGAAAGCAGGAAGTTCTATATTGGCGTGTGTTTTTGTAAAGGTCAGCTATAGAGTAGGGCCCATGAAAAGCCTCAGTCCAGGGGTCAAAAGAGCCAAGTTCTCCTACCACCAATAAGCTCTGGCAGAAGTCCTAGGATAGAACAGCAGATGAGTCGGCCGGGCGCGGTGGCTCATGCCTGTAATCCCAGCACTTTGGGAGGTGGAGGCGGGTGGATCGCAAGGTCAGGAGTTTGAGACCAGCCTGGCCAATATGGTGAAATCCCGTCTCTACTAGAAATACAAAAAAATTAGCCGGGCTTGGTGGCACATGCCTGTAATCCCAGCTACTCGGGAAGGCTGAGGCAGGAGAACTGCTTGAATCTGGGAGGCAGAGGTTGCAGTGAGCCGAGATCGCACCACTGCATTCCAGCCTGGGTGACAGAGTGAGACTCTGTCTCAAAAAAAAAAAAAAAAAAAAAAAAAAAAAAAGAACAGCAGATGAGTCTCCATCCATCTCACCACCAGGTAGATACATTAGCATCACCAAAGTTGGCATCAGCATGTGGATGCAAGGAAACCCAGTAAATAAACTCATGCAAGATACCTACTATATAACAGGCATTTGCTATCTTGTATTGAATAATGACAAGATCACCTGGGGATGTTTACTATTATTCAGAGCAAACAGCTGAGGCCCAGAGAAGTAAGTAATTTGCCAACTCACACAGCTCCTTCAAACCTAAGCTCTACGTGCTTTCCAGACTGAGGGTTCTACTCATTCCACAAACTGCAGCCATTGACATTTACTGCTTCCTTATGTCTCTGTGGACTTTGATAAGCGAAGCCTGCCATCTGCAGAGTTTAGCGTGCATATAATAAACCTCTCCTGCTTTGGGGACACCAATTGCACTCTTCTGCACCATGAGGAAACCATTAATGAGCATGCTCTATTTGGGCAGCTAGTGGCAGCAAAAAACTACATGGTTGTTGTAGGTTTCTCAAATATCCCAATGTAAAATAAAATGGGTGCGGCCAGTGGAACATGACACGTAACTGGCATTGTAACATTTTAGATACAACTCTAAACATCAATTTACAAAACACCTTTTCAGGAATTAATAAGCTGAAATGCAAATTAGCTGACCTAACTCTTTAAAATAGCCACACCATGACTTCCACATTTTTTTTCTAATTATAGTATCTTCATTTTCCATGCTTGTAAATGGGTTTTCTTTGGAAATGTGACCTTAAAAATTGCTCTAAGGAATAAAAGAAAAAAATGCTGGCACTGAACACCTCATTATTGGAGTTTATAATGCTTTCTGCAAGTCTTTAACTTTCTCAAAAGCAGCATGAATAAAGTCAATAGAAATATATAGCTTGTTGAAACCACAAAGATCTTTCATCTCTGTTTCTTGTAGCCAGTTTATTTCTTTGTATATTTAGCTCACCACAGGAATTATGCATGAATCTCCTTCATCTCTTGGGAAATATGTTTGTTTGAAAGAAAACTTTTCCCATTTTAATATCAAGTATGCCTATTTTACAGCACCACGTTTTGAAGTGATACATCATAAAGTGTGCTATGTGGCTATATAAAATTTAGATTGCAGCAGGAATGAGAATGTCATTTGAATGGATTAAGGATGGAAAGCACGTTTAAATTCAGAACACGTGCAGCATGAGAAATGATGGGAACTCACCACTGTCCAAGCAGAAATGATGGTGATAGGTTCAAACCCCTAAATGCTCGCTCCAGAAAACTAGCCGAGGTAATGTGTTTTCTTCCCAGAGGCCTGCTCTACTATGCCTTGTCCTTAATCATAGTCACCAGACTCAGAGGTAAGAGGGTTACACTGGGGACGGCCATTTCAGGCAGGTCACAGGGATCTCAGTTAGAGCCGACAGTACTAACCCTGTTGTTCAGTTATGCTTTCCCGACTGCAAGGAAATACATGCTGCTTCTACAATTCGGGCACTAATCAGCCACAAAAAAAAAAAATATATATATATATATATATATATATATATTCCATGCAGCACTTGAATTTCTTTGCTGACGTTTACAGTGGTTTAATAAATCAATGGGAGGAATGTGAGCTTTAATGTTTGCAAAGATAGAGGATAAGCATTTCTGTCTGCAAGAGACAAAGCCCCGAGGTTGGCTCTTTCACAGCCACGCTGGATGCTGTCCAGGGCAGGAGTTCAGTTTCTCGCCAGTACTTCACTGCTGCATGAATGCAGCAAAGGCTGCAGAATTGCATATGGGCGGATCCCTGGATTCCTACAGTAAAGGAGGCAGGCTTCTGAAGCCAGGATATGTCACGCCGGTGTATGGTAAGTTGAACATGAAAAAGACTGTCCGAATAAGAAAAGCAAAACTTGATCGTGTCTAAATGGCTTATTGATTGATTATATAACTCAAATGTTCATTCATCCATTGACTCACCAAATGTTGACTGAACACTTACAAGGTACAGGATCCTGTACAAGTGTCATGGGAGATGCAGGGAGTTTTAGCCCAGTCCCAGTCTTTGAAGGCCTTGAAAAATATCTGAATACAATAAAAAGAAACCAACTACTGCTACATACAACATGGATAAATTTCAAAAACAATGTACTGATACTGAGTGGAAGAAGGCTTAGATAAAGTATACATGTTGTATAATTACATTTATATAAAATTCTAGGACAGGCAAACTAATGTATGGTGGAAAAAATATCAGAACAGTGTTTTCTTCAGGGAGTGTGGAGTAGGGAATGACTGGGAGGAGGCACAAGGGAACTTTCTGGGGTGGTGGTATTTTTATGTGTCTTGAGAAGTTTGAATTGTGCAGATGTATCCATTTGTCAAGATGCATAGGATGTACCAAGATTTGTGCATTTTATTAAATGTAAATTTTACATCAAAAGAAGAAAACGAAACCGAATGTGTATATACACATTTATAGATTACATATCATTATCAAAATAAATATAATTTAAAAATTTATAAATATAGATGTATAACAAATCATGTTAAAATAGCTAAGCAGAAAAAAATGCACATGGAATTTGAAAGAACTATGCAGAAGTTAAATAATAAAAGAAATCTAGGAGATGTCAGAAGGAAGAAGAAAATAGTACAAGCAATAACTGCTATGATTTTAGAAAAGGGAGCAGCGACTATGGGCTTGAATCAACATTTCTGCGTCTATGGCTGGTTACTATGCCAGATGCTTTGAAGGTATTGTATTTAATTCTCACAGCTGCTCTATGAAGTGGATGTTCTTATTTTTGCTCTAAAGATGAGTAGTTACCGTATTAATATTTCTATTAGTTCATCTTCATCATGTATTAAAAATGTTTAGCAATCTTACATTGCTGCCTCATATTGAATTTGCATTGACTTTTATTAAACATTGAAAATGATTTATACTGTGGCTTTCTAAGAAATCTAAAATATAACTTTCCTTTATTTTCTTTAAATCTAATCTTTAATATAAATACTTCCAGTCCATTTTTCAAACCTGCTGAAATCATTTTAAATCTTTTGACTTTAGGTAAAGTTTGATAATGAATGAATATGCCAATTGCCAATTTTTTTTAACTTAATACATCAGCAATGTGCTTTATACGCTGTGTGTCATAGACTCTTGGGAATGGAAAGTGTTTAAATGTCTTCCAGTCAAGACCTTCACTTGCTTCTTTGTCAGGCCTTAACCTTTGACGGCTTTGGTTATCCTTCTGTAAAGTGCATTATCTTCTTTCTATACCCTGCACTGCAGCCATTGGGCACGACTTCTGAACAGAGCAGAAATTTCTAGGGAAGCAGAGGCATTGATGTCCAGAAATGAGCTTTGGTTTTTCACTTTCACTTTCACACTTAAATTTCTTTTCCATGTGATTCCCATGGCATCCTCACATAACAGAGATGATGTCATGATATTTAAATGGGGAGCTGAAGTTTCCCGAGCCTTCATGAGTTGTATCACTGGTTCCCTGTAGCAATCCTTTGAGGCTTCTGCAAATCTTGCAGATGTCACCATCCTCACAGGATGTATGAGTATGGTGAGAGGGCTGGAGAAGTAAGGGATGCACCCCAAACCATATCTCCTATAAGCAATGGAGCCACGACTATAATCCAGCTTTTGTGTCATCAAATTCACTGGGAATTTCCCCCTAAATCTTTCAGTTTTATAAGTACATGTACAAGGTCAATCCTTTTTTTGGATCCTTTCATGGTACAATTCCAGAAAGAGAGGGAAGTCCCAGTTGCTGCTCACTTTCTGATCGGATACTTGATGCGTAACTACCTAATCAGAGCTTCATCTCTTTACCTTCAATCATTGTTAATATGCCAATATCAGTGGAAAAGGTAAGGGCTAAAGCTGACATACCTAAGCTTTCTATCTAAGATTGACTAGGCTGATAATAGTTTTGAGAAAAAAACAAAAAAAAGAGGGGAAATCTTGAGGACCTTGAGCAGTGAGCATGGGGCAACAAGGGAAAAAGGAGACTCAACACTTCCAGGATGAAGTGGACAGTCAGAGAAGAAGCCGGAATGGTGATGGGGCTGGAAGCAGAATATTCCTCATAGGCTTCGAGTCTGCCGTACCTAAAGCAAAGGCCTCTACTTCCATCGTATGATTGACTAAGCTATAATTCATATGTCAGTCAATTAATCCTTGACATATTTAAATCAAGGGAGAACACTAAAGCTTTATTTTGGGGTGTCTTTCCCCACCTGACGTTTGGCCAAAGAAATTCTGTACAAAAGCCAGGCATGGTGGCACTTGTGCCTTACTCCTATCTACTCTGAAGGTAGGAGGATTGCTTGAGCTCAGGAGTTTGAGGCTGCAGTGAGCTATGAATGTGCCACTGCACTCCATCCTGGGCAACAGAGCAAGACCCTGTATCTTGGGAAAAAAATAATCTGTACATTGACAGGCATTCATTCAAGCTCGTTTTCAACTCTTACATACTCCAGCAAGGTGCTGGGCAGCCAGGAAAAGGCCGTAGGGAGTAGGAAATAGAAAGAGTAGAAGCAAAATGGCAGAATAACCCACATATCAGGTAATTAAACCTAAGGAGGATTGATGGAAAATGAAATCATAATCCTGTAAGTTAAGAGGATAAGGGAAAGGGGAATTTGCATTCATTAAGCATAATTATGTGCAATAATATTAATAGTATCTTTATGTCAAGCACCGTGCAAAGTCATTTGCTTGGATAATTTCATTTAATCATCACAAAGTCCCAATGAATTGGGTATTAAAATCGTGTTCATTTCAAAGATGTAATAATGAAGGTTTCAACTAACAGTATGCCAAAGGAACTCTGCCATATTATGTCATTAAGCCCTCACAGAACCCTACTAAGGTAAGCATTATTTTCACTTTACAATGAGGAAAGGGAAATTCAGAGAGTTAACGAATATTGTTCAAAGTCACACAGCGAGGAGAAGGTCCAGCTGAATTCTCACACTTCCTGCTATGACCAAAGTACAAGATTCTTGAGATGTGATATGCAAATAAGATCTCTCACTCTTTTTTATTTCTCCTACAAAATTTAAATTTGAATATTAATGCAAAAAAAAAACCCACTGCAATAATCAGAGTCAAGAACGCTGAAATCACATCACTCATCCATATAATCGTCTTTTGGGCAGAGCAGCACAGACAGAAGCCAAATAAGTCTACACTCTGCTTTATTAGCAGCCTGCAAAAATAGACATCCATCACTAAAATAACTTACAAGAGCCAAACTGCATTAGAGCGTCTCTCTCCAGATACAAGTCCAATGCCTTATTGCTAACTGGCAATTCCTTTTGTTATTATATTATCTGGAAGAGAAAAAAAAAAAAAAACACTAACAAAGATTCCCTGCACCTTTCAGGATCACTTCATCCTACAAATCTAATAAACTGCACCACCAAATCACATTAGGAAAACAGATGTGCTTTTGAATAGGCCTTAGATATTTCAATTTGCAAAGTGTTTTTTTCTTTCTCAGGCCAAAACAGTTTTTGCCCATTACACTGATTAATACTTACTTTAGAAGCTATCCAAATTAAAATTGCCTTCCAAATTAGTTCCCAAAATGAAATTTAGAAAGATCACTTAAGTAAAGCCCATAGCTCTGTTTTAACACTCTCCAGTGTACAAATGGATGGAAGCTATAGGGAGAGAAGGCTCAGTTGCATGTAACTTGCAGAACTGTCCAAAGGTGGAAAGAACTGCTCCAAGTACGAGGCAAGAGCATTCTAGAAGGAAAAAAAAATAGTGCTTCACCTCTGAGCTGGCCTTGACCCTAGATGGCCCCTCTGGTCGTCTGCCAAGCTGAGAGTCTCTGATTCAAAAGGACTAAAAAGGTTTAAAGTACTGAACAAGCTAGAGCCAAGGAGTATTCCTATCCTGCCGTGATCATGAATGAGAGCTTAAAAGCATAGCATTTGTCCCCAAACCGAGACTTGCTAATATCGTAGTTTGGAGATGAGTCAAAAAGACAAATTATGAGCAAGAGCCAGCAGAATGAGATTTTTGAGGGAAGAAAGAGAGCTACTAACTGAAGCTTTGGGGAACATATATTTGCTTATTTGCATTGAACTCATCTTTCCTACAGAGTTAGGCTAAGTAATAAACAGCTGAATATTAATCAGTTGAATCGGTTTCCATTCATGTAACACAACAATATTCACTTTCCTTCTTCCATTTTTTTTTTCTTTTCATGGGTTCATTATGAATGAAAGGGGAGAAAAGCAGATGCTTCTCTTACTCTCGCTTTCAGATGAAGTATAGAAAGAGCATGTATTCAGATCCATTCACCTTTCTCATCTAAGACTCAAACCCAAGCATGAGGAATTGAATAGTCTCTCTCCCAATCCCTACTCTCTAAGTCTTTGGTTCTTTAACTCTTCCTAAAATGTGTGTGTTGCTGATTTCCCTTTGAAGAAAGTAACCTATAAATTGGTCCGCAAAGTCCAGGGAATAGCAGATGGTGGAGCCTGGGGTTTAGAGAGAGGACACGCCAACAATCTCTAGGTGTTACTATGATGACACGTCCTAGAGGTTGAGTGATGAGCCTGCTCTTACTTCAAAAAAGAAAAAGTGTCACTGAAGCCAGCCAAATGCACAGCATCTTTACCTGACAACTAAATGTTATGGATGTCATGTTGCTCTGTGTATAATTGTGAAAGTCTATACAGTTTTGGGAATAGCATGAAGGGTAGAAATGGTACTGGATTTGACGTTGAGGTGTCCATTCTAGACCTAGTTCTGCCACTAACCAAGAGCAACTGTCTTTAAACTGGGCCATATGTTCCCCTGGGGAGACTGGAGGTCTTTCTAAGGGGTTCACAGGCGTAGATAGTACAAAGGGAATCTATTACTAGATCGCCCATTGCCACATGTAGTTTTTTGGTAAAATCAATCTGTTTTCAAACTTGCACATATTCTCCTTCCCACGTCTACCCTAAAGTGAATGAGGTGAATCTTCAACAGTAAGATTTTGACAAAAATGCATTTAAGTCACATAAGAAAATAATTTTGTAATATTGCATTGATAAAGATGCATTGAAATTAAAAGTATTCTTATTCCAATTGTTTTAAGTCTAATGGGTTAAATAAAGTATCTTTATACCCTAAGTATAACTAAGGGTCATTTATAAGACTTGGTAAAGCCTCTTCTTGTGTATTTCCCAGAAATGGAGTAACTTACTTTAATCAGCTAGAGAGAAATTCCTATGCAAGCTAAGTGCTTCCCAATTCTCAGCTTTTAACAAATTCAAAGGAGTATTGAATCAATTAATCCTCTGATCATGAAAGTATTTCTACAGCACTAGGCATGGTGGCTCATGCCTGTAATCCCAGCACTTTGGGAGGCTTAGGCAGGTAAATCACTTGAGATCAGGAGTTTGTGACCAGCCTCGGCAATATAGCAAGACCCCATCTCTACAGAAAAAAAAAAATTAATAGCCTAATGTTGCAGTGTGCCTGTAGTCTCAGCTACTCGGTAAGCTGAGGGAAGAGAATGGATTGAGCCCAAGAGTTTGAAGCTGCAGTGAGCTATGATTGTGCGACCGTGTTGCAACCAGTAACACTCTGTCTCTAAAATAAATAAAAATAAATAAATAAATAAATAAATGCATTTTATAATAGGTCAACATGTGCTTTTTGGTTTAAAATTTGGAAACATTTCAAATATTGAGTGACATTGCTATAACTTAATATAAAACTTGCATTCCTGTATACTTATATATATTTATTTGTATACTTGTATGCTTACATACTTATTTTTGTAAACTATGTTTCTCAGTAATTTTATAGTACATGTGTATGCGGGCATATCTGGAAAAAAAGAAAAGTTTATTTTTATTTTAATAATTGCTTAATAAAATTTATAAGGTCCTGTTTTGCACAAAAGATTTGCGAACGTAAAATATGTTAAAGGTAAAACAATGTAGGGAAGAGTAATAGAAATAAGAGTTCAAGGAGAAAAAGGAAGTATAAAATTGGTGAAGGCTGAAGAAGAGCTTATTCATGCATATGTCAATTGGATGATGATAGGTAAATGTTGGTATTATATTTAGGTTCCATTTGATATGTCGAAAAGAGTAATTTCCCATTTTTAGAGATGAGGTCTCACTCTGTCACCCAGGCTGAAATGCAGTGGCATGATCATAGTTCACTGTAACCGCAAACTCCTGGACTTAAGGGATCCTCCCACCTCAGCCTCCCAAGTAGCTGGGACTATAGGCATGCACCACCATGCCTGACTAAGATTTTTATTTTTTGTAGAGACAGGGGTCTCACTATATTGCCCAGGCTGGTCTCAAACTGCTAGCCTCAAGCAATCCTACTGCCTTAGCCTCCCAGTGTTGGGATTACAGACATGAGCCACCACACCAAGCCTAATTTCACAATTTTATTTTAGAATACCTATACTTAAAATACACTGGAGCCAGGTATGGTGGCCCATGCCTGTAATGCCAGCACTTTGAGAGTCCAAGGCGAGCAGATCATTTGAGCCCAGGAACTTGAGACCAGCCTGGACAACATGGTGAAACCCCGCCTCCACCAACCAACAAATACAAAAATTAGCCAGGCATAGTGGTACACACCTGTAGTCCCAGCTACTCAGGAGGCTGAGGCAGGAGGATCACCTGAGCTCAGGAGGTGGAGGTTGCAGTGAACCATGATCATACTGTTGCACTCCAGCCTGGGCAACAGAGCCAGACTCTGTCTCAAAATAAAATAAAATAATAAAATAAAATTGGAAATTACATCTTTTGCAACTATCTAAACTTAAATCAAGAAAAGAATCAAATGAATTTTCAATAGTTTGACAGTTTATAAAAATATTAAACACAGAGTTACCATGTGATCCAACAATTCCACTCCTAAGTGTCTACCCAAAAGAAATGAAACATATGAACACACAAAGACTGGTGTGTCAATGTTCATAGCAGCATTGTTCTTTTTTATTGATACATAATAGTTGTACATATTTATGGGGCACATGATATTTTGATATATGCATACAATGTGTAATGATCAAATCAGAGTAATTAGGATATCCATCACCTCAAACATTTATCTTTTCTTTGTGTTGAAATCATTGCAATTCTTTTCTTCTAGCTATTTTGCAATATACAATAAATTATTGTTAACTATGATCACCCTACTGTGCTATTGAACACTAGAACTTATTCCTTCTATTTAACTGTATTTTTGTGTCCACTAATCAAGTCCTCTTTACCTACTCCTTCCCTCTACACTTCCCAACCACTGATAAGCACCATTCTACTCTCTACCTCCATAATATCTGCTTTTTAAGCTCCCACATATGAGTGAGAACATTTGATATTTGTCTTCCTGTGCCTGGCTTATTTCGCTTAACATAATGACCTCCAGTTTCATCCATGTTGCTACAAATGACAGGATTTCATTCTTTACATGGCTGAATAATATTCTATTGTGTGTTATTACGTTTTCTTTATTCATTTATCCATTGATGGAGACTTAGATTAATTCCATATCTTCGCTATTGTGACTAGCACTGCAAAAAAACATGAGGGTGCACATATGTCTTTGATATACTAATTTCCTTTCTTTTGGATATATACTCAGTAATGGAATTTGTTGATCATATGGAAGCTCTATTTTCAGTTTTTTTGATGAGCCTCCATACTGTTCTCTTCAGTGGTTCTACTACTTAACATTGCCATGAATAGTGTCCAAATGTTCCCCATTTCTCCACATCCTTGCAAGCATCTGTTATTTTCTGTCTTTTTGATTAAAGACATTCTAACTGGGGTGAAGTGATATCTCATTGTGACTTTGATTTGCATTTCCCTGATGACTAGTGATGTCAAACATTTTTTCACATACCCATTGACAATTTGTATGTCTTCTTTTGAGAAATGTCTAATCAGGTCTTTTGCCCATTTTTAAATCAGATTATTTGGAGTTTTTTGCCTTTTAGTTGTTTGAGTTTCTTACATATGCTGGTTATTAATCCCTTCTAAGATGGATAGTATATTAGTTCAGTCTCGCACTACTATAAAAAACTACCTGAGACTGAGTCATGTGTGAAGAAAAGAGGCTTAATTGACTAACAGTTCCACAGGCCTAACCAGAAACATGACTGAGAGGCCTCAGGAAACTTATGGTCATGGCAGAAGGGGAAGGGGAAGCAAGCACATCTTACCATGGCGAAGCAGGAGGGAGAGAAAGAAAGAGAGAAGGCGGAAGTGCCACACACTTTTAAACCATTGGATCTCTTGAGAACTCACTCACTACCACGAGAACAGCACGGGGAAAATCTGCCCCCATGATCCAATCACCTCCCAACAGGCCCCTCCCCCAACACTGGGTATTATAATTCGAGATGAGATTTGGGTGGGGGCACAAAGTCTAACCATATCAGATATTATAGTTTGCAAATAATTTCTCCCATTCTGTAGGTTGTCTCTTTGTTGATTGTTCAGCATTATTCTTACTATCCAAAATGGAGAAAGAAGTCAAATGTCCCTGAGCTGGTAATGGAAAAACAAAGTGTGGTAAAACAATGGGAAACTATTCAACATTTTTAAAAAACGAAGTACTGATACATGGTACAACATGGATAAACAAAAACATTACACTAAGTAAAAGAAACTATCACAAAAAGCCACGTACTGTATGGTCTATATGAAATGTCCAGAATAAGCAAATCTATAAAGACAGAATGTAGATTAATGGTTGCCTAGGGCTGAAGGGTGGGAGGAGGAATGGGAGTGGCAGCTATTGGGTGTAAGGTTTCTTTTGGGGGTAAGGTTTCTTTTGAGGGTGATGAAAATGTTCTAGAATTAGATTATGTTGATGAGTACACAACTCTATAAAAAATTCATAAATACTGGTTAAAAAGGATAAATGAATGTTCTTGCATTACTTTAACTTCTTTCGCTGGAGACAGAAAGAAGAGATCAGACTCTCTGATACAGCAAGGTGATGTTATTTATCCCTCCCTAGGCACCAGCAAGGTAGCCAGGACAGCCAGATGACCCTGCCTGAAGCCCAGCCCAAGGCAGGACAGGGCAGGGCTGGCCGGAGGCCCCTACAGATCACTTAATTTGTTAATGCTTTATGGCCAGAGTCATGGATTTCATGCTTCAAACCAGTTATCTATTCCGTCACCAGAGCTGAAAGTAGCTAGTGGAAGCTCAACGTCATTTCCTTTTGCATAATTTCCTTCTGTTGCCCTCCATAAGTAGACAAGACTGATTTTCCTATCAGGTTATCAATAATAGAAGAACTACCTGGTTTCTGTGCACCTAGGAATGTGAGAGGGGAAATAAGCAATTAATACTCAATCTTTCTAGCAGCAAGGATAGCTTCTTTTGTGTACATCTCAACTGAAAAGACTAAAGTCATAATTTCCAATTTAAGTTTAGAATGTATTGACTATTCTCTTTCTAAATATGTGCCTTTATAGTTGAATAGTGTAATGATGTTGAAAAAGGGGCAATAAGCTTGTACACTGGAGTGCTGTAGAATAGGCACAACATAATCTTTGGAAGGCTACATACATATTCTAGCTCTTCTCTCATTGTTTGAAGCTTGTTTATAGTTTTATAGCCAGTTTATAAGCCACACAAGGAAACCAGTTACCCTCATTTTATAGTCACATCATGCCTTTCTTCCACTTTTATCTTTGACTTTATATGCTAGTTTGGGTTCTCAGTGACTTTGACCATTTTCAAAAATCAAAAGATAAAAATGTGCCACTGATAATTTTCAAAATAATGGGGTTTATTACATTCTACAGACATTTCACACAAAAATGTTTCTGGTCTGATTATATGAAATGTCCAGAATAAGCAAATCTATAAAGATAGTGCTACAGGGCAGCTGCACCCCAATGTCCCAGGATTTCCTTTATTTTTACTGCTGGTTTTACTTATTCTTAGGTCACATATATTCCCTTTTCTCTAGTTGCAACCTCGTTTTTCTAAAACACATCCTCAAGTTATTTTGTAGGAATTAGGAAGTAAACTTTCTGAACCCATTCATGTCTAAAAATGCCTTTGTTTGCCCTCCCACTGCACTGATACTTTCCTTGGGTATAGAGATTTCATAAAACAATACATCTTACCACACGTACTCACTCACACACACACACACACACACAATTTCTAAAGAGCTCTTTCTTGCTGTCTATTATCGTGGTATCTGGTTCTTGTTTACAGGGATGATGTCTTATTCCATTCCAGCTGTTATAATAAAATATCATGAACTGGGTAGCTTATAAACAACAAGAAATTATTTCTCATAGTTCTAGAGGTTGGGAAGTCCAAGATCAAACTGCCAGCAAATTCAGTGTCTGGGGAGGGGCCTCTTCACAAATCTGTCTTCTTGCGGTGTCCTCACAGGGTGGAAGAAGTGAGGGAAGTCTCTGGGGCCTCTTTTTTTAAGAACACTAATCCCATTCATGCGGGCTCTACCCTCATGACCTCATCACCTCCCAAAGAACCCACTTCCTAATACCATCACCTTGGGGTTAGGATTTTAGTGTACAAGGCGGACATAAATATTTAGTCCATTGCAGATAATATAGTCTCAAATTTGTCTTAATATAGTAATTAGGTTAAGAAAGAAGGTAGCTTCTCCCTATTGCATGATTATTTTCTCCAGTCAGATTTTCCATTTCCTTGGCTTTCTTTCTTTTTTTTTTTTTTTTTTTTTTAAGACAGAGTCTCATTCTGTTGCCCAGGCTGGAGTGCAGAGGTGCAATTTTGGCTCACCACAACCTCTGCCTCCTGGGTTCAAGCAATTCTCCTGCCTCAGCCTCCCAAGTAGTTGAGACAACAGGTGCACACCACCATGCCTGGCTAATTTTTACATTTTTAGTAGAGACGGGGTTTCACTATATTGGCCAGGCTTGTCTCGAACTCCTGACCTCATGATCCACCCCCCTTGGCTTCCCAAAGTGCTGGGATTACAGGCGTGAGCCACGGCACCCAGCCAACTTTCTTTTCTCTATCACAGGCTTTCTTCAAAGATCTGTTGCACTCTCTTGTTCCTTGTATTGTCCTGTAAGCCATCATAAGATTACATATTTTTAAAATTTATTCATCATCATTTCAGTGGTGTCTCAGCAACGAGGATGAATATGGTGGTTTCAAAACCTCAAATTAGATAGCTTTACTATTCTATTATTACATCTCATATGTATTATAGGAACAAAATGTCATACAGAGCATTTAAATCAATGACCTGCATTTTAGTGCCCAATGACTGGTATCAGATGAGTTGATAACCAAAACCAGTAAGCATCAAGGGCTTAAAAAATAGTAAAAAATACACCCACTTACCCACCCCACCCCCGACACATATATGTATGTAGA
The DNA here is from genome assembly GCF_043159975.1 of Macaca nemestrina. NCBI lineage: Eukaryota > Metazoa > Chordata > Mammalia > Primates > Cercopithecidae > Macaca > Macaca nemestrina. The sequence goes on along the minus strand of NC_092132.1, from coordinate 129,500,400 downwards.
TATATTTCACAGGTCATAGTTTGTGTTTATATTTTAAAGTCACACTGTTCACAGCTTTGTTTCCATTCAGGATCGTACAATGGTAATGTACCTTTAAAAAAAATAACAAATTTTTTTGAAAAACTTTCAGGCAGGCATAACCAGGTTTTGGCAATTTTTTTTAATTACAGCATGCAGAAAAATATTAAAAAGTATTAGGACAAACGTTATGTATCTCTTGCTTAGCTGTCAATATCAACATTTCATCAGATTTACTTTGGATCTTAAAACAAAAAATTGTGGGTACAAAGACCTTTCCATAGCTTTCCCCAATCCCTTTCCTCTTCTGTCTTTCCCAGTAGTAACCAGCAGACTGAATTTAGTATGACTCATTCTCTTGCATGATTTAGAAATTCATATCTATAAATAATATGGATATATATAATAATATAGACATGTCAGTCATAAATAAATATAATTGTATTGGTTCCTTTAACACCTTGAAACCTTATAAATCTTTTTCTCAACTTATTTACAGTTCCATACTCCATTGAACAAAATTAACAATAGCATGTTTCTTTATTTTTTTGCTGACTTCAAAGAAAATGTTTTTAATTTTTCTACATTAGATATGCTTGATACAGATTTGGCAAAATATTTTCCATTAGATTAAGAGACGAGTTAATGGATGCAGCACATCAACATGGCACATGTATACATATGTAACAAACCTGCACGTTGTGTACATGTACCCTAGAACTTAAAGTATAATTTAAAAAAAAGTTCTTCTATTTCTAGTTGGATAAGAAGTTTTATCATAAATGAATATTGGATTTTATGGAATAAATTTTATTTAATGTGATAATCATATGTGTATTTCCTTTATTCTGTAAATGTGATGAGTTTTTGTTTGTTTGGTTGGTTTTTTTTTGAGATAGAGTCTCGCTCTGTTGCTCAGGCTGGAGTGCAGTGGCGGGATCTGGGCTCACTGCAAGCTCCACCTCCCAGGTTCACGCCATTCTCCCGCCTCAGTCTCCCGAGTAGCTGGGAGAACAGGGGCCCATCACCACGCCCTGCTAGTTTTGCTTTTGTATTTTTAGTAGAGACAGGTTTCACCGTGTTAGCCAGGATGGTCTCAATCTCCTTACCTCGTGATCCGCCCGCCTCAGCCTCCCAAAGTGCTGGGATTACAGATGAATTTTATTAATAGGTTTTCTAAAGTTAAATCACTTCATCCTGTGACTAAATAGATAGATAGACCATAGACAGACACAGATATAGATGTACATTCATTCATTCTTGGATTCAGTTTGTCTATATTTATTTCAATGTGTTGCATATATATTCATAAAGTGAGGTTAATCTCTACTTTCCCCTACAGTCTTTATCTGATCTTTGGATCAAGGTTCTACTAACCTCATTAACTGAGTTTAGTAGATTTCCCTCATGTTTTATTTTTTGGAAAAATTTGTATAATAGGTTATTTCTTGGATGTTTAATTAAACTTGCCTATAAAATAATCCAGGTATGGTGTTTTATTTTGTATAAATCTAAACTACTGAAAAAATATCATTACAGTTACAGGACTATTCAAGTTCTCTATTTCTTCTTGGGTAAATATTGGGATATATATTTTTATAGACAGATAATCATATATTGTAAGCTTTCCATTTTATTAACATAAAATCATTGGTGTTGGTGATATTCCTTTATTATTTTCATGTTTGTGTTTTATTGGTAGTTATGCCTCCTTTTTCATTATTCATCTGTGTCTTTTACCTAAAAAAATTTAATTGTGGTAAAATATACATAAAATTTACTGTATTAACCATTTTAAAGTATATAGTTCAGTAACGTTAAGTATATTCACATTGTACTACAACCTATCTCTAGAACCTTTTCATCTTCCCAAACTGAAACTCTGTATTCATTGAACAACTTCCCATTTCCTCTTCCCCCATCTTCTCACAGCCACCATTCTACTTCGTATTTCTATGAATTTGACAATGGATATGGTCTGGCTCTGTGTCCCCACCCAAATATCATTTTGAATTATAATCTGAATTCTAATCCAAACATGTTGGGGGAAGAACCTCATGGGAGGTGATCAGATCATGGGGGAGGTTCCCCCATGCCGTTATTATGATAGTGAGTGAGTTCTCACAAGATCTGATGGTTTCATAAGGGCTTTTCCCCTGCTTGCAACCATTCTCTCTCCTGCTACCCTGGGAAGAGGTACCTTCTGCCATGATTAGAAGTTTCCTGAGGCCTCCCCAGTCATATGGAACTGTGAGTCAGTTAATCCTCTTTTCTTTATAAATTATCCAGTCTTAGGTATTTCTTCGTAACAGCATTAGCATGGACTAATACAACAACTTTAAGTGCCTCATAGAAGTGGAAGCATACAGTATTTCTTGTTTTGTGACTGGCTTATTTCACTCAGCATAATGTTCTCAAGGTTCATCCATTGTAGCGTGTGACATTGTAGCATGTACATCCCAGATTGTTGTAGCATGTGACAAAATTCTTCTTTTTAAGGACTGAATAATATCCCACTATATATCACGTTTTGTTTGTCCACTCATCCATCGGCAGACATTTAGGTTGCTTCCAACTCTTGGCTATTGTGAATAATGCTGCAATGAACATTGGTGTGCAAATCTCTCTTAAGAAACCCTGGTTTCAGCCTGGATGGAATTGGAGGTCATTATTCTAAGTGAATTAATTCAGGAATGGAAAACCAAACATTGCCATGTTCTCACTCACAAGTGGAAGCTAAGCTATCAGGATGAAAAATACAATGGACTTTGGGGCCTTGGGGAAAAGGGTGGGAGGAGGAAGAGGGATAATACACATTAGATACAGTTACACTGCTCAGGTGATGGGTGCACCAAAATCTCAGAAATCGACACTAAAGAGCTAATTTATGTAATCAAACACCACCTCTTCCCCAAAAAAATCCTATTGAAATAAATAAATAAAAAGAGAATAATAATTTTAAAAAATAAAAATGAAAAAAGTATAAACAATAAAATAAAATTGATTGAAATATCTTTTATTTTTTTTAAAAAAAAAAGGAGATCTTCCTTTCAATTCTTTTGGATACATACCCAGAAGTAGAATTGTTGGATCATATGGCAATTCTATTCGTAATTTTTTGAGGAACCTCCAGTTTTCTAGAGAGGCTGCACCATTTTGCATCTCCACCAATAGTGCACAAGGGTTCCAATTTCCCCACATCCTCACCAACTTGTGCTATTTTCTGTTTCTTTGTTTTCTGATAATAACCTTCTTAAGGGGTGTGGAGTGCTATCTCATTGTGGTTTCAGTTTGCGTTTCTTTAATGTTTAGTGATGTTGAGCCTCCTTTCATATGTTTGTTGGCCATGTGTCTCCCCCTTTTTTGGATTATTTTTACCAAAGTTTTATCTGCAATTAGATTCTTTTCAATGGACTGAATTTTCATTTTGTGATCTTTTCTATCTTCTTTCCTGGGTGTTTTAATTCATTAATCTCTGATTTTTATTATTTGATTTCCTCTATTGTGGGAAGTTTTACTTTAATTCTTTTTCTAACTTCTTGAAGTGAATTTTTAGCTTAATTTTTCATATTTTATTTTTTTAATATAAGAAATTACGGCTGTAAATTTCCTTTTAACTATATCCCTTTAGTTGTATTATTCAAAGTGACTTTTGTAGAATTTTTATTATTATTCAGTTCAAATACATTCTAAGTGCCCTCTTATTTTATTCTTTGACTCAAAGATTATTTAGATGCATATCTTTACATTTCTGAACATATGGATTTTTTTCATTTACACTTTGGTCATTGATTTTAGCTTGTTTATGTGGTAGTCAGAGAATATGGTCTGTGGGGTTTTTTTTTAATCAATGGTGTTAAATGTTAAAAATTGCCTTATGACATAGTATTTTGTCAATTTTATATACATACATACATACACACACACACATATATACACATTCTACAGGTTCTGAGAAGACTGGATATATTCTCTTTGGCAAGTACAGCACTCTGGACATGTTCATTAGACCAAACATGACAACTGGATTTTTAAATCTAATCGTAGCTAAGAGACAGGTGTTAAAGCTTGGAATTGTCAGCTTATTTTCAATTTTTCAACTTTTGCTAATGTATGTTTCAACATATTAATAATATATGTTTCAACTTATGTGGATATAAAATTGTTACATCTTTTTATTAAATGGTTGCTTTTAAAATTATGTGTTAATAATCTTTACTCTTTAGTAATTTCTCATAAATAGCATATGGCTAGATTTTTCTTTTTATCCATTCTGACAATCATTGGCTTTTAACTGGTAAGGAAGTCTATTCGCATTTATTATCATTAGTAATACACTATTTCTTTCTACCATCTTGTTTTACACCATTTACTCTGATTTTTCTATGCTTTATTTTCTCTTCTTCCACCTTCACTTGAAATTGGACAAGTTTCCTTTTTTTCTCTTTTCAGTGACTAAGACTTAACACAAAGTTAGAGTTACTGAAGCCAAAGTTAGTGTTGCCCATCGATGCCTTCCTCGCATCTGTCATTCAGGCAGCTGCAAGTGACTGTGTGTTTCCAGTTACCTGATTCTCTCAATGCAAATCCCTACATGGTTAGTTGTAGTGTGGAGAAAGGACTCTGATTCAGAGTAAAAAGCTTTGCATTCACATCCCAGTTCCACACTGTACTAACTGGAGGGTCTCAAATAACTTTCCTGAGTTTTACTTTTCTCATCTGCACACAGAATCAAGCATGCCTATTTCATAACTGTGCTGGGAGCATTAAATAAATTATCATATGTAACTATGTATTACATTGCCTGGATAACAATAGCCAATTAATATTTGGCAGTTTCCCTGTTGGTTTCTTTTATTTGAAAGTCTTGGTCCTGAGAACCAAAAGATTCGTGAAGTAGCAATGATTTCATGTTTTGATTCCTTTGTAGGTTAAGGGTATGTTGTTCATTTTGTGTACTACTCATCATTTTCTTTTTGTTTTTATTAGAAGAAATCAGAACTAGTTTCCAAGCTATCCACTTATCTGTCATCTTCTAATAAGAACTGAGATTTATAATCAATGTTCTCTTCTTCCAGACTCAACTACTAAAATTTTTCCAGCTTTCCTTCAGCTTACTAAGTTTTCCTCCATCTAAACAGATGTGATTGTTCAGAAATTATCCTGATGGACTAAACAGTAAGGCCAACAAAGAATCAAGAGAGAGATTCTTTTTTTTTTTTTTTTTTTTTGTATTTTCAGTAGAGATGGGGTTTCACCGTGTTAGCCAGGATGGTGTCGATCTCCTGACCTCGTGATCCGCCCGCCTCGGCCTCCCAAAGTGCTGGGATTACAGGCGTGAGCCACCGCACCCAGCCAAGACAGGTCCATTTTAAGCTGACTTATTTTTCAGTTCAAGTTGGTTGCTGAAAGGAAACAGAAAAACTGAAAAGACAGGCTCATTAAATGAACTGACAACAATTTAATTCAAATAAGTACCAATTAGCTAATTGCAAGCCCTATGCTGATAAGGCAGAAGATCTTAGCTTCTGGGCAAACCTGTGAGACAGTGAGATTTTGGGATCAGAGGCCCAGATTACGTGAAATTCATAATAGATCATCCAAGTAATTCATGTATAGGATTCGGAATGAAAAACTAAGTAAGCTTTAGAAAGCACTAGACAGAAACGCCTTGGCTTGAATCTGTTGGATTAACTTTTATACAGTTTTCTATTTGTTTATATAATATGCTATTATTAAGAACTAGTTAGTTCTACATAAGAACTAGGTAGTTTGATCTTTTTATAAAGAAGTGTTCTATACCTTAAAAGGTACATTGATTTCTGAAGGGCAACTTACTCCAGTTGTCAAAACGACAAGTCCGCCATCTATTGGTGAAATTAGTACACTGCAAGATGAATTCAGGCCTGTACAAATGTTAGCAATTTATGGACCTCTTCCTGGGTTTTGCTTTCAAAAAAACCAGGATTTCACTTGAGCCCTGGAGTTCGCGGTTACAGTGAGCTGTGATTGCTCCAGTGCACTCCAGCCTAGGCAACAGAGCGAGACTGTCTCTTAAAAAAGACAAACAAAACAAGGATTCCTGGAGAATCATCTCAAAAGATTAAATTGTTAGTAGTAGGATTCCAGGTATTTTGGCTGGCAAATAGGAGAGGTATTTGGCAAAAAGATAAGTGTGGTTTTTTAGTGTCACTTCATTTATATGATAAAAAGCAAATGATTATTCAGTTTATTTCTGGAAGCTCTCCAGGGTGAATGTTACTATACCAAATTTTAGAGGAATTTTATATCTGTGTAGAAGATACAGTTTACATTTAATCTTTCTCTTTTACTGATGGTACTAAATGCATCTGAATTATGATTTCTTTAAATAATTTTTAATGTATAGATTTGCTTCTAATGTGGGAGTTAATTTATATATTATTTTAAGAAACAGGCTGCATTAGTAAATAAATCCACGTCTCCTGAATCCATAAAATTCATTAGCGGCACCTATGCAGTGTGCTCCTCATAATTCACATCTTACGGTCATTATTCATCGGGTGCATGAAATTTTTCCATGGGGGCCAATGGAGGGTTAAGCATAGGACGGTAACTCTGAGGCCATCTGAAGGACCTCAGCTGTGCCAACATGTTCCCAGCGATCCCTACCTGCCTTCTCACTCTTCTTACACTCTGGATTTGCAGAATCATTCTCTGCTCATCCACCAGTAACCCAGTTTCCAGGCCCGTTCTCCCTTCTCCATAAATAGGCAGATAAACTGTCAGAGTTAGACTAGCATGTGACCCTACGCCAGTCTAAGCAGACGCAAGATGATGGCATGACAATTCTTAGCTTGCAGAACACAAATGTAGACCTCAGACTCCAGCTTGCCAGCCTTAGTTGGTTTCCCATGAAGAAAGCATCGCTTCATCCAGTTAGAAAGCTCTGTCTGCCTATCCCTGGAAACAAGACTAAGAGCATCCACTAAATAATTTTCATTCTAGGCTTCCGTCCCGACGTTGGCTCTGACCTGAGCAGGTTGTGGAGGTTGACTTGCCTCAGCTGACTTTCTCATCTTCACAGACATGAGAATTAGAAGCTCCTTAGTAAATAGTACAGGGGAGTGTTGAATGGTGGTTATTTAACAAGGCTTCTTCCATCTTCATTAAATGTGCTTTGTTCAGCCCATACATTGAGAGAGAAATAGGGTGCATTTTAAACAGATGGCTCTTTTCCCCAGGCTGTTTTTCATTGGCTTGGTATCTCTTGCTTCAGTTACTCAGGGGCTAAGGAGCTGTGACTTAGCCATCACATGGCTTTTCATCACTTCTCTAATCATTTTCTTAATTTAGACTTTGATGTTAACATTAGCAACGGAATGCAGGATGGTCCAATAGAAGAACCAGTGAGAGAGGTGAGGAACCTGGTTTCATGACTGAGGATGAACCACTTAGGATCTCTTTAAAGACATGGTTCATCTAAAGGTCTCTCTGCCTCAGTCTCCCCTCAGCCTCAGTTCACACCATCCACTGCTGTCAAAGGTCTGCATGGATCCCAGATCTGCCAATGCCATCAGACCCTGCTCAGAAGAGTCCTTAGCTTCTCATTGCCTGCTGTCAACTCCTGTGACCCACCCCAGGCTCTGCTGTGTCTCGCCGGAACTGAGCTGGAAGGTGCTCCTGACTTTTTCTGCTCATTGTTATCCCAGACACTGTGTACTTTTCCTTTACTGTATTTCCTCACCTTTCAAGGCTGATTCAAATGTTTGCCCCTTTCTCTCCTCTGAATTGCTGTAACTCATCTCCCATAATATTCCATGTGTCTTATGATAATTTCCTTATAGGTCTGATTTTCCTTTTAGTTGCTTGGAGCTTATACAGTTCTTTTTCTTTATCTTTGTCTTGTTTTTTTGAGATGGAGTTTCGCTCTTGTTGCCCAGGCTGGAGTGCAATGGTGTAATCTCAGCTCACCGCAACCTCTGCCCCCCAAGTTCAAGAGATTCTTCTGCCTCAGTCTTCCAAGTAGCTGGAATTACAGGCCTGCACCACCACACTCAAGCTAAATTTGTATTTTAGTAGAGACAAGGTTTCTCCATGTTGGTCCGGCTAGTCTCAAACTCCTGACCTCAGGTGATCCACCAACCTTGGCCTCCCAAAGTGCTGGGATTACAGGCGTGAGCCACTGCACCCAGCCCACAGTTCTTTTTCACTTCTGAACTCGCCAACCAAGCCTGATTCTTACTGGCAATTGACTTTTACTTATTTTATTTATTTCTTTATTTATTTAATTTTATTTATTTATTTTTTTTGACCGAGTCTCACTCTGTCACCCAGGCTGGAGTACAATGGCACTATCTCGGCTCACTGCAACTTCTGCCTCCCAGGTTCAAGTGATTCTCCTGCCCCAGCTTCCCGAGTAGCTGAGATTACAGGTGTCTGTCACCACGCCCAGCTAATTTTTGTATTTTTAGTAGAGACAGGCTTTTGTTATGTTGGCCAGGCTGATCTCGAACTCCTGATCTCAAGTGATCCACTCACCTCAGCCTCCCAAAGTGCTGGGATTACAGGTGTGAGCCATGGCCCCCCAACCTGAATATATGTTACTTTAATTAGCAAAACTATTTTTTTCTCCTAAGTGCAGAGGTTCTTGTAATTGTTGGAGCCTCTTATAGCACCTATGTCCATTTGGATGCCTTGGAGGCAGTGCAAAAGGAAAACAGAGTACTTCATCCTCTTCACTGGTGAAGGTATGTCTCATTCTCCTACATCCTTGACACATTGATTCCCACCCTTCACTTCCTTTCCAAGTTAAACTGTGGTAATAAGAGCTGAACGTTAGACACATTGGAGAACCCGTCTGCGACTACCATAAATTAAATGGCTGGGAGGTGCAAAACAGCCAAGAGGCAGATCGAGGATGTCTCCAGCTCACTGAAGGTCGCTGGGAAGGAAAAGTGTAGAACATGACCTGCGCTGTCCTTATCTTTCTTTGCAGCAAAGTGCCCTGTCATGTAGGTTTAGGGGACAGGACACCCTCTCATGGGCTTTGTCTTGCTTAATTGGATTGACTGTTTTGAGGATCATGACGCATTCTTGAGATTTTGGCATCTGTATTTTAATGAGGGAGCACAGTTTCATCATCATAATTATGGTTGCCATGTGTTGAGCTTTTACTATGAGCCTGGTGCAGGAGTATGTGTGAAATAGATACTCTGCTTACCTGCATTTAAGGACCAGGAAATACATGTTTTGGACCAAGAGTCGAGGCACCTGCAAATAAGCTTAAACTCGTCACTAATGTACCATAGAAGGTCATTCCATTCTGTCCTCAGCTATAAAATGTTTTCTGCTGTAGCTATCTCATGTGAGACTCAACTAAGTAAAAGGCAATGAAAGAAAGTACAAATTTTTATACCAAAGTTCTTTCCTTTTCTTTTCTTTTCTTTTTTTTTTTTTTTTTTTTTAAATGGAGACTCCCTCTGTCACCCAAGAGGCTGGAGTGCAGTGGCACAATCTCAGCTCACTACAACCTCTGTCTCCAGGGTTCAAGTGATTCTTTTGCCTCAGCCTTCCGAGTAGTGGGGATTACAGGCATGAGCCACCACACCCGGCTAATTTTTGTATTTTTAGTAGAGATGAAGTTTCATCATGTTGCCCAGGCTGGTCTTAAACTCCTGACCTCAGGTGATCCACCCACCTTGCCCTCCCAAAGTGCTGGGATTACAGGCATGAGCCACCACACCTGGCCTAGTTCTTTCCTTTTTTCCCTTTTTCTTTTCTTTAATTTTTGAGGCAAGGTCTCACTCTGCTGCCCAGGCTAGAGTCCAGTGACATAGTCATAGCTCACTGCAACCTCAAACTCCTGGGCTCAAGTGATCCTCCTGCCTTGGCCTCCTGAGTAGCTAGGACTATAGGCATGTGCCACCACACAAGGCTAACTTTTTAAATTTTGTAGAGATGGGATCTCACTTTGCTGCCCAGGCTAGTCTTGAACTCCTGGGCTCAAGTGATCCTCCCACCTCAGCCTCCCAAAGTGATTACGAGCATGAGCCACTGCAGCTGGCCTTCACAATTCTTTTATACCCATTCCTTTGTTTATTAAATGCTTGCTGTACATCAGATACTGTACTGGACATTTAAAATGAAGAATTTAGATTCACAGTTCCTGTCCTTCAAGAGTTTACAGTCTAAAAAATGAGAAACACAAACTGACACTAACCAGTCAGTGTAGAAAGTGCTTCCCTAGACATAGCACAAGTTGCAATGCAGTCATAGAAAGGGTGCAGTTACTCCAGCTTGAGAGTGGGAAAGGCAGTGGTAGGGAAGGCATTTTCCCCTAACAATCAGAGCCAATATTCACCAAGTGCTTAGCTGTATGCTGTTAATTATAGTAAGATTCCCATGAATCATTTAATCCCAACAGCCTTTCTATATCATACTCCCATGTCACAGAGGGGAAAATGGAGGCTTTCTAAGGTTAGGGTCCTTGCTCAGGTCACAGAGGCAGGACTGTCAGTAAGGTCTGTCTAATACCTAAGTCAGTGCGTTTAGCCATTACACTGCCGCAGCTCTTCCTTTCTCCAAAATCCAGAAGCAACTTGAGTCTCGACGAATGCACACCAGGTGGTCAGGTCAACAAGGAAAGGCATTTCAGATAGAAGAAACTGCGGGTGCAAAAGCATGGGGGTGAAACTAGGGTGAGTTTGAGACTTGGAATGAGTCTTGGAGAGTATAGAGAAAGGCCAGGGTCGGGGAGTGGAGAGGAAGCAGATGCCTGACCATGAAAGCTGTCATACAGTACTCGCTAAAGCTATGAACTTTGACCTTTTAGAGTGCTCCTGGTTCTCCAAAAGAAATGAGATTAATCAGAAGACTCTAGTACATTTGTCCACAGACATTGCTTAAGAAAAGATGCTGGCAATAGCAAACACATGGAATCAACCTAGGTGTTTGTCAGTGTAGATTGGATAAAGAAAATGTGGTACATATACACCCATGGAATACTAAGCAGCCATAAAAAGGAATGAAATCCTGTCCTTTGCAACAATATGGATGGAGCTTGAAGCCATAACCCTAAGCAAATTAATGCAGGAGCAGAAAACCAAATCCCACATGTTCTCACTTAAAAGTGGGAGCTAAACATTGAGCACACATGGACAAAAATATGAGAGCAATAGACACTGAGACCTTCTGGAGCGTGGGAGGTTGGGTTTAAACACTCTCTATCAAGTACTATGTTCACTACTGGGGTGATGAGATTTGTACAGCAAAGTTCAGCTTCATGCAAAATTCCCATGTAACAAATCTGCATGTGTATCTAGAATAAACACTTAAATTTACTTAAAAAGTAAATATAGAAACGATTTTTTTTTATTTTTTTATTTTTTGAGACAGAGTCTCACTCTGTCTTCTAGGCTGGAGTGCAGTGGCGCCATCTCGGCTTGCTGCAACCTCTGCCTCCTGGGTTCAAGTGATTCTCCTGCCTTAGCCTCCCGAGTAGCTGGGGTTCCAGGCACCCGCCACCATGCCTGGCTAATTTTTTTGTATTTTTAGTAGAGATGGGACTTCACCATATTGGCTAGGCTGGTTTTGAACTCCTGATCTCAAGTAATCTGCCCGCGTCGGTCTTCCAAAGTGCTAGGATTACAGGCATGAGCCACCGTGCCCAGCAGAAACAATTTTTTAAAGGTATTGGGATCCCTGAACAGAGGAGAATAAACAAGATTCTTGCCACCTTTTTCTCCTCGAGTGCCTTAAACTTTAATGTTTTAAAACTTAAAACATGAAAGCAGTCATCAGAATTAATTATGGCGTGAAAGATCAATTGGAGCCAAACACATAATTTCTAAAATTGCAGATGTAGAAATAAAACAAAATACTGGATCACTGAACCATTCATTTTGGAAACAGAACTTTGACAGGTTTCTCTGTTAATGCACTTTTCCACTCTTCTGCCAAGCTAGGAGATGCCAAAGCCCCCGCCCTCAGTCCAGGGCTCTTCATCACAGAGTGTGTGGCCCCCTGTTGAGAAAGAAGGCTGGGCTCTGGGGCACTCAGGTGACTCAGAATTCACCTCTCCCACTTACCTTTGTTATAACCTGGACCAAGGGAGGTCACCTAACTGCCATAAGCCCTTGTTTTCAGGTCCATAAGTTGGGCTAACTATAATGGCTAACTCAGAGGGTGGCTGGGAGGGCAACAGCACATGTAATGCCAGCACAGTGCCCAGCACACTGTAAGGTCCCAATCAATAACAAACATCAGTACAATCATCAGTCTATACAGCCTCAAGTACAATTCAGATTCCCAAACCCCAGGGAACACATTTTGACCGTGTAATATTAGCTCCACATAGCAAGAGTCTTTTAAAAAATGGTCCTATCTGCAAACTTGCATTGCAAGACACTCTTCTCTGTGGATAAGGACAAGGGCAGTATTATTGTCACACTCCACCTACCCCCAGCTATAATCAGTATGTTATATGCTGAATTCAGTAGCTCAAAGAAGTGCCGTCGATCTGCACTGCAGCTACTTTCCACGGCTCCGGGAGTTCCATTTATGACTGTCTCAGGCATAGTTCCTTCACTATATCTCAGGTTAAGCTCTTACTATCTTTTTAATTCAACAGTGGGATAGAAAGGCAGGAATCACTCATCAAGGACATAGAGAATGCCAACAAAGTAAAATTATGTAGGATTCTGTTAAAAAAAAAAAAAATACTTGCAGCCAAGGGTTTAAGTTGAACTTATACTCTACAAGTGACTCCAAAAGTGAGTCAGTGGAGCTCAGCATATTCTGATCAACATTCACTCAGCATCCTCAGTAGCTACCATGTGCCTGGATGTCTGGAAAATCCAGAAATTATTGAGATAGCCATATCACCTTCCAGCAACTTTATCTGTAGAGGACTAATGGCATACAACATAAATTGTCTTAAGTCAAAATGGAAAGCAAAAGTAGAACCACCAAGTTGAAGTTCACAGAATTGAGGAAGAAATGATGTCTGGTTGGAAAATCTGAAAAGGTGTCATGAAAAGCCAGCATTTCTGTTAAGCCTTGGTGGAAGGAGGAAGACAGTATAGGAGAAGGGAACAGGGTGTGGGGGCAGAGAACTGGAACATCGAGAAGTGCGGTTCAGTTTGGAAGCTTAACAAAGAACAAGGGCTACTTCTGAGTAGGCATCCAAGGCAAACTCCAGGAGAGGCCTTTGCCACCAATGGACAGGCTGGATTGGGATTGGGAGAGGGGAGGCTAAGGCAGAGAAACCACTGGGAGAATGATATGCCTCAAGGATCAGAGGACTGGGAGTGCCAGGGCTTCCATAAGAGGTTGGTACTCATTCATGGAATTGGGTTCCTACCTCTGTTTTGGTTCTTTAGATGAACTGCCCAGAACTCTTCTGTTCATAAGAACATCAAAATCCAAGTAAGGAAATACAGTAAGAGGAGGCACAAAGAACTTCTCTGAAGACTCTCCAAGGTCACAGTCCTCTGCACTTGGCCAATTGAACAAAACAGGTCTCAATCCGTTAAATGACATACCACAAAATGAAGGAGACCATTTGTTTAACTGGCCGCATGTTTCATTGTTGAAGACAGCCATTTGTTTCATTCTTAAAAAAATGGGTTTGATATATTGGTGCATTTTAAAGACAGAAATGACATGACTAAACAACCCCCGTAATATTACTTAGCCCCACCCTTTAAGGACTCTGAAGCACATTGTACACTGGCTATAGAGGGGAAGGCAGCCTGTAAAGTAATGTGGGAAACCACTGTGTTCAGAGTGCCGTGGGGGTTTTATGGAAACTACTTAAACCTGATATTTTTATGTCCTTAATTTTCTCTCTCTCTTTAATTGTGGTCTATAATATACAATTTACCATTTTCACCATTTTTAAGTGTACAACTCAGTGGCATCAAGTATGTTAAGTGCAATCATCACTGCTATTCACCTCCAGAGCTTTTCATCTTCCCAAACTGAAACTCTGTACCCCTTAAACACTAACTCACTATTACCCACTCCCCACATCCTCTAGAAACCACTACTCTGCTTTCTATCTCCATGAATCTGCCTATTCTGGATATTTCAAATAAGCGAAATCATATAATATTTTTCTTTCTGTGACTGGCTTATTTCACTCAGCACAATATCTTCAAAGTTCATTCACGTAGTAACACATATTACAACTTTCTTCCTTTTTAAGGCTAATATTTCATTGTAGGTATATACCATGTTTCCATTCATCCATTCATCGATGGATATTTGGGTTTCCCTACCTTTTGGCTATTGTGACTAATGCCGCTGTGAACATTGGTATACACTGTGAATCCATTGACCCCACCATTTTCTTTCTCCAGTCTACCCTTATTCCTGTCTTGACTGTCTACTTTATTCAGAATAGATTCCACAACCTATCACACTCAATTATTTGCCCGATTCTCCCTCTGCTGCATGAACATGACAAAATTCCAGCCACGGATAAACCCAGATATCTGACTTTTCTGTCTCAAGCATCTATTCACTGGAATGTTACTGAAGACAACCGTACTACCCTTCATGATTACCTTTCTCAAATGGGCACTCGACCCTGCCCAGAAGTCCTAACACGATAAACTTAGTCTCACATTATCCATTGATTAAAATTTTCTAATTTTACTTTAAGTTTCAAACTTCCAACCTATATTCTATTCATTTCCCCTCACTTTTAGGTACTCTTCTGTATTGCATGAATTCATTTATTAAAAAAAAAAAAAACTATTTATTAAGCACCTCCCAGGAGGTAGGTACCATGCAGTCACTGGAAATACTGCAGTGAACAAAATTAAGTCCCATCTCTCATTGAGCTTCTTTTCTAGAATTTTAAGAGACCATAAGCAAATAAACACATAAATCTATAATAATGATAGGTGATATCAACTACAGAAAAGAAAACTAAAGCAGAGTAGAGCATCAATCAAAAGACAGACTTTACACAAGGTATGCAGGGAAGACCTCTCCAATAAGACTATATTTGAGCAGAAACCTAAATGCAGAGAGGAAGCAAGCTATGTAAATGCCCTGCTCAAAATTGCTCATTACTTCTTCATGGCCCACTTCAGTCTATGTTCTGCATCTCTTATGAAATTGTCTCAAAATGTTCCTTATGCTTTAACCAAGCTCAATGTTGCACTCTGTTTTTTCTGTTCTGTATTTTCCCATACTACAGATGCTCCTCAACTTATGATGGAGCTATGTCCTGACAAACCCATAGAAAGTTGAAAATATCATAAGTTGACAATGCATTTAAAAACATCTAACCTATTGAACATCAGGCTTGGCTTAGCCTACCTTAAACATGCTCAGAACACTTACTTTAGCCTACGTTTGGGCAAAATATTCTAGCACAAAGCCCATTTTATAAAACATGTTGAGTAGCTCATGTAATTTTTTCGAATAGTGTACTGTAGAATATAATATCAATTGTTTACCGTCATGATCATGTGCCTGACTGGGAGCTGCAGCTTGATCCCACTGCCCAGCATCACAAGAAGGTATACTGTGTATCACTAACCCAGAAAAAATATTGAAATTCAAAATATGGTTTCTGCTGAATGTACATCACTTTTGCACCATCATAAAGTTGAAAAATCATAATCGAGCCATCAGACTTGGAAACTGTCTGTAGTCTCTTTCTCTGTAATACCCTTCCCGTTCCTTCAATATGCAACTTCAACTCCTGCTCTTTTCATGATCCATTCATTTCTGGGCTTCCAACTTTCTGAAATTTCCTCTTCTCTTGGCTTTCACAACATACCACTTTCCTGGTTTTCTTTCTTTCACTATTTTCTTTTCTTTTCTTTTCTTTTCTTTTTTTTCATTACCTTGCTACACTTACTGATTGGTTCTAATAAACCTTCTTAGGTTGTTTGAGTTTTTCAGCTAGACAATCATATCATCTGTGAATACAGTTTTATTTCTTTCTTCTTCATATGCATATGTTTTATTTTTCTTGCCTTATTGCATTGGCTAGAACATGCAATATAGTGTTAAATCAGCGTGTGCAAGGTGGACATCTTTATCTTTTCCCTGATTTCAAGAAAAAAGTATTCTCTGCCTTAGCACTAAATATTATATTCACTGGAAGTTTTTTCATAATAGCTGTTTATCAGGTTAATGAGATTCCTTTCCATGTATAGTTTGCTGAGAGGTTTTTTTTTTTTTTTTTTTTTTTTTGCTAAGTAGTTTTATATGTATTATTTTAATGTTCATAATAACCCTATGAAGTAAATACCATTATAATTTTCATTTTGTAAGCAAATGAACTTGCACACAGAAAACTTAAATAACTTTCCCCAAACCAGGTATATTTGCAGCCAGGATTTAAACCTAAGGAGGTTAATTCCAGAGCCTATGTTCTTTTTAAAAACATTTATTTTTATTTTTAAATTTATTTTTAAAAAATATATATTGATCATTACATGTTGCATTGACATGCGTATACATTGTGGAATGGCTAAATAGAGCTATTTAACCTATTGATTACCTCAGATACTTATTTTTTTTTATGAGAATATCCAAAATCTACTTTCTTGGCAATTTTCAAGGACACAATACTTTGTTATTAACTACAGTCACCATGCCATACAATAGAGCTCTTGAACCCATTCCTCTTGACTAACTGAACTCCTGGTTTTCTTTCTACCTTTCAGGCAGTCCTGCTTCCTGTTTCTCCCCACATTGGCTCCCTGGGAAATCTCATCCACTCCATGGTTTAAAATATCATCTATGTGCAAGAAAGGCAAAATGTGTGGGCCCTGTCCAGATTCCTTTTCTGAGTGCAAGATCACTGTACATCTTTAATTGGATTTCCCCAAAACTTGCATCTCTACAGTTTAAGTCTTGAGTGGATTTTTTTTGTCTTTCTGTTTACTTTCATTTATCATGAGTGCTGATTTTTGTCAAATGCCTTTTCTCTGTCTATTGAGATAATCATATGGTTTTTTTCCTTTATCCTATTAACATGTTTTAACTGATTGATTTTTATAAGTTAAAATAACTTTATATTCCTTGGATAAGTCCCACTTGGTTATGGCATAGTACTTTTTATATATTACTGGATTCAGTTTGTTAGTATTTTATTGAGGCTTTTTTTGCAGCTATATTCACAAGACTTATTGGTCTGTAATTTCCCCCTCCCCCAGCTTTATTGAGGTATAGTTGACAAATTAAAATTGTATGTATTCAAAGAATACAATGTGATGATTTGATACACATATATATTGTAAAATCATGGCCTCGATCAAATGAACTAACACGTTAATCACCACACATATCTACCATTTGTGTGTGTGTGTGTGTGTGTGTGTGTGTGTGTGTGTGTGTGTGTGTGTGGTGAGGACATACAGTTTGAGATTTTTTTTTTTTTAAGATACATAGTCTTGCTGTGTTGCCCTGGCTGAAGTGCAGGAGTGCTATCACAGTTCAACACAACCTCAAACTCCTGGGCTCAAGCAATTCTCCCACCTCAGCCTCCCAAGTAGTTGGGACTACAAGTATGCACCAAAATGCCTGGCTAATTTTTTATTTTTATTTTTAATAGAGATGGGGTCTTGCTATGTTGCCAGGCTGGTATCAAACTCTTGGCTTCAAGCAATCTTCCTACCTCAGCCTCCTAAAGCACTGGGATTACAGGCATGAGCCACTGCACCTGGCCCAGTTTAAGTCTTGACACCTCACTCTAGACGTCTTCTCACTCCTGTTCTCCCCACCTCGGTGACTGACATACCAGAGACCTTGGAAGCAGCTGTGTTTCTATCATATTTGGTATCCTTTCCCCACTCTTCACCCACCCAAGCAATTCTCAGCTTAAATTACACTTACTCAGAGAAGATTTCATTCATGACTGCTCAATCAATGGCAAGTTCTTCTTCACCCTCTTATTTTCTCTCATCATATCCTGTTTCCTGCATAGAGTTACTGAAATTTGCCATTACACACTTTGTTCATTTCCTTTTTTATTGTTGGTCTCTCCTAATGACTACATGCTTCATAACGACAGGGATCATGGTTATTTGTTCACCACAGATGCATATGGCCTGGCTTAGTGCCTGGCATCTAGTAGATATTTAAGAAATATTTGATGCATCATGAAACCAAAACATTAACATCTTAGGATTCATACACTTTCAGTCCCACCTAGCAAATCATAATATTCAGGCAGTGCCTGCTTAACTTTCTTATTTGCTTTTGATCTCTGATAATTAAAAAAAAACAAAACCAGAGTCAAAGCCTGAGAAATTCTACTTCGATTCTTTGTTATTTTCTATTTAGATCTTCATTTTGTCTCATTGATGTTGTGAACCCAGAACATTTGAGACAGGTCTCAGTTAATTTAGAAAGTGGTCAGAGCACAGTTTGGTTTTATACATTCTAGGGACATATGAGACATCAATCAACCTATGCAACATGAATATTGGTTTCTGATTAGCCTCTCCATATTTGAGGCAATCAGATACTCATTTATCTCAGTGAGCAGAGGGGTGACTTTAAATAGAATGGAGGCAGGTTTGCCCTAAGCATTCCCAGCTTACCTTTCCCCTTTAGCTTAGTGATTTGGGGGCCCCAAGATTTATTTTCCTTTCACAATGTGTTAGAGTTATTTTCATATTTCATTTTTTAAAATGTACTTGACCACTTTTGTCCATCACACTAGCAGCAAATCTTTGTTCAGTTTGTTGTTTGCCTTTCAACCTTACTTAAGATGGTGCTTTAGTTTGGGTATTTGACCCTCCAAACTTCATGTTGAAATTTGATCCCAATGTTGAAGCTGGGGCCTAATGGGAGGTGTTTGGGTCATGTGTGTAAATCACTTATGAATGGCTTGGTGCCTTCAAAAATGAGTGCATTCTCATTCTAATAGTTCTCAAGAGAATGCCCCAAGAGCTGCTAGTTAAAAAGAGCCTGGAAGCTCTCTTCTCTCTTTCTCTCTCTCTCTCTCTCTCTCTCTCTTTCTCTTTCTCTCTTGCTTCCTGTCTCACCATGTGATCTCTGCACACATCAACTTCCTTATCAGAAGCAGATGTTGGCACTATGGTTCTTGAGCAGCCTGGAAAGCCACGAGTCAAATAAACTTCTTATCTTTACAAATGACCCAGCCTCAGGTATTCCTTCATAGCAACACAAATGGACTAAGACAGATGGTTTTTGACTATAACAGCTTAAATATTTCCTTTATTCAAACCATCATCACTTCCTTTTAAAAAAATATTTTCTTCTAGAAATTTTTGTTTCATCTATCTAATTTTCTTTCTTTTTTTTTTTTTTTTTTTTTTTTTTTTTTTTTTTTTTTTTGAGACGGAGTCTCGCTCTGTCGCCCAGGCTGGAGTGCAGTGGCGCGATTTCGGCTCACTGCAAGCTCCGCCTCCTGGGTTTACGCCATTCTCCTGCCTCAGCCTCCTGAGTAGCTGGGACTACAGGCGCCCGCCACCGCGCCCGGCTAATTTTTTGTATTTTTAGTAGAGACGGGGTTTCACCGTGGTCTCGATCTCCTGACCTTGTGATCCGCCCGCCTCGGCCTCCCAAAGTGCTGGGATTACAGGCGTGAGCCACCGCGCCCGGCTTTTTTTTTTTTTTGAGATGGAGCCTTGCTCTGTCACCCAGACTGGACTGCAGTGGCATGATCTCAGCTCACTGCAATCTCTGCCTCCTGGGTTCAAGCAATTCTCCTGCCTCAGCCTCCCATGTAGCTGGGATTACAGGCACGCAACACCATGCCTAGATAGTTTTTTTATATTTTTAGTAGAGATGGGGTTTCACCATGTTAGCCAGGCTGGTCTCGAACTCCTGACCTCAGGTGATCTGCCCATCTCAGCCTCCCAAAGTGCTAGGATTACATGTATGAGCCACAATGCCTGACCTCATCTATCTAATTTTAAAAATATATTATAAGTGTTTTTGATGTATGAAGGAAGATATGGTTAGCCAATTACTCCAGCATCATTTATTAAATAATCCATTATTTCCTAAACAGATTAAAACTGATATTTTTTATCCTATACCAAAATATCAGATACAATAGAGTCCATATTTTTATTTTCATTATCTTTTGTCTAACTCTAGAATCTTACATGGTAAGTCCTCACCACTATTTTTTTTCCAAAATGCTTTTCTTTCTTTCTTTCTTTCTTTTTTTTCTTTTTTCTTTTTTTTTTTTAGACGGAGTCTCGCTTTATTGCCTAGGCTGGAGGGCAATGGCACAATCTCGGCTCACTACAACCTCCCTACCTCAGTCTTTCAGGTAGCTAAGATTATAAGCATTTGCCACCACACTCAGCTCACTTTTGTATTTTTAGTAGAGGCAGGGTTTCACCATGTTGGCCAGGCTGGTCTCAAACTGCTGGCCTCAGGTGATCTGCATGCCTCAGCCTCCCAAAGTGCTGGGATTACATGTGTGAGCCACTGCACCTGGCCCCAAAATGGTTTTTATCAGTCTCAAGTGTTTGTTCTTCCAGAAAAATTTTAGAAACATTTTGGCAAAGTTAAAAAAATTTTGGTTGGTCTTTGATAGTATTGTACTATATAATTTATTTCTTGTAGAACAAACATTTTTCAATATTGATATCACCATCAAGAAGCATGCTTCATAGTATAGCATGTTATCCACACAACAGGTGAATTCCGTCACCTGGCCAGTATCAACTCAATGACCACAACCAAGGAAGGTTTAGCAAGGGGATTTTTTTACTTGTAACGAGTAAGAATAGTTCCCAAAACAGTGTCTCCCCAAGCAGGGGTTGGGGCAGGTGTTATAACCATAGGGGCATGAGTGATGATCTGATTGGATTTGGTAATGAAGTGATGCCAGGGGTAATGATCTTCATGACTGGTTCCTGCCATGAGGTGACACCTGAGCTCGATCTGATTGGATCCTGGATCCTGCCATATGGTGTCTGCTTCTTAATTCAGTCCCTGCTTCTCCATCTAAGCACTTAGGTTCCACCAGTGGCTGCACACTTGGTTCTTCTGGGTATACTCAGGTAATACGACCTTTAACCTGGGGGTCCATGGCAACTGAAAAACAACTCACAATGTTGCTACATAAAAGTGGAATCAGATTGGTGTGATGCAGTAACAACACAATGAAAGAACAAGACAGACATGAATACTTGACCCCTGTAGCTTCTGGTATCCTCATCCTCCCGGATCCTGACATTAGGCTGAACATCTGTGCTGGATTTGGAGGTGGTGTATTCTCACCTTTTAAGTAATGGATATTTTAGTGAAAAGGTGGTATTGGGGCCTGCTACTTAGATGCCATTTTTAGGAAGAAGTGTCAGAAAGTTTTTAAGACTGCAAGGAAAGAGAACACTCTCAGGGGGTTGATGCCAACAGGGGTGGGAGTCAAAATGAGGACAAAGTGAGGCCCTGAGCATCAGAGATCAAGGCCAAGAGGGCATAGCTGAGGGAATCCAGTTCCAGACAGGCTTGCAAACATGGATAATCTATTATTTCCTGGGAGGAAACACTGGGAGGATTCCCCCAGGAGACTAGGGATGTGGTTCTGGAAGGCCAGAGTGATAGTGCATGGAAAAGGCAGTTCTCACTAGAATCCGTGAGTTAATATGTCAATAAAGGACTCATCTCCATAACTGGGGGGAGGTCAGCACTATAGGAATATAGGAGGAAAAAAAGTTTTAAAAATTACATTAAAACAACAACAACAACAACAGGGGCAGCGCCAGTGCCCAGGAATGGACAGCAGCCAGGAAAGGTATAAGGAAACTTCAGACATCCCCAGGACCACATCTCGGAGATTTGGATCTGGTCCTAAGTGCTACTGAAGCCCAAAGTGATCATCCCATAGGTAACTGGAAACAATCCACGCAAAGGAACATGGAGCATTTTAACTCAAGCCTAGTGACTGCTCTATGGCTGCAAATCACATTGGTGGATGGTGGGGAGCTACTTCTAGGGCTTCTGCCTTTGAATCCATGGCAATATGGAAGCAGGGACTTGGGAATTTTAAGCACAGAGGTCTACTATCTACAGAGTAAACACTAATAACACTTCTGGGAGAAATGTAAAACCTTTGTTATTTGTTTAGACTCAAGCACCCTCTCGCTGGATTTACGATATATGAAGAGGCTCTTGCTCACATTGTAACGAGTCTTACAAAGTGCCTGTGATCAAAATATAGGTGCTCTGTAATTACCCAAGTATGATTTTCCCTACTGTGAGCCATAGATGACAGGATGGAGGTAATAAAGTTCCAAGGATTGCATTTTCAGTCAATTATTTTTGATAGTCTTCAGGGGCCAGGTCATCAAGTTGAAATCACTCCAGACACTGTGGAAATGTCTCATCATGCATCCTGTGAGACCAGGACAAAGGCCTCAAAAAGACTTTCTTTTTAAGCAACTCTTTTTTATCTGATTATAAAAGTTATATATGCCTATTGTAAGAAGACATGGAACTGTAGAGAAGAAAAAAAAATATTATGGTTTTAACAATTTTTTACTCTAAAATAATAACAGCTCATTTTGCTGGTTTTTTTAAAAAAATGCACAAACATTATAATCAATTAGAGACATATACATCACTGAGTCTATCCATCTATCTATCATCTCTATCTAATCTGTCATCTATCTGTGTGAGACATTTTCACTTAACATCATAGCAAAAGTATTTTTTAAAAGGGTTGGGGGTCTACTTAGAACTTGAATTCTACAAAAAGCATACAGCGTTGAATTGAATTACATAGGATCTCCTACAGATACTTGGATAATACTAAACTAATTTCACCACTGTGACCATAGAAAGTGGTAATAAACCCAGATATGTCACTGGAATGCCAAGAAAGTGACCCCCAGAAATGAGTGATGGATAGCCATTGTCTTGGTGCATCTGGAAATAATCTCCTGAGCCTAAAAATAATGGGTCACATTAGCTAAGGCAGAACAGTTATGTGGCTAAATTAAGCTTCAGTTACTATCAAGAGACTCATTCCAAAATGGGATTTTTTTAAGTAATAATAATAGTACCTTATTAATTATTTATAAAGTAATTATATTTGAGCCCCTGCTGTTGCCATTCATTCAAATGATTTCAAAACTGAGAGTGAGGGAAGAAGGAGGGGACAGATACTATATTCACATTTTTCTAGGCTGAAAATACTGAGGGCGGTTTTCAGCAAAGGATGTAACCCAGGATTTTTATGTTTACATGGATGTGTTTTGTACAGATGGTGTTCCATTGCGTGTACTCTGCTGTATTTTCTGACATTTATGGTACCATACGCCTTTCCTTAAAACCACAGCCGGCCGGGCGCGGTGGCTCAAGGCCGGGCGCGGTGGCTCGAGGCCGGGCGCGGTGGCTCAAGCCTGTAATCCCAGCACTTTGGGAGGCCGAGACGGGCGGATCACAAGGTCAGGAGATCGAGACCATCCTCGCTAACACGGTGAAACCCCATCTCTACTAAAAAATGCAAAAAAACTAGCCGGGCGGGTTGGCGGGCGCCTGTAGTCCCAGCTACTCGGGAGGCTGAGGTAGGAGAATGGCGTAAACCTGGGAGGCGGAGCTTGCAGTGAGCCGAGATCCGGCCACTGCACTCCCGCCTGGGCGACAGAGCGAGACTCCGTCTCAAAAAAAAAAAAAAAAAAAAAAAAAAAAAAAAAAAACCACAGCAAAGTATACAGAGAGCAAATGGGCTGAAGGCAAGACAACCACAGTGCCTCTAATCACAGGACTGTATTAGTTAGGACTTCTATGACTGCAGACAGCCAGTGGTGTGTGCTATAGGTGAAAGTGCTATTTACTTCTTCTCAGAAGAGACTCAGGACAAAGAAAACATACGATGCCCAAACAAGCCCACTAAATGAAGATTTCATCAGCCCCCTTGTCTAAATACCCCAATATTAAAACTCTGGAACACATAAATACCACACTGAGGCACAAACCAACAAAAGATCAGGCAGCTAGCTGTCTGTGACACAAAAATAAGGCCCTGGAGTCAGAAGTTGGTTTCAGTGTCACACAAATACAAATGCCTAATAAAAACTAAGTGAGTGATCGTGATGAATTCCTCTGGACTCTTTTAAAAATTTACCGGCCATGGGGGATTGGGGATGAGTGAAGAGGTGGCTTGCAAGGGGTTGGTTTAAAAGTCTCACATCTAGTGTAGAAAATTCAAGTTAAATCTTGCTGTCTAAGGAGATCACTATTAACATCTCTGCATATTTCCTTCTAGACCCGTCAATGCATATGTATATGTTTATATAAAATTGTATCTACACTGGTATCATGTTCTGGATAATATTATATCTTGCTTTTAAATTTGATGTTATATTTTAAAATCATGTTTTCAAGTAATTAAATATCCCATGACTCATTTGAAAGACTGCTTAATACTCTTTCGTATGAATCACAATGTATTTAATGTGTCTCATCATGTCAACCGTGCAGATGGATTCCAGGTTTCTTATTAATATAAATTAGATGGCCACAAATATCCCTATACACAAAAGTTTGTCCCACATTGTACTATTTCTTTAAGATATATCCCTAGACCTTGTTTTCTTTAGTGTCTATGAACAATTTTTAAGCTCATACTCCCTCCATCAGAGTACAAAGGCTTCTAGTAACCCCCCATCCTCACCAATGTTGAGCATAATGAACATTTACATCTTTGTTATATGATAGCATACATCGTTGCTGCTTTAACCTATTTATTGAACAGTTTGTCTGATTACTACTAAGCTAAATAATTGGGATTTTTTTAAAATTTCTTGGCCATTGTAGTTTCCTTTTGGAAATTGAGTTCTTATGTCCTTTCTCTTCTTCTCTTTTGGATTTTTAGTCTACATTCTATCAATTTCTAATCAAATGTTTCTCCATCATATTTATGATCAAAAACTAACTTTTAAATGGGTGTTTTCCCTTTTTTCATTTGTTTTACTGCTTTCACATGCAAAAGAATTGCCTCATGCTGAGATAAGATACATCTCTGCAGTTACTTATCTCTCTCTCACACACACACGCACACGCACACACAGAATCTAGTGTGATTTTGTATTACTTTTGCTTTGCTCTTTAGTATCTAGAAGTTATTGTTTTCAAATGAGCTGACTCCGTTTCCCACCCTGAAGAAAGCTGTTAGAAATATCTTCCTTTTTCTTATGTCTGTATTTAGTGGAATCATTCACACCCCCACCCTTGCCTGTGTGTACGCGTGCACACTTCTAAATTCCTCCCTGCTGGTAGCTTCCAGCAGCCAGCAGATATATTAATTGTATTAAACCATCTGGGGACAATTTAATACAATGCAGGATTCAGCCATCTCTTCTTTTGTGTGCTTGGTTGAAGATCTGATAGAAGAGATCATTTTTATTCTGGAGAACTAAGAGATTAAGGAAATTTCAACTATTCTAAATTTAGAACTAGTATCCCAAGAGAATTTCCCCCAACCCCTCCCTTGCCACCAAAAAAAAAAAAATCCAGATTTAAGTTTCAAGAATGTTTATGGATTGAAATCCTGTATTAACTAGCTCACTACTGTGTGATCTTTCATGAGGAACTATGTCACCTCTTTAAGCTTTGGTTTCCTCATTTATAAATCCCCAACAATCATTCCTACTTTACTGCTGTGATGTTTAAATGAGATAATGTTTCCAATGCAGCACCTCAATAAATAGTTGCTTAATAATGTGTATTGAGTTTTAATTTAAGGGAGAGTAAATAAAAGTAATGGCAACTACAAAACTTTAAATTCTAGCCTGGCAAGATTAAAGGTCTTTATTCTTTAGCATATTTTAAGGTCATTCTCTAGAGTGTAATTTATTGTCAGTGACTGGCACAAGAACTCGGGAGACTGGAATGGTATGTTTGCCAAATGATTTGACAACTTTTAAAGAAGAAAATTCTCAGAGAAATAAAGTCCAGGTAAAATTCAGAAAGGCTAGTCTCCTCCCTCCTAGGTTTGGGGTCACTTGCCACAGAAAAATATTAAAGACTAGGATTTATCGAAGACTAATCCTACACTAGACCCTGTGCTAAGCAGGTGGGATCTCTTTTCTTCCTCCCACTAGTCTGTATGTGGCCAGTACTCTTAGAAACACTCTATCACAGAGGAAAAGAAAGTCTTACCCAAATCACACAAGTGCTAACTGATAAGTATGGGGGTTCTTTCATCCCAGTCTGATGCTAGTGCTCCTACTTTTAGCACCCAAATGCAGCTGTGCAAGCTGGGTGAGTGTATGGGCCCTGTAAGAACTTGTCATCAGCCAAGAGCACCCTTCCAAACTTGCCTGGCCTCCCATGAGCTGCCCCTCAGTGGGATTGTTTCCAAGGTGTTTCGGAAAGAATTTCTGCTTCCCAAATATCTCCTCCATTTCCTCTTAGGATTCAGAATGCTTTATATTCTAGAGTCCAAGCTTTTTTCATTTCAAACTCAGATATGTCTTAAAATGTCACTGTCCCGGTGGAGTTCCTATTTCAAGGCACATTCCCATTGAAGTCTAAGTGATGGATATGAGATCCTTTCCTAAGGAAAGGTTTGGCTGGGTAAGAGGAAGAGGATGTGGGGAAGTAAGAATCAGGATGGGAGAGGCCAGAGAACTCCAAAAATAAAAAATGTTGAGAATTTCACAAGCTTGCTCTGAACTGCCCTGATAAAAATATATAATTTTTTAGATGCATTAGAACCAAATTGCAATTTGCTGCATAAGAATTCATAGGAAAGAGAAAACCTACTTCTACCTTATTTGAATGCTTTTTATTTTTCCTCTTAATTAAGGGTTAGAGTATACAAAATCCTTCATTAAAATCTTTGGTTTCTTGAAATTGGCATTTTTACTAAAAATGGAAGTATATAGAAAAAAGAATTTTGTTATTTGAATATTCCCTCCTCTTTTTTGTGCTACTCCTGGTGTCACATAAATTTTATTTCTTAAAATTTTCTCTGGAAACTTTCACGACAGAGTATATTGAGCCCCTCATTCTATGGTTAAAAACACAAAATCATCAAATGGCTTTTATATTTAACCACATCTCTAGCCAAAACCAAATCTGAACAACCTTACTGCCTGTATTATACATTAAACGTGGTTTATATGTTTTCCTCCTCCCATAATCTTACCTAGGCATTATAAATGAATTATGATTAGGCATTATTGGAAGTAGGGTAAATTTTAAGATATCTTTCCAGAGCAAATACATTGTTTTAGCCAGAGAGGTGATATTATAAGACCCAACAGGACCGGAGGAGGTGATGAGTATGGGCTAAACATCTATGAATTACTGGCAACATGGCCGTATGCTGATCATTTTAATAGAAAAGAAAAACTAAGCAGTGGTCAGGGAACCCATATTTCTTAAATTATGCACATGCCTTTCCTCGTCCCTTCTGGATTTCATAAAGCTGGATGGTTGACAGAAGCTTAGCATTATTGCCTACAAAACTCTGACTCATTTCAAGAATATAAAAGCACACTGAGGACTAGGCAAATTGCTGCGGAAAAAGTCTGCATTAAAATTCAGGACTCGAAACCCAAATGCCATTTTCCTGGCCCGCCCACTGCAGCTGCCTTGCACAGCCCCCACTTTCCACATCTCCTAGGCGCAGCAATTGCATTTGTTCTGACAAGGAGGCCTCTTAGCTTAGCTCACCTCCTTAACACTGACAAGTGACTGCCTGCAGCCAGCTCATTTATGAAGAGAGCTTTTAGATGGATTAAAATGTCAGACGTTCGGACAGTTTAAATTGAAAGCTAGGGGTGTTTTCCTGAGTGTGAAGCTCCCTACTGCTTAATGAGCCCCCACTCGTCCACTCCATGGGGTAATGGCAAGAGGGGAGACAAAATGACTGAAGGGTCATGAACAATACATCTCAGCATATTGTATAAAGGATACGCATCAGCCGCTGTCTGAGCAGCACTCAGACCTGCCCTAAGAACTGCTCTGTCTTCCAGCCAGACTGCACATTAGGCAGGACGCTGTCTCCCATATCCTCTTGCCTTCCTGCCTCTCGTCCTACCTGCTACCCCACACTGCCCCCATGTGCCAAGTGGATCGCAAAAGATGCCACTGTGGCAGTATTTTTCACTACCCACTTCTCCATGCAACTCTTTCCTTCCTCGAGGCATTTCCAGATGATTAACTTACTAATCTGTGACACTAAAAGAATTCACACTCAGATATTAATGCATTAGTGCATTAATCCTCCCAAAGGGGTGTAGGGGTGCATGTGTGTAGGTAGGTAGGTAATAAGAGAGCATCCTAGGCCACAATAGGAAACAAAAGCATTGAATGGTAGCAATGACACAGCACAGAGAACCAGGAGCCTTGGATTCTAAACTTGAAC
Organism: Macaca nemestrina; assembly: GCF_043159975.1. Taxonomy (NCBI): domain Eukaryota; kingdom Metazoa; phylum Chordata; class Mammalia; order Primates; family Cercopithecidae; genus Macaca; species Macaca nemestrina. Next base: position 129,472,064 of record NC_092132.1, on the reverse strand, counting down.
AAGCCCCTTAGTGTCTCCAGGTCTCAGTTTCCCACTTGGGAAACGAGAAAACTGAACCAGTCCACAAGAGGGGTCTTCAGGCATATCTCAGGCTAATGAGAGGAGTCATAGAAGCAAGGGGTCCTGCCTGTGACAGTACCTTTGTCATGACCATGTAGCATTGGTAAATGACATGCATGTCTGCTTGTGACACGGACACTGTATATATTCTGGTGGGGTCTGATTTGTGTTTTCCTCAGATAGCATATCTGTTAATCAGAACTGCAGCAGAAGAAAGACACCGATGTTTCTCGGACTTGTACCAGGGAGAGTCCACAAAGAGACCTGAGGTTGGGTGGGACCATTAACAGGTTACAGCCCAAATTCCTCTTCTCCCCCGCCAGAGACATTATCTCATCGGTAGAGTTTGCCAGAGGCTGAAGTTATATCTCATTAAGAGTCTCCTAAGCACTGAGATTCTGCACTGTCACTGACACCCATTTAGTCTATAGTTCTGTTATGTCATTAGGCAACCTTTTCCTAGGGACACAAGAGAGAAGAGGCTACAATTAATTCAAGGCAGAAAGGAACAAAAAGAATGATAGAACCACAGAATGTCCAAGTTAATGTCAGAAAAGGAAAGATCCAAACTTCTCTAAAATAGACCCCAAAAGTATGAGCTGTAAAGGGACTTTCTGGCGCATGTGAGAATGAATGAATGAATGAATGACCCTTTCTTGGCCGGGCATAGAATGAAGGGGGCAATTCAAAGCATTAGAAAACAAGAGGGAGTCATGGAACCTGGGACCCCACCCTAAGAAAAATAAAACAAGTTGAAGAATTAGTGAGAATGTGCATCTGGATAGACTTTTTCAAATAAATTCTTGGTGGGCCCTGGGGATAAATATTTAAGCAAGCTGGGCTAGAAAGTGACATAATTTAGAAGGAAGCAAGTGGCCCTTATTTATGTATATAACATTTTAAATTAACTGGTTGACTGATAAGACTTTCAGACTGACAACTAAATAACAAGGAGAAACAGCTACACGTCTCCAGGGCCTTTCTTCCGGACAAACTTTTCGGGTCCCCTCTTCCCTGAACTGGTGCAGCCATGCAGAGAAAGCTCCGTGCCACTCCCAGCGGCCTCCATTCTTCGGTAGAACGCACCGCCGCAATCGCCGCCAAGTCCCCTCCTGGGTACAGTACAGGGGGCTCCACAGCGCCCCTGCTGGTGACTTGGGAAGGGCGCGCAAGCCGAGAAAGCAAGTGTCGGAGGCCGGACTGGCCTCCCAGGGCATCGCCTACGGCTTGTGCTCAGAGAGTCAGGGTCATCATAGTTGCACTGTTCGATGGACAATAAATGCAGGACATCTTTGTTTTACATTCACCCTCCCTCCCGCGTGGCAGGAGACCTGCACTGGCACCCAAGCCCTCTTCCACTATGCGCGCTCCGCCGCAGCTGCCGCTGCACCATTCATTCCCTCCTGCAGAAGTTCAATATTGCTGCAAATATCTAGGGGAAAAAAGCGCTGAGGGGGGAGGGGAAGGAGGGAGGGAGAGAGGGAGGGACAGAGAGCCAGCGGCCGCTGCAGAGGGACGAGGCAGTCCCGCGGTCAGGAGGGGCAACTGAGCTTTCCGCCCGCCTGTCACCCGAAGCTGCGGACTGGGACAGGGTGGGGTGCGCCAGCTAGGGGCCACTGACCCTGCACAGACCCAGGGGTGTGGCGTGGATGACCCGGGAAGCAGCACCCGGAGCCGGCAGCATGTCAGGCCGTAGAGAAAAATGGATGTTCCTAGGCTAAAGGATACATTGGGACTGGGGATGACATCCCAAAACTCCCAGCGCCAGGGAGCTCGGGCTCCGGGCGGTGCCTGGCTCCCCTCCCCCGTTCCCGCCGCAAGAGGCTGCTGAGTCATTTCTGCCTGAGCCCCGGCCGCCCCCAGCCAGTCAGGCGATTGGCGGGTTAGCCCGGGCGCAGCGCCTCCTTCCCAGCTCCGGCACCCCCAGGGCTTCCCACAGGCAGAGGGCGGGAACCCCAGCGAGCGACCAGTTGGGGCTTGGCAGGAGCCCCCTAAAACTACGCCCCACTTGATGTGCATTCCTGCATGGGCGCGTTTTGGGAGTAAACAATGCATAACCTTCTTCGCATTCAAAGGGTCTGAACTCAAAACGGGGCTCAGCCTTGCTCCTTGGGAGCAACCCTTGTTTTAAACCTGGGAAACGGTGATGTCGGAGAGGAAAGGGCTTCCCTGGGCCCAGGACTCGCGAGCTCCTGGTGCCAGCCGTGCTGCTCTGGCTTTTGTATTTTAACTCCCTGGGCTTTTGTCCCCATCTCCGTGTAAGGCTAGAGCCCCCTTCCGCGCTTTGCCGAAAGTATCTTCCACGCCCGTTTATAAAACTATGTCTGCGATTTCTCCATCTCTGCCCTTTCCCAGTTCCCCTCTTTTCTCTTCTTCAGCCCCGCCCCCCGCCCCTTCCCTCCTCATCATTTCACTGCGCGAGTTCGGGCCCTAGTTACTACCGCAGGCACCAGTCACACCCGGGGAGATGTGTGCTGTTTTGTACAAGACGCTGCGGTCACCCAGTCCGGAATTCTGCTGGTCTACACCGAGTTCCGCAACACCACCACCACCTCCACACACACACGTCCGTCCCTCCTTGAACCTCTTCCCCATGAATGCTTTGGCTTTTAAGGAACTTTGTGGCGTTTCTGCTCTTTCGGAGGCAGTCTTCCCAAGGCAGAAGAGGGACTGACTGCTGAGGTTCGGCAGAGTCGGGGAGGTGGAGAAGCCGATTCCCAAGCGGCTCTTGGCAGGTGTTACAGTCCCTTGTTACTAAGGACGCCGCCGCCCGCGCGCCAGGCTTGGGGACCAGGGTGACTCTGCCCTTTCTGGGCGGAACACAGGTGAAGGCTGTCTTTGGGAATCCAGGGCGATGTGTGCCGTTCTCATTGTATCCTCAACTCCCATCCCTTCCAGGCTAGCCCGATCCCTTTAATGCAAGCATCGGTGCCGGGAGGAAAGGGAGCGTGGGCCGCTCTGGAAAGGAGACTGGTGTTTTGGGCGAGCGGGGAGAGCCTGTAGCCCACGCATCTCCATGGTTCTGGCCCAATTTCTCCACTTTTTCACTTCGATCTAATTGGTCTTCAAGGTTCCCGAGGCTGCGCACCAGTTTTTGATATCGATTGAACAGGGCTCCGGATTAATCACTTGTCCTCACGGCCCTCTAGAATAAGATTCACCCTCTAACTGTTTAAAGCTTTTCTTTCTTTTCTAGGAAACAGCTTATTTTTCTGCTTTTCTGATAAAACTTTGACACTGGACTGTAGATTTTTCCTATGAGTTTCTGCATATCCCTTAGACAGGCTTTATTATTTACAGAATTGGGTGGGAGAAGGCTACTCTGTCAGCTGTGGTTGGTTGCCTTATCTTTGTTCTTGAGAGAACAGCTGGGACTTTTTCACCACACATGAAGATTTTATTTGAGAGCAGAGATACTTGCCTCTGCCAGCTACCCTCAGATAACATTAAATAGAAGGCCATACTTGTATCTCTAGGGTGCATGCTTAGTACCTACAATCATATAAGTAATGGGCATTTGACCATCTTTCCTGGGCTCGTACCCTTTTAACTCTCACAACTCTGGCAAAATGTAAATAATTTTCTTCATTTTTATAGTGTTAATATCTGGATTTGAACCCAATCCTATTTCAGGCTCTTCTACTGTCTCATAAAAGAGTATGGGCATGGAGGCTGAAGCAGCCAAGATTGTTTGGAATTATTTTGAATTCCAAGATTAGGGAATCAAAATTTTTTAGGGTAGATGCAGTTGCAGTTAGAAATGAGTATAGCGCAGAGGTTGAAAGCACAGACAGAAATGTTACAGCCTGGGTCAGACCCTGATTCTGCAGCTTACCATCTACTAGAAATTACTTAACCTCCCAACTTTATTGTTTTATTCTAAAAATGGGGCATAGCAATAACACCCACCTCACAGTTTCACTGAGGGGATTAAATTAGATGCATCTGCAAAGCTTAGCACAGGGACAGACAGAGGTGCTTAATCAATGATAGATGATGTTCTTATAAATACTAAGATCAAAGAAGAGGAATGAAAATTTGGCTTCTTAAACCAACAACACTTCTATTTCCATTCTTGGCTTCTTCTCCTGTATGCAGACAGTCTGATTTCAGTTTAGGAAAAAGCATACCATGTACTATTTCCCATCCTAACATTTTTATGCAAGTAAAATAAGTTTAAACCAAGAACAGACTTAAAAGAGTAAGTCACAAAACTTGTAGCCTTATAAATTGTGCATGTTGGGGGTTACCCTTTTTGGTGAGGTCATTTGATGTTTGGGAAAGAGTTCCGAAGTCACACAGACCTACCTGGCTTTAGGACTTCACCGTGGACTGCTGTGAGCTAGTATAAATTATTTAATCTCTCAAAGCCTCAGGGTTTTTATTTATTCAAGATGAAGATTAATAATATCATCTTTTCAAAGTCACAGTAAGAATTAAGCCGTATTATGTATGTAAAAGTGCTTAGCAGAATGCTTGACACATCACTGTTCCTGAATAAATGAAACTTTATTTTCCCTTTCCTTTGTCATGATGAGAATTGACTGGGTTATCAATTGATTATTTTGTGCATTAGCCTGTGACCAATCATTGTTCTTCCACAGATGGAAATGTGCACGCATATTGAGATTAACAAGATTTTTGGTTGTGAAGTATAATTCTAAAGCCTCACAGGCATGAAGGGTGTGTGTACGTTTTCCTGAGTCATCCTAGGGAACAAAAGGGAGTGGGCAGAGCTGGTTACCAGAGTTGGAAAGGGATGCATCAGTCATTGCATTCAGGGGCTGTTAGTTGGTTCATTTTACAAATGGGCTGTGAACTGCAGATGTCCTTGGGAGAGAAAATAGAAAATTACTAGCAAATTCCTAAGAGAACCTGGCCTCTTTAAAGAACAGAAGACACATTGAGCTGGGAGTTGGAGGAGAAATGAGAAATTGAGCCACAGACTCGGAAAGATATCATCTGCCAAGAGAGAGATAAGGCTTTAAAAAGAACTTTAAGGATTTGTACATCTAGTCATGATGCAGTAATTGGTACTGGACTAGTTTTTTAGCTTTAAACAACTAGAAAGCCAGGAGAAAATATTTGAGACAGGCAGTGGACAACAGACAGCCAGAGATGGTTATTTCTGAGAGAGAAAAACTTACAAGGTGAATCCCGAAATCATCCAGCTCTCTGCCGGAAGAGATTTTTCTTACTGTAGCACAGAGAGCTGAGATCCAAGCAGGGCTCAAGAGTTGGGCTGAACAGACAGAGAAAAGAGTTTAGCAAAGCTGAAATAGCTGAATCTGCAGGGTGGAGTATCAACAAGGAGGTCGCTTTGTAGAGAATACTACCCAAATCCCATATGAGGGCCCCTTGAGAGGCCATGACTGAGGACTGGGCTGTAGATGAACAGAAGGAGACCACCTGGGACTCACAAGATAGCAAATATTTGTGGGGGAAAAGATACTAGCAATGTTGGGGGAAGAGCTGTGCCCAAAGACTTCAGAATTCTGACCTGGAAAGAATAGAGATGTCAAAAACACTTTACTAACACTCCTGAAATCCAGCTAAGCCACCAGAACTGCTTTGGTCTAGCAATAAGGGCTAACCTCTACAGCACGGGTCAGCAAACCTTTTTGTAAAGGGCAATATGTTCAATATTTTTTTGCTGTGCAGACTCTATGGTCTGTACTGCGGCTACTCAACTCTGCTGTTGTAACACAAAATCAGTCATTAAAAAATACTCAAATTAATAGCATGTCTGTGTTCCAATACTGATTTCCAATATTTTCAAAAATAGAGAGTAGGCAGGATTGGTCTGAGAGTCAAAACATGCTGTAGAGTAAGACCTGTTCCAGAACTACAGTAACCCAGCCTAAAATGGAGCCTTAACAAATAATTGGGGGATGGGAGGTGCAGAATTTGAAGGCCAAGTCACATCAAGGTAGAGGAATTTGGGAAATAACTTGATTAAGGTGATCAGCCAGTAATTGAACTGCTTGCTACACAATAATTAGCACTCTTCAGAGGAAGATAACAGAATTTAGAATTTCTTCAACATACTAATCAAAATCTAGTATTCAGTCAAAAAAATCACTAGCCAAGCAAGAAAGTAAGAAAATATGCTCTGTATTCAAGAAAGACAGCAGTCAATAATAACCAACCTGAAATGGCTCAGAGATTGGACTGAGCAGAAAAATATTTTATATCAGCTTTGATAAATATATCCAAAACATAAATAAAAATGTGTTCAAAGAATGAAAGAAGTTGGCATGGTGGTGCATGCCAGTGCATCCTAGCTAGTCAAGAGGCTGAGACAGAAAGATCTTTTGAGCCCAGGAGTTCAAGACCAGCCTGGGAAACATAGTGAGACCCCAATACTTAAAATAAAAAATTTTAAATGTAAGAAAAAGCAAGGTCTAAAACTGAAGAAATAGGAAATCTTAGCAGAGAAATGAAAATAGTAATAAAAAATAACTGTCTCAAAATTCTGGAACTGAAAACTACAATAACTAAAATGAAAAAATCTATTGATGGGCTTAATAGCTTATTAGAGATGGCAAGAAAAAAGAATCAGTGAACTTGAAGATAGATTAGCTGAAACTATTCAGCCTGAAGGAACAAGAGAAAAGAGACTGAAAAAATTAAACACAAACTTAAGGAACTATGGACAATACAAATAGTCTAACATACATATAATTGAAACTTCAGAAAGAAAAGAGTCAGATTGGGCAATTTTGAAAAAAAAAAAAATCCCAAAACTGATTAAAAATATTACAGATCCAAGAAGTTTGACAAATACAAAACTGGATAAATATTTTTTAAACTACTTGTACGCATATTACAGCCAAATTGCCGAAAAATCAAAGATGAGAAAGAACTCTTATAGCAGCCAGAGAAGGCACACTACGTGCACCGAACCAAGGATAACAATGATCACTGATTTCTTATCAGAAAGTGTCTGGAAGACAACAAAAAGACATCTTTTCTTTTTTTTTTTTTTTTTTTTTTTTTTTGAGACGGAGTCTCGCTCTGCCGCCCAGGCTGGAGTGCAGTGGCCGGATCTCAGCTCACTGCAAGCTCCGCCTCCCGGGTTTACGCCATTCTCCTGCCTCAGCCTCCCGAGTAGCTGGGACTACAGGCGCCCGCCACCTCGCCCGGCTAGTTTTTTTTTTGTATTTTTTAGTAGAGACGGGGTTTCACCATGTTAGCCAGGATGGTCTCGATCTCCCGACCTCGTGATCCGCCCATCTCGGCCTCCCAAAGTGCTGGGATTACAGGCTTGAGCCACCGCGCCCGGCCAAAAAGACATCTTTTCAAGCTGGACCCACGGCGTGTGCCTGGAGTCCCAGCTAGTTGGGAGGTTGAGGCGAGAGGATCACTTGAGCCTAGAAGGTTGAGGCTACAGTGAGCTATGATCAAGCCACTGCACTTCAACCTGGGCAGCAGAGTGAGATCCTTTGTCAAAAACAAAAGGAAGGAAGGAAGGAAGGAAGGAAGGAAGGAAGGAAGGAAGGAAGGAAGGAAGGAAGGAAGGAAGGAAGGAAGGGAGGGAGGGAGGGAGGGAGGGAGGGAGGGAGGGAGGGGGAGAGGGAGGCAAGAAAGAAAGACATCTTTTAAATGCTGAAAAAAAAAAAGCAAAGTCATAATTATGTGTCCAATGAAAAGATCCTTGGGGGAAAAAAGAGATCAATAAAGACATGTTCTGATAGATGAAATCTGAGACAATTTGTTACTAGCAGACCTGCACTTTAAGAAATGGTAAAGAACCAAGGGCTAAGGAAAAATGGTACCAGATGGAAGATCTACAGGAAGGAACAAAGAACGTGGAAGTGGTAAATTAATGGATAAATATCAAAGAGAGCCCAGGTCCAGACATTCTTAGAGAAGCCTCCCCAAAGTTCCTATGCCCTGGCTGGTACAACCGCTGCAGATGGGATGCTAGCCTATACTGAGTGCTTCCTGCGTGATAGGTACCAGGCTCCACACTTTCTATCTAAAACCTGATTTAATTTACATATCAACACTGTGGTGGAAATTACTATTTCCTACAGATATGGTCCATAGTTGAGGAATTTGGAAGCAGGTCCTGGTAGGATATTGCTTGAGTCCTTTGGTCCCAGTTCGAGTCAGTTTCATATCTACTCAAGACAGAGAAATTTTAGCACAATCTGATGGCTTCTAGAATCATCTCGGTATAATCTAGCAAAGGATTTAGAAACTGTGATGGACTATTCATTCCTTAAGCACTTACTATGTGACAGACATTGCAGTATACACAATTTTATTTAATGTAGACTTTGTGCACATTGTTTTTCTTTTTTTTTTCTTTTTCTTTTTCTTTTTTTTTTTTTTTGAGACAGAGTCTTGCTCCGTTGCCCAGGCACAATTTCTGCTCACTGCAACCTCTGCCTCCTGGGTTCAAGCGATTCTCCTGCCTCAGCCTCCCTCCTGAGTAGCTGGGATCACAGGTGCCCACCACTATGCCTGGCTAATTTTTGTATTTTTAGTAGACATGGGGTTTCACCATGTCGGCCAGGCTGGTCTTGAATTCCTAACTTCATGATCCATCCACTTTGGCCTCCCAAAGTGCTGGGATTACAGACGTGAGCCACCACACCCGGCCCTGGTTTCATTTTTTAATCCCCACAACAAATGTAAACTGATACAATTATTTCCATTTTACACATGAAGAAACTCAGGTTTTCAGAGGTTAGGTCGTATTCTCCTGGTCACACAGCTGGTAATGTTAAAATTCATGTCAGTCTGATATCAAAGCTCATAACCACTAAATTGTAACATTATCCTAGGATGAGGGAAAAAAAAGTGAAAGTTTACTGCTAATGGATGACAAGGAGGCAAGTAACTGAAAGCATCTCAGACTTTAAATTCATTCTCAGGAAGACTTGAGGGAGATGACCCCTGATGCATGTGTGGTAGAAGCTCCGAATTTTACAGAAATGTAGGTTAAAGCCACTGGGGCCTGTGTGAAGGAGAAAAGAAGAGGGATCACATCGAAACTGCTCCAATTAGGAGTGTCTCTACAAGGGCTTAAACCGGCAGTGTCCTTGGATAAATCTCTGATTATTTTTCATATCCAGTGTTTAAATCATGAATGGAGCCCTCAGGGATGGCACTGCAGTTAGCCATGCAGACTTTCAAGGGAAACATCTTTACTGATTGTTTCCTTGGAAACGGTTAGGCTTCCATTCTGCTGAGTACCCCCCAGCACTCTCCAAGTTCCCTCTGTGTTGAAAGTCTCTGTTTAGAGAGGCAGGAGGAAACATGTATCAGTTGCAACTTTCTAAAATGTTACACTTTATTGCAATAAATGCCACTATTTCTGAAGCTGTCACAAATGTTGCAACATTGTCACAATAAATAATCACTATTTCTGAAGCTGTTACAAAATGTTGTGATACTGTTAAAATAAATATGTTGTTTCCGATACTGTTGCATTTATTAGAAATGTACATTGGTGGCCGGGCACTGTGACTCATGCCTGTAACCTCAGCACTTTGGAAGGCCAAGGCAGGTGGATCACGAGGTCAGGAGATCAAGACTAGTCTGGCTAACACGGTGAAACCCTGTGTCTACTAAAAATACAAAATATTAGCCGGGCGTGATGGCGGGCGCCTGTAGTACCAGCTACTCAGGAGGCTGAGGCAGGAGAATCCCTCGAACCTGGAAGGCGGAGCTTGCAGTGAGCTGAGATCGCACCACTGCACTCCAGCCTGGGTGACAGAACAGAGACTCCGTTTCAAAAACAAAAAAAAGAAATGTACATTGGAAAAGGGAAAGTGTGTGGGGGGTATTAGGCATAGCAGAATTCCTTCTTTCCTCCTTAGTGCTATGGAGATACGAAGTTCAGGAACACAACATGCGTGCTTCGAGGAGCATATCATTATTCAGGAAGGCAAGACACTGGTGAATGAAAAGAAAACTCACTTTCTGCAATAGCGCAAAAGAGCAGTGAAGACGGTGCTCAGATGAACTGTAAGTGTTCAGATGAGGGAAGCCATGGAAGATATTATGGAGGAGGTGAGACTTGTGCAGGAGGTGAGAGTGAGCAGTTGGGAAGATATTCAGAATTGAGGGGCAAAGAGATGGGTAATTTTCATGGGTGGACTTCAGGAGATTTGTGATCCATCTGAATTTATACACAAACATCCACGTATTTGTGTATTTTTCTGGAAAGAGCAACTCGTTGCATACAGTTCTCAGGCAGTCTTTAGCAACCTAATAAGTCAGACAAAAACGGTACTGTAGGGGCTAGAAAATTATCAACAGCTTTATCACGGGTCTTACAGAAAGACACCATCGCCTTGGGCTACTTTTTTTTTTTTTTTTCTGATTACCTACAAGCAATTTAAATGTGGATAATTTCAACATTATGGGAAGGGTCTCAAGGTCAGCAGAGGGGGGCACACCGGGGATAGAGAGGTCTTTTGGCACTGCTATACACTGAGTAGGCGCCTGCCTCTTGGGGAGCCCACGGTCTCATAAATTCTGGAATCAGGGAACACTTGGGATCTCTCATAGGGAACCAGGTTCCCTGACTTGTAAAACGTCAGCTATAGTAATTTCCTGGTATGCATATATAAATAATGTTTGACCTCTGTGGAAATAAAAAGGTTTTCACCTTGCACCCGTAGTCATTGGTCCACCTATGAAGTTTTTTTTTTTTTTTTTTTTTTTTTTAGACGGAGTCTCACTCTGTCACCCAGGCTGGAGCCTCCCGAGTAGCTGGAATTACAGGCACCCACCACCACACTTGGCTAAATTTTTAAAATATTTTTAGTAGAGACGGGGTTTCACCATGTTGGCCAGACAGGTCTTGAATACCTCATGGTCTGCCAGCCTCGGCATCCTAAAGTGCTGGCATACAGGCATGAGCCACTGCACCCGGCCACTTTTTTTGTTTTTCAAAATTTTTGTAGAGATGGTTCTCACTATGTTGCCCAAGCTGGTTTCAAACTCCTGGCCTGAAGTGATCCTTCCTCTTGTGCCTCCCAAAGTGCTAAGGTTACAGGTGTAGCCACCACAATGGACCTAGGAAGATAATTTAATACTAACCCCCTCTCCCTCTCTGCCCACAGCAACCTCATCTTCCATTCCAATTCCAAATTTCTTCTGTTCCTGGTAGCATTGTGAGATACTCCATCTAAATTCCAGCTTTCAAGAATATAATCTGTCATCTGAAAACTTAAAGTCTTCTTTTTAAAAAAAATAGATCAAAGCCAAGAGAAAATGATTTTCAAGTTTCTTTACCAAACTTGTCATGTTCTTTTGAACTGAAAACTGATGGGGGCTGGAAGCGACTTTTGTAATGAAAATGAGGCTGGAGTAATTAATATTGTTCCAGGGTTCTCGTTATACGCAGGAGTGAATCATGATACCCAAATTACAATGACTCATCACTTCTGAGAGAAAGACTAAATTGTGATTCTGTGAAAGTTTTGCTTCACTAGGAATTTTGTAGAAGGGTTCTGTTTGTTCTAGTTTAGAAACCTACACAGGCAATATGGGCTTTGCAAAGGTATAAAATTTTCTTAAATAAAACTAAACAAAGAAGATCTATTTTGATTTTCAGGGTTGGATTTTTTTTTTTTTTCCTCCCTCTCCTTTGCTTCTGGGAGAAAGTATCTTCAGACAGGAAGCTATGAGCTACTCATAAATTCTCCCTAACACTGCAGAAACATATTTCACTATGAAATGGTGGGGATGACAGTAAGAGCCTCTTGTTTGAGGGGCAAAGCTGAGACATCCTGAATGCTATGGAAGTTTAATCTTCCACCCTGATGCAATCACAGGAATATTGTGCTCCTGGGGTTTTCTTTATTGCCAGCTACTGTCTAATGCCAGGACAAAAGGAATAATTTGATTACAGCCAAGGAAAGCACAGTTTGTTCCTGCTACTTTTAAGTTTCTTTCTGTTTTTCACTTGTTTTGAAATGAGAGATTGAGAACTCAGAATGTATTTGGTACAATATGAAAGATAACTACTGCCTAGAGCTACGTAGCAAATACTGCAATATTTAGGGTGGCTCGAATAAAAGGAGCTCTCTGCTTCTTATCTAGTTAACAAAATGATAAAGGGATCCTGTCTGGCATATGTGATTAATTCTCCCTTAGGAAAGGGACATAAATCATTCTTAATTGCTGAGTGATGGGTCTGTTATAATTAAAGTCTGTTACTGGGGGAAAATGACACCAAGGGAGCAAAGACTGGACAATCTGCCTGCATGGGAACGTGTCTTCACCTGAACTTGGACTCATTTGTGAATGAGCAAAGCTTTAGCTTTCTTCCTCCATCCAGTGCTCCTTCTGTTGTGAAACACCTTTGGCTCCATTCTTCCCAAAAGCTTGTTTCTGTCTGTGAACTTTCCTACCCGTGTTGGAGTCATATTCTGTCAGTGGAGAGAAGGACTGAGTCTCTTCTCTTTTGGATGGAACTTGAACTCCTGAAATCTGAAAAGGTTAGAACATTCTCCAAATCTACAAATAGCAGATTGGCTTAATTTTCAAGCCTTCTTGTCCTCAAAAGAAAAAGGGGTGGGGACAGGGTAGAAAGAGTTATGCAGTCATTTTAGGTTTTGCAGTTGGGACTAATGAAGAAGTTTGTTTGGCTTAGGCTGGAAAAACCTTTTAGAGCCCCCTGGAGTTCAGTGGGCCAGATAGGTGATCAAGTCTCAGGATGAAGCCAATGCTACAGGTACTGATGATAACATCAAACAGGTCTCAGGGTCTCCTAAGTTTAGTATGGACCTTGAGACACCATGGAGACCACTCCTATACTTTCCCAACGTTTGTATATTCTCAGACAGCTAAGAACCCCTCAGCTTTATGAAGCCTTCCCGAAAGAGAGGTTCTGCAGAAATCTTATCTCACCAACTGACATGTTAGTACTTCATGGGAAGAAAGTGTGTATTGGATTGATTTTTAAATTTTTAGTTTTTAACTTTTGTGGGTACATAGTAGGTATATATATTTATGGGGTACATGAGATGTTTTGATACAGGCATGCAATATGTAATAATCCCATAATGGAAAATGGGGTATCCATGCCTTCAAGCATTTACCCTTTGTGTCACAATCTAATTTTATTCTTTTAGTTACTTAAAAATGTACAATTATTTTATTTGTACAATTAATTTATTAAATTATTTTTACTCTGACATTTTTATATCACCATTGTGTAGTAAAGTTCTGTGCACAGTTTAGATGTTTAATGCATACTTAAGGCCTAATTGAACATGTTCCTTGACTCTTTTTCTGGCACCTGCCTTCCTTAACCCACTAAGTTTGAGAAGCAATTGGAGATGAAAGATGGTCCAACTACCTTCCCATCCCTCAGTTTGCATCCCGCCATGGTAAAGTCATGGCATCAGAAGTATTTATCCTCAACCCTCCAGCCTCTGCTTCCTAGTATCCCCTCTTAACATCAAATAACCAATAAATAGAGGAGTAGGTACAGACTAGAGAGCCTGGGTTCAGCTGCAGCCCAATTTAGCTCTGTTTCAGCTGAAAAGAAACTTCTTCTCAGAGACCTTACTTACACTAAGACATAAGTAACTAATACGAAGATTCCCCCCAAGTAAGGGCATGTGCACTTTTAATATGAGGCTGAAACAACAATGGTGAGGTTTCAATAACCAAACAACAGTTTGGGTTAAGGCTATCCCATCCATTCTCACACCACATCAGTCCAAATATTGGCTTCTACATGTATGTTTTCCCTGAGTTTCAGAAATAAACTGAAACGCATGCATTTTTGTTCCAAGACCAATAATTTAGTGTAATTTGCCCCATTTAAAAAGTTTGAACCTTCATGTCCAACTCATAGTTCACGCAACAGGGATAAAGTACTTGATGTCACAGGGGATATTCCAAGGGGGAAATGGAAGCATTATAGCTCCAGGCCTGGTGCAGAGGCTTACTTCTGTAATCCCAACACTTTGGGAGGCCCAGGCGGGTGAATCACTTGAGGCCAGGAGTTTGAGACCAGCCTGGCCAACACAGTGAAACCCTGTCTCTACTAAAAGTAGAAAAAATTAGCTGGGTATGGTGGCATGTACCTGTAATCCCAGCTACTCAGGACGCAGATGCATGAGAATCACTTGAACACAGGAGGCGGAGGTTGCAGTGAGCCAAGATCATGCCACTGCACTAGGAGATAGACAGAGTAAGACTCTGTCCAAAAAAAAAAAAAAAAAAACTGTAAGTTCCTGTGAAGAAGCCACCTCCTCTTCCCTTGGTGTAAATGACCTGGTGGCAATCTAACTACCACGTCAAGTAACCATGTGAGAGAGTGTGGAATCAGTCACCAAGGTGTCCTGAGAACTGAAGGAAAACGTAGCACTTTCATTCAGAGTTTTATTTACCATCCTTCCAGGACCTCTACTCGCAGACCCCCTCAGTCCACCCAGCAGCTGATCTTGGCCGCTTGATGCATTCTATACAGAGAATGCCACAGGGATATCTGCACTGCAGGCTGGAGACCACTAAACCTCTATCGGCTCTGTTGAGAGATTCTCAATAAGAGAAAAGTATCAAATCATCACACCCTTGGAAAAAGGAATCTTTACATGCTTCACAAAAGACTAATTACTATATTGTGCATAAAATAAGGCATACATAGTGCCATATGGCTGGGAGAAGTCCTTCAGATCTCAAGGTCTAGGGCATATGAGTTAAGATAATTTTGTCCTATAGCACTAGAGCACTAAAGTGTGCTAATCTCCTATGGTCCTCTGGAGCAGGTGCTAGAACAATGAGATTTGCACTTTCTGTAGGTCTCAGGAAGCTCTAGCAAACACTGGTAAAGAAGGGAGCAGGGGTTGTCCTAACATGAAGGTCAGGATGTAATTCTTCCTGGAGATATAGCTGTACCATTGATAAGCTTCTCTCTAAACAGGCCGAAAGAGAGAAAAATCAAGGCATGGCTTGGAAGAGTGTCCACAGGCAAGTAATATGAGAAAACAAACAAATGAAATTTCCTATGTGGCCTGGAGCAAGTCACTTCATTTCTCTGAGTGTAAATTATTATTATTATTATTGTTATTATTTCTTCTTCTCTTCTCCTTCTTTTCTTCTTCTTCTCTTCCTCTTTTTCTTCTTCTCTTCTTTTCTTCTTCTTCTCTCCTTCTTCTTCTTCTTCTCCTTCTTCTCCTTCTTCCTCTTCCTCTTCTTCTTCTTTTTTCTTTTTTTGAGACAGAGTCTCACTCTATCACCCAGGCTTGAGTACAATGGCATGATTTCAGCTCACTGCAACCTCTGTCTCCTGGGTTCAAGCAATTCTCCTGCCTCAGCCTCCCAAGTAGCTGGGATTACAGGCACACACCTCCATGCCCGACTAACTTTTGTATTTTTAGTAAAGACAGGGTTTCATCATGTTGCCCAGGCTGGTCTCGAACTCCTGAGTTCAGGCTATCCACCCACCTTGGCCTCCCAAAGTGCTGGGATGACAGGCGTGAGCCACTGTGCCTGGCCTTCTCTGAGCATCAATTTCTTTATCTGCAAGAGATAAAGATGTGTCTTTTTGTCTTGATATATCTTTATCTCTAAGATCCATTCCACTATATTCTTATTGTCTTAGTCCATTTTCTGTTGCTTATAACAGAATACCTGAAACTGGGTAGTTTATAAAGAAAAATAATTTATTTCTTACAGGAGGCTGAGAAGTCCAAGGTCTGGGAACCACATCTGGTGAGGGCCTTCATGCTGGTGGGGACTCTGAAGAGTCCTGAGGTGGTGCAGAGCGTCACATGGCAAGGGGGATGAGCATGCTATCTCAGATCTCTGTTCCTCTTCTTATAAAGCCACCAGTCCCACTCCCATGATAACCCCTTTATCCATTAACTCATGAATGGATTAATTCATTCAGATGGATGAGCCCTCATGATCCAATCATCACTTAAAGACCCCACCTCTCAATGTTGCCACACTGAGGACTAAATTTCAGTTTTGGAGGAGACATTCAAACCATAGCACTTATAAATTGACATTTATGGGATTTTCATTTACTAAATTGTGAAAATATATTCTAAAAACATGTGCCCTATAGAGGTTGGGAGAGTCCTTAAGCTATAAATCATCAAAATAAATAAGTCAATAAATAACCATAGACAGTTGTTATATTCATTAGTTAGAACTGCCATAATAAAGTAGCACAAGCTGAGTGCCTTAAACAACAGAAAATTGTAGTGTCACAGTCCTGGCGGCTAGGAGTCTGAGGTCCAAATGTTAACAGCAGGGTGGGCTACTTCCTGGAAGGGCTGTGTCTATCCCATGCCTCTCCCCTAGCTTCTGGTGGTTTGTTCACAGTCTTTATGTGCCTTGATTCATAGAAACATCACCCTGATCCCTTTCTTCATCGTCTAATGGTGTTCTCCCTTCATGTGTGCCTTTATATGTTGAAGAAGTAATGCCCAATCCCTCAGCATACAACATTACTTGGAAATAGAGTCATTGCAGATGTAATTAGTGAAGATGAGGTCATTCTGGTTTATGGTGGACTCCTAATCAAATATGATTGGAATAATATCTGATGAAAAGTAGGGGTTTGGACACAGAAACATGCACACAGGTGTTCACATAATGCCATGTGAAGATGAAAGCAAAGATTGGGGTTATGCTTCTACCTAAGTCAAGGGATGCCAAAGGTTGCCAGCAACTACCAGAAGTTAGATTATAGGCATGAGACAGATTCTTTCCTCACAGCCCCGAGAAGGAACTAGCTCCTCCCACAACTTGATCTCAGACTTCCAGCCTCCAGAACTGTTAGACAATAAATTTTCGTTATTTAAGACCCCACTTGGTGGTATTTCCTTACAGCAGCCCTAGCAAATTAATACATATACTATATATTTACTTTTCTGTTGTCTTTCTCCTCTTACTAGAATGTAGGCCCCATGAGGCCAGCATCTCTAAGGAATTTAAGAACATAAGGCAGATGAGTTTCCAGAGTTTATTTAACACACATCTATAAGGCTACACCTGTCTTGGCTCAAAAAAGATAGCTTAGAACACAAGAGGATAAGCAGAATTTCATTAAAGGGTACAGCCAAAATTAGCAACTGAGAAATATATATGCTTTGGGCTAGTATGACCAGTTGGAGAAATATGGTTCAATGGGCAAGGACAGGAAAGCTTGGGTCTCTCCACGACCAGTCTTAGAAAGGTTAATCCTTCCAGAATGGATGAAGGAACTGACTGCAGTTCCAACTCACTAAAGCAAGGTGGGGAAAGAGGAAACACTCTACAGTGAGAGGGAAGACTAAGAAGCAGGGCTTGGGTGGTCTCAATGTACCTTCAGTAGTGCAGGGCATGCATCCACTTAGGGCAGGAGCCACATTCCTCAACCACACAATGTTACTGACATTTTAGAGGGGACAAATTGTTTAGCATCCTTGACCTCCACCTACTAAATAATAGCAATGCCCTTCACTCCTTGTGACAACCAAAAATGTTCCCTCCCTTTTTCTCTCTATCCAATATACATTTCCAAATACTACTTCCTGTTGAGAACCCCTGGGCTAATGTAAGAAGGGCTTGGTGTACCAGCCATTTACTATCAGGCTTGGAAAGGGGAACAGCAAAAGCAAGGAAAGACTAGTCCAATGAAAGGAATGTGATGCTCAGCAGGCTGCTCACATGAGACCATAGGGACAAATATGGCAGTAGACATATCATTTCCTTCTAGTATAGTTCAAGGTCAGGGCATACCCAATACTGAATCCCAGAACATGGAGCTAGAGCTGCTTAAATATCTTCTGTTGGCCAGGCGCAGTGGCTCACGCCTGTAATCCCAGCACTTTGGGACGCCAAGACGGACGGATCACGAGGTCAGGAGATCGAGACCATCCTGGCTAACACGGTGAAAACCCGTCTCTACTAAAAAAATACTAAAAAACTAGCCGGGCATGGTGGCGGCGCGTGTAGTCCCAGCTACTCGGGAGGCTGAGGCAGGAGAATGACATGAACCCAGGAGGCGGAGCTTGCAGTGAGCTGAGATCCAGCTACTGCACTCTAGCCTGGGCGACAGAGTGAGACACTGTCTCAAAAAAAAAAAAAAAAAAAAAAAAAAAATCTTCTATTTTAGGTTAGGTCAAAATTAGTTCCAGAAAGAGATTGGGGAAGAACCTGAAATGGATGAACAGGTGTGGAAACAGGAACAGTGTGGAAAAGCAGTCAGGGCAGGCATGTAGAGAAGTTAGGAGGTTGAATTTCCCCTGCATTTCACCTGGTTGCAGCCAGCAAAGAGAGAGAAGATTGTCTTATTCCTGTTTCCCACAGGGTTATACCACTCTTCTCCTCCCTACCCCTCCCTTTCTTCATTCTGTTTTTTTATTCATCCAGAAGAGATCAGATCATTATAAACAGGGGAAAACAAGTGATCAAAGGGCAAGGCTGATGGCTCAGTGGATATTCCCACCTGCTCTGCCTGGGAAGGAGGAGGCTCACTGGCCAATTGTGCCTATATGTGAGTCTTTGGTGCATTTTAGTTGCAGTGGGCAGAACCATGTCCTTCTCTTCATCATCTCCCAGAGTCCTTACAGTAAGGGAGGAAACCCTCTTAGGTATCTAAGGAGATACCTAAGGAGATACCTAAGAGGGAGATACCCTCTTAAGTATCTCCAGCCAGGCCCAAGAGTCAAACTAACATATGACAGATGAATAGGAGAAAAGCATACAAATTTCAGTATTTTTTATATGTACATGAGAACTTTCACAAAAAAATGAAGACTCAAAGAAGTGACTAGAGCAGAAAAACTTTTGACAAATTAAATTTATAATAAGAGCTTATCTGAGTAAAGAATGATTCATGAATTGGGCAGTGCTCAGGATCAGCAGAGGTTCAGAGAGCTCTGCCCTGCAGTGTGATCAATGTGCACTTATGGACAGAGCAGGAAGTAAAGTACAGAAGTAGCCTGGTTACAGGTATGCATTTTGCCTTATTTGGATATGGTCTGATCAGTTGCCTGCTTGTGACTGACTGAGACTCAGCTGTTAGTTACATTCCTAAGTAAGGTTTTCAGTTTGTTTATGTACTAAGTCAGGTTGTGATTCCATACACAGAAATTTCAGGTACAGAGATATCCTCAACCAAATTTAATTTAACAAACTTTTAGAAAATGAAAGATAAATGTGTGAAGCAATGACAAGACAAAGGGAGTCTGGGCTAGGGGCAGTAAATTGTGGGGAAGTGACTAGGAGATATATGGGGAATGGGAGAAACTAGTGGAAGATAAGAGTTATTTTAGTAAATTTGTACAGATCCATTTCAGTGTTGATTCCTAGTCTCTGATGATGAGGATGTTCATTTCTTCCTGCTATAGAGAGAGCACTTTTCTGGCTGGGTGTGGCGGCTCACGCCTGTAATCCCAGCACTTTTGGAGGCTGAGGCGGGTGGATCACCCGAAGTCAGGAGTTTGAGACCAGCATGACCAATACAGTGAAACCCCACTGCCTCTACTAAAACTACAAAAATTAGCCAGACATGGTGTCATGCACCTAAAGTCCCAGCTACTTGGGAGGCTGGGGCAGGAGAATTGCTTGAACCTGGGAGGCAGAGTTTGCAGTGAGCCATGATCGTGCCATTGCACTCCAGCATGGGAGACAGAGCAAAACTCCATCTTGAAAAATAAAATAAAATAAAGGAGAGAGCACTTTTCTCAGGGGAAATTTTCTGGTCTGCTTTTAGGTAGAAAAGAGGAAGTCAGAGGGCTCTTCCTGCATCTGCTGTTTCTCAAAATATTCAATATGCCAAAGCATCGTATTTTAGGGTGGTATGTCCTAAATTCCTTCATCATCCAGCTAATGAAAGGCTAACATTTTCCCAAAAGTCTGGACCCTAAGCCATGCCCTAGCATGATAAATCCCAGGAACAGCTGCTAGGATGATACCACCAAGAATATGACAAAAAGGAAATTCTGGACCCCAGACTGAAACCAAGGTCAGTAGCTAAAGCTCAGAGACCAACTTTGCTGTTCCCACATTGATATAGTTTGGCTGTGTCTCCACCCAAATCACATCTTAAACTGTAGCTCCCATAATCCCCATGTGTCATGGGAGGGACCCATGGGAGGTAATTGAATCATGGGGGTAAGTTTTTCCCATGCCATTTTCATGATAGTGAATAAGTTTCACAAGAGCTGATGGTTGTATAAAGGGCAGTTCCCCTGCACACACTCTCTTGCCTGCCACCATGGAAGACGTGCCTTTGCTCCTCTTTTGCCTTCCACCATGATTGTGGTGCCTCCCAAGCCATGAACCGTAAGTCCATTAAACCTCTTTTTCTTTATAAATTACTCAGTCTCAGGTATATCTTCATTAGCAGCATGAGAAAGGACTAATACGCACACCCAGTCCCATGAACTGAAGGCATGAAGTGGGAGGGTGGATAAATACTTCCTCAGTAAGGAAGACTCAAAGCAGAGGATGTGCAGGGGTAAACAACTTCCTGGTTACCTTTCAAACACTTAGAGAAAAATCATTTCTGATTAAAATTCTTCAGGGGCAACACAAAAATGAAAAAGCACTTCACACAGTAGAGGCAAGGAGCCCATGTAACACCTGACTCTTCCTTGCAGTTAATTTTCATTTAATATTTCTTATGGGAACTGAACTACTGTGTAACAGACACCAATGGGTTACTCCCCACCACCTTGTCTTTTTATTCTAAACCACATAGTGAGTGAGAAAATTAGAACATAAAATTCTTCCATTGCTCCTGGGGCAATGACTGTGCATTTATATTCCTGTTTTATGGTGGAGAGGAGGGCCCTGCTCCCTCTGTAAAAGAATCTTAAAATCTATTATGCATTTACCAGAATGTGGGTGAAAAATTCAAGATAAAAGCCTAATCATGTTCTGAGAAGGACATAATTATACAGTAATAGTTTGATAGCCCCTACTCTGAGAAAGCAATCACATTAAAGCAGACCCTCTTCATACAACTAATAGTCCTTTGTTTCTGGATTAGGGAGGATGGTAACAGTGCTTGGGCACGGAAGACCTCAGAGTGCCATCATCCATTTTGGTTTGCAAATAGGTTAAAGAAGAATGTAGGGACGAGACCAAAGATTTTTCTTTCTGGAAGTGCAACATGGCTGTTTGTGTTCTGTTTTTCTTTTCATCAATCAGAAAGATCAGATATTGCTCTACAGAGAAGGAATATTAAAACTTTAGTTTCTAAGCCGAAAAAAAAGGTCCCGAAGACTTGATAATCTCTGAGTTTTCTCTTTCCACCCCCACCTCCTCACTATAAGCAACTTTTCCTTTGTAGGCTGAGGGAGGGCAGCAGTGGAGGCTGGAAAGCCTGGGGAGTGGTAAAGGAATAGCCAGATGTATTAGTCCATTCTCATGCTGTTAATAAAGGCATACCCAACACTGGGCAATTTACTAAGGAAAAAGGTTTAATGGACTTACAGTTCCATATGGCTGGGGGTCCTCAAAATCATGGCAGAAAATGAAAGAAGAGCAAAGGGACTTCTCACATGGTGGAGGGCAAGAGAGCTTGTCCAGGGGAACTCTCATTTATAAAACCATCAGATCTAGCAAGACTTATTCACTACCACGAGAACAGTATGAGGGAAACCACCCCCATGATTCCATTATCTCCACCTGGCCCTGCCCTTGACCTGTGGGGATTATTACAATTCAAGGTGAGAGTCGGGTGGGGACACAGCCAAACCATATCACCAGAGTTAGTGGATGATGCTTGTGGAGGCTTTGAAAGGAAACAGGCTGAGTTCTAGTCTGTGCTGCAGAAACTGGGTGGGGCAGCTCCATGTACTGGTCCCCAGCCTCCACCTTTATATTAGGGAGTTAGTAGAAAATGTCTTTCAATCCCAATATCCTATGATTCTGTAAGTGTCAAACTTTCTCTCCCATGTATGCTGCTAGTGAGGTTCCCCACTGCTCCTCTCCGCACACACCAAAAATCTGTTCCCTGGCTTTCTATTAATAGGAGAAAGAGGATCTAATTTATTTTGGAATGAGGACCACAAGGGGGTTGGCGTCTCTGTGCTGTCAGGGTCTGGAGGCTGCCTGGTCTCATCTGGGCCTCTTAGTTGCATCCTGAGCCCTGACCCAGGAGCCAGAGTGACTCAGGCATTTCTGCAGCCTCCTATCTCCTTGCAGCACCACTGTGGCATTCTGGGAGGCAGTGAGCACCCAGCTAGTAGCTGGTTGTAAGGTACACGGATCATAAAACAAAACATTAGCTCTGCAGGATCGGGCCACCTCCTAATCATGTAAATGGACCTCATTGTTAGGGTAATTTACTCCACAAGGAACCAAAATAAAAAAGGCATTTTCTCACAGCAGAATGTTAGAGCTGGTGGAAATCTTGGAAGCTAAGCCCCTATTTACCAATTTTGCTGATTAAAAAAAAAAAAAGAGGCCCAAAGAGAGGTGAGACTTAATTGCTCCAGATCCTACTCCTGGCCTGGCTGGGAGCAGAACCTGAACAGAAGCAGGTGGCCTGATCCTGATCTCTGTGATGGCTCCTTCCTTACACTGGGATACCAGCAGAAGGAATGCATTCTGCACACCCAGGAGAATGGCCCCAGTATGGGACAGAAGGATGGAGGGGAGGGAAGCTGCCGCAACTGTGAGCAGGAGATGCCAGGTGCAGCAGAGCACTTTGCAGTGTGTTGCTCTCAGGATGCAGTAGACGGAGTGCTGTAGAAGTACACAGACCTGGAATCACAGCCAAGCTAAGTTCTGTTTTTTATGTGCTTTGTGTCCAGATAATTCACTTTTGAGTC
Source organism: Macaca nemestrina (assembly GCF_043159975.1). NCBI lineage: Eukaryota > Metazoa > Chordata > Mammalia > Primates > Cercopithecidae > Macaca > Macaca nemestrina. The sequence continues at coordinate 129,449,244 of NC_092132.1, read as the reverse complement.
CCAGTTTCCACGTTCAGCAATTTCCTGGCAACATAAAAGTACTGAAAAGATTAAATAAAATAACTTGTGTAAAAAACGTCTCACACACATGAATAATAAACATTGGTTCCCTTCCCCATCTTTCTTTGTAACTTCTTTTTCTCCATTTTGTTGTTGTTGCTGTTTTGAAAGAGAAGAGGGATATCATGCCTGTTGCAAACATTGCATGGGCAGATACCATCAATCTGACTTGTGCTTCTGCAAATCACTCCTATCATAACTTTCTATTATGAATTGAATGAATCCCCCTAAAATTCATATATTAAAATGCTAGTCCCTAAAGTGATGGTATTTGGAGTGGGGGTTCCGCAGGTGATTTAAGTCAGGAGAGTGGAGCCCTCAGGGATGAGATTAATGCCCTTATAAAGAGCATTATATTAATGCTTTATAGAGAGTTCTCCAGCCATCTTCCTGCCATGTGAAGATACAAGGAAATGACAGTCATCTGCAACCCAGAAGAGAGTCCTCACCAGAATCCAGCCATGCTGGCACCCTGATCTCAGACTTCCAGGCCTCAGAACTGCGAGAAATCAATTTTTATTGTTTATAAGCTACTTAGTCTATGGTGTTGCGTTATAGCAGCTGTATTAGTCAGTTCTCACACTGCTATACAGAAATGCCTGAGACCGGGTAATTAATAAAAAAAAGAGGTTTAATTGGCTCGTGTTTCCACAGGCTGTACAGGAAGCATGGCAGCATCTCCTTGACTTCTGTGGAAACTTACAATCATGGTGGAAGGCAAAGGAGAAGCTGGCACTTCACATGGCCAGAGCAGGAGGAAGAGAGAGAGAGGGGAGATGCCACACACTTTTGAAAGACCAGATCTCACGGGAACTCACTCATTATCATGAGACAGTACCAAGGTAGAAATCCACCCTGTGATGGTTAATACTGAGTGTCAACCTGATTGATCTGAAGGATGCAAAGTATTGATCCTGGGTGTATGTCTGAGGGCATTGCCAAAGGAGATTAACATTTGAGTCAGTGAGCTGGGGAAGGCAGATCCACCCTTAATCTGGGTGGGTACCATCTAATCAGCTACCAGCACAGCCAGGATATAAAGCAGGCAGAAAAAAAAAATTGTGAAAAGACTAGACTGGCCTAGCCTCCCAGCCTACATTTTTCTCCCATGCTGGATGCTTCCTGCTCTCAAACATCAGACTCCAAGTTCTTCCCTTTGGGACTTGGACTGGCTTCCTTCCTCTTCAGCTTGCAGATGGCCTACTGTGGAACCTTCTAATCGTATGAGTTAATACTACTTAATAAACTTCCTTTTACATGTATACCTATCCTATTAGTTCTGTCTCTCTAGAGAACCCTGATTAATACACAGCCCCATGACCAAATCACCTCCCACCAGCCCTCACCTCTGACATTACAGATTAAAATTTGACATGAGATGTGGGCAGGGACACAGATCCAAACCCATTATCAGCACCCCACTTAGAAAGTGATGAGAATACTTTCTATGCTGAAATGTAGCACTGCTAGCTATTGCATCAGTAGGATGCTTGTGTAAAAATAATAATAATAATGATAATCTTCCCATACTGTTACTGAGAACTCAAAATTTAGGCCTTAGGAAACCATCCAGGGCATTCACATTGTGCAAGGACCAGCCATTCTACAGCACATTGTGTGAATATGACTACCCCTCCTTTTATTGTTGAGACGGAGTTTCACTCTTGTCGCCCAGGCTGGAGTGCAGTAGTGCGATCTCAGCTCACTGCAATCTCGGCCTCCCAGGTTCAAGTGATTCTTCTGCCTCAGCCTCCCAAGTAGCTGGGATAATAGGTGCTTGCCATCATGCCACGCTAATTTTTGTATTTTTGGTAGAGATGGGGCTTCACCATGTTGGCCAGGCTGGTCTAGAACTCCTAACCTCAGGTGATCTGCCTATCTCAGCCTCCCAAAGTGCTGGGATTACAGACGTGAGCCACCATGCCCAGCCACTATCCCTCCTTTGACTAGACTCTAAAGACATTAGTTATATACTGACACACCTACAATGTTTTCATAGCATAAAATGGTCCATTGAACAAACGGAAGGCTGCTCAGCATTCACTGCTGTCTCGTGGTCTTGCTATGTAAAATGCTTTAAGATGATCAAGCATTAAGTACAGAGGAGGCAGCTACTGCACACCAGCACTGAATAGAAGCAAGGAAGGTAGAGCAACAAGAAAACTATTCTACTTGTCCTTGAAAATTCTAGTAAATCTCTACTGTAAAAATGTGACAATTCTTCTGTAAATGTAAATGTCTCTTTTATACTCTGTCCTAGTCATTTTGCACTGCTATAATGAAATATCTGAGATTAGGTAATTTATAAAGAACAGAAACTTATTCCTCATAGTTCTGGAGGGTGGGAAATCCAAGATAAAGCCATCAACAGATTCAGCATCTGGTGAGGGCTGCTCTCTCCTTTTAAAATGGCCCCTCATAGCTGCATCCACTGGAGGAGGTGGATGCTCTGTCCTCACATGGTGGAAGAGACAAAAGGGCAAAAAGGCCCAGCTAGTTCCCGTGAGCCCTTTTATCAGGGCACTAATCCCATTCATGAGGCCAGGGCCCTCATGACTTAATCACCACCTGGTCCTGCCCTTGACCTGTGAACACTGGTGCACTGGAGATTAAGTTTCAACATGCGTTTTGGAAGAGACACAGCATTCAAACACAGCACACCCTCAGGTAAAGGACTGGCTGTAACATTTTCTACTGCTTATTTTCTTCCTTTGTGTTCCATGGCCTTTTGAACAAATCTCTACTGTGGACATGGTTATATTACGGTAATTTTTTGCTTGTCTGTCTTCTTCATTGGAGGAAGCTTGTCTAACTCTTGTAATGAAGTCCTCAATTTGAGCCTACCATGTCAGCAAAGAAGAACAAGCATCAGGTATATCAAAGTATGGAGAAAACGTAAAGTTTTCAGTATGGTTGGAACATAAGGTACAAGGGGTCAATGAGAGTGATAAGGATGGAAAAGTAAATAGAAGTCAGAATAGGGTCTGGGCATGGTGGCTCCTGACTATAATCCCAGAACTTTGGGAGGTAAGGTGAGCAGATAACTTGAGGCCAGGAGTTCAAGACCAGCCTGGCCCACACGGCAAAAGCCAATCTCTACTAAAAGCACAAAAAATTAGCCAGGCTTGGTGATGCATGCCTGTAGTCCCAGCTGCTAGGCAACAGAATCACTTGAACCCAGGAGGCAGAGGTTGCAGTGAGCCAAGATGACACCAGTGCAGTCCAGCCTGGGTGACAGAGTGAGACTCTGTCTCAAGAAAAAAAAAATGTACAAGTCAGAATCAGAAGGACCTTATATGTATTGTTAAGTTGAACTTTATCCTGAAAATAACTGAGATCAAATGGTACATTTTTAGCAGAGGAGGGAACGACTGTTCATGTTTTCAGAGGAATTGTTCTGACACTAAGAGGAAGAATGAATTGGGGGATGAAAAGTACAAAGACAAGAAGATCTGGCCAGGCACAGTGGCTCACACCTATAATCCCAGCACTTTGGGAAGCCGAGGTGGGCGGATCACTGAGGTCAGGAGTTTAAGACCAGCCTGGCCAACATGATGAAACCCCATCTCTACTAAAAATACAAAAATTGCATGATGGTGCATGCCTGTAGTCCCAGCTACTCGGAAGGTTGAGCTGGAAGGATTACTTGAGCCCAGGAGTTGCAGACTGCAATGATCCAAGATTGTGCCATTGTTCTGCACCACTGCTCTCCAGCCTGGGCAACAGAAGGAGACCTTGTCTCAAAAAAAAAAAAAAAAAAAAAAAAAAAAAAAAAAAAAAGTGACAAGAAGAGCTAATGGAGAACATGAAGGCAAGAAACGATGAGATTCTAAAGTATATCAGTGGCATTGAGAAGAACAAGGTAGAAAAGTATTATACATATATTAAAGAGATAGAATAGATAGGTCTTTATGAACTCTTTGCTACTATCTTAGTCTACTCAGTCTACTCTAACAAAATACCATAGACTGAGTAACTTAAACAGCAGAAATGTGTTTTTTCACAATTCTGGAAGCTGGAAGTTCAAGATCAGGGTTCCAGCATGGTCATGTTCTGATGAGGCCTCTCTTCCTGGCCTACAGACAGCTGCCTTCTCACTCTGTCCTCACATGGCCTTTCCACAGTGCATGGGCATGAAGAGCAATAGAGATGTCTCTCCCTCTTTCTCTTCTTATAAAGCCACAAATCCTATCAGATTAGGACCCCACCCTTATGACCTCATTTAACCTTAATTACTTCTTTATAGTCCTGTCTCCAAATATAATCACATTAGAGCCCAGGGACTCAACCTATGAATTTGGTGAGGGGTGGGTACACAATTCAGTCTAAGGCAGATGGGAAGGAAGAGTTAAGGGTGGCTCCTAGGTTTCTGGCCTGAGTAGGTACATGGACAGGGTGCTATTCACTGATATAGAAAACACAAGAAAAGGAACAATGACTGATTTTGACAGGAGTAGTGACAAATGCAGCTTTGAACATATGCATGAGCCATCTGTGGGACAAGTGAGTGGGGAGGCCCACAGGCAGCTTAATGAATGCATGGGGCTTCCAGCAGACATATCTGGGCTGGGGCCCAGACACCTGAGCATTGTCAGTGAACTCATAAAGTTGAATCCAACAAACAAATCAGAAAACCCAAGAAAAATGATTAGAAGAAAAACAGCAGTGAGTCTAAATCAGAACTTTGGAGAACACCAGTAATTAAGGATTTCTGGGGACATCAGAGCCCTGTGTTACTGAGGTGGCAGAAATGAAAGAAGAAACCAGGTACAGTAGCTCATGCCTGTAATCCCAGCACTTGGATCACTTGAGGTCAGGAGTTCGAGACCAGCCTGGCCAACATGGTGAAACCTCGTCTCTACTAAAAAAAACAAAAAACAAAAAAAAAACAAAAATCAGCCAGGCTTGGTGGCATGTGCCTGTAATTCCAGCTACTTGGGACGCTGAGACAGGGGAATCACTTGAACGCAGAAAGTGAAGGCTGCAGTGAGCCGAGACTGTGCCACTGTACTCCAGCCTGGGTAACAGAGTGAGACTGTGTCAAAAAAAGAAGAGGAAGGAGGAAGAGGGGGAGGAGGAGAGTTGGAAAGAGGAAAGAAAAGAAAGAAGAAAGTCAAGTGGGAGTGCTGACTCCAAAATCAAGTACAGAAGTTTCCAAGTATAGTGCCTACAGGAGTGTCCACTGTCCTGAGAAGGCAGGTGAAATAAAATGTCCATGAGGTCTAGAGACTGCCACGCCATTGGGGACCTTAGCAAGTCTTGCTTCATTGGAGGGATGTGGGCAGAATCTGGGTCTCAGTGGGTTAAGGAGGCATTAAGAGATGAAGAAGGGAGTAATAGAGACGTCTTTACATGCTGATTAACATCAATCCATGTGTCAGCACATTCTGTAAATGGCCCTATAACCAGTTATTAATCAACCTATTCATTTATACATTTCTCTAACTATTCCACAAAGATCTCATGAAAGCCTTTATCACATACTTGGCTGAATCCCAGATGTACTATGGAAACAGTTTTGCTCCAAACTGCTTAGTCTGGTTACTCTGTTCAGAAAAGGAATGTTAACTTGGCATTATGTGATTTTAGCTAAATACTTCAGCCACTAGTTAAACAAATTATTTGTTAATTGATCTCACAATCCAGAACCATGGGCAGAGTCCATGCCAAAACTATTAGCCTGGCATTTTAAGAATGCACCTCCTTTACTATTTCGAAAACAGAACCAACTGTGCCCATCTCGAGTATTCTGGTACCTCTTCTGATTCCAAGATTAATAAAAAAAAAAAAGTAATGCACATATATTCACATATATTCCTCAGGGCAGCAGTTTGTAAACTTCATTTTCAAGATATCTCAGTACTTTGGAAAACAGTACTTCTCAGCATAAAGACTTGGATTCATTTCACTTAATTGGATGTTCTTCTACCTTTGTGGGCTTCCATTATCACTTCAAAACACACCCTTCCTCTTTGGAATCTCTCACAAGTGCACATTCAGAATTATATGTGTGAAAGCTTTACATGTTACATTCCCTTTCAGAGTTTTATGCCACAAAATTATGCCAAAAAAATTCAGTTTTCAATCCGACATTCTAAAAATGATGGAAACACATCAGCTTGTCTTTCCCTCGTGAACTCCAAAATTGTATAATCATTTTTGCTCAAACTTCCACCACTTCTACTTTGGGAAAAAGTTTTATTTTTGTCGCATTTAGGACCAGAATAACCATCTCTCTAGTCCTTTACCTCCTCTGGGTGTTTTAAGATTTGATCTTTGATTTTTACGAGTTTGAAAACTAGGACAATAACTGGATATGATATTTATGTGCTGTTTATTTCTGAGAGAGTGAAAGTCCTTTTCTCTGCCTGCTGGTAAGGTTGAGGTGGGGGTTACAAGTCATTCAGATTTCTGCTAGAGCTCAGTAGGGTTGGGCTGGACCACAGATTTAACATGCCTTTGTGCAGATATCTTTGTGTTGATTTTGCTTGGGGCTTTCTGAGCTCCTTGGGACTTTGAGTTGATATTTTTCACCAAATTTGGAAAAATTGTGACTCTTATTTCTTCAAAAGATTTCTCTCATTTCATTCTTTCTCATCTTTCCTGGGATTTCAACTACATGTACGTTAGACCATGTGATAATATCCCACAGGTCCTGACATTCCGTTCATTTTTTTCCCATCTGTTTTTCTTTTCTCCTTCAGTTTGAGTAATTTCCATTGACCTTTCCTCAAGTTCAGTGCTTTGTTCCACAGTGGCATACAGTTGGTTATTGAGCCCATTCAATGATTTTTTAAATGTCAGATATTGTATTTTTTAATTCTAGAATTTACATATTGTTCTTTTGTTAAAGTGTTGATTTCTCTCCTGAAGTGCCTCATGTCTTTACATATTATGTCTATCTTTTCCTATAAATTCCTGAACATTTTTTAATACTTGTTTTATTGTTTAAAGTCATTGTCCTCTAACTCTAGTAACTGGATTTGCTTCTAGTGACTGCTTTGCTCTAACGGAAGGTCATATAATGGAAGGTCACATTTTCCTGCTTCTTTGCATGTATGTGTATGTCTATACATATATACACACATACACACACACACACACACACGTATTTAGAGACAGGGTCTCACTATGTTGCCCTGGCCAGATTTGAACTTCAAACTCCTGGGCTCAAGCAATCCTCCTGTAATTGCCTGATATGTTCTTCTTACCCACTTCACAGGTAAACCGAATTCACTGAGACAATAGTATTGCAATAGGGGAAGAGTTTAGTTACCACAAGACAGTCAAGCTAAAGGACGGGAGTTTTCACTCAAATCTGTCTTCCCAAAGCCTCAAAGGTTACAGTTTTTCAAGGATAGTTTGGTGGGCCGGGGGCTAGGGAATGGGTGCTGTTGATTGGTGGGACTGAAATCACAGGGGTGTGAAAAACAGTTCTTGTGCACTGAGTCAGCCTCTGGGTGGGGGCCATGGGACCAACTGAGTCATCAGTCCTGGGTCTGGGTGGAGTCAGTTGGTTGCATGAATGCAAAAGTCTGAAAAACATCTCAAAAGACCAATCTTAGGTCCTACAATAGTGATGTTATCTATATATGAGCAATTGGAGAAGTCACAAATCTTGTGACCTCCAGCACAGTAAATGATTATGAAAAGGCAAGCTACACCTACATTTTGCAGAATTTGAGTCCCTCCCATAATCCTAATCTTGTGGCTTTCATTAGTCTTACTCTGGTGTCAGTTTCCAAACAAAGAGGGAGTCAGTTTCAGGGAGAAACTATTTTCATCCTTGCTTCAAAGTTAAACCATAAACTAAATTTCTCCCATGGTTAGCTTGCCCTATGCCCAGGAATGAGTGAAGACAGCCAGCCTGTGAGGCTAGGAAGAAAATGGGGCAAGCCATGCTAGACTTCTCTCACTGTCATAATCTTTGCAAAAGGCAGTTTTACTCGTGCTACAATCTCCCAAGTAGCTGGGATTACAGGCTTGCACCACTGTGCCCAACTCAACAGCTTTTGTTATAGTCCTGTTTAAAAAAGAGTGGAGATTGGAGTATTATATTTTGTTTATTTCCAAGCAAGTGAAAGTCCTTTTCTCTAGCTGCTGATGAGGGTTGAGGAGAGAGTGCTGATTATTCAGATTCCTCCTAGAGCCAGCTGGAGAGCTGGAACTGGAGCTGGACCCTGGTTTTGAGTAGATTGAGTTAATCTCTGATTAGCCCAATCCCCAGTGTTGCACCCACTGCCCAGGGGCTAATCTTTTTGGATCCTATCGATATTTCAACTGGGAGTAGGTTGGGTTTCAGCTTCAGATAATTTTGGTTTATAATTCAGCTCCAGTAGTGCCCTAGAATCTAGACAAAATTCTGGACATATAGTCTTTCTGCTTTGCATCCCTCCCAGACTGTTGCTTTCTCTGAAAAAATCAGGATGGAAGTGTCTGTGTGTGTGTGTGTGTGTACACGTGTGTGCGTGGTGAGGAGGGAGAGTGAAAAGGATCGTTGGATCAAGTCATTTGACTTTGCATTTGGATTTCTTCCAAAGTCCAACCCAGTCAGCCAGCCCTCACTACCATTCAAGTCTTGGGTGTCTTTCTCATCCATGCAGACTCTCCATGCACAGCAGACTTGTTTCTTTCATTTCCACCAGACTAGGCATCCACCCCCAAGGATGGACCCTTCTGCTCCTCTCCACTCATTGATGAGGAGCCCATTTTCTTTGGACATCAGCTCATCATGGCTTTTTTTCATCCACTGCTCTTAGCTAGATCATAGAAAACTATGATTTTTCTTTTGCCTCTCTTTCTCTTTCTCCTTCCTTCCTTCCTTTTCTTTCTTTCTTTCCTTCCTTTCTTCCTTCCTGTTATCTTAGGAGCAAAGATTGTTTGTATCCTTCTTCATTCCAACTGTAAGCCGATTTCCCTTCAACTTTTAATGAGATAAAATTATCAGTCTGTCACATAAGAAGTGGAGACACTCCACATTTGTTCAAATGAGACTGCCAACAGATAGCCAGTTATAAAAAGGCTTTCCCTCACCCCACCAGCCCTCCATAATAATGCATCTTTTCCTCTTTTATAATCTACATCCTGAGGCACTACCATTCCTGACAGCATCTGTTACTGAAATGCACAGCTGAAGCAGACTGTCTGAATGCAGACACTGGGTGCTAGGAAGTTATAGGCTGAGAGTGGGACAGCTAAACACAACCAGTGCAACAATCTTGCTGCCAAGAATGGCCAATGTGATAGAGACCAGTGCAAGATGCCAAGGATGATGCAGTTCACACAGAATCACACAGAGTATATTTAAACCAAGTCCAGAAGATATTGTACTCTAACTATGCTTTTGAAAATGCTTTCTTAATAATTCAGTATGAAAAGATCAATAAGGGACAAGAGAACAAGAATATAATATCTTACATATTTTTGTTAATTTCCTTTAAATCTATATGCATACATTGAATAGATTATATCTTATTCAATATTGTAGATAATCTTTCTGGTCTATGTAGTGTTTGGTTTTAAAACTTTATGTTATTTTTAGGCCAGGCACAGTGGCTCATGCCTGTAATCCCAACACTTTGTGAGGCCAATGCAGGCAAATCATGAGGTCAGGAGTTCGAGACCAGCCTGACCAACATGGTGAAACCCTGTCTCTATGAAAAACACAAAAAGTAGACAGGCATGGTGGCACATGCTTGTAATCCCAGGTACTCAGGAGACTGAGGCAGGATAATCGCTTGAACCCAGAAGGCAGAGGTTGCAGGGAGCCGAGATGGCACCACTGCACTCCAGCCTGGGCGACAGAGCGAGACTCCGACTCAAAAAACAAGAACAGAAACAAAAATTTTATGTTATTTTTAAGAAAGATTTGTGTCTACTTAAGACACAAATGACATATGGTTATTATCTTGACTACTGGTGGAAGGAAATAGCTCTAAACAGGAATCATTCTCAGTTGGTGCATTCAGATAATAATAGCTACAGAATATTTATCCATTTAACCACATGCCAGGTACTATACTGAGTGCTTCAGTATAATATCTTGGATACCCATAAAACACAGCCAGATTGCTAGGTTTTATCACCATTTTACATTTGAGGAAGCTGGCTTAGAGAGGTTAAGTAATTCATACATGTCATAAATATTTACGGAATAGTCATTATATGTAGGAACTGGGCTGGGTGCTGGGGTTACATTGGATAAATAAGACAAACTTATAATCTAATAAAAATTTTAACATATTTTTTCCCCTTTCAAGCTTTGTGCTAAATGAGAAATAAAACAGCAACCAAAGAAGCAAACATCAAAATGTCCACAATATTATTGACAGGCCTATTGGATGTTCCACCACCAGGTCACACATCCTGCTAGACAAATGTCGCCCTTCTATCCTTTAGGGATATACCTCCCATCCAGGGCAAAGCAATCTAGGACGTGGTTCTTGCCAACAAACCAGCAACAGAAAAGAGAAATTCTCAAGGGGTTAAGCCACGCATGCCCAGTTCTTTCTCCCAAACTCTCAAAGCTGAAAAATTACTACTGAGAAGGGGTGTAAAGAGAGGCAGGAGGATTACCCTGGTGGAAGTACCTGCACAGAGAAACAGGGTCAGAGGAAAAGGTATTCCCCTGAACAAAATCTAATGTGGAAGACAGACATTAAACTGAACAATAAAATTTATATGCACTTAATTTATTCTAATTTTGATTTGCATCGTCAAACAGAGGCACAGAGTGCTATAAGAGTGTGTAATAAAAGAACTCCCCATGGCTTCCCAAGGAAGTAATACAACTGAATAGGAAGCATCTAGGCAAAAAATAGGAGAGTGCTCCAGGTAGAAAGCAAAAGAACATATGCTAAGGCCTTGAGGCAGGGAATCATGTGCAGTATGTGGAAACCAAAAAGCCCGTGGGCTGGAGCATAGGGAAAGAGGGACTACCATTCCTGACAGCATCTGTTACTGAAATGCACAGCTGAAGCAGAATGTCTGAATGCAGGGACTGGGTGCTAGGAAGTTATAGACTGAGAGCAGGACAGCTAAACACAGCCAGGGCAACAATCTTGCTACCAAGAATGGCCAATGTGATAGAGACCAGTGTTAGAAGAAGCTGCAAAGTTAGACAGGAGCTTTGTGAAATGAGAAGGATTTTGAATGTTGTGTCAAGGGCCATGGAAAGTTATTATAATGCTATAAGCAGAGAATAGACATCATTAGAGTGCCCAAGAGTCCACAGCCTCCACCTAAACAATTATGATTAACGCTGCTACCAGATTATTAATACTAGAAGTTTAAAAACGCTTCAGATTTCCTTTGCAACCAGGTACTAATTCCTCTCATACTGTCTAATTCATTTTCAGCAAACTCACAAATGAGCTGAGTGCTTGGAGGATATTTTTAGTTTCATGATTAAGTGGTATCCAAAGTGGCTTAATGTGTATTCTGGAACTTGCATGGATTCATTTTCATTTAATAGGCCTGCTGTCAAGTAACTGTTTCATTTATTCATGCCTTCCTTTTTAAACTTTAATTTAGCAAAGCATACTAGATGCCAAAGCTTATTATCTTTCTCAGTCTGTGATTTAGCCAGTCTGCCTTTGCTAATAACATGTTCCAATCCATCAACATCACTGTAAATCCGAGATCCCTAGGTCTGAGATGGTTGCTTCTCCTGCTTTCCTGATTTCACGGGGAAACATTTCCTGCCAGCAAATGGGCCCTCCTTTGGGGAATTGTATTTGTGCATATTTGATGCCTGTTTTTCAAAATGATACTATTCCGAAATGTGAGTAGTATCTGAGGAATCCTTCCTAACCTGTATAAACCAATCAGTTAATCACCTAGTATTTGTTGAGCCTCGATTAGAAATAACGTAACTAGATGCTGCAGGAAATTTTGCAGGGAAAGTGTATGTTGTAAGTTTTGCCGTATTTCTCCTTACATTCTAGCTGGGAGAGAAAACACAGATATATTAAAAGATAACCAATAACACAAGGCCCTAGATGATACCTGCCAAATAAATGATTTTAATCCCAAATACTGCAGGAATGCAGGAGAGGGGTGATCATTGTGGTAAAGGGAATCTTTATTGAGTAAATGGGTGCAAAGGGCTGGGTAGGGGTCAATGTAAAAAGCAGGTAGCTAAAGCGTTCTAGATGGAAACAACTTTTTTTTTTTTTTTTTTTTTTTTTTTTTTTTGAGGTAGGGTCTCGCTCTGTTTCTCAGGCTGGAGTGCAGTAACATGATTACAGCTCACTGTAGCCTGGAACTCTTGAGCCCAAGCAATCCTCCTGCCACAGCCTCTGGGGTAGTTAAGACTACAGGCATGTGCCACTACACACAGCTAATTAAAAAAAAATTTTTTTTTTTTTTTAGATGGAGTTTCCTTCTTGTTGCCCAGGCTGGAGTGCAGTGGTGCCATCACCTCGCGGGTTCAAGCGATTCTCATGCCTCAGCCTCCCAAGTAGCTGGGATTATAGGCGTGCACTACCACACCCAGCTAATTTTGTATTTTTAGTAGAGATGGGGTTTCTCCATGTTGGTTGGTTTTTTTTTTTTTTTTTTTTAATTTTTTTATAGAGACAAAGTCTTGCTGTCCTACCCAGGCTGGTCTTAGACTCCTAGAGAAGTGATCCTCCTGCCTTGGCCTCCCAAAGTGCTGAGATACAGTTGAATGCCACCACACCCAGCTGGAAACAACTTACTTTTGTTTTGTTTTGTTTCTGCCATCAAATACCCATGAAAACAACTTTGTAATGAGAGGAGATAGTGTAAAAGGAGGACTCGGAAAAGCTGTAGGGTTTGAATGAGGATGTAGTTATTTGGGAAACAAACAGGATTTAAATGGTAAGGGGACTTGGGACAAGATTATAGAGGACATTTCATGTCAGAATATGATTAGATTAATTAGCAAATCAAACCTTTGATTGCATGTTTGTTGAAAGTGGAAGAAGCCTTAGAGACAATGTAGTCGATTCCAAATGAGACTGTTTAACAACTGGAATCCTAGCAGTTTGGGAGGCCAAGGCGGGCAGATCCCTTGAGGCCAGGAATTTGAGACCAGCCTGGCCAACATGGCGAAACCCTGTCTCTACTAAAAATACAAACATTAACCAGGTGTGGTGGCACGTTCCTGTAATCCCAGCTACCCAGGAGGCTGAGGCAGGAGAATTGCTTGAGCCTGGGAGGCAGAGGTTACAGTGAGCCGAGATCCTGCCATTGCACTCCAGTATGGGAGACAGAGTGAGACTGTCTCAAAAAAAAAAAAAAAAAAAAAATTAAAATGCTAAATTCCAAGATGTTTGTTGTTGTTGTTGTTTTTGAGATGGAGTCTTGCTCTATTGCACAGTACTCTATTGTACAGTGGCACAATCCCGGCTCACTGAAACTTCCACCTTTCAGGTTCAAGCAATTATTTTGCCTCAGCCTCCCAAGTAGCTGGGATTACAGGTACCCCCCACCACACCCAGCTATTTTTTTTTTTTTTTTTTTTTTTTTGTATTTTTTAGTAGAGACAGGATTTTGCCATTTTGGCCAGGCTGATCTTGAACTGAGCTCAGGTGATCCACCCACCTTGGCCTCCCAAAGTGTTGGGATTATAGGCGTGAGCCACTGCCAAGATGAATCTTTAAGTTTTTATTGCTCTACAGTTTATATTTCATCTATTTGCAAAAGACTTTTGGGAAGTTTCCAGTTTGTCCCACCCATGGCTTTGGTTATTGTACAAACCAAGCAAAAAGGTAATTTCAAAATAAGCCCAGAACATCACAAAACATTGAATACAGCTGTTGCACACACCAAACTTACTTGGTTGGCCTAAAATGTTTACTATGCCTTATCAATTTTTCATTTTTAGGTTAGAAAAGAGAGATATTTGATTGAAGTATACCTCTAGTGACTCTCAGAGTCATGAAGAGTCATAGTGCCAGTGTGAGCTCCTGAGATTTAGAATTACTACAAGTTTTCTGCATTGGTTGGTCTAGGTGAAACCAACCACCACAACCATTCCATTCCCCTATAAATATTAGTCATTCTGCGGGGTTCAGGTCCTTTTCTGCCTACTCTTTGAATCTTACTCATCCAGACTTCCTGTTGAGTCATTTTTCTCTGGTGAGTTCCTGCAACTCTGATCGTCTGTAGCAGCTTTTGTTGCACTCATTATATGCTATTTCTTGGACCTTCTTGAGAAATCGTTTATAAGCAGTAAAATTCACAAATCTTAAATGAATAACTTGATGCATTTTTACAAATGTATAACCATTATTCTGACCAATATTTCCATCACCTGCCCCTTCTCAGCCTATCCTCCTCCCACCCCAAGGCAACCACTATCCTGACTCCAATCATCATAGATTTATTTTGACTATTCTTGATTCCATATAAATGGATTAATATATTGGAATAGAATCATACAATGTATGTACTCTTTTGTGTCTGTCTTCTCTCATTCGATGTCATGTTTTTGAGATTCATTCGTGCTGTTGTACATATCAATAGTTTATTTTTTGTATTTTTGTTGTATGTATCAATTACTATTTTTATCAATAATAAATAATAAATAATAAATATTTCTTTTTTATTACTTTCTTTATTACTGCGTAGTATTCCACATAGAAATATGCCACAATTTGTTTGTTTTCCTATTGATGAACATCTGGGTGTTGCCAGTTTTCACTTTGAATATTTTGTGTAAGTCATTTTGTGGACATATGTATCCTTTTCCTTGAATAAATACTTCAGCATGGAATTGCTGGGTCATAGGTACATATGTATAGATAGGTATCTAACTCTATTAGAAACTCAGTTTTCAACAGTGGTTGTACCAGTATGTACTTCTACCAGGAAATACAAGTACTGCAATTGCTCATCACCCTCACCAAACTTTATATTGTCACCCTATTTAATTTTACCCATCCTAAAAATGTTACCTCATTATGGTTTTCATTTATATTTACCTGATGTTTAATGATGTTTCATGACAAGAATCTATTCATATTAAGCCTACAGACATCTTTATTTGTTGAGGTTCTTCAAATCTTTTGCCCATATTTAGGTTGATTTGTCAGTTGAATTATAGGCATTCTTTATGTATTCTCAATACAAGTTCTTTGTCAAATATATGGATTCCAGCTGGGTGCAGTGGCTTACACCTGTAATCCCAGCACTTTGGGAGGCTGAGGTGGGCAGATCACCTGAGGTTGGGAGTTCAAGACCAGCCTGACTAATATGGAAAACCCTGTCTCTTCTAAAACTACAAAATTAGCTGTATTGTATATATCAGAATCCTATATAATCCTATATATATATATATAATGGATTCATAATATATATAATTATATATATAATATATCCATAATATATATATAATGGATTCCAATATTTTCTCCCAGTTTGTGGCTTGCCTTTTTCCTGTCTTGACATTGTCTTTTGATAAGCAGACATTTTCTTAATTTGGCAAAGTCCAATTCATCACTGTTTTTCCTTTGTCGCTAGCACTTTTTGTGCTTCAATAATCTTTGCTATCCAAAGATCATGAAGATATTCCTCTAAGTTTACTTCTGAAAATTTTACAATTTTACCTTTTACTTTTAGGTCTAGGATCCATGTCAAACTAACTTTTATGTGTGTGGTGCAGTACTGGTCAAGGTATTTCACATGGTTACCCAGCTACAGTGTCATTTATTAAAATTAAGTTTGTTTCCCTATTAAATTGTTTATGTGTTTGACAAAAGTCAACTGATGGCAGTAACCTTTGCAATCTGACAAATAAGTCCTCCAGTTGTGTTCTTCTTCTTCAAGCTGTCCTGGCTATTCTATATCCTTTGCATTTTTGAATCAGCTCATCAACTTCTATAAAACTTCTCCTGACCTCAGATGAGCAGCTGCCTGGGCCTCCCAAAGTCCTGGGATTACAGGCATAAGCCACTGCACCCAACTCTAACAGATATTCTTTATCAAATTGAAGAAACTTCCTTCCATTCCTTGTTTCATAAGAATTTTAACCAAGGTCAGTTGTTGAATTTTATCAAATGATATTTCTGCATATATTGAAATAATCATGTTTTCCCCTCTACTCTGCTTATATGGTAAAGTACATTGATTGATTTACAAATGTTAAAAGTCTGTTGGGATTTTAATTAGAATAGCATTGCATCTATAAATCAATTTGATAAGAATTGACATCTTAACAATTTAAAATTTCCAGTCAATGATTATGATATATCTCTCCATTTATTATATATCTTCCTTAATATCTCTTAACAATGTTTCATACTTTTCAGTATAGAGGTCTTAGACATCTTTTGTTAGATTTATTCCCAGATATTAGGAGAATTCTCTGATGCCATTGTAAATTGTATTGTTTTTAAGTCTCATTTTTTGATGTTTATTGTTAGTATATAGAAAAATAATGGATTTTAAAATATTGACGTATATTTCTCAATTTTGCTAAATTTACTTATTGGTTCAAGTGGCTTATAGATTCCTCGGAATTTCCTAACACAGAAACATGTCAGCTCTCAATTGAGGTATCTTTGCTTTTTCTTTTTCAGCTTTTGGCTCTTTTATTTCTTGTGGGGTACTTTTCCACTTCCACTACTTTGTCTTCCAGTACTATGTTGAATAGCAGTAGTAAGAGCAGACCTCACTTCTTTTTACAGATCTTTTAGGGAAAGCAGTTAATATTGCATCATTAAGTATATTAGGTTTTTAACAGATATTCATAGATTATTTTTTGTTTGTTTGTTTGTTTGAGGTAGACTCTCACTCTATCGCCCAAGCTGCAATGCAATGGTACAATCTTGGCTCACTACAACCTCTGCCTCCTGGTTTCAAGCGATTCTTGTGCCTTAGCCTTTTGGGTAGCTGGGACTACAGGCACGTGCCACCATGCCCGGCTAAGTTTTGTGTTTTTGTAGAAGCAGGGTTTCACCATGTTGGCCAGACTGGTCTCCAACTCCTGACCTCAGGTGATCTGCCTGCCTGGGCCTCCCAAAGTCCTGGGATTACAGGCATAAGCCACTGCACTCAACTTTAACAGATACTCTTTATCAAATTGAAGAAACCTCCTTTCATTCCCTGTTTCATGAGAATTTTAACCAAGGTCAGTTGTTGAATTTTATCAAGTGATATTTCTGCATATATTGAAATAATCATGTTTTCCCTTCTATTCTGTTTATATGGTAAAGTACATTGATTGATTTGTAAATGTTAAGCCAATCTCTATTTCTAAGATAAACCCTATTTGACCACTATGTATTATCTTTTTCATATTATTGCTGGAATTGATTTGCTAATAATAGTTGAGAACTTTTCATATATATATTCATGAGGAATACTGTACTATAATTTTCTTTTTTATAATCTTTATCAGGTTTTGGTATCACAGTTGTGCTGTACTCATAAAATGCGTTGGGAAATGTTCTCTCTTCTTGTTTTTTTGGAATAATTTATGTAAAATTGGTAGTTTTCCATCATCAAATGTTTGTTTTGGGTTTTTTATTCTTTCTTTCTTTTGTAATTCATCAGTAAAGACATTTGGTCCCAGAGTTTCTCTGTGAAATCTTAATCTTTTTAAAAATTTTAATAGATACAAGACTATTTGGATTTTCTATTTCTTCTTAAATACGTTTCAGAAAGTTGTTTATTCAAATAATTTCTACATGTATTCTAAGTTGTTAAATTTATTGACATTAGTTATATATTTTTTATTACTTAATGTCTATAGGATGTAATAATGTTCCATTTTTCATTCCAGATATTACTAGTTTGTGTTTTCTCTTTTTTCTAGAGTAAGGGTTTTTGTTAGATTTATTAACAAATTTTTATTAAGCAATTTCATTAAAATTTCCAAATAACCAACTTCTGCTTTTGTTGATTTTTAAAAATTGTTTCCCACTTTTATATTTCACTGATTTCTGCACTTTTCTTTATTAATTTCTTCTATTTTCTTTGGGTGATTTCATGGTATATCTTTTTTCATCTTTTTACTTTCCACTCATATGTCTGCATATTACCTTATGTTATATAATTATTAGCTCTGCTTCCTCACATCTGTGAGATACCGGGATTGTCTCTTAATGGTACCCCTGGTTCCTAACAAGCCCAAAAGTCCCTGTAAAAGAGAATTTTTATTCTGATTATTTGCTATTAGCATGTGCACGGTTCTTCCAAGGGCAATATCAGTTAAGGTTTACATCAGAAGAAAGAGAGGTTAAAATTTAGTTCTGTTTGCAGCATTCAAAACCATGGTCTGGTAGGTTTTCACTTTGCAGTACCCTACCAAAGGGCCAGTTTCCTACCCTGAAGATCTCTGGAGCTCACAGAGCAGTCACCAGTTGCTTCAGCACTTTCCCAGCAGCACTGAAGTAAGTTTCATGACTCTCAGGTTTTGAACATGTGTTTTAGCCAAATGGAATGGTGCCCAACTTACATGGGTCATGACACATAAATGGTGTAGATCTAATCACATTATAAGAGCTCCCACTATCTACGCCATACTCCTGTGACATTTTTTGTTTTCAATAAGATTATTGAAGACTTGTCATGTCTGTGTTCTCAAGTTGTGAAGCTAGGAATCACTGCACCTGTTTGCATTAGAGAAGTGCTATAACTACTGATTGCATCCCACTCATGGGCATTTTCTAGAACTGGGGATCCCAGAACCATTACTCTATATCATTGACTGAGATATTACCTATATGAAATACATTATTCATAAATATCTCCATCACTGGGTTTTAAATATTTAGAAAGCATGTAACATATATGCAAATAAAGCATGTCTCATAGCTCCTAGTCCTGGGCTGGGCAGATGCAAAGAATGTTTGTTTTCACTTATTTGGCTTCCAGAGTTCTGCTTTCTTTATGAGATAACCTGGACATTTCTGTTTCTGTTGGAAATAATTTACTGAAGAGAACAGTGGCAGATGAAGTGTAGATTCGTATGCGTTTTTGCAATGCAATTTTGAAGAGGAGGAGGAAGAAGAAGAGGAAGAGGAAGAGGAAGAAGAAGAAGAAGAAGAAGAAGAAGAAGAAGAAGAAGAAGAAGAAGAAGAAGAAGAAGAAGAAGAAGAAGAAGAAGAGAGGAGGAGGAGGAGGAGGAGGAGGAGGAGGAGGAGGAGGAGGAGGAGGAGGAGGAGGAGGAGGAGGAAGAAGAGGAATAGGAAGGAGGAGGAGGAGAAGAAGAAAAAAAGAAGAAGGAGGAGGAGGAGAGGGAGGAGGAGGAGGAAGAGGAGGAGGAGGAGGAGGAGGAGGAGGAAAAGAAAGAAGGAAAAGAAAACAAGGCCAAGCAGGACCCTGGAACAATAGTATAATTCGTAGAGAATAAAAATTAGCTTCCTGGCCAGGAACAGTGGGTCACACTTGTAATCCTGACACTTTGGGAAGCTGAGGTGAGCAGATTACTTGAGCTCAGGAGTTTGAGACCAGCTTGGGCAACAGGGTGAGACTCCATCTCTACAAAAAAAATACAAAAATTCACAAGACATAGCGTCATGCATCTGTAGTCCCACTACTCGGAAGGCTAAGGTGGAAGGTTGGCTTGAGCCCAGGAAGCAGAGGTTGCAATGAGCCAAGATGGCACCACTGCACTCCAGCTTGGGTGACAGATCCAGATCCTGTTTCAAAAAAAAAAAAAAAGAACTCTATATATATGTGAAGTTGTGTGAGGCAGTATTAGCATAATAGTTACATCTACAATGTTGATGACCTCTTTCCATCTTATAAACTACACATTGACCTAACATTATGATATATATACATACATATGTATATTAAAAATATCTTTATATAGCATACATATGGCATATCTTTAGGAGATTGTAAGCTTTTCATAATGGTCAGTACACAGTGCTTTCCTTAGAGGTAGGGTCTGTGTTTTACTCACCCTAGGACCAGCCAGAATATCTAGAATAGTCCTGAGCACACAGCATTCAGGCAACACCAAGAATGAGCTTTCTAATCAGTCAAACAAGCTACAAGTTCATTTCCATGACACTGTGTAAGTTCGGTCATTATCAATTTTGTGTGAAGCATTTGCAAATCTGCATGAAATCTGATTATCGCTCTCATGGAGCTCTCAGCATAGTATGGAGACAGCGGTATACATGCTTACATGCATCTGCTCAGGCTGCCATATAAACACAATAGATGGGATGCCTTAAACAACAAAAGCTTATTTTCTTGCAGTTTCAGAGGCTGGAAGTCCAAGATGAAGGTATGGGCAGGGTCAGTTTCTTCTGAGGATTTTCCCTTTGTCCTGCAGATAGTTACTTTCTCTCTGTGTCTTAACACGGTCTTTTCTCTGTACACACACATACCTAGTGTCTCTTTGGGTGTCCAAATTTCCTCTTCTTATAAGAATAGTCAGAATTAATTGGGGCCCATTCTAAAGACCTAATTTTAACTTAATCACCATTGTAAAGTCCCTATCTCCAAATATAGTCACGTTCTGAGGTATACTGGGGATAGGACTTCAGCATGTGAATTTAGAGGGAAATAATTCAGCCCATAAGAAAGCTTACATTACAATGTGAGAGGTTAAACAACAAGGTGAGAACGTTTAGGAACACATAGACTTTATTGAATAAAGGACAGCGTGATTTTGGAAGACACAAAGCTCTTGGAGGCAAAGTAAGAACAATAGTGTTACCGCATTTTTCACTTACTCTCTAAAATCCATTTGGTACTAAGTAGAACCCAGATTGGCAGTACCACTTGTCCTGGTTTCAGAAATAGTATTCTTCTCTTAATTTAAAGAGAAAAAAAAAAGATTTGGTGTTTAATATATCACTTCAAGGAAGAAAGCCAGAGTTTAAGTTACCTTTTCATTAAGATTTATACTGTCTCTTTGATGTTTCAATGCAAAAATCATTTGGCTTGCTCTGTCCTTAACACACAGATACTAAAATTCTGCTCCCTATAATTGCACCTGGAAGTGATTGAAGACATATTTTGATCCCACCAATTTATTTATGGGAGCCCATTCCAGGAATTGTTTAGAAGTGGAAGGAAATAAAATATTAAGCATTCTTCACTGCTCAAATTAGAGTGCAGAAAACTGAGCACAATATTGAATGGAATCAATAAACAGAACCAATCAATCAGTCAATCTTTGATTTATTCACCCAATAATTTATTCAGTCAAATGAGTGTTTGTTAAATTAAGGAGTAGTAAATCAATGAAGGATTTATTGAACACATATTATTTTCTAAGACTATGCTGAGCTCCATGGGGAGTACAAGAACTAGCTGAAAGGACACCTTCAACAAGGAATTTATAATTAAAATGAGAGAGAAGACTACCGAACATAACCCAGAGAATAATTAATGATTAACTGCACAGTAGCAATAATAAATAGAGTGAGAATAATCAGTAAAGTTTTCATAGGAGAAGCGACTTGTGAACAAAACCTTAGATGATGATTAGAATTTGACTAGATGGGCAACAGTGGAAGGGACACTCTAGGTGAAAGTGATGTCATTACACAACATGAAGGTAGAACTGAGCATGGAGAGTGAGTGGAGCAGTGAGGCCACTTGACTAAATCAGATGATGCAAGTTGAGGAAGAGTGGTAAATAATGTTGGAAAGGTTGACAGATGGTCTTAAACAGCAGAGTGTGCCACTTTGACAGGAAACAATAAAGCAATAATATATACAGATCTCCTAAATGTCCTTCTCCGGGAAATAGACATGGTGTCACATGTATGTCTCAGTCTATAACAGAACACCTGAGAATGGGTACTTTATAATGAATAGAAGTTTGTTGTCTCACAGTTTGGGAGGCTGGGAAGTCCAAGATCAAGGCACCAGCACCTGGGGAGAGCTTTTGTGCTGCATCATTATGTGGGAGAAGGTGGAAGAGGAGGTGCTCAAGGAGCAAACCCACTTATATAAGCCTCTTTTATAATGGCATTAATCCACTCATAAGGGCAGCACCTCATGACCTAAGTATCTCCCACTAGGTCCCACCTCCCAGTACTGTTGTTCTGGGGATTAAGTTTCCAACTCATGGATTCTGGGGGACATGTTAAAACCACAGCAATGTGTTTAGGCAGATGAGAGAAAAAGAAGCAAGAATCTGCTAGGGCAGCACGAAAGTTACAGCAATTTTTGCAAGTGGTCAGAAGGCCTGAAAATCAATCAATGGAAATAGGTTGGGGGACAGTGGATACAAGATACTGTGAAGGAAATGTAGGCTTATGTCATAGGAAGTTTTACATCATTAAATCTGAGTAACTTGCAAAATGATGATGCCACTAACAGAGTGGAAAGGAAGAGACTGGATCTTTTTGGGAGAAGAAGGTAATGAGTACAGTCAGATCGGATTAGGGTGCTTTGAACATTGCAACTGAAACAACTCATAGACTCTTAAAGATAAAAATGAAGGTTTGGATAGGAAAACTGACTTGGAGATATAGGAGTGTCTGAAGGCGGGTATTCAATACGTTGCTCTGTGATGGAATAGAAGGTATCTATACATTTGAAACCCAACTTATACATTTTAGGGTCAATAGAGTAGCAATGACAACTGAAGTCATCAGGACGAAACAAGCATCCACAGACAAAAAAAGAAGAGCAAAAAGTCGGTTCAGGGGACTGAGGAAACAGTCAGAATAATAGTAGGAAAACTGAAAGAGTGAAATGTAATGAGAGCCAAAGGAGGATAGAGTTTCACAGAGACAGGGAGTAGCGAGAGGTGTGGAAGGGCTATGGAGGAAGAATCAATAGTGTCAGATTCAGCCAAGATTCGAGATAATTATGAGTTAAGAATAGATGAATTTATAAAGCACCATGGGTGTCCTTCAGAAGAGCTGCTATAATAGGGTGTCAGAACTGGGACCCAGATGTCAAGGGTTAAAAGTAAAGAATGAGACAGGAAGAGAGATAGGCATCTCCTTTAGCATAAACCATGTCAATCAAGTGTAGATTTGAGAATGGGAGCTCAGAGACCCAATGCTATGGTCTGAATGTTTGTGTGCCCCCAAAATTTATATGTTTAAACCTAATCCCCAATGCAATAGAGGTGGGGCCTTATGCAGTGATGAGGTCATGAGGGTGGAGCCCTCATGAAGGGGATTAGTGCCCTCAAAAAAGAGGCTTGAGGTCCAGACGCGGTGGTTCACGCCTATAATCACAGCACTTTGGGAGGCTGGGATGGGCAGATCATGAGGTCAGGAGATCAAGACCATCCTGGCTAATACAGTGAAACCCCGTCTCTACTAAAAATTACAAAAAAATTAGCTGGGCATGGTGGCAAGCACCTGTAGTCCCAGCTACTGAGGAGGCTGAGGCAGGAAAATGGCCTGAACCCGGGAGGCAGAGCTTGCAGTGAGCTGAGATAGCGCCATTGCACTCTAGCCTGGGTGACAGAGCGAGACTCCATTAAAAAAAAAAAAAAAAAAAGGCTTGTGGGAGTGTGTTCACCTCTTGAACCATGTGAAGACACAGCAAGAAGGCACCGTCTGTGAGGAACGGGCCCTCACCAGACACCAAATCTGCTGGCACCTTGATCTTAGACTGCCCTGCCTCTAGAACTGCAAGAATTTTTTTTTTTTTTTTTTTTTTTTTTTTTTGAGACAAGGTCTCACACTGTCAGAAAAGCTGGAGTGCAGTGACACCATCATGGCTCACTGCAGCCTCAACTTCCTGAGCTCAAGCAATCCTCCCACCTCAACCTCCTGAGTAGCTGGAACTACAGGCATGGGCCACCTTGCCTGGCTAACTTTTGTATTTTTTGTAGAGATGGGTTTTGCATGTGGCCCAGGCTGGTCTCAAACTCCTGGACTCAGGTGATCCTCCTGTCTTGGCCTCCCAAAGTGGAAGAATTACAGGTGCAAGTCATCACACCTGGCCAAGAAATAAACTTTTGTTATTTACAAATGACCCTGTCTAGTGTATTTTGTTAAAGGAGCCCAGCCAGTTGCAGTGGCTCACGCCTGTAATCCCAGTACTTTGGGAGGCCGAGGCGGGCGGATCACCTGAGGTCAGGAGTTCGAGATCAGCCTGGGCAGCACGGTGAAACCCCGTCTCTACTAAAAATACAAAATTAGCTGGGTGTGGTGGCACATGCCTGTAATCCCACCTACTCGGGAGGCTAAGGCAGGAGAATCGTTTGAACCTGGGAGGTAGAGGATGCGGTGAGCCGAGATCGTGCCATTGCACTCCAGCCTGGGCAACAAGAGTAAAAAAAAAAAAAAGCAGCCTAAATGAACTAAGGCACCACCTTATTTTAGACATTATGAAGAACGTCACACACAAGTGGCTGTCCCCTCTGAGAGGAGATATTTCCATTCGGGACTATAGACGTGGTAATAATCTAAAGCTGGTTGTGCCAGGAGTCTAACTTGTGAGATTCAGACTCTGGAGGAGAACAGTTGAAGTCAAAAGGCAGAATTATAAACATTGAACAAGTGTTGTTTATTTGTTTACAAAGTAGTTTGAGAGATCCAACAAATAAGTATAATTATCTCTATGAAACAAATCCAATAGCAGGACATTAGCAAATCACAGCAATTAGCAAATCAATTGTTTACTTTATGTACTGCTGCTACCTTGATGAAAGCTACTGGTGATGCCCTGAGTGGTCTGGAAGCCGACACTTGAAATCAACCCATGCAGCTTCACTGAAATTATTTAACTAATGTTAACAAAGTGGCTTTATCTCATGTGCCAACTCTGAGAAGTTGGTTGTGGCTACAAAGTGTGCAGGGTCGAGAAAGACTCTGAGGCTTTTCAGGAAAGGGTGCCTTCAATGAGCAACTTTTTCCGAGGGATTGGGAGGGGGGTGTGGAAGCATTGATGTTTCCCATCTTCTATCTTCCATTAAATCATTATCTCTTTGAGTAGAAGATTCATTAAATCCATAATACTTTGCATTTTTCTCTTTATCGTCTCGGCATGTTACATTTAGTTAAGCCAAAATCTTATATTACAAATGCAAAACAGCCTAATGATCAGGAAGAGCAAATTAAAAGGAAAGAGTCTAGAAGTGAAATTAGGAGTATATAGGGAGTAACTTGTGGGTGGATTAGAAAGAGAGATGCAGGAGAGAGAAAGAGCAACCAACACAGAGGAACAGGGAGGGACAGAAATAGAGAGGGAACATGAAGATGGGTCTCCATTTCCTTCCCACTATTTTCTTTCCCACCGAGTCTTCTTTTATTTTCCCCTCTTTTGTTCTCATGCTGGATCTGGCAGTCTGGGGTTCACCAGGCCTGTATCAATCTATCTTTAGTGATTCAGCAGTTCCTAAGAGCTCTTTAAGTCTCAGATGACACTGACGTCACAGGACAACTGCTTTAAGAATTCCTCTAATCAGTGACTAAAATCTGCTTTAATTTAAAACTTGTACCTTTCCTAAATACCAGAGGAACCAGCAATCCAACCACGTCTTTGGTTCCTTAGGTTTACCTAGGCTTTTTATTCAAAGACAGTACAGAATCTCTATTTAAATTTTAGTCTCAGTCCTTGAAAAGGTCTGTGCTCCACATATCCAGCTAGAGGTACTCTGAAATATTTATTTAACCTTCAATGCTAGGACTTTGCAGCAAATTGGCTAGTTCTGACCACACTAAAAGCTTACAGCAGTCATTGGTGGCCTTTTTAGTTTAATTCAGTGTCACAAAAGCAATTCAGACCAGGAATGCAACAAATTCAAAACCACTGCTTGTCTTGATATCTTAATGTAAATTATTTATAATTTCTCATCCTGAAGACAGTGAGAAGAAGAATAGAATGAATCAGCAATTTTCTTTGCAAAGCTGTGCAAAGAATAAAAAGTATCCACCTAGCAGGGGCGAGAGAGAAAGCTATATATTCTTTACTATAGTACTTAACTTAAAATCACAAACTGGCCTACCCTTACTGGTTTTGTTATTGTTTTTCAGTTTTAGGGTTTTTTTTTAAACGACCAGACCACAGTCCAGTAACAGGTGCTCTAATTATGCAGCAGTTTATGTGAGGCAGCATAGCTCTTCCATTGCTGCAAGAAACAAAATGATGTTCTGAGTGGCATCGGAACAAGATGTTCCCCACGAGTGGTGGTGCTGCCTGCATTTTATGTGTGGCATTGCCACTTATGCAAATCTCTAGGATCTAGTCTCCTTTCATCCATGGGGCCAAATGAGGGTAAAAGAATGAAATGGGGCTGGGTGCGGTGGCTCATGACTGTAATCCCAGCACTTTGGGAGGCTGAAGCAGGTGGATCACCTGAAGTCAGGAGTTCAAGACTAGCCTGGCCAACATGGTGAAACCGTCTCTACTAAAAAACAAGAATACAAAAATTAGCTGGATGTGGTGGTGTGCTCCTGTAGTCCCAACTACTCATGAGGCTGAGGCAGGAGAATCACTTGAACGTGGGATTACAGTGAGCCGAGATTGCACCATTGCACTGCAGCCTGGGCAACAGAGTGAGACTCTGACTCAAAAAAAAAAAAAAAGAAAGAAAGAATGCAATGGGATTACAAACGTTCAGCAGGCTTCAGGAGAAATGAAGTATTTGTTATGGATGGCTGGGGTCTGGCTTATTTGCAAATGAAAATCTTATTCTGGGGCTATAATAATAATAATAATAAAGTTTTCTAAGATCCTGAAGCTGAATTCATTTAGGGTCCTCTCAGGGATTGAACAGTATACCCTGAGAAATGTCTTCTAGTTAAAGTAAGGGCAAGGCAGACAGTCCCCTTTAATAGGAGTCTGGGGACGTATATCCCTTCCAGGAAAGAGAGAACAGTGATAATAGCTTCCAAAGAGGGCAGCTTTTCATGCTATTGAAACCAACTTGAACTCAAAGCCACCATGAAGATATTCATTGTCTGGTGCCATTTACTCATGAATTCTGTCCCTGACTCATTCAACAAACATCCTTCCTAAGCCCCCTATAAAACAGACACTTCTGTGAGTATACAAAGAAGCTAGGGAGTTACAGCCCCCACCAGAGGAAGCCCGTGACCTAATGAAACAGACACTTATAGGGGATTATAAAACACTGTGGCAAGTGGCCGTGGTACCCTCAAAGTGCCAGGGAAGCTTTGTGCAGGGATGTACAGCCAGCAGAGAGGCCAGAGGGCTCCCCAGTGGGAGGGATGCCTGAGACAGGCCTTTATTTCAATGTGATTTATTCTTTTCTTTTAAATTCTCAAAATGATATGTTCGCTATCAAACACTTGGAAAATAAAGAATAGCACAATAAAGGTTAAAAATCACTTCCAGCTAGAAACAACACCTCATTTGATGTAATCCTTTTCTTTCCATGTGTGTCTGTGCATGTATTGTACTCTACTCAGTGGTGTCAATCTTAAAGCCAGAGAGACCAAGGGACACATCCTTTCATTCTAGCTGAAGCCGATGGAGTCCTACACTGAGAGCTGGGAGATGGGGACATTTGGGACAATCAGCTTTGTAGCTTTAGGCTGATCATTTATATATGTTGGCCTCTGTTCTCTTGTTTCTATTATTCAAGTGGGTGGATGACCTCTCTAAGGTCCCTGCCAGCTCTCTGAGTTTAAGATCTTTACCTAAAGAGATGTTTAGGTTGATCCTAAAGATCAAGGCTGGCCTATGTAAAAGTAACATTGTCCAAGTAAAAAGGGACTTACAATTCAATATCCATACATGACATAGTTAAAATGCACAGGCATGATGTATAGATGAGGACTGGGATGAAGCTTTATTTAACAGTTTCTCTTAGACTTAAGAATTTTCTGTAAATAGCAACCTGGGGTGAGTGCTGCTTAATAATAGAAATGATTTACCTTGATGTATGGATGAATTAACTTCCAAGGCAGGGCTCCTCTGAATTGCATTCTGAACAAAAGCCCCTGTTACAGCACAATCTCTCCCTGCTTCTGCCTGACAACCTCCGCCCTGCTGCAGTGTTTTGCTGCATGCCATTAGCATTCAGTATCAGATCTCCTGCAGACTGGGTCTCACATGCTGCAGTAGCCACTTTGAAATTTCAATTTGTTAAGAGGAATTGACTTTGGCTTGAAGAAGGTGACAGACCATAGGAGCTTTTAGCTAATTGCAGACATCACCCAATGTCTTGTTCTCAGCAGACAATAATTAGTGAAAACAAAGGTGAATGTTCATGGACATATTTCTGCTTGCCCTTTACTTCAAACCCTATGGCTGTGAGGATGGATAAAAGGCTACAAATTCATAAGATATCAGATTGTACTTCTAGTCTGAGCCTTTTGCTTTGGGTTCCTGCAAGCTTAAGCTTTATGATCAATTACCACCCCCCCACACACACTCCTTTATTTTCAGTACTTATAAAGCAGAATTTGTGAAAGAGCCTTTGATGTTAATAAGCCTGGGTCTAAACAGCATAAAGCTAAGTAACTCTAGGTAATTTGATTAGTAGGGATGAATCAGCCGAAACTGAACATTCAACTATAGATGCCTATAGTTTATTCATCTGTCCCCAGATAAGCTCTTTGGAAGGTTTGCCAGTTACAAATGCAGATAGCTTCTCTCTGTGCTCAGCTGAATCTGGAAACCCCAACAGGAGACTCTAATCTCCAGCAAATATGTTATTCTTGGCAATTAATTCCACCAAAGAATATGTTTCTTCCTTAGGTCTAGTGGGATTTACTGTCTTTTACAAACATTGCTTTTAAGGAGAATAACCCTCTCTCAAAGTAAGCAGCTGCAGTTCTAATTTATTATGCTGGTATTAATTTGATCATCTCACTAATAATTTTTAAAGAGGTACCCAGATGCTTTTTAGAGCCTACTGAATATGTATGATTTAAAGATTAATTATGTTAATCCAGGCCAATTGGTCACCTCCTCACATGTGATTAACAGTATGCGGGCTTAACAGGAGGTCCGTTATTAGATTATTTCTTTGTAAAGAAGAAAGGAAAGGAGACGGATGATGGATTTGTAGGGCTCTCTAGAGAAAACATGCAATGGCCTGAAAGCATTTACAGGCCATGAAGTTAGGAAGCGCTCTGTAAAAACCCATCAAGTTCTCTTCTTACCCGGGCAGTCAAAAGCCTCTTTGTTCAGAGCATGGTAAATTGCAGTCCCTGATAGGATGAAGCAAATGCCTGTCTTGCTGGCCAGTTCAACGTTAAACACAGGTCACTTCCCGTGCCTGATGCCTCTGGCCCAGAAATGAGTTTCTTTTCAGTGGAGCTTATATTTTTCTTTCATGTTTCTGACCATCCTAAGTGAAGGTAATGAAACACCTCCAGTAGTGGGGTACCAATCTCACGTGATCAATATCTCCGGGCAGAATTAGGCTAATGAACTTGCACAAGTTAATTGCCTCTATTACTCTGAAGCACAGCATTCCCCAGCTTGTTGTAAGTTCTCCTCCTAGAAACTTTGTCTGCAGGCAGAATTGAGTGCCCTCTCTGGTTGAGTCATGTGGCTTCATCAGTGGCCCTGATGCCACTGCCAGCACTCACCCTCTCTGTACCAGGCTGCATCCTGCCCCTTGTGAAAGGAGTTGCTAAGTCTTTTTTGCTAGGGGTTTTCAAATGAACTAGAGTTACCCATATGGGATGGTGTAAGTGGCTAGGAGGAAGCGCCATGTCTAGAGGGCCTCACCTGATAGAGGTGTTTTTTGTGGTTATCTTTTTCCTGAATGCCACTGTAGTATTTCCTTTTATTCAGATGGAGTAGACAGAACAATGACTTTGGTCCCCATTTTTTGAATGGGGAATCTGAAAGTGAGACAGCGGACCCAAGGGTTAGTCTTGTGTCCACTGATGCAGTGAGACGGGGGCTACCCCCGCTCCTTCCTAAAGGCTAGAAAGGAGAACCCTGCTCAAACATCTATAAGCTGAACTGTGCTCTCTCTGTTTCCTGGAGGTGGACATTTTCCATGAAAGAATCACAGCACCACAAAGCCCCTGCCTTCCCCAGTCTGCCTGGCTAACTTGAGAAACATGTTGTGTTATATCTGTGTCCAAGGACCTAACCCACGATACTGAAATTATTTGTTCAAGAGTCTTCTCTCAGTAAACAATAAGATGTAAAACCACAAAACCAGCTATCAGTAAATATTTGCTAAATGGCATATAAGTATAACCTAGAAACTGCTCTTTTGTAAAAGTGCTCACTGCTAAAGAATTGAAATCAAAATGCGATTCTTTTACAACCTTGCATCTGACAGCTTTGGCTTTTTTGCATGGGTTATGACAGCTCTCTTATCTGGAATGTTTAACCTATTTTAATAAACGGTTTGTACTTGGTGCTGAGGCTTTTCATCATTGGAAGCATTTTTATGATCATATGATAAACAGGGAAGCGGGTAGGAATCACTAAAAACACTCATCATTTTCTTGAAGAAAAGATTTAATGTGGATACTTAGACAAAATAATACTATGATGTTGAGCACGCTGCGCTGTCACGCAGTAGATATTAAAAATTATTGGAGATTGTTATGTTATTGAAACGCCACTCCTGGCCACCTTCAATAATAGAATCTTAATTAGTGTAAGTAGAAAGTGACACATGAGGAGAGGGTACCATCTGTGGGGAAAGAATGATAAGAGAGGAAGGAATGGAAAGAACAATAGAGAATTCAGTGAGTCAGCTGTTTGCCTGAACAGTCTTCTCAATGCTGCTGCAGTAGAATCCCGTCTCTCCAATACCTCTGGTTTTCAGTACAGATGCACTGTTGGGTATTGTGTATGTGTGTTCTTACACATGTATGCACATGTTCAGAGATGCCAGGAGAATCACAATAGCAAATCAATGAACTTTCATGTATTAAAAGTTCAATCCCCAGAAATGACTCATTTCTTTCAAAAGAACCTTCTCTTCATGATTGATAGGTAGTCAATTCCTGTCAGCTAGTGTGTGCATTCCCTGAGGTCCAAGAAAATAAAGAGATTCTGTCTAAGGAAGGACATGACAATAGCTCTTTCATGGTTACATGCAGAGGGAAGACGGAAATGCAATTTGGGCATGGTGAAAGGTGGGAAGTGGAAGAACTCAAATCGTAGAGCATCAAATTAGTCAGAAGACTGTGTTAGTCCACACTCTGCTGTTAGCTGACTATAAAACCTTGGGCAAAATATTTCATGTTTGTGAGCCTCAGTTTCCTCATCTAACAAATAAAGGATTAGACATCATGATCTTTAATATCCCTTCGAGGTACATAATCTTAGAGCTACAATGCATGTCCTCTCATGAATTTTGAGCTGCTATTTTCTAATAGAACTTCTTCTAAGTTACAGTCAGCTATATCATTCATTCATTATTTGTTCCTTCACCAAACTCATATTTATTGAACACCTATCCTAGGCCATACCCTGTCATATCTCCACCTTATAAGATCCCTAAAAGCAGTTTGCCTTCAAATTTTTTACTGTCTAATCTACTGTCACTAGATGTTAAGTATTTGTTGGATTGAGTTGAATGGTGTCTTTCCATCAAAACCAAAGCTTAGATACTCTCTCTGAATGCCTTCATACCTTGTTGTATTGGGAATAGCACAGGTCTTTAGAGCCAGACAGACCAGAGTTCCAATCTCAACTCTGTCACTGACCAGCTGTCAAACCTTGGGCAAATCACCCAACTACAAAGTGCTTCATTGTTTCCTCCATTGTAAAATGGGAACAGTAAGGGTAGTTGTTGGGATTCGATAAGAACATCCACGTAGGCCGGGCGCGGTGGCTCACGCCTGTAATCCCAGCACTTTGGGAGGCCGAGGCGGGCGGATCACGAAGTCAGGAGATCGAGGCCATCCTGGCCAACACAGTGAAACCCCGTCTCTACTAAAAACACAAAAAAGTAGCCGGGTGTGGTGGCGGGTGCCTGTAGTCCCAGCTACTCGGGAGGCTGAGGCAGGAGAATGGTGTGAACCCAGGAGGCGGAGCTTGCAGTGAGCCGAGATTACGCCACTGCACTCCAGCCTGGGCGACAGAGCGAGACTCCGTCTCAAAAAAAGAACGTCCATGTATAAGGGAGGAGACCACCCCTCATATTGTCTTATGCCCAATTTCTGCCTCCAAAGAAAGAAGTAGTAAAAACTAAAAGGCAGAAATGAAATCCACAGGCAGACAGCCCGGCGCCACACCCTGGGCCTGGTAGTTAAAGACCGACCCCTGACCTAATTGGTTCTGTTATCTATAGATTACAGACATTGTATAGAAATGCACTGTGAAAATCCCTATCTTGTTTTGTTCCGATCTAATTACCGGTGCATTCAGCCCCCAGTCACGTACCCCCTGCTTGCTTAATCAGTCACGACCCTCTCACATGCACCCCCTTAGAGTTGTGAGCCCTTAAAAGGGACAGGAGGCCTGGCGCGGTGGCTCAAGCCTGTAATCCCAGCACTTTGGGAGGCCGAGACGGGTGGATCACGAGGTCAGGAGATCGAGACCATCCTGGCTAACACGGTGAAACCCCATCTCTACTAAAAAATACAAAAAACTAGCCTGGCGAGGTGGCGGGCACCTGTAGTCCCAGCTACTCAGGAGGCTGAGGCAGGAGAATGGCGTAAACCCAGGAGGTGGAGCTTGCAGTGAGCTGAGATCCGGCCACTGCACCCCAGCCTGGGCGACAGAGCAAGACTCCATCTCAAAAAAAAAAAAAAAAAAAAAGGACAGGAATTGCTCACTGGGGGAGCTTGGCTCTTGAGACAGAAATCTTGCGGATGCCCCCAGCTGAATAAACCCCTTCCTTCTTTTTTTTTTTTTTTTTTGAGACAGAGTCTGGCTCTGTCGCCCAGGCTGGAGTGCAGTGGCCGGATCTCAGCTCACTGCAAGCTCCGCCTCCCGAGCTTACACCATTCTCCTACCTCCCCCTTCCTTCTTTAACTCAGTGTCTGAGGAGTTTTGTCTGCCGCTTGTCCTGCTACATGTAAAATGGTCCTCAAAGTGGTTGAAACATAGTAGGCTCTTAGTCAATGGTGGTAATTCTTTTTCCCTAAATTCATCCAGGTTTTGGGAGTTCCACTTTATCATCACTGCATTTACCTTGTATCTGTCCTCTGGATGAATGCTCTCTGGTGCACTGAAGGGTTAGCCTGAATCTTAGAATCTAACTCAATGAGAAAATCGGCCTGCAAGGGTTCACTAGTAACATGAAAATTCATCATACTGCAGTGGAAAGGCACCAGCCTGGGAGTCAAATGACTGGACTGAAACCCAGATAGGCCACTGTTTTTTGTTGTTTTTTTTTTGTTTTTTGTTTTTTGTTTTTCTTTTTTTGAGACGGACTTTTGCTGTTTGTTTCCCAGACTGGAGTGCAGTGTCATGATCTCGGCTCACTGCAACCTCTACCTCCTGGGTTCAAGCGATTCTCCTGCCTCAGACTCCTGAGTAGCTGGGATTACAGGCATGTGCCACCATGCCCAGCTAATTTTGTATTTTTAGTAGAGACGGGGTTTCACCATGTTGGTCAGGCTGGTCTCGAACTCCCGACCTCGGGTGATTCACCCGCCACAGCCTCCCAAAGTGCTGGGATTACAGGCGTGAACCACTGCTCCCAGCCGGGCCACTGTTAACAAGTTATTAGCAAATTACTTAAACCTCTCTGAAACTCCATTTTATTGCCTAAAAATACTAGGATAAAAACCATCTTCCTATATTCATATTCACTTTTCCTTCAACAAATGTTTATTTTGAGTCTTCTCTGAGTGGCAGGCATTTGGGGTACGGATAAGAAACAGGTGATCACTGTCCCTTTTGACCTCATCACCTAGAGATATTGCAAGGACCAAACCAAACCAGATGTTACATGGTCAATGCCTGGCACGTACTTTGTGTCTGATGGATGCCCACAAATGCATTCTGCTGCATGGACCAGGTCGTTTAGGTCAATCTATCTCCCATTCCCCCCTGACCCCTTTCAGACCTAGAAAGGGAAAGAATAGTACAGGGTAAGGACTCCCTCAGCTTTCTGTCTATTATCATTAGCCTCTTCAGTTTCAAGCCACTTACATCATCTCATAGGTCACATGATGGGGAAAGCTCATAGTTCATGTGATAGAGAAATTTCATGGAAACCCAGGAAAGCCAAATGGCTTAGTTTAGTCAGGTCAAGAATTGCATAAAATCTGGGCTGCAGGACAAACAGAAGCTGCAGAGATAGGCTCTGAACCTTCCTTCCCAGGCTGGGACAGGGGGCAGGTAACTTTCTGGCAAAGAGAAGCACCTGAGATCCTCCAGATGTGGCTCAACACTGTCCTGTTTGGTAGGTGGGGATGGCAGGACAGGGGTTGTACAGTGTTGACTTTTTAAAACATACTGATCATACTAATTGGTATTGCATATGTACCTTGGTAACTTCCAATTTCCTTAATGATAATCAAATCCTGATCCTCCAAGTTGCAAATGCTGAACTTTATAGGGAGTGGGGGTGGGCCTGGACATCAGAGCCCCTCCCTCTGTCACCTGAGACTTGTTTATTCTTGAGGCTTTCTCCCTAATTGTCAATCTTGAAGATTGTGCAAACCTCATGCATTCCACCTAAACATAATATACTTCCCAGAGAATCAATAAATATTTAGTTCTCCTATCAATTAAATTTGGAGGATAAAACAGAGGACTTTTTTTTTCAACTTTTTTTTTAGGTTCAGGGGGTACATGTGCAGTTTTGTTACGTGGGTAAATTGCATGTTGCTAGGGGTTGGTGTACAAATGATTTTGTCACCCAGGTAGGGAGCAGAGTACCCAACAGGTAGTTTTTCAACCCTCAATCTCCTCCCACCGTATGTGAGGGTGGAGGCCCTGGTGGAGGCCCCAGTGCCTATAGTTCTCCTCTTTGTGTCCATGTGTACTCAATGTTTAGCTCCACTTATAAGCAAGAACATATGGTGCTTGGTTTTCTATGCCTGTGTTAGTTTGCTTAGGATTATGGCCTCCAGCTCCATCCGTGTGGCATGATTTTGTTCTTTTTATGGCCACATAATATTCCATGGTGTATATGTGCTACATTTCTCCATGTGGTCTACCATTAATGATCACCTGGGTTGATTCCACGTCTTTGCGATTGTGATGGACTGGGATGAACATACGAGTGTATGTGTTTTTTTTTTAAGTAGAACAATTTATTTTCCTTTCCAGTAATGGGATTGTTGGGTCAAGTGGTAGTTCTAAGTTCTTTGAGAAATCTCCAGACTGCTTTCCACAGTGGCTGAACTATTTTATATTCCTGCCAACAGTGTATAAGCGTTCCCTTTTCTCCACAACCTCGCCAACATCTGTTATTTTTTGACTTTTTAGTAATAGCCATTCTGACTGGTGCAAGATAGTATCTCACTGTGGATTTGATTTGCATTTCTCTGATGATTAGTGATGCTGAGCGTTTAAAAAATCTGTTTGTTGACTGGTTTATATGTCTTCTATTGAGAAGTGTCTGTTCATGTCCTTGGCCCACTTTTAAATGGGGTTGTTTATTTTTTCTTTGTTGATTTAAGTTCCTTATAGGTTCTGGATGTGAGAGCTTTGCCAGGTGCATAGTTTGCAAATATTTTCTGCCATTCTGTAGGTTGTCTGTTTACTCTGTTGATAGCTTCTTTTGCTGTGCAGAAGCTTTTTAGTTTAATTATGTCTGGCTTGTCCGTTTTTGTTTTTCTTGCAATTGTAAAGCAGAGTACACTTATATGAGTCCAAAAATCTCTGGCAATTCTAGTTTTTATTGACTTTAGGGAACACTAAATTATAACCTCAGTGTTCAGATTCAACTGACCACATTCATCAGCCTCATTTGACACAAAATCCTATACTTCAAGAGACAGGACAACATTTCAATTGCTCTCCCAGCATCAATCTTTCTACTTTGAGGGTTTTGGGCCTAAAATAAGAATTTATTTAAATTCTAGCCCATTTAAATTCTAAAGAAACAGGATTTGAAGGTTATTCTATAATTTTTTTATATCATATGGTAAACAATTTTTACCCTATTATGGATCCAAAACTAAAGGTTTTAAGTAGTAAATAAGTATTTATGTTAAATTTTTTTCTGAGGAAGAAACTAGTTAATATACTACAGCTTTTTATATAGCATCTCATTTCCTCTGATGGAATCATTTTATTAAAAATGTTTTTCTATAGTAGTATATCAGTGCACTTTGTTTCATTAAAATGTTTAAACTTCTAATCTTATAATACTATTATTCAAACACATTTTAGATTTTCTCCTTATCTGCTCTTTTCTTCTTCTTCTTTAATAATGCAATTCTGCCTGGACACAGTGGTTCATGCCTGTAATCCCAGCCCTTTGGGAGGTCACAACAAGAGGATCACTTAGGAGTTCAAGACCAGCCTATGCAGCAAAACAAGACTCCTCTCTACAGAAAATACAAAATTTAGCCAGGCATGGTGGCACACACCTGTAGTCCCAGCTACTCGGGCGTCTGAGGCAAGAAGATTGCTTGAGCCCAGAAGTTTGAGGCTTTGGTGAGCTATGGTTATGCCACTGTACTCCAGCGCGGGCAACAGAGCAAGATCCTATCTCAAACAAACAAACAAACAACAACAACAACAACAAAAACCCACCACCATGCAATTCCAGTGGGTTACCTCAGAGTTGCTAATTCTTTCTCAAATTTTATCTTCAGGACATCTTCTCATGGGTGCACCAAAGCAAAAAGTCTTTTTTCCCATCCACCTTCCCAAATCATTTGTATTTCATTAAAAATACATTTTAAGGCTGGGCACAGTGGCTTAGACCTGTAGTCCTAGTGTTTTGGGAGGCTAATGCAGAAGGATCACTTGAGCTCAGGGGCTAGAGGCTTAAGTGAGCTCTTATCAAATCATTGCGCCCCAGCCTGGGTGACAGAGCAAGACCCTGTCTCTAAAAAAGTATAATATAATATAAATAGATAAATAAATAAACTAATATTTTCTTTTAAGCCCACTTTCTCCCCAAGATTCAATGGAAATCTTTGCCTCTTCCAGTTCAGTCTGGACATCAAGTTCCTGATACCCTCTCTTGGTCCTCAAAATGATTATTATTTTTTTCTTTTTTATGAGCTCCACCACGCATCATCTGCCACAGAGTCCTCGAATAAGAAAGTCAACTATTGTATAAAACAGAAAACACTGGGTCAGAAATGAAAGGACCCAACTTCCAATCTACCGTCTGTCATTTGCAAGCTGTTAGAAGTTTCACAAATTATACAGCCTCTCTGAGCCAGAACTTCGTTACATGTAAAAGAGGGGTAAATATTCATCCTTGCACAGATTTTTTGACACCTGGAAAAAATCCTACATGAGGTATAAAAGCACCCACTGTAGTTCTGGGAACACAGTAAAGGGTCAGAAAGTTGATTGACATTGAACATAAGCACAGTTGCATTTAGGACTCACGTGTCTGTGGCAATAACTTTCTAATAGATAGGACTTCTTTTCCTTTTTAATAGCTCCTGCACCACAGTACCAGATTAATCAGCTAAAAGCATCATTGTCATCATGCCACCCTTGGCTTAAGGACATATATAAGAAAAGCATAAGAATCCTCACTCTGCCATTCAGGGTCCTCTGTGACCTTGAGACAGCACAGAATTCCACCTCCAACCTGGCCAGTCTTCTCAGCACCCCTGGTTTTCCCCACCCTGATCCTTCCCATCTTCTTGCCCTTTATCCTCATTTGTTGTTGAAAATCCTTTCCTTTCCAAGCCTTCCTCATTCTCCTATCTTGTTCATAAGCCTTTGCAGCTAATTTTATCCAAATAGCTCTACAATCTCTTATCCTCCAAGAGCCCCACATGCACACATAACACACATCTATCCTGTAGTGTATATTGATACACTTGGTACATATATTTGGTACTGTATATTTTGTACACACACATTAATCAATTAAATATATTCAATTTATTAATGAAAATATAATATGGCATGTGTACCTCTTTGTTCATTTGTTGGGGGTGAAAACTCTTTCATCCCCAACAAAGTTATGAGCTACCTGAAGGCAAGAACTATACTACTGTCTAGGACAGGCTAATTAAAACACACTTCTAAAATATATATATATATACCTCCATCACCTACTATGCTTTTTTTTTTTTTTTTTTTTTTTTTTGAGACAGAGTCTCATTCTATCACCCAGGCTGGAATGCAGTGGCACAATCATGGTGCGCTGCAGCCTCAACCTCCTGAGCTCAAGCAATTATCCCACCTCAGCCTCTCAAGTAGCTGGGATCACACGCATGCACCACCACACCCAGTTAATTCTTTTTATTTTTTATATTGCCCATGCTGGTCTTGAACTCCTGGCTTCAAGCAATCCTCCTGCCTCAGCCTCCCAAAGTATTTGGATTACAGGCGTGAACCACTAAACCCAGCCTACTATGCTTTTTGAGAACCAACCTCTTCCTTTATTCAGCAATCAAAATATCTGTTTGTGCTTCTATCACATACGTTCCCTATCCTCTAAGAATTCATAGCCTGAGAAAAGCAGGTAATTTTTGTAAATGGAGGTGCACTAGTACTGAATGTCTAATAGTAGAAATAACAACCCTTCTACTGGTAACTCTCATTTATTGAGTGACTACTACATGCCAAGCGCTGTAGCACCTGTAACCGTAACAGAAACTTGAGCGCAGGTTATTTCATTTCATCCCCTTAAAAAAAAAAAAAAAACTTATCAACTCCTCGACTGGGTGTGATCCTCATTTTATGCAAGCTCAGAGCAGTAAAGAGAACTGTCCAAGGTTACGGGGCTGGTAAGAAGCTGAATTGGAACCCGACACCACGCCCGTCTGCACCTAAAAGGTTTTCACCTCTCTGCAGAATGTTATATTCATACCCAGGCGCACTTTTCTCTTTCCTCAAGGGGCAAATGTGCTGTCCCTCTGCCTTCTGAATGCATCTTCCCCTTCCTAGGTGGCTCTTTCTTGTACTTTCCTAAGGCCTTTCTTCCCCTGACAGCAGGGGCCTGCAATCTCCTCTCCAGATCGGTCACAGGCCAGTCTTCTGCACTTGCTGTAAGCTGATGCCCAGCCAGTGCTGCCTCTCCTCTCTGCCGATGCTCCTGACGCAGACAACTGCAGTGACTACACCCTTCCTCAGCCCCCACACTCTTCAAAAAGTGCTTTTCTGGGTTTCCACGACTGCCTCCCTTCCTCCCCAAAACGATTCTCCATCCGAGGAGTATTTGAAACCACGGCTGCCCGTCCTAACGCGCCAGGGCTGAGATTGCTGCTGGAACTTCCCAGGGCTGCTGCAGTAACCCCGCCCCACTCTTGGGAAGAAGATTCTAGGCGAGTGACCGCTTCCACCCTCTTTATGGCCCTGGTCTGGGGTCAGAAAGGAAGAGGACTGGTATGAATTGAATTCTTCTTGGGTGCCTGGCAACTGCTAGCACATGTGTGCATGTTTCTCATTTAAGTCCTCACAATTATTTGGCCAGAGAAGTATTATTACCCTTGTTTTTGCATGAGAGGGAACTGGGCTCAGAGAAATTAGGGGACTGGCTAAACTCACACAGCAGGGCAGGGGGTCAGAAGCCCAGTGCACCTGCCCCGTCTCATAGCGTCTTCTTATTGGAGCACACTGTGGTTATATGTGGAGCCCAACTGGCAAAACTATGTAGTCCGTGAAGTGAAAGTTGAACTCAGCATCCTTCACCTCTCCCTTGCAGGAGCCTCTCTAGCCTCTCTTCTATCAAATCGCCCCATGCTGGGCACTGTGCAAGCGCTTTATGGGTATTGTCTTATTTGGTTCGGCAAACAGTGCTGTCAGCCTATGTGTTATCATTAACTTCATTTTACGGATGAGTTAAG
The DNA here is from genome assembly GCF_043159975.1 of Macaca nemestrina. NCBI lineage: Eukaryota > Metazoa > Chordata > Mammalia > Primates > Cercopithecidae > Macaca > Macaca nemestrina. Next base: position 129,409,489 of record NC_092132.1, on the reverse strand, counting down.
TGAGGCATCCAGGGGCTTCGTGCTTGCCCAGGCCACACAGTGAATACATGCAGAGCTACACTCTCATTTTCAGTAACTGCATTAAAAAAAAAAATCAACATTCCTCTTCCAGGTACTCAGTGACAAGGGTCCCCTGAAGCGATCTCTAATCTCCCAGCTTCTTGGCACTGCAAGGGAATTGAAAGCCAACATAGCCAAGTCAGGAATGCTTTTTGTCCTTCCCTTTTTCTCTCCTAAATTCAGCTTTTTTCTTTCTTCTTCTCAACTTGGAAGCCCTCCTTACTAAAGTCGGGGCAAGAGGTGCTGCAGAAAGTCTACTTTTATGCTAACTGGGGAGGAAACACTGAAGTATTTATTTTTGTTTTCAGAGAAAAATGTAGGTAAAGGCTCTCCTTGCATTGTGAATGTCCAGCCCAGGGGAATACTTGGCACATGGTAAACGCTCAAATATATTGTATGAATGAATGAAGACAATGAATGAATGAATGAATGAATGAGATAAAAAGGGAAGAGGATCCAGTTCCTGGGAAGTACATGAATAAAAAATTTAAAATAATAATTAAAAAGGGAATAGAAAAAAATCAGTACTCTCATAGCAAACAAATCAGACTTAGATGGTAATATCTGAGGATAGCAGGAGGATTCATTTGCATACATTATTTACCTCCATTTGGAATATCCTCCCTTGAACTTGCTCGCAGAAAGGCCTTCTATTCTTTGGGAAACATTTCAAATGCTAACTTTAAAAAAATCTTCTTCAGTTGGACGTAATTTCTCTCCTCCTTGGCTTCTCATAGGACTTTAATTTCTCCTGGCATTTACTCTCTTCCACATCAAAGTCTATTTATTCATATGGAGACAGGATTCCATAGTGGTTAAGTAGATTCTAGTCTGGTGCCAGATTCCCGGAGTTTGAATCCCAATTTGGCACTTGCTAGCTGTGTGACCTTGAGCAAATTACTTAACCTCTCTGTGCTTCATTCACCTCATCTGCAAAATGGGAATAATACTAATCCATTTTATATGTGGCTATTATGAGGATTTAATGAGGTAATATACTAATATATGAGTTAATTTCATCCTTAAAACAGGTCTAGCCGAACAGTCAGCACTACATAAGTGCTGGCCATTATTGTGGATCTGTCTGGCTGGAAGGCAGTAGCAGCATCTTACTCAGTTTAATGTTTCTGTTAGTTCTGACCACATGGCTCTGGACAGAGGTTTATTGACCATCCTAATTGTATTTGGGCTTTAAGAAAACACATGTCCTTAATCAAAGTGCCTGGAACCTGAGCCACTTTGGATCTGTGACTTCCTAGCCCCTCTTCCAGGAGCTAAGCTCTCTGCTCTTCTCAGAGGGAGCAGCAGGCAGCTGCTCCACCAGGAGGAGCTCAATACCTTCAGACCCAGACCCTGCAAAACCTCAAACCCAGACCCTGCAAGCCTCAAACTCAGACCCTGCAAAGCCTCGCCTCCATGCCACCACCTGTGCCCTCCCTAACCTCCTTCTGCACCAAAGTTTCTGCTGTTTCCCAGTATGCCGGGCTCTCTTTCCACTTTTCACCCTGCATATGTATGCTCTTCCGTCTGTCTTGTTGAATCTCTGTAAGGTTTGACACCTGCCTTTCCCACCTACCCAATGTCCACAAAAGCGTATCTGCTTAGACTACGCGTGTAACACCAGCTGCGGTCCTGCTTGGCTCCCTGCTTCTTGTAAACACTCCACATCAGCAAATGTAGACCTGCTTCTATCAAATTCCACTGCATAAATAGACCATCTTTATTTAACTACTGAGAGATAGAAAAACGGTTTCCAGGTTTTTGTGTCTTTTACAATAGAAGTACCCCCAGGAAGAATAACTCAAGTTCCCACTGCTTTGTTGTGAACAGGTTTACCAGATGCTCTGAAAGCAGACAGCAGGTAGGATGAGCTTAGGGCAGCCTGAGAAGAAGAGCCCTGTGAGGATAAAGAGGACTGCCCGAGCCTCTCTTAGGATGCAGGTTGTGCAAAAACGCCAGGATCTCACTATCCCTTTTACAGACAACTTCACTGGGACCCGGTGGTCACTAGCACAGGGAATACAGCGGTTGGCAGAGATTCTCAGAAAGTTTAAAATGAGCTCGAATATACGCAGGTGGAAAGTTGAAAGGCATTTCCCCTTGGAAATAAGACTGAGTTTTCAGCAATCACAAATCTAAGATTTCCAAGAAGAAATGTAACCTAAAAATACCCTCTTTCTGCCCTATACGCTTTACAGCCCTGGAGGTTGGAATCCTCCTGAGATTTAAGGGTACCCCTTACTGAAAACCAGCCCTTCTTCCCATGGTGCCAGAGCCTCCCCAGGCACAGCCAAAGATGGAGTTTGGCTGGAGGGAATTCAGCACTGCGACTTTAACAGGGCGTGCCAGGCCGCTGCTGCAGTCTCTACTGCAGTGAGCTCTGGGCGGCAGCAGCCCCAGGCTGGGCGGAGGCTGTCCCAGTGCCTGGGCTGAACCCAGTGCCTGAGGTGCCACCCCTGCAGAGACCAACCAGCAGAGCCACCCATGAGCTACTTGGCTTCGGTGATGACACCATGACCTCCTGGTGTCTACAGATTAATACACAAGAGAGAAATAGCACAAACTGCTTTTTTAAAACAAGGCTCCCAACAGATGTTCAATAATTCATTAGAGACAAAGCACCTAAGAGGAATAAGCAATTTCTAAAGCTTAGGTCAGAGATGCTTCCAGATACATACAACATTGGGCTTTTACAGAATTTTGAAGCTTAAGCTCTGAATGCAGATGGTTTTTTGGTTTTTTTTTTTCCACTTTTTGCATTTTTCACACTTTGGGAAATTTTCTCTGCTCTGATTGTGCTATTTTGCGAGGGTTTATTTAACCTTGTTATAGCAAAAACTTCACTCATTTGAGGACTGTGACTCATCAAGAACATGAGACCACATGAGCCTGTTAGAAAAAGGTTTTCGTTCATGGTCATGGCCACGTCAGTGACACTCCTAGCAGAATTTGTGTGCCATTGGAGCATTTGCCTGCATCCTCCCTTGATTAGACTTCCTCAAGTACTTTATATAAGATTTTCCCCCTTTTTCAAGAGCCTGCAGTTACATAAAGATATATAGAACACAGCACCAATTAAGTGTCTTCCGTCTCCTCTTAAACTTCCCACCTTCCAGATCTTACTAACAAAGATGACAAACCCAATTAGGTGGTTTAAAATAGCAGGTCTCTGCGATAGCCCCATGGAGGCAGCTATATATTACTTTACAGCATCTTATACCCTAAGCGAAAGGTCCAAAAAAGGAAACAAAGATAATAATATGTTCCTGCTCCTGTTGGATCGTAATTTGGCTTGTTGAGCTAAATCGTCATAGAAGAGCTGAATGTTCCAGCCCATTGCAGGGTGCTCGATATATATTTCCCTCCCACTTATTTCTTTATGGGGGAAGCAAAGCACTAGGCAGAGAGGGAAAAAAGGTGAGCGTTCCATCAACTTTTGCTTTATTGGAGAATTTGTCCTCATAGGATTCATTCTATAAGTGGTTAGTTACAGTGCCCTTAGAATAAGAGTCAAAAGAGTGAGGGGACTTTGTGTTCACTTTGGCAGCACATATACTAAAAAAAAAAAAAAAAAAAAAAAAAAAGTGAGGGGACTTAATATGCTTGCACATACATGCAGTATTTGCACAGACGTACTCAATGCCTTTTTTTTCCCCAACTTAAATTTTCTCTCTTTGGAGGCTCCTGCCACCTAATGGTCAAATTGCATCACGGCAAAGCACCAAGCGCAGGCCTTGCACAACCTGGTAGGCTTGTTTCGTGGACCAAAACTGCTGGAAGACGTACGAATATCTTTCTACACCAAGTTCACATGCCCAAGTGGTAGAACAGTAAGTTCGAGTGTGATCTTCCAAGTCTGCTGAGGAGAGATTATTGAGTTCTGTCTTCAGGAAAACTAGATTTTGGTTTTGTCTTTGCCCTTAGCCTGACGTTGAGAAGCTTAACCATTCTAGGTTCACATACATAATGTAGAGATTGAGCAGATCAAGATAATGTCTTATTTCCTTCTAAACTGGTTTGAAAAGAAAATATTGGTGGACTCAGGTAGGTTGCTGTGTATTACTTTACTGCCTATTACACCTTGAGAGAACTATGCAAGAAAGGAAATATATACTATATCTTTTTGATGAATACAATAATACCTTAGACATACAAGTTGAAAGCTTACTAAGATAGTGGTCTATTTGAACTTAGAGTCAGTTTAGACCATCATAATACAGCTGATTGTGCACAACTTCATTGGATCAATATAATGATTAGTATAGCATATGTTTTAAAAAATATTTATATGACATATAAATTGTGGCAATAAAAGTGACAAATAACAAGAGTAAAATTCTTCCAGTGTATTGTCTATTGTCTTTAGAGCTAAGGTTGTTTTGTTTGTTTGTTTTTATAGTGTCTTCTGAATCAGGAATGTGGCATGACCTTCTTTTCTACCCTGTTCTCCTAAAATTGTCATGGATTTATAGCGTGGTTGTAGGCTGGTGGGCAGTAAAGGGGCTGACATCTAAGATACTCTGTATACTGGACACTGTGAGTGTTCTCAGATATGCCTCCTCCTTTTGCCTCCCAGTACCCTGATAATAAACGATTTGCCTTTGTTTTTACAGAGGAGGAAATGGAGACATAGCCATTAGGTGACTCAACCAGTTAATATGGTGAATAAGGGAAAGAGCTGGGATTTGAACTACAGGTAGGGTAGAATGCCCTTACGGGATTTTAACTGTTGTACCATGGTCAGACTCAACAGGTAGCATTTAATATGAGAAGTTAAAAAGGATCTGGCATATAAATGCTCAAATATTACAACTCAGCTCCCCAAGGTGAATGTATAAGAATTGCACGTGCCTAGTCATGCTCACTTGGCTAACCCAGGAGAAGGCAGTGGTCACCAGGGATTGATCAGTATCTGCCTCTGAACCTGATTAGAGTTGACGCCAGCTCTGATGTTAGGATGGTGAACACTGTAGACATAAGTTAGGAGGTGACTGGGGCTTCGCCAGTCCTTGAAGACACCGTGACACCCAGGACAGTCACAGCAAGTGGGGATGGATACTTTGTTTCGAATATTCAGAGACATCTCAGGAGGTAAGTGTGGTCATCGGTCCATAGCCAGAGGAGCCCAGGTAAAGCAACTCCCCCAGCCCTCAGATGGCATATTCAGTAACACCACTTGACTTTATCCTGATCAGAATAGACAGCCAAGCCCACAGGGAGGACAGCAAACCTCAACTCAAGGACACAAAACGACCCAGCAAGTGTGACATGAATGCAGTGGCCCTGGCATTTGCAATGGCTCTGTCTGGGGGGAGATGGGAGAGACAGTCTGCCTCCACTGTCACAAGCATTTTATTTTAAAATGCAGTGCGAGTAAAGGAAATTGAAATCCACTTGCCACCAGACAGGATGACACTGTTGTAGGGCATGAATCAGGTTATCTGAAGGTTGTGATGGATTAGGAAAGGCTCTCTCCTGCTGACAACAGGGAAAGTTCCTGCCAATTCACCAATTCTGCAGTGATCAGAGGAGACAGTCAGAGCTTTTTTTTTTTTTTTTTTGTCTTTCTTCTGTCTTTTCTGAGCATGGAAGTGGGAATGGGCAGAGGTGGAGGCAGGCCTTCAAACTCAGTAGTCCTTGGCTGTGGCCGGCAGAGTCATTTCCCCACTTCTTTCTTTGCCCTTGCTTCCTCCTGCTGTGAGGTGGGGGCGTGGGGGACAGAGACCGGCCCCCATCTCAGCAGCTGCCCCTGAATAACTGAGGAAGGGCGTGCTCTATTCTATCTCCATTTTCCAGGGAGGCCCCAGCTCAAGCTGCTGCTCCAACAGCACGGTCCTACCACACAGGTTTTGATCCGGGCCAAAAGGGGTACAACTGATTCTGCGGTGCTCAGATTCTGGATGCAGTAGGAGGGGACATTGTTCCTCTGCAGATGCTGCGGCTGCTGGTAGGAACCTCCACCTACCTATGTCAGGGTTTCAGCCTGGGAGACCCGAGGAAACAGATTTCAGTATAAGTGGATCCTGGCTTCAAAAGAAAGGAATAGTGAGACCCTCCCAGCCCACGCCTTTCTTCCACGTGCCTAAGAATGGCTGAAAAGCCTTCCCCAGAAGAGCAACCTTGAACCCATACTAAAGTGAAGGCTTCAAGCTATGACGAAATTTTTAACCTTTCTTAGTTTTTTTTCCTCTCTTTTTTCAGTCGTTTAAAGAAGCCTGTGAATCCCATCTGCAAATAATGTTCTAAATTCCATAAACGAAAATAATAGAAAGTCAATTATATTGCAAGGTCCTTCTAAGAATCTTTGGTTTAAAATATAATTATGATCTAATTACTTCAGAAATAAATTCTGTCTCCCCAGTAAAATTATAATACATTTTTGGTTCAGCTAAACCTCCCCCCACCTCTTTTTCTCCCTAAAACTCCCCTTTCGAAGAGTCCCTCCAGACCTCTCCCTCAAGTAGAGTACCTAGCATAGTTTTCGTGTTCATTAAGGACATATTTCTCTTTAATTCGTTATAAATTATAGGTTAAAAAAGGTAACTTAAAATACCTCAGTTTCTCATTGCTCCTTACTCATCCTCTGCTGATGGGGAAAATAAAATTCCACCCCCTTAATTAAATCAGTGAATGTGAATAAAAAACATCAACATGTTTTTATCATTGAGAAACCTGCACTAAGTAATGAAGTTACTCCTGGTTACTTGTTAGGACTTTTTCAGCCAATGGTCTCTGAACTCATGGGCTCTGTCCTGAGACCATCTGTAGAATTATCTAAGGTTTTCTGTGTTCAACATGGGAAGAGCTCACATGCTGAAAAGGACGGAGGCTTGTCAGCGGGGTCACTGCTTACCCCTTACCCTAACAGAAGGCACAATATGGGGTCCACTCACAAACACAAAGATGTAAGTTGGCCTTTGAAGGCATTCAGTGATTTGCTCCTCGGTCAGGCCAATTATTAGAGAAGTGTCTTCTACTGAAGGCTTCACCTGGTAGAAAACCTCAGCAATTGTTTATTAGATTAGAAGACATTCAAATTATATATTGAGCTTGGAAACAGTTATGACAGGTAGAGCAACTCCTAGGTGTCAGGCTTTCTTCTAGGTATTCGTGTTGTTTTAGGTGATTTTCATCACAACTCTGTGAGTAGTTACTGTTATTCCCATTTTTCAGGAGGAGTAAGGTTCAGAAGTCAGATTGGGAGAATATAGATTTTTCACTCCCCAGTCTGCTTAGGTCCAAAGCCCACATACTTCCTTCCTCCTTCCCAACTCCCCACCAATGTCACACAGACAATAAGGAGACCAGCTGTGCAATGTAAGGGGTTGGAGCAGCTTAAAGTAAGGGAGTCCCTGCAACCTCTGCACCCAGCAGAGCATCCTTGCACATGGTAAGTGCTCAACTGAGTATATGTGTTATTTATTATTCTTGTTATTATTAGGTTTATTTTTCTTCTGCGTTTGAGGAGGTAAAACTGAAAAGGCAGTTTGAGTTTCTTTTATAGGACTGGGAAAGGCTTTTGGAATGCCCAACTGAGCCTCAGATTTTCTTCTGAAGTTTATAAGAAGTCATTAGCTGTCTTTTATAGGGGATGACATTAAAAAAGATTAGCATGGGTGCCACATGGATGGAATGAGAAAGCTGATGTTACAGACAGCCAGAATCAATTGTATAAGAGTTTGGACTTCAGGGCTTCTGCAAATCTCCTGATACACTCAAAATTTTGTATGCCTATGCACAATTACATTTTTCTGGGGAAAAAAAGATTCATAAATTTTAATAAAACCTCAAAGGAGTCTATACGCACAATAAAGTTTATGGATCACAAGATAAAAACCCAGACTGAGCTAACAGTGGCAAGAATACAAAGGCAGGGATCAATTAAAATGTTTCTGGGTAAATTAATAGGATTTAGTGACTGATTACTTGTAGGCAACAAAGGGAAGAAATGAACCAAAGATAATAAAAATGTTTTAAATTTGACTATCTCATATTGTTATCATCAGAAATGAGAAAGAAAGGAGGAAAGGAAAGGAAAGGAAAGGAAAGGAAAGGAAAGGAAAGGAAAGGAAAGGAAAGGAAAGGAAAGGAAAGGAAAGGAAAGGAAAGGAAAGGAAAGGGAGGGGAGGGGAGGGGAGGGGAGGGGAGGGGAGGGAAAGGAAAGGAAAGGAAAGAAAGGAAAGAAAGGAAAGTCAGGAACCTGTTGAGGTTGTAATGACAAGGAAATATTCAAGAGGAAGCCTTTCAGAACCTTCATACACTTGGTGAGAATGTAAATTCGTACAACCACTATGGAGAACACTTTGGAGCTTCTTCTAAAAACTAAAAACAGAGCTATCATATGGGGGAATACAGCACTTCCCTCGCTGGGTAGAGACCTGAAAGAAAGGAAATCAGTATGACAAAGAGATAGCTGCACTCCTATGTTTGCTGCAGCACTGTTCACTATAGCCAAGATTTGGAAGCAATCTAAGTGTTTACCAATAGATGAATGCATATAGAAAATGTGGTACAAATATACAATGGAGTATTACTCAGCCAAAAAAAGAATGAGATCCTGTCATTTGCAACAACATGGATGGAGCTAGAGATCATTATGTTAAGTGAAATAAGCAAGGCATGGAAAGATAAGCATCACATGTTCTCACTTACTTGTGGGATATAAAAATCATAACAGTTGAATTCATGAACACAGAGAGTAGAAGGATGGTTACCAGAGGCTGGGAAGGGTAGTACGAGGTGAGGGTGAGTGGGGATAGTTAATGTTAATGGGTATAAAAAAAAAATAGAATGAGTAAGACTTACTATTTGATAGCACAACAGGTTGACTATAGTAAAAACTTAATTGTACATTTTAAAATAACTAAAAGAATATAATTGGATTGTTTGCAACACAAAGGATAAATGCTTGAGGGGGTGTAATTCTCATTCTCTATGATGTAATTATTATACATTGCATGCCTGCATCAAAACATTTCACTTACCCAATAAATATATACACCTACTATATATTCACAAAATTAAAAATAAAAAAATCTTAAAGAATCTTCAAAAATAATAGCAATAACATAAGCAAAATATTTCATAAATAATATTGATTACATGTGGAAAGATACTATTTTTTATATATTCAGTTAAATAAAAAACATTCAAACTTAAAAAAAACTAAGAAGAAACATTTCACTTTAGGGAAAAGTAGAAACAAATCCTGAGGAAGACATGATTTTACTGTTATCTCTGTGGAAATGTTCACCGAGAGTCTTGAAAATGAGATACCCTCTGGGTAGAAAGAGACCAGAACGGTGTAGGATCCCAAGAGCTAAGAGAGTTTTGAGATAAAAAGAAATAATCAGGCCGGTCACAGTGGCTCATGCCTGTAATCCCAGCATTTTGGACGGCCAAGGCAAGCAGATCACAAGGTCAGGAGTTTGAGACCAGCCTGACCAACATGGTGAAACCCCATCTCTACTAAAAATACAAAAATTAGCCGGGTGTGGTGGTGGGCTCCTGTAATCCCAGCTACTCGGGAGGCTGAGGCAGGAGAATCACTTGAACCCCAGGAGGCGGAGGTTGCAGTGAGCTGAGATCACACCAGTGCACTCCAGGCTGGGCGACAGAGCAAGACTCCATCTCAAGGAAAAAAAAAAAAAAAAGAGTAAGCAGATGCTTTTAAGAGATCAAGGAGATTGCTGGCTTGTGAAACCACCACCTGGACAACTCGTTGATGAGACAAAGCTAAGTCCACTGGTGAGGGAGAGTACTCTTTTGATAGAGCCTACATAGCATCTCAGAGGATGGGGCAAAGTCAGAATATATATGAGATTTGGCAGTTTGGTTTAAGGTGAGCCTTTTTTTTTTTTTTTTTTTTTTTTTTTTTGAGATGCAGTCTCACTCACTCTGCCACCCAGGCTGGATGCAGTCACACGATCTCTGCTCACGGCAACCTTTGCCTCCCAGGGTCAAGCAATTCTCCTGCCTCAGCCTCCCAGGTAGCTGGGATTATGGGCAAGCACCACCACACCCAGCTAATTTTTCTATTTTTTGTAGAGATGGGGTTTCACCTTGTTGTTCAGGCTGCTCTAGAACTACTGACCTCAAGTGATCCACTCACCTCGGCCTCCCAAAGTGCTGGGATTACAGGCATGAACCACTGTGCCTGGCCAAGGTGGGTCTTTTAATGCAGGTTATTTTTAGGACAGTAGTTATCATATAGTTATTAGGATTAGTGGACATAAGAAGAGGGTTTTCAGATGAAGGTTTTTAAGAGACTTGTACAGTAAGCAGATATCTGATGCTATCTATTAAAAGATGGAACAGTCTGATGTTCACTTAAATGAGCTTTTCAGGAAGTTCCTGAAGAAAATAATAAAGTTGTCAGCAATTTTCTTCTTATTGGGCAAGAGTTTCCAGTAGAGGGGAGATAAATCTTTCCCCTCTATCCTCTTACATTCCGTTTCTGAGGCCTGCTAATTAAACTGATAAAAGAAAAGACAGGTTAACAGGAGAAAGGCATACTTTTGTTGTTGTTGTTGTTAATATTTTAATCTTTATATGCACAAAGACCTTCACAGAAAGAAGTGAAGGCCCAAAAAAGTGGTTACAGCTGGAAGGTTATATACCATTTTAACAAAGGGTAATAAATTGTGGTGAAATGGTAACATGAAGGAAAAGAGGTTTTGGCTTCTTGGAATAGTAAATGGTAGGAAGGAGGAGCAGTCTAGTGAAAAATAAGGGCAGTTTTAATAAGGTTTGTATGTACAGACCCATGTTGGTACCAAATTTCTGTCTCCAGGGATAATGGTTGTTTTTCCTCCTCTTGTATGTGAGAGTGGAGGGGGAAGAACTTCACAAAGGGAAGTTTATCCCCCACTTCTAGAAAGATAGGGGAGGACAGAGAGAGAGCTCCTTGTGTACTTACTACTTAATTGACTTCAGCTCAAAGCAATCTTTATGCCCAAGTGGCATAGTTTGGGATGTTATATGCTGATCACTTCACTGAAATAGTAAGGCACATCAGTGAAGACAGCATGAGAGTAAAGTCATGTTAGTGAAGATGGCCAAATAATACAGTGATGCTTACATAGTCAACAAGTTGTTGATGTGGATGGTTTTGAGTCTCAGAAGTAACAAATTGCCAGCAAAGCTAGTTAGTGGGAAGTTGTTGATGCTCTTTGAAGCTACCGGGGTTTGAATTGCTCAAGAATTCACCCAAATTCCTTGTCTCCCTTCACGGCTGCCACACTCTCACTCCTCAACCCCTGAGGTCTGCCTAGATGTAGTCCAATCTAGTCCTACAGCCAGCACCGTGCTCTACCATCTAACCTCAATCCCACACAGAACGGGGCCACCAGATTGTTTTCAACTCTTCCATCATCGAGGTCCTAATGTGCCTATTATTTGAACACATTTGCAGTGCTAACTTCAAAACACTCTATCTGAGAATCAAAAGAACAAAATTTTTTCCAGCCTGCTGCAATTTTTCACAGGCCAAACATTCACCCTCCCTGCCCCCAGAAAAAGTAGAAAAGAGGATTTTAAGTCACTACCAAGAGTAAGGAAGAGAAACTCTTCGCTTCCCATATTTGGAATACTTGTACGGCTCTGAAGCATGCAGCAAGGGGGGCGGCTGAGCGGTTTCTTTCTCCCCCTAGCCTTCGCCTTTCCTTCTCTCTGTCTGCCCACTACTGGCAATTGTAGCAGGAAGCAGCCTGCTCCCAAACAATTTCCTGAAAATAGAACAAGAGGAGCAAATGATTTATTCCCTGAAACAAGGAATCTCAGGAATCTTCATTCATCTTCATTATTATTAGATATCTGCATTCCCTCCCAGAGAGAAACAGAATGTTCCCACCCTGAGGTTGAGCAAATATACCACACCATCTGTGATTACAGGAATATTTTTTTCTCAGAGGATTTTTGTTTTCCTTTGAGAATTTTTGTCTGCAGGACACAAGCCCTGCCCTGTTAAAGCTTATTGCAGACTTAAAGCCCTTACTGCTGTGTGTGGTGCTCACCTTTCATGGTGAAGGTCAAGGCAACAATTCAGATACGTACATCTCCATTGAAACTGTCAGCTTGCTGATCTTACTCTTAAGGGTGTCTTGAATGTCTGTGTTAAAATATTTTATTCTCTGCACCAGTTCCTGCCTTGAAAATGGCTGAGATGACGGAGAATTGCACCATGAGTCAGCTAAAAAGAATGCAGAGAAGTCAGAGGTTCTGCCGTGGGTTTGGATGCCTCTAATGCATGATCTTAGAGCTGACAAAACAAAGACAAGCTATTCTCTGAGGGTGGCATCCACATAATGTTAATATTCACAATGACTATAACGCACTGGGTCAATTTACATGTATGGCACATATGAATTGCAGTCCATAACATCAGTGTGCAGGAAATATCACATTTTCCCCTAAACCAAAAACAGTCTGATGTGATCTGCCATCCATTAAGTCACCAGAAAATTTTATTTCAGTTATGACATGGGTTCCCACTCTACAGCCCATTGTTTGAGAAGGCCCCAGAGTCTGTAAACAAACAGTACAGGACATTTAGGAAAATGCCCTCCGTGTTTTAGATCACACAGGTCACTTCTGATTTGTTCTTTGTCCACAACTGTAGACGGATGAAAGACTGAATCCAGCTGTCCAGTTGGGTAAATTATTTAATCTCCCTAAGTCTCAATTTTCTTTTCCACAGAATAATTGTGCCTACCTTGTAGTGAGGATGAAACGAGAAGAAAAGGGAAGTACATAGTGGAGGCACTCAGAGTCTTTTCTTTCCACACCTCCCCTCATAAACCTTCTGCCTCCAGTCATGCTCCATTTATCTTTCTCTACTTGGTTGCCAGTACTCTTTCTACTGGGGGTACACAAAAGACAGTTTGGGGTTTGTTTTTTGTTTTGTTTTATAGACAGGGTCTCGCCCTCTTGCTCAGGCCACAGTACAGTGGCATGATCATGGCTCACTGCAACCTTGACCTTCTGGGCTCAAGCAATCCTCCCATCTCAGCTGCCTGAGTAGCTAGGACTACAGGCTCATGCCACCACAACTGGCTAATTCTTCCTTCTTTCCTTCCTTCCTTCCTTCCTTTCTTGATTGTAGATATGGGGGTCTCACTATGTTGTCCAACCTAGTCTCAAACTCCTGGACTCAAACAATCCTCCCACCTCAGCCTCCCTGAGTGCTGGGATTACAGGCATGAGCCACTATGCCCAATCAAGACAATTATTAAGGCTTAGCTTTGGCCTCAACAAATTCTGCCATCATTTTCACTCCTGTGCTATCCAAATACTGGAACTCCACACATCTGTAGCGATGCTGTGAATAATGACAAAAATTGCCTTAAAAGCATGGGATGCCTGGGGACTAAAGAAAACTAGGAGGTGTAAGTGACTATGGAGAAGAATCTGTGATTGTTTCTCTCTCCAGGTGATATATCACAGGGACTTCCCTCATCTAGGAAATGTGGGTCTTCTGCTGGGGCAGACATTTCAGTAAATCACAAAGGCACCATCAGAAGACACAAGCAAGTTATTTAGACAAAGGGCTTATTTATCTTTATCAAAACTGGTTACCGTGTTTTCTTTTCTGGCACTCTAAGCAGGTTCTTTGACACTGTGATTTTGCAAACCTAGGAAACAATGAAAATGACAAATGGGATGCACCAAAACAGAAGCTGGAGGTGTGAGGGGAAACCCTTTCCATTTCACATCACAACTGTATACACTTCATCTTCTCTCGCACCTAACTCTTCCTCTTTTCTCTATAAGGAAATTAATTTTTCGGCAGAGTGCTACAGAAATTTTTCCCATGGAGATTATTAAAAATCTGTCACTGGGTGCGGTGGCTCACGCCTGTAATCTCAGCACATTGGGAGGCCGAGGCAGGCGGATCACGAGGTCAGGAAATCGAGACCATCCTGGTTAACATAGTGAAACCCCGTCTCTATTAAAAGTACAAAAAAGTTAGCCAGACGTGGTGGCAGGCACCTGTATTCCCAGCTGCTGGGGAGGCTGAGGCAGAAGAACGGCCTGAACCCAGGAGGCGGAGCTTGCAGTGAGCCAAGATCGTGCCACTGCACTCCAGCCTGGGCAACAGAGCGAGACTCCATCTCAAAAAAAAAAAAAAAAAAAAAGAAAGAAAGAAAAGAAATCTGTCATGCATTGGGCAAAAACTGAGCACCTGGATGCCTGCAACTATTAAATCAGCAGCATTTAATTTCACAGTTATACTGTTTGCTCATTGCTACATGTGCTCTTTTAATTAGTCTTAAAGGATCGTGTTTCTTGTAGCTATAAAGCCGTATCTGTAGCAACATTCCATTACAGTAGGTGTTCAGCACTTTTTGATTAAGTCCCATATTGGTAAAACTGCACATGGAAAGGGGAGCCCTATGTAGCACATCTGTGCAAAACCAACAAACAAAAAAAATCCCATAAAGGCAGGGCAAGAACTCCAGTCCTAGTCTATTTAATAGCAGGGACTTTGTCTTCTGTCATCACCACAGAATCTAGCACAAAGCTGGGCATACAGTAGGTTTCCAATAAATGCTTGCTGAATTGAACCTCCTTCTGCCACAGGTGGCATGGAGACAGAAATGACAATTCAGGTTTGTCACACCTCCTGGACATTCTGTATTTCTTTTGAAAGTTGGTCTGAGAAAAAGAATTCATTTGCTGCAAAAGATGATATGTCAAAATTTCCACTTTGAACTCTAAAGAAAAAAAAAACTATCAAATAATGTAAATAAATTATTCTGATAAGCATAATAATAGCTTCAGGAAGGTAAATCACAGCTAGCGTGTTCATTGTTGACAAGGAAGATGGCAATAAGAAAGCAGCGTGATAGTAAACACAAAATAAAAACACCCCAACAGCATCTTAACCAGCAAACCACAGCTGTTCTGAGTGCATTCAGCACCCAGGGCTGTCACGTCCTCACGTGTTTCTCATTCTTCCTGATTCACATGCCTAGTGATAAGATATAAATTCAGTGGTTATAACAAAGGCTCCACAACTTAAAAATGGCTTAGACCAGATTAAGGTACATTTCTCTTTTATCTAAAACACTATGTAGGCACTTCAGGGTAGATACGGTGGCTCCATAATCTTGAGGGTCCCAGACTATCTCTATCATATTTCTCTGCCATTCACAGCTTCAGGTTTCATCTCCTATCCCAGTATGGCTTCTTTGGCTCCTACCATCACAACTGCATTCCAGCCAACAGAAATAGGAGAGGTGAAGCTTAAAATATGTTGTAACACGGAGATTTTTCATATTGGTTCCTCCAGAATCCAATGTTTTTGCCTTCTACAAAGGAGGCCTGAAAGGAAGAATTTTCTGTGCATTGTTAAAATTTGGGAGTAGTATTATCAAAAGAAGAAGATGAGAATGGATTCTGAGGAACAATCAGCAGTCTTTGCCATACTATGCCTACTGTTCGGTAATCTCCCAGGTTTTTCTGGTGACATAGAGCAGTCATTCCCAAGTTTGTTTAGGAGATAAAATACCCAGGAATCATTAGCTAAACATGAACATGAGATGCTCAATATCAATGTTTAAAACAAATGAAAAGCCTTCTATGAAACAATAGCCCCACAAGATAGAGTGGAGAAAAACTATGGTGCTGAAGTCAAATATGTTTGGAAAATGTAGCTCCATTTTTTCCTGGAGATATGTAAGGTACGATCTCATTTCACAGACTCTGAGGAAACAGTTTAATTTTGTTTAAACCAGTATTCCCCAAACTTATTTGACTGAAGAGTTTTTTATATAAGCCCTGAATCCCACAGAATTAGTACGCTACAAAATACACATTGGAAAAACAGATTTCATTTCATCCTCCAAAGTGGGAAATGTAATTGCTAACTATTGTAACCGCCCAATGGGTTCACCTTGTCCACTACCTAGACAGAGCCGATTTATCAAGACAGAAGAAGGGGGAATTGCAGTGGAGAAAGAGTAATTCATGCAGAGCTGGCTGTGAGGGAGACTGGAGTTTTATTGTTACTGAAATTGGGGATTGGAGGGTTTGTTTGTTTGTTTGTTTGTTTTGCTTTTGTTTTTTTGACATGGAGTCTCGCTCTGTCTCCCAACCTGGAAGGGGATCAGAGTTTTCAAAGATTAATTTGGTGGGTAGGGGCTTGGGAAGTAGGGAGTGCTGATTAGTTGGGTTGGAGATGGGATCATAGGGGGTTGAAGTGAGGTTTTCTTGCTGTCTTCTGTACCTGGGTGGGATGGCAGAACTGGTTCAGTCAGATTACCTGTCTGGGTGGTGGTGATCCATCCAGTGCAGGGTGTGCAAACTATCCCAAGCACTGATCTTAGGTTTTGCAGTAGTGATGCTATCCCCAGGAGCAATTTGGGGAGGTTCAGACTCTTGGAGCCAAAGGCTGTCTGACACCTAAACCATAATTTCTAATCTTGTAGTTAATTTGTTAGTCCTGCAAAGACAGACTGGTCCCCAGGCAAGAAGGGAGTCTTTTCCAGAAAGAGCTGTTATCAATTTTGCTTCAGAGCCAAACCATGAACTGAATTACTTCCCAAAGTAAGTTCAGCCTATGCCCAGAAATGAACAAGGACAGCTTAAAGGTTAAGAGCAAGATGGAGTCGGTTAGGTCTGATCTCTTTCACTGTCATAATTCCCTCAGTTATAATTTTGCAGAGGCAGTTTCACTGTAAGAAGAAGAAAATCACAACTGTAAGCACTAGTGTTCCAAAATAAAACAAGCCCTTGGACTAAGAATAATCAGGTGTTTCTGACTCTGTTGTTTTATGTGTGTGTGTATGTGGTACTTTTTCACTCATTTTATCCCACAAGGGTAGCAGGTATAAAACGTTTGAGTAACAGTGTAAGAGACTGACTTGCGAAAACTCTTGTTGATTAAATTCTACCAGGAATTGGGAAATTTCCTCATTAATGAGTGAATAACACACCTGAGCCCATGTCACAAAATAATTCATAGGGGAGTAGCTTAAAAATCCATAGGCTTTTAAGACACAATTTCTGCTTTCAAACACATGTAACCTATATTGGAAGCCATGACTCACCCACAAGATCAGGCACATTTGAGGATTCTTTTCCCCCCAAGTGCTGGTTCTTCACACTTGTACTGCTTTCCAATTATTATTGACTCTTGCCTCTCAAAAAAGTTTAAATAAATAACAGCGATTTTGCTGACTCATTAGATAGGGACAGCAACTTCACATAGTAATACACAGGCTGTCCCACATGACCCCCACTAAGAACTGTAAAGTGTCTGCATGCCTCATGTACTAAGACATGGTCTCCTTTTTTCCCTCAATATACTAGCAGTAGCAATAGTTTCAAAATTTGATCACACAGACCCTGGATCACCCATAGTTTTGAAGATCTATTGGCAAATGTTCCCATTAGCCAATAGATCTTTCCCTATAAATGGAATGATTCTATCCCTATAAATGGTTAATTTAAGTGAAGATTTCCTGTTTGCAGAAAACAATTTGGAAGGTAACTAAGTTATTATGAGGTAGATAACCTGAATCTCAGCCCATTTGTTTCTTCCTTTTGCCTTTTGTCTTTGAGAGATCTCATACATAACTGTGGCCTCAATATTTGTCTACACCAATGATGTCAAGTCTATTTCTAACTCAAACTTCCCTCCCCTAAACACCAGTTTTCAATTTAGACATCAAGCAAAACTAGTACCACAGCACACCCAGTTCTCCTAACCACAAACTTGAATGTCATCCTATTGCGGGATCTGGCCAGCAGCCCACAATGCCATGGGGCTCTTTCTTTGTTCCCAGGCGGATCGTCAGGTCGAAAAATAATAGACACACCCAAGATAGTGAAAGCTGGGTCCAGGGGGGTCACCGCCTTCTGGTCCCACGATGCCACCAATGCACTGGATATGCCAGCATTTATTATTAAGTTTAGTGAGGGCAGGGGTAAGTTAGTGAGGGATTTAGGGTCATTTGATTATGAGGTGAGATGGCCATATGGGCATGACGTAATTCTTTAACATAACATCTGTACGCAGAAGTACAGTACACAGAGGTAAGAATTTACAACGCAGTGTGTGCATCAGTAATTTCTAACAGAGCCTTAAAACAGAAACACAGTCTTTCCGTAACCTATGATTAGCAAGATATTAATCAGCAGTAACAGTTGCAGTAAAAACTGGTTACAAACAATCCATAGAAACAGGATGTGAAGCTAGACAACCGGTTGGACCAGAAATTCTCAGAAGGGAGTATGCCTTAACCCTAAAGAGGCCTAGAAGAGCTGTGGCAAGATGAGGGCATTTACAGCCCTATCTTATCCATATGAACAGGCGCCCCTCATGCGTCCATTTATAGGCTCTCCACAAGGGTCACATTCTATTCCCAGAGTTATGAACATCTGCTTTTCTGGGATAGGAATCTTGGTGATGTGAAACCTCCCTGACTGCACATCCATTCATAGGCTCTCTGCAGGGGGAAGTACATCACATGCTGTTGGCTCATTCTGGCAGTCCAACCTGGAATTGTCTTTACACAGTCCTGCATACAACTTTGTATTTACAATAATCAGGAGCATTTCATCTTTTATTCTGTAGCAATAGTTTCAGGGGGTCTCCCTACATCATCCAAGACCCTATCTTGTTTTTTAAAAAGCATTGTTGATTCTTCCTCCTAAAACTACCAAATACATCCTTTACCCCGAAACTTAACTTGGCCCTGCTCAAGTTCAGATACCCTTCTTCTCTTGTTTGGACTATTACAATAGCTTCTCTTTTTTTTTTTTTTTTTTTCTGAGATGGAGACTCACTCTGTCACCAGGCTGGAGTACAGTGGCACGATCTTGGCTCACTACAACTTCTGCCTCTGGGTTCAAGTGATTCTCCCGCCTCAGCCTCCCAAGTATCTGGGACTATAGGTGCACGTCACCACACCCAGCTAATTTTTGTACTTTTAGGAGAGATGGGGTTTCACCATGTTGGCCAGGATGGTCTTAATCTCCTGACTTCATGATCCATCCACCTCGGCCTCCCAAAGTGCTGGGATTACAGATGTGAGCCACCGCACAATCTCTCTGTCTATAATCTTCACCTTTTCCAATTTACACTCCAATCCAACTTATCCTTTCTAACACTTAATTCTTAAATTCCTCCTCTACAACAACATTTATAATAGTTGTCAATCTCCTAGAGTAGTGATTCTCAAATTTAGAACTGTAATGTCTCTTTATAAGCGAAAAAGAATCCATGTGAACTGGTCTCATTTTGCTACTCTAACGAACTCCTGCAAACTTGGTGGCTGAAACGACACAAATGTATGATCTTACAGTTGCAGGGGTCAGAAGTCTGATATTGTCACTGGGCTAAAATCAAGGTGTCAGCAGAACTGTATTCCTGCTGGGGAATCCAGGGAAGTGTCCCTGTCCTGGCCTTTTCTAGCTTCTAAAGGCTGCTGCATTCCTTACTCCTGGCTCTCTTTCATCTTCAAAGCCAGCAAAGGCCAGGGGAGTCTTTCACATGCTGCGTCACTCTGACATTTCCATTGTCACGTCTCCTTCTCTGACTCTGACTCTCCTGCCTCCCTCTTTCACTTGTAAGGACCCTGTGCTGGGCACGGTGGCTCATGCCTGTAATCTCAGCCCTTCAGGAGACTGAGGCGGGTGGATCACTTGAGGTCAGGAGTTTGAGACCAGTCTGGCCAATATGGCAAAACCCTATCTCTACCAAAAATACAAAGATTAACCAGGCATGGTGGTACATTCCTGTAACCTCAGCTACTTGGGAGGCTGAGGCATGAGAATTGCTTGAACCTGGGAGGCAGAGGTTGCAATGAGCCAAGATCATGCCTCTACACTCCAGCCTGAGTGACAGAGCGAGACTCTCAAAAATTAAAATTAAAAATTAAAATTAAGGACTCTTGGGATTACATGGGAGCCATCTGGATAATGCAGGAGAATCTCCCTGATATAGTCTGAATATCTGTCCCCACCCAAATCTCATGCTGAATTGTAATCCCCAGTGCTGAAGGTACGGCTGGGTGGGGCAGGGGAGGGTGGGCAGGGAGGTGTTTGGATCACAGGGGCAGATCCCTCATAGTTTGGTACTGTCTTTGTGATAGTGACTTCTTGAGAGATATGGCCATTTAAAAGTGTGTGGTACCTTCTCCCCCCGCTACTCTCTCTGTTGCTCCTGCTTTCACCATTGAGGTACAAGCTCCCACTTAGCCTTCTGCCATGTGTAAAAGCTCCCTGGGCCTCCCCAGAAACTGCCCAGAGCCAAATGATGTCAGTACCATGCTTCCTGTACAGCCTGCAGAACTGTGAGCCAATTAAACTTCTTTTCTTTTCTTTTTTTTTTTTTTTTTTTTAAGACAGAGGCTCTGTTGCCCAGGCTGGAGTGCAGTGGCACGATCTTTGCTCACTGCAACCTTTGTCTCCCAGGTCCAAGCAATTCTTCTGCCTCAGCCTCCCAAGTAATTGGGATTACAGGTGCGTGCCACCATGCCCAGCTAATTTTTGTATTTTTAGTAGGGATAGGGTTTCACCATGTTGGCCAGACTGGTCTTGAACTCCTGACCTCAGGTGATTCGCCCACCTTGGCCTCCCAAAGTGCTGGGATTACAGGCGTGAGCCACCAGGCCCGTCTCTAAACCTCTTTTCTTTACAAATTACCCAGTCACCAGTATTTCTTTACAGCAATGCAAGGACAGCCTAAGACATGCCTCATCTCAAGATCTGTAACAGAATCACACCTGCACAGTCTTTTTGGCCATGTGTATTAGTTTGCTTGTGCTGCCATAACAAAATACCATGAACTGAGTGTCTACACAACAGACATTAATTTTCTCCCAGTTCCGGAGGCTAGAAGTCCAAGATCAAGATGTTGGCAGGATTGGATTCTCCTGACGCCTCTCTCCTTAGCTTACAAATGGCCATCTTCTCGCAGTGTCCTCACAAGAACTTTTCTCTGTTCATATACACACCCCTGGTTCTCTCCCTCTTTTTATAAGGACAGAAGTCCTGTTGGAATAGGGCCCCACCCTAACACCTTATTTTAATTTAATTGCCTCTAAAGACCTTATCTCCAAATGCAGTTACATTCTGAGGTACTAGAATTATGGACTTCAACATATGAATTTGGGGGGAACCTGATTGAGCCATAACACGAATTTAGCCCACTTATGAGCTGCTTAACTTTGATCAAGCTGATTGCTCTATTTATGAGTTTCCTAATCTGTAAAATTTGGACGTTAGAGTGCCTACCCCAAGTGCTTGTTTTCAAGAGTAAACAAGATATCATGACTTGGAACAGTTCCAAACATGTAGCATGCTCTTGGTAAATGATACCTAATTAAGACATAAAAGTAAAAAAGTTATCTGTTCTCACTCCCTATCTTTACCTTTGGTTTAAGCTGCCCCTTGGGTGCATTCTCCCATTGCGTTAGTGCTGACTCTCCAAAAATAACAGTAAAAACCGATGCCAAAGAGAAAACATAAGTTCTCTCTTAGTTCTGGCTTCAGGAAATGAAAAGTAACATAAAGAATATGAAGAAATAAGAGTGACCTTTGAGATACAGGACTGCTTGGGAATGTGGTAATGGTTTCATGAATGTGTTCCTCTATCAAAACTCATCAAATGGCACTGCTGAGATCTGAATGTTTTACGTCTTCCCAAAATTCATGAGTTGAAACCCTAACTCCCAATGTGAAGGAGACAGGGGCTTTGGGAGGTGATTAGGTCAAGAGGGTGGAGCCCACATGAATGGGACTAGTGCTGCTATAAGAAGAGACATAAGAGAAACCCCTCACCCCTTTTACCATGTGAAGACAAAGAGAAGACACAAACTGAGCCATGAAGTGTGCCCTCACCAGACACCAAACCCATCAGCACCTTTATCTTGGACTGTCCAACCTCCAGAACTGTGAAAAATGAGTTTTTGTTGTTCATACGCTACCCTGCTACCCTGTCTATCACATTTACTTATAGCAGCCTGAATGGACTAAGACATGCCCTCAAACTAGGTCCAGTTCATTAGGGGGAAAGTATTTACCAATAAAAAGCATTAACAGCTATATATTTGTATCAATAATTTAAATTATTTAGATGTTTAAAGGCAATTATTTTCAGCTTAGAAAAAAAATAATTCTAGAACTGCTGGGAGGGGTGATTTACACCTGTAATCCCAGCACTTTGGGAGGCCAAGGTAGGCCAGGAGTTCAAGACCAGCCTGGACAACACAATGAAACCCCGTATCTACAAAAAATACAAAAATTAGCTAGGCATGGTAGTGCACACCTGTGGCCCCAGCTACTTGGGAGGCTGAGGTAGGAATGTCAATTGAGCCCAGGAGGTTGAGGTTGTAGTGAGCCATGACTGTTGTGCCACTGCACTCCAGCCTGGGTGACAGAGCAAGACCTTGTCTCAAAATAATAATAATAATAATAATAATAATAATAATAATTCTAGCACCCTCAAGTGGGGCGGGAGGGAAGAATGCTACTGTGTGCGTACCCATTAGGACTCTTTCAGTTGCAAGCGACTGAAACCCCAGTCCCAGCTGGCTTGAGCCATAGGGATTTTAATGGCTCAAGTAAATAAGCAGTGGCTTTAGGTGCAGCTGGTTATGGACCCAGCTGATGTAAGCAGGATCTGGTTTCTCTCTCCCCATCTTGGCTTCTTCAGCATTACCTGACAGTTGCCAATTCAGCAAGAGCCAATTTCACTGCAGTTGCCTCAGGGAGCCAGGAAGCACACAGATGAACTTTCCTTATGGTGCTAATTTGAACACAAATTAGAAACAAGTAAATTAAAATTAAATCGTTAAAAGAAATAAAGAAATCTGGAAAAGTGTTACGGGCTAAATTTTGTCCCCTCAAAATTTATTTGTGGAAGTCCTGCTACTCAATATCTCAGAATGTGACTGTATTTGGGGATAGGGCCTTTTATGAAAAAGTAATTAAGGTAAAATAGGACATGTGTGGTAGCTCACGCCTGTAATCCCAACACTTTGGGAAGCCGAGGCGGATGGATCACCTGAGGTCAGGAGTTCAAGACAAGCCTGGCCAATGTTGTGAAACCCCATCTCTACTAAAAATACAAAAATTAGCCTGGTGGCGGATGCCTGTAGTCCCAGCTACTTGGGAGGCTGAGGCAGGAGAATCGCTTGAAACCAGGAGGCAGAGGTTACAGTGAGCCAAGATCACCCCATTGCACTACAGCTTGGAAACCAAGAGCAAAACTCTGTCTCAAAAAAAAATAAAAAATAAAAAGAATGTAAATAAAGTCTTTAGGGGTGAGTCCTAATCCAATATGACTGATGTCCTTATAAGAAGAGATCAGAACACAGGCACAGAGGGAAGACCGTGTGAAGACACTGGAAGAAGGTCATCCATGAACCAAGGAGAGCGGCCTCAGGAGAAACCAACCCTGCCAACACCTTGATCTTGGATTTCCAGTCTCCAGAACTGTGAAGAGATAAATTTCTGTTGTTTCAGCTGCACTTTGTTATGGCAGCCCTAGCTGACTAATACATTTGGCCCATGTGTCTTCACTGTCCAATTCACCCCCACATAGCAAGACGGCTGCTAAAGGCCAGACATGATGGCTTACGCCTGTAATACCCGCACTTTGGGAGGCAGAGCAGGGAGAATTGCTTGAGCCCAGGAATTCGGGAGCAGCCTGGCAAACAGTGAGATCCCGCCTGTACCAAGAATAAAAAAAGATGGCTGCCAAGACCCTGGGCTACATCCTTCCCGGTTCACAACCCAACACCAGCTGGGATTCTGAGTGTCACTCTGATTGGAGAAGAAAGATAATGTGTGTCATGAAATAGTACTTCACATTTATATGAAAATTCTTTTTGTATTTAGTTTGTACTTGCACCTAAGTACAATTCTCTAAGGCAGAGTCAAGTGTCCACATTTTGACTTCCAAAAGAGACTCTTGAAATCTGTAAACCATAGCTGTAAAAACTGAAGCATTTGTTTTGTATGAGCCAGGCATTGTAGGAGGAAAGAGGAAGGCTTTTTTCCCTCAAAAAGGCAAAGCTTGAAAGGAGCAGGGCATAACGTTCATTCACTAAATTAGATGGAAAATAGAGGTTCAGAAAGAGGCCTCCTTTCTCTGCAGAACATGAAGGTTTTTCTGGCTGAAAGGGCAAGAAGACAGAGGAGAGAGGAGACTGGAGGCTCCTCAACCTAGAGCACCATGTGGAGGAGTGCAGAGTCAATGTCAAGGAGAGCCAAATGCAGGCAGACGACACCCTCAGTCTACGGTGCTGAGTCTTAGGGGAGCTGTTGCAGAGGCCAGAGCCCGTCCAGGCAGGGCAGTGTGCCACCCACCTGCGCTGAGCAGCAAGGCATTGCTAAACTACTTACGCCAGGCTGGGAAACATCCAGTCAACAGCAGCCCACCCAGGACCTATCAAGATTGTGATGGGCTCATCAAACTTTACTTCAGTACACTGCCCATGTCAGGACAATTCTAATCCTCCCCGCACCCCAAAATAAAGGGTGATTCCTTGAATATTGAATACTCAGAGAACGCAGAGATGTTGGGGAAAGGAAAGTTCTAGGACCTGTACTTGTATGCCTGTGTGGGACTAAGTAGAGCTAGCTACATATTTCTGCCCCATCGCCCTCCTACAGCAAGCTGACAACCAACCTCCTTTATACATGTACACTTCTGGTCCAGGAACTAGGGCAGTACCCCAACTGACTTAGGCTTGGTCCTGTGCTCCACCACCACTTCCTCTGAGTGAGAAGCAGATCCCCCAAGTACATAGAACAAAGACGAGAGAAGCATCAAATGCAAAAAAGTCAGGTACCAAAATGAGGCTTGGCTGATTTGCTACTTTAGCAGCAATGTTTTTCACTAGACCCAATCATATCTTGTTGTCATACTTTAGATTTTCCCAGAAAAGAGAACAGGTTTTTTTCTCTCCCAAACTCATATATTCTATTGACCCAGAGGCTCTTGACCTTCCTGGAATCTTTGACGAATAGTTATAGTTAATGCACAATAACTGTAGACCACAAGTAAGAGACATCCAGTAATTGGATGACAAGGCCAGAGAAGGTCAGTGTCATAGGAGTAAATAGTAATTCAAACAAAGAAAAGAAACGAGCAATTTATGTAAATATTTCTAGTGTGTTGACCCCATTACATGATATTTTGCAAATGTGGTTAGGCAGAACAGTGTGTCTCCCATACATCTTCCAAATTCCAAGGGTGCCTCCCGGAATCTCATCAAGAAGACAACAAGAAGATATATTGTAAGTAGCGATCAGAAGAGAGCATGAGGGGAGCCCCTGGGGTGCTGGGTGAGGTTCTGTTTCTTGATCTGGATGTCACTTATCAGAGGTATTGAGTTTATGAAAATCATCGAGCTGTATGCTTATGATCTGTGTTCTTTTCAGTATGTGTTTATATTTCAATTAAAAAAAAATTAGGCCAGTTTCGGTGACTCATACCTGTAATCCCAGCACTTTGGGAGGCCAAGGCAGGAGGATCACTTGAGGCCAAGAGTTGGAGACTAGCCTGGGCAACATAGTGAGACTCCATCTCTACAAAACATACAAAAAGTAGCCTGGTCTGGTGGTGCGTGCCTGTAGTCCCAACCACTTGGGAGGTTGAGGTAGAAAGATCACTTGAGCCTGGGAGGTGGAGGCTGCAGTGAGCTATGATCATGCCACAACACTTCAGCCTGGGCAACAGAGCAAGAACCTGTCTCAAAAAATATATGTGTATATATAAAGAGAGAAGAGGAAGAGAAAGAGATGAAAATAAAGAGAGAGAGATACCCTTGTAAATCAAGTTATGATTCGATGTCTAAGAATTTTGAAGCAGTCCCCCAACAATAGAAGTCATTTGCCATTACTAGGGAATATGGACACACGACAGTTTGGTGGTAGGACAGTTTTGGGGTTTATCCAGGTCTTTGTATGGGAAAAACAAACTGACAGACTGAGTGGTCTGGTTAAAGAGTAGGCTCTTCCGTTACAAGCAAAGAGGATTCTTACAGTTCCTTTAAGAGCCTGGTGCTCAACCAGCTTCTTCTGATTGGGTGCCATGTTCCCCTGCTGGCTTGGGGTCCTGTTTCTCAGGCACTTTGACACTAGCAAGGGGTTTCACCCAGGGCTGGGTGTAAGGCCTCTGATCCTTGGCAGCACAAGCGCACTGTTCCTCACCTGAAATCATTGGGACCAAGTGTACTTTAAAATGCATTTATTTTTGAATTCTATCTATTGTGTAGAAATAATACACATACCAATTTTGTGTGTACATATATACATATGTATAGTGTATTAATTATGTCCCAGCTCCAGCAGAAATGAAATGAAACACATATTTTTGGAATGCAGTTCATAAATATTCACATGAAGGAAGTTGAAAAGGAAACTTTAAATACCTCATATCACTTCAGGAAAGTTTTCATCCATAATAAGTATAAAAATGGTTTTTTAAAGATATGGCGATTACAATTTGCAAAAAAAGATTCTAGGCCCGTATATACTTACCATTTTAAATCAGTAAATTAATGCCCTGGGTTTATAATTTTTGCATAACTGTTATTAGTGTGAATTCATGTCCTAGAGTCTAATACTCACCCACTCTCACCCCAGGTAAATTGATAAAATAAAATAGCTGGAGTTGGTAAAGCCAAGTAAACTGCTGGACAGTTTGCCCCTCTCTAGCGAGTGGCTGGCCATTCTGGGCAGGAGAGATAATGCAGGCCTGCCAGTAGTCTCTCTCCAGCTTCCCACTAGCCATCATTAATTTTTGGATATTGTGGCCTATCTATGACTTTCTCTTTCACCCCTTTCTGGAAAAATCTTGTAAGAGACCTCAATGGTCGAGTAAATCATTGCTGAAGAAAAAGTCATTGAATTCAATACATTTAACAAATACTTGAATCTATGCGTTAGTACTGTGCCATTTTACCCTATATAATTTTGATTCTTAAGTTGTGATAATGTACCCTAACAGAGAATCAATCTCAATTTTTCTAAAACTTGGTGGCTAGCATCAGGATTTGGCTGCAAGTCTAAAACTGGGAGTTTTCTGCCTTTTTGTTTGGGGAGAGTTAGGAACCTCATTTGGAGGGTTTCCTGAGAAAGAAAAAACAAAGGGGATGGGGAGGGAAGGGGCAGGGGAGGGGCAGGGGAAGGGAAGGGGAGGGGAAGGCCAGGGAAGGGGCAGAGGAAGGGAAGGGAAGGGAAGGAAGAAGGGAAGGGGGAGGGAAAAGGGGAGGGGAAGTGAGAGGGGAAGGGGGAGGGGAAGGGGGAGGGGAAGGGGGAGGGGAAAGGGAAGGGAGAAAATCCCAGTTCCTGCTCAAGAATGGAGACTTTGGGAAAATGTAGAGCTCAGCTGCTCTGTTTTCATTGTGCATCTCTGCAGGGCAGGACAGGGAAGGGAGAGAATCCCAGTTCCTGCTCAAGAATGGAGACTTTGGGAAAACCTGGAGCTCAACTGCTCTGTTTTCATTGTGCAACTCTGCAGATTATCAGGCTGTCTGGAAGGCAGTCATGAAATGGGAAGAGGTTGTCTCCCTCTCTTTAGGCTGCAGAAAGAAAAAGAACGTGAAGAGGAGGACGTGCTCAAGGCAATCCTATTGTGGAGGTTGGGCTGGCCACAGCAACATGTCACCCAGCCAGGAGCTAAAATAGAGAGGTGGCCAGCAGAGGGATGGCCTAAGAACTGTCAGCAAAGGCGTCCATTTTTAGGTTGTTTTATGGTTTGGTTTGGTTTTAGTCTTTTTGGGTTAGTAATTCCCTTTAGCTATCTATTTGCCACGCTTTGTTAAACATTTTGGAGGAGAGTGCTGGCTTGCAAAGAAAATAAATACAACCAAAAAAGAAAATGCTGAGACCATGTATGAGAAGAAGAGGTCAGATAGCTGCAGTGCAGCCCATCCCATTTATTGACTGGAGCAGGCAGCCAACAGTTTGTACAGAGTATTAAAAGAAAGGATAGACTTCTGTAAAATAACTAACTAAATAAATAAATAAATATCAATGGATAATGACTTGGCACTTGCAACAGTGCAGGTGACAGCCCGTCAATGGAAAGGGTAGTGGAGTCACAGAACGAGAGGCACAGCTTCTTCCTGGGACATACAGGATGGGACAGTGTGAGACCCACAGAATAACCAGACTGTACCACCCCAAGATCGATTTCAAATCTTGCCTTCACCTAGAAGCTCTGTGACTTGGAAGTGTCCTTGAAAACTCCAAGTCTGTTTCCTCATCTAATAAATAAATTTACTTATTCCTACTTCACTGGACATGTATAAGATAAAAGATTGCTTACCTAAAGTGTTTAGCAGATATTCAATATTCAATAGTAATTATCATTATTGTTTATACACTAATTAAGGTTTATTAGAGATTGAAAGTTGATAAATCCTTGAGCGTTTATGATGTATAAAGCTGTTCATAAGTAATGCCGTTCTCATTACAGAATGCACTCAGTATTTAGAAATAACTGTGTTGTAATGATGAAGCCTCAGAAAAAAGAACATTTCAAAACCTATCAGAGTCTGAAAAAATGTAAAGATCTGATGTGCCAAAAGTGTTGGTGCCTATGTAACTACATAATGACTCCCAAACACTGGTTTTGGCAATGAAACGAGGAACAATTCAGCAACATGACCCAGCATTTCTATCCCCAGACACATATCTTCTGGGAACTCTCATCCAGGCAACAAGGAGACATGTGTGAGAATCCTCACCGTAGCATTTCTAATCAAAAATAAGACATGGTGGCTCACGTCTGTAATCCTAACACTTTGGGAGGCCAAGTCAGGCAGATTGCCTGAACCCAGGAGTTTGAGACCAGCCTGGGAAACATGGTGAGACTCTGTCTCTACAAAAAAACACAAAAATTAGCCAGGTGTGGTAGCGCACACCTGTAGTCCCATCTACTCAGGAGGCTGAGGCAGGAAGATAGCGTGAGCTTGGGAGGTCAAGGCTGCAGTGAGCCATGATTGCGCCACTGCTCTGCAGCCTAGATGACAGAGCAAGATCCCCTCTCTAAAATAAATAAATAATAAAACAAACATCTAAGATAACCTAATGTCCATGAATGGAAGAATGAATAAGTAAATTCAGTTGGAGACAAACAGAATACGATTTAGAAGTTGAAATAAATAAACCACAAGAAAAGCATGTTGCAGGAGGATATGTACAGCAAAATACAATTCCTAAAAAAACTTACAAACATTTAAAGCAATAATGCATTGTTTAGAAAACTATAATATTTAGTTAAAGTAGGAAAGCATATGTGACCATTATAAATATTGAGGTCAGGAGGGGAATTTGACCAGTGAGAGCCACAGAGGAACCTTTAAGTGTATCTGTGAAATATTTTTCTATTAAAAGAAAAGCAATCTGGCAAACATAGCAAAAAACAAATTAAGGAAAAAAAGATGGGACTTAGTATCAAGTATATTGTTATTCATTATATTATTCTCTTTAATTTTCTGAATAATGAAAATAGTTCACACCTAACAGAATCAGGATTTCAAGATTCGTATAGAACAATGGGGACAACTGAAATCTAAATTCCTTCACACCCTGTTCAAAAACCATGCAGATGAATTAGTATGAAAGAGATAAAACCATCTATCACCAAAGTCTGCAGCAAAACCAGGAGACAAAGAACATTGAAAATCTCGTGCATGCAGGAAAATTAATATCCAACACCAGTAAGACAGCTGCAGAGCTCATGTCAGAATGAAGAGTCAGGTTGCGAGTGCGTGGAAAGAGGGGAAGCCAATTGATATGATAGTCCATCTGAGAAAGCCAAGGAAATCAATGGCAAGGCTAATGTAAACAAGAGAACTCAATAAGACAGCAGGCTATGAACCAAACACTGAAAAATCAGTAGCTTTCATATTTACAATCAATAACCAGTTAGAAGGTGTGAAGAAAAAGAAAACATCATTTTTGATACCAATAAAATAAAAATAAATTTCTTAGGAATAAACTGAACAAAAAGATTTGCAAAAGCTGTACAAGGGAAGCTTTCAAAGCCTGCCTGAAAGATATAAAAGTTGACTTGGACAAAGAAAAGGACATTCTTTGTTCTCGGATAGGATAGCAACATCTGAAAGATGTCAGCTCTTCACTAGTTAATATGTAAGTTTAAAATGATTCCAATAACAATAATAATTTCTTTTTCTAGAGATGGACAAGTTTTATTTAGAGTCTGTAGGAAAAAAGCACACACACACACACACACACACACACACACACACACACACGCACGCACAGAAGAAAACCAGGAACCAGTTGAAAAAGAAGAGGAAACAGGAGAATTGGCCCTACAAGATAGTGGAACACAGTGTGAAACTTCTATAATTGAAACTGCACTGGCACCGAAGACAACAGTCCAACAGAATAGAATAGAAAATGCAGGAATAGTCCTGAGTACACGTAAACATTTAGTATGATGATGATAGCATTTCAAATCACTGAAAAGAAGACAGACTTTTTGCTAAATGATGTTGGAACAGGAGACCCATTTTAATAAAAGGCTAAATGAGACTATATTTCATGTCATTAAAAAGTACAGTGAAAGAAAAAGGTACAGGAACCATGAAAAATATGAGCAAGTTCCTGGATGTAGGATACAAGGAAAGCTGTTCTACCTATGACTCAACATCTGGAAGCCATTAAGAGAAAATTAATAAATTTGACCATGTAATAACAAAGTCCAATTTTTAACATGGCAGAATCCCATAACAACAACAACAACAACAAGAATGGCAAGCTAGGATAAAATATTTGCAACCAGCCAGGTACGGTGGCTCACGCCTGTAATTCCAGCACTTTGGGAGGCCGAGGTGGGCGGATCATGAGGTCAGGGGTTCGAGACCAGCCTGGCCAACATAGTGAAACCCTGTCTCTACTAAAAATCGAAAAAAATTAATCAGGCATGGTGGCGAATGCCTGTAATTCCAGCTACTTGGGAGGCTGAGGCAGGAGAATCACTTGAACTGGGGAGGCAGAGGTTGTAGTGAGCCAAGATCATACCATTGCACTCCAGCCTGGGTGACAAGAATGAAACTCCATTTTGAAAAAAATATATATATATTTGCAATCTACATAAAGAGATCTTTAAAAAATAAAAAGGATAATAAAAAAAACTTGAGAGAAAGATGAATAGAAGACAAGAACCAACATATCACAGAAAAAGACTCACAAATGGTCCTCGGGCATGTGAATAGAGGCTCAACTTCATTTGTAATAAGAGTAATGAAAATTAAAATCTCACAAAGGTACAATTTTACATATGTCAGACTGACAAACTTTCAAAAGCTTGATAACACACTTTGTTGGTGAGAAAATGGGGAAACAGGCACTCTCAAGCCTTGCTGGTAACACTACACAATGGTATGTCCATGATATGGAAGGGAATTTGGGAATAGATAATAACACTTCCCCTTTGACTCAGCAATCCAACTTTTAGAAATTCACCCTGAAAATATACCTCCAGAAATTCTAAACAACTTATACACTATTCACCCAACAGTATTTGTAATTCACTAGGTTTCTAATTTATAATTAGAAACCACCAAATTCCCAAACAGGAGACAGGTTTACTAAACCATGGTACAATCATACAATAGAGAAATCTGTATAAAAACAAAAGAATGACTCTTTTTGAACTGATATGGAGTCACTCAGAGTAGCAGTCAAAATCTCTAAAGTGGCAAATAAAAGCCCCTCTACTCATTGCCCCCACCACATCCCTGACCTTATCTCTTATTTATTTCTTTTTTGTTTTTGTTTTTGGAGATGGAGTTTCACTCTTGTCGCCCAGGCTGGAGTGCAACTGCACGATCTAGGCTCACTGCAACCTCCACTTCCCGGGTTCAAGCGATTCTCCTGCCTTAGCCTCTGGAGTAACTGGGATTACAGGCACCTGCCACCATGCCTGGCTTATTTTTGTATTTCTAGTAGATATGGGGTTTCGCCACATTGGCCAGGTTGGTCTCAAACTCCTGACCTCAGGTGATCCACCCACGTCAGCCTCCCGAAATGCTGGGATTACAGGCGTAATCCACAGCGTCCAGCCCCCTCTTAGTGATTTCTCTCTGGATTAGTCCATGACAGCTACTGGTTGTAGTGTCAGTCAGTGCTGGGTGCGCCTGTCTTCGGTCGCTTGCACTTGATGGAGAGGTCCACATGGCTTCTCCTTTATTTCTTGTAGAACTTACTAAACCATAATCTTCTCAGTGAGACATTCACTGGCTACCTTATCCAAAATTGCAAGCTCTCCTGCCACTCTCCTTCCTTTACCTGCTAGATTTTTCTTCCTTAGCACTTATTAATACACTACTTTACCTATTTCTTTAATTGTATTATCTGTCTCCCCCATCAGAATGTAAACTCCATAAAGACATGGATTTTTCCTGTTTCATTTGCTGCTATATCTCTTATATTTAAGAGAATATGTGACACTCAACAAATATTTTTTAGATGGATGGATAGACAGATGGATTCTCTGTCCTTCAGGTATTATTTCTAATTTTTTTTTTTTTTTGAGATGGAGTCTCATTCTGCTGCCCAGGCTGGATAGAGTGCAATGGCGCGATCTCAGCTCACTGCAACTTCTGCCTCCCAGGTTCAAGCAATTCTCCTGCCTCAGCTGCCCAAGTAGCTGAGATTACAGGCACCCACCACCATGCCCAGCTAATTTTTGTATTTTTAGTAGAAACAAGGTTTCACCATGTTGGCCAGGCTGGTCTTGAACTCCTGACCTCAGGTGATCCTCCCGCCTCAGCCTCCCAAAGTGCTGGGATTACAGGCGTGAACCACGGCACCCGGCCTATTTCTTTAATAATTTCTTCATCTTCATTTTCTTCAGTTTCTCTTTCTGGAATTACTATATCAGAAATTAGATTTCTGGGCTAGATCCTCTAAGCTTATACTTACCTATTATTTTTCAATGTCCATGTCTCTTATCCTTAGTATCTATTTTTTAATTTCAGTAGCATATTTTTACCTTAAGACATTTCTTCATTTTCTATTTTTCATAGCAAATTTTGTGGGAGGTTTCCTTTGAAAATATTAATTAGAAGTTATTGATGCTTTCTCTGATTCTCAGCATTATGTCTGAAATTTTAGGATCATTTTGTCTGTTTACTATAATCTCTATTTTTTATTTTGAGGGTGATCCTCACCTAGCCTTTAAGAATGAGACATTGAAAATCAATTGGAAACTGTTCCTGGGAAAAGCCTGTTGACTTCTGGGCTTTGTTACCTGGTGGTTGGGAGAGAAACCAGCCATTTCATTAGAAGACCTCCAGATGTTAGTGTCTTCTCTCTGGGGCTGTTTGTTTTCTCTAGAGAAGAATCCTTGCATTCTCCTCTTGTTCCTGTGTTCCTGAAGTGAGGCAAGAAAAGAAATCCAAGGAGCACATCTCAACCATTATCAACTTTACTCAATCCACCTGCTTTCTGCCATCACTGTCTCCAATTCTTAAGTATCTATTGGCCAGTTTCTCTCAAGAATTTCTCTTTCTTGCCTGATGGTGTGACCAGCTGAGAGTGAGCAGGGGTAGAAGACCTGAATGTCTAATAACTCTGTTCTCGGCTTTTCAACCAAGTCTCCTGTTTTCATTCCCTCCTCTTGCCCCTCACGCCTGCCTTCTTTGGTGAATCTCTCAGTGATTCTCTGAAGCAAATCAGTTCTGCAAGCACTTTAGGGTATAGCTTCTTTTGCTCAGTGAAATCGATTGCCATTCATTCATCTACTTTCCTTCTTCCAAAACTCTACTGCAATATTTTGCTTCCTCCTGCCTTTCTTAGATGCTCTTTTCCTTTGTCTTTTCATTCCTCATCTATCATTTTAGATGAGTTTTGGGTGGCAGAGATGAAAAAATTCTTGTTGCTAATCTATCATTTTAAACTACAGTACTGTCTAGGCAAGATTTAAAATCTGGGAACCCTGTATACAAGAGACCCTAATAGTTAGGCAGTAATATTATTACTGAAGGTGAATCTTCATCCTTCTACAACCCTTAAGTATTAAAGGTTCTCTTGTAAAAAGGAGGGGGAAAATATGTCAGAGGCATTTGAACTGAAGAGGCTCCGTCTCGAATAGGGGATAGGCAAAATGAGGATGAGATCTACTGGGCTGCATTCCTAAGGTTAGGCATCCTTAGCCACAGGATAAGATAGGAGGTCAGCAGGACTGGTATCACAAGATATAGGTCATAAAGACCTTGCTGATAAAACAGGATATGGCAAAGAAGCCAGCCAAAACCCACCTAAACCAAGATGGTGAAAAAGCAACCTCTGGCCGTCCTCACTGCTCGTTATGCCCTAATTATAATGCCTTAGCATGCTAAAAGACTTTCCCACCAGTACCATGACAGTTGACAAATGCCATGGCAATGTCCAGAAGTTACCATATGTAGTCTAAAAAGAGGAGGAACTCTCAGTTCTGGGAATTATCCACCCCTTTTCCTGGAAAACTCATGAATAACCCACTCCTTATTTAGTGTATGATCAAGAAATAACTATAAAAACAGCCAACCAACAGCCGTTGGGGCTGCTCTATGGCGTGGGTTCCCAACCCCTGAGCAATGGGCCAATACCCAGTGGCTTGTTAGGAACCAGGCCACACAGCAGGAGGTGAGTGGCAGGTGAGTGAGAGAAGCTGACTTCTGCTTCCTGTCAGATCAGTGGCAGCTTTCGATTCTCATACGAGCTCAAACCCTATTGTGAACTGCAAATGCAAGGGCTCTAGGTTGCGCACTCCTTATGAGAATCTAATGCCTGATGATCTGTCACTGTCTCCCATCATGCCCAGATGGGACCGTCTAGTTGCAGGAAAACAAGCTCAGGGCTCCCACAGAGTCTACATTATGGTGAGTATGTAATAATAATAGGAACAACGTGTTTGAATCATCCTGAAACCATCACCCCCTACACTGTCCATGGAAAAACTGTCTTCCACAAAACTAGTCCTTGGTGCCAAAAAGGTTGGGGACTGCTGGTCTAAGTAGTGGCCATTCTTTTGTTTCTTTACTTTGCTAATAAACTTGCTTTCACTTAAAAAAATTCTGGGTACCATGTATACAAAGATTAAGTCAACTAAATCCTGGCCCTTTCATAAGTTCCACTCTGGGGAGGAAATTGACAAATTGCAATAACCATTAGTTAAGGAACCCAGCAACTCTATTCTACTGTCTTATTTCTGTTATTAAAATGTTTCCATATCTTAGTTTTTCTATCTGTAAAATGGTTGAGAAAATTCTTGGTAAGACACATCAGACATTTTGAAGGGAATTCTTAGTATTGCTTTCACTAATTGGCCATTGAAATTATTCTTTCATGAGGAGATGCAGAGAGAATTGGCATGGTTTAATCACCCCTTCCATGCACAATTTTCCTAATGCAGAAAAGCAGAGAGCCCAATATGAATGCAAGCACCTGACGCCAGCAACATGACAGCAAGGGCATCTCTAGGTAGTCAGGGGAAGTAGAGTCAGAAGGAGACAGAGTAACAAGGGGTAGAAATTTAAGTGGGGGTAAGGACCAGAACATGGCTTGCTTTTTGCTATCTTCTAGAATATAACACAGGGACCTAAAGCAAATGTCTAGGGCAAAGCAAGCTGTGCAAAAGAAAAAAGTTGAAAATTTTATTTCAAATTCATTCATTTCCTAGCTCTCCTTCTTAATTCTAACTAAAGCCATAACGTTTCTCTATAACAATCAGAATTTACCCAATCACAATGAGCTTCCAAATGGCAAAGAGACTAAGTGAGCTGGTCACATTGAATGAACTTCTGAATTTGCTTTACAGATGTTTGAGACTGCTCAGGGAGGACAGATCAGGGGCCTGTGTGCAAGCTCACTGTCATTGTGCAGTACACAGCAGGCATTCACCAGAAGACCTCAAGGTGGATGGCAGTCCCTGGAATCATGCAACATGAAGCCCTGATGGGGATATATCTGTACAGGCAAAAACTCATCCCAACTACTTAGAAAGAATCAAAAATAGGATATGCTTCACTGTAGCATCATCTTTTGGCAGGAGAGGCACCATTCTGACTTCTATCCATCCTGCTCAGTCCTAGAAATCATCTCCCAAACTCACGCCTTTTTAAGTAAACTTTTACTCTTCTGGGATATTTACTTTAAGAAATTGTTTAGATGGTTTAGGTGGGAAAGAGAAGGTTGCACTTTTCCCAATTTAACCATTTCTGTCTCTGTGCTTACAAGAATAATTTTTTTACATTCACTAAAGTGTCATTTAAATAAGACGGGCAAGATGATCTCCAGGTACTAAATTATGAATGAGAACTTTTTCTTCTAGAAGGAAATTAAATGAATAGCAAATAGTCCTATTATTAGATTTTAAATGACTTTAATTTCTTAACACCAATTGGAAAGAAAACAGCCAGTGTTAGAATGTGTAATTGCTTATAACAGTAACAATAAAGATTTTATTTGAATCTTATTATTCAGTGAGAAGGTTACTAAGCAATTTACCAGAGTGTGGGCCAAGGATTATAAAATTTCATTTACACACAAATGATAAAATGTGTTGCCATGGTGAAGGTCTGGTCAAAACAGGATAATGTTCTAGCTCATTTGAAATTTATCAGTGCAACGACTGTCTGATATAAAGAAAGCAACTTGATTCTCATAATCCATGAACCTGCTGGAAATAATGCAAAGAATAGCTGAAAATTAAAAATTCTTAATTACTCTTTCTCAAACTTGCACTTTGATACTACCTGTAAAGTTTTTAAATATACTGATGCCTTAGTCCTTTCCCAGAGATGCTGATTCAATCAGTATGGAGTGCAGTATGGGAACTAGAATTTTTATATATTTTTTTATTTATTTTTAGAGTCAGGGTCTTGCTCTGTTGCCCAGTCTGGAGTGCAGTGGTGCAATCATAGCTCACTGCAACCTTGAACTGGACTCAAGGGATCCTCCCACCTAAGCCTCCCAAGTAGCTGGGACTACACATGCGCACCACCACGCCCAGCTCATTTTTGTATTTTTTGTAGAGATGGGATCTAGCTATGTTGCACAAGCTGGTCTCGAACTCAAGCAGTCCTCCCACTACAGCCTCCCAAGGCACTGGGATTAACAGCATAAGCCCCTGCGCCCCGCCTCGGAATTGAAATTCTTAATGCTCCCCAGGTGATTCTAATATGCTTCAAGTTGGAGAAATTTATTCAGGTGACACATCCTTCTGCCCAAAGACTACAGTAAAAGTGAAGCTTATTTATCAACAAGGGCTTTGCTTTAGAGATATTGTATTGGTGTGTCTAAAGACAAATGAAGAAATAGAAATATAGAAAGATATATAGAAATAAAATAGAAATAGAACACTTAATAACATAATAGGCAGCAGCATATTATCTATTACTATAATAGCGTTATATTTTATATAATATCTATTAACATATAACTGAAATATAAAAGAAATCAAAATAAACATAATCTCAGAGTTTATAAAGACTTACATGCAAATAAACTTATCAGAGCTATATTAGTACATAACGAAATGCATTTTGTTTCCAGAGAAAGTTCAGTGTTTATGCATTTTAAAGAATACTAATTCCGCTGTGCGTATACCAAAAGGAATATAAATCATAAAGATGCATACATGTTATGTTCATTGGAGCACTATTCACAATAGCAAAGACATGGAATAGGCCGGGCGCGGTGGCTCACGCCTGTAATCTCAGCACTTTGGGAGGCCGAGGTGGGCAGATCACCAGGTCAGGAGATCGAGATCATCCTGACTAACACGGTGAAACTCCACCTCTACTAAAAAATACAAAAAAATTGGCCGGGCTTCGTGCCGGGCGCCTGTAGTCCCAGCTACTCAGGAGGCTGAGGCAGGAGAATGGCATGAACCCGGGAGGCGGAGCTTGCAGTGAGCCGAGATTGTGCCACTGCACTCCAGCCTGGGAGACAGAGCGAGACTCCGTCTCAAAAACAAACAAACAAACAAAAAACATGGAATAAACCCAAATGCCTGTCAATGATAGACCAGATAAAGAAAATGTGGGTACATATACACCATGGAATACCATGCAGCCATAAAAAGGAGTGAGATCATGTCCTTTGCAGGGACATGGGTGGAGCTGGAAGTCATTATCCTCAGCACAGTAATACAGGAACAGAAAACCAAACACCGCATGTTCTCACTTGTAAGTGGTAACTGAACAATGAGAACACATGGACCCAGCGAGTGGGGAACAACACACACTGGGGCTTGTCAGTGGGGCAGGGGAAGGGGGAGCATCAGGATAAATAGCTAATACACGTGGGGCTTAATGCCTAGGTGATGGGTTGATAGGTACACAAACCACCATGGCACAGGTTTACAAATCTGCACATCCCGCACTTGGATCCTGGAGCTTAAAATAAATAAAATTTTTAGAAAAAAGAGTACTAATGCCATCCCATCATAAAATCAGGCTGTAGCCAGGTAATACAGGTGGTTTGGATACAAGCAGAGGCAACAGATTTAGTTTCTATTTAAATCTGAATTAGCCTCATTGCGTTTCATGGAGTCAAACTATTACATAGATGTTAGCAAATGATCCCAGAAATGTATGGATTTGATCACAACGGAAATCAAATTTAAATCAACTACCACCAGTGAGAAAACAGCTCACTGGTATCAAACTTCATGTATCCATTCACAAAGCATTTCTTGAATACTTGCAAAGCAATGAGCTTTGCAAAATGGAATAAGGATTCCAATTCTGTCTGTGAAGCTTTATTACTTAAAAAGAGTCTAAAGCAAGTATCAGCAAATTATAATATTTGTTCAGTATGGCTGACAAATATATAATGTTTGCTGTATTATTCCTCATACTTCTCATATATATTTGAAATATTTCACTTAAGAAAAGTTGAATTTGGCCCAGGCACGGTAGCTCATGCCTATAATCCCAGCACTTCAGGAGACCGAGGCAGGTGGATCACCTGAGATCCGTAGTTCGAGACCAGCCTGGCCAACATGGTGAAACCCCATCTCTACTAAAAATACAAAAAAAAAATTAGTCGGACACGGTGGCGGGTACCTGAAATCCCAGCTACTTCAGAGGCTGAGGCAGGAGAATCACTTGAACCCGGAAAGTAGAGGTTGCAGTGAGCCGAGACTGCGCCATTGTATTCCAGCCTGGGCAACAGAGCAAAACTCCATCTCAAAAAAATAAATAAATAAAAAAGAAAAGTTGAATTTGAAGAAATCTACAATCAAGGAGACAAAAGAGCTTATGAACAACAATAACATAAATTTGAAGGTAATAGGGTGGTACATGGTACAGGGTAGTAATGTATTTCTCACTCTTTCAACAGTTCAAACAGTTGAGTAGGCAACTCTATATGATGGTATAGAGACCCAGGTTCTGTCATCTCATGGCTCTGCCATTTCCTACAACCTCTTGGTGCATCACTGGACCCTCAGCCTCCAGCTGGCATTCTGGGGAACAGAGTGGAAGATTGCACAGAAGATGTTTTATGAGCCAGACTGAGGACTCACATACATCACATCTGTTCACATTCTATTGTCTAGGACCCAGTCACGTGACTGCCCCTCCATGGAGACTGGGAAATGTGGTTCAGCCCTTTGTCCAGGAAGAATAAGAAAAGGGTTAGGTGAGCATCTCACCGGTCTCTGTCGGTGGTGATTGCATAAGAAAGTAGATAAAGTGCTGAGGTCGCTCAAAGGAAAGAAAGACTGCTTTTGGCAAAAGGGATTACAAAAAACCTCACAGGAAAGGTGACTTCCGAATTGGAACTTGAAAAGATTTGTAGGACTTAGAAGTGCAGAGATAAATTTTATTTGGGGTGGGGTTATAAACTATGTACAAAGGTAGGAGGGTAGAAAAGTAAAAGTTCATGCAGGGAGCAGAGAACAAAAGGGAGACAGCAGAGTACAGACAGGCTGGGCTGATACTCAGCTGTTGCATACAAGAAGGCTATGCAGGTTGCTCAGAGAATGAGATGCTTCTGAACTATTTGTCATCAAAAGTCACCAGCCCCAGCTCTTGAGCGCCCACATGGCCATCCCAGCTGCCACTTGGACATCCTGAGCTTCCCCCACTGTCCAATGAAAAGCCCCCAACACAGCAGACTCCTGCAGGACCCTGCTCCAGCACTGTGGTCATGTTAGTTTTGATTGTTAGTGTCTGCATTTTACTGGCTGTTACATATTTTTCACATCATCTTTGAACACAAGACTATAAGTAGAACTAATGGCAGGATTTGGAGAGGTCGATGGAGCTGGTTCAGTGTCCTCAAATGCCACACCATGAAGTTTGGATTTTACTCATTAACAGGGAAGTGAGTGTTCATCACAGACCTTTTCTGAGTAGGCAAGTAATATGATCAGAGGTCTATTTAGAAGGATGATTCTGACAGCAGTTAATTTAGGATTATATGAAGAGAGAGAAAGTAGATTACAAAGATTAAGTGATCGTTGTAAATGAATGACACCAGGTTATTAAAACAGCTCCATCTAATTAGTTACTATAGTTACTAAGGAAAATATTGCCAACAAATTACATCAGACCTGACCTTATTACTTTGTTCTAATAATCAATGTTTATAACTGTAGTTGCTATTGCTGTATCTGTAAGAGTGGACATGTTGGCCGGGTGCAGTGGCCTATTCCTGTAATCCCAGTACTTTGGGAGGCCAAGGCAGGCGAATCACCTGACGTCTGGAGTTCGAGACCAGCCTGGCCAACCTGGTGAAACCACGTCTCTACTAAAAGTACAAAACTTAGCTGGGTATGATGGCAGGCACCTGTAATCCCAGCTACTCGGGAGGCTGAGGCAGGAGAATCTCTTGAACCCGGGAGACGGAGGTTGCAGTGAACCGAGATCACACTATTACACTCCAGCCTGGGGAACAAGAGTAAGACTTCGTCTCAAAAAAAGAGTGGACATGTTATTCTGATACATGTCTGAGGGTGAGGGCTCTAGTACCATGATTCACAGAGCATCATTGGATAACCATCCTTCATACTGTCCCTCAATTATCTCTGTAAGGGCAAAAATCTACTGGTTCTATTATTTAAGGACAATATCTGGACTTTACCCATCCTTATATTTTCCGCTGCTTTAATTCCCTACATACACATACACACACACGAGCAAGTGCACACACATGCACACACAGAGACACACATATACACATGAGCAAGTACGCACGTAC
The DNA here is from genome assembly GCF_043159975.1 of Macaca nemestrina. Classification (NCBI taxonomy): domain Eukaryota; kingdom Metazoa; phylum Chordata; class Mammalia; order Primates; family Cercopithecidae; genus Macaca; species Macaca nemestrina. The sequence continues at coordinate 129,368,236 of NC_092132.1, read as the reverse complement.
AACCATGTGCATATAGATGCACACCCATGCATGCATGCAGGCACCCACCAGGACACTGGCATCTATGAGGGATCCTATGCCTGGCTCAGCATGATGAGAACCTACTTGCTTGCTCCATCTGTGTCGGCTCCATATCCTAGACAGACATGCTTTCCATTCTTTTCTTTCTAGCTTTCAGACCGCTTTTCTTTGACTTAAAAATCAAAGCCAGGTTGTCCTTACCATGTAAGTGTATAGTACTTCCTACTGAGGCCACAGTTCATCCCACTCACCTCAGACCTGATCCTTCCCTTCCCACCTCTCCCACCCAGGCTCTTGGAATGAATGGTGTTTGCCCTGCCCAATCTTGGGCTCCAGCTCCATCTCCATCCCGTCTGAGCACAGAAGCTTCTGAGCCCATGGAGTTGGAGTGCACCACCCTATCAGCACATGGATGCATTCACCAACCTGGAAGCTTTTCAAACTCCATCATTTTTTTTTTTTTTTTGGAGGTACCATTACATAGGCATGATTGATTAAATCATTGGCCATTGGTGATTAGCTCAATTTCCAAACCCTCTTTTCTCCCTAGAGGTCTGGAGTTTCAGCTGAAAGTTCCAACCCTCTTATCATACCTTGGTCCTTCTGGCAACCAGCTCCTACCCTGAAGCTATCTAGGGGTCTACTCTTTTGATCTAAAAGTAGCCTCGTTAGATCAAAAGATGGTCGTATCACCCAGGATATTCCAAGGGATGCGGGAGCTGTGTGCCAGGAACCAGGGATAAAACACAAAATACTTATTTATCATACGTACTGTCCTAACATCAATTAGTGCAGGAAAGTCATCTCTCCATTATCATTTTAAAATGTGTACTGAAGTCATAACTGTGCTAATTTTAACAAGACCAATCCCTGGTATATTAGTCCATTTTCATGCAGCTAATAAAGACATACCTGAGACTGGAGGAAAAAGAGGTTTAATTGGACATACAGTTCCATGTGGCTGGGGAGTCCTCAGAATCATGGCAGAAGGCAAAAGGCATTTCTTAATGGTGGCGGCAAGAGAAAAATGAGGAAGAAGCAAAAGCAGAAGCCCCTGATAAACCCATCAGATCTCGTGAGACTTATTCACTATCATGAGAATAGCATGGGAAAGACCAGCCTCCATGATTCAATTACCTCCCCCAGGACCCTTCCACAACACGTGTGAATTCTGGGAGATAAAATTCCAGTTGAGATTTGGGTGGGAACACAGCCAAACCTTATCACCTGGACATAATAGTACTGTATTAGTCTGAGTCAAGTCAGGAAATTAGAAGCCACATTAGGCTTTTCAAATACAGGGCATTTAATACAGGCAATTTGTTATATGGTGTTGGAAGGTTGAGGCAACTCAGATATGAATAACTGCAGGAAGCAGCTCCCACCCCAGGTTGGAGGAACAAAGTGAAGAGGGGCTTGAAGGGTAGGTGGTTAGATTTCTGGTTACACTGGCCAGTGCTTAGATTTCTGAGGGGGTGCATTGCACAGCTGCTGCAAGAAAAGACTTTTGTAGGGTGGGACCACACGGCAGGTTCCAGAAGTACTGAAAGAAGCTGGGACCCTGACATGTGCTGCTGGCAGGATGCTAAAGGGAGCTAGAAACAGGACGTCTCCCCTCCTCCTGCTTTCCTGCCTGCCACTGAAGCTCTACTTGGTGACATGTTACCATGTAACAGGACACCAGACAAAACAGAGTCCAGGATATCTAGTTTGCACAGTCCAACCCTAACCAAGACAAATGGCTGCCACATGAATACAAAATGAGGTGAGGCTCGACTCAAGGTGGCTGATTGGAATGGTCATATTGTAAACACTGGGAGGCAAGAACCCCAGATGATAATGGCCAACATACCCTTTAATATTTACAAGTAGGGCCAGGCACGGTGGCTCATGCCTGTAATCCCAGCACTTTGGGAGGCCGAGGTGTGCAGATCACCTGAGGTCCGGAGATCAAGATCAGCCTGGCCAACATGGTGAAATGCCATCTCTACTAACAGTACAAAATTTACCTGGGCGTGGTGTTGGGTGCCTGTAATCCCAGCTACTCAGGAGGCTGAGACAGAAGAATTGCTTGAACCTGGGAGATGGAAGTTGCAGTGAGCTGAGATCATACCATTGCACTCCAGCCTGCGCACAAAGCGAAACTCCATTTCAAAAAATAAATAAATACATAAATAAATCATAATTTGGCTTCCCAGATGTTGCTTTCTATTTGAGTATTATGATTTTTTAACCTAGCATGGAAGCCAATTTGTATTTTAAAAAATCCATGTTTGGACACATTTTCTTATGTCCTTGTTAGTGATGGCAAGGTAAAATTATTTCAGGCTATGAAACTAAATATGAAATTTTTGCAACACTGAATATATTCATGGAAAATATGTAATTTCAGTTACTATATTCGAATATCAGAAATGCTATTTCCAGTTTAATTCTTTGTTTTATAAATGTGCAAAACCTTTCTATAGCAACCCATTGTTTCAAAGACTGTTCTGATGCAAAGATTTTGAAACATGTGAAAAAAAGATACTTTGCCTCTTGGGTATAACACAAATGTTAGCTCCCAGAGTTTCCACATTAAAAGAAAAAAAGTCAATGTAGTGTTCAGATTCTGGTTTTCCTTTTTTTTTTTTTTATGGATCATAACATTTTATATAGCACATACATTAGCTGTGCCTTTAAGGGCAAACACGCTTCAATGATCTTCCCCGAGATTTTGCTGTCATTACTTAATTACAGTTTCATTTAATAAGATGTTCCTCCAGGATGAGTTTCCCAGTGATTTTATCACATCCAATTACACCACTGAAGGCTCATAATGAATAAAGTCTCACAGAGTCAGAAAAACATTTGTTATTGGTAAATGAACACTAGAATGTCATGAAAGACAACAATGGAATAATTTCTCAACAAGTCAAGTGACCACGAGGAAGCCAATGGACCAGCAGAGGGAAAATGCTTCCGAAAAATAAATGTTGGTGCTGTGGCTCACGCCTGTAATTCCAGCACTTTGGGAGGCCAGGGTGGGCAGATCACCTGAGGTCAGAAGTTTGAGACCAGCCTGGTCAACATGGTGAAACCCTATCTCTACTAAAAACACAAAAATTAGCCAGGCGTGGTGGCGCACACCTGTAATCCCAGCTACTTGGGAGGCTGAGACAGGAGAATTGCTTGGATCTGGGAGGCGGAGTGTGCAGTGAGCCAAGATCACTCCACTGCACTCCAGCCTAGGCGACAGAACGAGACTCTGTCTTAATAATAATAATATGTTGGGTAAGGATGGCTTCTCTGCTGTTCCTCTGTATGAGTCAGCTTGGGCTGCCATAACAAAATACCACAGAAATTTTCTCCAAAAGGAGGCTAGAAAATCCAAGATCAAGATTTAAACAGGGTTCAGTTTCCAGTGAAGGCTGTCTTCCTGGCCTGCAGGTGGCCCTGCCCTCTCCTGGCCCTTCCTCTGAGCATGGATGGACTGGGTAAGCTCTGGCATCTCTTTTTCCTATAAGGGCATCAGACTTATTGGATTACAGCTCCATCCTTACAACCTAATTTAACCTTTATCGTCTCCTCATGGGCCCCATCTCCAAATACAGTCACTGATATGGTTTGCATCTGTGTCCCCACCCAAATCTCATGTTCAATTGTGATCCTCAACGTGGGAGGTGGGGCCTGGTGGGAGGTGATTGGATCATGGGCATGGATCCTTCATCAATGGTTTAACAGCATCCTCAGTGCCATTCTCGTGGTGAGTTCTCACAAAATCTGGTTGTTTAAAAGAGTGCAGCACCTCCCCCACCCTTTCCTCCTGCTCCAGCCATGTAAGAGGTGCCTGCTTCCTCTTTGCCTTCCACCATGATTGTCAATTTCCTGAGGCTTCCCCAGAAGCAGATACTGCTATGCTTCCTGTACAGCATGTGGAATCATGAGTCAATTAAACCTCTTTTCTTATAAATTACCCAGTCTCAAGTATAGAGACTTTATGGCAATGTGAGAACTGACTAACACAGTCACATTTGTGTTAGGGTTTCAACATAAGAATTTGGGGAAGACACACACAGCCAGATCATAGCTCCCTTCCTCCTGAATAGTAAAGTCATTTCCAATGGAGTCAACAAATAGGTTAAAATAAAAAATAGGCCAAACTGTCAAGCAAATGAATCCACTAGAAGTTACTCCAAGTTACTCGATAAAGGTCAGAACAAAAATCAGAATCCAGGACAGGACATGGTGGTTCACACCCATAATCCCAGCACTTTGGGAGGCTGAGGCAGGAGGATCACTTGACACCAGGAGCTCAAGACCAGCCTGGGAAACACAGTGATAGGCCATCTCTACAAAAAATTGTTTAAAAATTTTTTAAATGAGCCAGGCACAGTGGTATGCACCTGGGGTCCCAGTTACTTAGAAGGCTGAGGAGGGAGGATCACTTGAGCCCACGAGCTCGAGGTTGCAGTGAACTATGACCACTCCATTGCCCTACAGCCTGGGTGACAGAGCGACTTTGTCTCTAAAACAAAGAAATTAAAATTAAAAAAATCAGAGTCCAAGAAAGAATTAGAGGACACACACACACACACACACACACACACACACACACACACACACAGATGTTAAGCAGGAGACTGTTGGGACAATTAAGTTCAAGCTCACTACCTGTTTGAAAATTAACAAAGTCAAAGGGAAAATCCACCAAGAGGGGCAAGAATGAGGCTTAAACATCCACCACCACCGACCCTTGTTGTTCCCTGGAAGGCCTGACAAGTTCTTGCTATGCTGTTGGGCCCTGTGCTCTCAGCTTCCTGTGTCAATTCCTTGGCAGCCAAATTAGTCTCCACACCCCTCAGCCCAATGAGACTCTCAACCTTATTCTAAAGTCATGTCTCCCTGGTGCCCCTTCTGTTGTGTCACAAAAGTCAAGTACATTTTGGAAATAATGTACAGGGAGCATTCTGAGCTGCCTGGCTCCTTCAGGTCCCCTTCAGAGTCAAACACCTAGCTTAAACCTTACTGCCACCCTCCCTTCCATACTGCCCAGAGGGACACTGATTGATGATTGATTGATTGATTGACTGCTCATCATCTGAACCCCCTTTCTGTGTCTGAGGACTCTCATTGTGTGACTTTTGGTGGTTGGTCAGATGCCATCTCACCTTGGAAACCCACAATTTGGAGAGTTGTTTTCTCAGACCCTGGCAGCTGTAACTTGGGCCTGGGATGAGGCCTCAGCCAATTAGATGCCCCCACTGGGAATTTGCTCTGGATTAAGTGATGCAAGCAATCAGGGAATTCTCAAGAAGTTTCCCTGGTGGCAGTGTCAGCAGCAACCTGGAAATGGCATTTAGCTTCTCCTGGTTATAACAGTGCTGGGCCCAGGTCCATACTCCACAAAAGCAGTGGAGATACCCCAGCCAGCTTTTCCCTGTGGCATCCTCAAGGGCCCTGACCCCCTGGTCTCCTTTGACTATTGCATGATTTCTGTTTTCTCCAGCTCCCTGTCCTTTCTGTAAGTTTTCTGATACCCGCCTAATAAATTCCATTTCTGCTTAAACTAACCAGAAATGACCTCTATCTGCAACTAAGGAGCCTCAATGTCACACCTTCCCTGGCTCTGAGCGTTGAAATTGAAGTAAAATTCTAGGCCAGAAGAATCTTTAAGAATTGAACATAACAATCATTGAGTAATAAAGCTGGACACAAACTTAATTTGGAACCAATTAAAATACAAATGCAAAATAAGCCACAAGCAATTCTTTTTCTTTTGTTCCTGAGGCTTTGTGAAGGTCGTCTGGACTTTTCAACAGCAGACTTAAGACATTCCCTGAATCAGAATCTCCTCGGTTAGGAATAGAATATCTTTTTGATTTGCTTGGCTAGTTCTTGAAGCCAACTCTGTGCAGTGTCTTGCAGAGGCCAAACAACTTTAAAACTTAGACTGCGTCTAGAGTGCAAAGCTTAGCCAAGTTTTGAGAAGTAATTTATTCTTGGCCTCATGTGTTCCATCAAGGAGAAGCCCAAGGGTCCCTTTCATATTGAGTGTGTCAGGCACAAGTGGGCTTTGGTGGATTCCAAAAAACAAAGACATTTTGGGAACAATTTTGGAGGGGAACATTCAAAACTTTCTAACACCACAGGGCCTAATTTGCTCCTATATTGAATTTCAGCAATCCTAATTTTGAGAGTTTTACAACACCTGCTGGTGAAGCCATCCAACTTTTTCTAACTGAATTGATAAGTAGGTAAGAAATAACGTGGCCCCGAGGGTTGGGTAATCAGAAAACTCAGGAAAAAAAAAAAGATGAATTGCTCTTTCTCTCAGAGATAAACCCACACAAAACAGCATGAGATGTCTACATGTTCACACAAACTAATTAGAGTTCCTTGGCCTTACCTCATTAGACTAAATTCATCTGAACTAAACATATGCAGAGACTCCTACAGTCAATGCACTTCAAATAATACAGGATATGAGGCTGGTGTAATTGCCAACTTAGCAGAGGGGCCTGTCTTTGCAAAGAGTGTGGAATACTGGTTATGCAAATTCACGTATTTCCTGCCTAACGTAACCGCTAATTAGATGAAGGGGTTAGACCCAAAGGTAAATATAAAAAGAATTGCATTGCAGGCTGTGAGCTGATCACAGTGGACAAATCAGTGCTGATTACTTTGATTACAAACATAAATGATTAAACCAGAGTTCCGTTTCCAACTACCCAAGCCTTCAACACTTCCTTTTAGTTGAAGTTTTACTTTTCATTTATTTTGTATAATAACAAAATTTAAAACTTGTAAGCTCAGGGGGTTCTGGATGCCAATGCTGTGTTAGATTGGCTATTTGATATTGAGGATCTGATATATCTGATTTGTCTTTGATGTTTCTCCTCTACTTGCATTATTCCTTTTTCCTACTGCCTGAAACAAAATTTCCTATGAGGTAACCTGAGGAAAACCACAGCTGTTGGGCTCTGCTCTTAATTTAGACTCTGTTCAGGTTTCTGTCTACAGGGTGGGCATTTGTCACAGTGAGAAGCACATAAAGAGATTCTGGCGGAGACAAGACTGTGCCTCAGAATCAAAGTCTCCTTGGCGTTTGTCGCAATTTGCTCTGCGGCGGGCGGGTTATGTGCTGCTGCATGGTGGCATTCTTGTGAACACAGGGACACTAGTGAGGGGAGGGACATGGCGGCAGAAGCAGAGGAATCTTAAGGAGAAACAGAGGCAATGAGCAAGTCCAAGCAGGGCTGCGGCCTATTCAGCCCTAATTCTAGGCCAGCACCAAGTCAGCTGACCAGCCAGGGGCTAGGAGTGGGGCAAGGGGGAAAGGAGGGAGTTTGGGAGGAGGCCCCAACTTTTCAAGTGAAAGGCAGAAATTATTGAACATCAGGCAGAGTCCAGGTCAATGCAAGAATTATGTCTACAAGTCAAGGGAGGGCAAGAAGCAAGGTTAAGACCTGCAAATGACTCTGGAAGAGACCAAGGAGAACCCCAGACCCCTGCTCTTAGGTACAGTGCAAGGCAGGACTCCACTCTCAAGTCAACCTGGCCCCAGTACCTTCAGGAAGACCCCCCAACTCTGAGCACCTCACCCAACAGGACCTGGTGACAAGCTGGCCTCCATAGAAAGTTATACTGTGAGGGAAAGTGTGGTCTGAAACATGGCAGCTTTATAGAGACTTTGCCTTATAGCTCAGCAAAGCACAAAGCAAATATTTTCAACAAGCAAGAGATATCGTTATATACTGGCCTATCAGGCACTAGGTTTTGGGGTCAGTTTGTTTGTTGGCTTGCTTGTTCTTTGGTTTTGTCTTTTTGCTACATAGAACATAACAATATATTAGGCAGGATTTGGGGTAGCAAGCGACAGATATCAAATCTGGCTAACTTGAGCAGGAAGAGTAATGTTTTAAAAGGGTAATAGCTAGCTCATAGAATTACTAGGAAATCTAGAGAGCCAGACCAGGAACAGCACCCGAAAACTCACAGCAGAACTGGTTCCCAACTCCAAGTTAGCAGTCCTTTCTCCTTCATTCTTCATCCACTTATCCCCAGATGCCACAGGCTACACTCCTATCACTGCTACCATGGAATCTTCATCTTATTGCATCCAGTAACCCCCAGTCCCGCAGCCACTGCTGCAGTGGGGAGATGGTCATGCTGCAGCCATTGTCACCACCAGAGGATTCACTGCAGTACTTGCTTCTATGTGTTCCCAGATCCCGGTTCAAAATCAAGGAGTGTGTGAGGTTGGCAAAGCCCAGGTTGCATGCTCATGGCCTCACTGCAAGAGAGGGTGGGAGAGTGAGTACCTGCCGATCTTTGCTTCCGTCATGGTAGATGAACTCACTCCCACCACAACACTCACAAGGCAGAGAGTTCTGCACACTGGAGACACTGGAATGGAATTCAATCAATGGGCAACCGAAGAGAATGACCAACATCTACTGCAGACATCTATTACATCTGTAACAGTCGGAGTGGAGTGAGGCCCCATCAGGGGCTGACAGTGCTGGGTCTTTCACCTCTAGCTCACCTGGTCTTACTCTTCCTGTTCCATAGTTATCCCCCTGCCCAGCTGCCTACTGGGGCTTCTCAGTGTTCATGTCATCTTTGATCTTATCTGCCAACTACCTAGTTCCTGATCTGTCACTCCCTCTTATCTCTAGAATCTGGCTTTAGCTTCCTTTCCTGGTTGCTAAAAACATTTCTGAGTCTCAGATTTTGGCCTGTTGTGCTATCTGAAGGTCCTACCCCTGCAAATGATGCTGATACCGCTTCTGAATGATGACTATGCAGTCCTCAGTGATCAAATGTTCTGTACCTTAGAACTGTAGCTCTGTGAAGTTCCATTATAGTAAGACCCTATAAGTAATTGAGTTCCCACAGATGGAACTATGGTATATGTGGTTCATGCCAAACCCTGTGTCTCAACAGACTGCATTAAGCCAGCTACACTCTGCCATTTAAGAGACATTTTTGCTGACTTGCAATAATCAGCTCTCCAACCAACCATCCCCTTCAAACATGTCTGAATTTTCAATAAGTACATTAAAACATTACTTTAAAATACTTCCGTTGAGCACTCTTTCACAGCAATTGCCAAAAATCTGACAAGAAGTTTGAGGGAAGAAAAAGTGGCCACATCCACACCTCCGCAATGAAGTCTTGTGTTCCCTGATACAGCCCCTTATTTGACATATTGGCAAGCAGAGCCTCAGCCTGCAGTGGCTGAATTTCTTCAACCACGAAAATACTAAGGACACACCTCAGAGCACTGTTAGAAGAGATCATTCAAGAATGTTTGGCAAGACTTTTTTTTTTTTTTTTTTTTTTTTTTTTTTGAGACAGAGTCTTGCCCTGTTGCCCAGGCTGGAGTGCAGTGGCATGATCTCGGGTCACTGCAAGCTCCACTTCCCGGGTTCAAGCCATTCTCCTGCCTCAGCCTCCCAAGTAGCTGGGACTACAGGTGCCCACCACCACACCCAGCTAATTTTTTTTGTATTTTTTAGTAGAGAGGGGGTTTCACCGTGTTAGCCAGGATGGTCTCGATCTCCTGACGTCGTGATCTGCCCGCCTCGGCCTCCCAAAGTGTTGAGATTACAGGCATGAGCCACCGCGCCTGGCCATTGGCAAAACTTTTTGCAAAGCAAAATGCTAAGTAAATAGTCTGGGATGCATGTTGCCATTCAGAAGGCAAACAGAGGAGGAACCATCACATCAGGACCAGTCATGTTCTTTTCATCAAGAATCAAATCTGATATGGAATACACAATGCAGCAGTACTGCCTTCTGAACGGTACCAGAGGTAAGCAAGGAGTTGGACTACTGGGAAGCAAAAACAGGAAAAGAACCAAAACCAGTATAGAGATTTGTTCTCTGGTCACAAGTAACTGATAAAACCTCTGTAGGGCAATTTTACACAGCTGTCTTCTTCATCTACCCTGACTGCAACAAAACTCTGCACTGTGAACTTGGAAATCTGTTTTCTAGTGTGTTAACCTTTGTAAGCTACTGTTTCTGATGCTCTCAAGCACAGCCACTGCGGAATTTAAGAAATCTGCATGGTATGATCCTCTGTATTTCCAGTGCTTTGCAGTCTGCAAAACTCTGCAAAATTCAAACTTTGCAGTCTGAATCTCAGAGAAGCTCAGTGGATAAGCTGAGGAGATAAGGGGACAGGAATCAAAGCACAGACACAAGGTCCCTCATTTTCCCAAGATATCACAGAGTCAGAGGTAGTCAGTCGAGGTCCAGTAATTCCTACTTCGTGACTGTGTCCCCTTGCTTCCCTCCTCATTTCAAGTAAAATATGTTATCTCCTCCAAGGGGTTCAGAAAACAGATTTTCCTCCCTTGCCTTTCAAGGAGACCTTGGCTGCTTTTATCTACTCAGCATCTCTTCTTTTCTTTGGAGAACTAACCCTTCCCTATGTTTGATGGTTATGGTGTCACTGCCATCAAAGGCTGTCCCATCCCAGAGCCTCCCTCCCCACTTGGTGTATTCCAAATAGGTAACATACAACTGAAAACTGGGATATGAAAGGCTTTCTGCTACTCCCAAGAGAAAGAACTGGCTTGCTTCTGCTCTCGAGATCTTCAAACATCCCTGGTGCTGTCCTTCTTAAGGCTGGAAATTCATATTACGCTATAGTTTGCTAGCCTATGCCAACCTAACTCATTCAACTCCGTCATTGCCATTAATCAACCACACTGGGAGATGGGAAAGCCTTGGTTTTTAAGTCCTAGAAAAGCAAACAAACTAGTTTCTGGGAAGCATAACAAAAGTCCTTTTTCCTGCAGGCAGGCAGACACTTTTGATTTGAGATTTGGCTGTAAGTGTAAACTTCACCTGACATCACAATCTAAGCTTACTCAGGCTCTTCAGCTTCAGCAAAAAAGGCCTCACAAATCATTCATCATCTGAAACACATTTCAGATGGTCACTTGTGGAAGCGCAAATACTCATTAAACATCTTCACTGTCTTTACTAGACAGATGTAAATGGCTTCTGAGTCCAGACTGACGGGTATCTCAGGGGATCTTCAGTAACTACCTAGCTAAGCATTTCCTTTTTCTGTTCCTTTTTTTTTTCTTCTTCTTTTGAGACAGAGTCTTGCTCTGTCACCCAAGCTGGAGTTCAGTGGCATGATCTTGGCTCACTGCAACCTCAGTCTCCCAGATTCAAGGAATTCTCCTAACTCTGCCTCCTGAGTAGCTGGGATTACAGGCACGCACCACCACACCCAGCTAATGTTTGTATTTTTGGTAGAGATGGGGTTTTGCCATGTTAGCTAGGCTGGTCTCAAGCTCCTGGCCTCAGGTGATCTGACTTCCTCGGCCTCCCAAAGTGGTGGGTGAGCCACCACACCCAGCTGCCAAGCATTTTCAAATGCACATCAAGTCCCCTCAAGTTCTATTTGGCCAAAAGACTGGAGTAGGCTCAATTGCTCCTTCTCTGCCCTTGGAGATCTTCCCTCTCTTCCCAGTACCAGCCTTAAACAAAAATGAAAACTTGAGAAAATATAAGTTTGTTTTCTCCAAACTCTTTTCTACACTGGGAAAGAACGTTTTCCTGGCTCTCCTTCTTAACAGAGCTTGCTTGCAGCAAAAGAGACAATATCCATTATTAATTCTGCAGCACACATTTCAAGGAGCATGACCTGTCCAGAGTATTAGCATGATCGCTTTCAGCTATTGGCCAGCAGGGAAGGAAGGAAACATTAGGGGGAGTCACTGGCACAAATGAGGTCAGACCTCTATGCTCACAGACAAGCCTGGTCCTGCCTTCAGAACTAGTCTAAGAATGTAGCGCCTGTACTGAAACCACCATAACCTCTTCACATTCAGAGATCCTTACTCCTAACCCCCAAAATGAAAAAGCTGCCAGACAGATATTATGTTTCCTTGTATTGCTAGATTTTTCTCAGGCCTATATCAGTTTTTATTTTTTATTTATTTTTTTTTTTTTTTGCAAAGGGACAAATGTGCCCATTTGCAGAGCAGAGAGACTCAAATAACAAATAGAAGAGTTGACAAGATGCCAGAACCCGATTTCTAGTCCTCTCTTCCATCCATGCAAGCAAATCACTTATACCTCTATGTCCCACACACCTCATCCTTCAGAGGCATTTCCACGAGTGTCATTAGCAGCTTTAAAAAGTGGGGGGAGCATTAAGTCATTCCAGAAACATTTTCCCTTTTGGAAATGATCCTTCAAAAGCACCATCTTGAGACAAAACTTTAAAGGTGTGTTGTCTTTGATTCCCCTGCATAGCTTTAGAGGCCCGGATGTCACTTTGTCCTACTGCCCTCATGATAGGTGGGGATGAGAACAGTGGGAATCACTGTGCTGTGGAGAAGAAAAGGAGAGCAGGGTTTTGTTCTGTTTCTTTCAGCACCTCCCACAACCTTGGCCAGGTCACTCCCCTTCTCTGGACTTCAGTGTCTGCATTTCCCAGGTGAAGAGATTGGAGATAACGAACGCTAAGGTACTTTCAACTACTAACCTCCTCTCCAGCACCATCTACACTCTACAGACAGCTGCTTCTCTTCTCTGATGGCCAAGCCTGGCTAGAATGTGAAAAATGAGAATAAAGCCAAACAAAGCAAACCAAATACCCCCTAGCAATGCTCGTAAATTATAAGCAATTATTTTGCACAACTAAGAAAAAGACAAACTTTTGTTTTGAAATATAGTACATTAATGGTGCTAAGAATTAGAAAGAGACCCTCATTGTGTATCTGTGGTACTTTTATTAAGATTAGGACAAAAATTAAAGACATTAGTCCATTTCCATAAGCAAAGTTTGGGGTGGGAGACAACAGTGAGGAGAAGGGAAGGGAACAGGGACTATTTATGTCTCACTCAATTATCTCTGAAAAAGTATAAATCATCTGAAGAAAGTAGGTAACTTTCATATTTTAATCCTTAGTTTGAAATTTTAAAAACGGATTCTCAATATTGTGATGTGCAGTAATTTACACAAGGCTGCCAACATGTTAGGTAGTGCAGTGAGCTGAATGGTGGCCTCAAAAAGATACATGCGTATCCTAGTCTCCAGGGCCCGTGATTATCACCTTATAAGGCAAAAGAGTTGATGTTACTTAATATAGCAAAATTGATGTAATTAAATTAAGGATCCTGAAAGGAGGTGCTCATCCTGAATTATCTGGGTGGGCCCTAAATATCATCATATGTATCCTTAGAAGAAGGAGGCAGAGGCCCAGCACTTTGGGAGGCCAAGGCCGGCGGATCACCCGAGGTCAGGAGTTCTAGACCAGCCTGCCCAACATGGTGAAACCCCCGTCTCTACTAAACATACAAAAAATTAGCCGGGTGTGGTGGCAGGAGCCTGTACTCCCAGCTATTCGGGAGGCTGAGGCAGGAGAATCGCTTGAACTCAGGAGGCAGAGCTTGCAGTGAGCAGAGATCTTGCCATTGCACTTCAGCCTGGGCAATAAGAGGGAAACTCCATCTCAAAAAAAAAAAAAAAAAAGGAGGAGGCAGAGGGAGTTTTCAGAGACACACAGAGAGAAGAGGACAAGCCATGTGACCACAGAGGCAAGCACTGGACTGATTTGACCACGAGCTAAGGAAAGCATAGAGCCCCTGGATGCAGGAAGAAGCAAAGGAATGTATTTCCCCCCGGGAGCCTTAGGAGGGAGTGCAGCCCTGCCCACACCTAACATCAGACTTCTGGCCACCAGAACAGTGAAAGAATACAATTCCATTGTTTTAAGCCACCTAGTTGGCATAATTTATTCCAGCAGGCTAGGAAACTATTATGGATAGCAATTGTACCATAATAAATAGATAATAATTATTCATAATTATCATAACAAAACAATAGGCTAAGTATGAGAATATGGCTTATATTATTGTTCTAACAATTTGCTTAGAATTATGGCTGCATAAAATCTCAAGATTTTTATGAGGCTGAAGAGGCCACCTAACTTTCTCTACATACTCTTTAAAGGCCTGAAAAATGAGTTCAAGTTCAGTTTCAAATGCCATCTGGTTAGCATGACCTAATACAGTCTTTCCCCACTTCTCTCAAATTAACCTCAAAGATCCTGGAAAAAAAAATGCCAAAATCTAAAATTTAAGGCTAACAGATAAACTATTGTAAACTCCTGGGTTCAAGTGATTCTCCTGCCTCAGCCTTCCAATTAGATGGGATTACAGGCACGCACCACCATGCCTAGCTGGGAATTCTTTTAAAAGAAATTTGAAATGTCTATGGTTTCAAAGGTAAATGCTTGAATCTATTAATAAACATAAGAGAACAGAACAGGTTCAAGAAGTTTACCACTTAAAATATCGCTTCTAGGAGTCCCCTGCCCTGGGGTAAGAGCAGGGCTGGACCCAAAGCCCCTTCCTCTTCCATGGAAAGAAGAGTGATCTGGCTTCTCCCTGGACTTCTGTGAATATTTATTCTATTTATGGTTCCTTGGAAGTTGTTTGGTGAAGGAAGCCCCTCCCTGGGCACTTTCTACCAGTGCTGGAGCAGGCTTCTCTTCTGGACCTGGCTCAGGAGGCTGGGATTTTAACATATTTTTTAATACAAGACTTTGTCTTGGCAAAAATGAAAATAAAATATAGAAAAAGATACAATTTTTCTCAAATAGAATAAAAGCATATAAAGCTTTCTATCCATATTAGGTATTATTTACAAGAGACATAATTAAAACCTAATAGTATGTAGAGATAGAAAGTAAATCAATTAGCATATGCACAGACACACACGCACACTCACACACATGAAACACATACACCAGGCAAATGGTACCCAAAAGACAACTGATGCTGCTCTAACTGGGAAAAAAAGCATTATTAGTGATAAAGTTAATCACTACTTAATATGGCTGACGCCTGTAATCCCAGCACTTTGGGAGGCCGAGGCGGGCGGACCATGACGTCAGGAAATCGAGACCATCCTGGCTAACGTGGTGAAACCCCATCTCTACTAAAACAAATACAAAAGAATTAGCCAGGCATGGTGGCGGGCGCTTGTAGTCCCAGCTACTCTGGATGCTGAGGCAGGAGAATGACGTGAACCCGGGAGGAGGAGCTTGCAGTGAACCGAGAGCTGGCCGCTGCACTCCAGCCTGGGCGGCAGAGCGAGACTCCATCTCAAAAAAAAAAAAAACAATTCACCCTGAAGATTTCAGAAATTTAAACACGTATATACCTAACTATATATGCTCCAAATATATAAAACTTTTTAGATTATGAGAAGAAAATGATAAATGCATTATTGTGGTAAGAGATTTTAACAAAATTCTCTCTGTAAGTGATACATTAGAGAGACAACAGATTACTAAGAATAAAGTTGTATGGCACGACTAACAACCTTTATCTAAGTGACACAGGGATAGAACCCTGAAGCCAATGATGAGAAATTTAAAATCTCCTAAAGGTGTGTGGAATGTTCACAAATATTGATGATGCATGAGGCTAATATTCTACTAACAAAATTCTCTGACCACAATATCCTGAAATTCAGAAGGAATGAATAAAGGATAATTCCAAAATATGTATAATTGGATATTAGAGAACATACTTCCAAATAATTCAAGAGTATTTGAAGAAATAAGTGAAAACTTAAAAATAAAAAATACATATAAACAGCATTAATATAAAGCTTAAGCAGCATTAGAGAAAAATATACACGCTAAATGCATATTTAGAAAAATGATTGAAATCATGAACGAAACATCAGATTTGAAGCTCTTCAGTATAAATCCTAAGAAAGAAGAAAAAGTAATAAAGAGAAGAAACACGAGTATAAGAAAAGCTGTTTTTTGAAAAGATAAAATAGAAACACACTGATTACTGACCTAGAAAAAGAGAAAGAGATAAACAATCTCTCTCAAAAATGAAAACAAAGACAAGTAGAATAGAGATTTTATTAAGTATAATATAAAATGTTCATGCCAATAAATTGAACTAGGATAAGATTTATAATTTATTAGAATTTATAGTAAGAATCCTAAAGTAAATCAAAGAAAATATATGTGAATACATAGAACCACCTCAGAATGGAAAAGGATTGTATAATCATGACGCTAGAGATGAACTTGTAAGGAAAGAGATTAAGTTGAAAGATAATAAATTGAAAAATAGAAACACTAAAAATTACACTGTAAGTTTAAAATTAACCTAAAATATTTTAAATTTTAAAAAAAACCAACTGGGAAAATTTTCAATACATATGACAGACAAATGTTAATATATTAAATATTCAAAAGAGTTATTTCTAATACCTAAAAAGACAAACATCCCAGTAGAAAATAGAAAAGGTATACAAGCACACAATTCACAAAAGGAAAAACCAAATTGTCATTGAATTATTTAATTTATTTTTTGAATACATATTGAAATATATATATATATTTTTTAATCCACCTTTGGCACACTAGTAATTTAAAAAACAAAAAAAGAATGGAGAGACATAGTTTGCCCTCAGCCCAAACATAAATTTACAGATAATTTTAAAGAAATGTATAAACATTGGTATAAAGATGCACTGTCATGTAATGTTGGCAGACACTTAACTTGATATTTCTGAATAGCAATCAGAAAAAGTATAGGAACACTTAAAATATGTACATTCCTTAGATTCAGCAATTCTAGTTCTGCAATTTATCCTATGGGGAAAACAAAAAAGTCATGGATCTGCATAAGAGCCTATTTCTAGAGATATTCATGCCTACAAAAGAGAAAGTTTAGTAACTAAATAACAATGGGGGAAAAAACAAATAAGCTTTGAAATCATTAAAAACAATGCTGTAATGCCACAAAGATAGATAAATAGACCAACAGAACAGAGCGAAAAAGTAGACCCACACATACACAGCCACCTGACTTACAACAAAGGCACCAGTGAAATTCACTGAGGAAAGGATGATCTTTTCAATAAATGGTGCTGGAGCAACTGGATATTATATGGAAAAAATGAACTTTGATCTCTAGCTCACACCACACACAAACATTAATTTATGATGGATCATAGACCTAATTGTAAAAGGTAAAACTATCAAGCCTCTAGAAGAAAACATAGATGAATGGCTTTATGACCTTGGGGTAGGTATAACTTTCCTTTTTTTTTTTTTTTTTTTCTTTCTTTTTTTTTTTTTTTTATTTGAGACGGAGTTTCACTCTTGTTGCCCAGGCTGGAGTGCAATGGCGCGATCTTGGCTCACTGCAGTCTCCACCTCCTGGTTCAAGCGATTCTCCTGTCTCAGCCTTCCGGGTAGCTGGGATTACAGGCATCCAACACCACGCCCCCCCGGCTAATGTTTGGTATTTTTAGTAGAGACAGGGTTTCACCATGTTGGGCAGGCTGGTCTCTAACTCCTGACCTCAGAAGATCCGCCTCGGCCCCCCAAGTGCTGGGATTACAGGCAGGAGCCACTGCGCCTGGCCTGTAAAACTTTCTTAAACTGTAGACTAAAAGCTTTAACCACAAAAAAAAAAAAAAAAAAAAAGGAATCGATAACTTGGACTTTATTAAAGTTAAAAACTTCTATTTACCAAAAGGCATCACAAAAAAATGGTACTTCACAATAGAGGATGTTTAAACAGCCAGTAAGCATGAAAGGAGTACAACACCATTACTCATCAAGTGCATACTCATTAAAACAGCAATGATACCACCACATACCCACTAGAATAGTTACAATTTGAGAAACTGAGAATACCAAATGTTGGTGAGGATGTGGAAAAATTGGAACTGCCCGACATCGCTGGTGAGAGTGTCATTGGAAACATACATCTACCCTGAGATGTGTTCTTCCTAGGTATGCAAGAGAAATGAAAACATATGTCCACAAAAAGACTTATACAAGAATGTCCACAGTAGCTTTATTCATAATAGGTATTGAAAATGAAAACGACCCAAGTATTTGTCAATAGGAGAATGAATAAAGCAAATGTGGTACATTGATACTCTAGAATACTATACAGCAACGACAAAGAAGAATGAACCATTGGTCCATGAAACAACATAGATGAATCTCTTTTAAAAATTATGCTGAGTAGAAAAAAGGCAGATCCAAAAGGGTACTTTTAAAAAAAAATCCGTTTATACAAAATTCAAGAATAGGCCAAATAATCTCTGGTGAGAAAAGTCAGAATAGAGCCACCTACCAGGATGTTGAATGGGAAGGGGCTCAAAAGCGCCTGTGGAGTGATGGAATGTTCTATGTGCTGATTAGGGTGGGGCTAATAGATGCACACAGATGTAAACATGCATTGAGATGTATATTTAATATACGTACAATTTCTGTACATAACTTTATACCTTAAATATTTTAAGAGATGCTATAAAAGAATAATTATATGGAGAAATGTTAACATCATTTTAAATGTTAAAATGTTTAAGTTGTTCATTCAACAGACATTTGTTAGGCATCTACTAAAAATCAGACATTATCCTATGACACAGAGAATAAAAATGAATAAAACGGAACATATCTCTAACCTTTGGCAGCTTACATTCTAGTGTGAGGTTTGTTATACAATAAGTACATACATTCAGAATAGTGTAGGTATTATTTTGTGTGTGTGTGTGCGTGTGTGTATCTGTGTATACAGTCATTCTTGTCAATGTATGTTTAAAATACACATAGAAAAAAGAATGGAAAATTTTTACAAGGGCATCTGTTTTGCTGATTTCCATTTTTATTATATTTTATTATATTCTTTGTGCTTCCATCATGTTCTATAATGAGCATGCATTCCTTTCGTAATCAGGGAAAAAACATTGCTAACAAAACTCAAATACAGACATATTGGTTCCTGCAGTTACTCAGCAGAGGGAGAGCCACAGCATACTCCCTGAGAACTTGTAGCTAGTGAGTTTCAACAGCTGTGTAACACCTGGAGCATCTGCATACAGCTTGAATGAATCTCTTCCAGGCAATCGATGTAGAAAGTTTTATTAAGAAAGGAAGGAGAACAAAAATGTGGCCAGGAAAACTTTTTAATTGGCATCGTGAAATGGTCTCTGTAGGGATTATTTACTAAGCCAAGATTTTTCACTGAACATTAGGTCAAAGTCATTAAACCAGAGCCAGGAAAATATCTGAACTGCAGTGGAATGTTTGCCCAGCCTGCTGAGTTATATCCTTCTGTCATTGACTTGTAGAATAATACCCTTATGTAAATTCACACAACTTAATTTCCTACCTATAAAATGGGAATAATCATCTGTATATTAGAGGTCTACCACAGTTTTTCCCATGGCTCTCACTGACCTAAATTATATTCTGACATCAAAAAATTAACAGTAGAGTATGCTCCCATCTCCCCAACTGACCACAGTTTATTTCTTACTTAAATCCCTGCATGTGACATATTCCTGATTGCCAAACTCTATGCTAGGGAAAAGTTACTCTGTGCAAATATGTTGGGATTTAGGCTACTTAGAAATCTATATTCTGGCCAGGCACAGTGGCTCACGCCTATAATCCCAGCACTTTGGGAGGCCGAGGTGGGTGGATCACGAGGTCAGGAGATCAAGATCATCCTGGCTAACATGGTGAAACCCCATCTCTACTAAAAATAGAAAAAAATTAGCTGGGCATGGTGGTGGGTGCCTGTAGTCTCAGCTACTTGGGAGACTGAGGCAGGAAAACGGTGTGAACCCGGGAGGCGGAGCTTGCAGTGAACCGAGAGCCACTGCACTCCAGCCTGGGCAACAGAACGAGACTCAGTCTCAAAACAACTGGACTCAGTCTCAAAAAAAGCTGGAAACCATCATTCTCAGCAAACTATCACAAGAACAGAAAACCAAACACCACATGTTCTCACTCATAGGTGGGAATTGAACAATGAGATCACTTGGACACAGGAAGGGGAACATCACACACCGGGGCCTATTGTGGGGAGGGTGGAGGGAGGAGGAATAGCATTAGGAGATATACCTAATGTAAATGATGAGTTAATGGGTGCAGCACACCAACATGGCACATGTATACATATGTAACAAACCTGCATGTTGTGCACATGTACCCTAGAACTTAAAGTATAAAAAAAAAGAAATCTATATTCTACAATTAATTAGATAATTAGTTACAGAACAATTAAGTGGGACATGAACTCTAAAGTGTTAAATCTTGCTGTACCTGCATCATCATTTCTTTATATCCCAACACATAAAGATATTCAGTATGTGAATCTGCTTCACATGTAAGCCCTTACTTTCACAACAAGTGTCTAAATATATTCCAGGTAGTGCTGACATTAATTGTAAAATATACAGATATAGAAAAAATATATGTATGACTGGGCCATGAGGTGCCCAGACATTTGGTTAAACATTATTCTGGGTATGTCTGTGAGGATACTTCTCAATGGGATTAACGTTTAAATCTGTAGATTCAAGGGAGAGTCTCATCCAATCATTTGAAGTCCTGAATAGAACTGAATAAGGCTAAGAGGGAATTTCTTCTGCCTGACTGCCTTCATTCAGGGGCATGAGGTTTTTTTCTTCCTTTGGACTCAAACTGAAACACTGGCTCTTCCTAGGTCTCAAATCTGCCAGCTTTCAGACAAAGAACTACACCATTTTGTTCCTGGGTCTCCATGTTGTCAACTGCAGATCTAGGGACCTGTCTGCATCCATAATCACATGAGCCATAATAATAAGTCTTTTCATACTTATATATTTTTATTTGTTTTATTTCTTTATATATACTATTGGTTCTGTTTCTCTGGAGAACCCTGACTAATCCATATTTGGTAGTGAGAGGGGTTCTAGAGGAATAGAATTTTAAGAATGAGTTCTCTGAACTAGCTTTTGGGTTTCTGAAATTGGCTAATCTGATTATGTTTAAAGATATTAACAACTCAATTTCCAGTAGTAAAGAGAGCACTGATTGTGGTAATGATCTGGCAATAAAGATACACAAAATAACATCATTGGATATTCCTAATTTATCACTTATAAGAAGCAACTCTCTGGGTGACTGTATATTTCAAACATTTTTAGCAAACTAATATACATACAATAAAATTGACTGGTTTCTCCTAATGTCACTGGACAAAGTGGGGAAAGAAAAATATGAGCTCAGAGATTTTAATTCCCAGCTCAAAAACCACATAAATGATTTGAAATCTTCTATGGGTGCCTGAAGGAGACCCTTACATCCTGTAGCTGCAGGGCTGAGATTGCTGAAAATCAGATTCAGAATCTCATCCCAATGACTAGTTAAATCACAACACAAGTTGAATTTCCAGCCTCTTAGGGATCTACTGTTAAAGTGAGGTAATTGACTGGGAAGAAATGGGATAACAAATGTTGGAATGGGGATGTGAGGGAAGACCCTGATAATGCTGGAGACATTGAGCCCTTAAAGTCTAATAAGTTTTCTTTGCCAGGAGAAGAGGAGGCCTCTCCACCTCATGGAGCTTCCAAATCCCCAGTGAAAGCAGCCTTTCCACCTCTGTATGAGGAAACTAACCCTACATTTCCTAAGGAAAATGTAATGGTCTCTCCTGAGGCAGCTGCTGTGCAGGACAATGTCAAGTCTCCTCAGGACCCACCCCCATCACCCTTCTTTGCTTCTAGACCTGTAAACTAAACTTAAGTTCCAGCAAGCCCCTAAAGGTCGATACAAAATGTGACCCATGAGGAGGTGTGCTATACTCCAAAAGAAGTACTTGAGTTTTCTAATTTATACAAACACAAATTTGGGGAACATGTTTGGGAATTAATAATATTAAGGGTGCAGAATAATGTCAAAAGACACATCAAGTTGGATCAGGCTAAATTCATTGATAAGGGTTGCCTAAGCAGTTTCCACATTTCATGTTGCAGCTTAGGGAATTAGAAAGAACTCTAACTGGTTGGTTGGTTGGTTGGTTGGTTGGCTGACTGGCTGGTTGGCTGACTGGCTGATTGGCTGGCTGGTTGTTTGGTTGGCTGAAACATGGACCAAAAGTGAGATGAAAATGCCAAGCATGCCTTGGCTTAATGTAGAAGGGTTCCAAAGGAGATTGGAATGTTAGACTAGATTTGTCACTAAAGACCTACTTACCCACACAGGGAGGATCCAGAAAACTGGATCACAACTGTGAGAAATAAATTTGTGAGAGGAGTCCTGGTATCCTTTAAAAGTTGTTATTGTTCTCCTCTGTATGCCAGATCTTACAATGCAAACTGTGGTCATTGAACTGGGAAACGTAAATGCAGTGGGAGTAATTGAATCCCAGGGTGGGAGGAGCCAATTCTGGGTACCCAACTGTCAAAAGCAAGATGACTGTGGTTATTATAATAGACAGCAGAGTCAAAGCAGCAATCAGAATAGTCTGACGCATGCCTGGTTAGTTGATCACGTATGTCTACAAGTAAAATATATAGGAAGCCTGCTAAATTCTTACTTGAATTCTATCAGCAGAAAACTTCTAGGTCAAATGAACAAAAGTCAAATATGAATCATGAAAACAGACTTCATCCAGTTTATAGACCCGGAACCCCTTGAAGAGGAACCTGAGTTTCTGAAGTATCTCAGTACACCACCAAAAATGGATACTGTTAATCTTTCTCCTAGCCTGCCCCAAAAGGACCTATGGCCTTTTACCAGATTTACTGTACATTGGGGAAAAATAATTAATCAGATCTTTTAGGGATAACTGGACACTGGCTCTGAACTGACACTAATTCCAAGATACCCAAAAAACAACACTGTGGTCTACCACTCAGAGTAGGGGCTTATGGAGGTCAGGTGACCCATAGAGTTTTATTTGGGTTTATCTTACGGTGGGCCACGTCAGTACTCAAACCCATTCTATGGTTATTTTCCCAGTTCCAGAATTCATACTTGGAATAAACATACTCAGCAGCTAGCAGAATCCCCATATTGGTTCCCTGACCTGTGCAGTGAGGGTTATTACAATGGGAAAGACCAAGTGGAAAAACTAGAACCACTTCTACCTAGGAGAATAGTAAACCAAAAGGAATACCATATTTCTGGAGAGAGTGAAAAGACTAGTGCCAGCATCAAAGATTTAAAAGATGCAATGGTGATGATTCCAATCACATCCCCATTCAACTTGCCTTTTTTGGCCTGTGCAGAAGACAAACGGATTTGGGAGAATGACTGTGGATGATCACAAACTTAACAGGTTGGTGACTCCGATCACAGCTGTTGTACCAGATATGGTTTCATTGCTTGAGCAAAATAACACATCTCCTGATACCTAGTATTCAGCTATTGATCTTTCAAATGCCTTTTTTCTCCATCTTTGTCAATAAGGACCACCAAAAGTAGTTTGCTTTCAGTTGGTAAGCCCATCAGTACACCTTCACTGTCCTATCTCAGGGGTATACCAACCCTCTAGCCCTATGTCATAATTTAATTTGCAGGGACCTTGGCCACCTTTGCCTTTCACAAGATATCACACTGGTCTATTACACTGATAATTGGCTTACTGAACCTAGTGAGTAAGAAATATGAACTAGTCTAGACTTATAGTGAAGACTTTTGCATTTCAGAGGGCAGGAAATAAATCCAACAAAAATTCAGGGGCTTTCTACCTTAGTGAAGTTTCTAGGGATCCAGTGGTGTGAGTCATGTTAAGATAGCCCTTCTGAGACAAGGAACAAGTTGCTGCATTTGGCCCCTTTTACAACAAAGAAAGAGATACAACACACAGAGGGCCTTTGGCTTTTGGAGACAACATAGCCCAATTTGAGTGTGTTAGTGCAACCCACTTATCAAGTGACATCCAAAACTGCAGTTTTGAGTGGGGACCAGAACAAGAAAAGGCTTTGCAACAGGTCCAGGCTGTGGTGCAAGCTGTTCTGCCTCTTGGGTCATATGATCCAACAGATCCAATGGTGCTTCAAGTGTCAGTGGCAGAGATACTGTTTGGAAACTTTGGCAGCCCCTCATAGGTAAATCACACTGCAGTTCCACAGGATTTTGGAGCAAAGCCTTGCCACCCTCTGCAGATAACTACTCTCTTTTTGAGAAACAGCCCTTGGTCTTCTACTGGACCTTAGGAGAGACTGAATGTTTAGCCGTGGGCCACTAAGTCACCATGTGACCTGTGTTCCCCATCATGAATTAGGTGGTTTAACTGACCCCGCAAGCCATAAAGCTGAGGTGCGCACAGTAGCACTTCATCAACAAATGGAAGCGGTATATATGAGACTATATATATATACATATATATATATCGAGAGAGAGAGAGAGAGAGAGGCCCAAGTAAGCCTTGAAGTCACAAGTAAGTTGCATGAAGAGGTGGCCCAAATACCCACGATACCCTATCCAGCTATGCTGCCTTCTCTCTCTCAGCCTGCACCTATGACCTAATGAGGAGTTCCCTACAATCAGTTGACAGAGCAAGAAAATATTTGGAACTGGTTTATAGATGGCACTACTCAAAAGTGGGCAGTTGCAACTTGGTATCCGCTTTCCAGGAGATCCCTAAAGGACAATAGTGAAGGAAAGTCCTCCCAGTGGGAAGAACTTCGAGCAGGTCACCTGGTTGCTTACTTTGCTTGGAAGGAAAACTGGCCAGACATGAGTATCCTGAGCAGAGGAGGATTTTAATAATCTGGTGGATAGGATGACCAGTCAGCATGATGTTATGTAAAAGAAGATATACTGAATTTATATCAGTATTGAAGTGCTGTTAATTTTACATTACAGTTTTTAAGTTATTGCATATCAAAAAGAAAAGTCAACATTACTCAAAGGCTCCACCTCCCCTTTGGGGGAAGGAGTTAGTATATTTTCATTTGTACACAAAATAGTTGTGTCAGGTTAGGCAGAATTATGACATTATTATGCTCTCCATTTGGAGATTAAGTATGGGTTAAGTAGATATATATGGGTGACAAGTTGACAAGGGTTGAGCCTGTGATGGATAAAGTTTTATCAACTTGATTGGGGCACAGGGTACAGAGTCCTTAGGTATTTGGTCAAACATAATTTTGGATTAACATTTGAATCAGATTGAGTAAACAGAGGGTTGGCCCCATCCAATCAGCTAGAGGCCTGAGTAAAACAAAAGGGCTGAGTAGCAGGGAACCTCTTCTGCATGATGCCTTTGGGTAAAGAAATCAGTTGGGTTTTTTCCTACCTTTGGACTTGAACTGAAACACTGGCTCTTCCTGAATTTTGAGCCTGCTAGCTTTTGTACTGGAACTATACCATCAGTGCTCTCTCTCTCTCTCTCTCTCTCTACCCTCTCCCCATCCCACCCCATACATACATAAATTTTTTTTATTTTTATTTTTTAAGAAGGAATTTTGCTCTTGTTGCCCAGGCTGGAGTGCAATGGCGCTATCTCAGCTCACTGCAACCTCTGCCTCCTGGGTTCAAGTGATTCTCCTGCGTCAGTACCCCGAGGAGCTAGCTAGGATTACAGGTGCGTGCCACCACGTCAGGCTAATTTTTGCATTTTTAGTAGAGACAGGGTTTCACCATCTTGGCCAGGCTGGTCTCAAACTCCTGACCTCATGATCCACCCACCTCGGCCTCCCAAAGTGCTGGAATTACAGGTGTGAGTCACTGCACCCAGCCGTACATATATATATTATCCACACACACAAACACACACATATGCATATATATGTATGTTCTGTTTCTTTGGAGAATCCTAATATACATACATATATATGTATATACACATATATATGTGTATATATATATACATATATATGTACATATATATGTATATATATATATGTATATATATAAATATGTATATATATACATATATACACATATATATGTATGAATATGTATTTGTATGTATATATGCACATATGCATAATTTACACATAATATTAATAAATATTTTAAGTCACTGTGGTGGCTAGAAATATGTCTCCAGATTTGTCAAATATAAGCAGTGTTTTTATAATTTCCTCACTTGGCAGGTTTTAATCTTATAACTGCTAAAATGACTGTTAACCAGCTATGTGAATATACTACCTCATAGACTTCATCTGTAATTATTGGACCTATTTCAGCTTAGTTTTCTCTAGAAAATAAATTATATAAGTAAGATTCTTGTGATTGTCTTTATGTAATTACTTTTATTAACATTTCTTTGTGAGTTACTCATCTCCTTGATCTCTAAATGTTGGAGTAGTCCAGTGTTCTAACCTTGGACCAATTGTTTTTTCTATCTACACTCACTCTCTTTGTACTTACATCCAGTCCCATAGGTTTAATTACCATTTTTTTGCCATCCAAAATTTACTTTCCCAGCACAGACATTTCCTTAGACTTTAAGCACACATTCCCACTTACAAGCATCATGAACATTTCAAAATTATTTTTTTCTAAAACTGAACTCCTGGTATTTGCACACTGAGTCCCCCTCTTTTCAGCCACTGGCAATTCCAATCTCCCAGTTGCCTCTTTATCCTTAATATCCTATTTGTCAGTAGATTCCATTAATTCTGCCTATAAAACATATTTAGAATCTGACATCTGCTGCTACAACCCTGGTCCAAGCCACCATTACCTCCTGCCTGGACTATTGCAACATTCTTATAACTGCTCTGCTTATTTTTCTCCCTTGACTCCAGTCAAGCCCACTCTCAAGAAAGCATCTGTCCAAAATCCTTTCAAAGTATAAATTATATCATGGCATTCCTCTGCTCCAAACCCTCAGTACTTCTAATTGCAATCAGAGAAAAAGCAAAATACTTGTAAATTCTTTCAAGTCTGTATTAGTCTGTGGTCTTAGAGAAGTAGATGCAAAGATGGGATTAAAATTACAAATATACAAGTTACTTCAACAAAATGGCAAACTGGGAAGATCCAAGCACCCATTTCTACCTAGAAAAAAATAAAGAGTTAGAACCTCAATAAAATGACTTTTTGGCAGGGCATGGTGGCTCACTCTTGTAATCCCAGCACTTTGGGAGGCCGAGGTGGGTGGATCACCTGAGGTCAGGAGTTTGAGCCCAGCCTGGTCAACATGGTGAAAACCCGTCTCTACTAAAAATACAAAACTCAGCCGGGCGTGGTGGCACACACCTGTAATTCCAGCTACTCGGGAGGCTGAGGCAGGGGAATCGCTTGAACCTGGGAGGAGAGGGTTGCTGTGAGCCGAGATCGTGCCACTGCACTCTAGCCTGGGCAACAGAGCAAAACTCTGTCTCAAAAAAAAAAAAAAAAGAAAAAGAAAAGACTTTCTAGACTTTCTAGGATTCCTGGAAACCAGTGAAAGATCCACAGCAACCAAGCAAATAACAAATCAAGGAAACGCTACAAGCAAAACAGTAGGACAATTTCATGGTGTTTCACTCATCTTGTTCTTCCCCCTTCCCAGTGTGGTGCAGTCTGGAGGAAATGTTGACCTGGTTCCCAACCCTCTCCCATTAACCAAATTTTCACCTTTCTAGCCTGTCTGTGGACTGCCTGAAGTATTGTTCAATACAAAGAACAATACTGGTGGAGCCCAGGAGCTTGAGAGAAGCATGGAAAACAGTGAGACAGACAGAACGAATGAAAGAATGAATGAATGAAAGAGAAAGAGAGAGAAAAAGAAAAGAAAGAGGGGAAGAGGAGAAGACAGGAAGGAAGGAGGGAGGGAAGGAAGGAAGGAAGGAAGGAAGGAAGGAAGGAAGGAAGGAAGGAAGGAAGGAAGGAGGAAGGAAGGAAGGAAGGAAGGGAGAGAGGGAGGGAAGAAGGGAGGGAGAGAGGGAGGGAGGGAGGGAAAAACAGCTGTCTTAAATATGCTTAAAGACCTCAAGGAAAACTTGAACAAAGAGCTGAAGGAAATCAGGAAAATGACTTATGAAAAAAATAAGAAAAAATGTTTCTGTCTCAGAGAGAAAATTATAAAAAGAACCAAACATATTCTAGAGTTGAAAAAATATAACTGAACACTAGAGAGTTTCTACAGCTCACTTGAAACAGGCAGAAGAAAGAATCTGTGAATTTGTGAGTTTCAAGTCAGTGAAAAATTTATAATTTTAATAAAATTAAACTTTTAATAAATTTATAATCTTATTAATTTTAATTTGATTTAATTTAATTAATACTTTTAACAAAATTTTTTAAAAAGATGGCCCACTGGACACAGCCATGTGCAAGAGCTGCCATGCAGAAATGGAGAGGACTGGCACACTCCTAACATCTTCAGAGGGAAGTCACTGAGAGTGGACAGAGGGAATACAGAAGCTGGGCTGAAGCAGGAGGAAGCTGGGAACCCTATATGGGGCTACCATGCGCCTGGACTTATTTCTGGCCCCCAACCAACTAATCTGGAGAAATGGATGAGTTGAACTGGCAAGGAACAACCCGCTCTCACCAGGAGCCTCTGAAATCTAGGCAGAAGGAGACCCTTCGACCGTGAGTTGATCCGCTCCACTGCATGACACTGCACGGAGCAATGTGTAGTGTGTGGACTCCAATCAGAGATCAGATGTGGATGCTCAGGGATTCACCGAACTAGATTCCTGATTGATTGACCACTGGGTGGACTCTGGGGAACACGACTGAGAAATGCTTACTTTGGGAGTGAAAACTGGCCCCCGGGACAGGAGGGAGTGTGGTGCAAGCTGTCTTCTCCGTGAAATCCACGCTGTGTCTGGCAGCTTGAATTTCATGGACTTTGTTCCGCTGTGACAGATATTGCCACTCTGAGGTCGTGGGTCTGGAGTCTATTCTGAACTGCTGCTTAGAGAAGTGGTAAGGGCAGCACCCCAGCTGGTGCCTAGTCCAGGATTTGGTGCTGGTGCATCTGTAGCCCACCCCAGCTAGGGACACCCATTTCCCAAAGCTCAACTTGCTCCCTTAGGAGACTTTAGCCCCAGGGGAACTGTCCAACCTGAACTCTGCAAGGTGGTCTTGCCCATCAGATAGGATCATCCGACCTGAGCACTCTTTGGTCTGCTGGCCTCCTCAGGGCCCCAGCCTGGCTGTGCCTGCTTACAGGGTAGCCTTGGGTGCCCTGGGGGCCCACACCATAGCTCTTGTGCTGGTGGATCCTGCCTGACTGATGGGGAGCTCCAGCTGGGCAACCCCACAGCCACACAGCCTGCCAGCTCCTTCGCAACACTACAGCCTTCCCTGGGCCCACGGCAAGCCCCCACATGGCTTTGCTGGCACATATGTGCACAGGGAGGTTTTGCCTTCCTTGCCCCACCAGCATATGTGAGTGCATGCACCCTGCCCTGCCACTGCTGCAGCCGGAGTACACTCTGGCACCCCCGCACAGGACTGCCATTGCAGTTGGAGCCAGCCCCACCAGTGCCCCGCCCTTGTACCAACACTGCTGCAGGAGTGAAACTAGGCACAGAGAACAGCTGACCATCCCCCTACGCTGAGCAACCACCCCTGCCTACTGCGCACAAAAAGCACACACAGACCTGCACCTGCCAACTCCCTCACCCCCATGCTAACACCACACCTCCACCAGCACAACCGCACCAGCCAGATCCCCCAGTCCAACCCCCAAGTCATGCTGCCTCTGCCACTATGAGTGAACACTGGCATGGAAGAAGGCACACCAGCATTCACTACTTAGGTCTTAGGAATTGATTTATTGATTTCTTCTTAATTTTATTATTAAGGAGATATTATTAATAAGTACATTATTAAGGTGCTCCAACACAGGAGCTCCCAGGTTCATAAAGCAAGTTCTTAAAGACCAAGACCTTCAAACAGACTTGGATTCCCACACAATGATAGTGGGAGACTTCAACAGCCCACTGACAGATCATTGGGGCAGAAAATTAACAAAGATATTCAGGACCTGAATGAACTTAAACTGGAGCAAATGGACTTGATAAACATCTGCATAACTCTCCACCTCCCCACCCCCGCAAAAAAAAAAAAAAAAAAAAAAAAAAAGAATATACATTCTTCTCATCACCACATGGCACATACTCTAAAATCGACCACATAAGCCGACAAAAACACTCCTCAGCAAATGCAAAAGAACAGAAATGGTAACAACCACTCAGACCACAGATCAAATTAGAAATCAAGACTAAGAAATCTGCTCAAAACCATACAATTACACAGAAATCAAATAACCTGCTCCTGAATGACTTTTGGGTAAATAATGAAATTAAAGCAGAAATCGAGAACTTCTTTAAAATGAGTGAGAGCAAAGATACAACATATCAGAATCTCTGACCATGTGAAGTGCCTAGATCCCCCTTTACCTTCTGCCATGATTGTTGATTTCCTGAGACCTTCCTAGAAGCCAAGCAGATGCCAGCACCATCTTTCCTGTACAGCCTGTGGAACTGTGAGCTAATTAAACCTCTTTTCTTTATAAATTACCCAGTCTCAGGTATTTCTTTGTAGCAATGTGAGAATGGACTAAAACTCCTACCAACCAAAAGAAGCCCAGGATCAGATAGATTCACAGCAGAATTCTACCAGATGTACAAAGAAGAGCTGCTACCATTCCTACTGAAACCATCCCAAAAAGCTGAGCAGGAGGGACTCCTCCCTAACTCACTCTATGATGCCAGCATCATCCTGATAACAAAACCTGGCAGAGACACAACGATAAAAGAAAACTTCTGGTCAATATTCTTGGCGAACATCATTGGAAAAATTCTCAACAACATATTGGCAAACCAAATCCAGCAGCACATCAAAAAGTTTATCCACCACAATCAAGCAGGCTTTAATCCCTGGGATGCAAAGGTAGTTCAACATACACAAGTCAATAAATGTGATTCATCACATAAACTAAAGACAAAAACCACATGATTATCTCAATAGAGGCAGAAAAGGCTTTTGATAAAATTCAGCATCACTTCATGTTAAAAACTCTCAATAAGCTAAGTATTGAAGAAACATACCTCAAAAGAGTAAGAGCCATCTATGACAAACCCACAGCCAACATCATACTGAATGAGCGAAAACTGGAAATATTCCCTCTTGAAAACAAATGCAAGACAAGGATGCCCTCTCTGACCACTCCTATTTAACACAGTATTAGAAGTCCTGGCCAGAGCAATCAGAGAAGAGAAAGAAATAAAGGTCGGGCCGGGCACAGTGGCTCATGCCTGTAATCCCAGAACTTTGGGAGGTGGATTACCTGAAGTCAGGAGTTCGGGACCAGCCTGGCCAACATGGTGAAATCCTGTCTCTACCAAAAAATATAAAAATTAGCTGGGCATGGTGGTGGGCACCTGTAATCCCAGTTACTGGGGAGGCTGAGACAGGACAACTGCTTGAACCAGGGAGGCGGAAGTTGCAGTGAGCCAAGATGGTGCCATGGCACTCCAGCCTTGGAGACAAGAGTGAAACTGCATCTCAAAAAAAAAGAAAAAAGAAGTAAATGTCATCCAAATTGGAAGAGAGAAAGTCCTGAGAGATAAGGAGCTCTTATTTTGTGTGTGTGTGTGTGTGTGTGTGTGTGTGCACGTGCATGTGCGCGTGTGTATCTGTGTATACAGTCATTCTTGTCAATATATGTTTAAAATACACATAGAAAAAAAGAATGGAAAATTTTAACAAGGGCATCTGTTTTGGTGATTTCAATTTTTATTATTTTTTTGTGCTTTCATCATGTTCTATAATGAGCATGCATTCCTTTCGTAATGAGGGAAAAAACATTGCTAACAAAACTCTGAATACAGACATAATAATAAGTAATAGTAAGTAATATAGAATACATATTTGAGGAAATAATTTAAGAAAATTTCCCAAATCTTCCTTGAGAGGTAGACATCCAGCTACAAGAAATCCAGAGAACACTGTGTGATACCATACAAAATGAACATCATCAAGGAATATAGTCACCAGACTGTCCAAAGCAAACACTAAGGAAAATATCTTCAAGGATACTAGAGAAAAGGATCAGACATGTACAAAGGGAATCCCATCAGGCTAACAGCAGACTTCTCAGCAGAAATCTTACAAGCCAGAAGAGATTAGGGGCCTAGTTTCAGCAGTCTTATAGAAATAATTTTATATCCTACCAAATTAAGCTTCATAAGCAAAAGAGAAATAAAATATTTTATAGACACAATCAAGAGCTAAGGGAATTCATTACCACTAGATCAGCTTTACAAGAGATCCTTGTAAACACAAAAATGAAAGAATGATAGTTGCCACCACAAAAACACACTTAAGTACATAGCCCATTTACACTATGAATCAACTATACAATCAAGTCTACATAACAACCAGCTAACAGGATGATAACAAGATCAAATGCTTACATATCAATATTGACCTTGAATGTAAATGGACTACATGCTCCCCATCAAAAGGCATGGAGTGGCAAGTTGGATCAAGAAACAAGACCCAACTGTTTGCTCTCTTCAAGAGACCCATCTCACAAGTAACAACATCCATAGGCTCAAAGTAAAATGATGGAGAAAGATCTGTCTGACAAATGGAAAACCAGAGATTGCTATTCTTATATCAGATAAACAGACTTTAAACCAACAATGATCAAAAATGTCAAAGAAAGGCATTATGTAATGACAGGGGATTCAATCCAATAAAACTTAACAATCATATATATATATATATATGGTGTGTATATATATATACACCAAATATTGGAGCACACAGATTCATAAAGCAATTACTTTCAGACCTACAAAAAGGATTTAGCTACACAATAATAGCAGGAGACTTAAACCACTACAATGACAGTGTTAGGTGGATTATTGAGGCAGAAAACTAACAAAGAAATTCAGGACTTAAATTCAACACTGGACAAATTGGACCTAACTGACATTTACAGAATACTCCTCCACCCATCAACCACAGAATACACATTCTTCTTCTCTGGATATGGAAAAAACTCTAAGATCGACCACATGCTTGACCATAAAATAAGTATGAATAAATCCAAGAATATAGAAATCATACCAACCATACTGTCAGTCCACAATGGAATAAAAATAGAAAAATAGAAATCAATACCAAGAAGATCTTCCAAAACTACATAATTACATGGAAATTCAGCAACTTGCTTCTGAATGTCTTCAGGGTAAATAATGAAATTAAGGCACAAATCAGAACATTCTTTGAAATTAATGAAAATAGAGATACAACAAACCAAAATCTCTGGGATGCAGCAAAAGCAGTGCTGAGGAAAGTTTATGGGTATAAAAAGAAATTAGAAAGACCTCAAATTTGGATCTAACATTACACCTAGAGGAACCAGAAAAAAAAAAAAAAAAAGAACAAACTAACCTGAAAGCTAGAAGAAGAAAAAAAATTACCAAAATCAGAGCAGAACTAAATGAACTTAAGACCTAAAAATCTATACAAAGGATCAACAAAACCAAAAATTGGTTTTTTTGAAAGAATAAACAAGATCAATAGATCATTAACTAGATTAACAAAGAAAAAGAGAGAATATCCAAATAAGCACTTTCAGAAATGGCAAAGGTGACATTTCAACTTATCCCACAGAAATACAAATATAAAAAAACCCTCAGAGACTACTATAAACACAGTTATAGACATCTGATCTTTGACAAAGTTGTCAAAAGTAAGAATGGAGAAAGGACTCCCTATTCAATAAATCTTGCTGGACTAGATTGCTAGCCATATGCAGAAGAATGAAACTGAATCCTTACCTTTTAAAATATATAAAAATTAGCTCAAGATGGATTAAAGATTTAAATGCAAGACCTCAAACTATAAAACCTCTAGTAGAAAATACTATTCTTGACATCAACCTTAACAAAGAATTTATGATTAAGTCTTCTAAAGCAATTGTAACAAAAACTGACAAATGGAAACTAAACTAAAGAGCTTCTGCACAGCAAAAGAAACTATCAACAGAGTAAACAGACAACCTACAGAATGGGAGAAAATATTTACAAACTATGCATTCGACAAAGGTCTAATATTCAGAATCAATGGGGAACTAAACAATGCAACAAGTGAAAAACAATAACCTCATTAAAGGGTGGTCAAAGAACATGAACAGACACTTCTCAGTAGAAAACAAATGGCAAAGAAACATATGAAAAAGTGTTCAATATCACTAATCAGAGAAATGCAAATAAAAACCACAATGAAATACCATCTAACAGGCAGTATGGCCATTATTAAAAAGTCAAAAAAAAAATCAATGAAAAACACCATCTTAGTAGAATGAAGGGTAAAAACTCATTATTATCTCAATCAATGCAAAAATTTTTGACAAAATTACTGCCTTTTTATGATAAAAACACTCAACAAACTAGGAATAGAAGGAAACCACTCCAACATAATAAAGTCCATAAATGAAAAAGACAAAACTAACAGCAAACTCAAGGATGAAAGACCAAAAGAGTTTTTCCTCTAAGATCATGAACATGGTACTGAAGTCCTACCCAGAGCAATTATGCAACGAAGATAAATAAAAGGTTTCCAAATTGGAAAGGAAGAAATCAGATTATCTCTGTTTGCAGAGGACATTATTATTTATTAGGGGTCATATCTGTGAGAGAGAATGGGTGGAGAACTGGAGGAATTTGAGAGAGCCATCACCATGGAGCTAGTCTGAACCTAAGTAAGGGAGAAAGGAAAAAAGGTTGAGTAGAAGGATACTAGACCGCCATGCAATCTAAGGAAGGTTTAGCAAGTACATTTGCCAATGTCACCCATTAGAGAAATCCCCATTGTCTCCTAGAAATGGGTCTACTGTAGTATTCCTGCCATACTTAGTTATAAGCTAAAAGCAGTTCTGAGAAATATTGGTGGGTTTCAGAATGCAGCAGCTGGAGCCCCTGGTCAATTACACTCTCTATAGTTGGAGGTTCACAAAGTATATTCTCATGGCCATCCCAAAAGCCTCACATAATATGCACCCACTACTGTCTCTTGATGCCCTAACCTTCTTCCTCTTGAACCCTTTTTTCCAGCCACACTGGCCTTGGCAATCGTTGACAACACCAGGCATATTCCCACTGCAGAGCCTTTGTACACATTACCACACCTAAATTTTCTTCTCCCAGATATCCACATGATTTGTTCATTCACTTCCTCCAGGTCTTTTACTCCAGTATCACCTTCTCAGTGAAGCCTGCCCTGGACACCCTCTCTAAAAATTCAACACTTTACTATTCATCCTCATAAACGTACACATACTTCTCTCTTATTTTTCTTAGCAATCATCACTAAAAAACATATTATACTCACTTATTTATCTTGTTCTTTTCTATCTCCCCTACTACACTGTAAGTTTCATGTCAGCAGGAGCTTTGATTTGCTTGGTTATTGTTGTTTATTCAGAAAGTGGAATACTATATTGAATATATTAACCACTCAATACATATTTGCTGTATTAAAGATTGAGCACAGAAGAAAAAAGGGTTTTAAAATAATACATTTATTGCTGGTGTACAGATGAGTTACTACAAGAAATCCAGAGGGACATTTTGGCAGCATTTTTTTCAGTTAGTCCAAGCCTCTATGAACACTTGAAAGGAAGAAACTTCATGAAAAATCTATAATGCAAATGTTTCTCAAAATCAGAATGGTTTTTCATGACAGAAATGAAGAAGTCTTTCAAGATAAAAATGACAAAACTAAAAGATAATCTTCAAATGGCACCAAAACTAGCCTTCATTAACTTCTTTGACAAAGAATGGAACAATTTATGCATCAAAACAGTTAGTAAAAGCAATCAATTTGAACATATTGACTTATTTTTAAATAGCCATTTTTTTTTTTGTATCTTAATTATACCAAAAAAGGAAGAAAAGAAAGAGAAAGTCAAATAAAGGCAACATCAAAAACAAAAACCTGACCCATGGGAAACCGGTAGGAAAGACCAGGAAACTAACTTTTTACTCTGAAGATTTGTAATTTAAATACAAAGATTCATTGCTTAACCTAATTTTAGGATAACCGAATAGCTTAGGTGGATGAGAAAAAAATCTCTCTTCTCAGAAAACATCGAGCTAATCCATGAAGAAGTGTAATAACTTTTCTAAACCATCGTTTTGCAACCGCTAGTGAAATATCATCAGTAGGGAAAACCATTAAAGGATAAATTGAGGGCCGGGTGCAGTGGCTCATGCCTGTAATCCCAGCACTTTGGGAGGCCAAGGTGGGTAGATCACCTGAGGTCAGGAGTTCGAGACCAGCCTGGCCAAATGGTGAAACCCTGTCTCTACTAAAAATACGGTTGTGGTGGCATATGCCTGTAATCCTGGCTACTTGGGAGGCTGAGGCAGGAGAATCACTTGCACCCAGGAGGCAGAGGTTGCAGTGAGCCAAAATTGTGCCACTGCAGTCTAGCCTGGGCAGCAAGAGTGAAATACCATCTCAAAATTTATAAAGGGGGATAAATTGATGGGGAACTTATAATGCAAGTTTCAAGCCATCGCCCACTAAAACGAGAGACGAATCTTAGCATTACTAAAGGTTAAACAAGCAGACATTTGTGTGCCTTCTGTTATGATGTAATACAAACACAAAGCATCACCTGTGAAATTGTCTGGCCAGGAAATCAGAAACTGAACTTCAGCAAGCTCTATGGCTAACTTCTGTGTACGAGAAGTATGAGGAATAGAAGAACAAATTAGGTGGCAGCACCAGAAAAAAAACAGACAAATTCAAACCATGGCATGTTCGTATGACAACTGACCCAGTTTCTGAAACAAGTAAGTAGCATGGAAAAAGGTGAGGAGATATTGTTCTAGAGTTTTTGCTTAACTTAAGAACACTAAACAACAAAATATAATGTGTAGATTTCTTCTGGGATTCTGCTTTAGACAAACTAAATATAAAAATACTTTTGAAGGTCATTGAAAACTTCTAGTTGTGATCTGGATACCAAAAGACATAAAAGAGTTGTTAATAATGTTACTAAACATGAATAACGTCATAGTTAGTTCAGAAAATATCCATATTTTAGACCCACACCTAACTATGGAAAGGAGACTGACATGACTTACTGAATCATATTTTAAAAAATACTTCAGGAAAAGGGGAAAATAAAGCTAGTAGGGCAAATTGTGATAACTGAATCTGTATAAAGCATGTATAAAGGTTTATTTTACACTCTCTATTTGTGTATGTTTGAAGAATTTTATGATAAAAAATGTAATTGTGTATTCCAATTAATTCTAATGAATAACTGTTTACTATAAGTTACAATTAAATTATCTACTTAATCAACTTATACTCCAAAATATTAATTTCATTAAAGGAAAAATATAGCATGAGGATATTTAACCTTAAAACAGATATTTGGAAGATATGATATCCATTAATTCAACCTATATTTATTGAGCCTTTATTATGAAACAAGCATAGTCCTAGGTGCTAATACGGAGGTGAGTAAAATTAAGTCCTCTTCCTCCTACAGTCTATATACTAGGAAGAAGGAGAGTACTAGTAACAAATAAAAGATAATGGTAATCCCATAGTGATGAATAATCACAGCTAATAAGTGCCATGAAGAAGATAAAGCAAGGAAAGATGACAGAGGGACAAAAGGAAAGGAGGCTATATGGGAAAGGTGGACAGGGAAGGACTTTCTAAAAAGGAGGTGGGGAAGAGCAAGTATGAAAGCACGGAATTGTTTAAAAAAAAAAAAGCAAATTGTATTTAATAGACAGTGAAACACAAGAGTGGAAAGAGAAGGGAAGGGGGTAGGAGGAATCAGAGGGCCAAGTACGGAACAAATCACGTAAAGCCTGATAGAGCCATGGAAAGGCATTTTGACTTTATTCTAAATATGTCAAACCACTGAAGATCCCAAAGCAAGGGATGGCCATGATTAGATTTAATATTTTCAAAAAATATACATTGCTAGATTTAGATTTTGTGTATCTGTATTCATGGCAAGATTAGCCTAAAACTTTCTTTCCTCTTATTGCCTTGAATGGTTTTGTTGTCAAAGTTTATTAGCATCATAAAACGAAGTTGAGAAAATTCCTTCATCTTTTGTTCTCTAGAATATTTTGTATGAGACTAGAGTTATCTGTTCCTTGAACAATTTATAGACATTGACTGTAAATCTGCCTGATCTTGATGTTAATTTCTGCACAGACTTCAGTTTCAATTTATTTTGTAGTTATGTATCTCTTCATATTTTCTAGTTCTTTAGTTAAATTTGGTAAGCTATATTTTTCTAAAATCATACCCCATTTCTGAAGATTTAAAAAATATATTTACATAGGCTTATATTTCTGACCAATATAAACTAAATGGGTACATGAAATAATTGTTAATAAGTAGCAAAATCTATGAAACAAAGTTTGTAACACATTGAACATCAGACAACAAAGAGGAGTGACCCCAGAGAGATAGAAAACTAACAACATGAACATTATGATTGACCAGATTACGGCCTTGAGAGAACTTCCAGGATGCAGCACAGGGTGGAAAATCCTTTGCAGAGTATACGGGACTCCCAGAGTTTAGAAGGTAGAGCTGAGTCTAGGGAGACCAGGATGGCTACAGTTTATGGGCAGAGTACCAGAGAGGAGAGAGTAGGAGCACACGAGAGAGAACTCCAGAGATCTGCAGACTATCAGCTAGCAAAGCACAGATGGGCCTAAGTATGTGAGAAAACTACCCCAGGCCAAAGAAAGAATGTCCCGAAATGAATAAAGGGAACAGTGTGCAGAGCTCACACGGGGCTGGGAGTTGTGCCTGTTGCCACCAGCCAGTCAGGAAAGCCTCATAATTCATGGTGCATTAGGTAGACCATTCAGAAGAGTCTCGCTTTCATAGTGGAAAATGATTAACTCCAGATTAAACACTGCTCTCATCCTACCTAATAAATCTTAAAAGCAAGGACCAAAGAATCAAACAATTTCCATGTAACTCAATAGTCTATCAGAATAAAACTCAAGAATGTTTCTAGAAATGCAAACATATCCAGCAAGAAAGTATAATTCACAAGGTTTGGTATCCAGTCAAAATTTACTAAGTAAGTGAAGAAGCAGGAACATATGACCCATAATAAGGAGGAAAATGAATCCATCAAAACCAACCCAGCCTTGGCATAGATATTAGAATTGGCAGAAAATAATATAAGAATAGTTATAACTGTATTCCACGAGTCCAAAAAGTTAGATAAAAGAATCAACATACTAGAGATTCAGAAGACAAAAAAAAAATTCAAATTAATAGTCAAATGCCAATATTTTTCAAAGATCCATAAAAGTGATAAGCCTCTAATCCAATGCTTCTCATTTGGAGGTGATTTACCAATGTCTGGAGATATTATTAATTGTTACAATGGAGAGTACTGCTGGTATCCAGTAGGTAGAAGCCAAGAATACTTACTAAACATCTTACAATGTACAGGAAAGCCCCCATAACAAAGAATTATCTAGTATTTGGTTTCCTGTTCCTGCATTAGTTTGCTTAGGATAATGACCTCCAGCTGCTGCAAAGGACATAATTTGGTTCTTTTCTATGGTTGTATAATATTCCATGGTGTGTATGTACCATATTTTCGTTACCCAGCCTATCATTGATGGGCCTCTAGGTTGATTCCTTGCCTTTGCTACTGTGAATAGTGCTATGATGAGCATATGAGTCCATGCATCTTTTTGACAGAACAATTTATTGGGCTTTGGGTATATACCCAGTACTGGAATTGCTGCGTCAAATGGTAGTTATGATCTCCCCACTGCTTTACACAGTAGCTAAACTAATTTACATCCCCACCAGCAGGGTATAACTGTTCCCTTTTCTGTCCATCTTCACCAGTACCTGTTATTTTTTGACTTTTTAATAGTAGCCATTTTGACTGATGTTTCAATAGTGGGTCAAAAGTAGGCTGAAGAACAAAAAGAAGACTTAGATAACACTATAATCTAACTCTACCTAACAGACATCTATAGAATAATGTGCTCAAAAAGATAGAACACAAATTCTTCTCAGGTTCACATGGATGATTCTCCAGGATAGACCATAGGCTAGGTCATAAACCAAGACTGAATACATTCAGGAAAGTTGAAATCATACTAAGTATGTTTTCTAACCACAGCAGAATAAAATAAACAAACAACACAAAGAAATTTGGGAAATGCACACGCATTGAATTTAAACAATATACAATTAAATGGCTAATAAATTGAAGAAAATTGTAAGGGAAATTAGAAAATTTGAGATTCATGAAAATGAAGATACATCATATCAAAACGTATGGGGCACAGCTAAAGCAGTGCTTAAAGAGAAATTCGCAGGTATAAATTCCTGTATTAAAAAAGAATAAAAACCTCAAATCAATAACCTGATGTTCTATTTTAAGAAACTTGAAAAATAAGAGGAAGCTAAATTAAAAGCAAGCAGAAGAAAGAAAATAATAAAAATTAGAGTTGCAATAAATGGAATAAAATATAAAAATAATAGGGATAAAACAAAAGACATTTTATTAAAAAGAACAACAAAACTGGCGATTTTTTAGCTACACTGACCAAGGGAAAACAAAAAAGAAGACTCAAATTACTAATTTCAGAAATGAAAGAAGAGACATTACTATTGGCCTTACAGAAATAAAAAGGAATATAAAAGAATATTTTGAACTATAGTATGCCAATAAATTAGATAACCTAAATGAAAGGAGAAATTCCTAGAAAGCCAGAAACTCCTGAAATGAGTTTTCTAAATCTAAATAGAGAAATCTAAAATCTAAATAGACCTGTAACAAGTATTAATTTTAAAAAATGAATTAGTAAGAACCAGGCCTAAATAGCTTTACTGGTAAATTTTACCATATGGTTAAAGAATAGCTAACACCAATGCTTCTCAAACTTTCAAATAATAGAAAAAGAGGAAACACTTCCCAACTTATTCTAAGAGGTTGATCTCATCTTGAAAGCAAAAGAAATCTGCAAACAAATAATCACTTATGAATATATTTGCAAAATTTCTTGACGAACTACTAGCAAACCAAATCCTACAACACATAAAAGGATTATACCATTTAAGTGTGATTTATCACAGGACTGCAAGGTTGGTTCAACCTATGAAAATTAATCCATATAATAATCCATATTAATAAAGCAAAAACCCACATAATCATCTCAATAGACACAGAGAGTCTGACAAAATCCAACATCTCATAATACCAACACTCAATAAACTAAAAATAAAAGGTAACTTCCACAACCTTATAAAAGACTTCTGTGAAAAAGTCACAGCTAACATTATATTTAATGCTGAAATATTGACAGATCTCTCCTTAGGTGAGGAACACCACAAGAATGTCCAATTTCAGCATTTCTATTCAACATCCTAATGGAGGTAATTACACCACAAAAAGAAATAAAGGGCACTTTGATTGGAAAGGAAGAAGTGAAACTATCTCTATTTCCAGACTGTCTTGAAACTCCTAAGTAATTCACAAAAATCTATTAGAGTCAATAAATGAATTTATCAGTTTTCAGGATACAAAATCAACATACAAAAATGAATTCTATTTCTATGCACTAGCAAAGGACAACTGTATTAGTCCGATCTCATGCTGCTATGAAGAAATACCTGAGACTGGGTAATTTATAAAGGAAAGAAGTTAATTGACTCACGGTTCTGCAGGACTGGGGAAGGCCTCAGCAAACTTACGACCACGGCAGGAACAAGCAGTACAGCGCAAAGCAGGGTTTGAGAGGGAAGCCTCTTATAAAACCTTCAGATCTCACGAGAACTCACTATCAGGAGAACAGCATGGAGGTAACCACCCCCATGATTCAATTACCTCCCACTGGGTCCCTCCCATGACACATGGGGATTATGGGAACTGCAATTCAAGATGAGATTTAAGTGGGGACACAGCCAAGCCATATTAACAATCAAAAATGAAAACAAGTGCATTTATAATAACATTGAAATAATAAAATACTCAGAAATAAATTTAACAAAATAAGTGCAAAGCTTATACTAACCATTATAAAATGTTGAAAGAAATTAAAGAAGACCTAAATATATGGAAAGATATCCCATGTTTATGGATCAGAAGTCTCAGTATTATTAAGATGGTAATACTCCCCAAATTGATCTACAGATTCAATGCAGTTGCTATTAAAATCCTAGCTGCCATTTTTGCAGACACGGACAAGCTGATCCTAAAACTCATATAGAAATGCAAGAGACCCAGATTAGACAAAACTATCTTTAAAATAAAGAACAAAATTGGAGGACTCACACTTTTTTCTTCTTTTTTTTTTTTTTTTTTTTTTTTTTTGAGATGGGGTCTCGCTCTATCACCCAGGCTGGAGTATAGTAGTGCAATCATGGCTCACTGCAACCACAAACTCCTGGGCTCAAGCAGGCCCTCCACCTCAGCTTCTCAAAGTGCTAAGTTTACAGGTGTGAGCCACCATACCCGGCTTACACTTCTTCATTTGAAAATGTATTACAGCTGGGCAAGATGGCGCACACCTGTAAACCCAGCATTCTGGGAGGCTGAGGTGGGCGGATCACCTAAGGTCAGGAGTTCAAGACCAGCCTGGCCAACATGATGAAACCCCATCGCTACTAAAAATATAAGTTAGCGAGACCTAGTGGCACACGCCTCTAATCCTAGCTACTGGGGAGGCTGAGGCAGAAGTTGCAGTGATCCGAGACCGCACCATTGCACTCCGGCCTGGGTGACAAGAGTGAAACTCTGTCTCAAAAAAAAAAAAAAAAGACAAATAAATTTTTAACATTCACAGTCATAGTCAACTGATTTTCTTTTATTTTTAACCAAAATCATTCTGCTTTTTTTTAATCACCAACAATGTGGAACAATGTCACTAATCCTCCTTCCTGCCAAGGTAAACTGCTGCTACTGACCTCTCCCTTCATTGTATGGCATTGCACTGCACTGCATATATACCTGCACATGCAAAAAACCCAGACCCAAATAGGCGTTGGAAATATGTGAAGTGTTCATATTAGCCACGTAGCCAGGCCATGTTACCACATCCTCTCTATAAACATACCTTGAGTAGTCAAAATCAAACATACCACAAACACCCACATCAATGTGTATCTTCCTAGAATTATATTTATCTCAAATAAAGATTCTCATCCCAACCAGTCTCAAAACCATCTCCAGCGGAAGCCATTGGCGACTGACATCCAATGCTATAACTTCTGTGTTTTCACAGGCTCACCAGGAACAATTCTTGCTCTTCTTCTGTGCCTGGGCCATCTGGCATGTGCTGGGAGGGGTAAACACCAAGGGATCTTTAGCACCCACCCATGTGTCCAAAAATCACACGGACAGTGTCACACAGTAATTTTTGGTAAGTTTCCCGGACAGGGTAACAATCCTTGACTGTATAGATGCCAATCCAGATTTCCTAGGATCTGGCTGACTTTCTGTCCAATGACACCTGGACAGTGGTCTGTACTTGGGGGCCCCCAATAGAGTATTGATCTTCAAAGGTGGAGTTCTGAGGAATGTCAGGAGGCTCCTAGGGCTCCCTCAGGGTCATCTTTGAGCACTGCTTCGTAGCTTGCTCAATCTGAAACATGACTCCATCCTTATAGAGCAAAATATATTCAAATAATCTCTTGCAGGGAATTATCGCACCGTCCTCTCACCCAGCACCACATGTGCTGGTTCAGACTATCCTAGGAGAATGGGGCACAGCTGTTGCAACTGTTGCTCTGCTGGTACACAGCCTGGTGACCATCTGATTCTCAATGAATGGCCATGAAATTTACTCATGTAACAAACCTGTACATGTACCCCCTGAACCTAAAATAAAAGGTGGAAATAAAATAAAAAGTTGGAGAAATTGAAAAAATAAATAAGAATGTTAAGACACTACAATAGGGGAAGAATACAACAAACGTTGCTGGGACAAGTGAATATCTACAAGCAAAAGACTGAATTGGAACCTCTACCTTACACTGTATTTAAAGATTAACTCAAAATGAATCATAAACCCAAATGTGAGAACTAAAATATAAAATTGTTAGAAGAAAACATAGGAGTAAATATTTGTGACTTGGGGTTAGGCAAGGGTTTTTTTAACATATGACACTGAAAGAGCAACTGACAATATTAAAAACAGATGAATAGAACTTTATCAAAATTTAAAACTTTTGTGCATCAAAGGAACCATCAATAGAGTGAGACAGCAATCCAGGGAATGGGAGAAAATATTTGCAAATCATACCTGAGAGGTGATTAATATTCAGAATATATAAAGAACTCCTAGAAATCAACAACAAAACCCAAACGACTCAATTTAAAACGACTCAATTTAAAAAATGGACAGCAGCCTGGGCAACCTGGCAAAACTCCATCTCTACAAAAAATATAAAAATTAGCTGGGCATGATGGCACACACCTGTAGTCTCAGCTACAGGGGGTGGTAAGGGGAGGGGCGCTGAGATGGGATGACCACTTGAGCAAGGGAGGTGAAGGCTGCAGTGAGCTATGATCTGGCCACTGCACTACAGCCTAGACATTTCACTACTAAAGGAGAAAAACAAATGACCAGTAAGCACATAAACACATTCTCAAGATTATTAACCATCAGAGAAATGCAAATAAAAACCACCATAACATACCATTTCAT
The DNA here is from genome assembly GCF_043159975.1 of Macaca nemestrina. NCBI lineage: Eukaryota > Metazoa > Chordata > Mammalia > Primates > Cercopithecidae > Macaca > Macaca nemestrina. Next base: position 129,323,778 of record NC_092132.1, on the reverse strand, counting down.
ATTTACCAGACTGGCTATAATAAAAAAGACAGACAAGTGTTGGTGAGGGTGTGGAGAAATCAGGACCCTAATCTTTTGCAGATGAAATTTTAAAGTGGTGTAGCCATGTTGGAAAACAGTTTGGTAGTTCCTAAATTTTCACAGTTATCTAGACCCTCAAAATTTTCTGAGTTATTAGCGGGGCATGGTGGTGGGTGCCTGTAATCCCAGCTACTAGGAAGACTCAGGCAGGAGAATCGCTTGAATCCAGGAGGCGGAGGTTGCGGTGAGCCGAGATCGCGCCATTGCACTCCAGCCTGGGCAACAAGAGCGAAACTCCGTTTCATAAAACAAAAACTCAGAGTTATCTAGACCAAGTCCATTCTTAGGTATATATCAGAGAGAAAAATACCATATGTACACACAAAACTTGCATATAAATGTTCGTAGAGGAATTATTTATAATAGCTCAAAAGTAGAAACAATCCAAATATTCTCCTACTGGTAAATGAGTAAACAAAATGTGGTGTATTCATACAATGGAATAATATTTACCAGTAAAAATTAATGAACTATTGATATGTTCCATAACACGGATAAGCATTGAAAACGCTAGTTACAGAGGTCATATAAGATTTCATTTATATAAAATGTCCAGAATAGGCAAAACAGAAAGTAGATAAGTCATTGACAAAGTCTGGGTGGACCTCAACCTCCCAAAGTCCTGGGATTACAGGCTTTAGCCACTGTGCCCAATCCAAACGCCATTTTATAGGAAATGCAGAGGACAGGAGAGCTTGTTCCATTTACTCATGTAGATGGAATTAACAATATCTAGTGACATTTCTGTAAGAAAGCCAGAAAAAATGCTTATTTTCAGTTTTAAGAAAAACAGTATTAAAAACAATGAGTTGACTCCCTATCACCCTTCAAAGAGAGCCAAAATTTTAAAACATCATTATGAACTCACGTATTTAGTTTCACTTAAGATTAGTATAAAAATTGCAATTTGTGTTTTTCAAAAAATTTTTCAACTTTGTATAAATTTTCAAACTTATTGCCATATAGTTATTCATAATGTTGGCTTATTATACTTTTAACATGTAGGATCTTTCTGCGTATGTGTAAAAATGTGCCCAGATATACATCCATGATTTTTTACTCTTGTAGGTAGGTTTTATTTCAACAATAAAAGTTATTTAAAAATAAAAGAAAGAAGGCAACAAATAAATAAAAGAAAGAGTCTTCCTTAGCCTGCTTAATTCACCCTTCATTTTTTATTTTAGGAAATGTTGCCTTTCGGTATCATCTGTGTCATGGGAGAAATACATAATTTCATGCTCAATTTAGAAAGAGTCCAGATGCTGTTACATTATTTAGTTGGCACTGGGTGGAAGTGTTGCTTAAAGAGAGACTTTCGGTGCCAGAAATTTCTTTGCAATATATCATGTTAAACACTGGTGATTTGTGTTTTAAATGTTGCCTAATGCTTTTTGTAGTATTTGAATTCTTATTGTAAACTATAGGAGCGATCTGCAGGGAATCTCAAGACCTTTCCCGTTTCTCATTTCCTTCATTTTTGGAGATAACATCACAGTATGGAGAGAGAACCCAGTTATTTCCAAATCCATAGATTCACTAGGGCTAGGCAATGTCAAATCAGCACCTGAATAAATAAAACATGAGCCCATTAGTGCAAGCTTGTATGACCTGTCAGCATCATTAGGCTTTGCTGTGCACAGGAAGCCAGCAGGGATAAGGCCTTTCATAATTATGGCATCTCTCGAGAGAGCCTAACAAATCCAGGCTCTGCTTTTTGAATAAGCATTCCGGTGTTTACTTTCCAGGCAAGGGTCTCACTTCATTTTTAGGTTGCTGTAATTCAAACCCTGCCCTCCTAGGAGTCCTCCTGCCCTGCTGTGAATGGATGCACCCAACTAGATTCCATGGAAATTCAATTCCACCAACTTAACACACATAATGACCAAGCAGTAGCAGAGCTTATTCACCAGGGTTTACCTCCCTGATACTGGTATTCTCAAAGGTAGTCTCTGCAACAACCCTCTCATTTGACAGGATAAACTTGTTAACTCTACAATTCAAGCCCATGTAGTGCATGTTAATGTTTAGGAGTGCAAAGCTTAGGAGCGTGGACCTGCACCCAAAATGTCCAGATTCAAATCCAGCCTTGTCTCTTGTATTAGTCCGTTCTTGCATTGCTGTAAAGAAATACCTGAGACTGGGTAATTTAAAAAGAAAAGAGGTTTAATTGGCTCACAGTTCTGCAGGCTGTACAGGAAGTACGACAGCATTTGCTTCTGGGGAGGCTTCAGGGAGTTTTTACTCATGATGGAAGATAAAGCAGGCAGTTTACATGGTGAAAGCAGGGCCCAGAGAGAGCAAGGCTATTCTGACATTACAACACACTTTTAAAGAACAAGGGCTCGCAAGAACTCACTCACTATCACAAGAATAGCATCAGGTGGATAATGCTAACCATTCATGAAAAATCCACCCCTATGAGCCCATCACCTCCCACCAGGCCCCACCTCCAACCCTGGAGATTACAATTCAACATGAGATTTGGGCAGAGCCGCAAATCCAACCCATACCACCACTTACTAGCTGAGGAGCCTGAGGCAAGTTTCTAAACCTTCCTGGGCCTCAATTTACTTATCTATCAATGGGGGCCATAATATTGTCTGTCACACTGGGTTCATGTGAGAATTAAATGGCATTATTATATATAAAGCACTTACTTAGAGAAGCGCTCTAATATAGTAAGTACTGTATGTATTTGTTTATTATTCTCATTAGCTGTGTGAGCTCGCACAAGTAATAAGCTCTTTGTGCTTTAGTTTCTTATGTATAAAATGAAAGTAATAAAAACAGTACCTGCTCTATAGGGTTGTTATAAATAGTGACTTAGTTAATTCATATACAGTATCTAGTGAATTGCCTAGCACATAGTCAGCACCCAATGAATTTTAGCTATTCTCATTAGATCTTTTCTATTTTTTTACATATGGAAATGCAGACAGGGTAGGTTGAATGTAATTTATGCCAAGTGTTTGCCGATTTTCAGGAAAAAATACTGCTTTTTTTAATACATCTGTTATATTTTTCCTATGATCAAGGAAATACATTTTTATAATAATAAATTTGTAAAAGAGAAAAAAGTAAAATGTTCACAATCTTACTCTACAATTACTTGTACTTTATATTTTTTGTATTAGTTGATGGAAAAGTAAGTGCAGGTTTTTGCCATTAAAAGTAATGGCATTAAAAGCAAATGGCCATTTACTTTTGGCCATTAAAAGTAATGGCAAAAATCGCAATTATCTTTGCACCAATCTAATATTATATTTTTCTTTCCAATCTCTTCTTTACCATGCACAAACTCAGAGCAGGGTAAAAGACAATCATAATTTTTAAATTTGGCCACTGATTTCCTTTTAGAGGAGAATAATTTCCGCTTAGCAAAATTGCTTAAAAAAAATCACTTGGGTGGAAAGTGAGACTGTCAGGGCATAATAAGTGGTTAAGAACACAGATAGAAAGCTAAGCCACCCAGCATTAGGAATGAGCAGTAATCTGGAAATACAGAGTGAGAAAAGTAAAGATAAAAGCAGAAGGCGAGTTTAAAAACATAATGAGGGTCTTTAAAGAAAAAGAAAGTGCTGGATCGTTACTGCCATATGATCCAGCAGTCCTGCTTCTGGGAATTTATCCAGAAGAATGGAAATCAGGACCTTGAAGAGCTACGTGCTCTCCCATGCTCATTACAGCGCTTTTCGCAGTAGCCAAGATACAGAAACAACACAAACTTCCATCAAGAGATGAGTAGCTTAAAAAATGTGGCACATGGCCGGGCGCGGTGGCTCACGCCTGTAATCCCAGCACTTTGGGAGGCCGAGGCGGGCGGATCACAAGGTCAGGAGATCGAGACCACGGTGAAACCCCGTCTCTACTAAAAATACAAAAAATTAGTCGGGCGCGGTTGTGGGCGCCTGTAGTCCCAGCTACTCGGGAGGCTGAGGCAGGAGAATGGCGTGAACCCGGGAGGCGGAGCTTGCAGTGAGCCGAGATCGCAACACTGCACTCCAGCCTGGGGGACAGAGCCAGACTCCGTCTCAAAAAAAAAAAAAAAAAAAAAAAAATGTGGCACATGCACACACACACGCACACACACACACACACGAATGTTATTCAGCCTTAAAAGAGAAGAAAATTCTGCCATTTGCAACAACAGGTATGGACTGGAAGACATTATGCTAAATGAAATAAGCCAGACACAAAAGGACAGACACGACATGATTCCATTTATGTAAGGTACCTAAAATAGTAAAACATAGAAGTAGAAAATAGGATGGTACTTTCCAGCAGATGGGGCCAAGGGAAGAATGGAGAGCTGTTCAATGGGTGTAAAATTATAGTTACACAAAATGAGTAAGTTCTAGAGATCTGCTGTACAACATTGTGCCTATAGTTAACAATACAGTGTTGTACACTTAAACATTTGTAAAGAGTGAAGATTTCATAAGTGTTCTTAACACATACACACACACACACACACATCAAAGGGACATAAGGAAACGTTTAGAGGTGATTGATATGTTTATTATCTTGACTGTAGTGTTGGTATCACTGGTGCATGTAATGTCCAAACTTATCAAATTATATACATTCAATGAGTGTAGTTTCATGTATATCAATCATACCCCAGGCCAGATGTGGTAACTCACACCTGTAATCCCAGCACTTTGGGAGGCCAAGGCAGGAAGATAGCTTAAGTCCAGGAGTTCAAATCCAGCCTGGGCAACATGGTAAAATCCTGTCTCTACCAGAAATACAAAAACTGAGGTGGAAGAATCACCTGAACCTGAGAAGGCTGAGGCTGCAGTGAGCCATGACTGTACCACTGCACTCTAGCTTGGGCAACAGAATGAGATCTCATCTCAAAAATTTTTTTCTCAAAAAAAAGAAAAAATTATACCCCAATAAAGCTGTTTTTAAAAAGTCTAATATCATAACTTTAATCATGTGTTACATAATGCCATAAATTTGCCCAAACTAAATAGTCTATTATCACCAACAAAAGCTTTGTGTGTGTGTGCATTTATATGTGTACGTGAATCATGGAATCATGCTGAGGTCCATGTTTGAGCCAGTGTGGTATATCTGAGAGACAGCCTGCCCTGGTGTGACAGAAACTGACTATTCATGAATATCCTTTTTCTAATAAGAGATTCCTTAAGTTTTAGCCAAGGACAAAGCCATCCAGCTGAAGTCTACATTTCCTACTCTTGCAGTCAGGTATGGCCATGTGTAAAGTTCTGGCCAATGAATTGGGAGAAGAAATGGTGAGTGCTAGTTCCTAGAATAGACTATAAAGCCTCCAACACATCATTGAAAAGACTGTGCATCAACCTGAGATCCTGGACTTTGAACCAGATACAATAGTTTGATAAGACTTTGGATTGCCTCCCCTGGGAAGAGCTGAGTGTATCCTGCACCAAGAGGAAGCAGGTGGTGAAAACTACACAGACTTCAAATGGGCCAGACTCTCTAATGTCTAGTGTCACTGCAGAATTAGGGGCCACAGAGAACAACAGACAAGACGATTCTTCCCAAAGAGTAGAACCAGAGTCAGCCAAAATATCACTCCATTGCTAGCTAGGGCAGGGAGTCTTCACAATCAAATGCTTCCAGATTTGATCATTGCTATGGACCACTGGTTGCTGTGTACTTTACATTCTTTGCTTTTCCAAGTAAGGATCTTTATAACAGTTGTGCTGGTCCTAGTCCGCCATTTCATATTGCATACATAGGAAGAGATACAGATGATGTGATTTTTTGTAGGTCATAAGACCATGCATAGCCATCTCCAAACTTGGTGGAGAAGAATGCACATCACCTTGAGATCCTAGCCATTAAACTGGATTAGATTTTGAGATGTCTCGCTGAAGGAGGCTCTGCACAGTGGAAGGGAAGAGTGCATTAACTTTTACTTGTCCAAAAGGAACAATAGTGGCAGACTGCCAATAGTTCCCCCTAATCTCCATGTTTCCCTCCTTCCATAGTAATAGCTGTTACTGGATCCATGTCAGCCAGCTAAAGCTAGATTTTCCAGCCTCCCTTGCAGCTAGGTATGGCATGGGATATAAACAGGATTGATATGTGCCGCTTCCAGATAGTTTCTCAGAAGAGTTCAGCATGCACTGTTTTGGCTCTTTTTGCCTCTTTCTCAATGCTTGGAAGATGATGAGAGCTGAAAGCACTTACCAGAACTAGACTTTATATCTCTAGATAAGTGCTTTACAAGCTATCTGTGGTATAGGACAATCTCTCATGAACTGATGCTCTTAGGAAATATTATAAAATTAAATTATTAGAAATCATGAAGTAGATAAAAAATAAAGACAAACCCCAAATATCTTATTATTAGAGTCAATAATATTATATTTCAATAAATATAACAAATAATACATAAAGTTTTTTTAAATTGGCTACATTAAATTTACCAAAAGACATGCAAGACTTCTTCACTGAAAAGAATAGAATATTGTTGAAAAAACTTAAAGAAGACCTTAGTAAATGGAGCAATATAGCATGCTCAAGGATAGGAAAACTCGATATTCTCAGTTCTTCCCAAATTGACTTAGCGAGTCAATGGAATCCCCATCAAAATTCCTGCAAGTATCTTTGTTGAAATTCACAAGCTAATTCTAAAATGTATGATTGGAATTCCTGCAGACCTAGAACAGAAAAGTCATTTTTAAAAATATAAAGTTGGAGAGGCCAGGCGTGGTGGCTTACAACTGTAATCCCAATATTTTGGAAGGCCAAGGTGTGTAGGATTGCTTAAGCTCAGGAGTTTGAGACCAGCCTGGGTAGCATAGCAAGACCTCATCTCTAATAAAAATTTAAAAAATCAGGCAGGCATGGTGGCACATACCTGTAGTCCCAGCTACTCAGGAGGCTGAGGTGGGAGGATCACTTGAAACCAGGAAATTGAGGCTGCAGTGAGCCATCATTGTGCCACTGCAATGCAGCTTGGGTGACAGAGTGAGATCCTGTTTCAAAAAGAAACAAAAAAGAAATTGGAGGAAAATATCTGTTTTCAAGATTTACTATAAAGCTACAAAAATTAAGACAATGTAGTATTGGTAAAAGCAAAAAGATCAATGTACAGAATAGTGAATTTAGAAATAGACTCATTTATATATGGTCAATTCATTTTCTACAAATGTACTAAGGGAATTCAATAAAGAAAGGAAAGTCTTTTTCAGAAATTGTGCTAGAACAATTGTATATCCGTATAGGGACAAAAGATCATTAATCCTTACCTCACACAATCACAAAACCTAGAAATATATTGTAAACCTAAATGGAAAAACAGCAATCACAAGACTTTTAAATGAAAACGTAGTAGAGAAAATCTTTATAACATTAAGGTAGGCAAAATTGTCTCATATGGGACACAAAAAGCTTAACCTATATAAAGTATATTTATTTTCTTTTCAAAAGTCATCATTAAGAAAATCAAAAGACAAGCCACAGGATGGGAGAATTATTTGCAATTATTTATAATATATATCTAACAAAAGGCTTATACCAGAATATATATCTTACAACTCAATAATAAAAAGACAACCACATTAAAAAAACTGAACAGACACTTCACCAAAAAAGATATGCAAATGACTAATGAACATATGAAAAGATGCTCAAGACCTCATCTCTATAATTTTTTTTTTTTTTCAATTAGCCAAATGTAGTGCCATGCACCTGTAGGGTCAGTTACTTGGGAGGCTGAAGCAGGAGGATCACTCAAGCCCAGGGGGTCGAGGCTGCAATGAGCCGTGATTGTGCTACTATACTCCAACATGGGCAATGCAATGAGACCTTGTTTCAAAAAAAAAAAAAAAAGTAACATTACAGTACATTGATTGAAATAGGAATCTTGAGACATGTATACATATATACACACACACATACACACACACACACACACACATACAGAAAGAATTCTACCTTATGGTAGAATGCCAACTGATAAATGTGGATGGGGCTGGGTGTGGTCACTCACATCTGTAATCCCAACATTTTGGGAAGCTAAGGCAGGGCAATCACTTGAAGCCAGAAGTTCAAGGTCTGCCTGGGCAACATAGTGAGACCCCATCTCTACAAACAAATAAATAAATAAATAATGTGGAGGGAATAACGAAATTTAAAAATCAATATTTAGCAACCACTGTAGTAACTGCTGATTAAAGCAAAGAATCACAAATGGACACTAGAACTAGTGGGTGAGATTTTGATAAAGAACAGAAAATTTACACAAAATAAAAAGTACGATGTGTGTATTAACTTTACAGCTGAGAACTTAGCAGGCACAATTTTAACCAAGCGATAAACAGTAAAATCATCTGCCTCCTAATTTAATGCCCGGAGAAGAACACAGAAGCACTCCTATAAAACTTCTGGAAAAAAGTACATAACCTGAGGAAACCTATGAGGAAATGAAGAAATATCCATGAACAAATGTCAGACAAATCCAAACTGAGGGACATTCTGCAGAGTAAATTGCCGTGTTCTTCAAAACTGCTAAGGTTATGAAAGCCAGATGGAGGCTGAGTTCCAGATTGAAAGAAACTCAAGACACCAAGTGCTACATATGGTCTGGATCAGAGCCTAGAGCTGGATGGGACACTGTTGGGGCGACGTGAGTGGGATCCATGGATTCGAAGGCGGTATTGTCTCAACATTGATTTCCTGATTTTGATGGCTGCTCTGTGGTTATGCAGGAAACTCCCCTTGCTTTTAAAAAACATTAAGAGGTAATGAGGATCGTATCCCTAATGAATTCCCTTAATGGTTCAGAAAAAAGAGAAAAAAGATTATTAACATGTAGTTCTAGTTAACATGGCTGAGTAACTACCCCCAAAATGCAGTGACTTAAAACAACCAGTTACTATGCTTGTGGTTTCTGTGTATCAGGAATTTGGACAGAAAACAGCATGGGAGGCTTGTCTCTGCTCCACGATACCTGGGGCCTCAGCTGGAAGCCACAAAGGGTTGGGGATGGAATTGCCACTCCCTTGTCTGGTGGTGAATGCTGGCTGTCCGCCAAGCCGATGCTGATGCTGTTGACTAGAAAACCTACCTGTGGCCTCCTCATATTTCCTAGGCTTCCTCACTAAATGGCATTTGGGCTCCTAGGGTGTCTCAGGAGAGGTAACAAGGCAGAAGTTTTATCCTTTCTAGGACCTAACCTCAGAAGTCGTGTAGCCTCACTGCGGTCATATTCTACTGGTTGTAGCAGTCTCAAATCCAAGAGGAGGGGCTAAGATGCATCTCTTAATGGGGACAGCAAGATTCTAGAAAAGCCTGTGGGACAATGGCTACCACTGTGACCATTCTCAGAAAGTACCATCAGCCACATATGTACATACAGAGAAACAAAGGGAAAATAACACAAATGTGATAAAATATTAAAAGTAACAACCACAAAATATGGCTAAAGAGTATACAAAGGTGTTCTACATTTTCTCACAACTTTTCTGTGGGCCTGAAAGTATTTCATAATACAAAGCTAAAAAACAAGCAACAAAAATATGTTTATCGAATTGAGCTAATAATGTTAAACTGTGAATTTCAAATAGAATTGATTAAAAATAGAATCATTATTAAAAGTAGCACGTTATAAAAATGTTTAAAATGCGATCACATTTTCCCAGACTTAACTCAGTATTTTCACATTCAGTTCTTACTTGTAAAAGAGTCCTACTGCCCTTGACTAGCCTGTGTAGACCCCATGACCATCACCACACCACACGTGTCCTCAGCATCCAGGCGGCAACATACACTGTTCAGCAAGATTGGCCCAACAACCACACACATGAGATCACTGCAATGTAAATTCCTCTAAAAGTTTCTAGATGCTTACACTCAATTTTAGAACCTACCTCATCATGGCCCTTGAACAGGCTGTGGATCAACATCAGTGTGTAAACCACACTTAGAGTAGCACCATTTTAGGCTGCATTTTTGGTACTTTTGTGGAGCAGCTCATGCTACCATTTTAAAAAATATTTTAGCCTTCTCCATCTAATTTGAAATGTCATTTTACCATAAACTAAATTCTCATGTGTACTTGGCCTTGTTGTAGGTCTTAGTTTTATTCCACTAGTCTTCACTGGCATCATGTTGGTTTAGCTACTATAACTTTAGATGATGATTTACGCGCTACTCCTCATTACAAGGTTTTCAGAAATCTTCCTGATTACCTCTAAAATACCTTTTCAGGCCAGCTGCGGTGGCTCACCCCTGTAATTCCAGCACTTTGGGAGGCCAAAGCAGGCAGATCACTTGAGTCTAGGAGTACGAGACCAGCCTTGCCAACAAGGTGAAACCGCATCTCTACTAAAAATACAGAAACTAGCGATGCATGGTGGCATGCGCCTGTAGTCCTAACTACTTGGGAGGCTAAGGCAGGAAAATCATTTGAACCTAGGGAGCAGAGGCTGCAGTGAGCTGAGATCACGCCACTGCACTCCAGCCTGGGCGAGAGAGCAAGACACTATCTTAAAAATAAAATAAAATACCTTTTCAAGTTGGAAAAGAATTAATTTTTACTTTTATTGGAATGTAGCAAATAATTAATTTAGAGAGAACTATTAAATTTTCCCTTTCAGGAACATAGTACCTCTTTTAATTCATATGCCTTCATATATTTCCTTCAGAAAAGTTTTACAATTTTTATTTCTTTTTTATTTTTGTTTTTTTAAGTTTTTATTTCTATAGGTTTTGAGGGAACAGGTGGTATTTGGTTACATAAGTAAGTTCTTTAGTCGTGATTTGTGAGATTTCGGTGCCCCCATCACCAGAGCAGTATGCACTTGACCCAATTTGTAGTCTTTTATCCCTCACCCCCTTCCCACCTTTCTCCCCAAGTCCCCAAAGTCCATTGTATCATTCTTATGCCTTTGCATGGTCATAATTTAGCTCCCACTTATGAGTGAGAACATACGATGTTTCGTTTTCCATTCCTGAGTAACTTCACTTAGAATAATAGTCTCCAATTCCATCCAGGTTGCCGCAAATGCCATTAATTCATTCCCTTTTAGTATTGTTAGTAGTATTCCATCATATATATATCACAGTTTCTTTATCCACTCATTGATGGATGGGCATTTGGGCAGCTTCCATATTTTTGCAATTGCAAACTGTGCTGCTATAAACATGCATGTGCAAGTATCTTTTTCATATAATGACTTCTTTTTCTCTGGGTAGATACCCAGTAGTGGGATTGCTGGATCAAACGGTAGTTCTATTTTGAGTTCTTTAAGGCTTCTCCACATTGTTTTCCATAGTGGTTGTACTAGTTTCCATTCCCACCAGCAGTGTAGAAGTGTTCCCTTTTTACTGCATCCATGCCGACATCTATTACTTTTTTATTATGGCCTTTTTAGTGAGAGTAAGGTTATAATTTTTATTTCTCATTAGATTTGTGTTATTCCTGGATATTTGAGGAAGCACTAACCAATACTGAAAGGAAGAATGAACATGTCATCAAGGCTAGCTTGAGCTTCAGCTGTGATGGTGGTAGGAATCAGAGTGCAGACCACAAGGCATCTGCAAGAAGGGTCATGTCAGAGTCCAGGGAGTCTCCTAGGGTACACTCATCCTAACAAAGAAAGTAAGGTGTGTAAGTTTGGTCTTGTGACAATACTTATATCATTAAAAAAGGAAGAGTGTATTAGAGTGTCTAAGTCCTGAAGAAAAAGACTGGGTATAGTGGCTCACACCTGTAATCCCAGCACTTTGGGAGGCTGAGGTAGGCGGATTGCTTGAGCACAGGAGTTCAAGACCAGCCTGAGCAACATGGCAAAACCCCATCTCTACAAATATAAAAATTAGCCAGGTGTGGTGGTGGGTGCTTGTGGTCCCAGCTGCTGAGGAGGCTGAAGTGGGAGAATCACTTGCACCCAGGGGGTCCAGGCTGCCGTGAGCCAAGATTGTGCCACTGCCCTCCAGCCTGAGCGACAGACATCCTGTCTCAAAAACAAAATGAACAAACAAAACAAAAGCAACAAAAAAAGTGATAAGCAAAAATGGAAAACTTGTTTATATAATAGACTTCTGGAAGAAACTGAATCAAAAGTTTATATAAGTAAATAAGAAAGCAAAAAGAGGCTAGGTGCAGTGACTCACATTTGTAATCCCAGCACTTTGGAAGGCTGAGATGGGAGGATTGTTTGAGCCCAGGAGTTCAAGACCAGGCTGGGCAACACAGCAAGAGCCCATCTCTAAAAAAAAAAATAATAATGTAAATATGAACTTAAACTAAACTGAATATCATTTTTGACCTTCGACTTTGACAAAAATCCATACATTTGGCAGCACATTCTACCAGTAAGACTGTAGGGAAATCAGCATACTCACAAGCTTCTGGTGAAAATGCAAACAGTTTCCATTCTCATCATCAGCTGTCAGGAACATCTATTGGCGTCAGAGTACTGAGTAGCAGCAATGAATGCTAGAGGAAAATGAAAAGACAATTCAAATTTCTGAGAGAATTGATTTCTCACCAAGTATTCCATACCCGGCCAAACAATTATCAACATTTCCAAAGAAGTAAAGATGCAAAGAGTTAACCTCCAATGCACCATTTCTGAAAAAATTACTTCAGGTGTCATTCTAGCAAAATGAAAATGGAATCCAAGAATGAACACGAATCTAACATGAATAACTTTCTTTTTAAATGGCATTTACAAAACATACAGTTTGAATAGGACACTAAGATATTTTTTTTCTCTTCTTTGAACATGACAGTCAAAAAAAAAAAAAGAAAGAAAAAAGAAAAGAAAAGAAAAGAAATAAAGTACCCTGTAAAAAAAAAAAAAAAAAAAAAAAAAGGCTATCCAAGAAAGTCATGGGTCTGTATAAGGCAAGTTAAAATGTAGACTGATAATGAGTAATTGCTCAACAGGAAAAAGATTCCACTTGATTTTGATGCTTACGATCTTTTTTTTCCCAAGCAGTACAGTTTCAATGATGTAGGATTGTATTTTCTTTTCTATAGGTCTAATACTTCACTTGATTCTTCAGTAGTTAATATCTTCATCATCGTTATATTGAAAGTCCCACTGATTAATGTTCAATTTGAGAATAAATCTACACACAAAGCACATGAAAGGTTTAATTATAATTACAGAAAAATAATCTTTAACAATGTACAACTAATGATATCACTGACAGAAGCTAAGCGTAGAGGAGTCAGAGGGAAAATGGAGGAAAGTACAGGTACAATAATTTTCACATCTTATGTGTGGGTAATCAATAAAGAGTGCTGAAAGTCAGTGTTAAAAGTTATATAAAGCTGGGTGTGGTGGTTCACGCCTATCATCCCAGCACTTTAGGAGGTTGAGGTGGGAGGATCACTTGAGACCAGGAGTTTGAGACCAGCCTCGGCAACATAGTGAGATGCCATCTCTATTCTTCACATTAAAAAACGGAAAAAAGAGTTATTTAAGCCAGGCATGGTGGCTCACGCCTGTAATCCTAGCACTTTGGGAGGCTGAGGTGGGCGGATCACGAAGTCAGGAGTTCGAGACCAGCCTGACCAACATGGCGAAACCCCATCTATACTGAAAGTACAAAATTAGCCAGGCTTGGTGGTGCATGCCTGTAATCCCAGCTACTCAGGAGGCTGAGGCAGGAGAATCGCTTGAACTCAGGAGGAGGAGGTTGTGGTGAGCCAAGATCATGCCACTGCACTACAGCCTGGACAACAAGAATGAAACTCTGTCTAAAAAAAAAAAAAGTTGTTTAAACTATAACTAAATTAAAGAAGTAAGGAAGTATCAAGGGGCAAGAGAAGGGAGGCAGGTGTGTTCAGAGATTCAATAGATACTTTTCAAACTTTCATTTTAGGTTCAGAGGTACATGTAGAAGTTTGTCATATAGGTAAATTGCATATCACGGGGGTTTGGTGCACAGATTATTTTGTCACCCAGTAATTAGTTTTTCAATCTTTACCCTCCTCCCATCCTCCACCTTCTAGTACGCTCTGGTATCTGTTGTTCCCTTCTTCATACTCACGTGTATTCAGTGTTTAGCTCTCACTTACAAGTGGGAACCTGCAGTATTTAGTTTTCTGTTCCTGTGTTAGTTCACTTAGAATAATGGCCTCCAGCTGCATCTGTGCTGTTGCAAAGGACATGAACTAATTTTTTATGGCTGTGTAGTATCCCATGGTGTATATATGCCACATTTTCTTTATCCAATCTATTGTTGATAGGCATTTAGATTGATTCTATCTCTTTGCTATTGAACGCAATGAACATATGTGTGTATGTGTCTTCTTGTGGTACAATGATTTATATTCCTTTGGGTATACACATAATAATATGATTGCTGGGTCCAATGGTAGTTCTGTTTTAAGTTATCTGAGAAATTGCCAAACTGCTTTCCACAGTGACTGAAGTAATTTACATTCCCACTAGCAGAGTGTAAGTGTTTCCTTTTCTGTGCAACCTCAGCAGCCTCTGTCATTGTTGTTGTTGTTGTTGTTGTTGTTGTTTTAGATGGAATCTCACTGTGTTGTCCAGGCTGGAGTGCAGTGGCACGATCTTGACTCACTACAACCTCTACCTCCCAGGATCAAGTGATTTTCATGCCTCAACCTCCCAAGTAGCTGGGATTACAGGCATGCACCACCACGCCTGACTAACTTCTGTATTTTTAGCAGAGATGGGGTTTCACCATGTTGGCCAGGCTGGTCTTGAACTCTGGACATCAGGTGATCCGCCCGCCTTCACCTCCCAAAGTAATGGGATTACAGGCATGAGCCACTGCATCTGGCCGCATCTATTGTTTTTTGACTTTTTATTAATAGCTAATCTGACTGGTGTGAGATAGTATTTCACTGTGGTTTTGATTTGCATTTTTCTAATGATTAGTGATGTTGAGCACTTTTTCATATGCCCATTGGCTGTGTGTATAGCTTCTTTTGAAAAGTGTTCATGTCCTTTGCCCACTTTTTAACGGTTTTTTGTTTCTGTTTTTGTTTTTTGCTTGATTTGTTTAAGTTCCTTACAGATTCTGGATATTAGACCTTTGTCAGATGCCATGGTTTGCAAATATATTCTCCCATTCTGTAGGTTGTCTGTTTACTCTGATGATAGTTTCTTTTGCTGTGCAGAAGGTCTTTAGTTTAATTAGGTCCCACTTGTCAATTTTTGGTTTTGTTGCAGTTGCTTTTGGCATCTTTGTCATGAAATCTTGGCCAGGGCTTATGACCGGAATGGTATTTCCTAGGTTTTCTTCCAGGGTTTACAGGGTTTACATTTGAGTCTTTAATCCATCTTGAGTTGATTTTTGTATATGGTGTAAAGAAGGGGTCCAGTTTCAATCTTCTGAATATGGCCAGTTACCCCAGCACCATTCATTGAATAGGGAGTCCTTTTCCCATTGATTGTTTCTGTCACAGAGAGTCAATATATACTTTTTAAGTTGATGAATCAAGAAATAGAGATATAGAAGCAAGTTATGTAGCATTTTGTGTCAAATAAGCAGAAGAACTAGATAACAGAAGCAGTTGAAATTAATGGGGGTGATTGCACTTTTTACTTTATATCTCTGTGCTTCTATTATTATGTTACCAAGTGTGGTAGACAGAATAATGGTTCCTAAGATGTCCATGTCCTAGTCCTAGGAACCTGTAAATATGTCACCTTACATAGCAAAAGAGATTTTGTGGATATGATTAGGCTAAGGATTGTAAGATGGGGAGATTATCCTAGAGTCTGGATGGGCTCAATGCAATTACAAGGGTCCTTACAAGAGGGAGGCAGGAACATGAGAGTCAGAGAGGAGATGTAACTATGGAAGCAAGTTGAAGCGATGCACTTTGAAGATGAAGGATAAGGTGATAAGCCAAGGAATTTGGGTAACTTCTAGAAGCTGGAAAAGGTATGAAAATGATTCTCCCATAGAGACTCCAGAAAAAACAAAGCTTTGCCAACATTTTTATTTTATCCCTAAAGACTCATTTTGGACACCTGACCTCCACAACTTCAAGATAATAAATTTGCATGGCATGTCAGCTCATGCCTAAATCCCAGCAACGTGAGCAGCTGAAGCAGGAGGATTGCCTGAACCCAGGAGTTCAAGGCTGCAGTAAGCCGTGATTGCACCACTGTACTCCAGCCCGAGTGACAGAGCACCCATCTTTAAAAGTTAATAATAATAATAATATTTTAAGACAATAAATTTATGTTGTTTTAAGCCACTAAATTTGTGGGAAAGGGAATGGAGTCCTACTTTTTTTCTTGGTGAAGGTAGGAAGGGGCATATTTTCATTTTGCATGTATTAGTTTAAAAAGCTTTAACCAGCCAGCAAAACTTCAGGAATATCCCTTATGTCCCTAACGGCCCAAATACTAAATTATCAGACACAGCTCTATCCTGAAAGACTTTCACGTGGAAGAATGTTTTGCCATCCTTCCCACCTGCAGCTGACCCAGGAAGCAAAGCAATGTCCATACAGAAGGACAGCTCTGAGAAATCTAGACCCTGTCCCAGGGTTGCAGAGGCTAGCTCTCCCACCTGCTCCTGTCATGGCCATCCATTACGAAATTGATGTCGCCATCAGTCATAGAGATTGCTAAGAAGTCACAGGACATTGCCTAGGAAATCCAGGACATGGCACTATTTTAGTTAGCTACTTCTTGAATCACGGCTCCAAGTCACCATTCTCGGGGGGAGGGGTCCTTTTTTATTTCTCTCCCAGTGCCAGAACTTTACCCTTTAGAAGACATGTCCAGCCGAGTGACTTCCAGACACATCGCTAACTTAGAGCAACATGGTGCTTTTTTTTTTTTTTTTTTTTTTTTTTGAGACAGGGTCTCACTCTGTCACCCAGGCTGGAGTGCAGTGGCATGATCACAGCTCACTGCAGCCTCTACCTTTCAGGCTTGAATAATCCTCCCACCACAGCCTTCTGGGTAGCTGGGACCCCAGGTACAGGCCACTATGCCCAGCTAATTTTCTGATTTTTTGTAGAGACAAGGTATCACTACTTGGGCTCAGGTGATTCTCCTGCCTTGGCTTCCCGAAGAGCTGGGATTACAGGTGTGAGCCACTGCACCCAGCCTATATGATGATTTTGAAAGCACTGCAACTCTTGGTCTGACTAGTGGCCATTTATAAAGGCACCCTCACCCTAGCCTTCTCACTTTTTATCACATCTATGTCCTTGGTGGTCTTAGCTCAGGAAATCTGGTTGGTACAACTCAAGTGGAATACAATCTTTCTTCCACAGAAGAAGGAAAAGCAAGTGACCAGGGCAGGTGAAGAGCTCAACTGGGAGTTCTGAAATGCAGCATGGAGGACTTGAGGGGGAACTAAAAGGGTGCATTGCAGCTCCTTTTACAAAATGTCTCCATCAAAACCCTCAACACACTCAAAAGAGTCTGCATTTATCCAAGATCCTGAGGTGTTGGTGTTTCTCCTGCACCTTCCAAGTCACTCCTGAAACAGCGTTCTTTTTTTTCTTTTCTTTTTCAGCCAATGGAATTGTTCTGTTAAAAATTAGAATGAGTGGATTTTTCGCTGCTTTGGTTCATGGAAGGAATATTCATTTTTAGGGGGAAAAATCCTCAACTTAATGAATAAGTACTGGAACAAATACAAAATTTAATCAATGGGACACATACAGGCAAAAAAGGACTCAATTTAGGACAAGGCGTTCTCTATTAAGAGATTATTATTGTGTGGTTGATCCGTGGTATGCTACAGCAGGATGAAAAGACAATGTGACATCAGTACAAATCCATCATTTGTACCCATTCTCCCAATGAAGAAATTGATGCCAACTGAAGCCCAGCAACTGGCCCTAGGCCTGTCAGGTAGTAAGAGGCAGAGCCAGAAATTGAATCCAGATGTCCTAATTCCAAGCCCTGGGCTTCCTTCCTGGTCAAGCCGCCTCCCTGTTAGACGCCTTTGTGGATACTAGTTGCCTTACCTCTGTATCATATGACTCAACATAGAAGTAATGTATATCACTTCTCACATATTATTGATCAAAGCGAGCCACATATTAACAACGTATGATATATACTTCCCTTACTGGGAGGGCAGTGAGTAATTAAGGACAATACCAGCCTGGGCAACACAGTGAAACCCCCTCCTTACAGAAAAACAAAAAATTAGCCAGGCTTGGTGATACATGCCTGTAGTCCCAGCTACTCAGGAGGCTGAAGCAGGAGGATTGCTTGAGTCCGGGAGGGTGAGGCTGCAGTGAGTAGTGAACACGCTACTGCACTCAGCCTTGGTGATAGAGTGAGATCCTTTCTCAAAAAAGAAAGAAAGAAAGAAATTGGGGGAAAAAACCCCAATACAATCCATACCACCTCTTCCCTCTGTCCCTTAAGCCTAGCAGTGGTAGCGGCTGGTTATTATCTCTAGGTGAACTTGCTGTTCTGTTCCGCTGTTTCATCCTCTGAATAAACAGTCCCTGCATTGGCATCTCTCTGTTTAAATGCTCAAGTGGTTTCTGTTTCTTAGTTAAGCCAACAGTCTCTGCCACATCAAATTTTGGACCCTTTCTATGTTTTAGGATATGCTAGACACAGAAAATAATGTGTGCTGTGGATTTTTAAAATGTAGTGTATGTAAAAATAGCATGTGAGAAATAATTATCAAGATGATCTTATATCGGTTGGGATTTGGTTCCATTCTGAGCTGCTGTAGTGGTGCGTGCCCATAGTCCCAATCACTTGGGAGACTGAGGCAAAAGGATCTCTTGAGCCCAGGAGTTCACGGCTGCAGTGAGCTATAATGGCGTCACTGCACTCCAGCCTGGGTGACAGAGTAAGACCCCATCTTTAAAAAAATTAAATAAGTAAATTGATAGATAAGTAAAGATGCATGTGACTCCATTCTGAGTGACAGAAAATCTAAAGCAACAGTGGTAGCTGGGTGTGGTGGCGTGCACCTGTAGTCCCAGCTACTTGGGAACTTGAGGCAGGAGACTCGCTTGAACCCAGGAGGTCAAGATTGCAGTGAGCCGAGATTGCACCACTGCACTCCAACCTGGGCAACAGAGCAAGACTCGGTCTCGAAATAAATAAATAAATAATAAAAATAAAGCAGCAGTGGCATAAGTAAGAAAGAACTTTATTTCTCTTGCACATAAACCATGCCTAGAGATGAATGGCATAGGGGGCTGATTTGAAAACCCGCCAATCATTAGGGACTCAGATCATCACTTGGCTTCCACTTCATGTTCCAAGATAGACAGCAGCAATGACAAAGTGTTCTGGAACTCGGTAATTCAAATGGCAGGCTTCTACTACCGTTCACCCCTCAAATGTATATATATATATATATATTTTTGTTTTTTGTTTTTTGTTTTTTTTTGAGACGGAGTTTTGCTCTTGTTGCCCAGGCTGGAGTGCAATGATGCGATCTCATTTCACTGCAACCTCTGCCTCCCGGGTTCAAGTCATTTTCCTGCCTCAGCCTCCCGAATAGCTGGGATTACAGGGGCACGCCACCTTGCCCAGCTGATTTTGTATTTTTAGTACAGACAGGGTTTCTCCACGTTGGCCAGGCTTGTCTGGAACTCCTGACCTCAGGTGATCCACCCGCCTCAGCCTCCCAAAGTGCTGGGATTACAGGCATGAACCACAGGGCCTGGCCCCTTCAAATATTTTGAAAGGGGGCAATTAACTGCCTGGATAAACCTTTTCTTTTTTTTTTTTTTTCCTTAAAAAAATACAGAAACACGTATCATTTCAATAGCCAGAGCTCAGCACCTAACCACATTCTAGCCACATGGGAAGTGGGGAAGTACTAGCCTTTATTCTTGACAGCTTTTTGTCCAGCTAAAAAATGGGATTTCTGTTATTAAGGAAGGAGTGGGGAGAATGGACATTCAAGGAAAACTAGCACTCTCTGGCACACCCCACAAATGTTCTCATTAATTAATAAATGTAGAGTAACCACGTCGTATTTATGGTAGCTCTAAACCCCAGTGAAGACACAGGCCTCTTTCCATTAGGATTGAGAGGGGAGAATTATCCTTCCGATCCCTTAGAGAGATCTGATAAAGAAACTCGCACAGAGTTATAAAGAGAAAGGAAGCAGCTATTAATAAAAGACAAGTAGAATCAAAAATGTATTAGAAATGCTATGCAATGATAGCCACTAAAACTAATATAGACACTATTTATATAAAACTTCTTTTGGCCGGGTGTGGTGGCTCATGCCTGTAATCCCAGCACTTTGGGAGGCCGAGGCAGATGGATCGCTTGAGCCCAGGAGTTTGAGACTCGCATGGGCAACATAGCAAAACTCCATCTCTACAAAAAGTATAAAAATTAGCCAGGCATGGTAGGGGGCGCCTGTAGTCCTAGCTACTCAGGAGGCTGCGGTGGGAGGATCACCTGAGCCCAGGAGGTTGAGGATGCGGTGAACTGTGATGGTGCCACTGTACTCCAGCCTGGGTGACAGCATGAGACCCTGTCTCAAAAAAAAAAAAAAAAAAAAGAGAAAAAGAAAAAAAAATTAAAAACCACTTAATTTAAAATTTACAGTTATTCTTATTAAATCCTTACAAAAAATGTGTAAAGTCTTTCTTATCATCCTCATTTAACAAATGGAAAGCTAAAATGTAAAGAACTTAAATGACTTACCTAAGTTTGAAAACAATGGCAGTGTTAGGACTAAAATTAAAGTCCTCAGAGTCTAGAGTTCAGAATCTGTGCCCTTTCTTCCCCTTCAGGCAGTTTGACAGAGCACATGTCTCCAAGTTGGAAGTGACTGATTCCTACAAACTCGCTGGGTGAGAAATGATGACACTGGATATATGAGCTATGTGACATGGTCGGAACATTGGAAGAAAGATCCACCCCTTTGTGGCAAGACAGTCTGCTATAGTCTGAATGTCGGTGTGCCTCCTCCCTGCCAAAATGCCAAAATTCCTAAGTTGGAGCTTAATTCCCAATGGGAAAACATTGAGAGATGGAGCATTTGGGAGACGGTTGAGTCTTGAGGGCTCCACTCCCATGAATGAGATTTGTGTCCTTATAAAAGAGGCTCGAGGAAGTTTCCTGGGCCTTTCTGCCATGAGAGGATGCTCGCAGCAAGAAGGCACCATTTTCGAAGCAATCACCCAGACGCTGAACCTGCAGGAGCCTGATCTCCCACTGCTCAACCTCCAGGCCTGTGAGCAATACCTTTTCATTGTTTATATGAATAATTATCTAGTTTAAGGTACTTTGTTTTTTTCTGTTTGTTTGTTTGTATGTTGAGACAGGGCCTCACTCTGTTGCCTAGACTGAAGTACAGTGGTGCAATCATGGCTCACTGCAACCTCAACCTCCTGGGCTCAAGCTATCCTTCCATCTCACCCTTCCAAATAGCTGGGACTACAGGGGCATGCCACTACACCCAATTAATTTTTTTGTTTGTTTGTATTTTTTGTAGAAACAGGGTCTTACTATGTAGTCCAGGCTGGTCTTGAATTCCTGGGCTCAAGCAATCCTCCTGCCTTAGCCTCTTGCTTCGGCCACGTGGGATTACAGGTGTGAGCCACCATGCCAGGCCTAAGGTATTTTGTTACAGTGGCAGAAACAGATCAAGACATTGCCTTTCTATAAACCAGAGGTCACGCTAAAAGCCAAACTCTTTTTCCTAACTGAGATGTACAAGTGTTCAGGCAATGTAAGCCAAGAATTCTCCCACGCAGGCTGCTTCCTGAGATATTTAGCCTGCTACTGCCCAGCACCAACTTTTTGCCTCAGTTTTCATATGTTCTCCCTAGACTGCTAGACCTCCAGTTACTATGGAGATTTTGGTTTTTAAAAAGTAAAAGCAACACACCCATGTTCATCTCAATATTATTCACAGTAACCAAGAGGTGGGAGCAACTCAAACGTCCATCAACAGATGAATGGATAAACAAAATGTGGTATATCCATACAATGGTATATTATGCATCTTAAAAAGGAAGAGAATCATATCTCACTACAACATGGATGAACCTCAAAGGCATTAGGCCAAACAAAATAAGCCATTCACAAAAGGACAAATCTCATATGCTTTCATTCATATGAAGTATCTAGAGTAGTCAAAATCATAGAAACAGAAAGTTAAAAGATGATTAACGAAGGCTGTGGAAAGGGGGAGGAAGAATTAGGTTTAATGAGTACAGAGTTTCTATTGCATAAGATGAAAAAGTTTTAGAGATCTGTTGTACAACCATGTGACTATACTAAACACTACTTAACTATAAGACGTTATGATTTTTGCCACAATTTATTTATTTATTTATTTAGATACAGGGTCTTGCTCTGTCATCCAATCTGGAGTCCACTGGGACAATCTTGGCTCACTGCAACCTCAATCTCCTGGGATTAAGAGACCCTCCTGCCTCAGCCCCACTGAGTAGCTGGGACTACAGGTGTGCAACACCATGCCCTGCTAATTTTGATAGTTTTGTAGAGATAAGGTTTCATCATGTTGCCCAGGCTGGTCTTGAACTCCAAGACTTAGCGATTCTCTTGCCTTGGCCTCCCAAAGTGCTGGGATTACAGGCATGTGCCACCACGCCTGGCTGCGACAATTTTTCAAAAGGAAAAAAAGTTACAACACAAACACACACACACACACACACACGTATGAAGTAGGGTTTTTCAGGCAAGAGGTAAGATGCTGGCCCAGCAATCAATTGCACAGCTTATTGTTACAGCTTCCAGCTACAGCTCAGCTGTAACTAGATAATTGGGCTGTGGGTCTTGGGTTCAGATTGAAACTCAGCAACCCAGGTTTTTAACTATTTACAGCTGGATTGAATCAAGTGTTGTCAATGGTAAACCTGTGGAGGAGAAGAAAGAGAAACAATATGAGGCAGATTTTTGACTACTCATAGCGTGCAACAACAATGCTTCTCACAGCAAAGACACTGGATAAATCTTTATCCGGTTGAACTGACTGGACCCTAATGATATCTGACGTTGACTCGCTTGCCTTCAGGAATGTTCTCCTAAGAAACAACACATTGGCATGGGGTTCCTGACTACTTGCCTCAAATCTGCCAGAACAAGGAATGATTCTAACTATTTGAACTGCATCTCTACTTCTACTCTTCCAATAACTGGCTCCTGGGGACACTTGCCTGACTTTTCTGCTCTTCTCCACTTGGATTTATTAACCTGCCTATGTCTCCCTCCTGGTTTTGCCCCTCTGCCCTACTGGACTCCAGCTATTGCTATATTTTTCCATCTGCTTCATTCCCTCTCTGTTTTGTGCTTTCAATCCTTGGACACAAAATATCATCACATTTAGCAACAAACCCTTGGACTCACTAGAACACGGTGCTAAAAGTTCTTGGCATGTGCATACAATAATCAAAAAATGTTTTACAGCAAGCCATGTGTATTACACCAAGCAAGGACCAATAAGCCATTCCTGTCACCCTGATAGAAATACAACATTTGTATCATCCTCAGTCTAAGGGAGTGCCTTTCAGGGGAAATATAATTCATCTTCTCATTTCTAAACTAGGTTACCCTGAAAATATAGGAGTAAAAGTTTTTACTGTCCACTATGCAATGCAAATTTGTATGACGGCACATAAAGGCCCAAAATTTGATTTAAAACTTTTGGTTTTTTTTTTTGCTTGTTTGTTTGTTTGGAAGACAGTCTTGCTCTGTCATCCAGGTTGGAGTGCAGTGGTGCAATCTCAGCTCACTGCAACCTCCACACTCCCAGGTTCAAGTGATTCTCGTGCCTCAGCCTCCCAAGCAGCTGGGATTACAGGCATGGACCACCATGCACAGCTAATTTTTGTATTTTCAGTAGAGATGGGGTTTGACCATGTTGTCCAGGCTGGTCTCAAACTCCTGGCCTCAAGTGATATACCCACCTTGGCCCCCCAAAGTGCTGGGATTACAGGTGTGAGTCACCGCTCCTGACCAAGAATTTTGTATTAAAGTGTGAAAGACAGAACAGGCACAATGGCCCACATCTGTAATCCTAGCACTTTGGAAGGCCGAGGCAGGAGGATTGCTTGAACCCAGGAGTTCAAGATCAGCCTAGACAACATAGTAAGATCTTGTCTCCACACACACACACACAAAATGTAAAAAACCACCCCAAATAACCTGCAGAACCTTTTTTGGGTCTAATAATGTTTCCTAATAATCCATTCCACTAGATTAATCCTTTTGAATACAAAAAACTAAGGCTGAAGTGATAAAAACATAAATTTTCTATAAGATCTACCTGGTACAGGCTGGGCGCGGTGGCTCACACCTGTAATCCCAGCACTTTGGGAGGCCGAGGAGGGCGGATCACGAGGTCAGGAGATCGAGACCATCCTGGCTAACACGGTGAAACCCTGTCTCTCCTAAAAATACAAAAAAAATTAGCCGGGCGTGGTGGCAGGCGCTTGTAGTCCCAGCTACTAGGGAGGCAGAGGCAGGAGAATGGCGTGAACCCGGGAGGCGAAGCTTGCAGTCAGCCGAGATCGCGCCACTGCACTCCAGCCTGGGCGACAGAGCGAGACTCCATCTCAAAAAAAAAAGAAAAGAAAAGAAAAGAAAAGAAAAAAAAAGATCTACCTGGTAGAGTTGTTATGATATCTAAATGAGAGGATTTGTGTAAAGCTCTTGGCACCGTAATTCTTAGCACATAGTAAGATTTGGATAAGTGAAAATAGTGAAAGCAACATAAAACTCACGGTTCCCGTCATGAGAGGGCAGGTTTTAAAAGAATACTGAATATTCAGAGCAACCAGCTATTAGATAGCTGCAATTTACAGCTACAACAGCAGGTGGCACTAGCACCATATCTATCTAGTTTTACCTTGAACCTATTTTATTTTTATTTTTATTTTTTTGAGACAGGTTCTCCTTCTGTTCCCTCTATTGCCCAGGCATCCAGTGGTACAATCACAACTCGCAGCAACCTCGGCCTCCCTGCGTTCAAGTGATCCTCCCACCTCAGCTCCCAAGCAGCTGGGACCACCGGCACACACCACCATGCCTGGCTAATATGTAGTTGGGTTTGTTCTGCAAACCTGTGATACGAGGGAATCCCAAGACATGCTATAGTCCAAGCCTGATCACACAAGTCAGTAAAAATCTGTGGCTTCCCAAGCGGGCCTAGAGAATGAACTATCATCAGTTGTAAGGGCAGCAGCGTACGAAATTAAATACGTGAAGATACTTGTGAAAGCAACAGAAATATAATTGGAAAATATAATTACAATTGCTGTTAAATTAACCACGAGCATATCTATCAAGCAATTTAAGAGCGATTTCAGAGACGTTGGTAGTTTTCCCGTCACGATACTCAAAGTCTTTTGAACATTCTTTCTAACAAATGCATATCCTGTACTATCCTAGAAAAGGTTGCTTGACGGTTCCAGGTTTAAAAGAGGCCACAGATGTGGAATATTCTTGTTTCAGTGGCCCATAGTAGAATAACATTATCTATTTTTTAAAAAACGAATTAGAAAGCAGGCAAAACCTCAATAAATTGTAAAATTTCATGAAATCAGTCCATGACAATTCATTGCATTTTGAAATAGCAATAATTTATCATATACTACTGAAAATAGCTTATGAAACTATGTAAGAATAACAAAAACTAAAAAAGATCAAGGCGGAGTGGGAAATGCTGCTTTTTCTGAAAAAGAAAGCTGAAAAAAAAAATGCTTAAAAAAGAAAAAATTCAGACCACGCCTATAATCCCAGCTCTTTGAGAGGCTGAGGCAGGAGAAGAAGAAAAGTGAACTCCGCCGGGCACAGTGGCTCACGCCTGTAATCCCAGCACTTTGAGAGTCTGAGGTGGGCAGATCACGAGGTCAGGAGATGGAGACCATCCTGGCTAACACGGTGGAAACCCGTCTCTACTAAAAAATACAAAAAAAAACACAATTAGCCGGGTGTGGTGTCAGGTGCCCGTAGTCCCAGTTACTCGGGAGGCTGAGACAAGAGAATGGTGTGAGCCCGGGAGGTGGAGGTTGCAGTGAGCCGAGATCGCGCCACTGCACTCCAGCCTGGGCCATAGAGTGAGACTCCGTCTCAAAAAAAAAAAAAAAAAAAAGAGTGAACGCAATCAATAGGGGGAAGATGCTCTCTGTGCAAAATATATTTGTGCAAATACCACCACTAAAGTCTCCATTGCAACCAGACTTCTGTGGTTAGTGCAGAAAGGATGATGTTGACAGAGACTGCAACACCATCCCAACCACAGGGGCAGGGCTGTCAGCTTCCACTGGGCTGGGAGGTAAACTGTGAGGTCCTGCAAATGCCTTTTTTGGGGGCCTTGGCATCTGCCTTGCTGGAAGGGTTCAGAATGACACCATGTAACCCACTGCAAAGGCTGATGCCACCCAGAGAGTACCACATTGACGAGCAAAAGAACAACAAGTGGGTTGACCTGTTCAAACTTTTCCATAACAAATTAAGTTATTTACAGGTTAGAGTCTCTTCTGTGTTTAAAGATGAATAAATTCAGAGAGGAAAACTGAATTTGCAGAATTAAAATATCATACATTACAGTAGTAGCAAATTAGTAAATTTAATGAATCACGTTAGTATAATATCTATCTATCTAGCCTGTGAAGTTCCTTTACATGTACTTCAAAACAAGGGAAAAAAGTTAAACATGATAAGATTCTGATTTATTCAGCCAGGAACAGTGGCTCATGCCTGTAGTCCTTGTGCTTTGAGAGGCCAAGGTTAGGGGATTGCTTGAGGCCAGAAGTTCAAGGTTGCAGTGAACTATTACCATGCCACTGCACTGCAGCCTGGGAGACAGAATAACACCCCATCTCTACAAAAAAATTAAAAAATAATTAGCTGGACATAGTGCCTCTTGCCTAAAGTCCAAGCTACTTGGGAAACTGAGGCGGGAGGGCCGCTTGAGCCTGGGAGGTCAAGGCTGCAGTGAGCTATGATTGTGCCACTGCATGGCAGCCTGGGCAACAGAGCGAGATCCTGTGTCAAAAACAAAAAATTGAATTCTGATCTAACCAAAAATATTCACTGTTGATTCTACTAGTTAATTATGTCATCAGCAAATATTGATAATTAATGTCTCTTATTTCCTTGCATGGAATAGAGCAACCTCTGCATATTGCTCTCACTATGGTGTGATAGGACCTTCTTTTCTTATTTCTGATTAATAGGAATTCATGGCAATTCATGTTTAAGTGTAATGCTAGCTGCTTGTTTCTATTAATAATATATACTCTATGATGTTGAGGAGGTATAGCCTATTCTTAGTTTACTAAGGGTTTTGATCAAGAATGAGTGTTTTCAAATCCCTTTTACATATCAATCCAGATAATCATTTGGTTTTTCTCTACTGACCTTTTGATGAAATAAATTCTATTGATAAGTTTCCTATTATTGAACTGCTCTTGTACTTTAAAAATAAAACTTATAGCTGGGCGCCGTGGCTCATGCCTGTAATCCCAACACTTTGGGAGGCGGAGGAGGGCAGATCACCTGAGGTCAGGAGTTTGAGATCAACCTGGCCAACATGGTGAAACCCTGTTTTTACTAAAAATACAAAAATTAGCCAGGCATGATGGCAGGCACCTGTAATCCCAGTTACTGGAGAGGCTGAGGCAGGAGAATCACTTGAACCCGGGAAGCGGAGGTTGCAGTGGAGGTTGCAATGAGCCGAGATGGTACCACTGCACTCCAGCCTGGGCAACATAGTGAGACTCCATATCAAAAAAAAAAAAAAGAATAAAATGTATTTAGTCATCCTGTATCATTTTTTTCATGCAGAACAATATGAGATTCACTAATATTTTCTTTAGTTTTGCATCTCTGTTTATAGTTGAATTTGTATTATATTTATACAAATACATGTTTCTATTTATATTTTTGGCTCCGTATTTTAGCAGGCTTTACTGCCAGGGTTAGGCTAGTTTCATAAAACAAACTTTTTTTTTCCTTTTCTTTTGAGTCAGAGTCTCACTTCATTACCCAAGCTGGAGTGTAGTGATGTGATGTTGTCTCACTGCAACCTCTGCCTCCTGGGTTCAAGTGATTCTCGTGCCTCAGCCTCCCAAGTAGCTGGAATTACAAGCACATGCCACCACACCCAGCTAATTTTTTTGTATTTTCAGCAGAAACAGGGTTTTGCTATGTTGTCCATGCTGGTCTTGAACTCCTGACCTAAAATGAGCCACCCATCTCGGCCTCCCAAAGTGCTGGGATTACAGGCGTGAGTCACCACACCTGTCCTCACTCTATCATTTTCTACGGAACAGTTTATATTACATTCAGCTGACCTGTTCCCTGAATGTACAAAACTATTTGCCTTTATAGCTAGGCCTGGCACATTTTTTAGCTATAATATTTTGACCACACTTCCGATTTCTTCTATGCTGTTTGGTTGGCTCAGGTTTTCTATTTCTTGGCTCAATTTTGTTTATTTACATTTTCCTAATGAGTTCTGTTTTCACTGTGATCTTTACAATGTATTATATAAGAACTACAATGCACATCCTAGTCTTACGTAAGTGGCTTTTCTATGGTCCCATACCCTTTTACTTCATTATATCTATTTGTGTTTTTCTTTTATTCTTGACTAGATTCCCTAAAAATATATTCATTTTATTGCTATGTTTCTACTTAAAACAGCCTACAGAATATTAAGTAAAACACATGGCCATTTGAATTCTCCTATTTTTCACATTCTAGGAAAACGTAGGTGGAATTTCCTGTCTTCAAATAATACACCATCCTGAAGAATTCTAACATGTGTACCCAGGCAACACATCACAACAACAATTTTACAAGTAAGAAGACTGTGTTCAAGAGAGGCCTTTTTGGCAATTCACAGGACAAATAAAAATGCAACTTCCAGGGCCAGCGTTTGCCCAGCTCTTGCTGTGTGGGCCAATCCAAAGTTAATAAGGACAGACATTAATCACTGGATCATTTCTAAATGGAAATCATTTCCTCATCCAGGAAGAATCTAAATGAGTTTTCTCTCCTCTTATGAGACTTTTTGCATATGTGGTATAAGTCATTCAGGGGAACAAACCCTGAGGCATAATTTCAGGGGAGGGAAGGGCTTAAGTAAGAACTTTATGCCACAGTACATGACTAAGAAACTATGTAAGTAATGAACCCTAGGGCCTTGTCCTCCTGATTCAGCCAAGCCAGGTAATTGCTGCAAAGTATTTAAAGATTCCTTGTTATTTTGAAAGAAGTGAGTTCAGAAATATTGCTCAAACATGACACAGACACACAGACAACCCTGGGATGAAGCTACACTTTGAGATTGGAGATTATACCAAAACAAAAACAAAAACAAAAACAAAAACAAAAAAAAAAAAAACAGAACAAAACCCCAAAATCCCAAACTGTAATAGCATAGCCTATATTTTAATATTAAAGATTTGTAGTTTGGCTATTATGAGTATTGTAATCACATAGTTGCTTAATTAAAACACTGCCTTTCAAAATATCTATTAAGAAATTCAAAATGTGGCCATCCAAATGAGCGTTCTCTAAAACTTTAAGTCACTTTTATTGGTGCTATAACAATTCTACACTAAATGTAGTTTCTCCCAGGAGGGTAAAGATTGACATTCAAAAACATGAATTCTGAGGACAAGGACCAATTAGAGAACAAATAGCAGTCCCAATCTCAGTGAGCTAATGAACACGAAAGTGTTTAGGAACATTATCCATCTGGAGCTGGTTCTACAATTTCATCACCCCCACCTCCCTTCCAAGCCTCCTTCAGGTATTTCTGGAAGATCTCAGGGTGTATATCTGAGTATTCATAAATTAACTGGGCTATTTTGGTTTTTTCTGCTATGACCTTCACCAGGTGGTATCACCAGTATCTACTTGGTCTTGCAAATATTTTAATAGATATTGTCATACCTCCTTCTAGCACCCTTATCTCAGGCAGGCCCCATGTCATTTCCACTGGGATATCCATGAGAATGCCACCCCCCCGTAGAAGCCTGCTTGTTCAGTGGGTACCAAAGCATTGTTTGTGCGCTGCTGTCTTACCAGGGGTTAGTAAATTTTTTATTTTTTATTTTTTTTTATTTTTTATTTTTGAGATAGAGTCTTACTCTGTTGCCCAGCCTGGAGTGCAGTGGTACAATCTTCCCTCACTGCAACCTCCATCTCCTGTGTTCAAGTGATTCTCCTGCCTCAGCCTCCCAAGTAGCTGGAACTACAGGCATGTGCCACCACGCCCTGCTAATTTTTGTATTCTTAGTAGAGACGAGGTTTCACCATGTTGGCAGGCTGGTCTCAAACTCCTGACCTCTAGTAATCCTCCTGCCTCAGTCTCCCAAAGTGCTGGGATTACAGGCGTGAGCCATTGCGATGAGCCAAGTTCTCTATTTACAGTTCTTATCATTGGAAATAGAGTTCAAAGGGCCAGGCCAGTAGACAATTCCTCAACACAGATATTCACTGCTTTCAGAAGTGCCCCCATCCTCTGATTTCTATGGCAACTTTTACTAGTGGAGGCCTTCTCTTCCCATGACTTCTCTTCCAAGGGCTTCTCACAAATCCTTATGCAAACAGACTTCCAGTGGGAAAGCACTACCACACGCTTCCTTAGTTATGCTGCTCCTTCTGGAGGCCCCCAGCCTTCCCACCCACCAAAAGGGATGACAGTCATAGTGTAGAGCAGGGATTGGCAAACTAAGGCCCAAGGGCCAACTGTGCCTCGCCACCTGTTCCTGTGCAGCCTGTAAGATAAAGATAAAGATAAGATTTTTTTTTTTTTTTTTTTTTTTTTGAGACAGAGTCTTGCTCTGTCACCAGGCTGGAGTGCAATGATGCAACCTCTGCTCACTGCAACCTCTGCCTCCCGGGTTCAAGCCATTCTCCTGCCTCAGCCTCCTGAGTAGCTGGGATGACAGGCACGCGCCACTACACGCAGCTAATTTTTGTATTTTTAGTAGAGACGGGGTTTCACCACATTGGCCAGAATGGTCTCCATCTCCTGACCTCGTGATCCGCCTGCCTCAGCCTCCCAAAGTGCTGGCATTACAGGCGTGAGCCACCGCACCTGGCCAAGATAAGAATGTTCACTACATTTTCACATGAGACAGAAAAGAATCAAAAGAAGGATAAACAATGATATCTCTTCCCCTTCTCCTTCCCCTTCCTTTCCCTTTCCCTTCCCTTCCCTTCCCTTCCCTTTCCTTTTTTTAAGATAAGGTCTCACTCTTATTGCCCAGGCTGGAGTGCAGTGGCACAACAATAACAGCTCACTATAACATCGACCTCCCCAGGCTCGAGTGATCCTTTCACCTCAGCCTCTTGAGTAGCTCGAACAACATGTATGTGCCAACACACGTCTAATTTTTGTGATTTTTGTAGTGACAGGATATCTTCATGTTGCCCAGGCTGGTCTTGAACTCCTGGACTTAAGCAATCTGCCCACTTCGGCCACTCAAACTGCTGGGATTACAGGGGTGAGTCACTGCACCTGGCCAGAATCGTATTTCATGTGCATAAAAACTACACGAAATTCAAATTTCTTATCTACTGTGAAAACCTTAGCCAAATTAAATTTGGCATAGTTTAACTGAGCAAAGAACAACTTGAGAATCAGGCAGCCTCCGGAGCCAGGGTAGGCTCAGCAACTCCAGTGCAGCCACGTGGTGGAAGACCACTTACAACAGAAGAAGGAAAGTGATGTACAGAAAACGGAAGTGAGGGACAGAAACAGGCGGATTGGTTACAGCTCAGCATCTCGGCGTTTACCTTATTTGAAGACAGTTTGAACAGATTTGCCCCCTTTGATTGGCCAAAACTCAGTGATTGGCACAAGAGTAGGTTTTGGTCTGTTTACACTTCCATTGAGGTTACAGTTCACTATGTACACAGAAATCTTTAGGCTGAACTTAAAATATGTAAGGGGGCAGGTTTAGGCTAAACTTGATCTAACACAACTAATGAAGTTTTACCGGGACACGACCACACTCAATTCATTGTACATATTGCTTATAGAGGCTTTCCTGCTATAACTGCAGAACTGAATGGTTGCAGCAAGGCCATATGGCCTGTAAAGCCTGAGAACTATACCTAGTGGGGCCTTTATAGCAAAAGCTTGCCGACCTCTGCTTTAGAGTGTGGACCCTGGAGTCAGGCTGTCTGGGTCTGGATTTTGTTTTGCCACTAATTAATTATGTAGGTAATTTCTTGACATCTCCGAAGCCACATTTGTGAGGTGGGAATGACCAGAGAGTTATATTTACCTCATTAGGTTGTATGGGGATTAAACAAGGTGATTTAGAGCCAGTACTCATTACTTCATATGCAGTTATTATTGTTACTTTACAGTTGGTGGCTGTGAACAATAAAATCGTTCCAGTATTAAATACAAGTTCTGGATTAAATGCTTGTTTTCTTAACTGATCACAAATAGGAAGAAACATCTGCTGAATGTGACAGTCATCTAAACAGGATAGTCACAGTGTCCGTGTGACCAAGGAACCGAGATGTGAAACTTCACTCTTGTCACAAAAAAATGATCAGATTTAGGCAAATAACTTCCTGCTCTTGCTACATAGCCCAGAGATTTCGGCAATCAAGTATTTTTCTTTATTGTATCAAGTATATTTCTTTATTTATCAAGTATATTTCTATATT
Source organism: Macaca nemestrina (assembly GCF_043159975.1). Classification (NCBI taxonomy): domain Eukaryota; kingdom Metazoa; phylum Chordata; class Mammalia; order Primates; family Cercopithecidae; genus Macaca; species Macaca nemestrina. Next base: position 129,291,118 of record NC_092132.1, on the reverse strand, counting down.
GCTTTGAAGAAGGTTGAATAAAATCTTTCATTTATTCATGTTCTTCATGGTCATTTTCCCTGTAAATCTATGACTTTCTATAGTTACAATCATTTTGCAGCATAGACAATCTAATTATTTTCATTTATGCTTACATAATACATTTTCCACATTTCTTCTAAGTTTTCATCATCTCTCTCTCTCTTTTTTTTTTTTTTTTTTTTTTGGCAGGGGGAATAGGGTGTTACTCTGTCACCTAGGCTGGAGTGCAATGGTGCCACATCAGCTCACTGTAACCTCTACCTCCTGGGCTCAAGCGATCCTCCTACGTCAGCTTCCTGAGTAGCTTATACTACAGACACACACCACCACACCCTGGTAATTTTTGTATTTTTTTTATAGAAACAGGGTTTCGCCATGTTGCCCAGCCTGGTCTCGAACTCCTGGGGTCAAGTGATCTGCCCACCTTGGCCTCCCAAAGTGCTGAGATTACAGGCGTGAGTCACTGCATCCAGCCCATCCTCTCTTATTTTAAACAGTCTTATGAATATTAATTTTTCAATGCATATAGGAATCAAGACATATGGTAAATAAACATAGTTTTTTTAAAAAATCAGGTAGTTTGATTTTATCTCACCTAAATATGGATCTAGTTTTCAACAAACTAATGCCTTCTTACTGCTCACATCATCAACCTCTCCCAACAGTGGAATCAGCTCATTTAGACACAGCAAAGAACATTCCAGAAACAAAACTAGAAAAAAGAATTTTGCCATGTTCATGAAAAGGGTAAATCATAAGTATAAATCTCCTTGTGACAGGGATAAGGAGATAATAGCACTGGAGCCCTGAGCATTTTCTTCCCATTCATCAGAGAAGCCAGACCCCCACAGCCACATGGCAGAACCTGTGCAGACTCAGAGATGCTCACAACCTAAGTCACTTGTAGAGTGGAGAGTGAATAATGATGCTGGAATCCCTGGGGCCTATGAAAAGTTACTTCTGGGACTAGAGTGATTGATGTTTCCTTTGTCCTGCTAAGCTCCTGGGTCGCAGAATTACAACGTATCACCTACTCCTGGCTTACCTAGAACCATCCTTAGGAGCCTGCACAGCACTGCTTAGAACCAATTACATTATTTTTATTATTATCATTTTTTTGGTAGTTCCACTAGCCACTCACTCATATAGGATCAAAGAATAATCTTCCTTTATCTAGAGAGAGAGAAAAAAAGACACTTTAAACAAATCCACAGCATCTCACAGAGAAGCCATCAGATCAGCCTGATTTGACAAAAATAAACCTGGTAATCAACAGGGAAGGTGAGGCTCTTGCCAGTTCTCTTCACATCCTGTCCATTTATTCTCTAAGGCATTGTAACGGATAGTCACAATACTCTTGTCAAACTAACCCTCAAAGTCACTTACCCTCATTTCTTTCTCCATGGCTCCTTCAAGCAGAGCCTGAGTGTCTGTGCGTGCATAAGTGTGTTTGTATTTGTGTGGGTTTTAGAGTTTGAAGATCTCTGGTCGTGGAACATGCTTAATGTTTCTTCTGAAAAGATAACAGAGGAAAAAGAAAAGGATATTTCTGGGCATCATGCTGTCGTTCCACCTACCTGGTTGACTGTCTAATTTTAAGCCTCATTCTAATAAAAGACTTTGAAAAGCTCTGCTTTTATGATTTAAAAGGACATTCAAACTGGGATTTAGCCATCTGATATAGCAAAGTGAGTAGATTTCAGTTTTCAGAAGGAAATGATAAACATACTGAAAGCTGTAATTAAAATTTTCCATTTTCCTCCAACTCTCTTAAAGCAACTGTCAAATTTGAAATCTCTGGCTCCCAAATTCAAGGATCTAGTTTTGGAAAAAGACTTCAATGCAAGAGTGGGATGAGGCAGTTGAAATCTCTTTGGTAGAAACCCAGTTCCACTGGATAATAGCATTAACATTCTGATGTATATTGCATTTGAAATATACCTGTGTTCAGAGAACAGAGGTCATCCAATTTCCCTAAGCACGGAGAATCCATGTAACTTTGAGAAGACCTGAGTCCACAACAGGCAGGTCATATAATTCAGTGCAGAGCGCTTTAGCTCCTAAGGGGCCACATGGAGAAGTTGCTGAGGAAGGCATGAAGAAGTGGGTCCTAAAGAAATATTGAAAGGAAAACTTTGATAGAGAGCAACTGGGACAGGAAAGGGTGAAGACAAGATAGATATCAATGGTGACCAAGACAATGGCAACTCTACTCCCCAGCTGTTCAAGCCCCAAACCTTAAAGTCATTCTTTTTGTTTTGAATCAATATTTGTTTAGAGACAGGGTCTTGCTATGTTGTCCACGCTGAAATGCAGTGGCAATTCACAGGTGCCATCAGAAGGGGAGCTTTATTGATCAGAAGGGGAGCTCAAGAGAGGATGCCACCTGGAGCCCAAGGCAATTCAAATGTGAAGTCCTGGCTACGGGATCTTTGTCAATAATACAGTCGGTGACAGAGAAAAGAGAAGGATGCATCCAGTCGCTTTCTACACAGGGATGCTCTCTGGGCTGCTGGCTGGTTGGAAAAGGGAGGTCTTGGGATGGATTTTCCCCCCGGATATGTGGGCCTGAATTTCTTCAGCTAAGGAAGAGTACCGAAGTTTTGGGATACAGGGCTTTCCAAATAATTGACTTGGACCAGTTCACCCCTCCTTAGGCAACCTGGTGGTCACCTGCTCCCAGGATGTCCCTATATTGATGTGGAACTTAGTGCAGACACCTGATCAGCATTGCTCACTACAGCCTGGAACTCCTGGGCTCAAGCAATCCTCTTGCCTCAGCCTCCCGAGCAGCTGGGACTACAGGCACATGCGACCTAGCTGGCTTTAGCGTCATTCTTGACCCAGGATGTATCTCACATGCAGGGACAGGAACCAAGGTGTGTGGGGCCTGAAGTGTGTATGATAGGGGTAGGGCTCTTAAAAAAAAAAAAAAAAAGAAAAATACAAGCTTATCTCTTTCTGGTGGAAAACTTCCCAAAAAAGATTGAAGCACACCAAGAACATCAGAAGCCTCACCGTAGAAAATCCCCCCGCCATTCATGTGTTCTTTTTCATGCTGTGATGCAATCATAGCTCACTGCTAGCCTTGACCTCCTGGGCTCAAGCAATCCTCCCACCTCAGTCTCCTAAGTAGATAGGGCCACAGGCACAGCCACCATGCCCAGGATATATATATAGTAGAGGAATGTCTCACTATGTTGTCCAGGCTGATTTTCAACTCCTGACCTTAAGCAATCCTCCCACCTCAGCCTCCCCAAATGCTGGGATTACAGGTGTGAGCCACCACATCTGGCTAGGTTCTATTTTCACATATATTAAGAACCCAACTTCTTTTTCACCTCCACCCCAAACCTCCTGGTCCCAACTACCTTCATGTCTTGCCTGAATGACTGAAATAGCCACCCACGTCCATCCATGTGGGCCTCCCTTGCCCCTTTACAATGGATTCATACCACAGCAAGTAAGTGCAATATGTCCCAGGTTGGCTCAAAGCCCTCCAAACCTCTCTTGTAGCAGTAATACATAAAGTTCATATTCCTGTCAGGGTTCTGTTCTATCTGGCGCCCCTCTGCCTCTTAGACCAAGTTTCCTCTCACCTCTTACTCAGCTCTCACTACCCAGGATCCCTGGCTGACTTGGGAACCTGCCAAACCAGCTTGGTGTTCTTTGCCTTTGCTGCTCCTCTTTTCCAGAACACTTTCTCCTGGAATCTTCGCTTCCTTCAGGTCTACACCTCAACCTCAGCTTAGCAGAGCTGCATTGCCAGAGCACTCCATACAAACAGCATCACCCTACATGCCCTATCCTCCTTGCTTTGGAATTGTCTCCAATGTTTACCCTCATTTGGTGTACATTTCTTTATTGTCTTACTCTCCCTGTCTAGACTAGAAGCTCTGTGAAGGGACACATTTTACCGTATTCACCGCTGCACCCTCATTCTTAGAGAGATGCCTGGCATTTAATTACACATTAATGTGTAGGCATTTAATATGTGTGTGAAGAAGGAAGAAGAAATTATCTAACCTGGGAAATTAGAATCATGATATACTAATGGAGGAAGATAAATTATTTTGGGGAAGATGGTGGAACTCTTTCTGGATGTCAAGTCTAAAGTGACAGAGGAATTTCTTAAATTATTGTTAAACATGGTGAATAAATACCTATTGGTTGATGGAGAAAAAAAAAGCCAGCTCTAGTAGTTACCCACCGTGAATAGGACTTAAAAAAAAAAATTCAGACCTGGTTTTGCAAAAAACCACCAAAGTTAAAATGCACCAATTCTCCAATGAAACTTTACTATCTTGTTATCTCGTTTGCCTATCTATCTTTACTGTCTTTTTTCTTCTTCTTCTTCTTTTCTTTCTTTCTTTTTTTTTTAGACGGAGTTTTGCCCTGTTGCCCAGGCTGGAGTGCAGTGGCCCGATCTTGGCTCACTTGTAGTCTCTGCCTCCCGGGTTCCAGCGATTCTCCTGCCTCAGCCTCCTGGGTAGCTGGGATTACAGGAGCACACCACCACGTCCGGCTAACTTTTGTATTTTAGTAGAGAAGGGGTTTCACCATGTTGGCCAGGCTGGTCTGGAACTCCTGACTTCAGGTGATCCGCTCGCCTCGGCCTCCCAAAGTGCTGAGATTACAGGCGTGAGCCACCGCGCCTGGTCAACTACCTGTCTTTACTACATGTTAATCTTCCTTTCTTTTACGTTCCTAAAAAGCCTGAAAACCTTCACAGACTGCAAAGAGGATATGATTTCTCTCTAGAGGCGTCTTCTTCGACGGTGAACGTAATTAAGCTGGTCATTTACTCCGCTTGCAATGTTACTTCTCAGTACAAGGTAGCGAGAAACCCCTGGATCTTCATTCTCCAGGTCTCTCCAGGAAGAAATGAATTTCAAGAGGGAGCTCCAGAGAGGGCGCCACCTGGAGCCCAAGGCGGTTCAAATGCGCAGCCCCTTTGGGATCTTCGTCAAGAAAATGCAGTCGTTGACGGAGAAAAGACGGGGATGCGCCTTGTCCCCTTTCCGCGGGGATGCTCTCTGGGCTGCTGGCTGGTTGAGAAACGGAGGTCTGGGGGTGGACTTTTCCCCTGTGCATGAGGGTCTAAGTTTCTTCAGCTTAGGGTTGGGGGGTCCCCGGAGTTTGGGGATACAGGACTTTCAAATTAGGGCTTTCTAAACAATTTCCCTGCAGAGGATCCCCTAGCAAACGATCTGATACTTCTGAGGAGCCCGCCTCCCTTGCACCAGCTCTCTGGTGATAGAAGTTCTGCTTTCCAGGCTCTAATTGGTGGCCCCAGGAGATCCAGTATGTCCCGGGTACGGCTTCCCGCGCTTGCGGCGAGGGTTCAAGCTCCAGGGGGTAAAGGCAGAAGTCAACTGCTCATTCATTCAACAAATATTTATTGCGCGCCCGCTTAGTGCCAGGCACCGGAGGCGCCCCGGGGCAAGAAACCGCTCTTGCTGATCCCTTTCCGCTCCCCAAGCGTCCGGCGCGCGCCGTGGGAGCGCAGCCCGCATCCCTCGCCCACCGGCCGCCCGGCCTGGGTGTGCCCGGCGCCTCCAGCGCAATCCTCGGTCGGGAGCCCGACCGCAGGGACCCGGCCTCCGGGGTATCAGCCGGGTGGGGAGGGCAGGGGAAAGGCAAAGCGCCGCCAGCGCCAAAGTCCCGCCGGCCCGGGAAGCCGCTCCCGGGAAGCGCGCGAGGCGGAGCCGCAGTCGGTCCCCGCCCGGCAGAGCGCAGAAAGCGGCGCGGGCGGGAGAGGCCGGGCGCCCGCGGCTCGGAGGCGGCCCCGGCGGGCGGAGGGCGCGGCCGGCGGGAGGGGCCGGGGCGGCGCCGGGAGGGGCGCGCAAGGCTGCGCTGCAGCCCGGCCCAGCAGGTGACCGCGGGCGGCGCGGGCACCGGCGCGGGCGGCGCGGCGGGGAGGCGGCCAGCGCAGTCCAGCGAAGTTTGGCGGAACATGGCGGAAGCGCCCGGGGCACGCAGGAGCGCGGCGCGGCGGCGGCCGGAGCCGGAGGAGCTGTAGCAGCCTTAGTCGCCGCCGCCGCGGGGCGAGGTCGCCGCCATGGCCCGCTGGATCCCGACCAAGAGGCAGAAGTACGGGGTTGGTGAGTGCGCGCCCCACCTGGTCCCTGCCCGGCCCACGCGGCCAAGTTCGCGGACAGCGGCCCTGCCAGGTTTGCCCAGAGCCCGGCGGAGGACCCCGGCCGGGGGCTCGGCCGGGCTGCGCAGCTCTGGGATTCGGGGGCGGTCGGATCCCTGACCAGGGAGCGCCGATGGGGAAGTCGCCCAGGGTTTGGGGACGCCGAGTGCTTCCAAGTGCAGTTGAGCTTCGGGACAGTAATCCCGCTCTTGCATCCCAAGCTCCGGCACTTCACACCGGAGAAATGTCAATGCGAGGGGGCGCGCCTGTGTGGCTCGCCCCCGTGCGCCCAGCGTGGGTTTCACCCGGGAGTAGGTGGCCCCCGGGGTGGCCACATGGGCTGGTGCTCGTGGTCCCAGTGCTTTCTGGCCCCACTTTCGTAGGTTCTTCTCAGACGCCCCTTAAGTGAGGAGTTGAGGGTGGAGAGCCGCCCTGCCCCCTTTCCTCCAGACCCTGGGATCTTGATGACAGTTGTGAACTGGATGGAAACTAGAGTCGTGGTGTGGAAGTGATGGAAGGGACAGGAAGTTGTGGCACGGGAAGGGGGTGGCTGGCCCCTGGGGCTGTTTGTGCGCACTCATCTCCTAACGGAGCCTGGCTGGAGAGGGTGTAACGCTGCCTTCCGGATCCTGCGTTTTATCCTGGAGACGAGAAGAGGACATTTTTATTAAGGAAACGGTGCCAGACCCCGTGCTGGGCACTTGGCATCACGAACAGCGGTGCTGGAGAGCCCCGGGTTGTGCGCAGGGGGTTGCTGGTGGTGGTGCTTTGATTCCGAAACAATGAATGTGCGGGGGGTTTTGACCCAGGTGGAAAGTCAGGCTCCTTTGGCTTTTTATCAAGGATTGAGGTTATTGAGGGCCTGTGGGAAGACTTCTGCCCTGAGCGGGGTGATTACAGTGGCCGTTAGACCTGGGGTGATTCCCTACAATAAACACAGCTGAGTGTGTTGCGAATTTTATCACTTCCTCTCAGGTCCATTTGGCCTGTTTGTAATTTAATCTTTGACTTTACTCCCTTACTGAAGTCCTGTTTTTCCTCACCTCGCTGGTTAGTGAAGTGCAGTCTCAATTAAGAGCCACTCTACGTGCCTAGGGGTTTTTCAACTCTGTGGCCAGAAGTCAGGGTTTTTTGTTGTTGTTTGTTTTGTTTTTTAACAGTCTCATGATTACTACATTATTCTTAGGTTGCGATCCTTTATATATTTATTATTCTTTGTTTTCCCTCAGTTCAAAAAGTATTCTTTTTTGCTCTTAAGTTGCTTTTAGAATCTTAGTCTCTCCCTTAGCTGCACCTCAGGAAAGGGCTCTTCTTTTTTTTTGGTTGGTTTGTTTTTGAGAAGGACTGACTGACGAGGTGGTCATACTCTATTGCCCAGGCTGGAGTGTAGTGGCGCGATCTCGGCTCACTGCAACCTCCGCCTCTGGGTTCCAGCAATTCTCCTGTCTCAGCCCCCGCCCCCCGCCCCGAGTAGCTGGGATTACAGGCTTGCATCACCACACCTGGCTAATTTTGTATTTTTAGTAGAAACCGGGTTTAGCTCTGTGGGCCAGGCTGATCTCAAACTCCTGACCTCAGGTGATCCGCCTGCCTCGGCCTCCCAAAGTGTTGGGATTACAGGCGTGAGACACCTCACCCGGCCCCTAGATGAAAGCATATTTAACAATGCCTAATAACTATGGCAATGTTATCAAATCTAATTTTAACAGGATTAAAAGCCCTTTTCAAAACTGTTGAGTTGAGGGTAAAGTAAACATGTTTCACAAATGTGGTTTTTATTGCCATAGTCCTAGGAGCAAGTATAATATGTTTTTAATTTTTCGTTTGCATGTTCTGGAGTCAGTTTACTGTGTCACTTACAGGTCAAGAAAAATATTTGGGCCAGGTGCGGTGGCTCACATCTATAATCCCAACAATTTGAATGGCAGAGGCAGGAGGATTGCTTGAGCCCAACAGTTCGAAACTAGCATAGCAACATAGCAAACGGGTCTTTACAATAAATACGAAAAAAATGTAGCCGGGCATGGTTGCCTGAGTCTGTGGTTCTAGCTACTGAGGAGGCTGAGGTGGGAGGATTGCTTGAGCCTGGGAGGTTGAGGGTGCAGTAAGCCCCCATCACAGCACTGCACTCCAGCCTGGGTGATACTGTGAGACCTGATCTAAAAACAGCAAAAACAAAACAAAACAAAAAGAACTATGTGTGTGTGTGTGTATATATATACATATGTATATGGAAATATGTGTGGAAATTGTGTGTGTGTGTGTGTAAAATATTTGGATTGCATTTCCAGGGCCTAGGTGTTAGGAAAATTGCTCCAGGATGTAATTCTGAACACTTATTTCACCAGGCATAGATTCTGGTTGGTCTGGGTTTGGCAAAAGGACCCACAGTTAGGATAAATTAACTGAAGAGAGTAGTGTCCATTGCTTATTCCTAAAACTCATCATTGTTTTTTGTCACCTTCTTGCTTACATTTCTGTCACTTCTCTGCTTGGAAGCCTCTCATGGTCAACAGGATAAAGTCTGAGCCTGACTTCCAAGGTTCCTACAATCTGGTTCAGCCTATCTTCAGCATTATCTCTCAAGGCTTCTTTCACTAGCTCTCCAATGCAGACCAACTGCCCTTCCCACTGTTGTGCAATATACCCTGCAGAGTCCCTCCTTTGGGACTTTGCTCCCATTGTGCTTGTCCCTGCCAGGAGTGCCCTCCCAACTCTGCCTCAGACAGCTCACCTTTCCTTGAGGGCTCAAATCCATTCCTACTCTCTCCTTCAAATTTTCTATTTGTCAGACTGTCCCAAACCTTCATGCTTCTTCTTTACAGTTCCTGGACTGTGCCATCCTTGGGTTTGGTGAATCAGACCATTATGGTTTTGTATACCTAGCACTCAACGGGTGTACCAGGTATTGGTACCTTCAGTCTGCTTGTCCTTGATGTTGGGGTGCTGTTCTAAAGCACAGTAACCTAGCTTCTCTGGTGATTGAATGTGGTTTTTTTCTCTTCTTTTTCTTCCCATTAGGCATAACATCTCATTCACCCCAATATGAGTTTAATTTTGTTTGGTTAGATGGAGGAAGGGAGAGCCTCCACTCTGTCTTTATCTCTGCAAGTAAGAGAATGAGATACTCTGCTGAGAAAACAAGGAAGCATGGAGCAGACAGACTTGCTTAAATATAGTTGGGAAAACTGGCTTTTTGGACTTTTCTAAGTGTCTACTGGACAGATTTGGTTTCTGGGTGAAGAAACCGTAGAATAGTCATGTTGAAGCATTTGGATGACTATTCCGTGCTAGCTATGACTTTGCCTGTTGTGCTGTAAGAGAAGTGTGCCTCTGCAGAGCTTCTCTGTGTGAGGATAGAGCTTTGGGCTCAGTTTGAATTGTGCCTGCTGAAGCTGGCAGTCGCTACTGTCATATTTTATCTTGGTGCCACTCTTGGCTGTTCCCGACGTATCCTAGACGTTTCTACAGGGACTGAAATGCAGCCTGTCTCGGCTTTCTTAGTTCTTAAACAGCAGTGTTGGCTCAGGCTTTTAGCATTAAGTGGGTCTCAATGGTTTGTGTGTGTTATCAAGTGAGGTGACTGATCCATTTGATTCTTTAAACTGATGGTGCTCTAGTACCCCTGTGTGAAGTGCTCGGTGGCTAAGTGTTCTTCCCTGGAGATGTGGAAAATGTGCTTTTTTCTCATCTTTTTTCTTTCTTTGTTTCTGTTTTCTCTCTCTCTGTTTTTTTTTTCTGTCTGAGCATATGAAGATATAAAACACTTTTAAGCAAACATTAGTGATAAATATCCAGAATAGTCTGATTATAAAAACATTTATTTTCAAGTTTGCTTCCACACAAGCTGTTTATGTAAAGAACAGCCCCCGATTAGATTGACTATGGATTCTTTGCAAAGCTTTTGTTTTTCTTTTCTTTTCTTTTTTTTTTTTGAGACAGGGCCTCACTCCACAGCCCAGACTAGAGTACAGCATGATCATGGCTCACTGCAGCCTCCCACCTCAGCCTTCCAAGTTGCTGGAACTGCAGGTGTGCACCACCATGCCTGGCTTAAGTTTTTTGATTTTTTAAGTTTTAAAAAAATTATTTTAAAGATGGGGTCTCTCTCTATTGTCCAGGCTGGTCTGGAACTCCTGGCCTCATGTGATCCTCCAGCCTTTAGCCTCCCAAGTTGCTGGGATTGCAGGAGTGAGCCATGAGCCTGGCTGATTTTTTTTCTTTTCTTCTGAGACGGGGTCTCGCTCTGTCACCCAGGCTGGAGTGCAGTGGCTCAATCTTGGCTCACTGCAGCCTCCACCTCCTGGGTTCAAGCAATTCTCCTGCCTCAGCCTCCTGAGTAGCTGGGATTACAGGCGCCCACCACCATGCCCGGCTAATTTTTATATTTTTAGTAGAGACGGAGTTTCACCATGTTGGCCAGGCTGGTCTGGAACTCCTGACCTCATGTGATCCGCCCACCTTGGCCTCCCATAGTGCTGGGATTACGGGTGTGAGCCACCATGCCTGGCCCAGAATCGTGCTTTTTGCTAATGTCCTCAGGTATGTGGTTTCCCACCTGATTCTTCTCCACTATGGATATCATATTCCATAGACTATAGCTGGGGTGGCAGAACTGGGAGCGACCTCAGGGAGTAAGCATCCTTTCCTTTAAAAGAGAGGAACTTGGTGCCTGAAGAGATTAAGTGAATTGCTTAACACCAAGGATTCTTGCCTTTTTGGTCACATGAATCCTTGGCAATCTGGTTAAGCCAGCAGACCCCTTTCTTAGAATGTTTTAAACTGCGTAAGGTACGATACAAAGTTCCAAGTCACTGCAGAAATAAAAATTAAGTAAAATACAAAGGATTGAAAATGAAAACAGCTGTATTGAAATACAGCTATGGAGATGTTTTTCAAAGTTCGTGATATTGCAATATGTGTACTTCTTTATTAATGCATGAAGTACCAAGATCTAGTGACAGGTGTAATAACTACCATAATTTTGAATTAGTTATGAGCACATATGATTTTTCAAGATATCTGCAGTAACCATAATATGATATAAAAATCCCTGTGATTTTTATTGGTGACAGTATCACAGGCGCTACTAGTGCAATCATGGTTTGTTGGTTACAGTCGTAAAGTAAGTGCTGAATGTCAGAAAATAGAGATGTAACTTTTTTTCTTATTCAAGTCTGTGTATCCTCTGGATTTGACAGATTAAGTATCCTTGGCTGAGGATCACATAGCTAATTAGTTACAGTACCATCTGAGCAACACAGTGATACTTGCTGACCACCTCTTTACACATAACGCTGTGCTGGATATTATGTAATTATAATGACCTGAAGAAGGCCTGGCCTTAACTTGGTCATGATTTAACAACATTGAGGCTAGGAACAAAAGGAAAAGAGAATTAGTATTCACTGAGAACTTCCCTTGTGAGGTACCATTCTGAACCCTTTATTTTAGTATGTTCCAGGGACATGTGGAGTCTTGGAGACACTTTCGGAATGTGTGTGTGTGTGTGTGTGTGTGTGTGTGTGTGTGTGTGGGGAGTGGTCCATGAAATTAAAACTTTCTTTTTGCCATAATACTAAGACATTATCGGCCTGTTTACATTCTCATTCTCTTGTTAGTGTCTTGTGGAGTTTTCCAGAGGCTTTGCAAAGTGCGATATGGCCACCGATGGAATGCAGAGGCAGCTATGAAGACCCAGCTGCCTATAGTGAAGTCAGACATTAAAGAGACTTCCAAATATGCAAAACAAAGCCACACTTCTAAGTGTTTTTGTTTGAGAAAATAGTTCTGTTCATTGAAAATATGTATTTTTATAAACATGTATTGGATTTATCATAGTTATTTTAAATTAAGTACCAAATACTTTTTTAATGTTTCAGTTTGAACTTCTGATATGGTAAGTCGTGATAGATGTCACCCACATAGACAGAAGCTCTTTGGGGGTTCTCAGTAACTTTAAGCAAGTAAAGGGTTCTGAGACAAACATTTGAGCTGCTTTACCTGATATTTCATTAAATCATGGTGGCAGTGATATGAGATGCTGTTGTCTCCTGTTTCTGAATAAAGGAAACAAGGTTTGCAGAAGATGAGTTTCTCATCCATGGCCATGTAATCTCACTCCAAAAACAAAATCTTTATCCCATGTTGTATTTCCCAAGTTCCACTTGTTCATCGTCATCTTGGTTTTGTCATGTCCAGGTACCACTGTGTAGCAGCTTCAGGGCTATTGCCATACCCATTTCCATCTGTATTTTTTCTTTGTTTTAGGAGACAGGGTCTTGCTCTGTTACCCAGGCTGGAGTGCAGTGGTGCAATCTCAGCTCACCGCTGCCTGGACCTCCTGAGCTCAAGTGATCCTCCCACGTCAGCCTCTGGAGTAGCTGGAACTGCAGACACACACTACCATACCTGGCTAATTTTTGTTGTTGTTGTTTTTGTAGACATGGGGTCTCACTATGTTGCCCAGGCTGGTCTTGGACTCCTGGGCTGAAGCAATCCTCCCACCTTGGCCTCCCAAAGTGTTGGGATTACAGGCGTCAGCCACCACGCTCAACCTATACTATTTGCTATGTTATATTTTCTTCATATTGTCTGCTTGTTTTCTTTTTTTAATTTTAGCAGTTACTGAAAAAGAAAGCCTTACACTTCTACCACTACTTGCTGTAGGAAAGAAACAATTGTAAAAGTGAAAGCAACAAAAATAAGAGCGGTGTATTAGATTCTGGTTAGATACTGCTGCTGTCAAGCCTAGAGCCTCAGACCTGCTTTTTCTTCATTAAAAAAGGAGGAAGCTGATGCCCAGTGGAATCTTTCTCTTCATGGTAATTTTTCATGGTAATTATGTTCTGTTTAGTCACAGTGAACACTGAGTTAGTGAATACTGACCCGTTGCTCCTCGGGGAGAGGCAGGGTTCCTGTGAGCCTCTGGTCACAAACTTTTCATCAGCCGATCAACACATAACCTTATTTTATGTGTGTTCATGTTTAAAGGTATCTTATTTAACATATATAGTTGGTTCACTAACATTGAGCTCATGGCAAAAAGCACTGTAACTCATGCCTGAATGAAGAAACTTACCTAACGTGTATTTTTTTTTAAGGCACATTACAGCTTTTTTTGCATTTAGGAACTTAGCACTGTAGCACTATGCTTGGGATCATTTTAAATAGCAAAATCACCAGCAAAAAGCACAAACATGAGGCCAATGTGGTGGTTCACACCTGTAATCCCAGCATTTTGGGAGGCTGAAACGAGAGGCTCCCGTAAACCCAGGAGTTTGAGACCAGCCTGGGCAACATTGTGCAACCCCGTCTCTACAAAAAAATACAAAACATAGCTGGGCATGGTGGCATGTGGTTGTGGGCCCAGCTAGTTGGGAGACTGAGGTGGGAGGATCATCTGAGCCTGGGGAGGTCAAGGCTGCAGTTTGCTGTGATTGTGCCACTGCAGTCCAGCCTGAGTGAGCGAGTGAGACCCTGCTCAAAACAAACAAACAAACAAACAACAACAACAAAAAACACAAAAATAAGTAAAATACGGCAGTAAATAGACCACAAAAAAGACACTTCTTTACAATATGCGAGCTGAAACAAGAATGCAGAGCGTCACCTTGCTCACTCTCAGCTAGGAACTTGTGTAGGAGTATTGGTTTTAAGGTTTCATATGCATTTTAGTGAGTAGGTGAATTCACAAATATGGAGCCTGTCAACAATGAGGATCTACTGTAGTTCCGCAAAACGATAATTGAAGCTGGGCGCGGTGGCTCATGCCTGTAATCCCAGCACTTTGGGAGGCTGAGGCGGGTGGATCACCTGAGGTCAGGAGTTCGAGACCAGCCTGGCCAACACGGCAAAACCCCATCTCTACTAAAAATGCAAAAAAATTAGCCAGGTGTGGTGGTGCACACCTGTCATTGCAGCTACCAGGGAGGCTGAGGTAGGAGAATCGCTTGAGTGCAGGAGGCAGAGGATGCAGTGAGCCAAGATCACACCCCTACACTCCAGCCTGGGTAACAGAGCAATTTCATCTCAAAAAAGTGAAAGATCATTGAAAATGGAATCACTTCCATTCCCTATGGGTGTTTTTGTTCACAGATTGGATGCAGTTGATTTTACTTCTGGAAACATTTTCTTCTCTAGACTTTCTCTAGACTTTTGATCCCATTTCTCCATGGTTTTCCTCCTATATACCCACCATCCCTCCTCCCTGCCTTCCTTCCGCTTTGCCAGAACTTTAAGTCTTGCCATAGCCTGGCTGGCTTTTCTGTCTCCTTTATCTACCTGCTACCAAGTGATCTCATCCGCCGCCCTGGCTCACTCCCATTCATTTGCTGCAGCCTTCCACACTGATAGCCCCAGACCCCTTCCCTGTGCTTTGGAATCACATCCAGCTGTTCACTGGGCATCTCCCAGTGGCTTTAACAGGCAGTCCCTGCTTCCAGGACGGAAGTTTGGATCCTCTCTAACCTCAGAACTGCACTTTCCCCAGTTCTTTGCTATCTGTCCAGTGGCCCAGGCAGAACACTAAGTCACCCCACATTCCATCTGTCATCAAGTTCAGCCCTTCCTCCAAAATACGTGCTCAGATTATCGCTCCTGATGTTTCCATTTCAATGCAAGCCTGCATGAGCTTCTGCAGGGCTACTGCAATGGTATTTATTTATTTTTTTTCTTTTGGAGACAGAGTCTCGCTCTGTCACCCAGACTGGAGTGTAGTGGCACATTCTCGGCTCACTGCAACCTCCACCTCCTGGGTTCAAGTGATTCTCCTGCCTCAGCCTCCCGAGTAGCGGGGACTACAGGTGTGCATCACCACACCTGGCTAATTTTTGTATTTTTAGTAGACACGGCATTTCACCATGTTGACCAATCTGATCTTGAACTCTTGACCTGAAGTGATCCACCTGCCTTGGTCTCCCAAAGTACTGGGATTACATGCATGAGTCACCACGCCCAGCTGCAGTGGTCTTCTAACTGGACTCCTTACCTTTTTTTTTTTTTTTTTTTTTTTAAGATGGGCGTCTTGCTTTGTCGCCCAGGCTGGTCTTGAACTCCTGGTCTCAAGTGATTCTCCCACCTTAGCCTCACAAGTGCTGGAATTACAGGCATGAACCACCAAGCCCAGCCAAGAGGAACTTTTTAAAGGCAAGAACTTGATGTTGCCACCTCCCTGCTTCCACTTTCCCATTGCAGTTGGGATGACACTGAAGTTCCTGGTCATGCCCTCCAGGCCCTGTGGGATCAGACCTGCTGCCTACCTCTTTCCCTTCTGCATTCCAGCCACACCAGCTTTATTTCTGGTTTTTGAACTTGCCAAGCTCAGTTTGACTCAGGACCTTGGCACTTGCTCCTCCCTCTTGTGGAATGTGTTTCCCTAGATCTTTAGATGTCCGGTTCTCTGGTCGTATTCAGATCTTTCTTCAAATAATCCCTGCTTAGAGAGAGCCTTCTCTGAGAAGAACCCTAGCTGCATGATCCCGCCTCCTTGCCGACACCTCAGAATGTCTAGCCCTTTTCCTTTATTTACTTGTTAGTGTTTACTGTCTGTCTCCCATACTAGAATGTAAAGTTATGAGGACACGAACTCTTTTTCATCGGTATGCCCCAGCCCTTGGAATAGCACCTGGCTCATAATAAGTCCTCAGTAAATATATGCTATGTGAATAAAGGAATGCTGACCCCATCATCTATTTAAATTCATCTTGCTTACCAGCAGCAGGATTTTGCCTACACTTTGGAAAATACCACCCTATGTGTGTTGCCCATGAGAGAAGATTCGAAGGCATGAGAAAGGGATGTTCACGTAATAGAGAAAATAGATTTAATAGACTGCATAAGCAGAGATTATGTGAATCCTGTGGGGTGGGCGAGGACCTAGAATCATAAATGCTGCATTATTAGATGGAAGTGATGGGATTTGCTTTTTTATTTTTTGGTTATTATTTACGGAGGCTTTATGGAGGAAGGGGCATTGCAGACTTGGCTACCAGGAAAGAAAATGCTTGACCATGTGGTGCACAGGGTTTAGGAGGTTCTGAGTCATTGGGTTGGTGCTGTGTTGAGCACGTAAATTGGAAAGGAAAGAAGGTGTGATCTCATGGAAGAAACAAGACATTGAGATTTATCTGTTATTTCCCATTTCCAATACAAGGAGTTGAGATTCCTTATAAAAAGAGCATATGTACTGTACACTCAGTAATTAAAGAAAAGGTCTGAGAAATCACAAGTAATTTGGAGAAGAAGAAAAAGTAATTTAGAATACTGTTTGAAGCCATGGTTACTCAAACATTAGTCTGTCTGTCATATAGCCATCATGTTAGCTGAAAATATAAATTAATTTGTGTTTTTCTCTTCATCTAAATTTCAAGAGACACATCAGTGGAGCTTGAATGTAAGGAATCAAATCTCATTGTACTTAATTTTACCATAAATCAAAGTTTTCTAACTTCTAGCCTATTTCCAGCTGTATTCAATGCAATGACATTATAATTATAATGCAATGCATATAAAAGATTTTGGTACTTTCAAAAGAATTTTTAAAAAAGGAACAATCTAGTTCTTTGGAATGAGTTGGAGTGGAATTGAACCACATAGTTTGTTCTTCACTAAATATTTTGGCTGGGCACAGTGGCTCATACCTGTAATCCCAGCACTTTAGGAGACTGAGGCTGGAGGATTGCTTGAGCCCAGGAGTTTGAGACCAGCCTGGGCTACATAGTGAGACCCTGTCTATTATTTAAAAAAAAAAAAAAATTAGTAGAAGGAAAAATCGTTTTCCCCTTCCTCAAACAGGTAAAAACACCCAGAATATGCCTACTCTCCGAGGACATTAAAGGACATAATAAGCCCTTTGGGAGTCCTTTGACTGATTTATAGCTACACCAGCATACCTCAGGAATAATGGATTTTTTATTGTCAAGCTTTATAAAAGTGTTTTTTGAGAAATTATTTTGAGGCAGAGATGCGGATGAGCATGTTGATTGTATTTTTCCAAGTAATGTTTGGGCCATGTCCTCTCAGAGCCTGGGCTCACTCAAACGATTGTGTGAATGCTGGCAGCCACTTCCCAAGCAAGAGACAGAAGTGGGCTTTGTCTTTCACAAAGCTCTGTGCCATTGCAAAGCCACTGTTGTTCGAACGGGTTCATGGTCATTATCCACCTTTTCCCAAATGTGCCATTTGCTCTCATATTTCCATAGCTGATTAAACCCTGTCACTGTCCACATCAGATGATAGTTGGACCCCAAAGATGCCCTCTCTCTAATGATCATGAATGTCTTTGTCTTTTATTATTATTGTTATTATTGTTTTGAGAGGGAGTCTCGCTCTGTTGCCAGGGTGGAGTACAATGGGATGATTTCGGCTCACTGCAACCTCCACCTCCTGAGTTCAAGAGATTCTCCTGCCTCAGCCTCCCACGTAGCTGGGACTACATGCATGTGCAACCATGCCCAGCTAATCTTTTTTTTTTTCTTTTCCCTGAGACAGAGTCTCGATCTGTTGCCCAGGCTGGAGTGCAGTGGCGTAATCTTGGCTCACTGCAAGCTTGACCTCTCGGGTTCACTCCATTCTCCCGCCTCAGCCTCCTGAGTAGCTGGGACTACAGGCGCCTGCCACCACACCCAGCTAATTTTTTGTGTTTTCAGTAGAGATGGGGTTTCACTGTGTTAGCCAGGATGGTCTCGATCTCCTGACCTCGTGATCTGCCCACCTCAGCCTCCCAAAGTGCTGGGATTACAGGCGTGAGCCACCGCGCCGTGTCTTTGTCTTTTAAAGCTGCTTGAGGGAAGGAAAATGCAGTGGAGACTGATTCCCTCTTGAAAATAACTCTGCTGACTCAGCCGAGGTGCATTAAAATGCACCCTCCTGATGGGTTTGTTACCTGTGTACCTGCAACAAGTTGCATCGTATTTGGTTTGTACTTTCTGTGAGCCTGGAACAATGTGGCTCTCATGACCCAGTCTTCCCTGCCAGAGACCAGGTATAAGACTAAGTCACGGCCAGACATGGTGGTTCACACCTGTGATCCCAGCACTTTGGGAAGTTGAGGTGGGTGGATCACCTGAGATCAGGAGTTCGAGACCAGCCTGGCCAACATGGTGAAACCCCCATCTTGACTAAAAATACAAAAATTAGCTGGGCATGGTGGTGTGTGTCCGTAATCTCAGCTACGCAGGAGGCTGAGGCACAAAAATCACTTGAACCTGGGAGGCAGAGGTTGCAGTGAGCTGAGATTGTGCCACTGCATTCCAGCCTGGACAACAGAGCGAGACTCCATCTCAAAAAGAAACAAACAAACAAAAAACTAAGTCATAGGTAAGACTCAGTTGTCAAAATCTAACAGTTTTGCCCTCTTGTATGTAGAATCAGAAGATACTAAGAGCCAGAGTTTGTAAGTATTACCTCTTGGTTAACACCCTTGTTTTATCAGAAGAAAAAAAGCCCCAGAGACATCAGATGACTTATCTGAAAGTCACACCGCTAGTAGCAAATTTTTGTTTCAACTTGCTGTCTTCTAGCTGCTCTCTTTCTCTTTATTTACAGCTCTGGAGAGAGGTTTGTTAATCAGATCTCCTTAAAGGTTCAAAGAGTAAATTCTCCCCTCTCCATCTGAAGGGGAAGATGCCTGTGTCTCCTGGGTTTTTTCCAGGTGGAGGTTTTGTTATAAGTAAGGTTCAGCTGTTAAATACCTTCCCCTTTTTAAGAGTTCTGGGAAGGAAGTATGTTTGGGGAGGTTTGAGCCTGCAAAGTGGAAGTGACACTGTGGGTTCCACGGTTTGGCCACTGACTTCTCACTAAGGTTTCAGTCCTTAGCACTGTGGTATTGACGTGATATCAGTTGCAAAATTAATAAGTAATGTGGCTTTGTCACTATATCACAGGCATATTTGAGAATGAACATCACTGTGTTTTGTAAAGTTTAAGGAGTGAAGAAAGGGTCGTGTATTGCTAATAAAGGATTATTATATTAGTAACCTGGATGTGAGAGAACATTTCTACTTTTTCAGACCTGTATTTCAAATAAAATGTGATGCCATCTTCTGAAGACTTAGGAAAAGTTTGAGTAAGTACCTTCTCCCTCAGCTTCCATTTCTGCTGTATTCTCTTTTTTTTTTTTTTTTTTTTTTTGAGACGGAGTCTTGCTTTGTTGTCCAGGCTGGAGTGCAGTGACGCCATCTCAGCTCACTGCAACCTCCACCTCCTGTGTTCAAGCAATTCTCCTGCCTCAGCCTCCGGAGTAGATGGGATTATAAGCATTTGCCACCACACCTGGCTAATTTTTGTGTTTTAGTAGAGACGGGGTTTCACCATGTTGGCCAAGCTGGTCTTGAGTTCCTGACCTCAGGTGATCCTCCTGCCTTGGCTTCCCAAAGTGTTGGGATTACAGGCATGAGCCACCATGCCCACCAACTTCTGCTCTATTCTCTTTGCTGGGAGTGGACAGCTTTACCCTAGAGGAGGAGATGCAGCCTCTTCTCATGCAGAGACAACCACTGTCGTTCTCCATCAGGAGCAAACTCCTGAAATGGGGCAATATCTATCCATGTGGGACCAGAGGTGCTGGTGCTGGTGCTGAGCTTTGAGCTTCCTTCAGAACAGAAGTAAACAGCAAGTTGCCCTTGTTCTTTACCATAAGCAGAGAAGGCCTGTCTATCCATTTGTGACTGCATGACTTGTTTTAGATTGTTAATGTACATTTTGCAGAATACTGAGGCACATTTTTGTGAACTGATATGGTTATATATACTTTCAATCAGTGGATACCAGAAGCATTGTTAAACATTTGATGTCTTTTATAAAATGACATTCTTTTGGAAAAGAATCCTAAGGACCAAAAATGTTGGGAACTTTGGTGTAACTGAAATGGCAATGTGCTGTAGCTTATAATACTTTGGAGTTCATTGTGACTTGAAAATTCCAATTAAAATTGGTATAATCTCTATCATGTATTGATTAAAAATGCACATACCCTTTGACTTAGCAACTCCATTTCTCTGAGTTTATGTTACAAATATACTCCACATGTGGGGAATAATACATGGACAAGGTTATTCATTACAGCATTATTGATACCAAAAACATGGAAACTCTCAAGTGTTGACTGATTGGGGATGGATTTAGTAATTTATAGCACATGCATACAATGGAAAACTATACAGCCATTAAAAAGAATCTGGCGCAGTGACAGACAAAGTTGACAAAGGTGGCAGTGGTATGTAGTGGTTGAAGGATGATCTTTTCAAAAAATGGTACTGAGTCGTTTGTTTATACTGAACAAAATGTATCAGGACCCCTTCCTAATACCATATAAAAAAATTGATTCCAGCTGTATGAAAGATAAAACAGTGAAAACTCTTAGAAGAAAACATAAGAGCACATCTTCATGACCTTAGAATAGACCTTCTATAATTTAATACATTTAGCTTTCTGCCATTCAGTTAGTTACTTATGACCATCTCTTTGTTAATCAACAAAAACCAAATCCAAGATTTTACTTGAATAAAGGGCAAAATAAAACATGCCTGTGCTGGTCTGACCTCTTTATAATCCTAATTTTTAAAACTCGTATAATTACATCTTATTAATTGTAATCTTAATTTGTTGGTTGTTTAAGGATCTAAATGCCTACTTCTTCTTCTTTTTTTTTTTTTTGAGATAGAGTCTTGCTTTGTTGCCTAGTCTGGAGTCCAGTGGCGCAATCTCGGCTCACAGAAGCCCCCGTCTCCCGGGTTCAAATGATTCTCCTGCCTCAGCCTCCTGAGTAGCAGGGATTACAGGTGCATGCCACCATGCCCGGCTGATTTTTGAATTTTTAGTAGAGACAGGGATTCATCATTTTTGTCAGGCTGGTCTGGAACTCCTGACCTCTGGTGATCCGTCCACCTCGGCCTCCCAAGATGCTGGGATTACAGGCGTGAGCCACTGTGCGCGGCCTAAATGGCTATTTCATGGTGAATAAACCATTAGCCTCAGGCTTCGTCTACTCTCTCTGTTTAAAGACAATAAAGTATGATGTAATTGTATTATTTTGATAAGGTAATACTTAGTCCTGTGACATACAAAACACTGGGTGTAGCATTACATAAAACAAAGTATTTCAATAATGAAAGAGAACATTTATATATAATTATTTCTATAGTCTAACAGTTTCACTAATACATGCCTTTAAAAAAATATGTTTGAGTTACCAAAGAAGATTGAGATACAGATGTTGACTTGTTTAGGGCAACAGGTTAAGCTAACATTAGAACGCTGCTTACTACCTTTAGTCCTGCAGGCTGTGGAGCTGGGCAGTCAAGCCATGCTTGAAATCAGAATCGTCAAGGTAGATGCAAGAGCTATCGGCTGCAGAGTGAAGTTTTGGAGAGTAGTTGCTTGTGCCTGGGATTTTTGAAGTCCAAGTCTCCTAACTTTTATTACTCTTTACCTTGTGAAGTCATATAAGGCTCTAAGCCAAGTAAGAAGGAAGGAATAAGATTAGCACACTTCCTGGTCCAGTGGGCAGTACGTGATCGCAATCTGAAAGTTTGCTCAGTCGCAGCCTCCCTGACAGTACCCTTGCCTGGCAATCAGGTGCCTTTGTTTGCAGAGTGGGACTGATTACCAAGTAGTTAATATTGGCTGGCTCAGAGCCTGTCCTCAGAGTTCAGAATAGATTTGAGTATATTTTTGATTTTAGAGCCTTATGGCCAGAAATGGCCTTATCTTGCAAGAATCTTCCTGGAAAAAAAAATGTGTATATACACACACACACACACACACACACACATACATATACATATTTTTTTCTCTTTGAGACAGAGTCTCACTCTGTCATCCAGGCTGTAGCGCAGTGGCGCGATCTTGGCTCACTGCAACCTCCGCCTCCCGGGTTCAAGTGATTCTCCTGCCTCAGCCTCCCCAAGTAGCTGTGACTGCAGGCATGCACCCCCCACCCCCCAGCTAATTTTTGTATATTTAGAAGAGACAGGGTTTCGCCATGTTGGCCAGGCTGGTCTTGAACTCTTGTCCTCAAGCAATCCACCTGCCTCGGCCTCCGAAAGTGTTGGCATTACAGGTGTGAGCTGCTGTGCTCACCCCTGGAAAATATTTGAATTCCAAGGGATCTCTGGGTGATGGGACTGTTGCTTTCTTCTGATCCTGTGCTTTTAGGGTGGTACTCACTCGCTGGCTTAGAACAGCCTGGAATCCTAAGAGGAATGAATGAATGAATTCACACACAACAAACTAATGTGAATGTTTTGAGTCACGCCACCTTGCGTGTGAATCCCCACTCACTACGGCTAACCCACCTCACTGCTCTGAGGAAGCCCATGTTCACTCAGCACCTTCTATGTTCCAGGGGCTTGCTGGGCTGCATGGTGGTGAGGATCACACAGTAGTCCCCCTTATCCTCAGGGGATGCCTGAAACTGGGCATGGTACCTAAGCTTGTATATATGATGTTTCTTCTATACAAATATATCTATGATAAAGCTGAATTTCTAAATTAGGCACAGTAAGAGGTTATCAACAATAATAATAAAAAAGAACAATAAACACAATATGCCAGTATTACCATCCTTGCATTTTGGGGCTATGATTAAGTAAAATAAGGGTGACTTGAACACCAGCACTGCAGTACCATGGCAGTTTATTTTTGAGAATTTTTATTTAATATTTTTGGACCTTGGGTACCTGAAGCCACAGAAGGGGACACTAGGAGACTACTGTGTAAGATAAAGAGGCTATAGAAACACAGAAGCAGTAGGAAGGGATTCATAATGACTGCTTTCCTTTTCTTTGGCTTGATAAGAGTGCCACAAAATACATCTCCAGTGTCATGAATTCATGGACGTGTGACCCAGTAGCTCTTTACCAGCCATTTCTGGTCTTAACATCCAGATTATCATAGAATCTGAGGATAGGAATCCATTGAGGACAGAATCCTGAATGACTGTCTTATGTGCTTGAAAGCCTGACACAAAGAAGGCTGATATCTTCTTGAATTAAAGAGTTGCTTGCATATAGAATATACTGGAGTCATTTTTCAGAAGATCCTTACATGGCTTGGCAGAGGGTGGCATCCAGTTTATCTTTGGCAGAATTAGAATTGCTGCTCAAGAATGTTTTCAAATTGTTTGATAGCTTCAGGGAGGTCTACTGGTAAGCTCACAAATTCAGAAATAGTTTGAGGCTACAGAAGAATTCTTTTCATGTTTGACCTGTGATTAAGCCAAGAGCCTTGGAGGTTTTGAATCTGTCTTATATTTTCTTTCCTGAATGAGAAATGGGTATCTTTGCTCAGTTCCGATTTTGGCAACATGACTTATTTCAAAAACAAATAGCTCACTCTGTGAAGCAAACCCTGTATCACTCTCCTCTGGGGGCCTTTCGATTCTGATATAATGCGGTGGCGTGGGGGATAGATTTTAGACCAGGAAAACAGAGAGCCTGTCATTTGTTGCCCAAAAGACTCAGTTTTAAAGATCAGTTTGGAGTCTGTCAGGGAGGACATATGGACATACTGATTTTTTCTTTTATTTGCTTTTTTCCCCCCTCTCTTTACTTTTGGTTTAATTTCTTTTAGGACTCAAGGTACAAAATTCCATGTCGTGGAGGCATTAGCTAATAGTTGTAAAACCTTAGGAAAAGTACAGCATCTCAGTGGTCCTGCCTTCCTAAAATTGATCCTATCAAGGCATACAGATGGAGGAAATAGAAATATCTAAAATGAAACATGTGTTCCTTCATCTTAGATGTCTTTATCTTCTTGCTTTTATCAACAGCCTTGAGTGACAGGGTTTTATACTTTTGGAAGATTAGAGGGTTTGTTTGTTTTTCTTGCAGAAATAGTTACTTATACCATGTTCATTTGTCTGCTTCAGTTCTGAGAATTCTTTGCCAATTTTTTTAATAGCATGTGTTTGGATGAATTATAGACTTCATAGAAGTAACTTCAGGAGTTGTCGACTTCATAGTCAATACAACGTGATGTGACCTTGTCTGTACTTTAATTAACTTTTTAATAAAAGAAATTTTAAAAAATTTTAGGGGCATTTAGGTTTTTGGGAGATAGTGCATGGAGTGAAACTAATAGAGAAGTATTGATACCAGGATTAGGAAGTTGGGTTTGTATTTCAATCTCTGTTACAGGACCGACCAAGTGGTTTGACTCTCTTTAGCTTAGTTTTTCCATCTGCAAAACAGAGATAATATTTTCTATTACCTTCTAGATTCTCAGAGTGTGATGAATTTTCAGTTGTTGAAAATTTCTGCAAATGAAATAAGCAATGCCTGTTAGGCCACATTAATGGACTAAGAGCTGCTAGGATCTAACGTTGACATGCCATTGAACTTTCTGTCTGAAGACTTATTCAGGAAACTTTGTCTCCAAAAGCTTTGGTGCAAAGAACCCCATTACTTTATGGCCAAATTTTCTTTACATGCCAATGGTAATCCAGTAGTTTTCCTTCTAACTTCTTGGTGGCTTTCATATACTCTTCAGACTGGCTAAGTTATACGCAATAGGAAGAACTAATTTTCTCCCCCTGAGGCTGAACTTGTGATCTTTTTCATCTGGTTTCCAGTTCTCAGATTTCCCCAAATCTCTCAGTCGTCTTTCCCAAAGTATTTAAAGGAAGATTGGTTTTAACAGGGTGCTATGGACTGAATTATGTCCCTCACAAATTCCTGTGTTGAAGCCTCAGTCCCCAGTGTGATGGTATTTGGAGATGGGTCCTGGGAGATGATTAGGTTTAGATGATATCATGGTGGGGCCCTCATGAGGGGATTAGTGCTTTTTTAAAAAAAAATTATTTTAAAAAAATTATTAAAAAGTTAAAGTAGAGAGAGGGTCTTATTATGTTGGCCAGGTTGGTCTTGAACTCTGGCCTCAAGCAATCCTCCCGCCTCAGCCTCCCAAAATGCTTGGATTACAGGTGTGAGCCACTGTGCCTGGTCTCTTCTTTTATAAGGAGAACGCTCTCCCTCTCTTTCGCTTTCTCTCGCTCTCTTTCTCTTTCTCTTTCTCTCTCTATGCCATGTGAGGACACAATGAGAGGGTGGCCATCTACAAGCCAGGAAGAGAGCCCTCACCAGAAACTGACCATGATGGTAACTTGATCTTGGACTTCCAGCCCCCAGAGCTGTTAGCAAACACATTTCTGTTATTTAAGCTACATGGTCTGTGGTATTTTGTTATGGCAGCCTAAGCTGACTAAGACACAGGGAGTTGAGTGTTATTTGAAATACGAGCCCACTGTTGCCAGATCAAAGTTTTATCTCTGTAATTTAATCCTTGATTTTCCCTCCTCTTTTACAGGGATTTGAATCTAGTAAAAGTAATTCACATGCACATCAGATCATGCCTTTAGCAGCCTTCTGGCCTTGAAAATCCTGCTGTTGCTGATTCAGTTGTCAGGGCCCAAATCAGTTGGGGAACTCATGAGTATGCAGGTCTAGAATTCTAGGTGTGGGAAAGTGGGAGAGAGACGTGGGTTACTGAAGGCTTGTGCAAATAAATGCTCTGTGTTCATCTTCACCTATTCACCAGGTACCTGAGTAGCAGGTATCCACTTAGTACTTGGAATACTCAGAGATAATGCCATTGCACACTTAATTGATACTTCTGCTAACACTTAAGTGGACATAGATTCTGTTTTTGGGAAGTTTATAATGAATTAAAAGACCACAAAGTATAAAAACCATAAATAACTCCAGGGAAAGGAAGGCTGAACAGGAAAAAAGTTGCAAAAGAGTCCAGTTGGGGTTATGGGAGTTTAGAGAAGCAAAGATTATTCTAATTGAGGGAGCTGGGGAAGCTTCAGGGAAGAAGTTGAACTTTACAGAGATGGACATCAGGTTTGGGAAGGCTGGGTACCTGGCACAGCGTGAGCCCTGGCCCAAACGCAGGTATTTGTGGCAAGTGGATAATGAGGAAGTTGTCCATTCTGGCTGAAGCAAAGGGTGGGTGAAGTGGAAAAGAGGGAAATGATATAGATTGTGTCAGATTATGGGGAGACTTGTTTACCTTGATTTTGTTTCTTCCTCTTTAACCATTCATGCTGCAATAGTGTGCTGGTAAACTAGCTCTCTAGAGTGGGGGAAAAAAACTGAGTTTGTAGCATTTGCCAATATCTATGGTGTAAATACTCCCACAGTGGCCAATTTCAGACCAGTAGTAGATTAGCAGATAGCTCATAGAATTCCTGAAAATGTAACAGTTGGCCCTCACAAACTAGTGCAAGTTTGATCCAGTATTCTGTGAAAGACCTGGGCTAGTTCCTACATGACCAATAGTTACAGGGCCTGCCTGCCCACAGCCTGGATAGAAGACCCAGGGAAGGCCTAGGTAGCCTTGTTTTACACCATCTAAGATTCCTATGGCCATCAGTGATTGTCCATGGATGGACACACTACCTAGAAGCCATTCCATAGCCTGAATAATGACATATGGTTTGACACAAAGAAATAAGTACTCAATCAGGTTCCTTCTCTTGGGAATTTGAATGAAGGAATACCAATATGTTTTGCCACAGGGGCAAAAGCTAAAAGGATGTCATTTGGGAGTTGAGTCGGTGGCAACCTGAAGTCATGTGGAAGCCAGTGTTGTGAATGGAAACCACAAGGAAACTGAAAAAGCTGATTAATAGAGAGGAGCAGATGTGGAGAGACCCTATAGCCCTAGAGTGGCCCCTGTTCTTAGCAGCTTTCCAAGTCCAGGTCTAAAACATCCCTTTTCTGAGGCAACTTGAGTGAATCTGTGTTCCTTGCAATACAGTGGCATCACTGAAAAAGTTTCTGTGGCAACTCAGGGTACTTTGCAGAGCTTTCTATGAATGCAGACATAGGATTCATGGTCCATCAATAAAGCAATGGTTCATGAAGTTTGATGAAAGAAGTTTAATAAAAGAAGCCATCACCATAGCATAGAAGTGCAAGGTGAGGCAGTAAGTGCTGATATGGAAGCTGTAGCAAGTTATCCAGAAGATCTAGTGAAGATATTGATGAGAGTGGGTACACTAACAACATATTTTAAGTGTAGATGAAATAGCCTTCTATTGTAAGAAGATGCTGTCTAGTACTTTCATAGCTAGAGAGGAGAAGTCAATGACAGGCATCAAAGGATAGGCTGACCCCCTTGTTAGGGGCTAATGCAGCTGGTGACTTCAAATTGAAACCGGTGTTCTTTCACCATTCTGAAAATCTGAGGACCCTTAAGAATTATGATAAATCTACTCTACCTGTGCTCTATAAATGGAACAGCAAAGTCTGCATGACGGTACATCTGTTCACAGCATGGTTTACTGAATATTTTAAGCCTACTGTTGAGACCTACAGCTGAGAAAAAAAAAAGATTCCTTGATTCAAAATATTACTGCCCATTGACAATGCACCAGATCACCCAAGAGCTTAGATGGAGATGTACAAGGAGATTAATGTTTTCATGGCTGTGGCACAACATGAATACTGCAGCCCATGGATCAAGGGATAATTTTGACTTTCAAGTCTTATCATTTAAAAGAGTACATTTCGTGAAATGGTGGCTGCCATAAATAGTGATTACGCTGATGGTTCTAGGTGTAGTACATTAAAAACCGTCTGGAAAGGATTCCTTGTTCTGGATGCCACTAAGAATATTGGTGTTTCATGGGAGGAGGTCAAAATGTCAGTATTAGTAGGAGTATGGAAGAAATTGATTCCAATTCCCAGGGATGACTTTGAGGGGTTCAAAACTTCGGTGGTGGATGTCCCTGCGGATGTTGTGGAAATAGCAAGAGCACTAGAATTAGAAGTGGAGCCTGAAGATGTGACTGAGTTGCTGCAGTCTCATGATAAAACTTGAGCAGATAAGAGTTGCTTCTTATGAATGAGCAAAGAAAGTGGTTTCTTGAGATGGACTCTATCTTGGTGAAGATGCTGTGAACATTGTTGAAGTGACAATCAAGGATTTAGAATAATCCATAAACTTAGTTGACAAAGCAGTGGCAAGGTTTGAGAGGACTGATTCCAAATTTGAAAGAAGTTATACTATGGGCGAAATGCCATCAAATAGCATCACATGCTATAGGGAAATATTTCGTGAAAGGAAGTAACAATTGATCTGGCAAACTTAATTGCTGTCTTATTTTAAGAAATTGCCACAGCTGCCCCAGCCTTCATCAACTGCCACCCTGATCCATGAGCTGCTATCAACATCAAAGCAAGACCCTTCACCCGCCAGAAAATTAAGAGTCCTTGAAGGCCCAGATGATTATATGCATTTTTTTAGCAATAAAATATTTTCAAATGAAGGTCTGTACATTTTTTAGACATAATGCTATTACACACTTAATTGACTGTAGTGTAAACATGATTTTTATAGGCACAGGGGAACCAAAAAATTTGTGTGATTGGCTTTACTGCAATATTTGCTTTATTGCAGTCTGGAACTAAACCCACAGTATCTCCTAGGTATGCCTGTATAGCAAATTTCTTAAGAATAGAGGACAAATCACATGCTTCTGATTGAGGTTAAAATATGCCCCTGACCGGCTGGGCGTGGTGGCTTATGCCTGTAATCCCAGCACTTTGGGAGACCGAGGCGGGTGGATCACGAGGTCAGGAGATCGAGACCATCCTGACTAACACAGTGAAACCCTGTCTCTACTAAAAATAGAAAAAATTAGCTGGGTGTGGTAGCAGGCACCTGTAGTCCCAGCTACTTGGGAGGCTGAGGCAGGAGAATGGTGTGAACCCGGGAGGCGGAGCTTGCAGTGAGCGGAGATCACACCACCGCATTGCAGCCGGGGTGACAGAGCGAGACTTCGTCTCAAAACAAACAAACAAAATATGCCCCTGACCTTCATTTCTTTGCCTTCGCTCCCTACCTCCACTCCTCCCAAATGGCTTGTGAATATTATTTTTTCATTCTTTTTCATTCCAGCAGAGCTAGTTTGGAATTCATGATGTTGAAAGAATAGCCAGTAGGAACATGTGGTGGGGTGATGTTTTGTTGGCATTTACCATTACAGAAAATCACAAGAAAATTGGAGCCATTAGCAGCAGGGAAAGGAAAATGAGTTCTTTATCTGCTGAGGGCATCTGGTGAGGGAGGGTCTGTGAAGATGCCGGGGGTGCACTGCTTTAGTATGAAATGCCATTTGAAGGAGGTTCAGAGCACATTAGCGCTTTCATCCCTGTCTGATGTTCTCACTGCACGCAAGTTCGTGAATAATGAAATTGTTAGGAAGGGGAAAGTCATGCATGGTGGGTCTTGCCCGAGGCTTAGGCAGACACACAATGATGTCGCTACTCTGGGAGGCCAGTGGTCCAGGATGCCAGTCTGGCAGTGCCAGGGAAGGAGCCTTCCTTTCAATAAGCGAACATTGTGAGGGAGTGGGGAGGAGGCAAGAGACTGCTTAGAAATCAGCACATGTGAATTCTGTTTCAAACTCTGCCACTAACCAGCTATTTGACCTTCCAGAAGTTGCTTCTTCATCTATAATAAGGCTGTTGCCAAGAGGATTTTAACTTTTTGAGAAATAAAGCTCCTTTGAGACTGTCCTGAAAGCTGTGGATTCTTTCCACAGAAAATGGTGCATATGTGTGTCGATGACATTTCACATACAACTCCAGAAGTTTACAAATCTTTGGGGACTCCAGGATCCCAGTTTAAGAAGAAGTCTTACGTGAGATGATGTCTGAACTTTTTTTGTATCTCTACAATTGCATTTTTCTGAGACTTTGGATCTTGGAAGGAACCTAGAATGTCAGCTGGGCTCTCACTTCTGCTCTCAACAAGAGGCAAGCCTGCCCTGCCAGCATTTCGTGCGGAAGACGCAAGCAACATGGGAGCCTCCTGTGTTTTCCTCAAAAGGCACCATACTTCTTTTCCATTAGAGACGGGGTCTCAGCCTCGCTCTGTTGCCTAGAGTGCGGTGGCGCCATGATCCTCCCCACTCAGCCTCTTGAGCTGCTGGGACTACAGGCACATGCCACCATGCCCAACTAATTACATATATGTGTGTGTATGTATGTATGTATGTATCTATCTGTCTGTCTGTCTATCCATCCATCCACCTATCCACCCATCCATCCATCCATCCATCCATCCATCCATCCATCCATCTGAGTAGAGATGGGGCCTTGCTATTTTGCCCAGGCTAGTCTTGAACTCTTGGCCTCAAGCAATCCTCCTGTCTTGGGCTCTCAAAGTGCTGAGATTACAGGCATGAGACACTGCATCTGGCCCTCTATAACCTCTTGATGTGTGCATTCTAAGTGAGAAGAAACAGATAGTAAATGCACAGTACATATAGCATGACGTCAGCGATCAGGGCTTTGAAAATATTGACGAAGCACAGTGACGCCATAGACAGTGATGGAGTGAAGTGCTGTTGTCAAGTTGGGGTGGTCAGATAAGGGCTCTGTGGAGGGGATGTGTGGGAAAAGATGTGAATAAAAGGGATTGAGGCCGGGCGCTGTGGCTCACATTTTGGGAGGCCGAGGTGGGTGGATCAGTTGAGGCCAAGAGTTCAAGACCAGCCTGGCCAACATGGGGAAACCCCATCTCTACTGAAAAATACAAACATTAGCCAGGTATGGTGGCACACGCCTGTAATCCCAGCTACTTGGGAGGCTGAGGCAGGAGAATCGCTTGAGCCTGGGAGGTGGAGGTTGCAGTGAGCTGAGATGGCACCACGGCACTCCAGCCTGGGCGACAGAGCAAGACTGTCTCCAAGAAAAAAACCAAAAACAACAACAACAACAACAACAACAACAAAAAAGAGGGACTGAGCCATGCGAATCTAAGTAAGAACATTCTGGGCAGAAGGTGTGACACAGTTAAGGAGCAGTGGAAAGTGCCAGTGTTCTCGGAGCTGAATGAGGGGAGGGGAAGAGAGGGAGGGAGAAGTGGGAGACAGGTTGAGAGATTGGCAGAGCTGAGGTGGGGGTAGTTCTTTGTCTACTGGAAACACAATTATCTGTACTCAAATGACATCTAATAATAATGGTTATTCATAAGCCATCCATTCATTTCATAGGCTTGGTTCATTACCAGCAATAGTCTGCTTTAATAAGACAGTGGTCCTCAAACCTGGTTCTATCAACAGCACCTGGATAGCCTGCTTTCCAGGGTACCATTGGAATCAGATATCCCCGTCTTTAGGGAGCTTAGAGTATAGCAGAGGGGATAGGATGATCTCTCAATTATTTTGTGCACATGGGAGAATTACTGTGTCTCGTAAGAGAAGCACAGAAAGTGCCACATAGAGTTTCAGGAGAGGAAGTGAGTACTTTCTATTGGAGAGGTCAGGAAGGCCCCAGGGAACAACTACACCAGTTTTATCACCCATGCACTGGGGATGGTATTAGAACCTCCCACAGCATTGTATGCACGAAGTATATGAGTGCCTAGAAAGCCTTCCATGTAGGGCCTGGCACACACCTAGTAAGTGCTCAATAAAATTTGGGCAAGCATTTGACTTGGGTCTTAAAGAAGGGTTAAGATTTCTGAAATATAAAATGCTGTCTATGGCCAGGCACAGTGGCTCATGCTTGTAATCCCAACACTTTGGGAGGCTGAGGCGGAAGAATCACTTGAGCCCAGGAGTTTGAGAGCAGCCTAGGCAACATAGCGAGACTGCATCTCTGCAAAAAAAAATTAAAAAATTAGTCTGGTGCAGTGGTGCATGCCTGTAGTCCCAGCTACTCTGGAGGCTGAGGCAGGAGGATCGCTTGAGCCCAGGTCAAGGCTACAGTGAGCTACGGTCACGCCACTGCCCTCCAGCCTAGGCAACAGAGCAAGAGCTTCTAAATAAATAAATAAATAAATAAATAAATAAATAAATAAATGCTATCTACCTAATTTATCATCCAGATTTTTTAGAAATGCAGCTTCTGCTGGGCACGGTGGCTCATACCTGTAATCCCAGCACTTTGGGAGGCTGAGACAGGTGGGTCATAAGGTCAGGAGATTGACACCATCCTGGCTAACACGGTGAGACCCCGTCTCTACTGAAAATACAAAAAAAATTAACCGGGCGTGGTGGTGGGCGCCTATAGTCCCAGCTACTCGGGAGGCTGAGGCAGGAGAATGGCGTGAACCCAGGAGGCAGAGCTTGCAGTGAGCTGAGATTGCACCACTGTTCTCTAGCCTGGGCGACAGAGTGAGACTCTGTCCAAAAAAAAAAAAAAAGCTTCCATGTAAAGAACTGTTCAGGTCAAAATAGCCAGCTATTTTTTAAAAATCTGGCTGTTAGCTTTATGAATAGTATTAATTAACAAGAGGATCAGGATTTTTCCAAGTCTAAATCCATCTGTATAGCCTTGTTCAGGAAACATTTTGTTCTTGACTTTGGCTTGTGTTTGATACATTTGAACTGTCTGCATTATTTATTGCTTCATTAATTAGAGCAGCTTTTAAGGACCAACTGTGGGCCAACATAGTGCTAAGGGCCATGGGCGAGTTTTATGTGGGGTCCTGAAAGAGCTTACATTCTAGTTGGGGAAATAAGAAGTATACACAAAAGTCAAATTATGTTGAGTCTTTATTATGTGGTACCACCTAGGAAGGGGACTGGATGTACCTCTGCTCACAACATCTGGATCCCATTTCACTTGCAAAGTCTGTTTTGAAAGGAAATATCCAGATGTGTCACGTGACTGTGACCAATTCATCTGAAGTAGCTAGAGAGTGTCTGAATAATTTTATTTCGATGCTTGTAAGAGAAAGGGTCGAAAACCCCTTTATGCTGGACTAGAGAAAAACCTCGTCAAGGGAGGTCTGTGTCAGGCCAGCGTGATTCTA
Source organism: Macaca nemestrina (assembly GCF_043159975.1). Lineage (NCBI taxonomy): Eukaryota > Metazoa > Chordata > Mammalia > Primates > Cercopithecidae > Macaca > Macaca nemestrina. The sequence continues at coordinate 129,258,183 of NC_092132.1, read as the reverse complement.
GATGGGACTGACGCCATCCTCTTCCCTCCCCAGCCATTGCGGGGAAATGCTCAGGAAATAGATTAAGGCATGAGGGCTTCACACGGCTTAATTGACCCGAGTTTTGACTACCAAAACCCTGAATAAGGATGAATCTGCTGTTTGGAGAATATTCCCTGAGCGATTTAAAGGCTAGTTTCTCGGTTCCCAGAAAAAGGCAAGGTTCACTGTAAGTGGGGTCTTGGAGGTTGCCCACAAGGGTCGTGGGTGGGCAAGTTTGTTGGAAAAGCCCCTCTGGGCTCTCGGTAGAGTGGCAGGGCGTGTGTGTTGGAATGGAAGATGGAAAGTTAAACCTTCGTCTCAGTGGGCGTCTAATCGAGAGAGAAGTTTCCTGTGCATCAGGCCCAGACCTAGGAAACGGGGAAGGTCCCGGTGTTTCCAGCCTCAACCTCAAATGAATGGGCACCAGGATGGGCCACAGTGGCTTCCCTGGGGTCTCTCTGATGTCCAAAGCTCTCCCCACCCAGACATTTTTGTTTCACAGGAAAGTCAAGAGCCTCCTGAAAACAGACATGAAATGTAGCAATTAAAAAAAAAAAAAAACTGATAATCTCTAGGTTTCAGCCCCCTTCTGACTGGTGTAGCTATTTGTAACTTTTCCTTCGTGTGCAGCTGGTAATGTCCCCTTTTTGAAGGCTTTTAGCATTTGAGAAACTGGAGACCTGTTTTTTGGTTTTTTTTTTCCTAGTTTTTACTCTTGTTTAGGGTCTGGCGTTTTCATTTTCCTCATGCTACATCAGGGTTTAATTAGCAACTGTCTTTGAAGTAGCCTTCAGGGAGGAATAAACTTGCTTTGTGAATACCTCCTCAATCCCCAAAGAAAAGCAGTAATGCAAATTAAATGTGTAGCCGGAATTGTAGTCACTCTAATCCTGACATCATAAACACGTTTGTTCTTGGAAATGACGGCGGTGGAGCCAGATAATTTTATGCTTCTTACTGTGGCTGTCGCAGAGTGGCCTCTTTAGTGGCAATAAGAGACGGGGGAGAGGTTGATACTTTGATTAGTAAACCTGTTACAGGTTGTGTATCCCTTATCGAAAGTGCTTGAGACCGAAGTGTTTTGGATTTTGTATTTTTTCGGATTTTAGAGTATTTGTGTATACATACTGAGACATCTTGGGGATGCGACCCAAGTCTAAACACAAAATTCACTGGTTTCATATATACCTTATGCATGTAGCCTGAAGGTAATTTTCTATAATTATGTTCAATAATTTTGTCCGTGAAGCAAAGTTTGTGTACATTGAACCATCAGAGAGCAAAGGCGTCGCTCTCTCATGGCAATGCTCTCACGGTTTCAGATTTTGGAGCATTTTGGAGGTTCAGGTTTCTGGATTAGGGATGCTCAGCCCGTAGCAGGTTCTGTTTTCTCCCCCACTGACCCCTCTGCTTTTAGAGAACGAATTCTCTGCTTTGCCTGTTCCTCTTTGATCGTAACCTTGGATATTTTCCTCTTTCTCCTGGATGTCTGGTATCCAGGAGGGCACAGAGAGGTGAGCCAGGACCCCGTGTGGGGTGTGTGTCTTGGGGTCAAGGGATCCTGGGCACGTGAGTGGGGAAGCCATTTCTGAGCACCTCTGATAAGGGGGAAGTGGCATTTTCCCACCAAATAATAGGTTGTGTCTAATCTGGTAGTTCCCAATTTCAATCTCCTGTTTACCTCTTCAACATCCAGGCGGGTGACACACGCCGTCAGTATCTGTAAGTATACACGGTGATTCCTGTACCTTCACTGTAAGATTCTGCCAGCTGCCAACCCTCAGCCCCCTGACCCCCAAGCCCCACTGCCGCTTCTCTTAAAGTGTGCCTTAAACACCATCCCCCGGCATCTCTTTTATCCTGTGGGAATAGAGTCTTATCGATTCAGCAGCCATCGGTTGGTCATTAATCTTCCACAAACCATGCACTTTGTCATCGAGAAAGGGGACAGAGAGGATCAGGATATTGGGTTGTGACACGCGAGGGAGCCCCATCTGTCCCTGGCTGCTCCGCTGAGGTCATGGCACAGCACGGAGGACCAGATGGGATGGGTAGAATCTGTGTCCTACCCTCACTTTGTTTTTATCCCCCACTGGCCAGCTGCAAATTTGCTCTTGCCAGCAGAGGCTAGGGCCTGGAATGAAAGACTTCCTATACTCCTGACTGGACATATTTCTCCCATGCATCAGCAGATGAGCCTCTGGAAGGGTGAGACATGATCTGTGACTAGAGGCTGTGGGAAAACATGTCTGTCCTGGAGCTGGGGGAATCCTGGACTCCATTTTGGAGAGGGAGTCATCCAGCCCCCGATGGGATATGGTTCTTCAGGCCAGGGAAGGCCATAACAATGGCTCAGCTGGACTCTTTGTGTCTGTTTGAAAAACAGGGGAATTGGGTGACCAGTTTGATTTCAGCTTTAGAACGTGGATAGGCTAGGGTGACACTACCATCAGCATATTCCGTGGGAACAGAGGGCTTTTGAACAAGGCAGTGTCCCTGGGTGAGGGTAGGATGGGGGTGGGGACATGTTTTTTCTCTGTCCTGGATCCCTAGAGGCTGGGGGGAGAGAGAGAGGCACAGAGCTTGCAGTGCTTCAAGCACAGGAAGTGTTTCTCCTACACCCTGATCCCCAGCACCGTGGCCATCATCAGAGGCCGAGTAAGGTCACTGGGGCAACTTGTCCACTATGTGACAGTTGCCATTTACTTGAAGGTAGGACAGTGACTCTCGGGAGGGCACAGATAAGGAGAAAGGAATTCTTCCCAAGCAGGGCAGGAGAGCAGTTTGCAACCTACTCAATCCCTTGGACGTCGTGTTATTTCAATTTCTAGCAACATTTCTGACAACATATGTATGATTAAAACACATCTCTTTTTTTCACCTTTAAATATTAAAAAAACTTTATTAAAGCAGTGTTGTTCTGTTTTTAATGAATATATAATAATTCCTATTACAATAATAACAGAAAGTGATAGCTATTAACTTTGATATTACTTCCCCCAGTTTGGATAGAAAAAAAGGTTATTGTCATTTCTATATTAGACAATTAAAAGTAACACTTCATATTTTTTCTTAATCTTTTCAAACCCTGGAAATATATACATGTATACACACACACACACGTATACAATATGTATATATATGTGTATACAGTATGTACAATATGTATACATGTGTATACAATATGTATATATGTATACAATATGTATACACGTGTATATAATATGTATATGTATATACAATACGTATATATGTGTATACAATATGTATATATGTGTATACAAAATGTGTATATATACCTATATACATATTTGCATATAGATACGAATGCAGGAGAAGGTGATAGGATTGTTCACTTTCCTGCTGTAGGGATATATATATAAAAACACACGTATACATACAATATGTATATATGTATACAATATGTATATATAAGCATATATGTATATACACACACATATGCTTATATATACATATTTTAAATTTATGGATATATATGCATAATAAATTTAAAATACATACATACACATGCATATACATAGACATATAGATGTGTATATATACATAAATATACACATTACACATACAATTTCATATTAGTGAGAGATTTTTAACACTAGTTTGTACTTAAACAATTAATTATATTGATGATCTCTGGACACCTTAGTAATGAATAACTTAAAAATGGGGAACTGAAGTTAGGGGTTTGAGTCACCATGAGTTTACTGAAGTTACTACTCATTGGACTTAACCTGACCAGTAGCATTCACTTGTTGGAGAGTTTGAGATTCTTCTTTCTGTGCCAGCTGATACCAGCAACGCATGTGCCAGACATCAGGCAAATAGAGTTGTTCTAATGCGTTTAGTTCCAGTGACCCAGAAGTCAGCAGTCAAGGTCTGGTGCTTCTTGGGTGGGTTATGTTGGTGGAGAACAATGTGTCAAGGTCGATGGGAGAATATTATTGCCCAGACCAGCACCTGCAAGAAGGGGACCATGTCTGTGATTTCAGGGATCCATATGACAGTATGCATGACATTAATCTAACATTGAATCATGTAGTGAGGAAATGATTCTTTAAAAATTATCTTTCAGTATTTCTAGTTTCACCAAATAGAATGGGACATGTTAGTAATGGCTCTCTAACGTTGGCAGTCCCAGTCTTGCAGGCCACTGCCCCTACTAAGATTGTTCTTTATTACCTTTTATTCAAGGAGAGTGGTGCTGGTTTTCCAATTACTGTAAAGAAATCAATTTAAATAAATTGATTTCAAATAAATCTAAATGATGTACCTATGAGAAAAACAGTGAATTCGTTTAAACAAATAGTAAGCAAATAAGTATCACAGGTGGCGTGCTGATGGAACTGAAATCATGGAGGCAGGTACATGAACAAACAGAGCCTGGGAAATCCTGACCTAGGTCATTGGCATCTCTGGAATTTGTTTTCAAGTGGGTTTCGTGAATCTTTTCTTCTATGAAAGTGATACTTTTTTAGTTTTTTTCAGAATGGTTATGACGTGATTAAGTGACAGGGACTCTCCTGCCTCCGTGGACAGGAATGGAATGTGGAATCCCAGGGTGCCTTCAGGTTGGTCACACAGGCTCTGATTATCATAGAGCATCCTTCCAGGGCCGGGGGTGGCCGCAGAGCTCAGCTTCTGCCCTGGTTACCACACACATGCCTCCATGGCCACTGTGCCCTTAGAGTTCTATTTCATGCTGCTCGCCTCCGTAGTGCCTCTGTGTCGTGTCTGGACCTTGCCATGGGCCAGGGACAGCTGGATTGTTACAAGGGGGCATCACCAATGTCACCTTAGTAGTGACTAGGAGATGTTCCTAGTCCCTGACTAGTAGGATCTTTTAAGTCCCTCCTGTGGTGTTTATGACACATTCAGCTGTACGCTGGGGGCAATGGGCAATGCAGGAGAAGGTGATAGCATTGTTCACTTTCCCGTTGTAGGGATACATCTAACATAGAAGGAAACACTAACTGATTTGTCACAATTAAGGACTGTCTTGTGTGGAGCTTCTGTGGCAGTGCTGTGACTCTTCTAGGGAGAGGCTTGAAGGCTAGAGCAGGAAGACAAGTTTCCAGGAAGAGAGCTTAGGTGGCAGGTCCTTGAAGGCTGGGTAACTGAAATAATAATAGTTGTAATCAAAATAATGCATGCATGTAGTTTTTAAAAATCCAAGGAGCACTAACAGGCTTATAATGTATCAAGTAACACTTTTCTTCCTCTCCTCACCCAAATCTCACTGATACTCGTTTTTAAAGAGGATTCTTTTGGTATTCATATGGATGACTCTAAACATGCTTATTTTGCTCTCTTCTGATTGATCAGTTTTAGGCATTATTTACTGACTTCCGTTATCTGTTGGCAGATGAGTATCCACTCTTCTACCTGGCTACTTCCCCTCCCCTCTGAGTCAGAGTTTTTTTGTTAAATTCACATTCCGTGTTTATGATATTATGACTATGCAGATATTCTTGGCTGAATAAAATACATATTATGACCCTGAGACCGCCCTTGTACAATTTTCTTTTTCTGGAATTAATAATTGCTTCATTTCTATGTCCTCCAATATATCCCCTCTGATAATCTGTCAGTGGCATGTTTTTTTTATTAAAGACCTCATCCCTGGAGCACTTTTCCTGTTAATTCCAATTTGGCATGGTTGCTCTTTATATCTCTGTCCATGGCTATCATCCGAGACCTCCTGTCCTCCTCATTTTGGGACCTTCCTTTTCCTCCCTGCATTGTTGGCTTTTGTCTTTCCCCTTCTTGGTTTACTTATTTGTTTTTCTGGATTGCATCCTGTAGTAACTCTTTGAGGAAAGGTTCCATGGTAACTTTTGAGAGCTTAAATGTCTGAAAATAAAGGTTCCATGCTTAAATGTCTGAAAATATCTCTATTCTATTCTTCCACTTCTTTGATAGTTTGCACATAGAACTTGAAAATGATTTTCCCATGGGAATAATGCATATGTAGTAGTCTGTTGTCTTCTAGGTCCCATTTTTTTCTTTTGTTTTTTGAGATGTTCACAACCACCCTTGACTTTCTGTCCCCTTCAACTGTGACCTGGTTTTTCTTTCTGGAAGGTTCTAGAATCTTCTCTTTATTTCTGTGTTGGCATGCCTTGGTAGGAATCTTCTTTCCGTTATTTGTGCTAGATATTCACTGATTCCAGAAAGTTATGCTTTTTACCTGGAAACTGTCTTGTATCATTTAAAATAATATTTTCTTCTTACTCGTTTTGTATATTCTTTGTGAAATTTCTAACAGATGATGGTCTTTGGGGATTGACCCTTTAGTTTTCTTCTTTTTTTTTTTCTATTGTCCTTCTCTTTGTTTTACAGACATGATATTTCATTTTCTCTGCAGGTATCAATGATCACGTTGATATTATTATTATTATTTTAATTTTTCCTCTAATATGTACACTACCTCTTTTTCTGCCAGGTTTGGTTTTGTTTTGTTTAATTTTTTTTTCTTTTCGTGTGTGTGTGTGTGTGTGTGTGTGTGTGTGTGTACTTCCTGTTAGAGAATTTCCCCAATGGTTTCCTGGTCCTTGGCCGCTTATTCCTATATAAAGGTGAGAAACTGAAAGTTGATTCGATGCTCTGTGTATGGCTAGGGGTGTTGACGGGGGGACTTCACATTTAACTGCCTTTTTTGTTCTCTCTCTAAGACTTTCAAATGCTTTTATCCGTAGACATTTCTCTGTGGCAATTCAGATTCTCCAGGAAAAGATTTTCTAATTTCATACTGAGGCAGGACACACCTGCTGCTAGGGCTGTTTGTCTGCAGCAGGAGGGGCTGGGGTCTCAGCACATTTCATGTGTCTTGTTACTCTGCAGCTCTCCACAGGTAATGGGTGTCCCTGGGGCTGGAACATCTCTCATTCAGTTTTGTTTTGTTTGTTTGAGACAGAGCCTTGCTCTGTTGCCCAGGTTGGAATATAGTGGTGCAATCTCAGCTCACTGTAACCTCTACCTTTGGGGTTCAAGTCATGCTCCCACCTCAGCCTCCTGGGATTACAGGTGTCCGCCATCATGCCTGGCTAATTTTTGTATTTTTGTAGAGTTGGGGTTTCGCCGTGTTGGCCAGGCTGGTTTTGAACTCCTGACTTCAGGTGATCCACCCGCCTTGGCCTCCCAAAGTGCTGGGATTACAGGCATGAGCCACTGCTCCTGGCCTCTCATTCAGTTTTTACAGAGGATGAACTTTCCTGTCTCCTGTGGGAGTGGAGAAGGGATTGTTATCTGGATGTGTGGAGGGGGTGGGTAGGGATGGCGGTCATTTGTCCCATCTCTCAGATTTCCCTGTTTCTTAGCAGTCTGCCTCTCCAGTCTGTCCCTAATTGGGGCCAAGCTACCTATATCACTTTATTTCTACAGTTCATTTTTCAGCCTCCCCATTGTTGGGTATTTAGCTTGTTTGCTGCTTCTCCCAATTATTACTAAACTTTATGTTTAATTTGTCTTGTCTTTCTCTTTCCAAAGGAATATATCCGATACGTGAAATTATTAGATCAAAGAATTAAAATATTTAAAATACTTGAAGCTTTTTAGAAGCTTCAGCTACATTCTACCAAATCTTTTTTGTGTGTTTTTTTAAGATGGAATCTCGCTGTGTTGTCAGGCTGGAGTGCAGTGGCACAATCTCATCTCACTGCAACCTCCGCCTCCCGGGTTCAAGCGATTCTCCTGCCTCAGCCTCCTGAGTAGCTGGGATTACAGGCGCCTGCCACCACACCCGGCTAATTTTTGTATTTTTAGTAGAGATGGGCTTTCGCCAAGTTGGTCAAGATGGTCTTGATCTCTTGACCTTGTGATCCGCCTGCCTCGTCCTCCCAAAGTGCTGGGATTACAGGCGTGAGCTACTGTGCCCGGCCCATTCTGCCAAATCTTAAATTCCACTTTTGCTACCTACCATCATCTCCATCACCATCCCATCATTATCATCATCATCATCATCATCATCATTAGTTGAGTACTTACAGGGACCATGCTGAGCACTTTTCGTTCTCATCTCATTTAATCCTCACAGCAATCATGCATAAAGTGTACAGTTATTCCCCACATTGGCAGAGGAGAAAATGAAGGCTTAACGAAGTGTAATAGCCTGTCCAGGGTCCCATGGTTAGTGGGTGCTTGGAGCTGGGGTTCATGTCCAGGCTTACCGGATGACATAGTAACGCTGATTGTGTCAGCTCCCCACTGCCAGGCCTGTGCTGACCCGTGCCAACCAAGACTCACCTTCAGGGCCTTTGGGAGTGAAGAAATGTGCACTGAATCTTACCTTCTCTCCTGCTCTCAGCCCTGCGAGTTAACAGAGAGCATTGCTTTTTGCGAGGGGTTTTTGCTGTTTAGGACGCTGTTTTCTCTGAAGGAAAGAGGATGAGTTGGCGATCTCGCTTTCTTCCTGCTGGTCCACTCTGCACGGTTATTAGATAGAACCATACTCTCCTCGAGGTCCTGGCATACGGTTAATGCTTTGGTTTGCTTTCTAAGGTGCCTGTGGATTTGTCTTTCTTTGAATAAGTCCAATATTATTTCAAACGGGATCTGAGAGGCAGACCATACTCTTGAGGGCCGTGCCTTATCACTTATGAATTGTTCCCAAAGCCTGCCTTTAAAGTAAATGGAAATATAATTCAGCGGGCCATATTATGTTCACTTCTAGGCTGGGGGGATATGAGAGCTCTCCTAGGAGTCAGGTGGCCTGAACCGGCCCCTGACTCAGATGGTCCTTTATTTTCTGAGCTGTGAGTAAAAGCGTGATATGCCCCGTCTCTAGCTGTTTCACAGGAGTTCCATGAGAATAAGAAGATCTCTAAATTCATTCTTTTACCCTCTAATCTGATAGGATGAAGACCAGGAATCATAATTATTGCCACATTAACACACTTAGGTAGAGCACGTTAGAAATCCTTCCTTCCTTTCTAATCTCCCTTTCTTCTACCTGTTCCTTGACGCCAGCAGAGGCTCCTGGCAGCTCTGGGCTGTGTGTCCTCATCTTCAGCCAGTACCAGGCCCATGGCAGCTCAGTGAGACCTTCATAGAGGCTGTGGGTCCTCAGCATTTCCCTGCCTGCAAGCAGATTCTCATCGTCCAGTGAGGACAAAGTGTGTGAAATTTGCCCAAAGTGTCTGGCATGCTTGGTGCCCTTGTCAGCTACCTGCCCAGCAGATGACACCCCAAGTAACCCCCTTCCTAAGGGGCTTCTCACGCTACCTGGAGTACGGCTCGCCCAGGTGCCCATGAAGTGCTTCCATGGAAAGTTCTGGAACTGAGGAGCTAATTAATCCATCCTTGCTCAAGCCCAGTGGCTTACCTGGGAGCTAAGATTGGGAATATGTAATTCAGGGTCTCAGTCCCGTAAATAAAGTACATGTGCTGGAATGTTTTATGACTGGGAATAGTAATATGTGAAGGTTATTTTTTTTTTAATATGAAACCTTATTTTAAATATAAAGACAAGGTCTCACTACATTGCCCAGGCTGGTCTTGAACTCCTGGCCTCAAGTAATCCTCCCACCTTGGCCTCCCAAAGTGCTGGGATTATAGACACAAGCTACCACATCCAACTAGAATGCTTGCTTGCTTGTTTTTTCTCTCTCTTTCCTCCTTCCTCCCTCCCTCCCTTCCTCCCTCCCTCCCTTCCCCTCCCCTCCCCTCCCCTCCCCTCCCCTCTCCTCCTCTCCCCTCCCCTCCCCTCCCTTCCCTTCCCCTCCCCTCCCCTCCCCTCCCCTCCCTTCCCTTCCCTTCCCTTCCCTTCCCTCCCCACCCCACCCCACCGTCCAGGCTGGCATAAAGTGGCACAGTCACGGCTCACTGCAGCCTTGGCTGCCCCGGGTTGAGTGATCCTTCCACCTCAGCCTCTTGAGTATCTGGGACTATAGGCGTGTGCCACCGCGCTCAGCTAATTTTTTAATGATTGTAGAGATGAGGTCTCGCACTGCTGCTCAGCCTGGTCTCCAACTCCTGTCCTCAAGTGATCCTCCTGCTTTGGCCTCCTAATATGCTAGAATTATAGGTGTGAGCCACTGCTTCTGGCACTGGCCAGGATTTTTAATACAACCAAAAATGGGCATAAAAAATGAAATAAGGAGGAGTGATAAGAACGGTTTGCTATTATTGTCAAGAGAAATAACTTTCTTTTGTAAAAAAAATATGTTGAGTACACATTTACTTGTTAAGATGGATTTGGGCCCTTTTGGGTAGACGATTATTTAGTTTTATTAAAATCTCTCTAAGATTAAATTTCTGTTGAACAGCGAGACCCTATACTTTATGGATGAAGCATTGAATTCATGACCTGTCAAAACTGAGGCTTATCATAACACAGTTTCCCTGACCACCCTTTGTACTATTTTGTACAGCACTTGTCACCTCCAATTTCTGTTTTACTTACTGCTGCATCTCCAGCAAGGAGAACAAGGCTAAGTTGCACTCAGTTAATATTTGTTGAATGGATGAATGAGGCATTTTTAACTTTATCCTTTTTTCATGCTTTCCACATTTAAATACTATCCTTGAGTTCCAAATCTTTGTTTTTGTTTTTTGTTTTCTTTTTCTGAGACAGAGTCTTGCTGTCTTGCCCAGTCTGGAACACAGTGGCCACTACAAACAGTGTCGCAATAAACAGCCTTATTCATATTACCTTTTTATTGTGGTTGTTCTGACTTCGGCCGAATTTCAAAAAGTATTGGTAGGTCAAGAGTAGTGCCAGATTATTTTCCAAAAAGACCAGAGCAGCTCAGGTTCACATCACACTTGGTGAGAAGCCTGACTGCTGACCTCCCACGAGGGCCATATGCTGTAATCTGCAGGTGGAAAATGCCTTGCTGTGTGATCTTTCATACATGAAGTTAGGAAGTTGAGTAGCTTTTATAAATTTATTACTTGCATTTTTTTTGGATGTGATAGAAGATATGGAGTCTGATTTTTGTTTTTTCAAGTGAGTAGCCAGTTATACCCATGGTGTTTATTAAATCATTTTTTCCACTAAATTAAAATACATAATTATATGCATTTTGGATATTTTCTAATTTCATTCCAGTGATTTTTTTTTTTTTTTTATTTCTGTGTCAGTGCTAGATTGCTTTGGGTATGTAAACCTTATAGAAAGTTCTAATGTCTTGGGAGCAAAATCCCTTGCCATTTTTCCTTTCTCAAAATGTTGTCAAGTCTCAGATACTTTTTCCTTCTTATGAACTTTTAAATCATTTGTTAGTTATTTTAAAAAGTCCAAGTAAGGTTCTAATCCTATTTAAATCTACTACATATAATCTGGTGTGTGTATGTATGTTTCATTGTGTTTTATGACAAATCAAGCAAACTATAAAGTATTAGATAATACTTTCTCCAGTTTTCTAAGCATCCATTAATAATTTATAGTATGGACATGAAGATGTTTTTCTGTGCTTTGTTGTTGTTGTTGTTGTTGTTTGTTTTTTGAGACAGGGTCTCACTCTGTCGCCCAGGCTGGAGTGCAGTAGCAGGGTCATGGCTCACTGCAGCCTCCACCTGCCAGGCTCCAGTGATTCTCCTACCTCGGCCTCCTGAGTAGTTGGGACCACAGACACGCACCACCACACCTGGCTAATTTTTTGTAGAGATGGGCTTTTGCTGTGTTGCTCAGGCTGGTCTCAAACTCCTGGGCTCAAGTGCTCCGCCTGCCTTGGCCTCCCAAAGTGCTGGGATTACAAATGTGTGCCACCATGCCTGGCCATTTTCTGTGTTTTTGAAACACACATTTAATTATTTAATAAAAATAGAACATAATATACTAAAATATTTCAGCATAGTTTTGCTCCACTTAGGAAAAATTATGGCAATTTTATCAGTAACTGTCCAATTTAATACCCATACGTGATGCAGGGCAAGTGTGTCCCCAAATTGGGGCTTAACCTGGGAGGGTTCTTGGCTTCACTCAGGATGGAATTCAAGGGCAAGCCAGTGGTGTTAAACAGTAACTGATTGAAGTGGCAGTGTACAGCTGTGGCAGAGGGACTGTTACTTGTGGCTACCCCACAGGCCGTGTGCCCACAGTGGCAGCTCTGGTTCTACAGTCATATTTATACCACTTTGAGGAGTAGACAAATTAAGGGGCAGAGTATGCAGTAATTTCTAGAAAAAGGGTTGCAGCCTCTGGGTCATTGGGTTGTTGCCATGGAAACGGGCAGTAACTTCCAGGTGTTGCCATGGCGGTGGTAACCTGACATAAATATGCTGAGGCAAGTCTCCCTTTAATTTTTCATTTTCAAGCTATTTTAAACTATTTTTTAACTTTTTTCACATGTTTATTCTTCCAGATACATTTTATTACTTTTTTTTTGTATCATTTTCTAAAAACCTTTTTTATTTCAATTAGAATTTAATTTGGTCTATGTTTTATTTAGAGACTTGAACTCTTTGTAAGATTACTTTTTTTCTTACAAGAACATGATGTGTGTCTGTTTTCTTGGTTCTTCTTTCAATCTTTTAAACAACAATAACAAAAAATTGTGAGCTGGGCACAGTGTCTCCACACCTGTAATCCCAGCACTTGGGGAGGCCAAGATGGGAGGATCACTTGAGCCCAGGAGTTCAGGACCAGTCTGGGCAATGTAGTAGGACCTCCTGTCTGCCAAAAAAATCAAACAACAAAAAAAATTTTGATGCAAGAATTTTAAACTCAGTTGAACTTGAAGGCAACAAAAAGTCACAGATGTAAGAACCAGAAAGAATGCCACACATACATTTCTTGAATTAAATTACTAGGAGCCAGGTGCAGTGGCTCAAGTCTGTAATCGCAGCATTTTGGGAGGCCGAGGCAGGCAGATCACCTGAGGTCAGGAGTTTGAAACCAGCCTGACCAACATAGTGAAACCCCATCTCTACTAAAAATACAAAAATTAGCTGGGCATGGTGGTGGTCACCTATAATTCCAGATACTCAGGAGCTGAGGCAGGGGAACCTCTTGAACCTGGGAGGCGGAGATTACAGTGAACTGAGATCGTGCCACTGCACTCCAGCCTGGTCAACAAAGCTAGACTCCGTATCAAAAAAAAACAAAAACAAAAACGTGCAGTTCAGGTGAATTTAAGTTTTCATTTCTTCTAAAATTAATTAATAGAAATACTGATTTACCTTTCTTCAGACTGGAAGAAGAAATGAGATTGAAAAGAATTTTTCCTGTCTTTGCTTTGAATTGATTGCAACCAATTGTATCTCAAAACGAAAATTTTATTTGGTCGCTTATATATATAAATGAAGAAGGTAAACTGTTTTTATTGTTTACTTTAAAAGTATACTTTAATACAGGGTAAAATTTATTATAAAGATCACTAATGTGGCCCTTGAAAAAAATGGTTCCAGCTTGCTCATCCTAGACTACTTCTGATTCTCTGTATGATTTTAAGCAAGCTACTTTATTCGGGTCATAGTTTTCTTATAAGTGAAAACTGCAATTGGATCTATAATTACCTTCAGTAAGAATCAGCAAGGATAGAGCCAGGGTTGGATATAAACAGTCTGAGTCCAGAGCTGGTGTGATTAAATATTATGTAATACTGCAGACCTCTTAATCTCCCAGAGATTATGTTTCTTTATTTGTAAAATGAGGACCATGAGCTCTTTCTTCTCTGCTGCTTTGCATGGGGCTCACATATAGTAATGCAGGGGTTTTACAATGTCATCTCTGAAGCAGGAGCACCAGTGATATCTGGGAATGTGCTACAAACACACATTGTTGGGCCTTATTTCCAACCTACTGAGTCACAAACTAGGTTTGGGACCTCGCAGCCTGTGTTGGAGCAAGCCTCTCACGTAATTCTGATGTGTGCTAAATGTTGCGAACCACTGGAATAATACCCGTAGGTAGGTTTGTGCCATCAGTTATGTAAACAGGTTTTCTTTTGTCATTGTGATCCTCCCCTGCATACATATATAAATATCTAACTGGTTTTTGTTGTTTTAATTAAACACTGAATGCATAAAGAATATTTATACCAGGCTGGGCATGGTGGCTCATGCCTGTAACCCCAGCACTTTGGGAGGCCAAACTGGGAGGATTGCTTGAGACCAGGAGTTTGAGACCAGCCTGGCCAACATGGTGAAACCCTGTCTCTACTAAAAATGCAAAAATTAGCCAGACGTGGTGGTACACACCTGTAATCCCAGCTACTTGGGAGGCTGAGGCAGGAGAATCACTTGAACCTGAGAAGGGGAGGTTGCATTGAGCCAAGATGGCACCACTGCACTCTAGCCTGGGCGATGGTGTGAGACTCCGTCTCAAAAAAATAAAAATAAAAAAATAAAAAATTTACGCCATTTGAGAAGAGTATGAATAAAAACAGTAATAAAAGTACCTACATATCTCTGTCAAATGAATTGCAAAAACATGATTCTCAGTATGTTAATCCTATACTCTTGCTCTTCCCTAATTTCTGACAGCTTGACCCCACCCTGGGTGTAAACATACCCTCAGATTAGTGTGTTTCATTTCCTCCTTTTTTTTCTGTAGTTTTATCATCCATACACATATGTATATGCAAAGTCAGTTCACTTAGTTTTGTAAGATTTGGTATTGTATGTAAAGGCATCATCCTGTGTATATTTTTATATAATATTTTAATTTGCTCTACATTCTGTTAGTGTCATGCCTGCACTCCTTTTCCCTGCCATATAGAATTCTCTATCTGAATATGCCATAATTTATTTATCCGTTTTTCTTTCCGTGGACATGGCGGGTGATTCCCCTTTCAAAGGGCTGTCACACACAGTGCTTCCGTGAACTTTCTGATACGTATTTCCTGGTACACTTGTGCAAGTGTTTCTCTGGGGCAGTAGTCTTCAGATTACTACACCTGCACTTCATAGGAAGAAATGCACTTTTTATCATAACCAAGAAATTTCATATTGTTTGTTGTAGTATAGAGAAATGCAATGGATTCTTATACATTGAGCAAAAAAATTGGGCCCTAAAACCTCCCTAAAAACTCACATATTAGTTGTAGTAACTTTTTTTTTTGCGAATGCCTTAAGATTTTCTATATAGATGATCATGGTATTTGCTCATAAACACAATTTTGTGTTATCCTTTCTAATTAACATGCCTTTTATTTCTTTTTCTTACCTTATTGCACTAGCTAGACCCACCCTTAAAATGTGAAATAGAGTGATTCAAGCAGATATCCTTGCCTTGTACCTGGTATTAGGGGAGCACATTTAATATTTAACAGTTCATTATGGTGTTTGCTATATGTGTATCATGGGGTTTTTTTTTCTACTTTGCTGACAGATTTTTATTATGAATAGAGATCAGATTTTACCAAATGCCTTTTCTGTGTCTATTGAGATGATCATATTGTTTTCCTTTTTTCATCATAATATGTTGGGTGATGTTGATATTGGAATGTTCCTCAGGTTATTTAGAGGTGTGTGTTTAGTTTTCAAATATTTTGAGAGTTCCTAAGTATCTTTCTGATACTAATTGATAATTCAATTCCATTGTAGTCAAAGAAAATGCTTTGTATGATTTTCATCCTTTTAAATTATTTGGGATTTGTTCTGTTGCCTGATCTATGTCATTTCTGAGTCTTTTTCTGAAAGTCTCTTTTCTCCTAACTATGAATAATATTTTTCTTCTTCTTTGGCTGCTTGGTAATCTTGAACCAGATGTCAGACATGAATTTAATCCTCTTGGTAGTTTGAATCTTGTTCTTCAATGCAGATGCAAGGCAGTGCAGAACAAGGCTTAGCTAGTTATTGGGAAATTTATTCAAGGTTTGCATTTAAGCTTTGTTATGCAGGACCAACACAGCCTTTATTCTGGGGCCAGTTTGGCTACATGTCTAAGTCTATTTGGGGTGCTATAACAAAGTCTCATAGACTGGGTGGCTAATAAACAACAGAAATACATTTCTCACAGTTTTGGCAGCTGGAAGTCCAAGGTCAAGGTTCCAGCATTGTCAGGTTCTGGTGAGGACCATCTTCTGGTTTGCAGGCTGCCAACTTATCACTGTCTCCTCGCCTGGTGCAAAAAGGGCAAGTGAGCTCTCTGGGGTCTTTTGTAAGGGCACTAATCCCATTCCTGAGAGCTCCACCCTCATGACTTAATTACCTCCCAAAAGTCCACCTCCTGATACCTAATACCATGGGCATAGATTTCAACATAAACACTTAGGGGGACAGGAGACAAACATTCAGCCCGTAACATTGTGCTGCTGAGTACTCAGTACCCTTCTGATCTCTCAGCCCAGTACCCTCGTATTCCAAGCTTTCTCTACTCTGGTTGTGAGATCTGTAAGCTGTTCTCATCCATGTGTGTGGGTTGGGAACAATGCCTCTTGCTCTTTCCCAGTGATGTTTTTCTTAGCCTCGGGTATTTTCACACGCATGCACTGACCAGTAATCAGCGAAAGACTCGGGGAACCTTGTACACATCTCTAGCACTCTCTCTGAGCAGCCCTCTTCTCTCTGGTTCTCTGCTCTGCACATTCATAGCCACCTTGACCCCCCTGAATTCTCCACTCTCTTTCCTGGTCTCAGAGTGACCACTGGCTGCCTGCACAATAGCCTGGAAACCCTGTTTCAGCAGTAAGTGCAGGCAGATGTAGATTTCATTCATCTGTTTCTCTCCTCTCAGGTGTCACTCCCCACATTGCCTGCTGTTCAGTGTCTGAAAACCAATGTGTCATATACATTTTGCCCAGTTTTTAATGCTTAAAGCAGGATAATTCATCTGGTCCCTGATGGGTTGGTTCCCTGGTCCACCTGGGCAACAAGTAGAATTGAAATATGTTTTTTTTTTTTTTGAGACGGAGTCTCGCTCTGTCTCCCAGGCTGGGGTGCAGTGGCCGGATCTCAGCTCACTGCAAGCTCCGCCTCCCAGGTTTACGCCAGTCTCCTGCCTCAGCCTCCCGAGTAGCTGGGACTACAGGTGCCGCCACCACTCCTGGCTAGTTTTTTGTATTTTTAGTAGAGATGGGGTTTCACCGTGTTAGCCAGGATGGCCTTGATCTCCTGACCTTGTGATCCGCCCATCTCGTCCTCCCAAAGTGCTGGGATCACAGGCTTGAGCCACCTCAGCCGGCCGAAATATGTATTTTTTAGGTAGAAAAAATCTCAAATTCAAACTGATATTTCCAACCCACATCGTCCCAGAATGAGTTAACTTTTTTGATTGTGTACTTGTCTTTGCTGCTGAAAGATCTTGGTTCCAAAGACATAAGCAATAATTGCTCGTTTTTGTTTCTTCTCATTTTATTCTTAACCAGAAGAGTTAAGTCAAACACAAGCTCGCTTTACTGATGGGGGAACAGAAGCCTGCAAAGATTGAATCACTTGCCCTAAAGTTCAGGATGGTAGTTTTTTTGGCCACAGCATGGAAAATATCTTCAATGGCACAGCTATAATTTTGTTCACCTTGGTCTATTACTTTTCTTTCCTTTTTAAAATTGTAGTTATTTTTTAGTGCTTCACTTTTTAAAAAATTTTGTTTTGTTTTTAATTTTTATAAGTACATAGTAGGTGTATATATTTATGGGGTACATAAGATGGTGGTTTTTTTTGTTTTGTTTGTTTGTTTATTTGGTTTTGTTTTTTGAGATGGAGTCTCGCTGTGTCGCCCAGGCTGGAGTACAATGGCCGGCTCACTGCAAGCTCCACCTCCCGGGTTCACGCCATTCTCCTGCCTCAGCCTCCCAAGTAGCTGGGACTACAGGCATCTGCCCCCACACCCAGCCAACTTTTTCTTTTTTTAGTATGTTTAGTAGAGATGGGGTTTCACCATGTTAGCCAGGATGGTCTCGATCTCCTGACCTCGTGATCCGCCTGTCTTGGCCTCCTAAAGTGCTGGGATTACAGGCGTGAGCCACCACGCCCGGCCATAAGAGATGTTTTGATGCAGACATGTGAAATAATCACATCAGGTCTGTCACTTTGAACTTCACACACATGTGTACAGACACATGTCCTATTCTTCTGTTTCCTCACTGCAATTTAAGTAGGGTGTGATTCTGGCATGTATAAATACCCAAGAAGTTGAGATTCAATTCTAAAATCCTCCTGAGTAGGATCCAGAGGTTAAAGGAGTCAAGTAAGAGCTTGTCCTCAGACTGGCCCAGGGCTGGAAGCTACTATTGTACTTGCATTTTTAGGTTGATATTGTCAAAGTAAAGACTTTTGTAGCCTGTTTGGGGATCATTACTTTTCTCAGTGAAATGTGTTTGTCTCATTCATGTAGATATGGTGAAAATAATTGGTGACATCCTCGACTATCATTTAAAAGTGCTTTTTCTAGATTCCACGGTAACCTCTGGCATTTATCTTCAGATTCTCTATTCTTCAGTGATGATTTCTGTCTGTAACAGAGTCTTAGCTCAACAGAGTCTTAGATGTGACCATCTTAATTTAGATCTGTTCACCTTTGGTTTAATAAGGATGTGTACCAAGAAGAACCTGATCAGAAGACTTTATTTGCTTTGGAAAAGATGTTCTGGGCTGGGTAGTGAGCTATTTTCCTTAAAGCCCTGCAATAGTTGTTGTCAGATTTTTTTCTGTTTCACTTTTTCCTATTTTGCTTAATAAGGAAGACATTTATTGAGAAAAATGGAGGCTAATAGAACTATAGGCATGAATAACATTAGTATGTGTACCTTTGATATTATATACAGCCTGAGGGTCCTGTAGTGAGTACATGACCAAGGCCATCTTTAGTATTCTGAATAATACCCTGGTTCCTCATTGAATTGTTGCAGAGATGCTTGGAAGGGAGAGCAAGCAATGGAGAATACATTAAAATATTCCCTGCGCCTGGTGCCGCTTCTTAGAGGAGCTTTGGATTTAGCTGCCTGCAATACAATGGTTTTGCTCTAATCAAGGACACCTGTATTTCATTGTCCGTCAACTGTTGCCTTGGAAGGACCATTGAGGCTGATTTGTTCTGTGACCTCTCCTCTCCAGTCCTTCCTGATTAACTGTTTTCATTGACCGACTCCCACTGGTTTATTGATGAGAGGGTAGTGTCCATCTTTGAGGATGTAGCTGTCTCCATGTCCTGAATGGGAAGCTGGACAGGGCAAGAAAGGGGAAGGAGTGGAGGGGAGGAGACTGCTCTTTACTCACTGTCTGCCAGGTGTTAGTCATCATTTTGGCCCTGCACAAATTCTCCTTTTGGGGCTTCACAAAACCATAGGAAGAATGTACTGTTGCCTCCCTTTTTCAGATGAGGAAGCTGTGGGAAAAAACTCATGATTATACACCTCAGACTTTTTGTTCTGTAATTTTGTGTTTGTTTGTTTGAGACTGGGTCTTGCTGTCACCTAGGTAGTGCAGTGGTACAATCTCAGCTCACTGTAGCCTGGACCTCCCGGGCTCAAGCAATCCTCCCACCTCACCCTCTCGGGTAGCTGGGACCATAGGCACACACCATTATGCCTGGTTGATTTTTATTATTTTTTGAGACAGGGTCTCCCTATGTTGCCCAGGCTGGGCTCGAACTCCTGAGGTCAAGCAGTCTTCCTACTTAGCCTCCCAAAATGCTGGGATGACAGGCGTGAGCCACCATGCTGGGCCCTTGTTCTGTAATTTCGAATTGCCTTGTTTCTGCTTTCCTGCTGTAACCATTTCATGTAAATTTAATCCCATATTCATGTAAATGAGGTGGCTTCTAAGTCATCACTTGCTGCCAGTGAGGCAATCAAGAAACAATATTTGAGTTCATATCTGAGAAATGTCCCTCCAGTTCAAGATATTTACCCATTCCCTTCACAAATATATATAATCTTCAAGATAGAGATTTTTTTCTTTTCTTTTTTTTTTTTTTTTTTTTGAAACAGAGTCTCACTGTCATGCAGGCTGGAAGGCAGTGGCGTGATCTCAGCTCACTGCAACCTCCGCCTTCTGGGTTCAAGCGATTCTTGTGCCTCAGCCTCCCAAGTAGCTTGGATTACAGGTGCGTGCTGCCATGCCTGTCTAATTTTTATATTTTTAGTAGAGACTGGGTTTTACCATGTTGACCAGGCTGGTCTTGAACTCCTGGCCTCAAGTGATCCACCTGCCTCAGCCTCCCAAAGTGCTGGAATTACAGACATGAGCCACTGCACCCAGCCAAGATAGAGATTTCTAAATAGTAATCAATGCATTGATTATGAAATTCTCTGTTCTCCTAAACTATCTAGAAAATGAAGTTAAGAATCCTGTGAGAGCTTGCTCTTATGGAGTGCTGTTGGTGAGAAATAGAACTGATGTCCTAACCTGATAGCCCCTGTCCTGGATAGATCTGAACAGAGGGATGGCGTGATGGTCATCTCATCGTAGAAAGACCGATTTGGAACCTACTTATAATTATCAGCCTGAAACCACAGATTTGACTTCTTGGTGTTATACCTATTATTGAATATGATTTTCTAGTCCTTATAGTACAGTGTAATTAAAGAGCACAAGAAAATGAAATCTGGCCTTCCAGGATATCACTGCAGGAAAGCCAAGATGAAGATCAAAGATGAGTTGTGCCTCTTTAGTTTTTATGGAATGCATATCTGAAGCTAGGCACATCAAGATCATAATGGAAAAGAAGAATTGTAACCATTTTTTTTTTTTTTTGAAACAGAGTCTCACTCTGTTGCCCGGGCTGGAGTGCAGTGGTGCAATGCTGGCTCACTGCAAGCTCTGCCTCCCAGGTTCAAGCAATTCTCCTGCTTCAGTCTTCTGAGTAGGTGGGATTACAGGCATGCGCTACCATGCCCAGCTAATTTTTTTTTTTTTTTTTTTTTTTTGTATTTTTAGTAGAGATGGGGTTTTACCATGTTGGCCAGGCTGGTCTCGAACTCTTGACCTCCAGTTATCCATCTGCCTCGGCTTCCCAAAATTCTGGGATTACAGGCATTAGCCACTGTGCCTGGCCATAATCTTCTTTGGAATATTATGAATGATATACACCTCCAATTGGGATCTCATTTTGTGTTTGCTGGATCTTTCTTTTGTAAATTCTATCAGGTGACCAATAAAAAATATGATGTTGTGGCTGTTCTTCAGGGGATTGTAATTTGAGGATTCATGAAATAATCTCATTCATTAGAAATATTCATTACTTGGCAGGGCTGGGTGTCCCATGCCTGTAATCTCAGCATTTTGGGAAGCCAAGGTGGGTGGATCACATGAGTCCAGGAGTTCAAGACCAGCCCGGCTAACATGGTGAAACTTCATCTCTACAAAAAAAATAAAAAAATTAGCCAAGTGTGGTGGCACATGCCTGTAGTCCTAGGTGCTTGGGGGAATGAGGCAGGAGGATCACCAGAGCCTGGGGAGGTCAAGGCTACAGTGACCCATGATTGTGCCACTGTACTCTGGCCTGGTTGATAGAGTGAGTCCCTGTCTCAAAAAAATAATAAAAATAAAAATAAATTTACTTACTAGCTACAGACTTTTCATTGTCAAAACTGATCACTCAGTTTGCAGCCAGTAAGTCTGTTCTGTTGGTTTCTTATTGCATAATCCCAGGACTCAGTTTTCTTCTCTTCTGTAAGCCTGGTTTAAAAGAAAGAGCCAAATCAAGGATTCAGTAAAATGCAAACTATTTTGTCTTGTCTACTTGGCTCTGCAAAATTATACTTTCCTGTTATAAACAGTAAGCTGCTTAGGGAAGAATTCCAGCAATTTGTCTTTCCCAATGCTGTTCATGGCTGCCAGCGAGGCAACGTATGTACAGCAACTCCCGGTTCTTGTTTAATTTCCTCAGTCAAAACAAGAGTTTGTGGTAGTGCCTGCCGGTTCAAAAATGGCACTTGTTTCTTTGGCCTCTTCTCATTACCCCGTGAATCAGAAGATATTAGAGCCAGAGGGATCTTTAAAGCCAATCCTGCTTTACAGATAAGAAACTGAGGCCCAGACTTAGTAGCTTATTCAAGGTCATGCATTGTGTAAGTGGTAAAGTTGAATCTTGAATCTGTTTTGCTTACCCTGAAGTTTTTCTTGGTTTCCCACCTCTGTAGCTTTCTCTATAACAGCTATTCATGTTCTAGAAAGAAACTATGGGCCCACCAAGTGCATTAGTTGTATTCTCATTCTTGAAATAGCATCAGACTAGTAGACAATGTGATCATCAGTCACTGATGTGTATGAGAAAGCTTGGTTTGGGAAGTAGGACGGTCATTTAAAGAGAGAAATCTAGGCTCTTCTCTTTGTTTCTGGGCTATTCCAGGGCATATCTTCACCATTATGGACTGGCTTGGTCAAATGCAATGAACAGACCACCTTTATAACAGCTTTG
Organism: Macaca nemestrina; assembly: GCF_043159975.1. Classification (NCBI taxonomy): domain Eukaryota; kingdom Metazoa; phylum Chordata; class Mammalia; order Primates; family Cercopithecidae; genus Macaca; species Macaca nemestrina. The sequence goes on along the minus strand of NC_092132.1, from coordinate 129,235,898 downwards.
CTGCTTGCAAGCTGGGTTTAACCCTTCTGAGTCTCAGCTTCCCCATTAAATAATGTGACACCTGGCATCCACTCTATACAGTTACTAAGATATATATGAAAGTGAACTATAAAATACACTGGAAATATGAGGTATGTTAAGATATGGAGGGCATACTACCAAAGCCAAGAGTTGGAATGAATAGATGATGGCTGTAAGTGATTGGAAATCTTGTTTGTGCTTTTGCCCAGAGACATGAAACAGATTGTACAAACGTCCTCTATGCGGTGCCTTTTCACTCCAATGAAAGGCGTTGTTGAAGGGATGTGTTTCTAACATTAATCTCTTTGAAAGCTTAGGTTGGAGAGGCAGATTCTCTCTTGTGATAAACCAAATGGGTGGAGAAGTGATTTTAGTAACCCCTTCTTGAGTGATGGGAAACCACAGCCTCTGCTCTGGAAGAAAGCAGAAGTGTGTTTGAGTTTGGGGAAGAAGTGGTGAATAACTGAACTTTTTGATGGATTTTATAGAAAGAATAAAAATATGTGCCTTTTAAATATATTCTTTTCTGAAGTCATTATTACACCTTGAGTACTTTCTCTGGGACTAAGCCTGTGCCTTGTAATGAGAAAGACACAAAAGTAATGTGTAATGAGGGCCCCAATCATAGGGGTTTCCTTCTAATTGATGGTAGACAATTACACAAGATTGTCTGCGATTAGAAACCCAAGCTGCGCTGGAAGGGAAAATTGTTGTGGAATGTCAGAGAAGAAGGCAATCCACACAGGTAATCGGGAGCTAGTAACCATTTGTTGAATTGAATTGTGAATGCGAAATTTGGATTGTTAAGAAGTCAAGACAGGCCCTTGTTCTGGGCAGACACAAACCATGGACTGAGCTCAGAATTTAGGGGAGAACATGTGAGTCTTCACTGGAGAGTAGGTTGGAATTTCGCAGATGGAGACAAAGATGGATAATTACGGGCTGGGACAATTTTGGAGGTGTTTTGAGTCAGGCTTAGAGATCTAGGTTTTAAGCAAACAAATCAGTCTTTGGGGTGTGTGTGTGTGTGTGTGTGTGTGTGTTTCCAGCAGTCCATGGTAGGTGTTTGTGTTTGGAGCTTCCAGAGCAAGGTACAGCCTTTGAGAGCTTCTGCTTACTTTTCTAATGACCGGAACCAGGAAGAGGTGAAGCTTGGTCATTACACAATGCATTGTGACTCAGTGACCTCACTACTTCCTGTTTTCATTTGAGAAGGGGGCCAATGGAAGGGACCGTTTCAGTACAAGGCCATGAATAGGGACTAGGAGATATCAAGGATGTGAGGTCTACCAGACTGGCAGGCAGAGCATGCGTGTAAACCAGCAGGCCAATGAAGGAGTTGAACTCCAGTGGAATGGCAGCGGTGGCCCAGTGATCTATGAGCAGGTCTAGGAATTGAGAATTACTCCTACTTCTGAATCATGTGCGATTTCTCCTAACCTGTGTCACCAGCCAATCCTGGTTGTGAATTCATAGCCTAGTCCATAAGCTCAATAGTAAAATAAATTCCAACATACTTTGTCCAGGCTTCTGTGCCAGGAGTGCAGGAGAGCTCTACTTGGATGACTTCTTTCGTCAAGGAGAGGCCACTGGAAAACAGGTGGCTGGACATGTGCTCCTCCCTGCTCACTGATAGGTTGACTGTGATATCAGCTAAGCTGCAGGTGCACGGTGCACTGCAGGCTCAGGGAAGAGCTGGGAAGAGCCGGGAAGACCCGCCACGGGCAATGTCAGGGACACCTTTCTTCCCTGTGGGATATACTGATGGATTGAGTGACTATCCATTCATCAGTGTGGATGGTCACTCATCAGGCCTGCAGAGATGGGAGCCTTATGGGTTCCTTGAATTGTCAAGACCATGGCTAGAGCTGAATCTCTAAGGGGGTTCTTTTTTCCTGGCAAGATGTAGTTCCCTCATCAGTAGAGTGAGAGTAAGAAGTAAATCTACTTAAAAAAAAAATCCAGCTTCCGTCAAATGTAATTTACATACCATAAAATCCACCCATTTTAAGCATATAATTTAATGATTTTTAGTAAATTTACAGAGTTGTGTAAATATCACCACAACCCAGTTTTAGGATGTTTTCACCTCCCCAAGAAGCTCCTTAGGGCCTTTTGTGGTCAATCACCATTCCCTCCTCACAGCCCCAGGCAACCAATAATCTCCTATACTGCCTTTGATAGATTTGCTTAATTCTGGACATTTTGAATAAATGGTATCATAAACTACGTGGTCTTTTGCATCTGGCTGCTTTCCTTTAGTGTAATGTTTTGAGGTTCATTCACATTGTAGTATGTGTCTGTATTCCATTTCTTTTCATTGCTGCATAGTATTCCATTGCATGGATATACCATACTTCATGTATCCTTCCATCAGTTAATAAATTATTTCCATTTTTTTGGGCTATTGTGAATAATGCTACTGTACTGGATTTCAGTGGCTGCTGTGACAAATTATACACTTGATGTCTTAAGACAGTAGGGGTTTATTCTCTCACAGTTCTGGAGATGGGAGTTAGGGAGTCAAGGTGCAAACAGGGCTGTGCTCCCTCTGGAGGCCCTCAGGGAGATTCCATTCCTTGCTTCTTCCAGCTTCTGGTGGATGCTGGCCTTTGCTGACTTGTGGTCACGTCAGTTCAATCTCAACCCCCATCTGCACGTCAGCGTCTCTCCAGTGTGTCCTCTCAGCTCTCTCTTTTTCTCTCTTGTAAAGATATATGTGATTGCATTTTTTAAGGCCACCGTGATAATTCAGGGAAGACAACTCCTCTCAAAATTCTTGTCACTGGCCATTAGAAAAATGCAAATAAAAACCACAGTGAGATACCATCTCACGCCAGTTAGAATGATGATCATTAAAAAGTCAGGAGGCCAGGCGTGGTGGCTCACACCTGTAATCGCAGCACTTTGGGAGGCTGAGGTGGATCACGAGGTCAGGAGATTGAGACCATCCTAGCTAACACCGTGAGACCCCCATCTCTACTAAAAATACAAAAAAAAATTAGCCAGGCGTGGTGGTGGGCACCTGTAGTACCAGCTACTGGGGAGGCTGAGGCAGGAGAATGGTGTGAACCCGGGAGGTGGAGGTTGCAGTGAGCCGAGATTGTGCCACTGCACTCCAGCCTGGGCAACAGAGAGAGAGAGACTCTGTCTCAAAAAAAAAAAAAAAAAAAAAAAAAAAAGTCAGGAGCTGGAGGGGATGTGGAGAAATAGAAATGTTTTTACACTGTTGGTGGGAGTGTAAATTAGTTCAACTATTGTGGAAGACAGTGTGGCGATTTCTCAAGGATCTAGAACCAGAAATACCGTTTGATCCAGCAATCCCATTATTGGGTATATACCCAAAGAATTATAAATCATGCTACTATAAAGACACATGCACATGTATGTTTATTGCAGCACTATTCACAATAGGAAAGACTTGGAACCAACCCAACTGCCCATCAATGATAGACTGGATAAAGACGATGTGACACATATACACCATGGAATACTATGCAGCCATAAAAAAGGATGAGTTCATGTCCTTTGCAGGGACATGGATGAAGCTGGAAACCATCATTCTCAGCAAAGTAACACAGGAACAGAAAATCAAACACCACATGTTCTCACTCATAAGTTGGAATTGAACAATGAGAACACATGGACACAGGGAGGGTAACATCACACACCGGGGCCTGTCAGGGGTTGGGGGCCTAGGGGAGGGATAGCATTAGGAGAAATACCTAATGTAGATGATGGGTTGATAGGTTCAGTAAACCACCATGGCACGTGTATACCTACGTAACAAACCTGCACGTTCTGCACGTGTATCCCAGAGCTTAATTAAAAAAAAAAAAAAAATCCTTAATCAACTCTTTTGCCTTACAGGGTAACATACACAGGTTCCAGGGATTTGATGTGGATTTATTTTGCGGGGGGCACCTTTACAGCCCACCACCACAGCTCTGAACATTCACATAAGGTTCTTATGTAGACACATGGCTTCATTTCTCTTTGTAGGTACCTAGGAATGGATTGCTAGGACCTATGGTAAATTTATGTTTAACTTTTGAGAAGTTGCCCAACTGTTTTCAGAAGGGGCTGTACCATTTTACATTCCTACCAGCAATGCAGGAGAGTTCTAGTTTCTCCACATTCTTGCCATTTGTCTGCCTTTTCTTTTTCCTTTATCACAGTCATTCTAGTGATATTCTAGGGTGTGGAGTGGTATTTCACTGTGGTTTTAATTGGTATTTCCCCATGACTAATAGTGTCGAACATCTCTTCATGTGCCTGTTAGCTATTCATACATACTTTTTGGCAAAATATCTGTTCAAAGCTCTGGCCTGTCTTAAAATTGGGTTGTCTTCTTTTTTTGAGTTATGAGTTAGTCTGTCGTTTTTCACAACCTGGCCCAGCCGTTGCCAGTTCTAAGGACTGTGGTGGCTGAGGTCACCTTGACTAGGAAGTGCTGCGGTAAACCCAGTTGCCCAGGGTGCCTTGGGCTGGGGCCAGGCACCGTCCCTGCACCCTGCCCTGTGTCAGTTTGTCACTGGAGGGTGGATGGGCCTCACAGGTGGCCTTTTGCCATCAGATACTGTGTTATGGAAGCCGGGACATGGCTCGCCTGTGTCCTGGAGATCATTAGTTCCGTGTTCTTGCAGGCTGGCTGTTGTCTGATGAACAAGGGCACTGACCAACAGAATCCCACAATATATTCTCATTGTAACCTGATTGTTTCTTTCCTAACACTTATCACAACTTTAACTAGTTATTTCTGTGATTATATATTTGACGTCTTTCTTCCTTCCACTAGACTGTTAAGTTCCTTGGGGACGGGGCCATGTTGATGTGATTTGCTGCTCTATCACTGGTCTCTAACACAGTTCGTGATATATAGCAGGCAATTGATCAATAGTTGTTGGATGGGGGAAATGAGGATCCATTCTCTGCTTTACAATAGTTGATTCACATGAAATTATTAAATAGAGAGTTGTTTGTTGACCAAATTGTTCACTAACCCCTGCATGTCTCTTTAGTGACGTGTATTCTTTTTTTTTTTTTTTTTTTTCGAGATGGAGTCTCATTTTATCGCCCAGGCTGGAGTGCAGTGGCATGATCTTGGCTCCCTGCAATCTCTGCTACCCAGGTTCAAGCAATTCTCCTGCCTCAGTCTCCCAAGTAGCTGGGATTATAGGCGTCTGCCACCACGCCCAGCTGATTTTTGTATTTTTAGTAGAGATGGGGTTTCACCATCTTGGCCAGGCTGGTCTTGAACTCCTGACCTCATGATCCACCCACCTCGCCCTCCCAAAATGCTGAGATTATAGGCGTGAGCCACTGCTCCCGGCCAAGTGACATGCATTCTAATTTGCCTTTTTTATTTCTCATTTCCAGCGATCTATAACTACAATGCTTCTCAAGATGTGGAGCTTTCCTTGCAGATTGGCGACACAGTTCACATCCTGGAGATGTACGAGGGTAAGTCTGGCTGGCCTTTTGCCAGACGAGGGCAGGGGAAAAACAATGTGAGTTACTTATTAAAAAGGCACTTTGAGTAAACATCAACATGCTTGACTTCCTGAAATAGTGCTAGTAAAAATTCAGGAAGTAGTTGGGTGACACAATTTTGAACAGAGTGATTTCAAAACCGCCAGCTGAATACATGAGCACAAACCTGCACAGACAGCAGAGTGAAAGCTCATGCATATGTGAAGGGCGCTGGTGTGGCCAGGCCACTTGGGCACAGAAGGATCAACGACACAGCTGGCTCGCGAGGAGACACTTGGGGCGTTGGGCTGGCAGTAGCTCAAAGGAAGCACTGCTGATTAAGGGTCTGTTTCTATTCAGCACTAAATGTTCCCAGGTTGGGGGAGAAATGAGGGAGAGTCTTTCTGGTGTTGCTGAGATTCTTTTAGAAAATTAGGTCAGGACTGCAGCAGGTCCAGAAAGCCTGATTGTATATTTCCTTCAACTAGGTCAGACTAGGGCCGTGGTTCTGTTAACCTGTTAGAGGGCTGCGGGGTAGTACTTAGGACTGCCTGTTTGTCTGCAAAGCACTGGTCATGTCTGTACCCACTCCACTGCAGGCTTCCAACTTCAGCTCAGGTGCTCTAAATCCTAGAAGAAGTCTTCCTCCATATGGCCACATTTTTAATCCAAACCTCCAGAGCACAACAAAAGCATAGCCAGGCCACTGAAGTTGAGGACCAAACCAAGAACAACTTTTACGGTCCAGTTATTCTCTCAGAAGGTTAGGGTACAAATGAGGTAGAAGTTAGGTGGATTTTATAGGGACCGTGCATTTTCCGGGTCTAGCCCCCATGTAAACCCCTGTGATGGTGAAATGGCAGAGATGGTCTGCTAGGACCCCATGCAGGTTCCTAGGGTGGAACAGGATGACACAGGATGAGAAAGAGGAGATGGGAAGGCAGGAGGAAAGAAAGCAGGATTTGGCCGTAAAACAGCTAAATTATCTGCCTGGTTGCATGGAAGACTCTGCTATTACTGCTGCCTCCCTTCAGTTTTTGGCAGAGGGCTGGGGTTTCACATTATCCTTTTCCCTTCCACACAACTCAGTGTAATCGTGTAGCTCCCAGGGGCAGAGAGAAGACAGAGAGGGCTGTGTGAACTCCTCCCTTTCTCTCTCTACTGCTTATTCTCACCGTCTCAGGCCCAGCCAAGCATCAGTTCAAAGTCTCCAAGACTCTAGGGCAGTAACCTTATCTTTTCCAGAATCCTTTGCTTATGGAAACCACAGCTCTTCCAATCTTATCAGCTCATACCTCTTTTGTCAGGAGGCCAGGTTAATTCACTTTGTCTAGCCTCAATGGATGCACATTTTCCTATTGTGCGGGTAAAAAGCGTGTGTTCAGTTTTTCTAACTCTTCTATGTGGGCTTGGAAAGAATGTATATTTAAGGATCACTGGGTGCAAAGTTCTTTTTTTCTTTTTCTTGAGACAGAGTCTCACTCTGTCATCCAGGCTGGAGTGCAGTGGCACGATCTCGGCTCACTGCAACCTCCGCCTCCGGGGTTCAAGCGGTTATCATGCCTCAGCTTCCTGAGTAGCTGAGATTACAGGTGTACGTCATCACACCTCGCTAATTTTTGTATTTTTAGTAGAGGCGGGGTTTCACCATGTTGGCCAGGCTGGTCTTGAACTCCCAAGCTCAGGTGATAGCCCCATCTTGACCTCCCCAAGTGCTGGGATTACAGGTGTAACCATGCCTGGCGGCAAAGTTCTATATATGATAATTAGGTTCTAATTTCTGAGTCATTTTTCAGGTTTGCTGTATGCTAACTTTTTTTTCTGCTTTTTCTGTTATTGATAAAACTGTGTTAACTCTTCCACCATGATTGTAGTTTGTGTGTCTTTACGGTGATGTCAGCTGTTTGCTTTATGTATTCTGAGACTTGTTTTGAGGTGCCTGCTATTTTAGAATTGTTGTGTTAAACAGTTCTAACTTTTAATTCCTATTTATTAAACCTTTACCATTGTCTTAATCAGTAGTAACATATGTCTTACTCTGTGTTGTGTAAAATTGCAGCCAATTCACTGGCAAGTCCCAGGGCTTCAATTTTTGTCCTCCTGGCTCCACAAGGCCGTTAAAAATGCTGCTCAGCTTCTCAGCCACTCAGGAATCCTTTCTTTCTTTGTATTGTTTTGTTACGTGTTTTGGAGACAGAGTCCCGCTCTGTCCCCCAGGCTGGAGTGCAGTGGTTCAATCTTGGCTCACTGCAAGCTCCGCCTCCTGAGTTCACGTCATTCTCCTACCTCAGCCTCCTGAGTAGCTGGGATTACAGGCACTCACCACCACACAGGGCTAAGTTTTGTATTTTTAGTAGAGACGGGGTTTCCCCATGTTGGCCAGGCTGGTCTCCTGGCCAGCTCCTGACCTCAGGTGATCCGCCCGCCTCCGCCTCCCAAAGCGTTGGGATTATAGGCGTGAGCCACCGCCCCTGGTCAGGAATTCTTTCTTTCTTTTTTTTTTGAGGCAGAGTCTCGCTCTGTCGCCCAGGCTGGAGTGCAGTGGCCGGATCTCAGCTCACTGCAAGCTCCGCCTCCTGGGTTCAGGCCGTTCTCCTGCCTCAGCCTCCCGAGTAGCTGGGACTACAGGTGCCCGCCACCTCACCGGCCAATATTTTGTATTTTTTAGTAGAGACGGGGTTTCACCATGTTAGCCAGGATGGTCTTGATCTCCTGACCTCGTGATCCGCCCGTCTCGGCCTCCCAAAGTGCTGGGATTACAGGCTTGAGCCACTGCACCCGGCCAGGAATTCTTTCTTCAATCGGCAGATGGATGCCCCAAGCGGAAAGCAGGCCCAGATGCTGGGGTGGTCTTTTTAGGTTTTGGTCTTTTTCAGATTTTGACCTGGTAATTCTTCACTGCCATGTTAGTTCGTGTGTGTGTGTGTGTGTGTGTGTGTGTGTGTGTGTGTGTGTGTGTGGCGGGGGCGGGGCAGCGGTGTATGAATTTATTTGTGTGTGTTGCTTTGTCATGCTTTTCTAATTGTCCTACAGAGTGTGGGAGGGAAGAATGGCGACTTGGTCTGAAATGAAGTAGGTAATGTCTTTTGTTTTTTGTTTTTTTTTCTTTGACACAGGGCCTTGCTCTGTCACCCTAGCTGGAGTACAGTGGTGTGATCAAAACTCAGTGCAGCCTTGAGCTCCTGGACCCAAGCTGTCCTCTTGCCTCAGCCTCCCAAGTAGCTGGGATTATAGGCATGTGCCACCACGCCCAGTTAATGAGGTCTCACCAAGTTGCTCAGGCTGATCTCAAACTCCTGGCCTCAAATGATCCTCCTGCCTCAGCCTTCCAAAGTGTTGGGATTATAGGCATGAGCCATAGCACCTGGCCCAGAATTTCTTCAAATTCTTTTTTCACTTTTATATGTCCTCAGCATATTTCTAAGAAATAGTTAATTGAAGCACTTTGTCCTGTTAGGGTTCATATCAATAGTAATTTTAAGGATGAAGGTGGTGGCTCACTCCTGTAATCGCAGCACTTTGGTAGGCTGAGATGGGAGGATCCCGTGAGGCCTGGAGTTCAAGACCAACCTGGGCAAAATAGTGAGACCCCGTTTCTGCAAAAAATTTAAAAATTAGCCAAGCGTGGTGGCATGCACCTATGGTTTCAGCTACTTGGTAGGCTAAGGTGGGAGGATTGCTTGACCCTGGGAGGCAGAGGCTGCAGTGAGCTGACCATACCACTGCACTCCAGCCTGGGCAACAGAGTGAGACCCTGTCTCAAAAAGAAAAAAAGAAAGTATTTTTAAGCGTGCTGACTGTTTATGCTTTACCGAGAGTTCTCCAGTTGGTCAATGAACATTCCTCAAGACAGCATCTGTGTGGACCAAGCTAAGGGGGTCACTGAGCTTAGCTGAATATAAATATAAACACATTTACATTCATTTCTAATACCATGCACTTGAGTCCAAACAGTCCAAAACCCACAGTGCTTCTAGTATATTACAGCTCACACTATGATATGCTTGTAGGATGTGCTGGCCCATTTGACAGTCACACAAAAATGGTTAATTTCCTCAGTTATGATGGTCCGGATGCTGTAGTCCTGCCAGCGAGAAACTGCTCTTCTTAATTGCTACCATAACATTTTTGCTGCATCAGCCATAGAACTTTTTCATCTCAAAGGACGTCAGTGCTGTTTTTTAAAAGTAAGCACATGTTAAGGTGTGAAGGGGAGGGAGACTGAGAACACTCGAGTCTGCATCGTGAGCTTACCAAGTCCATTAACCACCAAGTGGCAGGTCAGCTTGACAGAGAGATTACTATATTGGATTATGTTTTTCAGTAATGTTTATTTTCTGGGATTACTTTTTAAAATCGTGCCTACCTTGCCAGATGCCCCGTGATAGGTCCTTGTATCTGCTAAGCACTTAGAGTTCTTGGCTGGATTCCCAAATTCCTTTATTATTTAAGGCAGCTCGAGGCAAGGGCAGGAGTACTTTGCAAACATGAAATGCGATGGGAATGCTGAGTAATCACTTGTCTCCTACCCCTCCTCTCCTCGTCCCTCTTAACTTGAGAAAAATAAACAAAATGAAAACATCAACAGTCCTGCCGGGCAGAACTGAAGGGTGACACTGGCACTGTATTGTGGCCCTGGGATTTGTGTCTGCCAGCTTCCTGTCGGAGCTGACTTTGGGGCGCTCCCTCTGCACCCTGCCCCACCCTGCCCTCCAGATGTCTGCATACCAGATCTGTGTGTGTTTTTCCAGCGTGGACATGAATCCACCCAGACATGAAAATTTTTTTCTGCCCACCGCCCAGGACAGAATACTATTTTTGATTCTCCTTTTTCTCTTTCCTGCTGTGTGGTTGGATGAAAAATTTCAGAAAGTATTGGCTCATTGAAGGCAAAGCTTGCTCCTCCTTCATCTGCAGAGCCTGTGCCTCCCTAGCTCCTGGTATACGGTGGATGCTCAGCAACTATCTATTGAATGATGAAGATAAAATAGGAGACCAAGGCAGACTGGTGTAGAGAGTAAGGGGGTCAGGGGTCACCTCCACAAAACCCTGAATATTACAAGGCAGAGGTGCTGTTCCTTCTCTGTGAGGGAAATACAGGGGATGCTAATATTTTTCGGTCCTCTGCAATTATAGGAGGATTTAGTCATTGCTGAAGTTTTTGTTTTTATTTTATCTATTTATCTTTTTTTTAGAGACAGGGTCTTGCTGTCCCCCAGGCTGGAATGCAGTGGCATAATAATAGCTCACTGTAGCCTTGAACTCTTGGGCTCAAGGGATGCTCCTGCTTCAGCCTCTTGAGTAGCTGAGACTACTGGTACGTGCCACCATGCCCAGCTAATGTTTTTATGAAGCCTTGCTGTGTTGCTCCAGCTGGTCTGGAACTCCTGGCCTTTAGTGATCCTTCCACCTCAGCCTCCCAGAGTGTAGGGATTACAGGCGTGAGCCATCGTGCCTGGCCTTGTGTGTTTTTTCGTTTGTTTTTAAACGACAGTTTTCTTGAAATGTAATTCAAATACCACTCAATTTACTTATTTAAAGTATACAATTCGATGGATATTTACTAAGTTCACTGTGCAGAGGGTTGGGCAAATATCACTATTTACTTTCAGAACACTTTCATCATCCCATAAAGAAGCTCTGTACCCACTGGTAGTCATGCCTCCCCTGGCTCTAGGCAGCTTCAAATTCATTTCATGTAAGTGGAATCACACAATATGTGGTCTTTTGTGACTGGCTGCCTTCATTTAGCATCAGGACGTCTTCTTTCTCGCTCGCTCTCTCTTTTTTTTTTTTTTTTTTTAAAGAGACAGGGTCTTGCTCTGTTGCTCAGACTGGAGTGCAGTGGCATGATCACAGCTCACTGTAGCCTTGACCTCCTGGTCTCAAGGAATCCTCCTACTCCAGCCTCCCAGGTAGCCGGGACTACAGGTGCATACCGCTATACCCAGCTAAATTTTTATTCTTTGTAGAGACAGGGTCTCACTATGTGCTGAGGTTGGTCTCGAAATCCTGGGCTCAGGCGGTTCTCCTGCCTTGGCCTCCCAAGGGCCAAGTGTCCCAAAGTGTTGGGATTACAGGCATGAGCCACTGTACCTGGCCCAACTTTATCTCTTTTCATTGCTGAGTAATAACGTATTGTGTAGGTACATTATATTTTATTCATTCATCAGTTGATGGACATTTGGGTTGTTTAGATGTTTCAGCTACTGTGAATAATGCTGCTGCGAACATTTGCATGCAAGTTTTTATGTGGACATATGTTTTCATCTGTCTTGAGTAGGTAACTAGGAGTGGAATTGCTGGGTCATAGGGTAACTCAATGTTTAATCTTTTGAGGAACTATCAGACTGATTGAGCTTTGGCTCCAAAACAAGTGACCAGAGTCCAGATGAGCGAGCTTCTATCCATTATCTTTTCTCACTCATTTGACTCTCTGGCCTTGCCCCTGAACTTCTTTTGTTACTAAATGAAGGAAAGAAGCAGAACTGACTGAGAAGCTATCTACCGCTCATCCATTACAGGTCTCCAGGAATTATTTGTCTTCAGATACTTTATCAGGAAACAGAGTTCCGTAAGGACTGAAGCAAGCGTTCTTGCCTTTCTTCATCTTTGGCACTGGCCTGCCCACAGTCATTTCTGTGTCTTTGCTTCTTTTACTGTGGAATGTATTTGGCAGCAAGGTAGCTGTTTATTACTGTGAACATTCCTTTCCACCCCAGATCCGTGGCAGAAAGTGCACTGACTTCTGGAGATGCCCGGCCATGAGGTCATTTATTCATTCAACATTATTTGCTGAGCACCAAGTATGTGACAAGTACATGTATTGAGCATGAGAGATGTTCTGGGTACTCTGTGGTCTCTTGAGTGACAAAATGCAAGTTCCTGCTCTCGTAGGGTTTACATTGGAGGGATAGGCAAAAACAAGCAAACAAAGTAAGGAAACAAAACAATTCAGACATGTGCTTACAAATGCTATGGGGAGAAGAGGGCAATACTGCAGAGGCCAGAGGTGGAGGGCAGCGATGGAGAGGGAGAAGGAAGACTACTGTAGGTTAGATGCTTTCGTCCTTGTCTAGGTTGACTGTCCCTGGGCAAGACATTGCAGCTGTTTTTGTGACAAGGACATTTCATCTAAATTGGAGTCACTTTTTGAATAGAAAGTGATCAAATGTAAGTGCTTTGAAAAGTGCGTAGTACCTTGTACATGTCAGGTTTCAGCATCCTGTTACCATGGAGCTCCCCTCTCCTGTGATTAACCTTGCTCCAGTCACAAGTGGTTTTAGGCCTGGGGTCTGAGGTTCCTCTAGTGCTGGTTTCCTGGGTTTAATTCATATCCATCGATTAACTCTTCTTCTGCTCCATAAACCACTCACAAGCTCATGAGAAAGGGTGGCTGGTGTGCTGGTGTTAGCAGTAATTTCTGGGGTAAATACAACACAATTGACTGCTGTTGGAACAAACACAATGGGATGTCTCAAAGGTGAGCTGAGCTGTACGGAGGCAGGCACAGCACACAGTTTTATATTATTTCAGGGCAATTTGTAAAGACTCAAAAGATAGCACAAGTGCTTGGACTGGAACCAGAGGAAATAGGCAAGCCTGAAAAGTTAAGAAACAAAAATAAGTGTTTGTATATGTACAGGAGTTCCCCAGAATACCCATGTTATTTCTTCTGTATAGAAGGAGGCCAGTTTTTGAATGAATTCTAATCAAAAATCTACTCCCCTCTAATATGAAAAGGAGTAAAAATGGATTAAGACTTGCGCTGTATGTGTTTTAAATCTCATCTTTGTAAAGCAGACCTTTGTGAGGAGGGACAGCGGGCAGAGTTACGACAGGTAAGTAACATGTCAATGAATTTTGTCTGCATGTTTGCTAAAACTTTCTAACAGAGATATAAAAAAGAAGAGAGTGGGCCAGGCGCGGTGGCTCATGCCTGCAATCCCAGTACTTTAGGAGGCTGAGGCGGGCAGATCACATGAGGCCAGGAGTTTCAGACCAGTCTGGCCAACTTGGCGGAACCCTGTCTCTAATAAATGCTCATCATCACTGGCCATCAGAGAAATGCAAATCAAAACCACAATGAGATACCATCTCATACCAGTTAGAATGGCGATCATTAAAAAATCAGGAAACAACAGTTGCTGGAGAGGATGTGGAGAAATAGGAACACTTTTACACTGTTGGTGGGACTGAAAACTAGCTCAACCATTGTGGAAGACAGTGTGGCAATTCCTCAAGGATCTAGAACTAAAAATACCATTTGACCCAATCATCCCTTTACTGGGTATATACCCAAAGGATTATAAATCATGCTGCTATAAGACACATGCACACGTAGGTTTATTGCGGCACTATTCACAATAGCAAAGACTTGCAACCAACCCAAATGTCCATCAATGATAGACTGGATTAAGAAAGTGTGGCACATATACACCGTGGAATACTGTGCAGCCATAAAAAAGGATGAGTTCATGTCTTTTGTAGGTACATGGATGAAGTTAGAAACCATCATTTTGAGGAAACTATCGCAAGGATAGAAAACCAAACACCGCATGTTCTCACTCATAGGTGGGAATTGAACAATGAGAACACTTAGACACAGGGTGGGGAACATCGCACACCGGGGCCTGTCATGGGGTGGGGGAAGTGGGGAGGGATAGCAAAAAAAAGAAAAAGATAAAAAAATTAGCCGGGCGTGGTGATGTACACCTGTAATCCCAGCTACTTAGGAGACTGAGGCACAAGAATTTCTTGAACCCGGAGGGCAGAGGTTGCAGTGAGCTGAGATCATGCCATTGCACTCCAACCTGGGCGACACAGCAAGACTCTTACCTCAAAAAAAAAAAAAAAAAAAAAAAAAGAGTGCTTTTAAAAGATTTTTTCAAGCAGAGGCTTAATAATCATCCTTTAGAGATGTGGTAGTAGGAACCCTGCATTGGATTATGAGACAGTATGGTATCTAACACTTTGAGAATGTCTGATTGTCATATTCTGCTATGCTCTATGACAATTAATTTTGTAACACTGAAATCTCTTTATTGTTCCTCCTTTCTACTTGGTCTTTCTCTACTTGGTCATCCATGCACAGTGGTTAGAAGTGAAGAGAGAGACAGAAGATTCAAAATTGCTGTTAAAAATCAATTCTTAATAGAACGTGTAAAAGTTTACTGGATATAAGCTTCAATAGGGGCATCCAAGGTATTTGTGACTTTCATTTACTTTTGTTACCCACTAATTAAAATAATTGAAAGTTTATTGTAATTCAAAATCTATACAGTCGCCATGATCTAGGTACAGATACACTGCCTTTCACATACGTAAATGGCAGTGAGCCTAACAGCTTAGATTTTATGACACTGCGTGCACACATTTTGGCATTAGCCTGGAAAGCAGATAAGGCCATGTGGCATTTTGTTGAGTGTGCTTGGTCACTTCCCACATCTGTTTGACCTTTACCTTAAGTACAGCTTGTTAGCTACTACTGCTGGTGACATATGTTCCTGAGATGTGTTTTTCAAAAGATGTGTGTGGCAGCAGGAGGGTGTTTACCAGAGAAATTAATTAAAAGGAGTGTCAGTGAAAAGTCTTATCCAGACTTAATCTTTAAAAAAAGGGAATGCCTTCTCCTATTTTTCCTTTTCAGGTATGTTTCAATACGCTTCTAAAATTCCATCTTTATTTATTTTATTGAGACAGAGTGTCACTCTGTCTCCCAGGCTGGAGTGCAGTGATGCAATCTTGCTCACTACAACCTCTGCCTCCTGGGTTCAAGCGATTTTCATGCCTCAGCCACCTGAGTAGCTGGGATTACAGGCACACGTCACCACACCCAGCTAATTTTTAGTAGAGACGTGGTTTTGTCATATTGGCTAGGCTGGCCTCAAACTCCTGGCCTCATGTGATCTGCCCACCTTGGCCTCCCAGAGTGCTGGGATTGCAGGCATGAACCACCATGTCCAACCCTAAAATTCCATCTTTAAAAATATGCATGATTCAGGTATAGGCATATATGGAATTTTCTACTGTAGAGTTCAGAACTGTTTCCTGAGTGGTATCTTCATTCAGTTATTCTGTCATGACTAAGTACTTGGAATTACCTATTTGGGCAGCTCCCATGCACCTAAGGAGGCAAACACAGTGAAAGCAATGATGCTTTTGGGAGTACTCTGGAGGAATGTTCCCAGGAGCTTTTAGCATTGCATAGATTTTGGACTGCAACAGATCTTGGTTGGATCAAGGGGTTGAAATGGGAGCAGAGTCCTTCCATCCCATGCACACACATACCCGCTCACAACTGACTTCACACCCCGATTGCTGGACCATTCACATTATTTGGTGCATAACCTTTATTTTTTAAAAAATGTGTTAGGTTATCTCCACATAACATCACTGTTGGGCTGGCTAAGCCTCAGTTAAGGATTACTGTAAGGAGAAAGCCTTAGAGGAAGGTTTAAAATTGATTGAGGGCAAATGATCATAAGATATTTCTCCCCTTGCTTATATCTGGAAAAAAATGTTAAATATATGCCTCTGCTTTGTCCATAGTAATATAAGAGTCATATCTTTAAAAGCATATATTGATGAAAGAATTCAGAATACTAAATAAATGGAAGCTGTTCCATGTTCATGGGTAGGGAGACTCAATGTCAAAGTGTCAGTTCTTCTGAAGTTGATTTATAGATTCAATGCAATCCCAACTAAAATCTCAGACAGTTATTTTGTTGGTATTGACAGATGGAGTCTAAAGTTATGTGGAAAGGCAAAGGACTCAGAACAACCAACAAAAAAGTTGAAGAACAAAGTTGGAGGACTGACAGGACTGACACTACCTGATTTCACAACTTACTATAAAGCTGTAGTAATCAAGACTGTGGTTTTGGCAGAACACTAGACAAACAGATCTCTGAACAGAATAGAGAGCTCACAAATAGACCCACACAAATATAGTCAGCTGACCTTTGACAAAGGAACAAAGGCAATACAATAGAGAAAAGATAGTCTTTTTAACAAATCGTGCTGGAACAACCTGACAACCACATGCTGAAATAAGAATTTAGACACAGACCTTTCACCCTTGACAAAAAATAAGTGAAAATGTATTCTAGACCTAAATGTAAAATATAAAGGTATAAAACTCTTAGAATATAATAACATGGAGAAATATAAGTGACTTTGGATATGGGGGTAACTTTTAGATATAACACTGAAGACACAGTTATATGAAAGAAATAAGTGATAAACTGGACTTTATTAAAATTTAAAACTTCTGCTCTGCAAAAGATAATGTCAAGAGAATGAGAAGTTAAGCCACAGTTTGGGAGAAAATCTTTGTAAAAGAGAAATTTGAGGCCGGGCACAGTGGCTCACGCCTGTAATCCCAGCACTTTGGGAGGCCGAGGTGGGTGGATCATGAGGTCAAGAGATAGAGACCATCCTGGCCAGCATGGTGAAACCCCATATCTACTAAAAATACCAAAACTTATCCAGGCGTGGTGGCAGGCGCCTGTAGTCCCAGCTACTCAGGAGGCTGAGGCAGGAGAATTGCTTGAACCCAGGAGGCGAAGGTTGCAGTGAGCCGAGATCGCGCCACTGCATTCCAGCCTGGCAACAAAGCGAGACTCTGTCTCAAAAAAAAAAAAAAAAAAAAAAAAAAGACATTTGATAAAGGACTATTATCTAAAACATGTAAAGAGCTTTAAAACCCAACAATACAACCCACTTAAAACATGGGCAACGACCTTCAGAGAAACCTCACCAAGGAAGATATATATCCACATGACATGTAAGTGTGTGAAAAGATATTCAGCATCATATATCATTAGCGAATTGAAAATTAAAGCAATGAGATACTACTGTGCACCTATTAAAACGGCCAAACTCCAGAACACTGATAGCACCAGATGCTGACAAGGATGTGGAGCAACAGGAACTCTCATTCATTGCTGATGGGAATGTAAAATGGTACAGCCACTTTGGGAGACAGTTTGTTAGCGTCTTAGAAAGCTAAACACACTTTTATCACACGATGCAGCGTTTTCTGTCCTTAGTATTTACCCAAAGGAGTTGAAAACTTATACCCATGCAAAAGCATGCACATTGATGTTTGCAGCAGCTTTTTCATAATTGCCAAAATGTGGGAGTAAACAAGATATCCTTCAGTAGGTGAATGGATAAACAAAGCGGTGCATCCAGACAATGGAATATTATTCAGCACTAAAAAGAAATGAGTTGTCAAGCCATGAAAAGACATAGATATACATGTTACTAAGTAAAAAGAGTCAATCCATATAACTCCAACTATATGACATTCTGGATAAGGAAAAACTATGGAGATGGTAAAAAGATTTGTGGTTTCCAGGGGTTAAGAGGGAAGGAGGGATGAACAGGTAGAGCACAGAGAATTTTTAGGGCAGTAAATCTACTCTGTATGATACTGTAATGGTGGAATCATGTCATTATACATTTGTCCATACCCACAGAATGTACAACACCAACAGTGGACCCCAATGTAACCTGTGGACTTTGGGTGATCATAATGTGTCAGTGTAGGTTCGATTGCAACAAATGTACCACTCGGTGGGGTATGTTGATAGCAGGGATGTCTTGTCAGGATACAAGAGGTATATGATAACTTTCTGTACCTTCTGCTCAGTTTTCCTGTGGACCTAAAATTAAAGGCTATTAAAAAATTTTAAGCATATAAGGAGACTTTTGTGTCATAAATACTAACTCTGTGCTTCAGTACACCCATTCTGTTTCACCCATGGAGCTGAATGATTCAACAGAAATGGTCATAATAGCAGGAAACAGACTGCCTGAAAAACTTGTGTTTTATTGAGGGGTCTTAGAAACCCATGAAAACTTCACTTCTCTTCCTTGCCTCATCTCCGTGTATAATTCAGGCTACAAGCAAGAATGGACAAGGCAACACAGGAAGGTTTCTTGTTACAGAAAGATTCTTAGTCTTACAATTATATTCTGTGTATCTGTTCCTAATGTTTGTCAGGCAACCAAGAATGTTAAATATGTATGTGTGTGTTTAATTTTGGTGTAGGAATATAGGATTTTAAACAACTGCATCTAGCAATTTGGTTAATCTTCTAAATGGCAGGAACAATGAGTATTGCGTTACTAACCTTGAATACTTGTTTAGTTTTCACCAGTGCCAGTTTAAGAATCTGTTACAGGCTGGGCGCAATGGCTCAAGCCTGTAATCCCAACACTTTGGGAGGCTGAGGCGAGTGGATCACTTGAGGTTAGGAGTTCAAGACCAGTCTGACCAACATGGCGAAAAATCCTCTCTACTAAAAATACAAAAATTAGCTAGGCGTGGTGACATGTGCCTGTAATCCTAGCTACTCGGGAGACTGAGGCAAGAGAATCACTTGAACCCGGGAGGCAGAGGTTGCAGTGAGCCAATATCGCACCACTGCTCCACAGCCTGGTCCACAGAGCGAATCTCCATCTCAAAAACAAACAAACAAACAAACAAAGAATCTGTTATAATTAGAATGGAAAGATACAAAGGGTGAAATTTTTTTTTCTTAGTGTCACTTTCATTGCTGACACTAAGTGTTTAATCAGGCCTTAGATAACCAATTTTGGTAACTTTTGAGTTCGGCCCCATTTGGTCTCTGCCAAGGCCCTGGTTACTCAGTGCCATGTTTCTCGATGATTCTAGCCACAGTCTTAGGGTTTTCCTATCACTCAAATTGTTTCTTCTTGGCTTTTTTTTTGGGGGGGTCCTCTTTCTTTTAAAGTCATCTTTTCTACCATTTTCTTGGAGTAGGGAAGTCATGTTGGAAAATAAAATTATGTCTTCATATCAGGTACTACAGTCTGGATACCCCTAGCATGGTATCCCAGCTGTTTTGTGTGTCTCAGCTTTGGTTGTTGGCGGTAATTTTAGTAGTTGAGAGAGGTTCTGCTCTTTTTGAGGAGCACAAACACATTCTTCAAAAAGTAAGTAAAAAAGAACTCCAAATAGAGCCCCCCACAGTCAGCAGCACGGGAACCAGAAGACAGCCCTAAGCACTGCAGATGATCTCTGAACTATGCCATTGGGTGCCTTCCGTGTCTGACATTTTACATCCCCGTCTATGCCAGACATCAAGCTAAGGCCTTCCATGTACTGCCTCTCAGTTCTTACAATCCTGGGAGACCAGAGTTATTGATGCTCTTTTAATCAATGTGGAGATTTAGGTTAAGAAACTTGAAGAAATCCACACAGCTATTAAATGGCAGAGCTGTGATTCCCACCGGGGTCCTGTGTAATCCTAGTATATTGTTCTTTCCACAACATGCAGCCCTTCCGCAAATGACGTTTACACTTTGGACATGGCATAAAGTTTTCCAAAGGGGATACGGTTGTTTTGCTTTTGAAACAGCCACCTGAAAAGTTCAGCCGCATCCCAAATGTGTCTGTATTGCAGTGAGCTCTTCCTGAACTTAGCTCCCCTCCGCGGCTCTTAGCACACAAACCTGCCACTTTTACCCGGCGCTCTCCTCACTGTCCTGGAGAGGGATCAGGGATTGGGGTTATACTGTCAAACTCCTCGAGGTCCCATCGCCTCTAGCATCACTCTTTATAAAAAGTGGACCTCATCTTGGTTGGTTAATTGTATCTCTCTCTTGTTCATCTTTCAAACTCATGCTGATGATAACAAAAGCAATGTAAGAGTGAGTTGCAGCAAATTCATGGTTCCTCCTGATCAAACCACATGCTACCTCCTATCATCTCAGCTTTCTTAACTGGTTGGATAAGTTAGAAAAATGCATCACAGAAGAGGAAAGTCAGACTTTTAGCAAGAGGGACTAACCGCTGGTGAGATTATTTTGCTTTAAAAAGGAAACAAAGAAAAGCCACGTCCAGAAAATATAAAGGGAATTGGCCAACAAGTGGATGATGTCCAGGATACAGGAAGTGTCATTTCCTTCCTCTCACTGAGCTTCCAGGGCTCTGTGAAAGCACAGAGGGAGGTTTCCTTGTTTTGCAGTGGAAATTTGGATATATCATCTCTCTATTTTGCTGACCTTGATTTGGTCCTCCTCCTCGCCCCTCGCTGCCTGGACCAGGTCTCTCTGCTTGTCTCAGAAGGTATTTGTTGGTTGCAAATAGAAATCTCTGCCATCACCCTCTATTATAGGCAACCAGAAGAAACTTTCTTGGTATTCTTTGCTACAGATATTATGGGGTAACAAGATTAAAAATATTGTAATGTTTTTGTGGAAGGAAACTTAAGAGATTGAAACCATAAGAACTTAAAATTGACAATGGAAAAAATGGAGTTCCCCGGAGCTGGTTGTTGTGGAGTTAGGATGGAGAACCAGGCCTTTTGGTGTCAGACAAGTTCTCTTTATAAAGAAGCAGTGGCTCTTCTATTCTGGACATTCTGGCCTCATGGGCGGGGTGCTTTAACCCTGCCTGTCTCTACCCACCGGGCATGGGATCCCAGGAGAACAAAGAAGGGTCACTCAGACCCTGCTGCCCAAGTGTGTCTTGTGGGTGCAGGTTTCATTTCAGATTCCTTACAGCAGTCTATTCTATACCTAGCCAGTGGCTCAAGAACACCCGCCTTTCTCATTGTTATATTCATCAGATGTTTACTCAGTGCCTGCTGCATGCCAGGCGCTACGAAGGACAGTTCTTTGTTTTGATCATTTAAAAAGTTAAATAGACTAGGCACGATGGCTCATGCCTGTAATCCCAGCACTTTGGGAGGCTGAGGTGAGTGGATCACTTGAGGTCAAGAGTTCAAGACCAGCCTGGCCAATATGGTGAAATCCTGTCTCTACTAAAAATACAAAAACTAGCTGGGCATGGTGGTGCATGCCTGTAATCCCAGCTACTTGGGATGCTGAGGCAGGAGAATTGCTTGAGCCTGGGGAGCGGAGGTTGCAGTGAGCCGAAATTGTGCCACTGTACTCCAGTATGGGCAGCAGAGCAAGACTCTGCCTCAAAGAATGAATAAATGAATGAATGCATGAATGAATAAATAAAGTCAGAAGCTTTATCTCCTGCTTTTTCACTTAGATGGTGTGCCTATGCATGTGTGTTTTATACTGATAGAATTCCATGGCGAAGCCCACCTGACCTGAGTGGCGGTGCATTGAGAAAGTGTCCTGTCTACTGTGCCCCAGCAGGGCCATGGGCCAGCTTGGTATAAGGGAAAGCAATGAGCTGGCAGGTAGGAGGCCTGTGTTTGTATCCCCAGCTTAGGTGGTAAGTGCCTGGGAGATATGGGACAAGCCTTTTCAGTTCCTTAACTATGTTTTCTTTATTTAATTTAATTATTTACTTTTTATTTTATTTTTTAAGAGGCAGTCTTGCTCTATTGCCTAGGCTGGAACACAGTGGCACCATCATGGCTTATTGCAGCCTCAACCTCTTGAGCTCAAGTGATCCTCCTGCCTCAGCCTGCTGAGTAGTTGGGACTACAGGCATGCACCACCATGCCTGGCTGATTTAAAAAAAATTTTTTTTTTTAAGAGAAAAGGTCTCACTGTGTTGCCCAGGCTGGTCTTGAACTCCTGACTTCAAGCGATCCTCCTGCCTTCAAGCGATCCTCCTGCCTTGGCCTCCCAAAGTGTTGGGATTACAGGTGTGAGCCCCGCACCTGCCCTCCTTTGCTTTAAGTAAGGTTGTTATTTTTCAGTGATTTCTGAGTTCCCTCCAATATCTGATGATCTCAAATCCACAAAATTGAGCTCAGATAATTAACCTGGAAAACTCATTTGTCTCACCAAGAAGTATAAAAGAATAGAATCATCTTTTACCATCTTTGCATCCCTTGACTTTCTGCCTTTGAACTTATTTTCAAAAGCCCCAGTGAGATGCATGTGGGGTGTGGACATTGTGAGACCTGAGGCTCAGGAAGGCAGTGAGTGTGCTGCTCACAGGCAGAGGTGCAGCCACTATCTGTCTGTAAGGAAGGATTTTAGACCCAGCCCTTTGTCTGTCCTGTGACGAGTTTGCACCCAGCTGTTTCTGCTCACTGGCTTCCCAAGAGACAGCCAGCTTTTATTGGAAGGACAACTCACTGGGGATGGGAGGACAGGCTATGCCCATGGAAACCTGACAAGTTTACCTGGCCTACAGGGGATGGAGCCTTTGACCTTGGCCCCATTAACTGTGTTTTATCCAGCAACCTACCAGACCAGCGACACTTAAGGGAAAAACAACAGGATTTAGCACCTGCTCCTTCTCTGGGACCGCCGCCCCCCTTGCCCCCACCCCCGGCAAACACACACACACACACACACACAATGCAGGTGTATAGAAACATAGCTCCTTGTCTCCTTCATAATTACCTTTAATTCCTAAGAGGTTAAAAATAATTTGTTCATCTTTTATGTGTGTACGTGGGATAAAACTAATTTATCTTGTGATCAGAAAGTAGGGAGAGATTTTATAAATCACTCCATAATTCCAGCATCTAAATGATGCTTTCCTTGTTGTGAAATCATGAGTACCTCTCAGTAATTGCTTCTGAGTTTTCAGCATATTTATGACTTTCTCTTTTGTGTGCCAGAGTCTACAAGCATTACCATTAAAAGTCCTTTTGTATTTAGTTATTTGTTTACAGATATGTTTCCTTCCTCTTTGAAGACAATGTCTGGCGCAATGGTGTTCAATAAGTGTTTTCATGTATAATGAATGAATGGACCACTTTAGTAATGTAAGTCCTCAGCCTAAATGCACATCCTCAGAGAGAGACAATTTTCTTGCCTGCCTCCCTCCCTCCCTCCCTCCCTCCCTCTCTCCCTCCCCCGGTCCATCACTCCCTCCCTCCCTCCCTCCCTCCCTCCCTCCCTCCCTCCCTCCCTTCCTTCCTTGCTTCGTTCCTTCCTTCCTTCGTTCCTTCCTTCCTTTCTCTCTCTCTCTCTCACGCTCTCTCTCTCTTTTTGTCCTTCTGTCTGTCTTTCTTGACAGGATCTCACTCTGTTGCCCAGGCTAGAGTGCAGTGGTGCAATCATAGCTGACTGCAGCCTCCAACTTCTGGGCTCAAGGGATCCTCTGACTTTGGCTTCCCTAGTAGCTAGGACTATGAGTGTGTGCCACCTCACCTGGCTAGTTATTTTATTTTTAGTTTTTTGTAGAGTCAGGGTTTTGGCTATGTTGCCCAGGCTGGTCTCCCACCTCAGCCTCCCAAAATGCTGGAATTATAGATGTGAGCCACCACGCCCAGAGAGAATTTTCTAACCATGTTTTCTAAAGTAGCTTCATTCTCAGGAGTTGGCCTTTCCCAGGTTAGCCTCTTTTATTCCTTCGTAACTTTTAGCCCTATATGAAATTACTTTTCTTGTTTATATGCTTGTGTGTTTACACATATATTTTTTTCTTTCCATTATTAAGTAAGATTTAGGACATGGAGACATTGAGTACCCTGCTTTCCTAACATCTGTAACTAATTGTTCACTGGAGAAATGAATCTCCAATCTGCAGTTGAACTTCTGGAAATAGCAAAACTTGTTCAGAATGAATTTTGGAGCATGCAGTAGTAATTAAGATGAATAATGTCTTTGGGAAGACATAATACCACGTAAAGTAATGGAGAAATAGTTCTGTGCTTTTTCACATATGACTCAAACTTGTTTCAGAGACATTTCCAAACAAAAATATTCAATCATATTTCAGCAATGCAATTCTGTGTTACTTTGAGGTGGTTACTTTATAGACTAATATTCACTTGACAGTGTCAATTTTTACATTTAAAAAAATTGCAGTAAAATTTATATGCAACACAGTGCACTCATCTTAGGTTTACAGTTCAGTGTGTTTTATGAAATGAATGCAGCTTGTATACCTAAACATTCCGATCAAGATAAAACACATTTCCCTCACCCCAGAAAATTCCTTGGTGTCTTTATCCACATGGTTCCCATCCTCAGTAAACAGCCGCCAATCTGGTTTAGATCACTGCGAGTTAGTTTTACCTGTGAGTCAATGTCATATCAGTGGAATTAGATGTGTCTTTTGTGTTTGGTCTCTTTCACTTATTGTAATGGTTTTTAGGTTCATCCATGATGTTGCACATCCATAGTTTATTCCTGTGTATTGCCAAATATAAATATATTACATATTATATATGATAGTAAATAATATAGTATGTACATATAACACTGTTGATACTCCCATTGATGTACATTTCGATGGGTTCCAGCTTTTGACTGTTAAAAATAAAGCATTCATAAACATTCTTATAAAGCATCAGAGTGAGGATGTGGCCAGGTCATAGGATAAGTGTAAGTTTAACTTTATAAGAAACCACCAGCAATGGAAGCGAGTTCCAATTGCTCCATCTCCTTACCGGTGATTGGCGCAGTCA
This sequence comes from Macaca nemestrina, assembly GCF_043159975.1. Lineage (NCBI taxonomy): Eukaryota > Metazoa > Chordata > Mammalia > Primates > Cercopithecidae > Macaca > Macaca nemestrina. Next base: position 129,211,071 of record NC_092132.1, on the reverse strand, counting down.
ATCTTTTTACCTTTAGCCATTCCAGTGGGTGGATAGTATCTCACTGTGTCTTTTTTTTAGAGTTATAATTTGCATGGAGTAAAATTCACCCTTTTTAGTGTAAAATTCTGCAGGTTTTGACAAATGCATGCAATCATGAAACACAACCATGGTCAAGCTACAAAGCCATTCTGTCAGACCCGAAGTTCTCCCGTGTCCCTTTTCAGTCATCCCCATGCCACCCTGAGTACTTGGCAACTACTCATCCGTTTTCTATCCCTATAATTTTGCCTTTGCCTAGTTCTGGCCTACCAGGATTTATCAGCTGTATATTTTTTAAATTTTATCAGTCATATATGTTTATAAATTTAAACATCATAACTATTTCTACAAGGTTTATAACGAAAAACAGGAGACCCTTTTTAACTCCTCTCGAATTCTGAGGAGTTTCAGCTTTTTCAGAAGTCTTTCAACTCTTTCAGCCAATTTTGTGGCATAAATCTCTTCATTTCTAAATTCATTTCTTACTGTGGAAGACAAGGATTTCACTCTTCTGTATACCCCACCATACAGATACCTATTAATCCCTCTTAGAAAAGCAAATATAGATATAATTTTTTTTTTTTTTTTTTTTTTTTTTGAGACCGAGTCTCACTCTATCTCCCAGGCTGGAGTGCAGCGGCATGATCTCAGCTCACTGCAACCCCTACCTCCAGGTTCAAGCGATTCTCCTGCCTCTGCCTCCTGAGTTTTTTTCTTTAAACACTTAGGATTTGGGTTATCATAGCTATGTAGTGTAAGCAGCAGAGGCTGTGGGATTTACCTTGATTACATTTCCTTTCTTGAATAATATGTTTTTCTAGAGCTAATTCCTTTTTTTCTTCATTCTCTGTGAATGTACCTCTATTTCATACTCAAGGTTACTGACAGAATTGTTGCCTGCCTTTTAATATGTTCAGGCAGATAAGATCATTCCTCAGTTCCTTTTTTTTCTCGGATTCGTTCCTCATGGGACCGTCTGTCCTCCTCCCTAGTTTGGGACTGGTTGCACTTTCCTAGTGACATAGCTCTTTTTCTGAGAGCTCCCTTTATCATCTGTCCTGGGGACAGAAAAGTAGGAACTAACTAGGTAATTCAACTAGGGGTAGTATGCATTTGTGTAATTGCAGATTAATACCTGTTCATTTTGACTGATCCACGTGTATAAAAAGTCATGAATTCACATGGATGCCTTCAATCCCAATCCGGCAGCACAGGGGTCATTCGAAATTTTTCCCTTCTGAGGCTTATAGCTCCATTCTATAATAGTAAGAAACCTAGCTTCCCATATTTTTAATAGATTTAGCTATTTGATCAGTTTCCTTGTATGTAACTGATCACTCATCCTCATTAGCATGCTGTCTCCTATGGGAACACCCCCCTCACCCCGTTTTTGCTCTGATATCCAAGGCCAGTGCACCACCCCCAAGTCCTGTGTGGGGATACCCCCTCCCCTCACTTAGGCTCTGACACCCCGTTTGCTCCCTTACATGGATGCCCAGCTCGTTCCCCCGGGGCTCTGACATGCCAAGCCAGTCTGGACCCCTCTGCGGATGTGCAGCCCTCCCCCATGGCAAATGCCCAAGTCACTCTGCTCCTCCCCATGGCTCAGGACTCAGCTGCCCAGGAGGGAGAGCAGAAGGGCCAGGATCCATCTCCTGATTCTGTCCTGATTCCCATTCCGCAAGTTTTTCCTTTCTTCAATCTTCGTATACCAAAGACTACCGTCCTCCTATTTGCTTAAGCCCAAGATACAAATACCTTTGAGAATTTGCCTTTACTCCCCCATTCATGGCCACCCGCAGCAAAGTCATGAGCAACGCCTGTTGATTCCTATATATCATGTGCCTGAGTGTGGTGGCTCACCCCTGTAATCCTAGCACTTTGGGAGGTCTAGGCAGGCGAACCGCTTGAGTCCAGGAGTCCGAGACCAGCCTGGCAACATGGGGAGATGCCCTCTCTATAAAAAATAGCCGGGCGTGGTGGCATGCGCCTGTAGTCCCAGCTACCAGGGGTCGGGGGTGGGTGATGAGGTGGAATCCATTGAGCCAGGGTGGCGAAGGTTGCAGTGAGCCGTGATTGCGCCACTGCACTCCAGTCTGGGTGACAGAGTGAGATCCTGCCACAAGAAAAAAACAAACAAAAAAAAACCTCACAAATATATATATCCTGCTTTTTTTTTCATCTCTCCTCCTCTCCGCTGCACCCACCACTCCCCTTTGGTGTTCCTCTTTCTACTACACCTCACATCCCACAATCCATTCCCATATAGCAGCAAGGATGCTCTTTTAAAAGCCTAAGGCAGCCAGGCACAGTGGCTCACGCCTGTAATCCCAGCATTTTGGGAGGCCGAGGCAGGTGGATCAATGGAGGTCAGGAGTTTAAGACCAGTCTGGCCAACATGGTGGAACCCTGTCTCTACTTAAAATACAAGAAATTAGCTGGGCATGGCGGCACAGCTCTGTAATCCCAGCTACTGGGGAGGATGAAGTGTGAGAATTGCTTGAAGCTGGGAGGAGGAGGTTGCAGTGAGCCAAGATTGCACCACTGCACTCCAGCCTGGGCGACAGAGCAGGACTGTCTCAAAAAAAAAAAAAAGAAAAAAGAAAAAAAAAGAAAGAAACATAAGGCATGATGACGTTTGAAACCCTCCAATGCTTCCTGCTGTACTTAGAATAAAACTTGAATTTCTCCATGGCATATAATACCTATGTCTGGTAATTAATCTTGGCTACACATTAGCATCACCGGGGGACCTTTTTAGAAGCATTAAGTCTGGGCCTCACCCCAGTCCAGTTAAATCAGAGTATTTGGTGGTGTGGCCCAGGCATCAGTATTTGTAAAAGTTCCTGGTGGATCTCATTGGTGTCCAGGGTTGAGAACTAGGCCTCCTCTAACTACCTTCTTACTGCCTCTCCCCATCTCAGTCTCTTGCGCTGAACTCAGGCCATGCCATTTTTCTTCTGTCTTTGAACTTCGGGCTTACTTTTGCCTCACAGCTTCCTCGCTTGATTTGTTTCTGTCTGGAAGTTTTTTTGCCCAGATCTGTTAATGGCTCATTCCTTTTAGCTTCTTAGAGTAATCTGTCCTCAGTCACCATATTTAAAATAAATGTGCCATGTTACCAACCATTCTCTGCCATGTTACTTTCCTTGAGCATTTCTTCCTCTTCGCACTGTCGTTATCTCAGCTCATCCTACTTGTGTATATTTTTAACATTAGAGTGTAATAATCTTCATGTGAACTCTTGCTTTCCACTACATCCTGGTTCTTGATTAGTGCTTAATGAAGATTTGTAGAATGACTGCATGTAATGAGGAGAAGAATCAGGTAAGGGATCTGTTGGACAGAAAGTATGCAGCAGCCAGAGAGACATTTGGATCGGTGAAGTGAAATGGAGCAGATGAGAGTCCTGCCTCATGGAGATTACTTGAGAAGCCAGATATAAAGTAAATAATTTTGACAGTGGAATTAGCAACTCTCTGTTATTTTCAATTGGAGAGGACAGATTTTTATTCTGGATTAGAGCAATCCCAAGAAAGCAGAAATGACTTGTGAGCCTCCTGAAAGAGCAACCCTCAGCCTAGAATAAGTTGATGTTCGCTATGGTTGCCATGAACTTGCCTTTTGCAACTGTTACTTCCCCTAAATGTAGACAAGAGTAGCCCTCTGGACTCATTATGCCCTCACCACTCCCTTTATTTTAATAGTGGAATAACTTAAGAAAGCATCTGAGATCCTGCTGACCAGTTCACACCGCCCACCGATTGCAGCTGCCTCTTTGCATTATGTCTTCTTAAGCCTAATAGCAAACTATATTTAATTATGACCGTCTTACTGTAAATACGCGGGATTAATTGGAAAACTGGGTTCTTGCTTGTATGACAACCCAGGTATGTAATGTGGAAATGAGCAAACATACTCGTGAACTGTTACCATATTCTGTGCAATTATTAAAATAGAATTTATGGAGTTCTGACAGTATATGCTTAAAGCTCCAGAGGTAGATCTGTTCTCTTATGCGTGATACAAGGAAAATGAACGTTCATGTTTACAAATTCAGCGTGATAATTTTGTGCCTTTAGATAGGGCTTATACACACACCACAATTTTAGAGAAGACATAGGAGATTAAAAAAAAAAAAGTTTTTTCAACAGTGACAGGCTTAGGAAGCATAGCTCCGTGATGAATGGCTGTGCAAAATACTGTTTACAAAAGTACAGATAAATTCTTCTTTGAAAGTAGAATGAAGTTTGTGTTGTGACAGCTTGGCTTTATAGGGCACAAAACTACAAAAACTACTTGGAAAAGATGAATATCTTGTTTCTCAGCCTGCTCCCCTCGTGCTCCACTCTCGTCCCAGGGTGAATTCGAAGCCATTTAGTCATGCAAAAGCCCATTTTCATGTTTTCACACAACCAAGCAAGTATATACACATGAGTACAGACCTTGAGACCTGGGGAGCAATGCTTAGCCTTGTATCCTTCTTATTCCTGAATCTCTTACACTTGGCATCCTAAATCGGGGGAAGTGTTTCCTGTTTAGATATCTTTTTCTCAGCCGTGTGCCTCGATGCAAGCCACAGTTCCACAGCATAGTACCCCACGCCTCCCTGTAAAACGCAGCAAATCCTTTCAATGTCTGAATGCCACGGTTTAAAATATTTGTGAAATATTACTTTTACAATAATTGCGAAAATATTATTGAATATTTGCCCAACGAAGGTAAATTCAGTTTTCTACTTGTAATATGTACGAAATAGAGTATGTGTCTATTTTCTGGTTGATTTCATGTAGAACAAATTACAAGAGAGTTCTAGGATCCTATTGGCAGATGCCTGGAGTTTTAATTACAGTTTGCATCTACTCACTGTGTGTGTATGGCTACATGTGTGCCATTACTTTTAGTGGCAAAAACCACAATTACTTTTGCACCAACCTAATACCACAGGGTTTACCTGGGTAAGATGACCACACTGATGCTTTAGTTGATGGGCATGGGGAATGAGGGAAATTATCACAGTGAACTTCCTATAGTAGGTGTTCAGCAAATAGTTAATATAAAAAATCTGTTTAGGGACAGATTAAATTGTATACTCTCTACAAGATTGAGGGTTGGAAAATATCTGTAGGGGTGTGTGCCTTTATTGGAATTTTTTTTATTTTTTTTGGAAACGGAGTCTCGCTCTGTCACCTAGGTTACAGTGCAGTGGTGTAATCTCGGCTTACTGCAGCCTCCACCTCCCAGGTGCAAGGGATTCTCCTGCCTCAGCCTCCTGAGTAGCTGGGATTACAGGCGTGCACCACCATGCCTGGCTAATTTTTATATTTTTAGTGGAGATGGGGTTTCGCCATGTTGGCCAGGCTGGTCTTGAACTCCTGACCTCACGATCCGCCTGCCTCAGCCTCCCAGAGTGCTGGGATTACAGGTGTGAGCCACCATGCCTGGCCGGAATTTTTAAAAAGAAGTTAAAGCCTCTACCTAAAGCCTCAGCAAGCAAACACATAAGATCTTTTTATGGGGGTTCGGGTGGGGGGGTGTTGCTTTTAGCATTACCAAGAATTGCACACAATTTCGTTTTCTTATTCATTATTTGGATTATTTTTAAAGTGCAAATATTTGTCTCCATAAGATGTGCTAGTTCAATTTAAAATTTTCCCAGAATGGTGGTTCTTAACCTGAGAACTCAGAAGAGTTACAGCAAATATAAGTTATTAAAAAAAAATTTTAATAGTATAAGGTGACATGTAGAAAGCATGTATACAATGAAAGTCCATACTTATTCATGCAAAAACATTTATTAAATGACTGTGAGGTATTAGGGTGATAAGAAACGGGCTGTCTTGTTTTTTTTTTTGGTTTTTTTTTTTTTTTTTTTTTTTTAGCTGTTCTATTCTTCCTCCAAAAGAGTAGAGATGAGGCTAGGTTCTACGTGAATTTTAAATCCGATTGTTATTAAGAGAATACAGCTTTAAAATTCAGTTAGACTTTTATTGTGTAATAAACTAAAACATTCATCTTCTAACGTACTATCTGTTAATCGTCTCTGTCAATTGTTACTTCCCAGTATTGCTAATAGAACACGAGAGTATATATTGCTAATACCTTTCTGATATCCCAGAAAAACATAAAATATTTTGTGTTCTCTTTTGCTCTGACAGGTTGGTACAGAGGATATACCCTCCAAAATAAATCTAAAAAGGTATGACTTCTCATCCACTTTTTATTTCATTTGGAATCTGTCTGCTAGTTTTGTATTGTGCTGTGTGACCCTCTCCTCTGCTCTCTGCTATCTCTAGACCTAGTTTGCTTTCTCTTTGATGGCTCTTCCTTGAATTTGAAAGCAAATTCTCTGACCTCACTGCCTAAATGTAATAGTGTAAATCCCATTGACTGTATTTCCCACCAGCCAATTCAAGGAGAGAGTCCTGGAAGAATTTTTACTTCCTGTCTCTCAAGTTAAGCAAGTTGGTAACACATTCATTGCTCTAGTGGGATCTCTCTTTCAGGGAGGGGTGGACCCACGCTTCTTCCTTTATCCTTTACTTCCAATGCTACAATTCCAGACTAAAGGATCTCCCCATTTCCGCTTGATCCTTTCCTTCATTGTAAATTGGATAAACAAGAGTGGTTTTCATATTGTGAGCCTCACACCCCAGTAATACATTATGAAATCATTATGGTGGATTATAACCAATTTTTTCCAAAAAATGAAACCGAAAAGTAGAGAACATGAGATGCAATGGTAAGTACTGTTTCGTGAAACTTTTATTTTCGATATATAATTTATTGTTTTTATTATATTTTATGTATTTCATAGGTAACACTGGTTGCCATAACAATGTATCTCTTACTGTGCAACAAAGGCACAGTTTGAAAAATACTGACCTAAATGGATCCTTTTGCCGGTGCCAAAACTACTAATCATCAGGCTAAAGAAAATCTATTAATTATGTTAATACCCACCTCAGTTTCTTTTAGGTCTTGTCAGCACTTTTCCTTTGATACTGCTCGCTGGGGCAGCATGACATGTCAGCACTTCCTTTTGAAAGAGCAGAGTTGATAGGGCCGTATTATTTCACAATTAGTTCACATGCCAAATAGCAAATTAGGAAAGGGATGAGAGAAACGTTTTAGAATTTATCAAAAGAGGAGTGAAAAAACAAAACCAGACCCACGGTTCTTACTCTTCACGGACAGCATGAGAAAGACGTAATCCTGCACAAATAGGCTGATGTTACACACCCAACTCTCCAAAGAGTATAGGGCTCAGGAAAACACCTTTCTACAAGGTATAGTTCATTAGAAACCAGGACCGCTTCTGCATTATTGATGCTTAAATCACACTCAGTATTTGCACATGTATGTGTGCACATACACATTTTGTTTGGGATCCTCAGTGGCACAGAGTACTTGACGATGGCCACTCCTGCTTTTTTAGCCCTATTGGTGTTAATTTTACTCACGGTTATGGAAGTGGTAGTTATTTCAAAGCACAATTGGAGCTAACAGTTTTGATGTTCCGAATTTGTTCAACAGTAAGAATACTTACGTCACTTAATTCCCAGTCTTTTTTTTTTAAAAAAAATGTTAATTTAAAAACAATAAACAAAAAGCCATCCTCAAAATTATGTGATGAACTTAAGGAACAAATGAAACTCTTGTGATTTTTTCACTGGGAAATTCAATTACATTCAACCAAGGTCCTAGATCAGGTCTTCCTTTTCGCAGACTACGGTATGTAAGGATCCTTTTGAACATGGAAGACCTTGCTTTCCAAAGTATCCTATGATTTTTTAATACAGTCATTCCTTATTTCCACAGGGGATTGGTTCCAGGATCCCCACAATACTGAAATCCATGGATGCTCAAGTCCCTGATATAAAATGGCATCGTATTTGCATATAACCTCTGCGTTTCCTCCTGTTGTACTTTAAATCATGTCTAGATTATTTATAATACCTAATACAATGTAAATGCTATGTAAATAGTTATAATACCGTATTGTTTAGGGAATAATGACAAGGAAATAAACCTCTGCTTACTTTTTTTTCTATATTTTTAATCATCGGTTGGTTGAACCCATGATATGGAGGGCCGTGTATATAAAAATCAGTCTAGCTAATAGTGCCATTGTTGTTGGCTTTGAACAGTAGATACATAGGGATCTACACCTGGTGTATCATTTAGATACACCAGGATCTAAATGATAAATTCTGGATATGTTTTTAATTTTTTTGTGTTCATTAAAGAGTGCTTAAAACCTTTAAGCTTAAAATCTCACCCTTTAGAGGAAATCTTTCAGTGAGAATTTCTCTTTGTTCTCTTGATAGTAAAGAAAAACTTTCTAATTCAATGAAACGATGACACAGACAAGGGCCATGCATTTATTTGATGGTTGTTTTAAGTCGAAATATCCTTCGTGTGGAGAGATCCAGGGAAAATACAGGGAATTCAAATTCAGTTGCCGGGAATTCTGCTCTGCTTCTGACACCCCTTCATTAAGAGATCAGCTCATTAGAAGTGCTCTCCTGTGCTGTGTCCCTCATTTCTCCATCTTTAGGGGACAGACCTACTTGCAAGCCCTAATGTTTTAATGGAAATTCTTGGTGTCATTTATAAGCTGACTCAGTCATTTAGAGTGATGATAAAAGGAGCTAGTGGTTTTACAAATCGAAGAAGCCAAGTGCTTTTCCGAAACTGATGATTGATCCTGGCGGAATTGTGGGAGTGTGGATAAGGGCAACATCTAGAAAATCATTCGTTTATTTTTCTACTCCAGTGAGTGGCTTACAAGGAGCAAGGAAAAGCAGAACTGAGAGATAGGCTGTAAATCAGAAACACATGACCTAGGTTTACTCTGACTTTCTGTGTGCCGTCGTGGCATAGGAGACATTCTATAAGCATCAAATTTACCAGAGCAATTCTATGACTGTAAATTGCCAAGTGTCATCATGGAAAGGTGAAGCCTACAGATGACAGAGTGGTAATATAACACATACATACATACATATATTTGAGACAGGATCTCAGACTGTTGCTCAGACTGGAGTACAGTGGCGTAATCATGGTTCGCTGCAGCCTTGACCTCCTGGGCTCAAGCAATCCTTTTGCCTCAACCTTCTGTGTAGCTGGGACCATTGGCATGTGCCACCATTCTGTGCTAATTTTTTAATTTTTCGTAGAGACGGTGGTCTCAGTTTGTTGCCCAGGCTGGTCTTGAACTCCTGGGCTCAAGCGATCCTCTTGTCTTAGCTTCCTGAAGTGCTGGGATTACAGGCATGATCCAGTGTGCCCTGCCTTAAATATTCTTTTAATATGAAAACAATCATGTCTGAACACCCAGTATGAATTGTCTGCTTATGATCTGCTTAGATGTCACAAAATTCATCACTGTGCATTTATGTTTCTGAATACTTCTAACTTGAATGTTCTCCGTTTATTAGGAGGGACTAGTCACCAGATTGTGAATACATGAAACTTTTAATTGGTCCTTTACTTTCTGATTTCAAAAACCTTCAGCAAGGATGTTCTTTTGTAGTAGCAATGTAACATTTCACTTTTGACTTCCAGAATTGGATCCTTGTAACTAAACAGTTTATCCCTGCTCAGCGCCTCCCCCGCCCCACTCCTGATTTTTTATGAGTTTTGTACTTTTTTTATTGTGGTAAAAATATATATAACATAAAACTTACCATCTTAACCATTTGTAAGTGTACATTTCAGTGGCACTAAGTACATTCTCATTGTTGTACAACCATCAACACCATCCATCGCCAGAAGTCTTTCATCTTTCCAAACTAAAATTCTGTCCCTTTTAGACCCTAACTCCCCATTGTCCCCCATCCCCTGCAAACTCCTCAGAACCCCCATTGTACTTTCCGTCTTTATGAATTTAACTACTCCAGGTGTAAGTGGAGCCATACAGTATTTGTCCTTTTGTGACTGGCCTATTTCACTTAGTGTAATGTCTTCAAGGTTAATTCCCAACATCCCAGTTTGGTTCCCCACAGAGATGATAGTCAACAAATCATTTACCATGGTGCAGCGGCACAGCAGGCAGAAGAAACACCCACAGTTCCTTAGGCATCCTAGGGACAGGCCTAGAGCTTCCAAACTGCAGAAATCAGGCCCCAGAGGAATCGCACACAGTTTGTGAACTGAACACCCACCTTCCTCACTGCTATATTCATCAGATGTTTACTCAGTGCCTGCTGCATGCCAGGCACTGCGAAGGACAGTTCCCTGTTTTGATCATTTAAAAAGTTAAATAGACCAGACATGGGGGCTCACGCCTGTAATCCCAGCACTTTGGGAGGCTGAGGTGAGCAGATCACTTGAGGTCAAGAGTTCAAGACCAACCTGGCTAATATGGTGAAATCCTGTCTCTACTGAAAATACAAAAATTAGCTGGGCATGGTGGTGCATGCCTGTAATCCTAGCTACTTGGGATGCTGAGGCAGGAGAATTGCTTGAGCCCGGGGGGCGGAGGTGCAGTGAGCCGAAATTGTGCCACTGTACTCCAGTCTGGGCAACAGAGCGAGACTGTCTCAAAGAATGAATAAATGAATGAATGCATGAATGAATAAAGTCAGAAGGTTTATCTCCTTCTTTTTCACTTAGATGGTGTGCCTACACATGTATCTTTTATACTTATAGAATTCCCTGGCCAAGCTCACCTGACCTGAGAGGTGGCACATTGAGAAAATGTCCTGTCTACTGTGCCCCACAGTAGACACACATTTAATTTTTATTTTCAATTATTTGATCAGTTTTCCAAAATAGTTCTGAATCCCACCTCCGTAATGAAAGAGGTCATTGTCACCTTGCATCTATGTGTGTTCTTGGTCTCATCAGTAATGGGATTAGAGTCATGCTTTCTCACTCATGTTCCCAACGTCTGCCCGCTTCTCAAAGCAAGGAGGAGAAGGGATGCCTTTTTATTTTGGGGCTCTGTGTTTGGTGGGAAAGCATGTGCAGGATCCACTCTGTCATCACCAGTGCTAGGAGCAGCTTGATCTCAAATGTTCTTGCTGTTTCCTGTTTTATTGGCAATGGATTAAAAGAGAGAAAGCAGAGTATTGTACAGACAAATATAGCACATGCAACTGGACACAAAAACAACCCTGTCAATGTTCACCGGTTTCCTGTCTGAGTGGAGTAAGGATCAGTGGGTATATATGCCTCCAGGCACTGGGACATCCCCTCCCACCTTTATGATCAGCCACCCCTGATGTGTCATGTTCATGGAGTTCACACCGACTCTTCCAGGAATAGGGCTAGGAGCAATTAGCCAACAGTGCCAGCTATAAGCTCCATATAAGAGACCATGAAACAGATCAGCATTGCTGTCTCCAGATGGCATCTCCTCTGTCTGTGCATGAGCATATCACACAGTAAACAGCAGAAGCTTTGGTACACATAAGAACACTCACATCTGGGACTTGCTTCCTGTTGGTTAGATCTGGTCCTCCATTCTCTGATTTCTGTCCACCAGTTTCTCCTCTTTCTCTTAGGTCTTTCCAGGCCTAAGTGTTCCCCAGGGACAGTGTTACAATGCTGATGTGGAATTGCCTCTTAGGGATATAGAATGGAGAGCAGTTTGAGACTGTAAGGTGCTGAAAATAACCGGGTAACTAACACCCATTGATTTTGAGTGCATTTGGTTTAAGTGGGAGTGCTGAGAGGAACGACTTTAGAAAAATCACCATGTGGTTGACCCGTGAAAAACATGGGTTTGAACTCCGCACCACTTACACATGGATTTTTTTTTTTTTTAGCCAAATGCAAATCAAAATTACAATATTCTTTGGACATGAAACCTGTGTAAAAGTACATGCAGGTTGTGCAGGGCTGCGTGCCATACTTGAGTATGTGCGGATTTGGGTATATGCTTTGTGGAAAGGGAGTTTCTGGAACCAATCCCTTGCATATTCTGAGGGATGACTTATTTTATGGGCTACTGAGTACTGCATAGTTTCCATGTCACCCCTTATGTGAAACCCTTTATGGGAAGCATCTCATGGCAAGTAACATCTGAGGGGTTTAGGAGCTCACAATTACACTCCTTCCCATTATGTTATCTCTGAGCTGACACAGCATGTTTGCCTCTTCATTCACAAAATATCCTATGCTCTCTGAACCCGAATTTTAATTTCTGCCTTTTTGATGTTTCCACCATGCTTTTGTTGAGGTAGCCAGCCAGTATAAGTAATGTCCTGCAAACCCGATCTTAGGAGTTTAGCTATTGCCTGGGTGTTCATGTTTATTCTGAGGTAGTTTTTGTTTGGCGCTTGTTTTTGTTTTGTTTTCATGGCCATATAACCAAAATTCTTTTCTCTGTAGGGCATTTTCCCTGAAACGTATATCCATTTGAAAGAGGCAACTGTGGAAGACCTGGGGTAAGTTCCAAGCTAGGAAGATTCCCCCAAAATGATGAAGATGTAACATTATCATTAATGATAATCTTAGGGCATTAATGCCTTATATATGTTAATAGCTCTGTCATCTCAGGCCGGGCGTGGTGGCTCACGCCTGTAATCCCAGCACTTTGGGAGGCTGAGGTGGGTGGATCATTTGAGGTCAGGAGTTCGAAACCAGCCTGGCCAACATGGTGAAACCTTATCTCTACTAAAAATACAGAAGAGCCAGGCTTGGTGATGGGTGCCTGTAATCCCAGCTACTGGGGATGCTAAGGCAGGAGAATCACTCCAGCCCAGGAGGCAGAGCTCACAGTGAGCTGAGATCATACCACAACACTCTAACCTGGGTGACAGAGCGAGACTGTCCCAAAAAAAAAAAAAAAAAATTCTGTCATCTCGTCAGTTCTACTTCTCCTATGAGAAAGAAATGAAGAAAAACTTTTCACTGATATAATTCCTCCTTTGCATTACTTCTCCAGAATACTAAACACAGAAGTAGCAAACTGAGGGCTTTTGCCTCTACATTATTTTTATTACCTGTTCACTGATTTTGTGTGTGTGTGTGTGTGTGTGTGTGTTTGCACACATGAACATTTGGGATGCTGACTGTTAAGATCTGAGAAGCCCCCAGTTTAGGATCCTTGAGAGATAGATGATTAAGTGACAGCCTGCATGTACCAGCTCTGAGCCTTGGATGAGTCATTTAGCCTCAAGGGGATCCTGGGTTTTTCACAGCGTATTAGGGGAAAACGATCTGGCCCTACTTTGATCATGAGCTTGTCATGAGATTTGAATGAGGTAATGTATGCAAATGTGCCCTGCAGATAAGATCTGCTGGCTATGTTTTGGGTATTTGTATTTCTTGCCCACCTCATCTTGCCCACCTCATTTGTCCTGGGAAGTACTGCCTCTGTGACAGCTAAGAAGAGTGAGCTGCTTACTCAAGTGGGAGAGAGAGGTCACTTTGGTGGTGAGTTTCTGGACAGGAGAGTTCTGGAGGCAGTAAGGAGAGGCTGGGGTAGGACTGGAATCCTGGGGCTGATGGAGAGGAGAGTGGGGCCGAGGAGAGAATGGACAGCTGGGTCACAGAGCCATGCAGCCTCACAGCTAGAAAGAGCGTTCCCAGTTGTAGTTCAGCACCATCATTTCTTTATTATTATTATTATTATTATTATTATTATTGGCAAGCTTTATTTTGTATGAACTTGATTTCACAAAATTAGAATGGCAGTTCCACTTAAAATTAACTCATTAAAAAGTGTAAATATCACGGTATAGGTAATGGTATCCAAAACTCCAAAAGGTAGTGAGATTGGTAACAGATATTGCTCCGCATTTTTGGACCCATGCAACAGCAGAACTGATGAAACTGGTTCCCAGACAAGTATGTGCCACTTGCTCCCGTGCCTCAGGGAGTAGAGGATGTTAGAACATAGGCGTTTTTGTTGCAGTGACTCGTGGATAATTGCTCCTTATTAACACTGCTAAAATTAGGTTCACATGTTTTACTTTGTGTGGGAGCTGATGACTCCTGTCCTTTCATTTTTTGAGTGGTATCTTTCAAGGCGTTGGCCTCAAACCCGCTCATTCCAAAATGCGTCACAGATGGGAATTTAAGCCTCTTCACATAGCAAACCACTGGAAATTCGTAGGTAGTTGCAACATTGGTCTGTCACTGACCTCTGATAATTGGGCAACATCATTTCTTTGGAACATCATCTTCTTGATTCCACAAGAAGTGACAGGATAAGAAAACTCATAGTTAAATGAGAACAGTCTTGTTACAGGACAGTTATCTCCTAGGTGTATGTCACCAATTCTAATTTCCGTGTTGTTGTCAAAGGGCCTATTTTCATTCTGACTAACAACCAATCATCAGAACACGTTGAAACTGTTGCTGGGTTGAGTCCAAAAGAATTCCAAAACAGTAAAAAAAAAAAAAAAAAAAAAAAAAAAAAAAAAAGAAGGACCCGCCTAAGAGCACAGTCTTCATCACTCCAGACTCCCAGACACAGCACAGGGAACAAGAAATGACAGCACCATCATTTCACAGACAATGGTCAAGATGTCCTCAAAGCCATGCAGCTCTTTGGTGGCAGAACCAGGACCAAAAACCAGGTCTCCTGCCCTGCTGGAGAAGTCCTCTTTCCGGTCGGCCATGGGCTCCCTCCACTGCTGCCCACCATGTTGATGGAAACGTAGGTGGGGAGGCACATTCACACCAATTAGGGTTGTACAGGATGCCCAGTTACATTGGCAATTCAAATAGTAAGTAGTTTTTCATAGTGAGCATTTCCCAGATATTTCATGGGTCACACTTATTCTAAAAAATCTTCTTACTCTACCAGAAATTCAAAGTTAACTAGGCCTCCTGTATTTTTCCTCGTTAAGCCTGGCAGTCCTACCACCAATTCCCATTTGTTTGCTTGCTCTTGCTTTCTCCTTTTTTCTTTTTGCTAATCATAAAAATGCCAGAGAGGATTTATGTGAATAAACATAGTACATAGTAACTACCTTTATGAGAGTCTTCTGTGAGTAAGCAAGGATTTTGTTAAGTGTACATTTTCTATGTTGTGAAACTGCAGATGATAAGAAAACACTGGACTATCCAGAAAGGGATTCTGCCTCCGTGCCCTGCACCCTGACCCTGGCCCCTGCCCCAACCAGGTTCTGGGTGGAGTCATAGCCCCAGGACACTCATGCCACACACACCTTTCCATCCAGCCTCCCAGATGAAACAGCTGCTTGGTGGTACCAGCTAAAATGCTGCATATTTTGCTTCCATCTTTGGGAATCACTGAAGCCAGCCTGGCTCAGTAATTGAGCCTCCTGGAGAAATCCAAATTAGGGAGATCGAGGCTGGGCTGCAGGCTCATTCAATTGCAGAAACTGAGCCCATTTTGAGGACTGTGCTGTCTTATTCTCCTTCTCTTCTCCCAGATGCTTGGATGTGATAAAGTCCCCCGCACAACTCCTGCCCTCATGCCCAACCAGCTTCATTCTCATCCTTGCACGTTGGGGAGTCTGATCCCCATCAAGTAAAGCGGTGCCGATCAGCCTGGAATAAAGTGACCCTCATTTGGTTCTTTGCAGGCAGCATGAAACCGTGATTCCTGGCGAGCTCCCCCTGGTGCAGGAGCTCACGTCCACTCTGCGAGAATGGGCTGTCATCTGGCGAAAGCTCTACGTGGTGAGTTTCCCCTTGTGGCTTGGAGGCCCAGGTTCACTCTGGGTCCTCAGCCTGTAGGTCCTTTACAGGGTGTCAGCTCCTTACTGGCTGACTTCATGGAGTGGGATGCATCCTCCCTGGATCACACAAAGGCTGATAAGCAGCAGATTCTCATTTCCCCAGAGCTGGGTCACAGATAGCGGGTAGTGGAGTAAGTGGGCGTAATCATTCTAGCAGTCTTTTCTCAAATGATAAACATGCTGATTGTGAAAGTACTAATGATAATGATCACCACAAACACTTCTGCAGTCTTTCCTAAGTGCCAGAAACTATGACTCCTCACAACATTCCTATAAAGTAGGGGCAATTATTATTAATTTGTTAATAAGGAACCTGAGTCATGCTCTTAGCCTCTTCATGTATACCAGTGAACTGAAATTTGTCAATATCCCAGGGCTTAGCCGCGTGAGGATGACATTCTTTACCTTGGCCCACATACCTTACAGACTTAGAAACTTGAATAGTGTTAAGTTGTGGTCTGAGAGTCACCTTTTTGGCAGACTCACAGTATTCTTTCTCCCAACACTGGTTTGACCTCAGAATGCTAATACAGTGTGTCAGTTCACAGGGAAATTACAAGGAGCCAGTGCATCCTCCATGATAAACAGGAATCGGAACCAAGTCAATCTAGCGTTTAACATGATCAAACTGAGAACAGCTACCAAGGATGCTCAAACTCTATCCGCAGCAAGCCTGCCTCATCTCCCGTGTAGAAAGCTCTTTCCTTAATGTTAACTTTGGAATCCACAAAGACTTTTTATTTTTTTATTGTATTTATTTCTTTTTTGAGACTGAGTCTCGCTCTGTTGCCCAGGTTGGAGTGCAGTGCCATGATACCGGCTCACTGTAACCTCTGCCTCCCAAGTTCAAGCAATTCTGCCTCAGCCTCCCAAGTAGCTGGAACTATAGGCGTGTGCCACCACGCTTGGCTAATTTTTTTTTTCTTTTGTATTTTTAGTAGAGATGAGGTTTTACCATGTTGGCCAGGCTGGTCTTGAACTCCTGACCTCAAGTGATCTACCTGTCTTGGCCTCCCAAAGTGTTGAGATTACAGGTGTGAGCCACCATGGCCGGCTAATTTTTTGTGTTTGTTTTTAGTAGAGACGGGGTTTTACCATGTTGGGCAGGCTGATCTTGAACTCCTGACCTCAAGTGATCCACCTGTCTTGGCCTCCCAAAGTGTTGGGATTACGGGCGTGAGCCACTGCGCCCCGCTCACAAAGACTGTTTATTCTAAAGTTGCTTCTTTGCTTGCAGCCCTTGTAGTTCAGCATCACTGGGTCTTGCCTCTGTTAGTGGGTTCCAGCCTTCTGTGGCTGACCAGAGATTCCTATGGCAAATGTTTATTCTCTCGTTAGATGTGTGTACAG
This sequence comes from Macaca nemestrina, assembly GCF_043159975.1. Classification (NCBI taxonomy): domain Eukaryota; kingdom Metazoa; phylum Chordata; class Mammalia; order Primates; family Cercopithecidae; genus Macaca; species Macaca nemestrina. The sequence continues at coordinate 129,194,032 of NC_092132.1, read as the reverse complement.
GCTCGGGGAGGTTGTAGACCAGACTTGATGGCCTGGCAACTTACCTCTTTTCTTTATGTGGCTTTGTTTATCTCAATTTTTGTTCAGTCATGTGTTGATTCATTTGAACTCTCAAAAGCCAATCCTAATAAGTTACTGGGAATACCTCACTCTAGATCTTAAATACTGAAGGCAATAATCAAAAGCTCATTTTGGCGTAACTTCTAAGAGTTCATGGAAGGTGATTCATTTTCATTCAGGGCTGTTGTTTCCCTTGGTTAATCAGCAGTAGAAATCACCAACCCCTTTGGTGGAAAAGCACGTGGTATTTCTCTACTTGGTCATCCTTCAAGACCTTGTTTAGATACTTTCTTCTTTCTATTGTATATTCTAAACATAGCCATCTATAATGTTTCCCTCTGGACAGTAGAAGCACTTACTGCTGAACTCATCATCTGGCCCTTGGGGCACACTGCTTCATAATGAAGGTGATCTTTTGATCTCTTTATGTTTAGTTGAAGAGAGAATGCACGTTAAGTTCCTAAATCACAAGGAGGATGGAGATACTACCGTCAGCCCCGTGGCCTTCATCGATCTTCTTGCACTTATATTGAGAGTACTTTCTGGTTCTGGTTTATTGATTGGTTAGTTGGGTGGATGTAACAAGGTTGATGGATGAGGAATTGCATGTACATGGGTTGGTTCCTTAACATGTTCTTTCTGGAAATTGATGAGTGTTGAAATGCATTAGATAATCAGTATTGGGAAAGGAGTTGTTTTTTTTTTTTTCTTTTTAAGATGTATGAGAATGGAGAGTATGAGTGAGGCTGAGTTTTTTTTCGTGCTGAAACACAACTGGTGTGCCCAGTTTACTACCTCTGTCCTCTACACATCCACAAGTAATTGTGCCAGGTCTACCATTGAATAGAATGAAGAAAGAGGTGAATGGGCACAGTGGTTCACACCTGTAATCCCAGCACTTTGGGAGGCTGAGGAGGGCGGATCACTTGAGTTCATGGGTTCGAAACCAGCCTGTCCCAACATGGTGAAACCCCTTCTCTACTAAAAATACAAAAATTAGCTGGGCATAGTGGCTCGTGCCTGTAATCCCAGCTACTTGGGAGGCTGAGGCAGGAGAATCGCTTGAACTGGAGAGGCAGAGGTTGCAGTGAGCCAAGATCATACGATCGCACTTCAGCCTGGGGGACAAGAGTGAAACTCCATCTCAAAAAAAAAAAAGAGAAAAAAACAAGTGAGTGGGGATGAAGAATTAAGACTCAAATATTTTGGCTGCCAGAATCTCTTAGTAGTTAAAGGTGATAAGGTCTTGTTGAGCATTTCCTTGATGGGAGAGTTTCATGTTGTAGTAGCAGAATTTGGTTAAAAAAAGGAAAAAAGCCCGGGTGCGGTGACTCACGCCTGTAATCTCAGCACTTTGGGAGGCCAAGATGGGCGGATCACAAGGCCAGGAATTCAAGATCAGCCTGGCCAATATGGTGAAACCCCATCTCTACTAAAAATACAAAAATTAGCTGGGTGAGGTGGCAGGCGCCTGTAGTCCCAGCTACTCAGGAGGCTGAGGCAGGAGAATCGCTTGAACCCGAGAGGCGGAGGTTGCAGTGAGCCAAGATTGTGCCACTGCACTCCAGCCTGGGAGACAGAGGGAGACTCTGTTTGAAAAAAAAAAAAAAAAAAAAAAAAAGCCATCCCCTCTTCGAGGGCAGCACATTTCTTATTTTAATTTAGATATCTAATAACATAATTATTTTGGTATTGTGAATAATTTAAAATGTCTTGTTGCTACTGTCGATTGACTAAAAGACATTCATTGTACAAATTCTCAATCGGTTGATAGGACTGAGAAACCTGCTTCTGCTTTTGATACATGCTCATCCAGTAAGGAACAATCTACTAAGATTTGTTATAGTTAGTGCAAAAGTAATTGCGACTTTCACCATTACTTTAAATGGCAAAACCCACAATTATTTTTGCACCATCCTAGTATTAATTGTGACTTTCTCTTTTTTTTTTTTTTTCCCTGTCCCTTCCTAAAGCATTGACAGTTCATTTCAGGCAGAATTTCTGAACTTCTTACTGAAACATTTCTGTATCAAAGTAGCAAACCTCAATATTATGTTTCACTAGGAAACAAGGAAAAACGCAAATCTCTGGTTTTCATGTCCCGTCTCCTTTTACCCACTGTACGCTTTTATCGATGTTTTCGCTTTCTGATTCTGTAAGTTCCTTTAGTCCATATAAAGATAAATATAGATTTTACTAGTATGTAGCAATACTTGTATTATTTCTCTCTTGCATTTCGCCCTGTAGATTACCACACCAGGAACTCTGTTTGATATCTTTAAAGACACTTGTGGCCAGCATAGTGGCTCACGCCTGTAATCCCATCCCTCTGGGAGGTCAAGCCTTGGGAGACTGTTTGATTCCAGCAGTTTGAAGCCAGCCTGGGTGACATAGCAAGACCTTATCTCTACAAAAATTCAAAAATTAGCTGGGCACGGTGGCCCACACCTGTAATCTATAGGCTACTCAGAAGGCTGAGGTGGGAGGATTGCTTGAGCTCAGGTGTTAGAAGCTGCAGTGAGCCATGATTGTACCACTGCTTTCCAGCCTGCGTGACAGAGTAAGACCCTTTCTCCAAAAAAAAAAAAAGATACCTGTGATGTCTTAGAAATCCCACATTTCTATAGTACATGTCCTTGTTCTTTTCAGTTTCAGTTCACCAGAAATGTACGTTGTGGATCCACAGTCTCATATGAGGGGAAAATGCAATCCACTAACCAGATTAAGCCCAGGCATGTAGACACTGGTGATTATTCTAGAAAGGAAAAATATTTGCCTAACTGTGATTTATTTTTAGCAGTTATACGGTAACCATGTAGAATAATCATAAATATGTCTTAAAGGGCAGGGGAGTGTGTACACCGAACAGAGGTGAACCCACTTATCCAAAATGGAGAGAAGAGATGACTCCTCCCACGGCCCCTCTGTTCCTTGGGTATATTATTACTGTTTTCTCTTGTATTATCTTCCCTAGTGGGTGTTGGCCTTATGCTCAGGAGAGGAAGTGGGTTTTAGGAGACAGACACTGGCCCAGGAATTGGGAAGCTGGAGATCCTGTGCGGGTCCTGTTCTAACCAGTTCTGTGGCCTTGGGCAAGTCACTTGAACACTTCAAGTCTGCTGGATGTTGTTCCTCTGCAAAAGTTGATGTAAAAGCTGCCTTGTTGACCGCATAGAACTGTGAGAGTATGGAAAGAGAGAGTGGCTGTGATCTATGTTGCTGACAGACTGTCAAGGACTCCGCCAATGGGAGCATGTGCTTTTGATGTTATCTTAGCTGGAAACAGTAGCCATCTGGACACCCTCCTCCTGAGAAGCCTTGGCATAGCTTCCCTCTTACCCGACTGCCTGCCTGAGACTCTGAAGCTCCCTTCTGTATGGCCCCTTATTCAAGGCCGCTTCCTTTGAAACAATCGTCTTAGGACGAGTGGCCTTGAGCACTCAGCAGCCAAGCTAAATTTGTCACCATACATAGAGAACCTGCTTGGTTTAAATTCAAGTCCAGGAGGCCCGCGTCATTCCAAAATACAGAGAAACTGCAAATAGATAGCAGTTTCTGGTGGACTTTCCCTATACTGCTGTGCCTCAGTTGGAACTGGTCACTGGGTGTGTTTTCAGTGGTTGTTCAGGAAAGGAGGGAACATTGTGATCAAGGAGGCCTCCTGGTGACGTGCCAAGACCTTGGACATTGGAGTCAGACAGGCCGACTAGTTCTGACGTTCTGGCTTCTCCCTTACTGGGTATGTACTATTATATTCAGAAAAAATAACAAACCCAGTGATAGTTACTGAAAATAAACAAACCAAAACAGAAAGAACTTGGATGCAGAAGGCTACTAGCTGATCCTGCCGCCTAAGACAAGTCTCTTGATCTCCTTAAGTTTTCTTTTCTTCTCTAAAGTGGGGATTTTTTGTGCTATGTGCCTTGCAAATTTACTGTAAGAATTCAGCGGGATAATCTGTATAAAACTCCAGGGTAGTACCTGTCACACTGTCAATACCTCACAGCCTCTGGCTAACCCCTCACAACTCTGCTCCTAGAAAGAGCTGATTGATAATGAGAAGTGTAAGAGAAGAGCTGGATCACACTAGAAGATTTAGTGACATTTGCCTTGACGTCATGTAAGGGTGCAGTTGCCCACCTACTGTGGTTATTCCTCGTCTTCCAGCTTCAGGCAGAAGGGGTGGGTAGATAATGTCTAGCCACCCTCCAGCCCTGCAGTGACTTAACCAGGTCAGTGGGCTTCAGATTTTCTATCCACTGTTCTCCGCTGTTTTTCCCAGCCTTGGAAAGCAGATCCAGCGAGCTGATCTTTGGCCTGTTTTCCTTTCTGTCAACACCTCTCCCTGCTTCCACATGGCTGAGGTGGAATCAGGGCAGATGCCCATGCAGTGACTTAGACACGGTCGGATTCGTGTAATGTTTAACTTTATCTTTTCAGTAACAACTCAGTTATACTTTTTGAATATAAACAATTCTACATCTCAAGTCAAAGGATCATACTCTCTCAACTAAAAATCTGATCTTGAAACTGAAAAGTTGCAGTGTATTCGTGGACACAGTAGGGCAAGAGGTTTCAGATACAGGACTGTCCTGGAAATTCCAAGCTATTTGGATGCCATAAACACGCTGTGCACCATCTCACCCTAAGATTTAGTTTCGTGCTAGTCCTCATATTCCCATGGGAGGAAGGGTTCAGTGAATTGTGATCAGTCAGGCTGTTTGTAAGTCAGGCTAACTTTGGAAGACTGACTCTAATCCTACTCCTTATGGAAAAGAGATAGAAGATCATTTTTGGTGATAGAAGGTAGTTAAGGCATAGGGTTGAATCAAGTGAATTTATTATTATTATTATTTTTTTTTTGAGACGAAGTTTCACTCTTCTTACCCAGGCTGGAGTGCAGTAGCGCGATCTTGGCTCACTGCAACCTCTGCCTCCTGGATTCAAGCGATTCTCATGCCTCAGTCTCCAGAGTAGCTGGAATTACACCACACCTGGCTAATTTTTGTATTTTCAGCAGAGAAGGGGGTTTCACCACGTTGGCCAGGCTGGCCTTGAACTCCTGATCTCAGGTGACCTGCCCGCCTTGGCCTCCCAAAGTGCTGGGATACAGGTGTGAGCCACCATGCCGAGCCAATCAAGCGAATTTAATTGCTAAAATGTAGTTTGATCTCCCCTCACTTAAAATTTGCCAGCAATAAACAACCCTGTGGCTGTCTATAGTTCTGGAAAAATCAGGAGCAGAAAAAGTGCCTATAATGGGGAGGGGGGCAGGGGAACTTGCAGAACACACTGAATGGCCCTTTCTTCCCATCATCGCATATCTAGGCAGTTTAAAGCTGCTCGATTCTAATCTCTTTGAACCGGTGGTTATTACTGGCTGCTGGAACGTAAGCTCTGAAGCATAATTAAGCTGGTCTCATGGTTTGAAACCAGCATCTTATTTCTTATTACCAAGAACAGAAAATTCCCATAGCAAACTTTGTCCTCTTGTCAGGGCATCTTATCTGGGAGTTGCACGCCCTGCTTCAGTGTGGCTCTAACAAGAGAGCCAAGATGTGGCGTGGGACTGACTGACAGGCACCAGACATGGGAGGTGCTTTGGGTATTTTTCCAGTTTTTATTTCCTCTGACCTGGTTGCCTGGCTGTCAGGATTTCTTTTCCTTCAGGAGGCAAAAAATGGCCTTTAACTTGAATGGTTTCTTTAAAGATCAAACCTTTGCTGGTCAGACTGCGCTTTTATCTGACAGAGAGAAAAGGCACTAGAATGGATAGGAAGCGTGTTTGGGGCGGTGGGAATTCTCTTCTTCCCAGGGTCCCTGGAGTCAGTGTAGCTCAACAACACAGAAGGACCACGAAGCTATAACCCCATCTGGACCCAGGTGTTATAGCTTCGTGGAAAAGGCATGAGATTGATTGCAAAGAGCTCAGCACTGGGAAAATTTGATTCAGCGCCAGCTGAGCGTGCAAGCGAATGAGATGATCAGAGTCAGACGCAGTTAATCAGGAAGCTGCCTGGGAGGAGTAATTGAGTTTAATGTCTCAGTCACAGACTCAAAGAGGCTTATCCTTGGGAATGGATTTTAGTGCCAGTCTCTTTATTTTACACGCGCGTTTACCCTACAGGGAACATGCCCAAAGCCACATAGCAAGTTAATGATAGAATTTGAGTAGCCCATACTTTCAGCCCATACTTTCAGGCACCCATACTTTCAGCCAAGCCTGTTTCCCTCTAAGTCATAAAATCTGCATGGAAGATGAAAGGTTGGTGAACAGAGTGAATGTCGATTCTTTCATACATGAAATGGTGGAAGACCGGAGAAAGGGTTTTTGACTGTGGTCTGCATTGTTTTTCTGTGTTGTGTTTTTTGTTTTCAGAGATAGGTTCTCGCTCTGCCACCCAGGCAGGAGGGCAGTGGTGCAGTCACAGTTCACTGGTGCCTCAAACTCCCAGGCTCAAGCGATCCTCCCACCTCAGCCTTCCCGGTAGCTGGGACCACAGGTGTGCACCACCACATCTGGCTAATTTTTTATTTTTTGTAGAGACAGAGTCTTGCCATTTTGTAGAGACAGAGTCTTTAGCCCAGGCGGGTCTCAAACTCCTAGGCTCAAGCAATCCTCCTACCCCAGCCTCCCAAAGTGCTAAGATTGTAGGCACGAACCATTCTACCCAGCCCTGTGGTCTGCATTCCTTGGGAAAATGAAGAATAGAGTCCAGGCTTTCTGACACCCAGTGCAGTGGGCCATCAGCTAAATGGCCCCTCAAATTTCTATAATACTCAATGAATGACTCCTGCTTTCCTGTGAGTATTGAAGGCAAAGCTGTTTTTTCTTGTGACTTCGTATTTATCTCTAGACATTCTAAAAAAAGAAAAAAAAAGTTATAAACCTCAGGAGGCCGAGACGGGAGGATCACCTGAGGTCAGGAGTTTGAGACCAACCTGGCCAACATGGCGAAACCCTGTCACTACTAAAAATACAAAAATTATCTCCTTGTATTGGTGTATGCCTGTGATCCCAGCTACTTGGGAGGCTGAGACAGGAGAATCGTTTGAATCCTGGAGGTGGATGTTGCTATGAGCCACGATTGCACTACTGCACTCCAGCTTGGGTGACAGAGCGAGACTCCATTAAAAAAAAATGTTATAAATATTTGGACTAAAACTACAAAAAGTGAGGCCTCAGGTATCTCCAAGTAGAAGAGGGAGAAATTCTAAGCAAATGCAGGAATATCTTTGCTATCTTGAAAAAAATATAGATTGCTTTATTTTGTGGAGCCATTCTTCACTCAAATTGAAGGCAGAGTATTACAGAGTGTTATTTTAAATTTAAGCTATTGAAGTTTGTTTTTGAGTCCCTATTGTGTTCCAGGATTGTGATGTCTTTTGTGGAGATGGTCACAGAAATTCTTGGATGGTGTGACAGTAGCTGATAATGCAGAAAAGGCTGAAGTGAGTGATGACGAGAGATAACCGAGAAGGCTTCTAGAATAGGCGGGCCTAGGCAGTATGGGATTCAGGAGAGAAAGATCTGGAAGGAGAGCAACTGGGGAGAAAATAGAGCCTCAGAGGAGCTTAGCCCATGCTCTTTTTTTTTTTTTTTTTTTTTTTTTTTTTTTTGAGATGGAGTTTCTCTCTTGTCACCCAGACTAGAGTGCAATGGCATGATCTCAGCTCGCGGCAACCTCTGCCTCCCGGGTTCAAGCAATTCTCCTGCCTCAGCCTCTCCTGCCTCAGCCTCTCCTGCCTCAGCCTCTCGAGTAGCTGGGATTATAGGTACCTGCCACCACACGCAGTTAATTTCTGTATTTTCAGTAGAGACAGTGTTTCACCGTGTTGGCCAGGCTGGTCTCGAACTCCTGACCTCAGGTGATCCACCTGCCTCCGCCTCCCAAAGTGCTAGGATTACAGGCGTGAGCCACTGCGCCCGGCCAGCCTATGCTCTTTTGGTGAGTGTTTGGTTTTCACTTCACCTGTCCTCATATGCTTCCCGCAAAACCCATGAAGTGTCAGGGACCAGCTATTATGTGAAACATCTTGCTTAGAATGCTCTTAGGAATGTAGCAACACAGTCCATCTCCTTGAAGTAAATGGGGAAATTGCTTCCTTTGGTGTGTTCTAGCTTGTCTATTTAGAATTCACTTGGCACAGTGAATCAGAGAAGAATGACTGTCTTCATCCTTCCTTGGGGGACGAACTTGGCAGACAAGGCTGGTATGGATGGGCAATAATTAAATTGCCACGAATAGCATCTAATATAATTGAGACTAAGAACTTGTGCACATGTGCCCCAAACAAAGCACTGTCTCACACAGAGGATCCCCGGAGCCTTTGAACCCTTTCTTTACCATATTATGAGAAGCAGTATGTTAACATTAGAAAACATTTTGAATAGCTAAGAGTGGACAAATGCGTTGCAAGAAAGAAAAAAAGAGTCTCTTTCTGCCTAGCAATTTTGAAAGGCAAAAACTGATCGGCTTAATTTCTCACTTCTTTTTCCACTTTTGAAGAAAATGAAATGGAAACATTTTACATAGGATTGAAGGAAGAAAGCAGGGTTTTACCTTTGCTCATTAAAAATAGTATCTTTAAAAGCTTCATTTTTATGTTTTGCTAAGGACTGGGGGATGAGGAAGAAGCAATTCAGAAACTTCTAAAAGCAGTAAATGTAGGTACTTTCAAAATTTTAAACAGGGTTTGCCTTCTGTGTTTTTTAAGGTCAGCGGTGTTAACAGAGCATATTGCAATCACAGATAAATGGGTTCTTCATCTCTTTCCTTTGTGTTGCCACAGAACTTTGAACTTCTGTTAGGGTTTCTTCACACTCTGCTAATCTCCGTTTTGTTCATTGCCCCCTACTTTACACCGAGGCCTCTTTCCTCCTCGTTTATTCTTTGTTAATGAGGATTTTGGATGTTTTCAGCCCTGTTTCTAGTCAACACCTGGTCCAGGAATCTGTGTTCCTAGGATCGTCATAGAAGGACATCACTAGAGAAGATTGTTGTAGAGGTGTCAACATCTCTCTCTGTGTGTGCATTGTTTTTTGGGGGTTTTTTGTTTATTTTACAGAAATAAGGTCTCACTGTGTTGCCCAGGCTGGTCTCAAACTCTGAGGCTCAAGTGATCCTCTTGCCTCGGCCTCTCAAAGTGCTGGGATTACAGACGTGAGCCACCACGCCCAGCCCGTGTGCGTTGTTTTTATAGCAGATAAGAATAATGTTTTCCTATAATTTCGGAAGTATATGGTTATATTACTATATAATGACTTTCAACTATAAAGAAGAAAGAAATGGGGCCGGGTGCAGTGACTCACGCCTGTAATCCCAACACTTTGGGAAGCTGAGGAGGGTGGATCACCTGAGGTCGGGAGTTCGAGACCAGCCTGACCAACATGAAAAACCCCATCTCTACCAAAAATACAAAATTAGCTGGGCGTGGTGGCGCATGCCTGTAATCCCAGCTACTTGGGAGACTGAGGCAGGAGAATTGCTTGAACCCGGGAGGCAGAGGTTGCAGTGAACTGTGATCGTGCCATTGCACTCCAGCCTGGGCAACAAGAGCAAAACTCCGTTTCAAAAAAAGAAAGAAAGAAAGATTCATAGTATATATGGATTGAGTGGAGTTCTACAGGGTTTTGTTTAACTAACATCTCAAAAGTGATACGCAGAAGACTTTTCTCTGAACACTGTACCTAAAGTAACATCCTTCCCCTAAATACACAAGATCATATTGTCCTATTTATTCTTCTTCTTGCGTTTTCCATCATCAGAAATTATCTCATGTGTGTATATATGTTATGATATAATATGTAGCGTATATATTTACTTTCTTATTGCTGTCTTTCCTTCTCTAGAATGTTAGATCCTTGAGGGCAGAAAATTTATTTCCAGCACATAGTAGATGCTCATTGACTTAAAAAAAATTAAAATGAAGCAGTCAATCATTTAGATCAGGGGTATCCAATCTTTTGGCTTCCCTAGGCCACATTGGAAGAAGAATTGTCTTGGGCCACATATGAGATACACTAACACGAATGATCGCTGATGAGCTAAAAAACAAAAATTGCAAAAAAATATGATGATGTTTTAAGAGCGTTTATGAAGTTGTATTGGGCCGCAGGTTGGACAAGCTTGATTTAGAAGGTTGTGATGGCTTAGATGTCAAGTATTTGATTTGAAAATGATTGAAAAACAAATGATTAGTTAGTTGTAAGGTAATTTAGTTTGGTTACAGTGAGTTACTAGTTAAACCAAGATTAACAGTTTAATATGTGAATGGTCTAACAATTGTCTGGGGAAATGGGGACTTTAATATTTAAAATTATATTTTTTAGTATTATCTCTGAAATTATAATTATTTCTCCATTGATAATTCACTCAGTACATTTGCTAGAGTGCCTACTTGTACCACCTGTATACTAGGGACACACAAATGAACAGGCTCTCTGTCCTATAAGGGCCTACCAGCTAAACAGGGAGGCAGATGAGCCAGTGTAATCCAGGGTTCTCCGTGCTATCATGGGAGCAAATTCTTGGCACTGTGGGTGGGACTGCTAACCTGAAGTTGAAGTTTCAAGGTAGAGACATCTAAGTTGAGACTGAAGAAGTCAGAATTACCAGTTGGCAGAGGGTGTAGTGTGAGTCAGAAAAGGATGGGGGTGGGGGGTAGATTTGGAGAAAGAGGACAAAAGAGGAAGTAACATATTGAGAGGATGTGGAGCCTTGGAGAGAAAGGGATGTGGCTTTGCATGGAAGGGAATGTAGATTGTTGGGGTGGAGACTGGTATGAAATGCAGCTGGGAATGTGCAGAAGATTCAAGATATAGAAGGATCTCTTGTGTGATCCACTGTGTCTGGAGGACATTGAAACTCACTGGAGGGCTTTAATCCCAGGAGGGACATGGCTAGAGTTTTAGGGTACATGGAAGATTTGATATGTTTATGATGTATGACCCACTGTCCACCCTACAATCACCGGTTTCCACAGTTGCAAGAGGGGAGGGTATAGAAATGGCTCAGGACAAAGCCATTCCTATTAATATATTTTCTTAAAATCCCTGGAGGCATGCAGGTTACTGTATGACTTGATTGATTAAATAACACCTTATAAAGAATCAGGCCAGGGACGGTGGTTCATGCCTGTAATCCCAGTACTTTGGGAGGCCAAGGCGGGCAGATCACTTGAGGTCAGAGTTTGAGACCAGCCTGGCCCACGTGATGAAACCCCGTCTCTACTAAAAATGCAAAAATTAGCTGGGTGTGGTGGCATGCGCCTATAGTTCCAGCAACTTGGGAGGCTGAGGCAGGAGACTTGCTTGAACCTAGGAGGTGGAGGTTGCAGTGACCTGGGATCGTGCCACTGCACTACAGCCTGGGCAACAGAGCAAGACTCCATCTCAAAAAAAAAAAAAAAAAAGGCCAGGCCAGCATGGTGGCTCAAGCCTATAATCCCAGCCCTTTTGGAGGCTGAGGTGGGTGGCCATCACTTGAGACCATGAGTTTGAGACCAGCCTGGCCAACATGGTGAGACCCCATCTCTACTAAAAATACAAAAAATAGCCAGGTGTGGTGGCACACACCTATAATCCGAGCTACTGGGGAGGCTGAGGCAGGAGAATCGCTTGAACCCGAGAGGCAGAGATAGCAGTGAGCCAAGATTGTGCCACTGCACTCCAGCCTGGGTGACAGAGTGAGATTCCATCTCAAAAAAATAAAATAAAAAGAATCGGCCAAAAGATGTTCCCTCTCATCTGTCTGATATTCCTGTTAAAAACAAACGAATAAATTAAGGATGTTCCCATCCTCTGTCACACCTTTTTTTAAGAATCTTTTCTCCATCTTATTTCTCATCTTAGAACAACAAGCTCACCCTCTTCCGCCAGCTGCAGCAGATGACGTACAGCCTGATTGAGTGGCGGTCCCAGATCCTGTCTGGTACGCTCCCCAAGGACGAACTGGCAGAGCTCAAGAAGAAAGTCACAGCCAAAATTGATCATGGGAACAGGTAGGTAAACCAGGGATGACTTTTCACTGAAAACCTGGCAAACAGTGGGCACGTTCAAGCTAATGACACTGTTTGCAGCAGACTTTTGATCTTAGAGTTGCCAAAGAATAATGCTTACTGCTCTCATTTTGTCTTAGAAGACATTTAATTTTGTTGAAAAAAATGTTACAATTCCCTCCATGGCCAGACTCCGGGATCTCTGATCCCATGGAGGTGACAGATGACCAGGAAAGATGAGGCTTGGATTGAGGCTGCACCACTCCAAATGAAGAAAACAAAAACAAAAAACCTGGCTAGGCACAGTGACTCACACCTATAATCCCAGTACTTTGCGAGGATGAGGTTTGAGGAACGCTTGAGCCCGGTAGTTTGAGACCAGCCCAGGCAACATAGCGAGGCCGCATCTCTACAGTAAATATTTGAAAATTGGCTGGGTGTGGTGGCGCACACCTGTCATCCCACCTACTCGGGAGGCTAAGGTAGGAGGATCACTTGAGCCTGGAGGTTCAAGGCTGCAGTGAGCCATGATTGCATGCCTACACTCCAGCCTGGGCAACAGAGTGAGTCCCTGTCTCACAAACTAAACTAAACTAAAAATACCCTGAAAATGACCAAGCCTCTGAAGTTGTCATTTTCAGATACTTGGGACTGTATCTATTTTTATTCTTAACAGTGGATTCTAAATCAATACCAGACTGATTCTCTTTCTTTCTGTTCATCTCCCCCTAACCGGGACCATTGTCTACAGAGTATGAAAAGCAGACTTGCAGGAGTAGTAAAACATGTTTGTAGCCTGCTGATCATGTCTACAATCACCTCTACAGAGTTAATCACTTCATTAATCTTCTGATTAACTCAGGCACATATGCAGGCTGCAGATATCACTGCCTTCAGGAAAATGAGAAATTCAGTCATATATCCAAATCGATGGTGGCCTGGGATTTTTGCCTCCTGACCAGCTCTTTTTTAAAAGGCAGAAGTGGTTCCTTGGTTAGTTGTTATTGGTGACTCTTTTGGAATCTAGTTTCATTCTAAATTTCTTCAACTTATGCATATGTGATTTTTTTCCTCCTCCTCTACCCTGCTTTTCCAATCTCAGAATTCTTGGATATCCCTCAGAGACCTATTAAAATACAGATCATTATCCCACTTACTTAATGTCATAGACTGTGACAACTATATCCTGAAGTAGCTGAAGTGAACATGCCATGCAAGATTCAGATTCAACCAGTATTTAGGAAACACCTTCTATGTACATTTCATATCCATTACTTGATTATAATCTTAAAACATAGGGTTGAGGTAGCTGTTACTATTTACATCTTATGGATAAAGAAACAGACCAAGTGAGCTTAAGTGATTTACTTCCCAGTCACATAGATAATAAATGGGAAAGGTTCAATTTGAATCCAAGACTTTTTTCACCATATCTAATGCTGCCTTCTTAGGGTTAGGAATTAATAGTACCCTCCCCTACGACTTGAACACCCAGAAGACCATACCCACAGCGGCTGCACTGCCAGGCTTGCGGTGTCAGAGGACTTATTAAAAGGCCAATTAGGCCAGGTGAGGTTACTCATGCCTGTAATCCCATCACTTTGGGAGGCTGAGGTGGGCAGATTACCAGAGGTCAGGAGTTCGAGACCAACCTGGCCAACATGACGAAAACCCATCTCTACTGAAAGTATAAAAATTAGCTGGGCATGGTGGCGTATGTCTGTAATCCCACCTACTTAGGAGGCTGAGGCACAAGAATCGCTGGACCTCAGGAGATGGAGGTTGCAGTGAGCCAAGATCACGGCACTGCACTCCAGCCTGGGTGACAGTGAGACTCCTTCTCAAATAAATAAATAAATAAATGACCAATTTGGTGGGATAAGGCAGCTTTCCATTGCACATAGGACACTTCTGTCATTTGGTGTGTTGCCATGACATTGGCCTGGAGGTCCTGTGATCTCTGGCACAGGATGTTCACACCCCACAAACAGCAGAACATGACTTCTTTCCCATTCCAGCTCTTGGAAGTAGCTCAGGAAATGGAGCTGCTGTGTCAGTGCCTTCCTGATCCAGTCTCTGAGCAGCCAGCATGGCCATCGTTCATGAGTCTGGGTGGCCTGTGGGTCTGGCTGCCATGGAAAGGAACCTGCCAGATCAAATCAGTTGATGGAGATGCTGTAAAACAGGGAGGAGGGAGAGGAGGCATTTTTGCTTTCTTCCCAAAGACTTGGCACATTTCAGTGTTATCCCTGAGTAGTCTTGCTCTTTGGTGCCGGGAATGCATGCTGGGTATTCGGATAGCAGTATCCTATTCCACCACAGTCCTCAACTTCTTGAGCCTAAGAAAATTTTTTTTCTACTTCTGTGTGCACTTTGGGCACAAAAGCCTTGAGGGGAGGGATTGCACCCACGATGTGGCCCTTGGTATTCCCAAGAACACGCAGAGCTACAACTTCACTCACAGCCAGGTGTTTGTTTCTACCAGTTGCTGCAGTAAGAGCTGTATTAGTCCATTCTCACACTGCTATAAAGAAATACCTGAGACTGGGTAATTTATAAGAAAAGAGGTTTAATTGGCTCATAGTTCTGCTGGCTGCACAGGCAGCATACCAGCTTCTGCCTTTGGGGAGGCCTCAGGAAACTTACAATCATAGCAGAAGGGGAAGCAGGCACATCTTACATGGCCAGAGCAGGAGCAAGAGAGATCAGCCAGATCTCATGAGAACTCTGTCACAAGAACAGCACCAAAGGGATGGTGTGAAACCGTTTATGAAGGATCCACCCCCATGATCCAGTCACCTCCCACCAGGCCCCACTTCTAACACTGGGGCGAATGTGAGATTTGGGTGGGAACATAAATCCAAACCATATCAAGAGCTAACATTTATGCTTAAGCTGAGAGCTTACTGTATGCTACATATTATATTAGGTGCCGTACGTGCATTATCTTATTAAATTCTCACAACAGGGCCAGGTGCAATGGCTTATGCCTATAATCCCAGCACTTTGGGAGGCTGAAGTGGGAGGCTTACTTGAAGCCAGGAGTTCATGACTAACCTGGGTAACATAGCGAGACCCCGTGTCTACAATTTTTTTTTTTTTAATTAGCTAAGCATGGTGATGTAAACCTGTAGTTCCAGCTACTTGGGAGGCTGAGACAGGGATTGCTTGAGGCCAGGAGTTTAAGGCTGTCTCTAAAAAAAATAAAAATAAATAAATAAATTCTCACAACAACCTCGAAGGGTGAGGAATATATACAGATGAAGAAACCAAAGTTTTGCAGAGTTGAGTAAATTCTCCAGGGTCATAATGGTAGCAAGTATTCAAGCCAAGATTCAGATCCTGGTGTAAATGACACCAGAGCCCATGCTCTGAGTATGAGATAGCAGCAAGCCAGCACTTACTTCACTCATCTCCTTTATGACCATCTTGAATTAAGGAAATCAAGGCAAGCCCTCCAATAATTGTTCATTGGTCCTTCATAGCAATGTAATAGACAGTGAGACCACGCCCACTTGGTCTGTTTCTTTACTCATATCATGGAAATAATAACAATTACCTCCACCCTACCTCATGGCGTTATGATCAGTCAATGTATGCGAAGTGTATATAGGAGGTGTGTATGTATGTATGTATGTATTTATTGTTTCAGACAGGGTCTTGCTTTCTCACACAGGCTAGAGTGCAGTGGTGCAATGTTGGCTCATTGCAGCCTCAACTTCCTGGGCTCAAGCAATCCTCACACCTCAGCCCCCCAAGTAGTTGGGACTACAGGCATGTGCCACTACAGCTGGTTAATTTTTGTATTTTTAGCAGAGATAGGGTTTCAACATGTTGCCCAGGCTGGTCTTGACCTCCTGGTCTCAAGTAATCCACCTGCCTCGGCCTCCCAAAGTTCTAGGATTACAGGATTACAGGCGCCTCCACGGTGCCTGGCCAAAGGAGGTGTTTATTAAACACAGGTTGAATCTTAATTTTGTATGCTATATTTTCTTCATTTCATAGTTCCTCTTCATAATAACAGAAGATTACAGGCAAGAAGCGTTGGCCAGAGGAATTTAGTCAGAATCAGTGCCAATTTTACTTTTCTCTTGAGGATCTATGGACCATATTTGCATATCCTTCTATGACTTTGGCTCACGTCATCTTGTGAGTTTTGTAACAGTGTTGAAAGGTGGCAGAAGCTGAAATGAGAAAAGTCAGTGAACTGTGCTTCCGTTGGCTTGTCCAGCATCTCCCTTTCTAACTATGGATCCTCTGGGCTCCTTGATGAGGACTCCTCAGTAAAAAGTCTGCCCCTGGTGAGGAGAACCAGCTGACTACTCCTTTCTCTCCAGAATGCTGGGGTTAGATCTGGTGGTGCGAGATGATAACGGGAACATCCTAGACCCCGACGAAACCAGCACCGTTGCCCTCTTCAAGGCCCATGAGGTGGCCTCCAAAAGGATTGAGGAGAAGATCCAAGAAGAGAAGGTACAATTCCTCAAATGTGAAATTCTGCCCACTGAGTTTCCATTTTTGCCTTGATTTTTAAAGAAAGAAAGGGAAATCATTGAGAACAAAACTACTTCTGTAGTTTGGTCCCCATTTTAAAAGTGAAACAGCAGAAAGGATGAGGCAGGTACATATATATATATGTTCTGATATGGAAAGATCACAAAGATACGTATTAAGTGAAAAGATCAGGATCCATAACGGTATATATAAAAATGCTATTATTTGTGTTTCAAAAAACTGTATGTAAATCTATGCTTGCATATACATAGACTAACTCTGAAATAATAGACAAGAAATAATTATTAATGGATGTCCTCTGGGAAGGAAAACTGGGTGGGAGGGAGACTTTTTTAATGTGTAATCTCTTGCATTCATTGCATATATTGCAATTATAAATAAATAGTATTTATTTATTTCTTTTTATTTATTTATTTATTTATTTTTGAGGTAGAATTTCACTCTTGTTGCCCAGGCTGGAGTGCAGTGGCACGATCTCGGCTCACCACAACCTCCGCCTCCTGGGTTCAAATGATTCTCCTGCCTCAGCCTCCCGAGAAGCTGGGACTACAGGCGCCCACCACCATGCCCAGCTAATCTTTGTATTTTTTTTTTTTTATGGAGTCTTGCTCTGTCACCCAGGCTGGAGTGCAGTGGCCAGATCTTGGCTCACTGCAACCTCTGCCTCCCGGGTTCAAGCTATTCTCCTGCATCAGCCTTCCGAGTAACTGGGATTACAGGCACCCACCACCACGCCCACGCTCAGCTAATTTTTGTATTTTTTAGTAGAGACAGGGTTTCACCGTGTTGGCCAGGCTAGTCTCAAACTCCTGACCTTGTGATCCACCCGCCTCCGCCTCCCAAAGTGCTGGGATTACAGGTGTGAGCCACCGAGCCCGGCCAATTTTTGTATTTTTAGTAGAGACGGGGTTTCACCATGTTGGTCAGGCCAGTCTCAAACTCCTGACCTCAGGTGATCCATCCTCCTCGACCTCCCAAAGTGCTTGGATTACAGGCATGATCCACTGCACCTAGGCTAAAATAAATAATATTTTAAAATAAAGTGTTTGAAAGGCTTTGAAAGTAATAATTGGACATTAAAGAAAAATTAGAATCAGTGCATGGTGGCTCATGCCTGTAATCCTAGCCCTTTGGGAGGTCAAGGTGGGTGGATCATTTGAGGCCAGGAGTCAAGACCAACTGGGCAACAGAGCAACATAGTGAGACCCCATATCTACAAAAATTTTTTTTTAAAATTAGCTGGGCATAGTAGTGCATGACTGTAGTCCCAGCTACCCAGGAAGCTGAGGCAGGAGGATCACTTGAGGCTGGGAATTTGAGGCTATAATGAACTATGATCATACCACTGCACTCCAGCCTGGGCAACAAAGCAAGACCCTGCCTCTTGAAAAAGAAAAACAAGTTCGGAAGGCTGAGGCAGGAGAATGGTGTGAACCCGGGAGGCAGAGCTTGCAGTGAGCCAAGATCACGCCACTGCACTCCAGCCTGGGTGACAGAGTGAGACTCCGTCTCAAAAAAAAAAAAAAAAGTTATTCATATTTTGATTTCTCAGACCCAAACATATTGAAATTTTGCTATATATTTTTCTTCCAGTCTTTCTGTTCTGATTTGTGTCAGTTTTCTTTGGTTTGTTGGTTTGTAGTGTTTACTTCTTTAGCGTGGTCATGATAATACTTGTGTTGTGAATCCAGTGGCAAGCCATGTCTGAAGGTAAAGCCTTTTCAGTGGAATATTTTGTTTTTAATGAGTTATTTATCTATCCAGGATAATGGATCATGATGTTCATGTTTTTGAGCTTCATTCAGAAGCTACTGTGTAAGACAAGCACTTCTTGGAGCTACCAAAACCCTGGAATTATCCCTTTTAGACAGCAATTTTTTTAAATGTCTTGGGTTCAAGGTCCTGAACAGGATAGTCTTGATCACTGAAATTATAATGATTATATTTTGCTCACTGCATTTGTCTGCTTACATACACTTTTTCTTAGCAAATGCATTTCCTCTTGGATGTTATCTGACGGTGTTTTGTTTTTTTATTTATTGATTAATCAACTGATTGATTGAGACAGGGTTTCACTTGGTTGCCCAGGCTGGAGTTCAGTGACTCCATCCTAGCTCACTCACTGCAGCCTCTTCTGTTCCCACGTGGCCGGGACTACAGGCACAGCTAATTTTTAAAAAAAAATTTTTTAGGGACAGAGACTTGCTGTGTTGCCCAGGCTGGTCTCAAACTCCTCTAGTAGCACTGGGATTACAGGAATGAGCCACTGTGCCCAGGCTATCTGCCATTTGCAGGCTAATATATATATATATATATATATATATATATATATATATATATATATATATTTTGCCAACATTTCCCATTTGCCAAAATCAAAATGTTTTTCTCTGTTCCATCTTTGTTCAGTCAATCCTGCAGAATCTTGACTCGCGGGGCCAGTCCATCTTCAGTACCATCCACACCTATGGCCTCTATGTGAACTTCAAGAACTTTGTCTGCAACATCGGGGAAGATGCAGAGTTGTTTATGGCCCTCTATGACCCAGACCAGTCCACTTTTATCAGGTAGCAGAGACCCAGATCCCCTGCTGCTGACCTAGCAAAGATACCCAGCCTTCCCCGACCCCTACCCGGGCAACTCTTTGCCAGATTTGAGAAGAGAAAATAGGGAAGCAGGGAAGATTTCTAAGCAGTAGAATGTAAAATCATATGGGCTGTGAAGCCTTCATATGTCACTACTGGAACAACGTGGCCAGTTTGTATACTCCCTGGGATTTAGAGATCACATAAAACTCATTAGGACTTGGAGATGGGAACAAAGAATTCAAGATGCTGCATGGGAAGGTGAGGGAGGGATAAATAGGCAGAGCACAGAGGATTTTTAGAGCAACAACACTATTCTGTGTGATGCTATGGTGGTGGATGCATGCCATTATGAATTTGTGTAAATGCACAGGACGTTCGATACGAAGAGGGAACCCTTATGTAAACTGTGGACTTTGGGTAAATGATGTGTCAATGTAGCTTCATCAGTTTTAACTAATGTTACTACTCTGGTCGGGAGAATGTTGATAGCAAAGGAAGTTGTGTCTGAGGGGAGAGAATATGTTATGGGACTCTGTTTTCAGCTCAACTTTGCTGCAAAGCCAAAACTGCTTTAAGAAAATAATGTCTATTAAAAAAAAACCTTTTTTTAAGACTCTAAGAAGTGCAGTGGGCATTGTTCAGCTCTACAGTGGCACTACTGTTTATCAGCTAAGAAAATGGAGAATTTATTTTTGAGAAGATAGTTAAAAGTAATTGCTTACAATTGTTTCTTTAAAATATATATATATATTTTAATGTCATAATGTGAATTACAGGGGATAGATTTGGAATGACTGTTATAAAATTAAATTCTTTTTTTATTTTTTATTTTTTGAGACAGAGTTTAGCTCTTGTCTTCCAGGCTGGAGTGCAATGGCACGATCTCAGCTCATTGCAACCTCCGCCTCCCAGGTCCAAGTGATTCTCCAGCCTCAGCCTCCCAAGTAGCTGGGATTACAGGCACCTGCCACCATGCCCCGCGAATTTTTGTATTTTTAGTAGAGACGGGGTTTCACCATATTGGCCAGCCTGGTCTCGAACTCCTGACCTCAGGCGATCCACCCGCTTTGGCCTCCCAAAGTGCTGGGAATACAGGCATGAGCCACTGTGCCCCACCTAAAATTAAATTATTAATTCAGCAAAGCTGAAACTTCTATTCAAAGATTTTGAGATGGAAGGACAACCCGGACTACAGCATCCCATAAGCTGTACCGTGTGTGTGCCCATCAGGAGCAGTGGGTGTCCTGTATCTGTGCGGGGCATGCCTTGCAGAGCCACAGCAGGGACGCTTCTCTAATGCCAGGACACCCGGTGGTGGCCATCTGTGTGGTCCCAGTTCCCAACTCAGCTCTTTTCACACTGGCCTGTTGAATTTCACTGAGCATTTCTGGTCCTTCCTCCTTCCCTTGTAAGTCTGTTAGCCTCTCATTAAGAGTAATTTGTTTTCCTTTGCCAGTGAGAACTATCTAATTCGTTGGGGCAGTAACGGGATGCCTAAGGAAATAGAGAAGCTCAATAACCTCCAAGCAGTGTTTACTGTAAGTCCTCCCTTCTGTTTAATCATTCTCTTTGTTTATGATATGAACATATTCACATAATGAATATGTGGGAAACATACAAAATGAAAAGGTTAAAGGAAAAATCATCAATCCCCCAGCAGGAATAACCCACCCATTTATTCAACATGTACTTCAATGCCAGGCACTGATTTAGACACTTGAGATATATCCATGAAAAATCAGGGGGAAAAAGCAGTTTTTGTCCTGATGGATAAGACAGATAATAAACGATAATCAATCCAGGCACAGGGACCCAGGCCTGTAATTCCAGCACTTTGGGAGGCTGAGGTGGGAGGATCATGTGAGCTCAGGAGTTTGAGACCAGTCTGTGCAACATGGTAAAACCCTGTCACTACTAAAGAATTTGAAAAAGGAAAAATGACCTCAAAGTAGAAGAGGAGTGATGCTGCCAATTCGGATATGCCAAAGAGAAGCGTGCTTCCTTTAAGTGAAAAGGTAAAACTTTATAAGTATGTATGTATAGGAAAAAGCAGTACATATAGAGTTCGGTACTGTCTTTGGTTTCAAGTATCCACTGGGGGTCTCGGAGCATATTCATCACAGACAAGGGGGGACTACTCTGTCAATGCACCACAGTACATGTAACTAGTCACCTGGAGTCTTTATTTTTCCATTAACAGAAGCCTTGCAGACCTAGAGTAGAAATGCAGGGTGGACGTTATCATTGATGGATATCTTGGAGACCCGAGTTAACTAAATTACAGAGGCTGGATTTGGAATGATTATGTTAAAAGTGATTCTTGCTTTGGTAAAGAGAGCTTGGGCAGCTGTTTCATATAACCAATTTGAGATGTGATTAATTTTTTTTCTGAAGTTGAATTGAATGAGAGATATCAGCTCATTCCTGGGTTTACTCACCCATCCTTAAGAATACAAATAATGGCTGGGCGTGGTGGCTCATGTCTGTAATCCCAGTACTTTGGGAGGCTGAGGCAGCTGGATGCCTTGAGCCCAGACGTTCAAAGCCAGCTTTGATAACATAGGGAGACCTTATCAAAAAAAAAAAAAAAAACAGACAAGTGTAGAACCCTAGCTACAAGAGAAATAGATATTTCATTGGCACTTCTGTCATGATTCAGTATACACTGATAAGCTCTCAATGGAGACCTCTCATAAATCAGGTGAATAATCCCATAAAGCAATGCCTGTCTTATAGTTGCCTCACGGGCTTGTTTTGAAGAGGAAATGAAATGTCACAGACTTGTGTGGATACCCAGTAAATGTCAATGTTACACGAGTTTTTACTTCATTTGATGCTGAAATGCATCCTGTACTGAGATACATTCAAGAAGGCTATACAGTCGCAATGATGAGGGCCCTGCTTTTTCAATACCCTGCTTAAGCTGATGAACTGGAGACTTCCGACGGACTATGATCTGATTTGTAAATTTGAAGTAGGAACCGGGGAACAAAAAAGCACTTGTTTACAAGCACAAAGTCATGTTCTCTGATGCCATAATAGCTCTTGGATGGAGATGGGGAAGAAGAGAGTCATTCTGGTATTTCAGCATTGAGAAATAAGGTCTGAACAGGATTTTGTTGTAGAGGGTAAAGAGAAAAGAGACACGGGGGACAGAGTGGTCCAGCCCTACCTCCTCTTGCACTTTCTCTGCCCCTTTAGGACCTCAGCAGCATGGACCTCATCCGGCCCCGTGTCAGCCTCGTGTGCCAGATTGTCCGCGTGGGCCACATGGAGCTGAAGGAAGGCAAGAAGCACACCTGTGGACTCCGAAGACCTTTTGGAGTGGCAGGTACAAGAGAGACCCAGAGACAAATGTGAAATAGTGCAGTGCTATGGAAAATAGCATGGCAATTTCTCAAAAAATTAAACATGGAACTAGCAAATGATCCAGCTGCCCTACTTCAGAACAATCAAAAGCAAGGTCTGGAGGAGATATTTGTACATCCATGTTTGTAGCAGTATTATTCACAATATGCAAAAGGTGGAAGTAACCTAGGTGTCCACCAGTGCATAAATGGACAAAGAAACTGTGGTGTGTACGCACAATGGAATATTACTCAAACAGGAAGGGAATTCTGACACATGCTACATACAGCGTAAATGAACCTTGAGGACTTTACACTAAGTAAATAAGCCAGACACAAAAGACAAATATTGTATGATCCCACCTATGTGAGGCACCTAGAGTAGTCAAATTCGTAGAGACAGCATAGAATGGTGAGTGTCAGGGGCTGGAGGGGGAGAATGGGGAGTTAGTGTTTAATGGGTATTGAGTTTCCATTTGGAAAGATGAAAAAGTTCTAGAGATGGAAGGTGATGATGGTTGCACAATAATGTGAATACACTTAATATCACTGAACTGTATACTTTAAAATGGGCAAGATGGTACATTTTATGTTATGTGTGTTTTACCACAATTTTGAAAATAGAGAGAGGGAAGGAAGGAGGAAAGGAGGAAGAAAGGTGGGAAGAAGGCCCAGAGATAGTAAGAGATGGATCACGTTGTCATTGTCAGTATCAGACACGCGGATTTACTGCCTGGCACTGCCCGTTTTCTTTGCATGGGTTCTGTGTCCTCACCTAGCCCACGCTCCTTTCTTTCCCCCTTAGTGCCCAACACTGTGTCTTATACACAGTAGAACCTAAGTTGTGACTATTGGAATCCTCCCTGTCTGGGTCTGCATATTGATTTTAGTGGAATAAAATACTTGCTGGGAAGTGGTTTGCCTGTCTAGGAAATTAACTCTTCGAAGACAATGTTGTGTTTGTTTCTAAATGCTTTCAGAGAGGCTCCTTGGCTTACATCAAACCCCAGAACCTGCCAAAAGGCCCGGCATCTTCCTCTGTAGTTTGTTCAATTGAGGAAATACAGTTTGGGCCTTACATTGACATTTTGGTTACTCATAGATCGAAAACGATCAAGGAAATGTCACAATTCTGCTCCTGGACCTTTGGTTCCAGACTTACCAAAAAGTAACCTGATGTTAAATTTCTCAAGAATTTAGCAACTCGGGCAGGGCACGATGGCTAATCCCTGTAATCCCAGCACTTTGGGAGGCTGAGGCGGGCGGATCACCTGAGGTCGGGAGTTCAAGACCAGCCTGGCCAACATGGTAAAACCCTGTCTATACTGAAAAAAACCAAAAGTTAGCCAGGCATGGTGGCATGCGCTGTAGTAGTCCCAGCTACTTGGGAGGCTGAGGCAGGAGAATTGCTTGAACAGGGGAGGTGGAGGTTGTAATGAGCCAAGATTGCGCCATTGCACTCCAACCTAAGCAAAAGAGCAAGACTTTATCTTTAAAAAAAAAGGAGGAGAATCTAGCAACTCGATCTTGTAGAGTTTTTAAAGTGCGTAGTCTGCAAAATTGATCCAGTAAAACCCAGACCCCTTCCTCAGCACCTCATGAGTCACTGTTTTGCTGGGCTGGTTATACTGGGAATCACCATTGGCAAAGAAATCTAAAAAAAAGTCCCTGCTTGGTACCTTTCTTCCTCCAGTGTTTTATGTTTGCTGATCCTGTCCTTTTCCATAGTAACTTACTGAGGCATGAAGCAATTAGTTTCTTTAATGAAGTTTGTCTTTTTCCTAGTGATGGATATTACTGATATCATACATGGGAAGGTGGATGATGAAGAAAAGCAGCATTTTATTCCCTTTCAGCAGTAAGTACTTTGGCATGTGTCCCAGGTGACTTGAGACCTGGATTAGCCATTCAGTTGTGTGTTAACACAGAAACAGGTGCTAGAAACCATTTTCTCAGAGAAGGAAGGATTCTAAGCTGCAAGATTGTCAGATAGGAGCTGAACAGAAAAGGACTTTGTTCAAAGTCCTTGATGTTGGACTCCCTTTGAAGAGGGTAAACTGAACTTCCCTGATTCTATAGAAAGGACCAAAGGAATAGAATAGGGCAAGTATCCGTCTGCCCTGGAATGCAGAGAGTGGTACCGTCCTTGTGTCACCAGTGCCAAAGTATATGTGCAGTCTATTGCATGAAACAGGCATCATGGAAGACACAGAATCACGTGGGCTAGCATAGGGCTTCTCAGACTACATCATGCATATGAATCAGGGGAGCTTGTTAGGCTGCAGGGGAGTTCTGCCTCTGACAAGCTCCCAGGTGATGCTGGTGTAGCTGGTCTGAGGGCCACACTGTCTGAAGCGAGGGATTAGGAGATGAGAGAGTGAAGGGCTGACCCACCCATGGGCTGGCATTCCTGCATGTCGGGGGAAAGCCATCCTGGGAGTGTGTGAAAGGATCCCTGCAGAGCTTCACTAAGGCCCTCCATATTGAGCTGCAGGAGCTGGAGCCATGGGTAGGCCATTGAGGAGCTGTTGGGAGCAGATTCAAGCCATGTCACTCTGAAGAAGTGCAAGTGTGAACGTCGTGACCTGCTCCAGCACCGGCTCAGACAGTGTAGGCCTAGCGGAGGCCGAGAGCATTGCCGGGACCAACTCCCACCAGGGGCCATCGTGCCAGTCAGAGGGCATCATCTCAGTTCACTTGCGGCTGCCACTGCAGACAAGTAGAACAAACTGAGAATTCCACAAACCAGCCAGAATCATATATTTGAGTTAATATGTCGTTTGTTTACAGATGATATCACAAATTAGTGGAGAAAGATACATGATGCAAAAAAAAATTTTTTTTGGAGAAAGTTGGCCATTTAAGATCCCTAAGTTAGATTGCAGTCTCACAACTTATGCCATTGTAAATTTTAGATGATTAAACATACAACTGTAAGAGCTAGAATCTTAAAATATTAACAGGAAAATAGAAGTTTTATATGGTAGTAATGAGAAGGAGGCCATTTTAAAGATTCAGCCAAAAAAAGAAAAATTGATAGATTTAACCACCCAAAAATTGTAGAGAACTTATACATATAAAAAAATCAATACAATCTTTGCAGTGTGTTTGAGAAAGATGAGTATTTGTAATATATAAAGAATTAATAGAAATTAATAAGGACATGAAGGGAATACACACACACACACAGAGAAATGGCGTTGTACATTTATTGAGGATGAGTGAAATGTAAATTGAAACATCAAGGTTTAGTTTTTATCTTGACCACATTTTAGTGTTTGGGTAGATATAAAGAGACATACATTACTTATAGGAATATAAATTGTTACAATGCATTAAAAGCCTTAAAATTTAGATATTTCGAAAAATGTATTCCATGATTAACAGTGATTATTTCTGTTGATATAACTCTTGGTGATTTTGCCTCTGTTTTTGTTTTCCTGTTGTCTTTTTTTAATATAAAAAATATGTATTATATGTAATAAATAAAATATAAAAATTTTAATCTTTCAATGTTAAGTCCACACCTTTGGACCAGTTTCTAAACATAATAGTGCAAATAGCTCATGCTAAGTAGTACTTGTCTCTTTTATCCAGAGACTGCTAGGAATTATTTTAAAAATATGGCCATTGCACTCCATCCTGGGTGACAGAGTCATACCCTGTCTCAGATAAAATAAAATATAAAGTAAAAATAGATAAAATAATTAAAAAATCAAATGCACTTACCTGGTATGCTACCACCTATATATTGACCTTCCAAGACGAGACAAATATTTTATGTAGCACAGTGCTAAAGTTAATTATGTGATAACTTTCATCTCCATGAATGCTGCTCTTGTTTTGTGTATAATATAAAACACTGTATGCACACACCTATATCAATATGTATTGTATAATATATAAATATGTTTAAGTATATTTAATAAATATATTGAATTTAATATAATGTTAATTTGTTAATTACATTATAGATATGTTAAATACAATCATGCATCACTTCATGGCAAGGATACATTCTGAGAAACATGTCGCTAGGCTCTCTTGTCATTGTGTAGATACCACAGAGTGCACTTACACACACCTGGAATGTATGGACTACTACACACCTAGGCTGTATGGTATAACCTTTTGCTCTTAGACTGTAAACCTGTCCAGCATGCTACTGTACTGAATACTGCAGGCAATTGTAACACAGTGCTATTTGTATCTTTAAACATATTTAAACATAGAAAAGGTAATGAGTTGTGCTGAGATGTTAAAACAGCTATAACATCACTAGGCAATAGGAATGTTTCAGCTCCATTAATAATCTTTTTTTTTGAGATAGAGATTCGCTCTTGTTGGCCAGGCTGGAGTGTAGTGGCGTGATCTCTGCTCACTACAACCTCACCTCCTGGGTTCAAGCAATTCTCCTGCCTCAGCCTCCCGAGTAGCTGAGATTACAGGGGCATGCCATTACAGCTGGCTAATTTTTCCATGTTTAGTAGAGACGGGGTTTCACCATGTTGGTCAGGCTCATGTCGAACTCCTGACCTCAGGTGATCCACCCGCCTCGGCCTTCCAAAGTGCTGGGATTACAGGTGTGAGCCATCATGCCTGGCCAGCTCCCTTATAATCTTATGGGACCATGGTCATCTATGTAGTCTGTCATTAACTGAAACATTGTTAGGCATATGACTGTATATTGAATAAATATAAATATACATATAATACTTACTAGATATAAATGCTGTACCATATATGTTATGGTACTCTGAATGTGTTATATTTGTATTTAAGATTATATGTACATAATAGGAGTGGCCTTCATGGATATGAAAGATGTCTGAAACAGTCATCTGTATATTTGCTGGTGGCGATGTGCCTCCTGCTTAATTTCTGAACCAGCTTTCCTCCAGCAACCATATCACAATACTTAGACCTGAGATTGTCCCCACTGCATAATCCACACTTTGAGTCCCTGACGAACCCTGCCTTAATTTGATTACTGCTCACTGTGCCGCCAACAGCCACAGTGAAGTATTTACGATGTAGACTGCAGCCTCTGGCATTGAATGCCTAAGATTTACGGCAAGCACTGCCATAACCTACTTCAAAAACTTTACAGTGTTTTCCAGTAGGAGAGTGTGGTATGTGTATTCTGCAAGTCCATTTAGAGAGAGTCATTTGTAAAAAACAGGAACTCAAGACTATAGCAATCCCATTTGCTGGTCACATATTGCAGCGTGTTTTATTGTCAGGGTGCAGGGAACCCTGTGGAGAAAACTGGCCTACGTGCAGCGGACAGAGGAGACAGGAGACTATTGTACTGCCCGCTGAGGTGCAGTTGCTGATCGTGCTTCTGCCTTCAGTAGAATGGGGGCTGTGTTTGGTTCTTTGATCGCCCTTTACGAGCCACAGCCTGATAAGGTCACTCAAGTGGAGCTTGTTTGGCAGCACCCATGCCAAGATCTAGCTTGTCATCACATAGAAATCTGAGAACATCTGCCAGACACCAGGTATATACACCGCGCTCGTACATAGGGGGTTGACACTAGACAGAAGCCTTAACAGGCATGGGATCCCAGCCCATCTCTTACAGATGGAGAAACTGAGGCCCAAAGGGAGCCTCTTGCAGAGCTCACTATCAAGTAGAAGTAGACCTGGGGGCTCCTGCCCCTCCTGTGGGTGCTCTGTCTTCAATTCTATTGCAGCAGCCTCTTCTGCCTCTGACAGAGCATGGAGCATTGCCTCTGATTTTTAGCTGCTAACCTTTTGTCACCAGTTTTGTGTACTCTTGGGGTTTTTCCCTCTCTCTTTGCCTCAAGTCATTTCCAAGGTGAATTTAGTATTTAAGATAGACACAAAATGGAAAACTAAGGAAAGATAGAATAGGGGTATTTAGTGTTGATATTTCCAAATTATTCCCATACGACTCACCATTACCTGAGGTTGTGCTGCAGAGACTTCCTTCCTCCCCCTCCCACCTTACCTCTTATTTCTCTTTTCCAAGAATTGCGATGGAAACCTACATCCGCCAGCGGCAGCTCATCATGTCACCTTTGATAACATCACATGTGACTGGGGAGAATGAGCCGCTCACTTCAGTCTTGAATAAAGTGATTGCAGCAAAGGAAGTGAATCACAAAGGGCAAGGTACAGTCCAGTGCCAGAGCAGGGAGGGACTCTGCTGAGGGTGGGGGACATTCACAGCTGGGTCCTTGGACTCCTGCCCTTTATTATCTTTCTCTGATACAAAACAGCCTCTGCTGGGGACCTCAGGCTTCCTACCACAGGCTTTTAAGACTAAATTGCATTGAAATGGACCCAGCAGTGATTTGATCACAGTTGTGTTTTATAAATTCTGTGGAACAAATTTTTATCCCATGAGTCTTTACTCTTTATTCATTTATTTATTTATTTATTTTGAGACGGTCTCATGTTGTCACCCAGGCTGGAGTGCAGTTGCATGGTCTTGGCTCACTGCAGTCTCCACTTGCTGGGCTCAAGCAATCCTCCTACCTCAGCCTCCCAAGTAGCTGGGACTACAGGCATGCACCACCATGCTCAGCTAATTTTTAAATTTTTTGTAGAGATGGGATCTTACTATATTGCCCAGGCTGGTCTCAACTTCT
This sequence comes from Macaca nemestrina, assembly GCF_043159975.1. Taxonomy (NCBI): domain Eukaryota; kingdom Metazoa; phylum Chordata; class Mammalia; order Primates; family Cercopithecidae; genus Macaca; species Macaca nemestrina. The sequence continues at coordinate 129,164,905 of NC_092132.1, read as the reverse complement.
GGCCTCAAGTGATCCTCCCACCTTGGCCTCCCAAATCCCTGGAACTATAGGCATGAGCCACCACTCCTGGCCTCCACATTTTTGTCTACCCTTCATTCCCAATGCCGACCCTAGATAATAATTATGCTCTATTCTGAATAAGTTTATCCCATCACATTTTTTAAAACTGAGAGGAAGGAAACCAAAGTAATACAGATGAATATGTATTAATATAAAATAATGTAAAAATTTTAGTTTTCAGTATCTCCATATCATGCTCTGTTGATAGAGTTTTAACTAAGAGAAGTTCTGCTTATTGAAACTGCATTTTGAATCAAATAAGGAAAAGCAGTTTAAAGACGCAAATACCAAGGTGATGACCATATTTGTAAAATTTCAAACATGAATACTTTGATTTTCCTTAATATTTTATAAATCTTTCACCTTTTACTAAAGATTTCCATGGAGAGGAACCACTCTGAGCTTTAATCAACTTTTTAAGACCTTGTGTTTGCAGAGCTTATGAAATTAGTTTAAAAAAACGAAGCAGCATTGTTGTCTGGGGTAATACCCAAGGGTTTGTTGTCCCATGCCAAGAAAATTAAGGACATGGACACACACAAAGATGGAGTTTAGGAGTGGAGGTTTAATAGGCAAAAGAAAGAGAAAGGAGAATAGTTCTTTGTCTCTCGTGAGAGATAGGGGCTCCCAGATTTTATAGGCAGGCTTGAGGAGGTGGTGTCTGATTTCTGTAGGGCCTACAGATTGGTTGGACCAGGTGTGACATTTACATCGCATGCAGGGAAGACTGGTCACTCCATTCTAATCTTATGCAAATGGGCTTTCCACCTGGCTGGTGCCATGTTGTCTACTTCTTACTGTACACGTGGCTCTCAAAGAGAAGGGACGATGGAGACGCCATGTTAGACATGCCTAGCTCCAGGTAGCCCTTTCCTATTGGCACAACTGCTGGCATTCACCTATGTGAGCTTCCAGCTTGCTTGTCTATGTCTGCAGCTCAATTTTACAGGCTAATCTTTGTTGGAAAAGAAAATGATTTGGGGGCTGCTTTTCATTAAGAGGAAAACCTTGCTGAGGATTTCCTTACCATCACTATCTGTCTAAATAATTTCTTAACTCCTATTTCAAAAATATGTAGAGACTGGCCCGGGGGTGGCTCACGCCTGTAGTCCCAGCACTTTGGGAGGCCAAGGTGGGTGGATCACAAGACCAGGAATTGGAGACCCTCCTGAACAACATGGTGAAACCTTGTCTCTACTAAAAATACAAAAATTAGCTGGGCATGGTGGCATGGCTGTAATCCCAGCTACTCAGGAGGCTGAGGCAGGAGAATCGCTTGAACCACAAAGTCAGAGATTGCAGTGAGCCAAGATTTTGCCACTACTCTCCAGTATGGCAACAGAGCGAGACTCCGTCTCAAAAAATATATATATATATATATAGAGAGAGAGAGAGACTGAATTAGTCTGTACATATCAAAAATACAGAGACTGAATGACTTTTTTTCACTACCCTGTAACCGTCTTCCAAAATAGAAGCAATCAGAAAACATGTTATTTTCATAATATTTAGTTTCTTATGTACTTGCAATTATCCTGCATAGGAAAGACATGCAAGGAATCAGTAAAGAATCTGAAAACAAATAACTAAATATATTTCTGTTTTTGTTTTTGTTTTTTTGAGATGGAGTCTCACTCTGTAGCCCAGGCTGGAGTGCAATGGTGCAATCCCGGCTCACTGCAACTTCTGTCACCTGGGTTCCAGTGATTCTCCAGACTCAGCCTCCCAAGTAGCTGGGATTACAGACACCTGTCATCACACCTGGCTAATTTTTCTATTTTTAGTAGAGACGGGCTTTTACTATGTTAGCCAGGCTGGTCTCGAACTCCTGAACTCAAGTGATCCTCCCACCTCGGTCTCCCAAAGTGCTGGGATTACAGGTGTAAGCCACTGTGCCTGGCCCTATTTCTGTTTTTTTTTAGAGCTCTTAACTAAGTATAATTTCAGCTGGAGTGGAAAACCCTTATACTAAATAGATTACCATGTACGTGTAATTTTTTAAACAAAACTGAAAAAAAGTCATTTCCATTCTTGCTACCTAACAGCAAAACAAGCACTTTTCTTTTTTTCTTTCTTTTTTTCCCAAATACCATACTTCATGCCAAACAAGCACTTTCCAAATGTTTTTATGCTCTTCACAAATACTTTTTTATGGCTGCATAATATTCTAGCATTTAGACTTAAGAAGAGGGAATCCCCTAGATAAACACTTAAGTGCTTTCTAATTTGTTGTTATTACAAATATAAAAACCCGTACTCTGACTATCTTTATACATGAAGTCTTTTCCATGTTTAAGACTGTCTCCCCAAGAAAATTCCCAGAAGTTGGATTTCTAGATCACATGCTGGGAACAAGCCTACACCTGGAGATATAAATATTGCCAAATCACTTGCCATAGATTTCTACCATGTGTGAGTGTTTATCTTACTGCACTCTTGGTTATGTTGCAAACTGATATTTAAAAATCATTACGGCTGGGCATGATGTCTCATGCCTGTAATCCCAGCACTTTGGGAGGCTGAGGCAGGTGGATTACTTGAGGTTAGGAGTTCGAGACCAGCCTGGCTAACATGGTGAAACCCCATCTCTACTAAAAAAAAAAAATACAATGATTAGCCAGTGTATTGGTGCACACCTGTAATCCCAGCTACTGGGGAGGCTAAGGCATGAGAATTGCTTGAACTCAGGAGTCAGAAGTTGCAGTGAGGCCAGGCGCGGTGGCTCAAGCCTGTAATCCCAGCACTTTGGGAGGCCGAGGTGGGTGGATCACGAGGTCAGGAGATCGAGACCATCCTGGCTAACACAGTGAAACCCCCTCTCTATTAAAAATACTCTATTAAAAATACAAAAAACTAGCCGGGCGTGGTGGCGGGCACCTGTAGTCCCAGATACTCGGAGGCTGAGGTGGGAGAATGGCGTGAACCCGGGAGGTGGAGCTTGCAGTGAGCCGAGATCGGGCCACTGCACTCCAGCCTGGGCCACACAGCGAGACTCCGTCTCAAAAAAAAAAAAAAAAAAAAAGAAGTTGCAGTGAGCTGAGATGATGCCACCGCATTCCGCCTGGGCAACAAACTGAGACTCTGTCTCAAAGAAAGAAAAAAAAGAAAAATGGTTTGTTCTCAGAGGTTTAATAACTATACACTTCTTTTTCCTTTTAACATTCTGCCTTCTTTTTCTATGTAATTCATTATTGGGAATTTATTTTAATGAAAATACAAGATGAGAAATTAAATTTTTTTAGGTAGCAAGAAAATAATCCCAGCATATTCATGTAATTATTGGATTTTTTTCATGATTTGTTATGCCTCTTTTGCCATATATGAAATTGCTATATACTATAGTATTTCATTGTTTCATGCATATGTCTTTTTTTTTTACCACTAGTATCACAGATCATTGTAGCTTTACCATATATTCTGGTATCTGGTAGGGCCTATCTTTACCCTTTTCTTCCCCCAAAGTTAGCATCTGTTCACATCTCTGTCGAATTCTCAAAGAAGTCATGTTGTGATTTTAATGGAAGTGTCATTAAAATTATAGGTCAACTGGGGGAGAATTTACATCTTTATAGTAAGATTGTGACTATACAATTTAAATGTTCTTCACAACAGTTATGCTTGTGTTATACAGATCATACAAAGAACTAAAAATTTATCTTTTATTTGTTTAAAGGACTTTGGGTATCCTTGAAGCTCTTGCCAGGTGACCTCACACAGGTTCAGAAGAATTTTTCACACTTGGTTGATAGATCAACAGCAATAGCCCGGAAGATGGGCTTTCCTGAAATCATACTGCCGGGTAAGCACTTTGCATGGCTCACCTGTTTGCTTCCTCCTGTGCAGTGATTGTTTCTTATTGGACAGTGGAGGCAGCTTGGATCCAGAAGACTTGGTTGTTTACATTCATTGGTCCTGAGGCAACTGGGACACAAACAGAGACACCTGCAGTACTTAAGAAGCTACCCAGTGTGCAAGCCCAAGATAATGCTTTTAAACATAACTCAAATTTTCTTACTCTCTCTTTTACACAGACTCTCTCAGATAGCACAGGGTGCTCCGTTCAGGAGACTGATTGGCCTCATTTGTGTGTCCCTTTCTCGTTATGACGTCCCCAGCATGTGGGCGCCTTGCTCTCTCCATTCTCTGCAGCTCCAAAAGTGCTCTGGCTCTCCCTGTTCTTGTTGTGACGAGAATGTCAGCATTTTCCTGTTTCATCTTCTTTCTAGTGATCTGCATATGTGTGTGTTCTCTCAATTCGCTGACTTCACCCATTTAATTTTAATCTCCGTACTAAGAAAAGGGAATCAGTCCCTCAAATTTTATACATGTTGCTATAAACTAACTGATATTAATAGAAATTCTAGAAAAACAACCATGCCATGTTAGAAAAATTCTAGAAAACCAACTTATCTATTGCACAAAAATCCAGGTTATTTTAGGCCAGGCATGGTGGCTTATGTCTGTAATCCCAGCACTTTGGGAGGCCGAGGCAGGCAGATCACTTGAGGTCAGGACTTTGAGTCCAGCCTGGCCAACATGGTAAAACTTGTCTCTATCAAAAATACAAAAATTAGCTGGACATGGTGGCAGGTGCCTGTAGTCCCAGCTACTCAGGAGGCCGAGGCATGAGAATCGCTTGAGCCCGAGAGGCAGAGCTTGCAGTGAGCTATGATTGCGCCACTGCACTCCAGCCTGGGTGACAGAGCAAGACTCTGTCTCAAAAAAAAAATAAAAATAAAAATAAAAAATTAGGTATTTTAAAGTAATACAAGATCTTATTTCTCCTTTGAGAAATTAAGGGGCAGTGATAACTTGTTGCTGCCTACACTCTCTACATGTAGTGAGTCTTAAATGAAAATTTGTGGAATGAATGAATAAAAAAGTAATAAAATGGAGATCACTCTTTTTTTCTTTTTCTCATAAAAGAAGATAGTTTTTTGCTTATTTTGTCCATTACATGGCCATTTTACCCTGATATACATTCATCAACATTCTGGGAAAATGTTTTGTCTTCTTGTTAAAGAAAAATTTTACTGCTACAACAAGACACAAATCTGAAAACATAAAGTAGAGGAGTTTATTCTTTGATCAAGGTGACAGCAGGGTTGGCTTCTCCTGAGGCCTTTGAATAAGGTGAGTTTACCTTTGAAATCTGGCTTGTAAAATAACATTTTTTTTGTTTGTTTTTTGTTTTTAAGTCAATAGGATTGGTTCATAGAATGCCAAGGGCTACATCGGTTTTAAAATTCATCTAGAATATGGCCAGGCGAGATGGCTTACATCTGTAATCCCGCACTTTGAGAGGCTGAGGTGGGTGGATCACTTGAGGTCAGGAGTTTAAGACCAGCCTGGCCAACATGGTAAAACCCCATCTCTATTCCAAACACAAAAATTAGCTGGGCAAGTTGATGTGTACCTGTAATCCCAGTTACTTGGGAGGCTGAGGCAGGAGAATTGCTTGAACCCGGGAGGTGGTGGTTGCAGTGAGCTGAGATTGTACCACTGCACTCCAGGGTGACACAGCAAGACTCTATCTCAAAAAGAAAAAAAAGCCGGGAGTGGTGGTGCGTGCCTGTAATCCCAGCTACTTGGAAGGCTGAAGTGGGAGGATCACTTGAACTCAGGAGGCAGAGTTTGTAGTGACGTTAGATCGTGCCACTGCACTCCAGCCTGGGCAATAGAGAAGACTCTGTCTCAAGAAAGAAAGACAAAAAAAAAATCATCTAGGGGGACGGTTCCAAGATGGCCGAATAGGAACAGCTCCAGTCTACAGCTCCCATTGTGAGCGACACAGAAGACGGGTGATTTCCGCATTTCCAACTGAGGTACCAGGTTCATCTCACTGGGGCGTGTCGGACAGTGGGTGCAGCCCACCAAGCGTGAGCCGAAGCAGGGTGAGGCATCGCCTCACACGGGAAGCTCAAGGGGTCAGGGAATTCCCTTTCCTAGCCAAACAAAGCAGTGACAGACGGCACCTGGAAAATCAGGTCACTCCCACCCTAATACTGCGCTTTTCCAATGGTCTTAGCAAACGGCACAGCAGGAGATTATATCCCACGCCTGGCTCAGAGGATTCCACGCCCATGGAGCCTCGCTCATTGCTAGCACAGCAGTCTGAGATCGAACTGCAAGCTGGCAGCGAGACTGGGGGAGGGGCGCCCGCCATTGCTGAGGCTTGAGTAGGTAAACAAAGCTGCCAGGAAGCTCGAACTTGGTGGAGCCCACCTCAGTTCAAGGAGGCCTGCCTTCCTCTGTAGACTCCACCTCTAGGGGCAGGGCATAGCCAAACAAAAGGCAGCAGAAACCTCTGCAGACTTAAATGTCCCTGTCTGACAGCTTTGAAGAGAGTAGTGGTTTTCCCAGCACAGAGCTTGAGATCTGAGAACGGACAGACTGCCTCCTCAAATGGGTCCCTGACCCCCAAATAGCCTAACTGGGAGACATCCCCCAGTAGGGGCCGAGTAACACATCACACAGCCAGGTACCCCTCTGACACGAAACTTCCAGAGGAATGATCAGGCAGCAACATTTTCTGTTCAGTAATATTTGCTGTTCTGCAGCCTCCACTGCTGATTCCCAGGCAAACAGGGTCTGGAGTGGACCTCCTGCAAACTCCAACAGACCTGCAGCTGATGGTCCTGTCAGAAGGAAAACTAACAAACAGAAAGGACATCCACACCAAAACTCCAACTGTACATCACCATCATCAAAGACCAAAGGTAGATAAAACCACAAAGATGGGGGAAAAACAGAACAGAAAAACTGAAAATTCTAAAAATCAGAGTGCCTCTCCTCCTCCAAAAAATGCAGCTCCTCGCCGGCAATGGAACAAAGCTGGACAGAGAATGACTTTGACAAGTTGAGAGAAGAAGGCTTCAGACGAACAAACTTCTCCGAGCTAAAGGAGGAAGTTCAAACCCATAGCAATTAAGTTAAAAACCTGAAAAAAGATTAGACAAATGGCTAACTAGAATAACCAATGCAGAGAAGTCCTTAAAGGATCTGATGGAGCTGAAAACCATGGCACGAGAACTACGTGACGAATGCACAAGCTTCAGTAGCCAATTCGATCAACTGGAAGAAAGGGTATCAGAGATGGAAGAGCAAATGAATGAAATGAAGCAAGAAGAGAAGTTTAGAGAAAAAAGAATAAAAATAAATGAACAAAGCCTTCAAGAAGTATGAGACTATGTGAAAGACCAAATCTACATCTGATTGGTGTACCTGAAAGTGATGGGGAGAATGGAACCAAATTGGAAAACACTCTTCAGGATATTATCCAGGAGAACTTCCCCAACCTAGCAAGGCAGGCCAACATTCAAATTCAGGAAATACAGAGAATGCCACAAGGATACTCCTTGAGAAGAGCAACTCCAAGACACATAATTGTCAGATTCACCAAGGTTGAAATGAAGGAAAAAATGTTAAGGGCAGTCAGACAGAAAGGTCGGATTACCCACAGAAGGAAGCCCAACAGACTAACAGCAGATCACTCAGCAGAAACTCTACAAGCCAGAAGAGAGTGGGGACCAGTATTCAACATTCTTAAGGAAAAGAATTTTCAATCTGAAATTTCATATCCAGCCAAACTAAGCTTCATAAGTAAAGGAGAAATAAAATCTTTTACAGACAAGCAAATGCTGAGAGATTTTGTCACCACCAGGCCTGCCCTACAAGAGCTCCTGAAGGAAGCACTAAACATGGAAAGGAACAAATGGTACCAGCCACTGCAAAAAACACGCCAAGTTGTAGAGACCATCGATGCTAGGAAGAAACTGCATCAACTAACGAGCAAAATAACCAGCTAACATCATAATGACAGGATCAAATTCACACATAACAATATTAACCTTAAATGTAAATGGGATTAATGCTCCAATTAAAAGACACAGACTGGCAAATTGGATAAAGAGTCAAGACCCATTAGTTTGCTGTATTCAGGAGACCCATCTCACGTGCAGAGACACACATAGGCTCAAAATAAAGGGATGGAGGAAGATCTACCAAGCAAATGGGAAACAAAAAAAGGCAGGGGTTGCAATCCTAGTCTCTGATAAAACAGACTTTAAACCAACAAAGATCAAAAGGGACAAAGAAGGCCATTACATAATGGTAAAGGGATCAATTCAACAAGAAGAGCTAGCTATCGTAAATATACATGCACCCAATACAGGAGCACCCAGATTCATACAGCAAGTCCTTAGAGACCTACAAAGGGACTTAGACTCCCATACAATAATAATGGGAGACTTTAACATCCCACTGTCAACATTAGACAGATCAACGAGACAGAAAGTTAACAAGGATATCCAGGAACTGAACTCAGCTCTGCACCAAGCAGACCTAATAGACATCTACAGAACTCTCCACTCCAAATCAACGGAATATACATTCTTCTCAGCACCACATCGCACTTATTCCAAAATTGACCACATAGTTGGAAGTAAAGCACTCCTCGGCAAATGTAAAAGAACAGAAATTATAACAAACTGTCTCTCCGACCACAGTGCAATCAAACCAGAACTCAGGATTAAGAAACTCCCTCAAAACTGCTCAACTACATGGAAACTGAACAACCTGCTTCTGTATGACTACTGGGTAAATAATGAAATGAAGGCAGAAATAAAGATGTTCTTTGAAAAAAACAAATCGGCCGGGCGCGGTGGCTCACGCCTGTAATCCCAGCACTTTGGGAGGCCGAGGCGGGCGGATCACAAGGTCAGGAGATCGAGACCACGGTGAAACCCCGTCTCTACTAAAAATACAAAAAAAAAAAAAAAAAAATTAGCCGGGTGCGGTTGTGGGCACCTGTAGTCCCAGCTACTCGGGAGGCTGAGGCAGGAGAATGGCGTGAACCCGGGAGGCGGAGCTTGCAGTGAGCCGAGATCGCGCCACTGCACTCCAGCCTGGGCAACAGAGCGAGACTCCGTCTCAAAAAAAAAAAACAAATCATGAGTGACCTCCCATTCACAATTGCTTCAAAGAGAATAAAATACCTAGGAATCCAACTTACAAGGGATATGAAGGACCTCTTCAAGGAAAGCTACAAACCACTGATAAGATAAAATGAAATAAAAGAGGATACAAACAAATGGAAGAACATTCCATGCTCATGGATAGGAAGAATCAGTATCGTGAAAATGGCCATACTGCCCAAGGTAATTTATAGATTCAGTGCCATCCCTATCAAGCTACCAGTGACTTCACATAATTGGAAAAAAATACTTTAAAGTTCATATGGAACCAGAAAAGAGCCCGCATTGCCAAGTCAATCCTAAGGCAAAGGAACAAAGTTGGAGGCATCATGCTACCTGACTTCAAACTATACTGCAAGGCTACAGTAACCAAAACAGCATGGTACTGATACCAAAACAGAGATATAGACCAATGAAACAGAACAGAGGCCTCAGAAATAACACCACACATCTACAATCATCTGATCTTGGACAAACCTGACGAAAACAAGAAGTGGGGAAAGGATTCCCTATTTAATAAATGGTGCTTAGAAAACTGGCTAGCCATATGTAGAAAGCTAAAACTGGATCCCTTCCTTATACTTTATACAAAAATTAATTCAAGGTAGATTAAAGACTTAAATGTTAGACCTAAAACCATAAAAACCGTAGAAGAAAACCTAGGCAATACCATTCAGGACATAGGCATGGGCAAGGACTTCATGTCTAAAACACCAAAGCAATGGCAACAAAAGCCAAAGTTGACAAACGGGATCTAATTAAACTAAAAAGCTTCTGCACAGCAAAAGAAACTGCTATCAGAGTGAACAGGCAACCTGCAGAATGGGAGAAAATTTTTGCAATCTACTCATCTGACAAAGGGCTAATATCCAGAATCTACAAGGAGCACAAACAAATTTACAAGAAAAAAACAACCCCATCAACATGTGGGCGAAGGATATGAACAGACACTTCTCAAAAGAAGACATTTATGTAGCCAACAGACACATGAAAAAATGCTCATCATCACTGGCCATCAGAGAAATGCAAATCAAAACCACAATGAGATACCATCTCACACCAGTTAGAATGGTGATCATTAAAAAGTCAGGAAACAACAGGTGTTGGAGAGGATGTGGAGAAATAGGAACATTTTTACACTGTTGGTGGGAGTGTAAACTAGTTCAACCATTGTGGAAGACAGTGTGGCGATTCCTCAGGAATCTAGAACTAGAAATACCATTTGACCCAGCCATCCCATTACTGGGTATATACCCAAAGGATTATAAATCACACTGCTGTAAAGACACATGCACACGTATGTTTATTTTGGCACTATTCACAATAGCAAAGACTTGGAACCAACCCAGATGTCCTACAGTGATAGACTGGATTAAGAAAATGTGGCATGTATACACCATGGAATACTATGCAGCCATAAAAAATGATGAGTTCATGTCCTTTGTAGGGACATGGATGAAGCTGGAAACCATCATTCTCAGCAAACTATTGCAAGGACAAAAAACCAAACACTGCGTGTTCTCACTCATAAGTGGGAATTGAACAACGAGAACACTTGGACACAGGAAGGGGAACATCACACACTTGGGCCTGTTGTAGGGTAGGGGGAGTGGGGAGGGATAGCATTAGGAGATATACCTAATGTAAATGACGAGTTAATGGGTGCAGCACACCAACATGGCACATGTATACGTATGTAACAAGCCTGCACATTGTGCACATGTACCCTAGAACTTAAAGTATAATTTAAAAATTAAAAGATCATCTAGAACAAGGGTTTCCAGTGCTAGTCTGTGGATCAGCTAATCAAGATCTCCTTGAAGATCTCCATGAAAATACAGATTCCCAGATTTCTAGAGACTGATTCAGAGCTCCCAGGGTGATCCGGTGGTGAGTCAGTTCTGAGAAATTCAGGTCTAGACCCAACTCCCTGCGCTTGGAACTCCTTCCTGTTGTCCCATCACCATGTGAACTGGTTCCGGTTGCCTCCTTAACTCTCCCCTGTACCTCCTTGCCCTCCAGCGAGGAGCTTTGACTCTCTGTCTTCAGCCTCACAGGAGTGATTCTGTCCACTCTCTTCCTGTGTTCTCACCTCTGCCAGCCCCACTCCAGCCTCTCAAGAGTAGCTCTCATGAGAGTCACCCATGATCATGGTATCTCTACCTCTGATTGGTGTTTTCTAGCCTAGTGATCAGCTCTGTGACCTCTCAGCAGCATCTGACATTGTTGAAATATTTCCTTCCCTTCTCATTGGTGACCCCTCACTTTTCTCTGTTTCTCCATTTCCCTGGGGCCTCTGCTAGAACCCGTTTGCCACCTTCTCATATGCTGCTTCGCCTCTAAATGTCGAAGTTCCTTGCTTTTTGGTTCTGAGACCCTGTATTAGTGTGCTTGGGCTGCCATAGCAAAATACCACGGACTGGGTGGCGTCAGCATTAGTTTTCTCACAACAAAGGATGGGAGACTGGAAGTTCAACATCAAGGTGACAGCAGGGATGGCTTCTTGGGAGGCCTTTCTCCTTGGCTTGCAGACAGCCATCTTCTCCCTGCGTCTTCACTTGGTTGTCCCTCTGTGCATGTCTGTGTCTTAATCTCTTCGTATGAGGGCACCAGTCATATGGGATTAGGGCCCACCTATATGACCTCATTTTACCTTACTTACTCTTTTAAAGGCCCTATCTCCAAATACAGTCATATTCTGTGTTACTAGGGGTTACGGCTTCAGCATATGAATTTGGGGAGGACACTGTTCAGCCCAGAACAGCCCTCTTTCTGTTTCACCTGTATTTTCTCCCTAGGGGCGTCATCCACTCACTTGGCTTTCATCTGCCTGTCACCCTCAAATCTGTAGCCCCAGCACCAAGACCTCTTTAATGAACTCTAGGACCATATAGCCAGCTATTTCCTGCCTTAGGAGTCTCCTCTTTTTTTTTTTTTTTTTTTTTTTTGAGACAAGGTCTTGCTCTGTCATCCAGGCTGGAGTACAGTTGTATGATCGTAGCTCACTGTAAGCCTCGATCTCCTGGGCTCAAGCAGTCCTCCCACCTCAGTCTCCTGGGTAGCCTGGACTACAGGCATGAACCACCACATCTGGCTAATTTTTGTTGTTGTTGTTGTTGTTGTAGTAGAGACCAAGTTTCATTATGTTGCCCAGGCTAATCTTGAACTCCTGGGCTCAAGCAGTCCTCTTGTCTCTGCCTCCCAAAGTGCTGAGATTACAGGCATGAGCCACAACACCCAGCCCCTCCTTGCTTTAATTGGCTAATTCTTATTCAGCATCCCCATTTGGACCTCATAATTCTGTGCATCTAGGCCTGAGGCACCTCTCTTGTGTTTTATCTAAGAAAATAACACCTCCATCCATTCATCCATCCGTCCATCCACCCACCCACCCACCTGTCTATCATCCATCCACCCACCCATCCACCTACCCGTTCAGCTCTCCACCTATCCATCCACTCATCCACCTATCTAACCTCTATCCATCCACCCACCCACCCATCATCCATCCATCCATCCATCCACCCACCCACCCATCCATCCAGCCAGCCAGCCACCCACCCACCCACCTACCCATCCATCCAGCCACCCACCCACCCATCCATCCATCCAGCCAGCCACCCACCCACCCACCTACCCATCCATCCAGCCACCCACCCACCCATCCATCCAGCCACCCACCCACCCATCCATCCATCCGCCCAGCCACCCATCCATCCATCCAGCCAGCCACCCACCCACCTATCCATCCACTGCACAAGCAAGAAGCCAGAAAGTTACGCTCGATACCTCCCTTTCCTTTACAACTCACATAAATTAAAGACCTGTCAGCGTTATCTTTGAAAGGACTCTCAAATCACTCTTTGCCTTCTCTCCATCTCCATTGCCACCGCCTGAGTTGGAGCTACGATGGCCTCTTCCCTAGATGACTGCCATAACTTCCTACCTGGTTTTCATGTTTCCGCTCTCTCTTTGCTCATTTTCTCTTCTTCGTACTGCATCCAAATGTTCTGTTTCATAAGCACATCTGATCTCACCCAACTCCTCTCTCACGGAAAACATCGTACTGACTTTCGTTTATGTGGAGGGTAAGTATAAAAATTCTTAATTTGCCCACCGGCCTCAGGGGGATCTGGCTTATTTCTGTCTCTACAACCTCATCTCACACCAGAACACCCCCTCACTGTGAGAATGTCAGTCAGGTTGTCTCCTACCTCTGGGCCTTTGCACAGGCCACTCTCCCTGACCGTGCTAACACCTGAAGGGAAAGATTCGCATACCCCGCAGACGAGGTCAGGACCAGGTATTGTGCATTCACAGAGCCTGGCATGTTCCTCCGCTGGTAATGGTGGGTTTACTTGTGCAGATTATTTGACTGGTGCTTCTCTCCTGCACTAGACTGTAACCTGAGTTGGGGCAAGGACGATGAGTGGCTCACCATCGCCACCCAGACACCTAGCACATGCCTGCTACAGAGTAGGAGCTCAAGCACTTTTTAAAATGAGTATTACCGCCATCATGTGATTATACCATAATTTATTCCACTAGTTCCCTGTGCTTGGAAATTGAGACTGTTTCCACGTTTCCACTTTTATAAACACCACAGTGAATATCCTTACAGATAAATTATTGCCCACATTTTTAATACTTTGAGACAAATATTACCAGTGGAATTGCCATATTGAGACTTTTGACACATTTTCAGTTTCTCCATTGACAAAGAGTGTGTCAAGTAAGATTTCAAACTGTGCTGTGTGAATAAGCCCCTTTTTCTTCATCCTCAGCAAGTGTAAGCAGTATCTTATTTTTTTCCAGTTGGGGAAATGATCAAAATGATCACTGCTCTAAATATGCACTCCTGTTTTTTTATAGTGTTAAAAGGTTTTGTTTTTTACATTGGGAGGCAGTTTAATATAGTGCAGGTGTTGGAATCAGTTTTTCAATACTTTTTTCATCTAGGAGTTTAATATACTTTACATTTATTCCAAGTTTCCTTTATGTATTTAAGTAACATTTAATATTTTTCTTTAATATGTGGGCCACACATTTATTAATTAAATTTTTTTTGTTGAGTAATGAAGAAAAAACCAGCAGAAAGCATTCTTTCATTGATAAAATCAAGTAAACTGATTTAAAGAAATGTAAAGTACTCTAGGCTGGGCATGGTAGCTCACACCTATAATCCCAGCAGTTTGGGAGGCTGAGGTAGGCAGATTGCTTGAGTCCAGGAGTTTGAGACCAGTCTGGGCAATGTAGTGAGACCCCTTCTCTACAAAAAATACAAAACATTAGCCAGGCGTGGTGGTGCGTGCCTGTAATCCCAGCTACTTGGGAGGCTAAGGTGAGAGGATCACTTGAGCCCGCCCTACAGGCCGATGTTGCAGTGAGCCAAGATGGCACCACCGCACTCCAGCCTGGGCAACAGAGCAAGATCATGTATCAAAAAAGAAAAGAAAAACATACTCTATAGGCTTTCAGAAGGAGTGTCTATCTCATCAGGTTGTTCTATAGATGAACAAGTCAGTCTGTAATTGATTACATTAATACATATAAGACATTTTGACCAGTGCCTGGCACAGCATATAATAAGCACTCAATAGACAGTTGCCTTCATTATTATCAGATGTATTCAAAATATCACACTCTGCAAGGCACTATTGAAAAACGATCTGCCACTGTAACCTAATAATATATAATATGTGTTTATTATTAGACAGAAATTTTTAATATTGAAAGAATTACTACTTAATTTTCTATAAAACCACAGTGCAAAGACATCTTGCTATGCATGGAAAGGTAAAATGAGATAAGCTGAAGCCAGCAAATGCATATGAAAGCCTCTTGTCAGATGAGGAGTTCAGTATAAAACCAGAACATTTCATATCGTCTTTATCTTTTGCGTCATATGACATTGTGAAACTTAGAATGACTTCTCTCAGCAACACTCACAGCATGCTTGTCGTATTGCAGGAGATGTTCGGAATGACATCTATGTCACCCTGATCCATGGCGAGTTTGACAAAGGGAAGAAGAAGACACCAAAGAATGTGGAGGTGACGATGTCTGTGCACGATGAGGAAGGCAAGCTCTTGGAGGTGCGCGGTGTGGCCCGGAAATCCTGCTGCCGTCACATCCATCTTTACAATCACCGTAGACTTTTAGCCATATTTTAATTCTTCTTCGCATCAGGATGGGTTTGGTTTTTCCTGAGAAAATAAATATACAGTCTGTTAAATTTATGATTAGCAATGAGCAGTTTCACTAAGGAAGCTATCTAGATTCTTATTTTTATATTTCTCCTGTGCTAAGAAATAGGTCCAGCCCCTAATGATTTTATGTGTAAGCTTCCAATGCAGAGGTTATTTATCATTTTCAACTTATTTTGCCACATTCAAGCTTGATCAGTTACTCTGAGGCTTCAGCTAAGTGGCCTGGTTGCTCGAATAGCATCAGAAAGCACGTTTCCTTCCCTGGGTGAGCCGAACCAAAGAACATGCGCTCATCAGAGACTGAAACTGGAAGATCCCTTGGGTAGGCATCTGCTACCACTGCTCTTTAGTGGTTTTTTTGTTGGTTTGTTTTGTTTTTTTTTTGAGACAGAGTCCCGCTCTGTTGCCCAGGCTGGAGTGCAGTGGCGCGATCTCCGCTCACTGCAAACTCTGCCTCCTGGGTTCACGCCATTCTCCTGCCTCAGCCTCCTGAGTAGCTGGGACTACAGGCGCCCGCCAACATGCCTGGCTAATTTTTTTGTATTTTTAGGAGAGACAGGGTTTCACCGTGTTAGCCAGGATAGTCTCAATCTCCTGACCTCGTGATCTGCCCACCTCAGCCTCCCAAAGTGTTGAGATTACAGGCGTGAGCCACCACACCCAGCCTGCTATTTAGTTTTAATGAACAGGAAACTGTAAGAAACTTTAAAAGGAAGAGTTATTTTCTCTAGAAACACAGGCGTTAGTGGCAGAGCTGGGAGGGTATCCAAGTATCCTGAATTCAAGTCCAGAGTTCCTCCAGCTCTGGCAGCTTTTCTTTCTTCTTCTTTTTTTTTTTTTTTTTTTTTTTTGATGGACTCTCACACTGTCGCCCAGGCTGGAGTGCAGTGGCACAATCTCTGCTTGCTGCAACCTCTGCCTCCCAGGTTCAACCAATTCTCCTGCCTCAGCCTCCCAAGTAGCTGAGATTACAGGTACCCGCCACCACACTCGGCTAATTTTTTTGTGTTTTTAGTAGAGACGGGGTTTCACTATGTTAGCCAAGCTGGGTTCAAACTCCTGACCTCGTGATCTGCTCACCTCAGCCTCCCAAAGTGCTGGAATTACAGGCATGAGCCACCATGTGCAGCCTGCGTTGTTTTGCTTTGCTTTCCTCTTTCTTTTCTTTTTTTTTCTTTCTTTCCTCTCCCTTCCCTTCCCTTCACTCCCCTCCCCTCCCCTCCCTTCCCCTCCTTTCCCCTCCCTTCCCCTCTCCTCCCTTTCCCTCTCCTCCCTTCCCCTCCCCCTCCCTCTCCCCCTCTGCCTCCCCTTCTTCTATTTTCCTTTCTTTTCCATTTTCTTTCCTTTTTTTTTTTCTTTTTAACATTAAGACAAGATCTAAAGCAGGTATCTGCCAGCTTTCTGCCCACATAAAGAAGTGAGTCCTGATTCTGACATCAAAGAGGATAGGCAGGAGGTGGTCACAGGAGGCTGCATGACCTCTACTGAACTCCAGCTCTTCTCGTATGAGCCATAGTTACCTGCTTTGATAACCAAGGACCAAGCACTTGATTGACTTGACTCACAGAGTGTCCTGTTGCAGAGTTGTTTGAGGCTACAGTGAAATACAATTTCATCACTTCCCATGGATGTTAATATCTATTAAGGAAACAGATAGCCAGGCAGTTCACTAAGTCAAGTCGTATTCTGCATGAAAGGGAGAAACTGAATGCTGTGAGCCACTGTATGAGAGTGCTTTGTTTGTGCTGTTGGTAAGAGCAGATGAGCTCATTTCAAGTAGACACCTTCTCCTGTTGGTCATTTCGTTTGATAGTGCCCCACCAAGGGCTGGTTCTACTGAGCTAAGTGGTTCATGACCAGGAAAAGATGCAGCCCTGAGTTTGAGTGAATGTGCTGTGCCAATACCCCAAGTCCCTAAAACAGAATGTAGACAGGAAAGAGAAATTCTTTTCTGCAAATAGTGGCGCATCTGCATTTGTCACCTAACTTCTCATCATCATCATGTTTCCTGAGAGATAAAAGAGGAAAGAATCAGAGGAGAGTGCATGTCTGGCGAGAGAAAATAAAATACAAGTTACAGGAAAGAATAATATTTAGGCAGTGCTGGATTCCTTAACTGCTACCAAATTGATATTATAGACCCTTGAATAAAGTGGTAGAAATTCATTCTCTGTTCTTCATCCCCCAAACTTAATCAGCCAATCAGTGCCAGTGTAGGGCATGTGTGAATGTGTTTTTGGGGTAAGGGGCTTGTGCATGGTATATGGGGTCCTCTTCCTTTTCTAAACAAAATTATTCCCTTCTAATTTTTTCCTTCCATCCGAAGAAAGCAATTCACCCCGGTGCTGGATATGAAGGCATTTCAGAATACAAATCAGTAGTCTATTACCAAGTCAAGCAGCCCTGTTGGTATGAGACTGTCAAGGTGAGAATGAGTCATTTGCAACCCCTGTTATCTGTTAAACCTCAGTTAGATTCCTATCTTCTGTTTACCCCCAAATTATTCCTACTTTATTTTGAAATTTTTAGGTAAGTTGCCTATGGTGTGCAATAAGAAACAAATTGGTAATTATAATTCCGTATTAAGAGCATTTATCATTAAGAAACTCAATATTCTTCAATAATGTTCTCATTCATAAATGTATGGGAATTTGAATAGCAAAGCTGGTGGTTGACGTGATGGATATAATAGACTGCCAAGACGGTACAAAACCAAACAGAAATTTTCACACTGTGCAAACAGTTTCCTAACATTTTTTTCTTCTTGGCCTCTCACCAAGTGTTCTGGGCCTCTTTTCAACTTCAATATGTGTATTACACATTCCAAAGTGCTTTTCAGATCAGTCATCTCCTTTGAGCCCCACAAGGGCTCTGCAACTAGAACAAGCAGGTGTTGTAATGCCATCTTTCTGATTAGGTACTGAGGTTCAAAGTTCGGTGACTTCCTAAGATCCTAGAGCTGACTGGTATCAGGGCCTGAACTAGAGTCCACTTCTTCTGAATCCCAGGCTCCATCAGCTCTTTCTGGTTGTCGAAGTCACACGAGTGCTTCATAGAAAAAAAAAAAAATTGTTTTAATTGCATTCATATATCTCAATTTAGAATTAACCATTTTCAACAGTTTTATATAGTTCATATGTTTTGAATGATGCTGTTGATAGAAATTTATATTGTGCTTTTTAAAACTGCTTATCTCAATGCTTATAAATTCTTCAGATATGTATTTTAGATGCTTGCATGAGGTTCCATTGTATAATCATGCTGTAATTTAACTGCACACCACAAATCTCTGCTCATTTGAGTGCCCCAAGGCCCTGTTTCTTCTCTCCCCTGTGGATATGTAAGCAGCAGAAAGCTGCTTTATGAGCCCTAATTATTATCTTTCCCCCTCTTTATGGAATAATTAGATCTTATAGATCCAATTATTACTGTATTTATACACATCTTGCAGTCTGAAGGGTCCTGTATAGACCTCAAAGTACCAGTATTTCCCCTCTGAAGTATTACTGTCTCTTACTTCAGAAAATGCTAGAAATTCACATTATCTCTATGCTCAGAATCTGTGATAAACAGCAAGATGATCTGAGATTCTTTTGATTTGAAAATAGCTCAGTCTCCTTTGAATGAAACCTATACCAAGTCTCACTCTCTAGTAATTTGTGCTGTGGAGAGTACAAAATTGAGCCTAATTCCATGAAATAAACCATGCATGCAAAGTACTTTGTGTCTGTAAACTATTAATTTCTTACTATGACACAGGTATCCATTGCTATAGAAGAGGTCACACGCTGCCATATAAGATTTACCTTCCGACACAGGTCATCTCAGGAATGTAAGTATTAAGAGGTCTATGACATATTTCCACTTAAAAAAAATTTGCTCTGGCTTGACAACCCTCTTGTGAATCTGGAGAACAAGATATTTGGAAACTAGAGACTTGGCAACTTTCTTT
Organism: Macaca nemestrina; assembly: GCF_043159975.1. Lineage (NCBI taxonomy): Eukaryota > Metazoa > Chordata > Mammalia > Primates > Cercopithecidae > Macaca > Macaca nemestrina. The sequence goes on along the minus strand of NC_092132.1, from coordinate 129,145,709 downwards.
TGTAACTCACTGGTGCTAAGGAAATCAGCATAATGAATTTTGCTGGGCTTGCAAGGTCTGTGTTATCACTCTATATTAGGATTTCCTCAAAATGTGTTTTGTGAACATTAATATTCTCAAAGACAGCAGTCCTCAATCTTTGGCACCCAGAGACTGGTTTCGTGAAAGCCAATTTTTCCAAGGACCAGGAGCGGGGATGGTTTCAGGGTAACTCAAGCACATTACATTTGTTGTTTTCTTTATTCTTATTACATTGTACTATATAATGAAATAATTATACAACTCACTGTAGTGTAGAATCAGTGGGAGCCCTGAGCTTGTTTTCCTGCAACTAGACAGTTCAGATCATCAGGCGTTAGATTTGCACAAGGAGTGTGCAACCTAGATCCCTTGCATGCACAGGTCACAATAGGGTTCGGCTCCTGTGAGAATCTAATGGTGCTGCTGATCCAACAGGAGGCAGAGCTCAGGTGGTAATGTGAGCAGTGGGGAGCAGCTGTAAAGACAGATGGAGCTTTGCTTGCTGGTCCGCCACTTACCTCCTGCTGTGTAGCCCAGTTCCTAACAGGCCACAGACTGGTATGGGTTCATGGCCTGGGCTTTGAGGTCCCCTGCTCTAAGCTGCTACTAGATGTTCTGTAACAAAAAGTGTTGTGTTTCACAATCAAATAGGTATAGGAAAGGCTGTATATACCTTGTATCCCCCTCCTAGACATTCACAATGTATGTTGCTATGTTGCAGTAGCAAGAAAACTGTTTAGTCACTTGTCCCCCCAAATTGTCATTTTTCTCGTGAAAAAACTATTTCAAGTCTTAGGTCACAGTTCTTGAAATGGCTGCACTAAAGTGTGAGCAGAGAAGAAAACTGATTGTTTTCAGACCGATCACAAAATTTCTGGAAGCTTCTTATTCTCATTTAGCACTGCATAAAAATGTAACCCCTCCTTCCAAAAATGCATGTGTTGAACACCATCTACACAGCAGGCTGCAGGCGAGGCCCTGGTCTATGACAGCCAGCTGGACACTGCCACGTAGATTCTTTGTGGTCTGGTTAGGAAGATAAATGAAAAAAGTGGGTGGTTATGTATGGAATAGTGTGATGTGTATATTACAAGGGGCAAAGACTTGTAATGGATACGTAGCACAGTACCTTACCCAGTCTGGGGGATTTATGCATATAACTTCCTACATCTTAGCTGAGACTTGAAGGAGAGTAGAAATTAGCCCAGTGAAGGGTGGGGGGAAAACCATGTTTGGAGAACCCAAATGAGCTCAGTAAGGCTAAAGCAGGACCAGTGGAGCAATAATAGTATCAGGTTGAATCATGTGAAATTGCCATTTTTTAGGTCTAAATGGCCAAATATCAGCCATTTCATATGGTTCTGCATAACTAACAATTATCAATTAACAATGAACAAAGATGAAGTTTGTATGAAATAATGTGTGAGGCTGGGCGCGGTGGCTCACACATGTAATCCCAGCACTTTGGGAGGCTGAGGCAGGCGGATCATGAGGTCAGGAAATCAAAACCATCCTGGCTAACATGGTGAAACCCCGTCTCTACTAAAAATACAAAAAATTAGCTGGGCGTGGTGGCGGGCACCTGCAGTCCCAGCTACTTGGGAGGCTGAGGCAGGAGAATGGTGTGAACCCAGGAGGCGGAGCTTGCAGTGAGCCGAGATCGCACCACTGCACTCCAACCTGGGCGACAGAGCGAGACTCTGTCTCAAAAAAAAAAAAAAAAAGAAAGAAATATTATGTGAAGCTATATTTGTGCATGGTCCTGTTTAGTATCCACAATAATATAATAAGGTACATTCTACTTTTATCTACGTTTATACATAAAGAAACTAAGGCACGGAGAGGTTAGGTACTTGCCCGCGGTCACAAGGCTAGCATATGACCAGGCTGGGTTAGCACCCAGGCAGTCTGATTCTAGCTAGGCTGGAGCCAGGTCACAAAGGCTGAAGATGCTTTTCAACCATGTTAAGGAGGTGCAATTCAAGGGTGGTTTCTGGTTTTGAGATTTTGGGAGGAGTTGGTCTATGTTCATAACAGCTTTACCCATAGTACTCCAACACTAGAATAGCCTAAATCCCCATCAGTAGGAGAATGGATAAACAAACTGAGGTAAAATCATACAATGGATGACTGCTCCACCAGTGTGGGGACCCGAGAGTCACAGCAGACCACAGAGCCGTGCCTATGATGAGAACAGGCAATCAGAGCCACTGAAGCAGGGGACCCAGTGAGTTCAGAGACTGGCCCCGAAGACCAAGAGAGAGGTGCTTTGCCTCCTCATGAAGCCGCACCCTCCTCCCAGCCGCCACAGGGCACACAGATCTTCTTTCCTAGCACTGGAGCTGGTATTCTGGGGAGGAAGGGGGAAGAAACCTTGGGCAGCACCTTAAACCCTAGAGTAGAATAAATATCTTGCAGAGCCTGTTTTAGAGCAACATAAATTGAGATCTCTCATTCAAGTGTTTTGAAGCAGGATGGTTGACATGATTGGATTGGACTTGGGAAACCTCATTCCAATGTAGAGAATGTGTTGGCTGGGAGAGCCTGGAGACAGAGAGGTGCATTGGGAAGGTCCTGTAGAAATAAAGAGAAGAGGTGAGGTTGGCCTGAAGTCAGGAAGGGACAGCAAGACAGCAAGAGAGAGAAGAGACAGGCTCCAGAGCTATTTAGGACATGGAGTTGACATGGGGTGGAGTTGGTGTCAACACCCACATTTCCGATTTGGATGACTGGGTAGATGCTGGTCTCATTTATTAGGGGATGTAGGAAGAGGGTAGCCTACTTGGGGGTGCCAGGCAGTTTCATTGGCACACGGTACGTGTCTTACTGCAATTTGCTGAATTGTGCTTATTAGAATATGGTTGAACGCCACACCCCCAAGCAAAATGTGAAATCATCTGTCATAGCCATCGCCTCCTGGTGTCTTTCTGCACTGCTCAGACATGTCTTTCTGCTTTTTCAGCCAGAGATAAATCAGAGCGAGCATTTGGGTTGGCCTTCGTGAAGCTGATGAACCCGGATGGCACCACTCTGCAGGATGGGAGGCACGATCTGGTGGTTTATAAGGTGGTGCTAACAGAAAATGGCTGAGAAAAATATTTACTCCCTTTCAAATGGCGTTTAAGGCTCCTTTCACATTTATTTGTACAAACATCAGAAACCCTTCTAGAGCTATCTGTACTTGCCCATTAAAATCTAGAAACTCGGAAGGCTCTGGGCCCTCCAGCTTTGTGGTTTCCCACCTCCTTTCTGGAGAGAGTGAGTTGCATTATTACTGAGTCTTCTAAGGAGGCTGTTACCCTCTCCTGCAAATGGTGTTCCCTAGCAGGGAATGGTAAGGGGTCGGCCTCTCATCATCTGCTCTTTGCGTCCTGCATGGCACATGGACAGGTGCACCGTTGGGCTTCAGTAGCATGTGGTGGATGTGGTTTTCCTGTCACCATGAGCCACATACCATTTCTCTGCTCTGGGGGCCTTCCTTCCTTCCCTGAGAGTTTTTGTTCTTCTCTTCCAACTGGTACTGAGCTCCCACTTCTACTGAGATTTTAGAGTCTAAAGTAGATGCTGGAAGATCTCATTTGTCCAACAATATCTGGGGGTTTCCCCACAGTTGGCTGCTCTTTTGAGATACATCTACCTGATGAATATTTTTCTTAACCTGTTAGTTTATGAATCATTTTGGAAGGGATGGCAAGCTATTTCTTCTTCCATCAACCATCAACCCAATAAAGTATAATTGTCCCCATTTAGAGACTGAAGAAAATGAAATTTAACCTTATTCTGCAATATATTTATTTCCTCTAACAGAGACTAGGATATTCTGGTTTCGAATTCACAACTTACTCTGTTTCCATTCAATCATGAAATTATTTCTGGGCTCAGTGTTTGCGGAGAGATATCATAGCATCTCAGAGTTGGAAGGGATCTTCAGGATAATTTGATAAAGCCACGCTTCTCACGCTGGAAATGCATGATAGAAATTGTTTTTATTTGCAAATAAGAGATGTTGGCCATCATTGGGTGTTCCTAACATGCTTCCTTTTTAGGGTGACAACAAAAAAATGGAAGATGCTAAATTCTACCTGACCCTGCCTGGGACCAAGATGGAGATGGAAGAAAAAGAACTTCAAGCATCCAAAAACCTGGTCACCTTCACCCCAAGCAAGGATAACACTAAAGACAGCTTTCAGATTGCCACCCTCATCTGCTCCACAAAGCTCACCCAGAACGGTAGGATGGTGAATACATTGACACAAATAAGCTTCCCACTCAGCCTTCCTGGGCTCCTTGGTTAGGCTCACAGGGCTGGACCATATGGGGCTGAGTCTTATAAGGTAGGATGTTGGCCAGTTGGATTCTGCTCTCTGCTTTTCAAGTGGTATTCTGGGTAGAACTGATCACATTGCACAGCTTCTTCGGAAGTTTCATTGTCCACTTTAAAGCAGGATGAAAAACATTTTAGTATTTCAATATCATAAAACCTATAAGTGTATTTATTAACAGCAACTGTAAAATTCAAAAGCCATATGTTCCTTGATAGTGCATTCTGTATAGTATATGCAGGAAGAGATGTTGGTAATAACAAGAGGAGCCTGGCAAAGAATATAATCAGTCTCCTGTCCAAAAAGTATAGCAGGGCTTCCTGTTTGAGTTCTCTCTTTCTGTTGTATATTCTTCTCTTCCCCATTTTTTCCCAAGCAGTCAGGGATTTTCATAAATTCAGCTGAATAGTTCAAAGAGGGCTTCATTTGGTTTTTCCTTCAAATCTCTGATATCAATTTTAAACTCTCTTGTGTAGATTATGGCGTTTGATAGCCAATATCAACTTCTTATTTATTTAACTTAAGTGATGTGTAAGGAGCCCTACTGGATGTAGTAAACCAAGAAGGAGCTACCTAGGGGACTTGAGCTAGAAATTCTGTCTCCCGTATGCTGTGTAGAGACTGGTGCCTTTGGCCTTGTAGACAGTTAGAGTGAGGTACAGGCAAGAGCTCTGCCTTAAGGGGTGCAAAGATAGACAAAACAGTGTAGTTACAGGGTAAACCCAGGTATCAGATCCCTGATCTTTAGAAGGGCTCAGTATTAGGTTTGTTTTGACAAATCATGGTTGACAAAAAACAATAAGGATTGTATTTCAACTTGGACGAGTGGCTAGACTCAACAGAGTGAAGTTTAGGGCTAATCCGTATGTGCAAATAAAAGCATGCTCACTAAAAATGAAGCCAGAAACATAGAAGATGTGACAGAACCATCAGCAACATACCCTTGTTATGGACAAAGTGAATCTATTAACAATTAACTGCTGGTAGGTTAATGGGTGCAATATTTATGGAGGATAATTTAGAAGGCATATCAAGGATTTTAAATGTCTTCCGACCCTTTGAGCCTGTGATTTGACTCCTGGAAGCAGAACTTAAAGTAGTACAAAGTAAACGATGAGAGATGTGCATGAAGATTTATGTACAAAGATGTTATTTCCCTCTTATTTGTAACAGGGAAGTACTGGAAACCACCCAAATGTCTGATAGTTGGGATCAGTTTAACCACATTTTATAATTAAGTGACGACATATATGCAGCTGCTAAATATGGTATTTCAAAACATAGTGAAGGACACAGTGAACTTTTTAACACTGTACACAGTATGATCCCAGTTTTGTTTGGGTATATGTGAGCAATCTGCAGCCAGATTGCCTGGCTTCAAATCCCAGCTCTGCTACTTATTAGCTGTTTCATCTTGGGCAAGTGACTTGATATCTCTGTGAACTGGTTTCCTTGTCTTTAAAATGGGAGTGATAATAGTATCTATTTCAAAGAATGCAGTAAATTAAAATAAAAACAAAATAGCATTCGATCTATATAGTGAACACTGTAATGTCAGCTATCACGATCATCATTATTTGTACACAGAAAAAGACGAATAGGATCAACTCAAAGTTTGATAATTCTTGTTTTCTTTACTCTTTTTGGTATTTTCCAAATTTTTAACTATGAAATGTCAAAATGTTATTCTTTGAACTAAGTATGGTAGTATACTATATAAAGCATTAATATTATTTTAAAACTGTCAAGGGATATTTAAAAGGGATAACACTTAGAACATCTAGTAGATAATCCTTTCTGGACTACAGATCAAAGAGGAATAAAGAAAACAAGAATAAAAGTTTGTGAAATTACTAGTAATGAAAAGCAAAAGGGATTTCTGTTAGCGATAACCTTGTTGTTACATTGTTTGTTATCTCCATGTCAAAAATGCAGGGTTTCCTGACAAGTTGCAGTTCTCAGTGTAGACCTTTCATTTGCTGGTATACCTACTTCACCCCAGCTTCTGAATGTTCTTAACTAGCCTGTACTGTCTTGATACGGTAGCCCCCAGATACATGTAGCTTGTAAAATTTAAATTAATTACAATTGGAGGGTGGGGCGATTCAGGAGAAGTTGGACAAAAGGTACAAAAGTTCCACTAGACAAGAGGGTAAGTTCAAGAGATCTGTCATATATCCTCGTGGCTATAGTTAATAATATAGTGTATACTTGAAAATTGCTAAGAGAGTAGATTTTAAGTGTTCTCACCACCAAAAAATAAGTAATGTGTATGTTAATTACCTTGATTTACCCTTCTACAATGTGTGTGTGTATCAAAGCATCATGTTGTACACTGTAAATATATACAATTTTTATTTGTTAATTAAATTTTATTAATAAAAACAAAGTATAAATCAGTCCGCTAGTTGCCCTAGTCACATTTCGAGCACTCTGGTCTCCTGCAGCTGCTAACTTTTGTGCTGGGCAGACGGATGTACATTTCATCATCACAGAATGCTCCTTTGGATGACACTGTATGCTTTACTTTGTCATCCTCATTCCTGATGTTTTGATTTAAAAAAAGACAAACTCATCATAACACATACAAAAAAAGTCAGAAGTAATATCTTATTACAAAGAAGGTTTAAAAAGGCAAGCCTCGTCTGAATCAGAGAGGAGTGACCTGCTATCCAAATGGACTGGGAGCAGGGAGAGGGACCAGGGGACAAGAAAGGGAAAGATGGAGACTTGGCAAAGGCATCGTGAGCATCGGGGAAAATGGGGTATTCCAGGGACAAATGATTGTAGATTATTCATGCATCTGCTTTTTTCTGACTTGATGGAAATTATAAAGAATGAATTTGATTTAATAAAACGCTGAAGAGCATTAGTAAGTCATCGGCTAACTCTGAGGGCGTTGACTGAGTAGAGAGGGTAGCTGTGTTCTCGCTGAGAGGGCGCGCAAAGGCATTCCTCCTTCGCCTGAGGAGAGCTATTCAGACTCAAAAGGTTAAAAGCCACTGGAGTTTTAACAGACAGATCTTGGAGATTCTTTTTTGTTTACTTGATTTGTTTTTTCGATACTAAAACAGACCAGTTTGTGTGGGATCATTGGTTTCTGGGCCCAGTGGGAGGTAAGAATAGATTTGTTTTTCCAGGAAAAAGAGAGGAATGTGCAGGTCCCCAGAGGTGTGTGGCCTTGGGCCAGGAGATTCATACTCGTCCGTCATTTCACCCTCCAGCACCAACTTTGCCATGATCATTTCCAGCTCATTGACCAGAAAATTGAGTTTTAAAGTGGCAAAAAAATCTTTCTTAAGCTCTTAAGTGGTGGACTTGGATTTTGAAAACAGCTCTTTGTAGCTCCAAACAGTTTACAGTTTGTCGTTTTGCAGTTGGAGTTTCCAAGATCGGTTTGTTACAAACTCCAGTGACTTTTAACCTTTTGAGTCTGAATAGCTTTGTTGTACTTTCCTTTTTAAAAGTACATGTTCTTAAATTCTCTTCCTAGGGTAGAAGGCAATTACTACCCTAAATTTGGGGATTCTCATGCCCTCACTTCTCTTTATAGTTTTGCCACATCTGTAGCCCTTAAAGTATATCGTTTCATTTTGCATAGTTTTTATTTTATATAAATAAATTAAATTATGAGTCAGTCCCTTAGTTGCCCTAGCCACATTTCAAGTGTTCAGTAATCTCCTGCAGCTGGTGACTTTTGCATACCACCTTATTTTTCAGTGGTGAGAACACTTGAATCTATTCTCTTAGCAATTTTCATGTATGCAGTATTGTACAGCCTACAGTATTAATGTAGTTAATAATTGAACTAATTGAAGTCTTGTGTCCTGTGTGAATTCTTGTGTAACTTTCGCTTTTACTCAGCGTTACTGAAGATTTGAAGTATCCCGGATTCTTACACATTTCTGACGAGAATGTAAAATGGGGACAGTGACTTTGGATAATACTTAATATGGCTGAAGATATTCTTCCTGATGCCCCAGAAATCCCACCTTAGTTTTCTACCCTAGAGAAGCTGCTCTACCTGTATACCAGGAGACATATGAGAATGTTCATAGCAGAATTGCTTATGGTAGAAAAAAACTAGAAACAGCCCAAGTGTTTATCAGCAGCAGAGCGGATAAACAAACTGTGTACACCCGTGCAATTGAATAGACACTGCACAGCAAGAAAAAAAATTAGAGCTACGTGGGTAAACCTGTGTACATCTTAGAAACACAGCGAGCCTGGGGCTCTTTCGGTAACCCTGTGTCACCGCTTTCCTGGTCCTAAGACCTAAGAGTTCACCAGATGCCAAAATATTTTCCTATGTGAGCCGTGATCTGGCGTGCGGGCATCACTAGGAAATAAACCTCTGGGATGATACTTGGGTACTTTGTCGGGGCTGAAGCTGCTGGGTGATTATTCACCCCTGGTGAAGCGACTAAATTGTTTTCCTCCAGCGGCTATGAGTCAAGTGATGGAACGAGCAATACCTTTGACTAGCCTGTGGCAGAAGTCAGAGCTGGAGAATATGGAAGTGGACAGTGCCTAGTGGAAGGCCTAGCGTTGCACCTATGTTAATTACCTGCTGAATGAATGAATACATTAATGACTGGGTTAAGCATATTACCAGCTTCCTTAGAGTTGCTGGTTCCCTTTCCATTCATTCATTTATGCCTTCATCAGACATGTATTGAACACCTAATAGATATCTAGTACTATGGCGAGATAAAAGAATGAACACTATATGGTTCCTGCCTTCAAATGGCTCAAAACTATGGGAAGAGTCAAGGAGACACCAAATACATCTTACCAAATACATAGTATTTCTGGGTATATCAGGCAAAGAGAAAAATACACACAAAGACACACAGATATTTCAGAACCTGCCATGGATGGGCTGTGGTGATTAGATTTCTCTGACTGCTAAAGGGTAAAAGAGAATAGTGGTGGTTGGGGTGTGCTGGAGTGACATAGTTGGGGCCTTATTACATTCTCTGTGTTTCATTGGAAGTTTATTCTGTAGACACAAGGAATCCTTAGGCATTAGGTTTTGGCAGTTTCCCTGGGCCTAAACAATAGGCAAACTGATAAACACCCTCATGAAGCACTTTGACTATTTGTGAAAAATACACGTGTAATGACTTATATATTTCTACAAATTCATTGATTGAAAAATATCAACCGGGTGCCCTGGCTCCCACCTGTAATTCCTTTGGGAGGCACTTTGGGAGGCCGAAGCAGGAGGCTTGCTTGAAGCTCGGGAGTTCAAGACCAACCTGGGCAACATGGTGAAAGCCCTTCTCTACAAAAAATACAAAATTAGCCAGGTGTGGTGGTGCACTTGTAGTCCCAACTACTCTGGAGGCTGAGGTGGGAGGAATACTTGATTCCGGGAGGCGGAGGTTGCAATAAGCCGAGATTGCGAGATTGCACCACCGTGTGAGATTGTACCACTGCACCCCAGCCTGGGTGTCAGAGCGAGACCTTGTCTCTCAAAAAAAAAAAAAAAAAAAAATGTATTGCTACATTTACTAGATAATGCTCTGAATAGAAATAGTAGCTTGATGTACTAAACTAGGTGATAATACAGTCACAGTCCAGATAACTGCAGTTTCTCTGTGACACTTTTATATTTCTTAATAGAGACAGGGTCTCTCCATGTTACTCAGGCTGGTCTTGAACTCCTGAACTCAAGTAATCCTCCCGTCTTAGCTTCCTAAAGTGTTGGGATTACAGGCATTAGCCACTGCGCCCAGCCTCTTTGGCATTTTTAATAGCTCAACATTTATTAAAGCTGTAAGTGGCTTAAAGTTTCAAAATTCTCCATTGTAAGTCAAAAAATGCCTTAATATTTTTATCCCAGACTTATCCTAAGGGCTATGAATCTGTTCCACCTTTTCTTTGAAGTAGCCACCTGTCTGATTTGCTTGTCTATTTCTTCAAAGAGCTCTGGGGAAAACAGTATGATAGAATAGCAAGGAGTTGGTTTTACAAATCAGATAAATATGTAATAAAATTCCATTTCTGCCTCTCCTAAGACATGTAATTTAACTTCACAAAGCCTCGGTTTCCTCATCTAAAAGATGGGAAAAATAAAATCTGTGTGGTCATGATGTTGAAATAAATTAATGCATATATATATACAAACACACACACACATATATATGGAGAGAGAGAGAGATGCACACATACCTGTTTCTTCCTTCCCTCTGAATCCACCCAGACATAGGTAGTGATAAGGGACAAGTTAAGTAAGGCAGCAAATTAGAAGTAGGAAGGTTACATAAGCATGCTTCTTAGCTTTACTTCTTATGACCATGATGTTATTATTTGAGAAATGTTAGTTTCAGTCAGATATTCTTTTAAGTTCTTATGCATTAATAGTTAATTTTTTTCTCTTTGAAGAATGAAAGAGGACCACAAGGTTTTCCCCGACTTGGATGGGAGATAGTAAAAGAATACATAAGGCATCTTGAATTAGCCACTATTAAGAGCAATTACCTGTTCTAGAGAATTCTTTAGCTATGTCCTGAAATGGTCTGGGTTGTTCTGTCTCACCTGTGTCTAATGTTTGTGTCTAATGTTCTTCCTAGTTGACCTGTTAGGTTTGTTAAATTGGCGTTCCAACTCCCAGAACATTAAACACAACCTAAAGAAGTTAATGGAAGTGGATGGAGGAGAGATTGTTAAGGTACGTTTATGTATTCATAGTTAGAAACATACGTACATACATACATATACCTATTATACCTATTATACTTAATTGGTTCAACATTTAAAATTAAACCATTCATTGTAAATATAAAACTTATCTACGTTGTTAAACAAGTGTGCCAGTTTTTAAAAAAATGCTATTTTAAACCTCTTTGATTTAAACCTAGTTGTCCCCAGATTGCTATGGTATCTATGAAAGCATCAAAATAACCTCTCTGTTTTTCTTATCTTCAGTTTTTGCAAGATACACTAGATGCACTTTTTAACATAATGATGGAAATGTCAGACAGTGAAACCTATGACTTCCTTGTGTTTGATGCACTGGTAAGCAGTTAAACATATTACCTGGTGTTTATTGCTGTAACTTTATAGTTTTCAATATTATACTATTATAAGTGATTGTGTGAATATCTTCTCACATAAATATTTGTTTTCATCTCTCTGGTTATTGTGTTAGGCTGAATTCCTAGAATTATAATTAGAAACAATGACTTATATTTCAGGCCTTTATTTGTTTGTTTCCTGTTAGATCTCACTTTTTGATATGCTCTTTCTTATTAGAGAAAATAAGGTGTTTTATTTTTATTAGAAATCAGGAATCATTTTAACTCACATTACCATTGTCTGGAGGATTGTTACGTGTTGTGTGTGTGTGTGTGTGCACTGGTGTGTTTATGCAAGGGAGACTGAATTCACAAGTCAGAGGTGAATCTGAGCCTCATTAGGCAAAATATTCAACCCAGCAGACAATTGAGTTTGTCACACAAAGCACTTAAACCTTCAACCCATTGCAAGAATTGAAATCAGAATAGGGATAAGCGATATCAGAATCTGGGAAGGCCAGAGGTGAGGGTGGAGGGGAAGAAGCTGAAAGGCCCAAAGCAAGCATCATTTTCACCTTGGTGGGGTGAAAGTTCAGGACAGGATTTTTCCTGAATGCCACAGCTGAGGAGGAAGGTCAGTTGCAGCTTTAGGGGATTCACCAGCTTGAAGAAACTAGTCAGTTTAAGAAATAATCAGAGTATTAAAGCTACGGTTTAAGATAAAGAAAACGCCACCTAGTTGAGATCCAACTGGTTGGACTCGGGTTTATGGGAAAGAGAGACAGTGGTTATGGATGCTGTGGGACAAGGAAATAGATTCCTGAGGGACAGAGCAGCTGGCAGTGGGCATAGATGGAAATCCCAAATGCCCTTTGCTTTTGACTCCTCTGTCTTAAGCAGGGCAGTGTGGCTAATTTTAGGTCATGTGCCTGATGGCAGTGCACGGGAATATACAAGGGGTAATTGGGAGATGAAACTCTGGTGAAGTTGTTATTGGGGGCACTCATAGTGTACCCAGGAGAAAAATGTCGTGGAATGTTTCATTAGCTGCATCCTTGGATTAGAGAAAACCCCTTTCCATAGCCTCCTTCCTCCTGCCCCTTAGGTTATCTGGGCACCGACTCTCCTGTCTTTGAGATACCTAGTCAGCTCCCTGAGGCCGGGGATTCTGGCTTGAATTGGTTTCTTCACAGCATTTAGCACAGTGCCTGACATGTAATAGTCTCTCTATTTACGTTAAATAAATACAATCCTCAAGACTTGACATCAGCTCTGGAATGGTAGAGGGGGAATGCTGCAGAAAAGATCCCGAGAGAAAAGAAGGCACCGAGATGTTAAAATCCAGCTTGTTGACAGAATACTTGGGATTGTGCAGTGCTGCTATTTCTGTTTTTCACTTTTGGCAGGTATTTATTATTTCACTGATAGGAGACATCAAGTTCCAGCATTTTAATCCTGTACTTGAAACCTACATTTACAAGCACTTCAGTGCCACTTTGGCATACGTGTAAGTATGATCTGAGGGAACTGCGTGTTGTTGGATCTTTGGATTTGTACTTTTAGGGCTGGATTGTTGAGAAACGAGAGGGACCTGTGTTCAGTAAATGTGCCTAGTAAGGCAGAACTCTATTCTAAGCTTCTTGGTGGAAAAAGGGAACCATCTAAATATTCTAACTGTGGAAAGGGGGCTAAGATCAGGGCCTTCCTTCTGGATAAGGTGAAATCTCCTTAAGAATCCAGAATAGGCCAGGCATTGTTGCTCATACCTGCAATCCTAGCACTTTGTGTGGCTAAGGCAGGAGGATTACTTGAGGCCAGGAATTCAAGACCAGCCTAGGCAACATAACGAGAACCTGTCTTTACAAAAAATTAAAAAGTTACCCGGGTGTGGTGGCGCACACCTGTTGTCCTAGCTACTTGAGAGGCTTAGGCAAGATAATTGCTTAAGCCCATGGAGGTCAAGGCTGCGGTGAGCTGTGATCATGCCACTGCATCCCAGCCTGAGCGACAGAGCAAGATCCTGTATCTAAAAATGAAAATTAAAAAAAAAAAGAGCAAAATTAATGACAAATGACCCAACTCAGGATCTTAGAGGTTGGATGTCAGTGGGATTGGCGTGGGGAATCAAGGAGATCAAACCATGAATTAAACAAGACCAAGTTTGATAGAAGAAAAGGTCGTGCCCTCAACCCTGTACCACAAATGCTTTGTAAAATGTATTACTTACAGGATATGAGAAGTTTTCTTTTTCCCATCTTTTGCATAATAGGCAGTGGTCTCTACCTTTTCTGTAGTGCAGCCTGCCTTCTATCATTGGTTTATGGGCCCCTGACTAAGGAAAGCAACTAAAGTCCACTCCGTATTCCTCCCCAGAGCACTCACCATGGCATTGTATGTACCTGGCACACCCACCCCGTTGCCTTCCAGTTATTGTGCAGAATGTGATAAATAGTGATAGGAATGTCGCTGGATTTGTCGATGATCTTCTTATGACAGTGGCTTAGGCCACATCATGTAGATTGCTGCCCAGTGACCTGTCAGCGAGTACACCAGTGATGGTGGCCGTTCCACCCAGGAGCCTCACATCCAGGTGGGCGGTAGCTACAGATGAGGAAATCCCATCACTGGGATCAAACCGAGCCAAATACAGCACTCCAGGTGGTAGTAATCTGGGTTTACTTGCAAGATTCGATCAATGCTATATGTTTCCTGTTTTAAAAATAATAATTCGGCCAGGTGCTTGAACCTGGGAGGCAGAGATCATGCCACTGCATTCCAGCCTGGGTGACAGAGAGACTCCGTCTAAATAATAATAATAATAATTGTTATAGTTATATATGTGATATAGATAACTATAGCTATAATAATAGTTATTATTATAGGAAAGCTCAAAGATTCCCAGAAGGAAGGTTTGAGATGAAAATATCAGTGCCCTCCAAAGTCTAAGGGATAGCACAAAATGAAGACCATTCCTAGCCCAAAAACTCTAGAAAGACGCAAAGAGCAACCTAAAACCCCAGAACAGTTTTATCTATTGAATACTTAGAACCATGAATGTTCCAGAGAGTCTGACTGAGCTCCTCTTTCTTCACTCCATGAAGTTTCTATCTGACTCCGTATTGATGGATCCCAAGGGATTGAGGCAGAATAAAAGGAATTAGGCTTCTTTTAAGTCAACTCCTGTAGGCAGGCATAATCCCTCCTTTATGGGAGCATCTGAAGATGTCAGAATTGCATACCAGAGATTAAAATATCCTAGCAATTTGGGTCACTTCGACCATTTCATTTCATAACCCTCCTGTTTAATCCCACAAAGGGAAAGAAACCTTTTCTAGTATTTCTCAGCAGAAGGGTAGTTCCAAACCTAGATGGCAGATGAGGAAACTTAATTGGAAAAGAGTTAATTTTGCTGTTCAGGGCATATTCTAGAAGATATAATTAGTTATGACTTCTACTTCCAGTATGCCACGTTCCCCTCTTAGATAGCTTACCCAAGCCTCAGAGTATCCTGTTGCTCATCGGCTTAATTTTTCTTTGTCATTCTTCTAAGGAAACTCTCCAAGGTACTGAACTTCTACGTGGCTAATGCGGATGACTCCAGCAAGACTGAATTGCTTTTTGCTGCATTGAAAGCCTTGAAGTACTTGTTTAGATTCATCATCCAATCTCGAGTGCTCTACTTGAGGTAACGTTAACTGCAGTGAAGATGTTTAGATTATGAGCCGTCACTCTGTGTAGTTTTTCCCTGACTCTGCACAGTGGTGTTCAGCTCTGTGAGCAGTTAGCTCTTAGAATTGCCTTATTTCAGAGCTGCAGGGCTGAAGATGGAGGTGGGCTGTGTCTCTGTTGGAGAAGACTCATGAGAAGTTCAGCAAAATTCTGGGGCAGTAATGACCTCAGGACTTGGGGAAGCAGGTTCCTATGGCAAGATTGTACCTAATACAGCAGATGACTTCATGACAATATTGAGTGTGCAAATCTAGGATCATGATCTGCTGTCACTAGCAGAAGAAGCAGTCATCTCGGGGGAGATGTTTCCTGAGATGAGTGTTTCCTTGTTGACACTGTGCTTAGCTACCTGGGCAGCTAAGCACTAAAGATAAGATTATTCCCTGTTTGGATTTCTAGCGTAACAGTTCCATCAAAAATAGAAGAAACCACAAAAGAGCACGTACCTTTGCAGGGAACACTCACAACCCCAGTGACTTTCCTACCCTTCAGAAATAGCTGTATTTCCCAACTGTTAAAATGTGTTTCTAAGGAAGAAATAAAAGGTTTGTAGATTTAAGCATATGTATTTTTAAAAGAAACTTTGTTTATTGAAAAAAATTAAAAAAGGCAAACAACGGGCAAAAAGGTTACATTTAGTACAGATGAAAGGTTAATAGCTTTCTCAGTTAAAGCTTTTATAAATCAATAAAAGAATGATAAATAGCCAAAATAGAAAACAAAAATGGTAATTTACAAAAGAAAAATTTAAATGGTCAATACATTAAAAAAAATTTCATACTATCAAAAGAATTTTGATACACACACATGCACACACACACATGCACACATACCATCTTTTACCTATACATTTGAAAAAGATTAAAAATCTTTGTCCTTTGATGATATTGGGCAAAAATTGGCCCTGTATTTCAATTTTGATGCTAATGGAGATATAAATTCTTCAGGATAAAAATAGACAGTATGAATAAAAACAAAAAAGAAAAATTTTAAGGAAAGGAAAAAGTGTCACATTTGTCCAGTAATACCTCATCTAGAAATGTTATCTAATGGAAAAAAAAATCTATCAGGTATGACAAAAATGAACGTGCAAGTATGTACATTCAGTCATTTCAAATGTAGGGTATGTTAATGAGGAAAGAGGACCATGATAGATTCTCTTTTTTTTTTTTTTTTTTTTTTTTGAGACGGGGTCTTGCTCTGTCATCCAAGCTGGAGTGCAGTGGTGTGATCTCGGCTCACTGCAACCTCCACCTCCACTTCACAGGTTCAAGCGATTCTCCTGCTGCAGCCTCCCGAGTAGCTGGGACTACAGGCGCATACCACCATGCCCAGCTAATTTTTTCGAGATGGGGTTTCACATGTTAGCCAGGATGGTCTCCATCTCCTGACCTCGTGATCCCCCCACCTCGGCCTCCCAAAGTGCTGGGATTACAGACGTGAGCCACTGCTCCTGGCCCGATAGATTCTTAAATGATAAAACAAACGTGTAAAGCATGAGTACATTATGATCTTCCTTTTAAAATAATACGGATTTGAAATATGTATAGTGAAGAAGACTGGATAGATAACATGCTAAAGTGGTTTTTTTGTTGTTGTTGTTTCTTTAGAGTTTTTTTAGGGTTTTTTGTTTTTGTTTTTGAAACAGGGTTTGGCTCTGTCGCCCAGGCGAGAGTGCAGTGGCACGATCTCAGGTCACTGCACTCTGCTTCCCAGGCTCAAGCAATCCTTCCACCTCAGTCCCCCAAATAGCTGGGACCAAAGGTGTGCACCACCATGCCCAGCTAATTTTTATATTTTATGTACAGACAGGGTCTGTCTATGTCACCCAGTCTGGTGTCAAACTCCTGGGCTCAAGGGACCTGCCCATCTCCGCCTCCCAAAGTGCTGGAATTACAGGCGTAAGCCACCATGCCCAGTCTGAAATGTCAATAGTACAAAAACTTCGGGTGACAGGCTTGTAATTTTTTTTTCATTCTTTATATTTTTATTCTTTTAGCATTTTAGTTATATTATTATATTTTTATTTGCTATTTTTTATATTCTTTTTGATTTTTAAATGAATATATACTTTTCTAATTGCTTTTAAAAAATGTTTAATGACTTTAAAACCCATCTGGCTGAATGACCATTCCTCCTTCCCAGGTGGAAGTGAGCAGTATTTTCCCCCCACATAATTTATGCACAGTGTCTGTATTTGCTTTCTTTTCAGAAGGTCTTCTTTTGGCAGGGCGTGGTGGCTGATGCCTGTAATCCTAGCACTTTGGGAGGCTGAGGTGGGTGGATCACAAGGTCAGGAGTTCGAGACAGCCTGGCCAATATGGTGAAACCCCATCTCTACTAAAAATACAAAAATTAGCCAGGCGTGGTGGTGGGCACCTGTAGTCCCAGCTACTTGGGAGGCTGAGACAGGAGAATCATTTGAACCCGAGAGGCAGAGGTTGTAGTGAGCCGAGATTGCACCATTGCACTCCAGCCTGGGTGACACAGCAAGACTCCATCTCAAAAAAAAAAAAAGAAGGTCTTCTTTTAAAGTTGGTTCATTATATTTTCCAGTTACGGTACATTTCCATATATTGAGAATGGTTGGGGCATGCAGCGTTCTACCAAGGGAACATCCTCTTACCCAAAAGTTTGTTTGTATAGTAAACCCTGATGTCCAAAAATTAGTATCACCTTTAAACTACAGAAAGAAAACCTGAGTGTGAAATTCAAATGTATTTTCTTATGGATGGTTCACTAGTTCATTTCCTCCTCATTTGTCAAAGCACATCAGAGTCCTCATTCTAGACACCAGATAGGACAGTAAAGGATGGTGAGTGTGGAAAATGAAAGGTTAGGGCGACAGAGGACCCGTGAAATTGACTAGGAGAGTTGCTTCATTGCACCTCGTCTGTGATGGCCTGTGTGTGGTTACTTTTCCCTTATATGTTATTAAAGAAGAACCTGAGCTGGGGAAGAGACTGGCAATGTGCGTCCTCTGGTTGCTTAGATTTAATGATCACTTCAGTGCACTGGCCATGTCTGGAGGCTGCAGTGGAATGTCACCTGGTCCCTGGTCCCCCTGTTGCCTTTATCAGAGCTTAAATCTCTCTTATGAGCTCATTACCTGGCTGGAGTTCACCTCAATCAGCAAAACACCAAGAAGAAATTGTAAATTGCCCCAAAAAGGATGTTGAGAAGCTTGATCTTAATCCCTCAGCTCCCTATTATTAGTACTTAAAAAAAAAAAAAAAATTAAGTCACCTACATAGAGTGCCAAGTGTTCTGCATTGGTGCAGGGCTTTTGCGGCATATGTGACCAGGCTCCCACTGTGATGGTGTGTGTGGGTTCCATGGAGTTCAGGGAGGCAAGGAGTAAAGAAATCAACCTGTAAATGAGGGCGATGTTGGAGTGGTGGAGCCAACAGGGAAGGCTGCCTGAGCTGAACTGAGTGGAGGAGGAGGTGGTATCATGTGAGCTGAGACGGAAAGATGAAGAAGCGGCCTCCAGAGATGTCAGGAAAGGGTTAGTGGAAGCAGGACCTGCCCCAGGCAGGAACCTATGGGCCACCAAGCGTGGATGCGTGAGGAGTAACGAGAATCCAGTGTCAGGAGAGAGAGCGGGAGTGGCCAGCAAATAATAAATGATGTGGGGCCTTGTAGGCCATAGTGAGGAGCTTGGATTTTATTCCAGGTGTAGTGGGAAGCCACTGGGGGACAACTAGAGAAGTAATACAATCGGGCTTGTATTTTAAATGATCATCTCATCTCCCACATGGACAATGGATTATTGAAGGCTAAAGGTAGAAGCCAGTGACCACTTTCAGAGGCCATTGTGGTTCAAGTGTGAGATACTCCAGCCCCATCTCAGAGGCAGAGGGAGAGAATGGACTGATTCGAGCTCGTAGGATTTCCTGTTGGGTTTGATGGGGCAATGAGAGAAAGGGAAGAAGCATAGATAACATCTAGGTTTGGGGTGGATCTAGGTTCGAGGCGGTGCTGTTTGCTGACATTTGGAATACTTAGAGTTGAGCAGGGAAATCAAGTGAGTTCTGTTGTAGGTGTGTTAATTTTTAGATACTTTGGGGACTAAATTGCAAATAAAGTTCTTTTCTAGTTCTGTAAAATGGATGAATTGAGAATTACCATTAACCGTCTGATTAACTATCGCAGTGAAGTTCATATTCTTTGGGTACTATGGGTATAGGTGAATGGAGGAGACGAATTTAAACATACGTGTGTGTGTCTGAGTGTGTGCATGAAATTCTGAATTCAAACCATCCTATTCTTGACCAGTTAATGGTGAAATTGCCACCTATTATATGTGCATATGCACTTTCATTTGGGACTTTTGTGTTTCTTGGAAAGTGCCCAAATATCTCTTGATTTCTACTTAAGAGAAAGAACCCACTTTCGAGTCGATAGACAGATCTTTTGAAGACAAGTATAGTACTTCAAAGAAGGCAAGCACGTATCAGTGAAGACTAAGGGGTCTTGTCCTGGAAGGCCCTTGTGGTAGAGCAGGCCAGCATCAGCATGGGCAGTTCAGTGGCTAGACTGGAACAAATGGTTTTGTAGGCTGGGCTGGGGATCAGAGCCTTTCTGGGTTGAGCAGCTTCTCTAACCCATTGCCCGAAACTTCAGATGACTGGGGCTTGATTAGGTGAGTCAGAATGATTAGGGGGATACAGTGAAGGAGAAGTCGGGGAGGCAACAAATCTATTTTAAAATTTCTTTTAACAATGGAAAGTCCAACTGCTTTTCTCTTTTTCCTGTTAAGATTTTATGGCCAGAGCAAAGATGGAGATGAGTTTAATGATTCAATCCGCCAGTTATTTCTTGCTTTCAATATGCTGATGGACAGGCCTTTGGAGGAAGCCGTCAAGATCAAGGTCAGCCTGGCGTCATCATGGGTAACTCTTCTTAGGCTGTGGTGATGATGTTTTGGGACCACTTCGAATTGGCCATATCATGGGGGAGAAACAGAATGAATCATGGTTCCTGGATAGCTTATGAATTTTAGTATGATTTACAGAAAATAAAGGGAAATAAACAGCCCATTTTAACTTCTACAGATGCTCATATTTTCAAATGTCAGTTTGCCAAGGATATGCTACCCAATTAGACATCCCTTGAAAGGCCATTGTGAACCCTGTTTGACCCCATGATTTCAGCAAACTGATCCCAATGCTACTATAGGTGACAATTTTTTTTATTTTTTGTCCCTCATTTTACCTGGAAGTATAAAGTCACCGTCTTTGTTATCATAATTTAAAAAATATATGAAATACATAATCCCTGAAGACTCAAATGTGAACTTTACTATTAATATTTATTCTTTGCTCTTTATGGCCATGTTGTGAGAGAGACTTCAAGAATTTAACCACCTCCTGGCCAGGCGCGGTTGCTCACGCCTGTAATCCCAGCACTTTGGGTGGCCGAGGCGGGCGGATCACAAGGTCAGGAGATCGAGATCATCCTGGCTAACACGGCTCTACTAAAAATACAAAAAAATTAGCTGGGCGTGGTGGCGGGTGTCTGTATTCCCAGCTACTCGGGAGGTTGAGGCAGGAGAATGGCGTGAACCCGGGAGGCAGAGCTTGCAGTGAGCCGAGATGGCACCACTGTACTCCAGCCTGGGGGACAGAGTGAGACTCCGTCTCAAAAACAAAAAAAGAATTTAACCACCTCCTTAGGCAGAGAAATGAACTCCAAGTGGACAGAGCCTGCTGGCAGTAGAAACCAGAAAGCTGTATCTTCCTTGCATCTTCAGAAAAAGCATTTTAGGAGATCGTGTAGAGCAATGCCAGCTTCCTTTTTATTGTAAGGGCATCTGTATCCAGTTCCCTATTTAAGTTCCAAGCACAGCCTTTTCTTCCTGGGATGAAGCAGTAAATGCTGTATTTGTCTTGCCTGGCAACTGAATTTGCCTTCGGTGTTTTTCTTACAGGGGGCAGCTTTGAAGTACCTTCCTAGCATAATTAATGACGTCAAACTTGTATTTGATCCTGTTGAGCTCAGGTAAATAGCCAAACAAAATTTTGTTCCTTGGCTCTAACAGAGAAACAGCTCCCCTGCTTGGCTGGAGCCTGGGCTGCTACACCTGGCTTTTATTTTTCTAAGAAGTATTAACTGAATACCTTTTGGTGCTCAGTTCTGTGGAAGATGCAAAAGAACAACCAAAACCTGCCCCGAGAGAGGTTTGCACTTTCTCTGGGAAAACAAGACATGCAGACATGAAATCGACTACAAAAGATAGTGTATAATGACGTGCTTCCAGCCCTACCCCTAAGTATCCCAGCAGTGCAAAGTCAGACTACAGTCAACATGAGAGTGGAGTTAGCCAAGAAAGCCATTTTCACAAAGGCGGGACTGGAAAGCGATGATGGACAAGGGTGTTCTTTGGCAATGTAAACACTCAGCTCTAAGGCAGAGCCCTCCAGTAAGTGAGGATAAAGTCTCCCTTGCTGCCTTGTCATAAACTCTCAGGTCATTTTGTAGTTTCCATGTAAATGTCTCCATGCCCGTATCTCAGAGTGGAGGAGAAAAGTTTGTCACAATGCCTTCAGCTTGGCAGAACGAAGACACTCCTAATCCTGTGGTTTCTCTTCCAGTGTGCTCTTCTGCAAATTCATTCAAAGCATTCCTGACAACCAGCTGGTTCGGCAGAAACTTAACTGCATGACCAAGATAGTAGAGAGTGCTCTTTTTCGACAGTCAGGTAAGTCTCTTTCAAAAATTCCTGCGTAAGGTCGCAGTGAGCCGAGATCATACCATTGCACTCCAGCCTGGGTGACAGAGCACGACTCCATCTCAAAGGATTAAACAAACTGCTGTGTGCTGAAATGCCAGCCCCATTTCTGCAGCTAACACTTGAGCTTTGCTTTTTTTTTTTCTTTTAAGATGGAGTCTCGCTCTCTTGCCTAGACTGGAGTGCAGTGGCGCCATCTCGGCTCACTGCAACCTCCCCCTCCCAGGTTCAAGTGATTCTCCTGCCTCAGCCTCCTGAGTAGCTGGGATTACAGGTGTACACCACCACACCCAGCTAATTTTTTTTTTATATATATATTTTTGGTAAAGATGGCGTTTCACCATGTTGGCCAGGCCGGCCTCAAACTCCTGACCTCAAGTGATCTGCCCAACTCGGCCTCCCAGAGTGCTGGGATGACAGGTGTGAGCCACCGTGCCAGTCAGCACTTGACTTGTCTTTTTAAAAAATGTTGGCAGGGTGCGGTGGCTCAAGCCTGTAATCCCAGCACTTTGGGAGGCCGAGGTGGGTGGATCACAAGGTCAGGAGATCGAGACCATCCTGGCTAACACAGTGAAACCCCATCTCTACTAAAAAATACAAAAAAAAAACTAGCCGGGCGAGGTGGCGGGCGCCTGTAGTCCCAGCTACTCGGGAGGCTGAGGTAGGAGAATGGCGTAAACCCGGGAGGCGGAGCTTGCAGTGAACTGAGATCCAGCCCACTGCACTCCAGCCTGGGCGACAGAGCGAGACTCCGACTCAAAAAAAAGAAAAAAAAAATGTCATTAGTATCCTTGCCAGTTGTTTGCTGGTATTTAAGGACCTCCTCAGAGAGCAGTTTTAAGGAGATTCTAAAGTAAGCTCAGCATTTCCAACAGTTCCTAAAAGAGCAAAATCATGTGTTCTTTAATCTTTAATTAGAGCAATCTGCAAGAGGTTCATTAATTAGAGAATTTTGTCTTTAAAACAGGAACCTCAGGAAGTAACAAGCAAGTAGGAAAAAGATGACCCTTTTAAAAGAAATTCTTCTTTAACCTGTACTTATTGCATGACCTTAAAAACCAGGGGATAGGGAAGCAGCAATGTGCTAGATCCCACAGGAGAACTGGTTACATGCATCCCTTCTCAACCCCACGTTCAGTGATATCACATTAGTAGCTGGAAATTGACCATGGTGGAAGGATTTACACCAGATAAACCAGGGAAATTGGCAAAC
The DNA here is from genome assembly GCF_043159975.1 of Macaca nemestrina. Lineage (NCBI taxonomy): Eukaryota > Metazoa > Chordata > Mammalia > Primates > Cercopithecidae > Macaca > Macaca nemestrina. The sequence goes on along the minus strand of NC_092132.1, from coordinate 129,122,669 downwards.
ATGATAAAGCAAGCCTTTTCTTTTGTTTTCTTTCCTTTGTTTTTGAGATGGAATCTCGCTCTGTTGCCCTGGCTGGAGTGCAGTGGCACAATCTTGAGTCACTGCAACCTCTACTTCCCTGGTTCAAGCGATTCTCCTGCCTCAGCCTCCCAAGTAGCTGGGACTACAGGTGTGTGCCACCATACCCGGCTAATTTTTTTTTGTAATTTTAGTAGAGCTGGAGTTTCACCATGTTGGCCAACTGGTCTCCAACTCCTGACCTCAGGCGATCCACCTGCCTTGGCCTCCCAGAGTGCTGGGATTTTAGGCATGAGCCACCGCACCTGGCCAAGCCTTTTCTTTAGGGGGTAGGCTGGTGGAAGCCAGATGACTAGTATTCTGCTGGGAGAGGAGTGGGGCATGGAAGGAAAAAACTCTTACACTGATAAAATACTTTTCACTTTGTAAGTAGAGTCTAGGAAATAGCCAAGTAGTTCTGTCCCAACGCTGGTATTAAACAGGAGGTCCAGCACCTGGGCCTTCCCAATCAACTCAAGACTTGCTAGAGTGAGGTCGCTGCGGAGACTTCTTTTGGTCTCTGTGGTCAGGGGCTCAGAGAGGGTGACCTCACGTTACGTATGTATATTGCCTGGAGATCCGAAGACGAGCAGGACTCCTCAACGTTGGAATTGAGTGGATCATTGGGGGGAGAGCTTTCCTGGCCTTGTCCCTGGCTAGTTATGTAACTGGACAAATGAGTGGCCTTCTACAAGTCTCAGCTTCCAGTTCTGTGGAAGGAAGGACTTGAGCTAGATCGTATCAGTAGCCTCCTTGGGCTCTGATATTTTCTGACCCTATGAATTTGCACTTAGAAATTGCAAATGTTCCTAAGACACAATTGGAGGTAGAGGTAATGCCTGCCAAAAGCTAGTGAATGCTCTTAAGTAGAAAACATTTATTACCAAAGTAAATTATTACTAAACATTTTAATATGCTTTGATAACTTTTTAAGGATATAGAAAAGGTAATTGAGATAGTAAGGATAAGGTGTTTGAGCAGAAGAGCAAGCATGCACTCGATAGTTCTAATTAGAGTGTGATCACTGTTAACAGTCATTTCTGTAGCATTCAGAGTACCTGAATTCATTATAAAATGTGTTACAGTAGCAAAGATCTCAGAAGACATATGTCATATCTTACTTTCTGAAATCCACACACCTGCACATACATGAGCAGAATGTCATTGAAATGTACTAGGGAAGCTTAGTATTTATAGGAACTTCTTTCAGTACATTTTCTCCATTAGGTGAAAAAAATTTTGAAAAAAAAAATCTATAACTTGTTTGGTTTTATTTGTTTCATATGACCTCAATTTCATGTATTAGGTTGGCATTTTTAAAAGCTAGAGAAATTGTTAAATAATTTAAACATTTTGCTAAGTTCCCACCTTTACCTGTGGGAAGGGTCATTTTCTTAGTTTGTATAATCCAGTTGCAAAGGTGAAGTTCTTTTTTTTTTTTTTTTTAATTCATTCATCTGCAGACTGAACAAGAGTGGAGTTCCACACCTACAACCAGGTGTTCCTGGGTGAGCTGGAGGGGCTGCCTTCCTGCAGGGCTGATTGCAGAGCTTAGAGCTGCTGGTACTGGAGAGCGTTGCAGGAAGGAGACAGGTAGTTCAGGAGGTGGCACTGCTGCGTGTGAGCTGTGTGTGTTTTCCTTCTCAGAGTGCAGAGAAGTGCTGCTGCCGCTGCTGACGGACCAGCTCAGTGGCCAGTTAGATGACAACTCCAGCAAGCCTGACCACGAGGCAAGCTCGCAGCTTCTGAGCAACATCCTGGAGGTGCTGGACAGGAAGGATGTGGTGAGTTGAGTCATCATTGATGCTGCACGGAGCTCACACTGGCCCCTTTGCACCAGACAGGAGTGACTCCATGGCCTTCCTATTCTCAGGTAGTTTCCAACTCAGGTATTAGGGCAGGCTGTGCCCATTTTAGAGATAATTAGGGAGGCCAGAGCCTCCAGTGCAAAGTCAGATTACTGCTGGGACCTTCCGCAGGCTGATTTTCCTGGCTTGCCCAGTGTGCCCACTATTGAGATCCCTGTGACTATTCTTAAGAATCAAAGACCTGGCTGGGCATAGTGGCTCAGGCCTGTAATCCCAGCACTTTGGGAGGCCAAGTCAGGAGGATCACTTGAGCCCAGGAGTTCAAGACCGACCAGCCTGGGCAACTTAGTAAGACTTTGTCTCTAAAAAAAAAAAATAAATAAATAAATAATAATAATAATAATAATAAATAAAGAATCAAAGGCCTTTCTGTTTTTATGTGGAAACCTCTTCCTTCTTATCCTCTGATGCCTAACAACCGGTTATTTCTGAGCTGCTGAGAAGTTCTCATTTCCATATCCTCTTGGACATTGATGCTTTCTCTGGAACCTAGTGGAAATGATGTTTTCTCATCTTGCGTTTTCTCTGTGACCTGGCCCCCATCCCTCTTGAAAACATAGGGCTAAGGCCAGGCGCAGTGGCTCATGCCTGTAATCCCAGCACTTTGGGAGGCCAAGGTGCGCGGATCACAAGGTCAGGAGATCGAAACCAACCTGGCTTTGATGAAATGAAACCCCATCTCTACTAAAAATACCAAAATTAGCTGGGCATGGTAACCCGCACCTGTAATCCCTGCCACTTGGGAGGCCAAGGCAGGAGAATCCCTTGAACCTGGGAGGCAGAGGTTGCAGTGAGCCAAGATTGTGCAACTGCACTCCAGCCTGGGCAACAGAGTGAGACTCCATCTCAAAAAAAAAAAAAGAAAAAGAAAACACAGGGCTGAACCTGTCTGGATTCACCATGTCTTAGAAATAGTACAGCCCATAGGCCTAGCAGAGCCCCCACACAGGAAGCTGGAGAACTTTGCAGAATGTGTTCACTCGAACAGTTGAGGGCTGAGAAAAAAAAAGTATCTTGCCGCAAATTATACTCACCATGTCTGTGGTGGTTTCGTGGCACAGGTGTTCCCACCGAACAGGAAAACCACTCTTTGTCTTCACCTAAACTCTTTATCTTTCCAGTATCTTGGGATTCTGTTCTACCAAAGGATAAGAATACTACACCTTTTCCCATAGCCAAACTGTTAGTTCACCTGTCAGGGTCTACCACCGTTTGAACACAGCCCACCTTTTCTCGTGCTCATGGTTTGCACTGGGAAGTCTACATTTCTGTGAGTGCATGCTGCAGCCTCAGAAGTATATGAGGGTACCATTGCCATCTCTAGCTACTCCCCCAATCTCTGTCCCTCCACTTCCCTAAGCCCCTGTAGCCCACTTACTCTTTGCACTGCTCACTTGATATGTATTCATTATGATCATTCCCCCTTTTTAAATTAAGTATGTTTATAGAAACCACATTATAAAATGGAATACGTTTTCCCAAAGCAACTGGAGATTTTGTTCCTAACCAAGGACTTTGCACCAAAATCATAAATGTGACCAATCATGTCATAAACACAATACTTTAAAAAAGGAACTCTTATAACTCAGTAATTCCTTAAAATAATACAGTAAAGCTCCACGCCCTATAAATTTGGCAACAATGTGTCTGGCACATTGGTTTAGCCAGGGATCCAGTGTTCTGGAAATCATATGTTTATGATCACAGTTAATGTGAAACACAAGAATCGGAGCATTGGATTCTAGTCCCAGTATTACCACTCTGTAGCTATTTGTCCTCAGGCAAATATCTCAGTGCCTCAGTTTCCTAGTCTAGTCCGTTGTATGTAGGAATTGTTCTAGATGACCTCTTAGGTCTCTTCCACTTCTGACCCTATTTTTTAATACGTAACATCTCTACCAACCTTCTCACCACCCAGAAAGACTCTTTGGAAATGACTTGAATGTATTTAAATCCTGCGCAAGGATATTTAAATTAGCTTTTTATTTTGGTCTTCCCAATATTATGTTCCCTGTAATGAGCAGAGACAGTCAAAATTATCGATCATGGAGCTCTGGTAAAGTAGTAAGTTCAATCATTTTTGTCCATCATGGTGGTACTTTTTTTTCCTCCATATACATTTTGAAATATGTGCACTAGCTCAATATCTCTTCCCTTGTCCTCTCATCTCCTTAGTTAATTTAAAGCTCTAATTACTGACATTTGTTCTTCCTGCCTTTTGTTTTATTTTTTAAAACATTGCAGGATTCCCTCCTCTCCCTACAGCTCTGTTTTGGAATTGTCCTCTTTCTTTCAAGTCCAGCTGCAGGAAGCACCTCTGTGAAGTTGTCTCTGGTGTGGTCCTGCCAAATTCTACTCATTGTTTCCATGCTCTCCTTGAGTTTCTTTTGAGGATTTTATCACTTTGTACACTGAGTTATGAATGCAGCTCACAAATCCTTGGGAAGCTGCTCTTATGCTCCAGGCACTGGGATCGGCTAGGACTATGGCAGTGAACTAGAGAAGCAAGCACCGTACCCCCAGGAGCCCAACTTCTAGGGGATCCTTGTGTTATACTTATTTAAATGTATGTCCTGGCCGGGTGCAGTGGCTCACGCCTGTAATCCCAGCACTTTGGGAGGCCGAGACGGGTGGATCACGAGATCAGGAGTTCGAGACCAGCCTGACCAACATGGTAAAACCCCATCTCTACTAAAAATACAAAAATTAGCTGGGCTTGGTGGTGCACACCTGTAACCCCAGCTACTCAGGAGGCTGAGGCAGGAGAATTGCTTGAACCCAGGAGACAGAGGTTGCAGTGAGCCAAGATCGCGCCACTGCCCTCCAGCCTGGGCAACAGAGTGAGACTCAGTCTCAAAAAAAAAAAAAAAAATTTATGTGCCACTCACCCCCACCTCCACAATAGAAATCTCTAAAGGCTCAGAGGAGCCTTATTCATTTCATACCTCCCCACAGGGCACAGCATGTGACCTGCACAACTATTTAGGGCCACACTAAGGAAATGCTATGTAAATGGAGTGAAAGCAGCATCTCCTGGAGAGGCTGATTTTATGAATCACTTTCATTCAGGGAAATGGGAAACAAGTAAATGACTAATAAAAAGTGAAGGAGGGAGAGAAGAAGGAAGGGACAGAGGGAAGCAGAGAGGGAGGGTGGACCTGAAATACTTGATACTGTAATGAAAATACATATAGCCATACCATAATTAAGAAATCAAAAAACAATAGATGTTGGCATGGGTGTGGTGAAAAGGGAATGCTGTTACACTGCTGTAACAGTTGTAAATTAGTACAACAACTATGAAAAACAGTATAGAGATTCCTTAAAGAGCTAAGAGTAGAACTGCCATTCAATCCAGCAATCCCAATCCTGGGCATCTACCCAAAGGAAAGTAGGTCATTATATGAAAAAGACACATGCATGTGCATGTTTATAGCAGCACAATTTGCAATAGCAAAGATATGAAACCCACCTAAGTGCCCATTGACCAATGAGTGGATAAAGTGTGGTATGTATGCATCATGGAATACTACTCACTCATAAAAAGGAACAAAATAACGTCTTTTGCAATAACTTAGGTGGAGATGGAGGCCATTATTCTAAGTGAAGTAACTCAACAATGGAAAATCAAATATTACATGTTCTCACTTACAAGTGGGAGCTAAGCTATGAGACTGCAAAGGCTTAAGAGTGATACAGTGCAGCCGGGCGCAGAGGCTTACGCCTGTAATCCCAGCACTTTGGGAGGCCGAGGCGGGCGGATCACGAGGTCAGGAGATAGAGACTATCCTGACTAACACGGTGAAACCCCGTCTCTACTAAAAATACAAAAAATTAGCCAGGCGTGGTGGTGGGAGCCTGTAGTCCCAGCTACTCACGAGGCTGAGGCAGGAGAATGGCATGAACCCAGGTGGCGGAGCTTGCAGTGAGCTGAGATTGCGCCACTGCACTCCAGCCTGGGTGAGAGAGCGAGACTCCATCTCAAAAAAAAAAAAAAAAGAATGATACAATGGACTTGGTGAACTTTCTGGGGAAAAGCTAGGAGGTGAGTGAGGGATAAAAGACTACGCATTGGGTACAGTGTACACTGCTTGGGTGATGGGTGCACGAAAATCTCGGAATCACCAATAAAGAACTCATCCATGTAACCAGAAACCACTTGTACCCCAAAGACTATTGAAATTAAAAAAATTCCTGTAGCCATCCTGATCTGGCTTCTATGTGAAATCTAACAAAGTTAGACTCGTAGAAGCAGAAAGTAGAACATTCTTTACCAGGGGCTGCAGAGCATTAGGGGGCAGGATGGGGAGATGTTGGTCAAAGGGTAGAAAGTGTCAGTTATAGGATGAGCAAGTTCTGGGAATCTAATGTATGGCAGGGGTGGCAATGGATGTGTTAATTTGACCATGGAAACCATTACATGATTACGTGTATCAAATCTTCATGTTGTACATGCTGGATAAGTACCGTTTTTGCCAGTTAAATTTGTAAAAATTAATAAAAATGTTAAGCAAAATATATATATATATATATATAGAGAGAGAGAGAGAGAGAGCAATGATTTAGTTATTTGAAGCATTAAGCAGGAGTTTCAAAATATCTATCATAAAGCAAGGACAGATAGAGGCTATGAAAAGTCAAGTTGCCTATGGGTAAGTCGGAGCCAAATGAGTGTAATATCTAGCTACAAAAAAGGGAAAGAAGGTAAAAGAAGGAATACACATTTATTCAGCACACTTGATGACTACATCAGCCCTACTAATTCCTATAAGAAAACTGTTACTATCTCCCTTTTGCAGCTATGAAAACTGCAAGCTCAGCAAAGTTGAATAATTGCTCAGAGTCACACATGACAGAGTCAGAATACAAAATCATCCTTGCATTAGTCTGCTCAGTCAGCCTTCCATAACGAAATACCACAGACTGCGTGGCTTAAACAACAGACATTTATTTTCTCACAGTTCTGGATACTGAGTGTCTGAGATCAGGGTGCCAGCATGGTTCAGTTTTGGTGAGATCTTTCTTCCCGGCTTGCAGACAGCTGCCTTCTTGCTGTGTGCTTACACGGCGAAGAGAGAGATCGATATCTGTGATATCTCATTTACTAAAAGCATGTTCATCCCATCAGTCCAGGGCCCCACCCTCATGACCTCATCTAACCTTCATTACAACTCAAGAGCCCCATCTCCTGATACCATCACGATGGGGGTTAGGGCTTCACATATGAGTTTGGAGGAGACACAAACATTTACTCCCTCACAATTCCCTTGACTTGGATTTCTTATTTTTTTTTCCTACAACACAGAAGGTGATAAGTGCTTTGTATTTTTGCCTTTAATGTCCCACACATGTGCCTAATTGACCTGGGCAATTCTAATCTGCTCAACCTCAGAACAGAATACATCATGCTAATGGGGGTCCCCCAAAACTATTTGTTGAGTCAGTGGCCACAGTGAGCTCTCAGTGAACCTGAGCGATCTGAGTTAGTAGGAAGGCACTCGTCCCTGCACACCCACATTCATCTTTTAAATGTTACGACTGATCATTTTCAATTATTTTCTTCATAAAGTTTTGTACTATTCTGAGACCATTTTCCACTTTTGGACAAGAGATTGCTTTGTAGGGAAGAGCCAGAAAGAGATTTAAAGACAAAACTCATCTATCTGAAGTTCCCTTAAGAAAAGCGAAACTGAGTCAGAAGGAATGGAATCAAATCCTGTATTCCCACAGGGCGCTACTGCAATGCACATTCAGCTTATAATGGAACGGCTGCTGAGAAGGATCAACCGGACAGTGATTGGGATGAGCCGGCAGTCTCCCCACATCGTGAGTATCTCTTTGGTGGATCCCACGGCTGCTGCTGCTTCTCTATCCCCACGGCCTATCAGGAAGCCTTCGGGGCCAGTGGCTTGAGGCTGTTCTTCACATGGGCCTCTCACATCATGGGTTATTGGTTATAACCTTGAGCAGATCTTTATTCTGACATGGATTTTCTATTGAGAGAAAATAATCCAGCCTAGGCAATATAGTGAGACCCCATCTCTACAAAAAATTTAAAAAATTAGCTGGGCATGGTGGTGGCGTGTGCCTGTGCCTGTGGATCAGGTGCCATACTGGCACCCTGATCTCAGGAGGCTAAGGTGGGAGGATCACTTGAACGTGGGATGTCGAGGCTGCAGTAAGCTGTGATTGTGTCACTGCACTCCAGCCTGGACAACAGAGCAATAGCCTGCCTTGAAAAGAAAGAAAGAAAGAAAATGATCCAGTATGAACCACCCAGCCCCCTTGATTCAAGGAACAAAACCAGACATTTTAAAGAACCTGTGGTTAGCATGCTTGTGGAAAGGCCAGTGTTGCTCTGGCCTCTTGCTTTCTGTGTACTCTATCTAAATAGACGCCAGGTAACAACTATGATAGAGACCAGGGGTAGCTGTGGAAAGACTCATTGGTGTCGTCATTAAAGTGAAACGTCTTTTACTTGCTGTATTAAAAGCTATGGTTAGATTTTAATTAGAGGACATAGGACAAGAATTATTCCAAATTCCTGTCAGATTAAAAAAATTCATTTATTTCACAAATAGGTATGAAAAACTGCCGTAAAACAGGCACTGCTCTGGACACTGAAGATGTACCCATGAACACAACAGAAAAATCACTGCCTTTGAGGAGCTGACACCAACAATAATGACAGCAGTTATAGCAAAATAAACTATGTAGTGTTAGGAGACAACAGGTGCTATAGAGGAAAAAATAATAGCAGGTTAAGGGAAGTGAGGGTGGGGGAGTCACAGCTTTAAATAAGATGATTAGGAATTGAATACCTTTTGTTGAAATTAATTACCTTTTGTTTTTCTAAATAGAGACAGGTTCTCACTCTGTCACCAGGGTGAAGTATAGTGGCACCTTCACAGCTCACTGCAGCCTCAATCTCCTGAGTCTAAGCAAGCCTCCTGCCTCATCCTCCTAAGCAGCTGGGACTATAGGCACATGCCGCCATGCCTGGCTAACTTTTAGTTTTTTTGTAGAGGTCGTTCACTGCAACCTCCACCTCCCAGGTTCAAGTGATTGTCCTACTTCAGCCTCCCAAGTAGCTGGGGTTACAAGTGTGTGCCCTGACACCCAGCTAATTTTTGTATTTTTAGTAGAGACAAGGTTTTGCCATGTTGGCCGGACTAGTCTTGAACACCTGACCTCAAATGATCCACCCACCTTAGCATCCTAAAGTGCTGGGATTACAGGTATGAGCCACTGCACCCAGCCTCTAACCTGTTTTAAAATAAATGATATTTAATGCCTGTTCTTTAACAACAGAAGCTATTTAGAGATTATAAATGAGAAAGTCTGTTTAATTTAGTCACAAAAATATCAGAGTAAGAATAAGTACTAGTTACAAATAAATAGCCAAATAGAAATAATAACGAGGCCCGGCATGGTGGCTCATGCCTCTAATCCCAGCACTTTGGGAGACTGAGGTAGGCAGATCACGAGGTCAGGAGATCAAGACCACCCTGGCCAATGTGGTGAAACCCCATCTCTACTAAAATACAAAAAAAAAAAAAAAATTAGCTAGTTGTGGTGATGCATGTCTGTAGTCCCAACTACTTGGGAGGCTGAGGCAGGGGGAATCACTTGAACCCGGGAGGCGGAGATTGTAGTGAGCTGAGATCGCGCCACTGCGCTCCAGCCTGGTGACAGAGCAACACTCCGTCTCGTAAAAAAAAAAATAAAAATAAACGTAATAATGGAGAGCTCGCCTGTCAGACTTAGAGGATACATATCAGCAGAACAGAACCATGATAAGTGAAAAGGAGATTTTGGATCGTATGAATATTTTGTTACCTTTCAAAAGAGAAAATGAAGGTTTTTAGTAAACATTGTTTAGAACATTAGTTAACAATTTGGGGCTGGGTGTGGTGGCTCATGCCTGTGATCCCAGCACTTCAGGAGGCTGAAGCTAGCAGATCACTTGAGTTCAGGAGTTGGAGACCAGCCTGAGAAACAGTGCAAGAGCCTGTCTCAAAAAAAAATACACAAAAATTAGCCAGGCATGGTGACATGCGCCTGTAATCCCAACTACTCAGGAGGCTGAGATGTGAGGATTGCTTGAGCCCCAGGGAAGTCGAGGCTACAGTCAGCCATGATCGCCACTGCACTGTAGCCTGAGTGACAGAATGAGACCCCGTTTCAAACAAAGAAAAAGAAAATTAGTTAATTTGGAAAAAATTTGTTCAACTTCGTACTATACCCACAAAATAAATGTCAGATAGAATGAAGTATTCAATTTTTAAAAATTACATTATAAAGCACTAGAATAAAATAATAGGTAACTGATTTGAGGAGGAACAGGATTCATGGATTTTTATAGTTAAAATACAAGAAAAAATCGATTTTACTAGGTAAAATTTTAAATCCCTATATATGAAGATATGTGTGTGTGTGTGTGTGTGTGTGTGTGTGTGTGTATATATGCAAATTAAAAGTTAAGCCCCAAACTTTAAAAATTTTTGTAACATAGGTGACAGGTGGCTAATAATATACAAAAGCTATTATAAGCCACGAAGCATGTTTTAATAGAAAAATGAGTAAAGAATGGGTACAAACAACAACATGAGAAAGCTAAATGGCCAAAAAGTTCATGGACAGACTGTTTAATTTAGAGAAAAGGAAATGAAAATGCGAAGTGAGATTAAGTAAACCTCTAATACCCAGAATAGGCAAGGTCTTGGAGAAACAAATTGTGTTAGACACCGTTGGGAAAACAAGCTATATGATAATTTGGCAATATATATATCAAAGGCCTTAGTACAATAAATTTACACTGCTTTGTAATTGAAAAAAATAAACCTTTGTTTTGTTTTGTTTTGTTTTGTTTTTTTGACACAGGCTCTGGCTGTCACCCAGGCTGGAGTGCAGTGGTGCAATCTCGGCTCACTGCATCTCTGCCTCCCAAGTTCAAGCAATTTTCCTGCCTCTGCTTCCCAAGTAGCTGGGATTATAGGTGCCTGCCGCCATGCCCGGCTGATTTTTGTATTTTTAGTAGAGATGGGGTTTCACCATGTTGGCCAGTCTGATCTCAAACTCCTGACCTCAAGTGATCTGCCTGCCTTGGCCTCCCAAAGTGCTGGGATTACAGGTGTGAACCATGCCACCAGGCCTGAAATATAAACTTTTTAAAACAAAAGAAACAGTCTAAGGAATGCATTCAGTAAGAGATAGACACAGACAGTCTTTCGTTGTTCTGCTTGGGGAAACTTTCTCTCTGTTTTAGAAACAGCTGTATGTTCATCTCTCCTGTGCTAAATTCCTTTGTGTTATTTTCATAACTGCATGAATACAGGAGGTTAGCACCCTGAATCTTTACTCCCTGTCTATAAAACTAAGTCTATAATTCACATTTTTTTGGTCTAGGGGTAGCACCTTGAATATGTACTTCCCGAACTCACAAGTGGAAGCAATGTTAATTAATCATCTAGTTACTAATTTTTTATCTTCAAGTCAGGGTCACAATTCGTGTGGGTAGTATATTGGAACAACTGGCTGATGGGCTCTGGAGTTGGAGAAGTGGTATCAGGTGGTATTAGTCCGTTCTCATGCTGCTAATAGAAACATACCTGAGACTGGGTAGTTGATAAATCTGAGTAGTTTATCAAGGGAAGAGGTTTAATTGACTAACAGTTCAGCATGGCTGGGGAGACCTCAGGAAACTTACAATCATGGCGGAAGAGGAAGCAAACGTATCCTTCTTCACAAGGCAGCAGCCAGAAATGCCAAGCAAAAGGGGGAAAACCCTCTTGTAAAACCATCAGATCTCGTGAGAACTCACTATCACGAGACTAGCATGAGTGTAACTGTTCCCACCATTAAATTACCTCCCACAACACATGGGGATAATGGGAACTACAATTCAAGATGAGATTTGGGTGGGGACACAGCCAAACCATATCACAGGTATTCTAGCAGGGAGTTTTCATCATCATCCCTTGCCCTCCTTTCCTCCATGCTTGGTGTTGCCACCGCTTTTCCTGCTAGCCTTCCTCCCCGTTAAGATTTGTTTAACTAATCTAAGTATTTCGGACATTTCTCCATGGAATTCTATGCTACAGCTCTGTCTCAACAAGAAACCCAAAGCCCCACAAGTTATTACATCTTCACTGGTAATCTCATTGAGGTGTCCCGTCTATAGGATTCCACACTTCATAGCTATTAATGGGAGTCCTTCACTCATACCTGGAAGGAGGTAGTTTGAAGCAGAAACTGCAAAGCACGTGGCCTTTGGACCTGTAGAATGCAGCGTGTTTCCAGTGTGGTGGGTTACCTGCATGGCTCGTTGGGTGGAAAAAGCCAAGTTCATGGGGCTCACATCGTGTTTTTGTCAGTTGGTGGTCTAAGGAGTCTTGGATTTGTGCTTTCCTTTTCCTTCCAGGGGAGTTTTGTGGCTTGCATGATTGCCATCCTGCAGCAAATGGACGACAGCCACTATAGCCACTACATCAGCACTTTCAAAACCAGACAAGACATCATTGTAAGTTGCCTTTACTGGTCCTGGTAACCTGAAGACTTCTTATATTTGGTTTAAAAAAGTGGCTGAAGCTGCACATCAGGAGTCCAGGCTTCTCTTCCCACCCACCTCCAGTGCTGTGTGGCTGTCCACAGTGGTTACAGAAAGGAGAGAGCTAATTCCTACTTTCTCTCTTTGATAGGATTTGAAAAAGAGTACAACACATATACCAAGAGGTTATCGCACACCTTAATCTTTCTTGGATTTAGAGAGAGTCCTTATTTAGCAATATTTGGGAGATGTTTTTTGCTCTGAAAACAGGATTTCATACGTGGTACAGTAACTACTCATGTCATGGCAAGGATTTTAGAAGGCAGGGGTGTGCAAAGTCTCCTAAGACGTGGTTGATACCATCATTTTGGAGAGGGCAACAAAAAGAGGTAATCCCTGCCCTTTACAACCTGTCCATGGCCTTTTAGGAACCTGGCTGCACAGCAGGAAGTGAGCAGCGGGCCAGTGAGCATTTAACTCCTGAGCTCCTGTCAGATCAGCAGAGGCATTAGACTCTCATAGGAGCTGAATCCTGTTGTGAACTGCACATGCGAGGAATCTGGGTTGCCCGCTCCTTATGTGAATCTCACCAGTGCCTGATGATCTGAGGTGGAACAGTTTCATCCCAAAACCATTCCTGCCCCCATTCATGGGAAAATTGTCTTTCCTGAAACCTGGTGCCAAAAAGGTTGGGGACTCCTGCTTTACAGCATTTGTAAGTTATCTTCAGATGAAAATATTTTGTTCTCTATTGTTTTAAGCAGGAAAATTGTTCTTATAGTTGCTATGAAGCACTCACCTAAGAGGCTGAGTTAGGCCTCTGGCTGTGGCTTCACTGTACCTTCCCTTCAGGGGATTGTTAGTGGCCTTTCAGATGTCCATGAAGGTGTTGTTAGACTTTGCAGAGCAGTGGACAGGATGTGCCGCTGGATTAGCACACTGGTGTCATGTTGACACTAGTCTTTGGATACTTTCCCATCATCTGTGCATATTCCAGTCTCTTTGTTCTAGATTTTCCACTTTCTGCATCTGTCATGCTGAGTAGGAGGCCATTGCCCCCATGGATTCCCAGCTCCTTCCTTGCCCATTACCCACCCTTCTGCCATGCCCACTACCCACCTTTCTGCCATGCCCACATGATGGACAAACATACAAGGAATTGGAGGGAAAGTGCTGTTTGTTATTATTCGTTGGCCCAATGGTGGACTCTCAAATCCATGTTAGACCACATGGCTTGAGCTGAAGGTCTCCATGAGCCTCTGCTTGGGCCACATCGTGGCAGGCAGCATGGCATAGGAACCATAGCAATACGTAGATGTGCCTGTGGAGACCAGGCACAAGAGGACCAGGATGAGAGGAGAGGAGGGGAGGGGGAAGGCCAAAGGTAGACATGTGTCCTCTACAGGCAGGTGGCATAGCACCTGCTTTAGCACTGGCTTTAGAACACCCAGCTCTGAGTTTGAATTCTGACCATTCCACTTCCTTGGATGCAATTTGGGGCAAGCTGTTGAACCTCACTGAGCTTCAGTTTCCTCATCTGCAAGACAGTACCCACCTTGAGGGTTAATTAAGTGTTGCTTGGCTCCATGTGTGGGAAATACCCAGCTTCGTGCAGGTTGGCATGTAGCTAATGCCTATGAGGACTAGCTGTTTGTGACAATCATCGTATTATTATTGCTATATAAAGTTAAATTAACAATAAAAATTTTAGGGATTTTTGTTGCAAATTTCCTTTAGAAAGCAGGCGGAATAGGGAAGTTTTAAAATCAAACCCTGACAATTTGGCTCCTTTGTTAAGTAAGAAAAAAAGGGGCATACCTCCTGTTTACCAGCATGATGGTGAGCTCCTCCAGCTATATTATGTAATTAAAAGAGGATCATTATCCCCACAAGGGAACTAAGGCCTGGAGAAATGAGGGAACTTGCCTGAATATAGTCCCCAGGGGCCAAGTTATGGTGCACAGCTAGGCCTTTGCTTCCCAGTGGCCTTTCAGTCCCTCACGCTGCCTTCTGAGTGAACCGCATGAAGGCCCTTGGGAAGTGGTGGATAAAACCAGGCTTTGGGATTCCTTGTGAGTTTCCTTTATCATGCTATCTCATTAATTTAGATTTCCAGGAGTTAAATGGAAAGTCTGTATCTGAAGCAAATAACAAGTATCTAAATTGAATCCTTGCTTCACAAACCATGAATTCTTATGGATTTAAAAGAAAAGTTAACAGAATGGCTAATAAATTGGTGGAAGTGCTTAAAATATATTATGAGGCCAGATGTGGTGACTCATGCCTGTAGTCTCAGCACTTTGGGAGGCCGAGGCAGGTGGATCACTGGCTGGAAGTCAGGAGTTCGAGACCAGCCTGGCCCACGTGGTAAAACCCCATCTCTACTAAAAATAAAATAAAATAAATTAGCCAAGGGTGGTGGCAGACACCTGTAATCTCAGCTATTGGGGTGACTGAGGCAGCAGAATCGCTTGAAACCATGAGGTGGAGGTTGCAGTGAGTTGAGATTGTGCCACTGCACTCCAGCCCAGGCGACAAAGCAAGACTCCATCTCAAAATAAATAAGTAAATAAATATATGATGAAACGAATTTGAATTCATTAACTACGTCTAGGATTTCAGAATTGAGGGTGGGTACGTCTAACTCGCCATAAAACCAGGGGAAAATCCACAGTTGCACACACACACTTGCTGGCCAGAGAGAGTCATGCCCCATGCCGTCCAGCATCCAAAGTATAGGAAGTTACCCAGCTTGACCAGCGTCTCAGAAAAATATGGTTAGCAATAGGACCTGGACCTCCTCCTGCCTCTCACATACTGTGTTCTTACTACTGCACAACAGACAAGTGTCCAGGCGGGACTGTGTAGGTTAGTGCCAGAGAAACTGGACAGGACTTTCAGGAATCACAGTGGAAAAGGTCTAAATTTAGCTAACTAATAAAAATGCCTTCAAAACATTTTAACTTTGATTTCAACTCTGATTGTTCTATTTTTGAATTAGTTTTTGCTCACAGCCCCCTTTGGAGCAGAAGAGCTCTGTATGCTTAAGTGATTAGTTATTAGTCATCACCAGCCACTGCTATGGTCCCTTTTCAAGGACCGTTTAGGACCCTTCTTCCAGGCTGCACATGATAACGTCCCTGGCACAGGAAGAATCGTGATTCTGCGTGTGTATCACTGTGTCCTGTTCTGACCATAATAAAGGAGAATTGAACTGAACTCTATTAAAAGTATCCATTTCCCCACAATTGTTGGTGAATTATGTTTAAGTGCATGAGACACATTCTGACAACCTGTGGTAGCGGAGGACAAAAGAGATAAGGATTACAAACTTGGGGTCCAAAGCCCCAAGTTCTCACCCGACTCTTCTCCTTCCCATTTTCTTTTTTTCTTTTTCTTTTTTTTTTTTTTTTTTTTTGAGACGGAGTCTCACTCTCCTATGCAGGCTGGAGTGCAATGGCACAATCTCAGCTCACTGCAACCTCTGCCTCCCTGGTTCAAACAGTACTCCTGCCTCAGCCTCCTAAGTAGCTGGCACTACAGGCATACGCCACCAAGCCCGGCAAATTTTTGTATTTTTAGTAGAGATGGGATTTCGCCAAGTTGGCCAGGCTGGTCTTAAACTCCTGACCTCATGATCTGCCCACCTCAGCCTCCCAAAGTGCTGAGATTACAGGTGTAAGCCACCACACCCAACCCTCCTTCCTACTTTCAGTGCGCTTAAGCGAGTCCTTTAGTTTTTCTCAGTCTCAGTTGTACCATTTGTAAAATGTGGATGATTCTTTTTGTCCTCATCTTCCTTATAGGGTCCTACAATATAAAAATCAAATCACATCATAGCTAGCTGCAAGAATGCTTTGTTATTCCTAAAACCATTGAAAGATGGGCTGTTACTGTGGCACTAGGAACATCCTGTTCTGAGGTTGTGGTTCTGCTTGTGTACACGCCAGAATAAAGACTATGAATGTAACCCAGTTTTCCCCCAACCACTCCTCTGTTCTCCGCAGGACTTCCTCATGGAAACTTTTATCATGTTCAAGGACCTGATTGGAAAAAATGTCTATGCCAAAGATTGGATGGTGATGAATATGACTCAGAACAGGTGAGACAGCCGATGGCTTGCCCTGAGGCATTTGTCGGAATACCTGAGGCTGCTGTGTGAACTTTGGGAAGTGTCTTTCAATCCCTTTGCCTCAAATCCGTCATCTGTAAAGTGAGAATCTTCCTGCTCCAGAGGTCCTAATTTATGTGCTCATGATCTTGATTTTCCCAGGGTAATTGCCTTTGCTCCACCTCGGGCTCTCTACTCCCTTCTCTAGCATTGTCTCTTCAGTGCTGTCACGGTAATTGTCATCCTCAACTCTCCACTGCACCTTTCCGTGGCTCCACATGGCCTGTGTCATCCTGACATTCAGGGTTCACCTGATACTGTCTGTTCTATGATCTGTCCGTGATGTGTTTAACCAGATTCTTCTTATGAACATTTAGATTCTTTCCATTTTCTATTATGTGAAATAGCACTGTGATGGCCTTCCTTGCTTTACATATTTACAGATATCCATGGTTATTTTATCAGGATACACTCCTTTTTTTTTTTTTTTTTTTTTTTTTTTTTTTTTTTTTTTTGACGGAGTCTCGCTCCGTCGCCCAGGCTGGAGTGCAGTGGCTGGATCTCAGCTCACTGCAAGCTCGTCCTCCCGGGTTTACGCCATTCTCCTGCCTCAGCCTCCCGAGTAGCTGGGACTACAGGTGCCCGCCACCTCGCCCGGCTAGTGTTTTGTATTTTTTAGTAGAGACGGGGTTTCACCATATTAGCCAGTATGGTCTCGATCTCCTGACCTCGTGATCCGCCCGTCTCGGCCTCCCAAAGTGCTGGGATTACAGGCTTGAGCCACCGCGCCCGGCCTTATCAGGATACACTCCTAAAATAATTTACTAGTTCAAAAGTTTGGCGAAATTACAGGACTTTTGATACACAGTGCCAAACTAACTAGTCCCTTCTGCTACTTCCCTGTGTATGCTACCTGTACTCCAACCAAACTGGCCTCTGCCCAGTCCCTGCATACATGGTCTGCTCTGCCTGACACCAGTCTTCCACCAGCAGTGCCTTCCCCATAACCTCCAGCTGTCAGCGTTCCAGCCGTTCCATAAGGTTCTTCTCAAGAGTCACCTCCAGACAAAGCCTTTCTGAGCTGGATGTCCTCTCTTCTTCCTTGATTTTCCATACCCCAGTCAAACCTCATAGAATTGTTTTCAGATTCTATATTAGATAATAGATGTACATGTTGTTAATTTCCCCTACCAAGCTGTAAATTTCTTAAGATCAGACACTGTGTCTTTCAACACAGACCTGAGCCTGTGCCTTGCAATTGCTGGCCCACAACAGATACTTGTTGAACAAAAGTGAAATGAACTGAATATATATTATGTTAAAAGTGTTAGAATTTAATGAGATAAATAAAGCAACCCATTATTGTAAGCATTATTGTTAACTCTACAGGATATCCAATTCTGAGTAATTCTACCCTAATATCTGATTAGCAGAAGCCTTCCCTGCTATGTACAGATTAGATTTAAAAAAATTTCTCCAGAAACCCTAAGCTTAAACAGAAGCATCATAATAGAGTCTATATTACCCTGCTCTGAGGCTTAAGAGTCCTGGTTTGCAGTCTCAGATCTACCTTCAGTTACCTAAATTGGGATGTGGCCTTGAGTGGCTCTTCTTGTTCTGTAAACTGAGCTCCTGTGCCCCGTCTGTGGATGGCATTGTGCTGTTGGTCTACAAGGACACTGTTAGATTGTGAGGTCTTAAGATGCCAAGTTCAGGTTTGGTTTGGTTTAGTTTTTAACATAGTTGGGGAAAAGTTTCAAAGGACATACAGTTGCCTTCTTTACCTGGTATTTTCCTTCCCCAGGGTTTTTCTCCGTGCTATAAATCAGTTTGCTGAAGTTCTCACAAGATTCTTCATGGATCAGGCAAGCTTTGAACTTCAGGTAGGCATGTGACTCACCTACATGCTTCTGGAATTCTTGGCCATGGCAAGAGAACTATATGAATTTGGAAAGTGTCTCCTCAGATTTCACCATTTTCACATGAAAAAGGTTTTCCTGTGTTTTTTCATTTCCTAAAGCACATATGCCTGTCACACTGTCCTCCAAACACAATAAAATACGGGTTGTTTCTTTTTTCTATAAAGGTAACATCTGTTAAAAAAAAAAAAAAAAGTCTTAAAGAGTAATAGTAGAAGATCAAAAATACAAATAGTCCTCCTTGTCACTGTAAACATTTGGAGTTGACCCTTTGTATATTTACACAAATGCACGTAGACACACATGGCTACAAATAAGCACACAGGTAACTCTCCTACCTACAAATGAGTTTGGTTCTAAAGAACGGTTCTTATGCACAGTTTGTTGAAAGTCCAAAGGAGTTGCAAAACGGATGATCACTAACTCTATCTTCATTCATTCATTCATTCATTCATTCATTCATTCATGTGTCCATTCATCCATTTAGCAAATGTTAGAGTTCTTATATGTACAGGGCACAGGGATATTTCCCTGGTGAAGGCAGATAAGTTCCTTGCTCTCGTGGAGCTCACCTTCCAGGGTACTCTGCATTTTTGGGTGATGTGCTTTCTGTGTTCTTTGTCTTTGTGTGTGTCTGTGGAACTGTTATCAGTGGAGGTCCTTGACTACAAATTGTCCGGGTTCTTGGTGTTTTGAACAAAATGCACAAACAAAGCAATGAAAGAATGAAGCAATAAAAGCCAGATTTATTGAAATGAAAGTACACTCCACAGAGTGGGAGCGGGCTCAAGCAAGCGGCTCAAGAGCACTGGTTACAGAATTTTCCGGCGTTTAAATACCCTCTAGAAGTTTCCCATTGGTTACTTGGTTACACCCTATGCAAATGAAGGAGTAGCCTGTGACCAGTTTGACCCTCCCACCAGTTGCAGGAGGGGACCAATCAGAGGTACTTTGAATTTTTCTTCTGCCACACAGTGCAAAGGGGTAGCCTCTGATCCTTTTGTTACTTGGGTGTGGAGAGCTGGAGTTTTCCTTTTGATTCAGTTCTAGGAAATCAGTGTGAATTGGCCTTCAGTGCCCTGCCTCCAGGCCCCGTTTTCCTGCCTCAGAACTTTAAAAGTTGAAACTCGTAAGTAGAGGAAAGTATACACACATACACACACAGAGATGCATATGCATATAGATGAATATATATTGTATGTATGTATATGTATATTTGCCAAAATGGAATTAAGCTGTGCCGTTCTTTGGTACCCTGTTAATCTATTTTCCTTTTTCAATGATCTATGATTTTTTCAATAATGTTGAATATTTTCTTATTTTTAATGACTGAATACCATCTTTTCTATGCCTGGTCCATGATATATTTAACCAAATTCTTCTTATGAACATTTAGATTGTTTCCATTTTCTATTATATTAAATAACACTGTGATGGACTTCCTTGCTTTAAATTTTTAAAAATATTCATGGTTGGTCAGGCACAGTGGCTCATGCCTATAGTCCCAGCACTTTGGGAGGCCAAGGCGGGCAGATCACCTGAGGTCAGGAGTTGAAGACCAGTCTGGCCAACATGGCAAAACCTCATCTCTACTAACCATACAAAAATTAGCCAGGCATGGTGGTGCACACCTGTAATCCCAGATACTCGGGAGGCTGAGGCAGAACACTTGGGAGGTGGAGGTTGCAGTGAACTGGGATTGCACACTGCACTCCAGCCTGGGCGACAGAGCGAGGCTCCAGCTACAAAAAAAAAAGAAAAAGAAAAAGAAATTCGTGGTTATTTCATCAGGATAAAGTCCTAAAAGTGTTTACTAGTTCAAAAGTTTTGCAAACTTGTAGGGCTTTTGAAACATAGTGCCAAACTACGTACTATAAATAGATGTACTTCTTGGCAGCAGCTTTCCTTTATCCCAGGAGTAAAGAAAAATATAATAGTTTAAATTTTTTTAAAAAGCTTAACATTAGGTCTCAAAACTTAGAATTGAATAATCAACACCCAAGAAAAAGAAATCTTGTAGAGTGTATTTTGTTCTTTCATTAATCCCTGGTTAATGACTTTACCATGTGACATTGTTTTATTATGACCCTTATTAATGTTATTTTTCATTTCCTTTTACCCACACAATTACTTTTGAACAGCTCTGGAACAATTACTTCCATTTGGCAGTAGCATTTCTCACCCATGAGTTCCTTCAGCTTGAAACCTTCTCACAAGCCAAGCGCAACAAAATTGTTAAAAAGTAAGTGTCCTTTTAAAGTTAAGATCGGGAAGGGGCTTCTTCCATTTGTTTATATTGAGAGCAGTATTTTAGGTATCACAGAAATTACTATTTAGTGGCTGCCCATGTTGTTAGTGAGGTAGATCTTCAACTAATTACTTAATAGGCCTCACATTCCCCCAGGTTCAGCACTCTTTTCTTAAGGCCCAACCATCTCCCTATCAGTCATCCCATGCTTTTTATCAAATCTGTACCTAGAGACGGACTTTGACTATCAGCATGCCCATCCCCAAGAACAGCTGCGCCTCTGCTGGCAGCTTCCCCAAATTGCAGGCATAGTACTTTGTGAAGTACTATGAGTACCATGAACCACTATGAAGAGTCACTCATAGTGCTTCACAAAGCACACTCCTTCCCTGCCGTTTCAGCAGAGAAAGCCAGGACTCAAACATTGCATTAAAATGCCCTCCAGATTCCTGGCCTGGAATTCAAAATGGAATTATGTGCAGAAGTGATAAGAGATTTAGGGAAGCATTGCATTTCATTGAGAGACTAGAAATCCAAAGACCGTGTTGTTAAAAAATAACTTGAGGAATGTATTATTTGAAGACTTCGAAATTTTAGTTCTGTTCCCTTTGTTGGGATATCTGTGATATCTAGGAAAACTATTTAGTGTCCTTCTACTTCTGGTTCCTCCCTCAAAAACTGCCTCTATATATAGAAAAACAGCAAAGCATTTTTTGCTCCCAAGGACCAATTTTTATCCCTTTGTGGGCAATATCACTCCCATTGAGAGTACATGGTGTAGAGCATTCCAATGTGAATACTTGAAGAACATACTGGAATGGATGTATATTACCCAAATATCAGTCTATAAAGTATATAAGTATTTAGTCTGCCTGTTAGACATCAGTCACAGTACTGTATAATCATACTTCATTCACCTTCCTTTTCATCAGTGTTTGCCGTGTTTTGTTTGGCTTTGTCTGTGCCTCATTATTCTCCCTGAAGTGAGTTTGTTAATCTCATCTTAGTTATTTTTCAGTGTTTCCATTTGGCTTTTCATGCTGTCAGGGTCCCCTGGCCTCTGTGTGCCTCATTCCTTTTGGGGGCTTGTTTAGGTGTGAACCTCATCTCTTAAGGCTGGGCCTTAAGAGTGACCTAGAGGGGCACAGACTGTTTTTACTTTCCTTCTTATTGTGTTTATGCAATTCATTTCCACTGCAAATCCTCCTTCTGGTTTATGATCTTCTTCCTAGATATGGGGACATGAGAAAGGAAATCGGCTTTAGAATCCGGGACATGTGGTATAACCTGGGTGAGTGTCTAGCCTTGAACAGGCCTGATCACAACTTCTGAGTGACAAGCATGCCGTGATGAATTCTTTTTTTATTTTGATCCACATAACCCTGAGATGTATTTGTCTGTGTGTCTGGAAGTGAAAGTTGATTTGTGGGTTTCATTGACAATGAATTGTCTTTTACTCTGGCATCCACATGTTATCAGAATATAATATTGAGTCACTCACTTCTGAATTGAGTTGATTTACCCACATAAACCTTTTCTTATGGGCCTTGTGGAGGAAGATTGTAACACTTTACTTTCAGTGAAATAGTTTTTTAATATCTTCATTCACTTTCATTTCAGGTCCCCATAAAATCAAATTCATCCCATCCATGGTGGGTCCCATTCTGGAGGTCACTCTGACCCCCGAAGTAGAGCTCCGGAAAGCCACAATCCCCATTTTCTTTGATATGATGCAGTGTGAGTTCAATTTCAGTGGAAATGGCAATTTCCATATGGTAAGAAGTGGTAGACCATGTAGTATTAGTAAATGGACATATAGTCAACTCATTAGTCATTTCTTTCTATGTAGAGAAGCAGTAACCTAAATAATGCAAGTCCACGTTGATCTGAAAGTTCACTTTAGATTTCATTTTATAAGGCAATTAGAGATAGAGTCAGACATTGCAACCCAGAGCCTGAAAGAGATATTTTTGCTACATGTCTTTCCTAAGGCAACACCCTGTCTGTAGATAATTAAATAAAGTTAACTTCATGCATTTTAATTCTGGCTGTTTGAGTATAGCCCAGAGAATAATGTGGTGAATTGAATTTTAAAACCTATCTATTATAGTACAGCTGAAAGCAATGTAATGGATTAAGTTCTAATCCATTACTCTATAGCTTTGAGAACATCATTTTCCTGATGTGTCTTCTCTATGCCTCTGTTTTCTTATCTACAAAGTGTATTAATATTGAAAGGATGATTTTGCAGCTATGAACCTCTGCAAAAGCAAATCTCACTGCGGAGACTTGGGCATGAAACTAAAGTAAAATAGAAAAACGAAAATTATTATTCTATTTTTATATGCATAGTTGTAACAGAAAGCAATGTTTGGGATAATATTTTTTTAATCAAATGTAATGCAAAGGACAAAGTGACATGAGACTGTGTTAGAACATTTTAATAGGGCCTTGGTGCACAGTTTATGAGTGACCCTCTGTGATCCTCCCTGTCTGTGCTGAAAACAGTTCACAACTCAATGAATGGGTTGGCCAAGTCTAGAAAGGTTGGCCATGTCTTCTTCTAAGGATGCAGCATTTTCCTATGAAATTCTACGTCTACTTTCAGTTTGAGAATGAGCTGATCACAAAGCTGGACCAGGAGGTAGAAGGGGGCAGAGGAGACGAACAATACAAGGTTCTTCTGGAAAAACTGTGAGTATTTCAGGAGCAAAACCTTAAGTCAGTGGTGTCATTTAGTAATAGAGAAAAACAGGGGTCCTGTTGCACTGATAGAGCAATTGAGTAGTCTCAGAGTCACCAGGGCCACCCCCACTGTGGTCTTCAGTGTGGTTATGGGGTATATACTGTCCACAGCTGACATTGTTTATCTGGTGGGAGTCAAATGCCGGTATTTTCCTGGCCAGCCTGGCCCTAGAGAACACAGCAGATGGAGGCAAGGAGGAGGTGCACAGAGCGGTGGCATTTTGCCCAGTGTTTGAATTTTTGAACTTCAGCAAAAGTGTTAGCACTTCTAATTATAACTGCAAAGCAACAATTTAAAGGAAAAAATATTTCAAGGTCTGCTGTGTATGTAAAAAATACCTTATGCCCCATAAAGGACATAAAACCAAAGCAGTTCTATCTCCAGCCAGGTTGGTCTTTTTCCTGTCCTGTCATCCACCCCATTCAACACATCTGTACCTCTGTCTGGGCTCCCATTATCACCACTGTCCCTTCTTCCTCCACCGCCACACTCACCTATAACCCTCTTGCCCTTGTCATCCTCCTTGGCACATGTGGAGTAATGGAGAATGGAAAAGTGATTATTTAAAAAACACATAGGTGTTGGCCTCAGTGAGAGATTGAGCGTCAAACCCTGTTTTCACCACATATTAAGAGTTTGGCTTTATTCCAGCAATTCTGCTTATCCAACACCTCATTTTTTTTCCCTCTCCAAGAATAGCATCTATTTTTTGATATCATTATGAGGATTACAGGAGATGATATGCTAACATAGCATCTGTTGCAGAGTTCAAGCCTAATAAATATTGGCTGCTCTAGTGTTTGTGGTGGTTGTTATTACAATTTGTTTTTGGTGTTTGTTTGTTTTTAAGAGATAGAGTCTCTCTCTGTTGCCCAGGCTGGAGTACAGTGGTACAATGATAGCTCACTAAAGCCTGGAACTCCTGGGCTCAAGCAGTCCTCCCACTTCAGACTCCGAAGTACTAGGACTACAGGCATATGTCGCCATGCCCAGCTGTTTCTTATTTTTATTTGTGTAGAAATGGGGTCTTGCCGTGTTGCCAAGGCTGGTCTGAAAATTTTGCTTTAAGTGATCCTCCCACTTCAGCCTCCCTAGTAGCTAGGACTGTAGGCTTGCACCACCATGCCCAGCTGGCTTTCATTTTTATTTTTGTAGAGATGGGGTCTTGCTTTGTTGCCCAGGCTGGTCTAGAACTCTTGGCCTCAAGCATTCCTCCAGCCTTGGCTTCCTAATGGGCTGGGATTACAGGCGTGAGTCACCACGTCTGGCCTATTATTATTATTATTATTTGCAGGCCTGCCCTTCATTCACGTTGTAACTACTCTAGACCATTGCTTTCTCATGTTCCCTGAACTTTTCTAGTATTGACCAACTGCGTCTCCAGCTGAGTGCTTGCCTGGGTCACTTTGTTGTTCACCTGTTTTGTGGGAGTTTTGTGGATGAGAGTCTGTGTTTGAGGACAGTGCTCCCAACTGTTTTCTTTTTTGAAGATTCCCTAAGGAACCAGCACTCTGAATACTTAGAAATGGAATTGAGTTGATAAATAGTCTGTATTTTAAAGGACTAGAAGCCTTTCTTATTTTGTTTTTAATGGCGATAGGTCCTTTTGTTGGTGTTTTTATCCTGTTTCCATTAAGTCTCTCCATTTGAACTTCAAACCTCCCAGTTTATATCTTTTGCAATTCTGATCTTTTGTGGAATTAAGTGAAGTTATGCACATA
Source organism: Macaca nemestrina (assembly GCF_043159975.1). Classification (NCBI taxonomy): domain Eukaryota; kingdom Metazoa; phylum Chordata; class Mammalia; order Primates; family Cercopithecidae; genus Macaca; species Macaca nemestrina. The sequence continues at coordinate 129,097,450 of NC_092132.1, read as the reverse complement.
TACACAAAATATTTACACGTGATATGCTACTTTTTTTTAATCCTGCAGCTGATTTTTTTTACATAAGGATCTTACTTTGTTTTCTTCATTCTTCCTAGTTCACTAACTCAGAAAAAATATGGATACCTAGGTCTCCAGTGCCCAAGAATAACCCTAAATCTGGACTAATGTTTTGGACCCATTTCTTTCTCTTTCCCTCTCCCTCTTTTCCCAGATTTTCTTTTAATTTTCTAATCTAATGAGCCCTAGAACTTCGCTCTATGTGTGACCAAAGGGACAGGATTTAGACTGAAAGTTTAGCCTCAGTTTGCTTCTTTACAACTCTGCATTTTTATCTGAAGCTAGGACTTTTATCTAAAGAGCCGCATTGCAGGAGGTGTACTAGGTTTCCAGGTTCCTCTAGGCTGGGCATCCATACGAGGCATTCCAGAATGTTCAGAGGATGCCCTGAGTGCCAGGCCTTAGGGAGAATAGAGACATAGGAAAAATGGTCTCATGCAACTAGATTACAGTCCTCACACAGCACAAACCTTTTGAGCAAGGGTTTGTTGACTGAATAAAACACAAACAAAAACAGACATTGAAAGAAGGACATTGCGGGCTGGGATTCTAAGTGATGGTAGGACTTGAGCTGAGTCCTAAAGAAAACTGGAACTTGAGTCCACAGAGAAGCGCAGCATAAATGAAGGTCACAGGATAGGAAGGTGTTGCATGAGGTGTGTGTGTCGGCTTAACTCTGTCACTTAATATCTAACACTGACATTCTGTGTCGTCAAATCCTATGCCAACCACTGCTGAGACCCTGGTCAGTGCCGGTCAGTGCTGCTGGAATGACAGCATGGAACCTGGGCTTTTGTCTCTCCCTCCGCCCCTCCAGGCTCCTAGAACATTGCCGGAAACACAAATACCTCTCCAGCTCTGGGGAGGTCTTTGCCCTCCTGGTCAGCAGCCTCTTAGAGAACCTGCTGGACTATAGAACCATCATCATGCACGATGAGAGCAAGGAGAACCGTATGAGCTGCACTGTGAATGTGCTGGTATGTGACATGCCCCTGGGGTGATGGGAGGGGACTCAGGCTGCCCCTGCACCCTACAGCTTAGCTCTAGGTGGATCCCACAAACACAGAGGCACCCCGGGCACCTTTGTGGAGCTGGTGTCTTCCTGAGTCTAATTGGAATGGCTGGCTCAGCTCCCAGGTACCAGCAGCCACAGACCCTGAGGATAAATTTGGTGTGCTTTTGATTGTTTTAATTTTTGTTTCAGTAGGTTTTGGGGGTACAGGGGGTTTCTGGTTACATGGATAAGTTTCTGTTTGTGTGTTTGTTTGTTTGTTTGTTTGTTTTTGAGACGGAGTCTCGCTCTGTTGCCAGGCTGGAGTGCAGTGGTAGGATCTCGGCTCACTGGCAACCTCCGCCTCCCGGGTTCAAGCAATTCTCCTGACTCAGCCACCCGAGTCAGGAATTACAGGCTGGAATTACAGGCACGTGCCAGCATGCCCAGCTAATTTTTGCATTTTTAGTAGAGACGGGACTTTCACCATGTTGGCCGGGATGGTCTCAATCTCCTGACCTCGTGATCCACCCGCCTCAGCCTCCCAAAGTGTCAGGATTACAGGCATGAGCCACCGTGCCCGCCCAGAGAAGTTCTTTAGTGATGATTTCTGAGATTTTAGAGCACCCGTCACCCGAGCACCGTACCCAAAATGTAGTCTTTTATCCCTCACCCACCTGTAACCTTCCCCGCTGAGTTCCCAAAGTCCTTTATATCATTCTTGTGCCTTTGCGTCCTGAGGATAAATATCGCCTTTTCTTATGGGGATATTTGTTAAAGGGAAACAGCGAACACTTTGGAAAAGTGAAACTGTTGAAAAGCAGCAACAGTGGTTTGGCTATTTTTGTGGTGAGCTTGTCAATAGCTCTTGATTTATATTGGGATTCTGTGATCCTTTTTTTTTTTTTTTTTTTTTTCCTGGCAGAACTTTTATAAAGAAAAGAAGAGAGAGGACATATACATAAGGTAAGTTGAAGGAAATTTCTTGCTTCTGCTATTTATTTCATGGCTTTGTGATTGATTTCTTCAGTAAACAAATACGATGCCCAACACCGTGTTTGCTGCTTTGAGAGACCCCTAAAAGTACATGATATGCTCCATTCACCCTGAACTGACAAACTCTTTAGACAGAGACATGAATAAGTATGACAGGAAGGAGTGCCTACGTGAGGTCATGTCAGGGATCAGGGGAGGGATAGACAAATTCTATCCTGGGTGGGCAGGAGAGGCTGTATAGGGAGAGGCAGGAAAACCCATGCAAGAGTCTTAGCGAATCTCTGAACATGAAACAAACTTGTACATAACCAACATGCATGTTCTTGGGGAGAGATTCTATAGCTTTCATTAGCTTCCCAGAGGGGTCCAAGACCTAAAATTTAAAAACATTAAACAGCACTACCTTAAAGACGGAAGAGAAACTAGTCTAGATGGAGTCGGAGAAACACGGAGGCAGGAGGTGCGCAGTGTATTAAAGAAATGAGGAGGAACCGACTCCTTGGCTCAAGAGGAAGGAATAGCTTCTGTACAGTAGTGGGGAAGGGGGAGTCACGCAGGGAAGCAGGCTGGGGTCTGGTTATGGAATGATCTGAACACTATATCAACTTGAGCCTGGGCAGCATAGAAAAACCCTGTCTCTACAAAACACAATGAAAATTAGCCGGGCTTGGTGGCACATGCCAGCTACTCAGGAGGCTGAGGTGGGTGGATCACTTGAGCCCTGGAGCTCAAGGCTGCAGTGAGCCATGATCGGACCACTGCACACTCCAGCCTGGCCAACATAGCAAGACCCTGTCTCAAAACAAAACTTAAAAAACCTACAAAACTCTCGAGTGACAAGATGCTTCCTTTCTCCCCTTCTTGCCAGATATCTGTACAAGCTTCGAGATTTGCACCGAGACTGTGAGAACTACACAGAAGCTGCCTACACCCTTCTCTTGCACGCTGAGCTTCTGCAGGTGAATGGCTCAGAGAGCTTGTTTGAACAGGGTGGAGTATACCGTCCTTTCAGACTAAATTCTATACGTTTTATGATTTTGATGGGAAAGAACCTTATTCCAGGGATGTCCTTTTATATAAGTTTTTAAAAATTCTTTCTAAATAGGCACAACTAATTTGTACATCAAGTATGGGAAAATGTCAGTTATCTTTTATTTAAAAGTCTTTAGAAAGCAGAGCATGACTTATGAACCTTTGGTAATTGACACTCTAATTAAAGCAATAAAACACACATTGATGAATACATTAAAAAAATTTTTTAAACTTCAGAAAACCACAGAAAGATGAGTTATAAGTGAATATAGTACCATAGAAGTACTCTGCTATTTTTATTCTCTCCGTAAATAAATGTATGTTGTGGCTTAGATATAAATACATCTATATGCTATGAGTCCCAAGTAATTATTTCTGGCCCTGAGCAGCTCCTCTAACTTTGGATTTACATACAAACTTTGATTGGCTAATACGCAGCTCAAACTGAACAAGGCAGTAACAGGAAGCTTTATTTCTCACTCTTTGCTCCTCCCCAACCCATCCTACCTCATTTTATTACCATGTTACTAATAACATTCCCATCCATTTAGTTACTCAGGCAACCTCATAGTCATCTTCGATTCTTCTCTTTTACTCACCACCTCCCATGTTCTCCACAAGCAAGAGATGTGGCCCCTCTGTTCAGAAAATGCCCCTAACCTATCCACTTTTCTTTTTATTTTTTCTTTCTTTTTTTTTTTTTTTTTTTTAAGAGATGAGATCTTGCTATGTTGCCCAGGCTGGTCTTGAACTCCTGGGCTCAAGCAATCCTCCCGCTTCAGCCTCCCAGAGTACTAGGATTACAAGTGTGAGCCACCATGCTGGCCAATCCACTTTTCTTTATATCCCTGGCCAGCACCTTGGTCCATCCCATCAGCATGTCACACCTTGAGCATGACAGCAGCCTCCTGTTGGACATCAAGTATGGGAAAATGTCAGTTATCTTTTATTTAAAAATCTTTAGAAAGCAAAGCATGACTTATGAACCTTTGGTAATTGACACTCTAATTAAAGCAATAAAACACACATTGATGAATACATAAAAGAATTTGTAAAACTGCAGAAAACCACAGAAAGATGAGTTATAAGTGAATATAGTACCATAGAAGTACTCTGTCTTCTATGAGACATAGTATAGTGTCTCTGTCTCCAGTCTTGTTCCCAGTTATTAATATTCTTTTAATTTTATACTAAAGTAATATAAGTGCATTGTCCTAAGATATGAATTAAAAACAGGATTCCTATGCTTCATCACTTCCCAAAGGAAATTCACAATTCATATTTAAGTTTAGGGCATTAAAAAGCTTATTGTATAATGGGCCAGGTGTGGTGGCTCACGCCTGTAATCCCAGGTCTTTGGGAAGCTGAGGGCAGCAGATCACTTGAGGTCAGGAGTTCGAGAACAGCCTGGCTAACATGGTGAAACCCCGTCTCTACTAAAAATACAAAAACTTAGCAGGGTGTAGTGGCGTATGCCTGTAGTCCCAGCTACTTAGGAGGCTGAGGCAGGAGAATTGCTTGAACTGCAAGGCGGAGGTTTCCAGTATGCTGAGATGGCACCACTGTATTCCAGCCTGGGTGATAGAGCAAGACTCTGTCTCCAAAAAAAAACAAAAAACAAAAAAACTTATTGTATGTAGCTGAGAAAGTGAGGCTTGTTGACTGTAGATTTTGCCATTGGATGATCACAAAGAAATCCTGAGTGTCTGTAACTGTAGGTCTCTTCATTTGAGCAACTCAGTAAGTTAAACTCTCCTATCCTGCTATAAGGTATGAGGTATGAATGCAGCTTTTTTCCACCCAGATTGCTATTCAATAGAGATGCTGTTAAGTATAGTTCACATTTTGCTTATTGATATAAGACCCCATCTTTATTACTAAATTCTTATTTTGGGGGCAGGGAATCTCTTTCTAGATTGTATATGCTTTTACGTGGGTCTCTGTCTGTTCATGTACCAATACCATACTGTATTAATTATTAATTCTTGATAGTATGTTTTATGACCTGGTAGTTACTCTTGATTGCTCTTCTTTTTCAGAGTTTTCCTACCTATTCCTTTTTGTTTATTTTTCCATATGGACTTTGGAAAGATGAAATTTAAAAATTAATTTAGTGAGAATTTACATGTTAATGAAATAGAATTTTCTTATCCAAAAGCATGGTATGACTTTCCATTTGTTCGAGTCTGTGTTTGTGCCCTTCAATGGTGTGTGAAAGTTTTCTGCATATAAGTCTTGCATATTCCTTGTAATGTTCACTCTTAGAAATGTTCTTTTTGGACTTATTTTTGTTTGGTTCCATTCTTCTATTATCTTCTGTATATTTAGTCTCCATGTATCTGAAATCTGTTTTATTCCAAGTATATTAATTGGTTTTCCTGCTGTGTAACTTAATTCTCTTACTGCGTGTCGCAGTTTCTTAGTCAACTGCCTTGCCTTGTGAGGAATACAGCCATAATGTTTGGAAATTGTGATAGTTTTACCTCTTCCTATTCGTTTTTAGACTCCTAATTTGTTCCTTCTATCTGACTGAGTTAATGATGCCCCAGTACTGCGACAGTCATGTCGGTTAGCGACCTTGCTTTGTCGCTGGCATTTTAGGGGAATGCTGTGGGTGCTCATCCATTTGGCATGATACTTGTTTTGGAGCTGGCATGTGTACATGTGTGTATATGTAACTTTTGTGTTTCATACATAATCTAAAATACAAAATCAATGAGTCAAATATATATGCACTATTTTCTTGATGTTAGAGGGCTGAATATTTGTTGTATTAACCGTGTGTTGCTTTTCTTCCTTTTCAGTGGTCTGACAAGCCCTGTGTGCCTCATTTACTTCAGAGGGACAGTTACTATGTTTATACCCAGCAAGAGCTTAAAGAGAAGCTGTATCAAGAAATCATATCGTATTTTGACAAAGGCAAAGTGAGTATTGGATTGTTTTTGTACCAGGGGAAAGAGGAAAATGACCGCAGTATCGCAGTACGATTCTGATGCTCACCACCTGGAGTTAGCACCGACTACCCAGGTTCAGGGCACCGTCTCCAACGAGACTGCCCCCACTTCAGATGCCTTCTGCAAGTTTGGGGTTCCCCAGTCCATTCATAGTTCTGGGCAACTGGCTCTACATCTGGGGGGCTTCCACTGCCCCCTCGGGTTTCATAGTCTGCTAGAACAACCAACAGAACACAGTGAAGTGCTGTATTTAACAATTCCAGTTTCATCAGGAAGGATGTAAACTGAGGCCAGCCAAATGAGAGGACCCATAGGGAACAGTCTGGGAGAGTCCCAAGCACGAGGTTTCTGTGTCTTCCCCCTGTGAACCTGCGACACCTGCCCAGCAGATCAGTGTGTTCCTCAATCAGGAAGCTCACCCAAGCCATGGGTGTACAGAGTTTTTATTGGGGTTTCTTTCTTTTTTTTTTTCTTGGTAGATATGGGGTCTCACCAGTTGCCCAGCCTGGTTTAGAACCTAGAACTCCTGGGCTCCAGTGTTCCTCCTGCCTTGGCCTCCCAAGGTGCTGAGATTACAGGCGTGAGCCACTGTGGGGTTTCATTATACAGGCAGGATTGAATGAATCATTAACTACATGATGAACTTGACCTTTAGCCTCCTTTTTTTGCCTGGAGGTCAGGCTGATATCAGGTGGCTCACGGTCCTCACCTTCTAGTCACATGGTTAGTACTTCTGGCATGGCAGACCCCATCCTGAGACTAGGAGACCGCCCTGAGTCACCTCATTAGCATAGATTTGGGTGTGATCCTGGGGTGGGGACACCAGGAACGGCAAAGACACTTTTATTACTTGAGAAATTCTAAGGGTTTAGGAGCTCCCTCGCTGGAACTCAGGACCAAGACCAGGTACATGATTTAATATACAACAGTAACTCACAGCTACTCTTTATTCTTTCCTTGCGTATGCATGAATTGTGAGATTTCAGAGGGGAACACATTTTGCAAACAGTGATTTTAAAAGATTTAATTTTGAAGCGTTTCACAATGGCTTGTGGGCTCTGCACACATTCCTTCAGCAGCCAGAAACGATGGAACGTAGCACCTTGTGAACAGGAATGAAGCAGGAGGCGACCGGATGCTGCGAGTTGAATAGTATCCGTCTAAGAGACAGCTCATGAGATACCAAAGGGATTAGAAGGCTCAATCTGGGCTGCTAGCCTCAGACACGGAGGACATGCGTTAGCCTGCAACTTACATCTTTATACATGCTCGGAGGCATTTCCTAAAACTCATCCACTAAGTAGGGAAATCAGTGCCCTGCATGGAAACACAGTTTGCCAAATTCCACACAACAGTACTGTTAGCCTTTTTCCATCTCCACAAACAACATAACTACACCCACACACTCCCGTACACACACCCATACACACATACAAACACAAACATACCCCTACACACACACACACACACACACACACACACACAAACACATTTCAGAACCAAAGTACCATGGAAACTTCCTTTCCCTTTTCAACAAGACTTGCATGCTCTCCAAACCTAGGCTGGCACTGCCTCCTCTCTACTTTCAAGTGCTGTGGGTGCTTTGCCTGTTAAACGCGTTATTGCTTTTTTGGGGGACACATGGTACTTATTCTTAATGTCCTTGCAAACAGAACTACAGTAGATGCCCCTGGCAAAGCTGCCAATACACACTATCTATGATGTCAGGAAATAAAGGTTTCATTGATGCAAAGTATAAAGCGAGTGAGGAATATCTACCGAGACTCAATGCCCCGGACCACCTGCTCTTTCCCAGTGACTCGCCAGTGGCTTTTGCCACCAGATCAATGACTGCCTTGTTCTTCACTTTTAACCCTACTTTCCTTTTTCTGAAGATGTGGGAGAAGGCCATCAAACTGAGCAAAGAGTTGGCCGAGACTTACGAAAGCAAAGTATTTGACTACGAGGGCCTTGGCAACCTCCTGGTGAGTCTGGGTCAAAATATGTTAGGCCTCTGACAGGGATGCTAAAATTAGTGCTCATGAAAATGTTTCTGTAAGTTGAAAGTCAGGATGAATGGTGTTTTTTTACAATGGAAAAGTCAGCTTTGCTTGAAATGAGAATGAAAAAAGATGTAGTCCAAAAGTTCTCATCAATATTTCTAGAAAGTATCCTTCAGAGAAGGTTCAGGACACCTCTGGAAGTGGAGTGGGGTTGCCTCGACAGTGTGGTGGAATATCGAGTTTCAGATAATAGTGACTCGGCTTCCACATCCCTCCAGATCTCTGTCTGCAGCTCTCTCATTCTTCCTGAAGCCATTTTTCTTTATGTGGACCCTCCATATTCCCAGACATCAGTAAAGCAAAACAAAAATGAATGCCCAGTGTTAGGCAGCCACCATTCCAAATGCCCAGTGGAGGCAGCACCATTCTAAATGCCCAGTGTTGGGCAGCAACCATTCCTAATGCCCAGTGGAGGCAGCCACCATTCCAAATGCCCAGTGTTAGGCAGCCACCATTCCGAATGCCCAGTGGAGGCAGCAACCATTCTGAATGCCCAGTGTTAGGCAGCCACCATTCCGAATGCCCAGTGGAGGCAACCACCATTCTAAATGCCCAGGGGAGGCAGCACCATTCCAAATGCCCAGGGGAGGGAGCACCATTCCAAATGCCCAGGGGAGGCAGCACCATTCCGAATGCCCAGTGGAGGCAGCAACCATTCCGAATGCCCAGTGGAGGCAGCCACCATTCCGAATGCCCAGTGGAGGCAGCCACCATTCCGAATGTCCAGTGGAGGCAGCCACCATTCCAAATGCCCAGAGGAGGCAGCCACCATTCCGAATGCCCAGTGGAGGCAGCAACCATTCCGAATGCCCAGTGTTAGGCAGCCACCATTCTGAATGCCCAGTGGAGGTAACCACCATTCTAAATGCCCAGGGGAGGCAGCACCATTCCAAATGCCCAGGGGAGGCAGCACCATTCCAAATGCCCAGGGGAGGCAGCACCATTCCGAATGCCCAGTGGAGGCAGCAACCATTCCGAATGCCCAGTGGAGGCAGCCACCATTCCGAATGCCCAGTGGAGGCAGCCACTATTCCGAATGTCCAGTGGAGGCAGCCACCATTCCGAATGTCCAGTGGAGGCAGCCACCATTCCAAATGCCCAGTGTTAGGCAGCCACCATTCCGAATGCCCAGTGGAGGCAACCACCATTCTGAATGCCCAGTGGAGGCAACCACCATTCCGAATGCCCAGGGGAGGCAGCCACCATTCCGAATGCCCAGTGGAGGCAGCAACCATTCTGAATGCCCAGTGTTAGGCAGCCACCATTCCGAATGCCCAGTGGAGGCAACCACCATTCTAAATGCCCAGGGGAGGCAGCACCATTCCAAATGCCCAGGGGAGGCAGCACCATTCCAAATGCCCAGGGGAGGCAGCACCATTCCGAATGCCCAGTGGAGGCAGCCACCATTCCGAATGCCCAGTGGAGGCAGCCACCATTCCGAATGCCCAGCGGAGGCAGCCACCATTCCGAATGCCCAGCGGAGGCAGCCACCATTCCGAATGCCCAGTGGAGGCAACCACCATTCTAAATGCCCCAGCAGTAGGCAGCCACCATTCCAAATGCCCAGTGGTAGACAGCCAGTCTTCTGAATGCCCGATACAAGGCAGCCACCATTCTGAATGCTCCATGGTAGGCGGCCACCATTCTGAATACCTGATGCTAGGCAACCACAATATTAAATTTAATAATTTTTAGTAGAGGAGTTAGAAAAGATCAGGTCACCCATAGTCATGAAATGATCATTATTTGAGGAGCTGGGTGTCAAGATCACTTTGTAAAAAGTCTACCGGTGTACTATACCAGCTCCTGGCTTCACATGCAAAAAACTCATGTATTAATTTCATGAACTGGACTGAGCCCGGTGGCTCATGCCTGTAATCCCAGAACTTTGGGAGGCCAAGGTAGTTGGATTGTTTGAGCCCAGGACTTCCAGACCAGTCTGAGCAACATAGTAAGACACCATCTCTACAAAAAATACAAAAAATTAGCTGGGTGTGGTGGCATGTTCCTCTAGTCTCAGCTACTTTTGGGAGGCTGAAGTGAGATGATCACCTGAGCCTGGGAGGTCAAGGCTGCAGTGAGCTGTAATCATGCTACTGCACTCCAGCCTGGGCAACAGAGTGAGATCCTGTCTCAAAAAATAGTAATAATAATAATTTCATCAACTGAACTGAGCTGAAATATTAGTAATGTAACATGTTACCTACTGGTCTAAGAAAATAGTATTTTGATGAGACTGTCACCTAGATAAATGGCACGCTAACTATTGTGGGGGAAGGGGGTTCAGGTCATTGTTCACAGCTGCCCACATCTGGCTGGCTATTTTGCTTACTTTAAGGCTGACCTTGTGAGCCAAAGCTGGGAAGCCTCTCATCTTGTGAAGAATTAAAGATAGAGGTGGTAGCAGATACTGAAAAACAGAGCATCACCACCACCTTCTGGGTACTTATAACTTACCAGACACTTTCATCGAAACCACTGCATGAACTGCACAGTCCTTCTTTTTAAAAATGTTCTTTATTTTTATTATTTTTTCACAACAGGGTCTCACTCTGTCACCCAGGCTGGAGTGCAATGGTGCAGTCATAGCTTACTGCAGCCTCGAACTCCTGGGCTCAAAACATCTTCCTGCCTCAGCTGCTGGCTCATTTTTAAATTTTTTGTAGAGATGGGGTCTCACTACTTCGCCCAGGCTGGGCTCAAACTCCTAGCCTCAGGCAATCCTCCCACCTGCGCCTCCCAATGTGCAAGGATTATAGGCATGAGCCTCTGCGCCTGGCCTTGGAAGGTCCTTTATCTTCTCCCATGGGTGTCTGGTTAAGTGCAGCCACCTTCTGTGAATCTCAGAATGCACTTTTTAACCTTTTATAGGTCCTGAGCCCACTTTGAGAAACTGCTGAAAAAGTTGCACAGTGCCCCGTTACGCAGAAGAATGCAAATGTGCACACACTTCTGCATACACCCTCAGGGAGTCACAGCCCTCCAGTGTCCATTCATGGAGCCCAGGTCCAAAACCTGTGATCTGAGAACAGGATAATCCTTTTCTGCCCAATAGGGTGTTTTTCAAAGACCTTTCATTGCTCTGCGTTACATGGGAAACAACAAAACAAGGTCTGACTTTTTTCTCCCCCTAACTGTGTCCTTATAACCTCCCCTTGGAATGTCTGGTTTTGTTTTCCAGAAAAAAAGGGCCTCGTTTTATGAGAACATCATTAAAGCAATGAGGCCTCAGCCTGAGTACTTTGCTGTTGGATACTATGGACAGGGCTTCCCTTCTTTCCTACGGGTAAGAAACCTGATGGTGGTCTCCCAGGCCATTAGGAGGAGGGAAGAAACTCATTTCTTTTCCAGATGGGCAACAGTGTGTTAGCAGCTGCCGACCCGTGTTCTCTCGCTGTGGGAGGTAGGGGAGGGAAAGCATTTCCTGAGCGGCCGGCCTCTTCACCCCACACCCCCAGACACCCCTGGTGTTCTGGCAGGTCTTTTGTGAAATGACTTTTCCCAGGTGCAGTGCAAAAGGGAAAAACATGCCCCGCACTGGTCAGCTGCTGTGGGTCACTCCGGGGAAAAGCATGGACTGATGTATTTCATTGTTTGTTGTGTTTCTAGCTAGAGCTAATTTGAAAGTAAGTATCCCAAAAACTAGACTGCAAGAGTCTCCCAAAATAAAACATTTTATTATAATAATAATGACAAGGATGGTATTTTTCTTCCATCTCAAAATCATCTATAATGTGATACTCATTTTATAGGTTAATAAACAAAAATTCTTAAGAAAAGTTTCTTTTAGAGCTGAGCTTTGCTTAAACATTTATTCTCCATCTACTTTCTCCTAATTTTAAAACAAGTGATCAAGCAAGCAATTTACATTCCTAAAAGTGCCTGATGAGACACTGTTTATTCATTCAGTCAGTAAATATTTATTGAGCATCTACTCTGTGCCAGGTATAGAGAAGGCATTAGAAATATTTTGCTGATTACAGTCAAACATAGTCCCTACCCTCATGGATTTTACAACCTAAATTCATGAGGGGAGATTTTAATCACACATGAATGTAAAATTTAAACTGCATGTCAGACACAGTGGCTCACGCCTGTAATCCCAGTGCTTTGGGAGGCTGAGGCAGGTGGATCACTTGGGGTCAGGGGTTCGAGACCAGTGTGACCAACATGCTGAAAAGCTGTCCCTACTAAAAGTACAAAAATTAGCTGGGCATGGTGGTACATGCCTGTAATCTCAGCTACTCAGGAGGCTGAGGCAGGGGAATTGCTTGAACCCAGGAGGTAGAGGTTGCATTGAGCCAAGATCACACCACTGCACTCCAGCCTGGGTGGCAGAGTGAGACTCCATCTCAAAAATAAATAACTAAATAAATAAACTGTAACCAATAAAGATACCCTGTGCTATAAGAATCTGTAACCAGGAAATATTTACCCAAGTGAAATAGAAACTTACCCTATTACAAAAAATGTACAGGAATATTTATAGCAGCTTTAATCATAGTCACCATCCAAGTGTCCCTGAACTGGTGATGTGATAAACAAACTTCAGTGTCTCCACACAACAGAATACTACAGCAGCCAAAGGCAGTGAGCTCCTGATACACACAACTGCGGGCACAATTCCCACATGCATCTTGCTAGGTAAAAGAAGTTAGACTTAAAAGGCTACATACCTTGTGGTTTTATTTATATGAAATTCTTGCCAAGGCAACATTATCAGGACAGAAAATAGATCAGTGGTTGCTGGTCAGGGGGAGGTTGGCTGCAGAAGGGCCTGGGGAAATGTTTGGCGGCAGTGAAACTGTTCTGTATCTTGATTGTGGTCCTGGTTATGTTTGTCGCAAGTAACAGAATTTTACGCCAAAAGGGGTCCATTTTACTGTATGTAGATTATGTCTTAATATTGTTTTTTATTTTTATTTATTTATTTACTTATTTTGAGACAGAGTCTCACTCTGTCACCCAGGCTGAAATGCAGTGGTGCGATCTCGGCTCACTGCAACCTCCGCCTTCTGGGGTTCGAGCCATTCTCGTGCCTCAGTCTCCCAAGTAGCAGGGATTACAGGCGTGCATGACCAGGCCCGGCTCATTTCTGTATTTTGGTAGAGATGGGGTTTCACCATGTTGGCCAGGCTGATCTCGAACTCCTGACCTCAGATGTTCCACCCGCCTCGGCCTCCCAAAGTTTTAGGATTATAGGCGTGAGCCACCATGCCCAGCTTATGTCTTCATTAAAAAAAAAAAAAAAAAAAAAAAAGATTCAGGGTCTGGTGCAGTGGTTCACACTTATAATCCCAGCTACTTGGGAGGCTGAGGCAGGAAAATCACTTGAGCCCAGGAGGCAAGAGGTTGCAATGAGCTGAAATGGTGCCCCTGCACTCCAGCCTGGGCGACAGAGCCAGACTGTCTCAAATAAGACAAGATAAGATAAAGTCTTTCCAGGGAACCTCTATTTCAGCTGCAGTCTGAAAGGTAAGCTGGGAGTGGAGCAGGTGAAGGGAGTAGGAATAAGCATTGCAGGCAGAGGAAGCGGCAGGCAAGAGCAGGGCAGTGCCTGGGAAGGAAAGGCCGATGCGGCAGGCACAGAGAGAGCTGGGGTGCCGGCAGGGGGGAGGGGAGCCCTGGAAGAGCCTGCACAGCCCTGGGGTTTCCTGGTGTGTTCTCTCTGCATCCTAAGAGCAGTGGGAGCTGCTACAGATTTTTCGTGTTGGGAAGGTTATCTGGCTTTGGTCTCCATGGTCATCCATGGAGAATGGACGGGAGGTGCTGCAGATAAACCACTAAGAGACCATTGCAGATGTTCAGAAAAGAGATGACAGGCTAGACTCGGGACGTGGGGGTGGTGGCTTTAGAGGGAAGCGGAAAGACTAGAGTGGTGGAGATGAGGCCACAGCCATCTGATGATTGATGGGCTGTGTGGGTGAGGAAGCGAGAGTTGTCAAGAATGATTTCTGGGCTTCTGGCCTGCATCATTGGAGGGGGTAGTTGAACTATTTACTGGGACAGCAGGACCGGAAAAGGCCAGAGTCACGGAGGAGAGAATGAATTTATTCCTTGAGTAAATATTTATTAAACTCCTACCACGTACTTGGCTCTAATATAGGCATGGGAGCAGAGACAAAACAAACCAGAATCTTGAAATTTATCAAGCTTATGTTCCAGCTTGGAGAGATCAGAAAATGAGATAAATGAATAAACTATTGAGTATGTCAGATGGCCTAGAACACTGCCTTCTACAGTGTAGCTATTCAGTAAGTATCATGGAGAAAAGGACTTAGGGAAGGGGACTAGAGAGGCACGTGTTGGGGATGGAGTTGCAATTTTAAATAGAGTAAACAAGAAAGACTTCAGAAAGAAAATGACATTTTTGCAAAAACCAGAAAAAAGTTAAAGAATAAGCCATGAAGCTATCAAGAGGATGAGCATGGGTCCCAGACCTTGAGAATAGCAGGTCCAAAAGCTATGAGGCTGGAGTAGTGTGTACAAGAGGGTGTATAGGAGAATGGGGCGGATGGCTGTGGGTACCAGATAGCAGAGGACCTCCCAGGGTTTTCTAAAGTGTTTGCAGAAGTTTGGTTTTGCACGTACTCAAGGGGAGGTAGATTTGGAACATCCAAAAGGCACAAGTCAACCATTAGCTGTATAGATCTGGAACTCAAGTGAAGTTACAGACAAGAGATAAAAGTTGGTGAGTTACTTATATGGAGTTAAAATAACTGTGGTTGGGGATGAGATGGACCAGGCAGAGGAAAGAGAATAAAGAGTGGAAAGTCTGGGACCAACCATGGTGACTCATGCCTGTAATCCCAGCACTGGTAGGCCGAGGCAGGAGGCTTGCTTGAGCCCAGGAGTTTGAGACCAGCAATTCAAGGCCATCCTGGGCATCATAGCATGACCCTGTCTCTACAAAAATTTTTTTTAAAAATTAGCCAGGCATGGTAGCATGTGCTGTGGTCCTGGCTGCTCAGTAGGCTGAGGCAGAAGGATTGCTTGAGGATTGGAATTAGAAGCTGCAGTGAGCTGTGATCAAGCCACTGCACTCCAGCCTGGATGACAGAGTGAGACCCTGTCTCAAAAAAAGAAAAAATTAAAAATTAAAAAATAGAGTGTAGGGTAAAAATGCATGAGTGTCTAGTGTTAGCTCTGCTTTAATCCAGGTCAACATAAAAGAACAAGCCCTGCCACATCTGTTACATATGCCTGTGTGTTGCATGAAATCAGAAATGTGACCACAGAGACAGCAGTGATTCTGTGAAATCAAGAACACCAGACT
Organism: Macaca nemestrina; assembly: GCF_043159975.1. Classification (NCBI taxonomy): domain Eukaryota; kingdom Metazoa; phylum Chordata; class Mammalia; order Primates; family Cercopithecidae; genus Macaca; species Macaca nemestrina. Next base: position 129,082,078 of record NC_092132.1, on the reverse strand, counting down.
TCAAGTCAGAAGCATTCTAGTCTAAATCACCTGCTGAGCGAGTGTGTGATTTTGGTGAAATCACGTAATCACCGAGTCTTGGTTTTCTGATCCGTAATTTAGAAAAATAATGCCTACATCACAGGAAAGTTTTGAGAATTAAGTAAATAGCATATAGGAGTGCTTTATAAACTGTAAGGTAGTTTATAGATGTTAACATACCTCAGAGCGTACTTACAGTAGAATATAAAATCCTTGTGAGTGCATATAACGTCAGTGCCATTCTTTTCTATGGGATATTTCCCCAAACTCAGAATATATAAAATTACATCATCCTCTCCTTCCAACCCGGTGAGATTTCTTTATCTCTCTGGTTTCTGTCAAGGGTACCACTGTTCTTCCTACTCCAAGACCACTGACTTTTTTTTTTTTTTAAGAAATGGGGTCTTGCTCTGTCATCCAGGCTGAAACGCAGTGGCGTAATCACAGCTGCCTGCAGCCTTGACCTCCCAGGCTCAGGCAGTTCTCCTGCCTCAGCCTGCTGAGGAGGTGGGGTTACAGCTGTGTACCACCACGCCTAGCTAATGTTTTTATTTTTTCTTAGATATGGGGTCTCACTGTATTGCCCAGGCTCAAAACCAGTGATCTTTGAATCAGCATCAACTCCCCTATCTTCCTCGCCCTTCTCCCAACACCAAAGAGACAAACACTGAATGCTTTTACTTCTCCCTCTCCTGCTGTTCCTTTTCCTTCTCCTTCTCCTGCTGTTCCTTTTCCTTCTCCTGTGCAGTCCAGCCTATGAGCCTTCAGTTGGACATAGATGCCACCGTTGGCTTACATTGTCTACACTTCTTCTTTCATCATGCGGCTCCTGCCTTCCAGAACCTCCAGTGAACATTCCGAGTCTTTGAAACCTCTACCTGCCATGCAAGATCATTCATATTCTGGCTCATTCTTCCAGGCCAGGCTCATGTCTTCTCCCAGGACTCTGTGCTTTCCACCCCTGGGCCTGACCCTTTCCACGTACCCGCCTGGCCCTTCTCACTCCTTCTCTTTACGCTTCCTTTTCCCATTCATCTGTCTATGCCTGTCTAAGGCCCGTGTCTTCTTTGAAGCCTTCTGTTTCCAGCCAAGCTAATTCTTCCTGACCTGCTTTGATTCCTTTTATAGTTATCGTCTGCATCATACAACTAGCGTTGTATTACACTCTGATCCTTTGCCCACCGTTGTTTCGCCTGAATGATGGAATTTCAACAGGCTTGAGTCCCATAGATTTTTCCTAGCTTGGAAAAGTTTTATCATGTATTCCAAAAGATCCAGTAGTTTTTACTCCCTTCATTCAGTATTTGCCTGAAAAGTGTAATTGCCTTCACGGTACTTACACTATCAGGTTTACTTATTTATTTACTTGCTTGTTTTTTATTCTCTCCTCTAGAAGGTAATTCTGTGAGAGCAGGATCACCATTGTATTCCTGTTGTCTGACTGATCTTCTGTTTGCACAACACATATTTGTTATGTGAATGGACAAGTGAGTTTCAAAGACATTTTACAAGACAACCTGGGCCCAAGCCTTGGTTAAAAATGAATCATGTGTGGGCTACCTGTGCAAACTGCTCATTTCGAACATGGCTATGTTTGCACTTGCCCAGGCAGTCACACCTGTGAGACAAATTACTCCCATGCCTGCGGCCTAGGAAATCTCTTGGGGAAAAAAATTTGATTAAAGAGATTATATTTGCAGTCTAGAGTGGAGAAAATAGTATTTAATGCGGTGATTTTCTCTCAGACTTTCAGGATTGGCTGGGGACTGCGGTACATTGCTTCTGTTCTCTGTGACTCTGTTTCTGTGCCAGAAGGCACGTTCCTTCTCCTCATTCTCTGAGGCTGTGCTGTTTAAATGCTGGTCCACAAACTGTTACTGGATCATGATGAGATCGACAGAGTTTATACCTCAATGTAAATTAATGCACTTCCTTCCTTCCTTAAGAATGTCTTGCCATGAAAATATCAGCATGCTTGGTGATGTCATTGATTTACTTGAAGGCACAAGTTCCTTATTTCCTTGCAGATGGGGGTCCAGACTGTTTGCAGACTGGCCATGGTCCTTGGGCCACACCAGAAGCAGCACCAGGCTAAGTATTTTTTATGCCTGTGATTTAACTTCTCAAATAAACCGCAGCTCTTATAAGATGTGACAGTTGCCGTCAGGCACGGACTAGATATTCAATGAGAACTTGATGGTGTGGATTGAACCTTGGCTGGGGAGCGCAAGAGCTCCCTCAGTACCCGGAACTCCAGTTGCCTCTTCACTCGTCCTAAGTAATGACTTCCCTTGCTGTCTCTCACCTGCAGAATAAAATCTTCATCTACCGGGGAAAGGAGTATGAGAGGCGAGAGGACTTCAGCCTGAGGTTGCTAACCCAGTTCCCCAATGCGGAGAAGATGACCAGCACCACGCCTCCTGGGGAAGACATCAAGTCCTCCCCCAAGCAGTGTATCCTTCCCGTGGGGAATATGGCCCCGAGGCTCTTATGGCTGTGCACAGCCCCTGCTAAGCCAGAGAAGATGGGAGCTACAGTCCCTTCTCTGCAGACAGACGATCCTCTGAAGCGTTCTGACACAGTTTCCCATTCCATGTAAAATCTTTGGGACCCTCGTAGCATTAGCTGGTGGTGATGATGTAACAAAACAGGAGAGGTAATAGACAAGTGACGGATATGAAATATACTTCCTAGCCAGATGGGGTGCTTAAGTGGAACATAGACTTCCTATTCTGAATTCTGGATTCTGCTGTAGACTTTGAAACGGTATCTCTGTCCTGGTGGGTTGGGGAGCTAAGACTTTCTAAGACACGATCATTAAATCAGAGCAGGAGCGCTTACCCTTGAGCTGCTTTTGAAGCCTAACTTGACCACTTACCAGCTGTGTGATGTTGGATTTTAACCTCTCTTATCCTCAGATTCTCCATCTGTGAAAAGAGAATAATCATATCCCTCTCGTAGAGTTGTTGTGTGTGTTAGAGATAACACATTCAAAATACCTAGCACTGTGCCCAACTGTGGCACTGGATAAACAGATGGGATCCAAAGATACAAGCAATTCCTGTTGCCTGGGCTCTGAGTCTGGTGATTTCAGGGGATGCTTGTCCCAAGAAATTGTTTGAATCCATTTCTAAGCACCTGTTTCCTGATATTGCATTGACGTCTATTTCCCTATGGCAAGGGTTGTTTGCCAGATGTCTGACCAAAAAAAAAAAAAAAAAAAAAAAAGAAGACCCTAGGATTCATTGTAATCACTGAATAAGGCATTTCGGTGATACACAAAGGAACTTCATTTTCAATGTGGTCCTGGGATTTGGGTCAAAGGGAGTGATTGGTGCTGGTGGCATTTCCGGCTGTGAAGCAGGAAGAACAGGCCTTTGGTGTCTGACAACTTCGCGGCCCCAGCCCCTCTCTTTTCCTTAACAAGTTCCTCAGACATGCAGTGCTTCACCGTAAAGCCAGTGATGAGCTTGCCGCCCAGCTACAAGGATAAACCAGTTCCGGAGCAGATCCTAAAGTAAGTGGTTTTTCATCTAAAAAAAAATATCTGTGTCTAGGCACAGTGGCTCACATCTGTAATCCCAACATTTTCCGAGGCCAAGGGAGGAGTATTGCTTGAAGCCAGGAATTTGAGACCAGCCTGAGCAACAAAGTGGGACTCTGTCTCTACAAAAAAGAGAAGGTTGTCTCTCCCTCACACTTGTTTGGAGTACATTAAAACCAAAGCCTTACATTTATTACAGTTTGCAAGACCTACTGTCTATTCTTCTTTGAGTGTAAGATAAAAGCTTGCTAATACAAAGGGATGTGGGGGTTTTGTTTTTTTTAGGCAGAGGAAAATCAGAAATTTCATGCCTGGGTTTCAGATGCCTGAGCTTTTCCCAAAAGCATCACAGAGGAGTGGCTGGTCCCCAGTGATGGAGGGGCTCATTCCTTGTCTTGAAGAGCCGAATGCTAATGGTGTTGCTAGAACTGTTATAAAACTAGACTAATGAGATCCCAAACGTATGTGTGAGTGCATATACCTTTTTTTTTGAGACGGAGTCTTGCTCTGTCACCCAGGCTGGAGTACAGTGGCGTGATTGTTCAAGCAATTCTCCTGCCTCAGCCTCCCGAGTAGCTGGGATTACAGGCGCATGCCGCCACACCTGGCTAATTTTTTGTATTTTAGTAGAGATGGGGTTTCACCATGTTTCCCAGGCTGGTCTCAAATTCCTGAGCTCAGGCAGTCCACCCACTAAGATTCAGGGTCTTGCTGTCAACTAGGCTGGCATGCAGTGGCACAATCATAGCTCACTGCAATTTTAAACTCCTGGGCTCAAGAGACCTTCCCTCCCACCTCAGCCTCCTGAGTAGCCGGGACATACACCACCACACCTGGCTCTGTGTGTGTGTGTGTGTGTGTGTGTGTGTGTGTGTGTGTGTGTGTAGATGGGATCTTGCTGTGATGCCCAGGTTGGCTAGTCTTGAGTTCAAGTGATCTTCCCACCTCTGCCTCCCAAACTGGTGGAATTACAGTGTGAGCCACCACACCTGGCCACATGTACCTTTTAAAATTGTGTGCTGTGACTTTTGGAGGCTGAGGCGGTTGGATCACTTGAGGTCAGGAGTTTAAGACTAGCCTGGCCAATATGGTGAAACCCCATCTGTACTAAAAATACTAAAAAATTAGCCAGGCGTGGTGGTGCATGCCTGTAATCTCGGCTACTCGGGAGGCTGAGGTAGGAGAATCACTTGAACCTGGAAAGTGCAGGCTGCAGTGAGCCAAGATTGCGCCACTGCACTCCAGCCTGGGTGACAGAGTGAGACTTTGACTCAAAATGAATAAGTAAATAAATAAATAAATAAATAAATAAATAAATATAAATAAAATAAATAAATTGTGTGCTGTGAAATAAATTCCTAAGTAATATAAAAGTAAGGTGTGAAATAAAATCAAATTGTGCACTTTCTCAGGCCTTCATGTGGAGATATTATTGATTATGAGATAGCTTAGTGGGTAAAACTCAGACCAGGCAGATGTGTTATAGGTTTTGTTGAAGTCAAGTCAAGAAGTGGTTGTTCTAAGAGAGAAAATACAGCATTGCTTTGTCCTTCTCCAGCTACTACAGAGCCAATGAAGTGCAGCAGTTCAGATACTCCCGGCCGTTCCGGAAAGGAGAAAAGGATCCAGACAACGAATTTGCTGTGAGTTCACCCCTTTTGTCCTTTAAGAGGTAAAATTGATGGGCTGAGCACAGTGGCTCACACCTGTAATCCCAGCATTTTGAGAGGCCGAGGCCAGCGGATCACGAAGTCAGGAGATCGAGACCATTCTGGCTAACACAGTGAAACCCCATCTCTACTAAAAATACAAAAAATTAGCCAGGCATGGTGGCACACACCTGTAGTCCCAGCTACTCAGGAGGCCGAGGCAGGAGAATTGCTTGAACCCAGGAGGCGGAGGTTGCAGTGAGCCAAGATCGCACCACTGCACTCCAGCATGGGTGACAGCGAAACTCTGTCTCAAAAAACAAAGGTAAAATTGGCATCCCAGGTGGAGGTCTTCCACCTACCTAACCAGCTTCCACAGGAGAAACGATGGCACCCCTGGGAATAGAGGCTTCACCTGCTAATTACCTAGACAGGAAGTGCTAATTACCTAGACAGCCAGCTGTCATCTCCATGGAAAATGCTTGACTAGGAGTCCAGAATCTGGACTCTTCCTGGGCCTGCTGCTCATAATAACCTTGGGCTAGTCGTACCTCTCTAGACCTCACATTCCCCTCTGTAGGGTGAGAAGTCCCAAGTAGATGATCCCTTTCAGCTTTAAACATCCAGGATCCTTGAATTTTATGAGAAAATTTGGCTCATTCCCTATGAGGCATTTGAGAATAGAATCTCACTTAACTGAACCCCAGGGAGTTTTGCTATTTTCCCTGGGAATTGACGAACATTTCATGTTTTCCTCCTGGGAATTGACCAACATTTCATGTGTTCCTTCTTGCCACCAGACGATGTGGATTGAACGGACCACGTATACGACTGCATATACCTTTCCTGGGATTCTCAAGTGGTTTGAAGTCAAACAGATTTCAACAGTGAGTCATTTGAAATTGGCACTTAGAAAAAAACTTTCTGTCTCCAAATATAATAACAGGCTTTGTTGAATTCCCTCTGCAGTTCACACCAGCTTGGCCAGCCTCCTCTGGCCAACTTTGTTTTTCAAAAGAGAAATAAAAGGCATGCTTGTATAATAGAGCTCCTTTGTAAAACTGATGTGACAACACCAGCCCTAAAGGTCACTCACAGTGAATGATTCTTTTATGTCCAGAGCAGTGGTGTCTGCTCAGCGATCCTGCCAGCACCCAGAAACATTTTTGGAATGCCGCTTGGAGTTTCCTGTCAATTACATCTTCCCTCCCAAAGCCTGTTCTTTTATTCTCCGCTAATCACATCCCCAATCACCCTAGACTCCTCCCTCTTCATCTCTCCCAAAAGCTGCTGTTTTACCTGTTTAGTAGTGATTAAATCTGTTTTATTTCCCACCTCCTCATTGGCCTGCCTGCCATTCATGACCTTCTCAGATCCAGTTACCTCACTGCCTCAGTGGGAATTCCATTAAGGAAATCTCACCATTTTGTCCATTCTCATGCTTAAAGCCCTTCCATGGCCCCAAGTATCTGGAGTATAAAGCCTGCCCTCCTTAGCACACACACACATGGCCTAACTCTTCTGCCTCATCTCCTAGGCAATCTATTGGAACCGTACTGCTCATCCCATGCTAATTTCAGTCCTCCGTGACATTGGATTGTTTTCTCTGCCTGAAACACACTCTTGCAATTTCTGCACCTAAATAACTCCCATCAAGGTTCAGTTTAGGCACCAGCTTCTCAATGAATCCATCTCTGGAACATCCAAATTGGGTGACCTGCCTTTTTTCTGTCCCCTGTGGCACCCTGGGCGTGTTTCTAACCTACCATGTTTACATGTCCTGAGACCCCACTAACACCATCAGCTCCTCTGAGCCATGAAGTACATACATCTTAATCACTTTTGTATCTGTGGTGCATAGCATGACACTTAACCTAAAGTAGGTGTTCAAGAAATGTTCCTTGAACAAATCTGAACTGAAGTTCAATGTGTTATAAGTCATAGCTAGGTACAGTGGCTCATGCCTGTAATCCCTGAACTTTGGGAGGCCAAGGTGGGAGGATCACTTGAACTCAGGAGTTCAAGACCACCCTGGGCAATATAGCAAGACCCCCACCTCTACAAAAAGAATAGCTGTGTGTGGTGTCATGTGCCTGTCATCCTAGCTACTTGGGAGGCTGAGGCAAGAAGATGGCTTGAACCCAGGAGTTGGAGGTTGCAGTGAGCTATGAATAATTGCACTGCTGCACTCCAGTCTGGTCAACTGAGTGACACCCTGTCTCTAAAAGAAAAAAAATTTAGACATTATTCCTCAGTTATGGATATGATTCCTGGATGGAGACTTTTGGAATCAAGTCTGGAATAGGAGGTCATGTTGACTGATAATAGGTAAAATGAAGAAGGAGATATTTTTTTTTTGAAACCTGATTTTGTAGACATTTCCATAGGAAGAGCTCTCTGAATCTGTACTGTGTCTCATTTTCTTTTCATTCAAAATTCAGCCTGTATATTCTAATACATCCGATTATTTCTGATGTCTGATAACCATAGAATTCATACTATGTATGGTCTGAATGCATGGCCTTCAAGATCACTTACCTCCTTTCATGGAGGAAGCATCAAACATTTTGCCAGTGGACATTCTTGGTGGTGCAGAAGTGACTCAGATCTGATATCCTGCTATTCTCTTGTCATTGATCTTCTCAAAAGTCTCCAAGGAAGTGTTGCCTAGGAAATGATTCTTACTACAGGTCCAGTTCTTTTCTTCTCAAATTTTCTGTAGACATTTCATCCATGGAATAATCATTACCATGGCTCCCATGTTTAAGTCATCATTCTACTTTGTAAGGAGATTTTAAATAGCTTATTTTGTATCTTACCACTATTCCAAAAAATGGTGGTGTCCTTATAAGCTAGCAGTCCCCAATCTTTTTGACACAGGGACTGCTTTCCTGGAAGACAATTTTTCTGTGGACCTGGGGTGGGAAGGTCAGGGGTATTGGGCGATAGGGGATGGTTTGGGGATGATTCAAGCACATTACATTTATTGTGCACTGTATTTGTATTACTAGTATATTGTAATACATAATGAAATAATTATCATGTAGAATCAGTGGGAGCTCTGAACTCGTTTTCTCGCAACTAGAGAGTCCCTTCTAGAAGTGATGGGAGACAGTGACAGATCATCAGGCATTAGATTCTCATAAGATGGGTGCAACCTAGTTAGAGCCCTCGCATGTACAGTTCATGATAGAGTTTGCACTGCTATGAAAATCTAATACCACCACTGATCTGACAGCAGACGGAGCTCAGGTTGTAATGCGAGTGATGGGGAATGGCTGTAAATACAGATGAGGCTTCCCTCACTTACCTGCCGCTCACCTCTGGTTGTGTGGCCTGTTTCCTAATAGGCCACGGACGGAGACTGGCCTGGGGTTTTGGGACCCCTGCTATAAGACTAACCTTGACAAGCAAATCTTTCCTTTTCTGTAGCTTGTGGATATTTTATACCTCTTCAAGGGAAGAGTTAAACTTTTTTCACTCTTTACTTGGAGCTGACAAGTGTCCTTTTTCTCCCATGTGCTCTGTCACTCAGGAGGAGATCAGTCCTCTGGAGAATGCCATCGAAACCATGGAGCTGACCAATGAGAGGATCAGCAACTGCGTTCAGCAGCACGCCTGGGACCGGTCCCTCTCTGTGCACCCCCTCTCCATGCTGCTCAGTGGCATCGTGGACCCGGCTGTCATGGGGGGCTTCTCCAACTATGAAAAGGTTCGCTTGGTCCCAGAACCCCCTAGGGATTCACAGACCTGGGTGTCTGTGTGCCTTCCTCTGTGCCATCTGCCACCGACAAATTCATTTCCTACAGCTGCTCTAAGAAATGTTCACTTTCCCTTCTGGCAAGTAAAGTGAATGAAACAATTGTCCCTGACTTCTTAGAGACTGTCTGCAACCCGGCTGGTATAGTACATTGCCTAGTAAAGCGTCACAGAAAAAAAACCAACATGCCTCTGGTCAAAGCACCTGTTATTCTGTCTCCCCTGAGGGTTTACACGCTAATGGGTGGACCCCGGAACCCAGGATGCACTGGAAATGGAGCAGCATCTCTGGGGATGGCAGAGCCACACTCTCTTTAGAATTAGCTTCTAGGGGCCGGACCCAGTGGTTCACACCTGTAATCCCAGGACTTAGGGAGGCCGAGGTGAGTGGATCACTTGAGGTCAGGAGCTCAAGACCATCTTGGCCAACATGGTGAAACCCCGTCTCTACCAAAAATACAAAAATTAGCCAGGCATGGTGGTGCACGCCTGTAGTCCGAGCTACTTAGGAGGCTGAGGCACGAGAATCACTTTTAACCCTGGAGGCAAAGGTTGCAGTAAGCCGAGATTGGGCCATTGCACTCCAGCCTGGGCGGCAGAATTAGCTTCTAGGACCCCCGCCTGACTTGGTGTGCCAGAGGTTGTATGGACAACTGATGGCCCTGACTCTACAATTAAATTAGTTCAACTAAATATTCTTAGTTGAGACATGAAAGCAGTACTCAGCACAATTTAATCCATGGCATTAAAGGTTTAGGATGTAACAGCATTTAAAATACACATCATGGATTCAGTGTATGTTAAGTATAATTAATGGTGGCAGAATTTTTCATTGCTGTGGTATGTTTTCAGTGGCTAAATATTTTTTGAATATAAACTATTTGGATCTAAATCACCATTTGGCAAGGATACCCCTGTGGAGCCGCCTGGAGAGTGGGTAGAAATTAAAGGAGCCAGAGGGGAAGGGTGAGCGACATTAACTGTGTGGCACTCTTGTGTCCGTGTGTGTGTCCGTGTGTGTGTGTGTGTGTCCTGGGAAGAGCAGGAACTTTGCACTTAGTTGCTCCCAGGACTCAATTCTGGCTTCCCATTGGCCACTGTGTGCTCCTGGCAACATGCTTCACCTCTCTGAGCTCCGTATATCTGCAAAGTGAGAAGAATGCCTAACTTGGCCAGGCACATTGGCTCATGCCTGTAATCCCAGCACTTTGGGAAGCCGAGGCAGGAGAATCACCTGAGGCCAGGAGATCAAGACCAGCCTGGCAAACTTGGCGAAACCCTGTCTCTAATAAAAATATTTTTAAAAATTAACTGGGCATCATGGCGGGCGCCTGTAATCTCAGGTACTGGAGAGGCTGAGGCATGAGAATTGCTTGAACCCGGGAGGCAAAGGCTGCAGTGAACCAAGATTGCACCGCTGAACTCCAAGCCTGGGCGACAGAACAACACTCCATCTTAAAAAAAAAAAAAGAAAAGAAAAGAAAAGAAAAATACCTGACTTACAAGATAGATCACAGGATGGATGGGAAGATTAAGGGAGACCTCCTGTATAGAAGAAACGTCGGACAGTGCTTGGCATAGAGTTGAGGCTTCACCAGTGTTGGTTTTCTTCCTGCCTCCTCCTGCCTACTTGGAGCAGACGGTGTAATTGGAATGTTCTTCATGGATGGTGACGTCTATGCTCTGTGGCTGCCACTATAATCATCTTTCTTGTCCTTTTTCTCAGCCTCTCAGCCTTCTCTAGCCTTATTATATTCAGCAGCTGGGAAAGGCTCAACACCAGAGACAAATTCTAGTTTGTCCATGTTAGGAGCCTTAATAATATCCAGTGTTACAATGGCAGTCCATATGAAAATAGGATCTAATATCCACTACTTTTTAAATACTCTGATGCTTTCAGTGTGTACTTTTTCATATGTACTCATTGGTACTAATCTTCGTGTATTTTTTCCAAGTATTAATTTTTACAGAATACCCCCATCACAGATTTATATACACCAATATCTGTGAATGATACGTAATGTCATATGAAGTTTTTCCAGTGTAACAGTGTTCTAATTAAAATGAACAAAAAGCAAGGATAAATACATACATATGTACATACATTTCAGGACCTTTGGCTTAAAATACTAATGTATTCATTTAGTTAATATGTATGACTGCACATTTCTAAAAGTAAGAAAAAAGTAAACTCGTTAATCACCATGATGTATTGCAATCAGTTGGGAAGCCCATCATTACATGTTTGATGTAGGTGAACTATTCTAATCCAGCTCTTTATTCATTGCCAAAGTGATAAGAGCACAGGAGCTGTGTGCTGTAATTTATCTCACCTTTCTGTTCTGAGGCAGAACTCTGCTAGAAGAATGAATTTCAGGGCACTCTGCTCCAGTGTTCCCCGATCTAAGCAATACTTTGGGAACTTCCATGTGTTCTACCATTTAGCCAAAAAAAAATTGTTATAACTTTCAAAAATTTCAAGTGCTTGTATTTAAAAGGTAAAAGTCAGTGAAAACTTAAGTAAAATACTCCTTTTTCATTTATGCTGACAGTCCCTGTAAATACGATCCTGGCTAGAACGAGCTGTTTTGCTAATGTATTATATTGTCATGCTTCTTTTTGTGGTAATTGCTCCATATATATTCATATTCACTGTTGTGTTAGTTTGCTAGGGCTGCTGTAACAAAGTTCTCCCAACTGGGTGGCTTAAAACAACAAAAACTTCTTGTTTCACTGTTCCATGAGCAAGAAGTCTGAAATCAAGGTGTCACAGTGTTGGTTCCTTGCAAGGATGTGTGAAAGAACGTTCCATGTCTCTCTTCCTGGCTTCTGGTGTCTTCTTGGTGCTCCGTGACTTGAGGCTGCTCCTCCGTGGCTTGTCGATGGCCATCTTCTTGTATCACTTCACATAGTGTTCTCCCAGTGTTTGCACTTCTGTCTCCGAATTTCCCCTTTTTATAAGGACATCAGTCATACGGGCTTAAGGGCCCATCCTACTCCAGTATGTATGACCTCCTCTTAACTCATTAAATCTGCAACAGCCCTGCTTCCAAATAGGGTCACATTCTGAGGTACCAGGCATTAGGACTTCAACATAGGAAGTTTTGGGGGACATAAGTCAACCCTTGATGTCTGCTCACAAGGTAGGCTTTGCACATACTTTGTTTGGCGCCCAAAATGGGCCATTCACTTTTGTAAGTCTGTCCTGTAGTTCCAGGAGCTCTTGGTTTTATGTAATGGGGGCTTTGGCTTTCATGGCATTAAAGCGGAAGACTGAAGGGGAATCTGAAGGCTGGTCTTTGAAAGCACTTTCAGAAATGAATGTTAAGGTCTGGGAAGAAAAGATGTCACTCCTATTTTCGACCCTGTCGGAAACGTTTGATGCGAACTTCTGTTTCTCTTTCCTGATGAATTCTATCTTTAAAACAGTACCCTATATAAGGCCTGTGTTTGGAATTTAAGTTTGGGTCTTATTTACCTGTTACAGGGACTTAGCTGGGGGGTCATGAGTGTTTACTGATAAGCATGGTGCTGATATGTAATAATAAGGGCAACCAGAATTTAATATTTTTGAAATGTCTTCACATCTATATCTCACTTTCTTTTTAAAATAGCATTTAGGATAGGGGATTAGTAAGAAAGTGCAGATACTAACTTTCACTTAAGATAGGAAAAAAGCGTGATACAGCCAATATCACGGGAAGAGCAGAAACCCTATCACCTCCATCTCCTGTTTTTAAACTTTTTACTCTTTCCCTTATACTATCTGCGCACTTAATTTAATGGTTAGCCTTGATATATTGCCATTTCTCCTTTGCTTTGTTCTTTGGGAAAGTTATTTTAATGAATGACATTTTGCTTTGTTGATGATGATTATTTGGTGTGTGTGTGTGTGTGTGTATGTGTGGTGGGCTGGTGACTGTCAAGAATGTAGTCTTGCTAAGAATTTGCTAATAAAGGAAAGACCACACAATAGCACATACTTTTTTGCATTGCCCAACATAGGGTAAGCGCTATCCCAGGAAAGGGATGCATTTTTAGTTAGACACACCTGGTTCTTCAGCACAGGACACATGCTTCACCCTTCCAGGCTTTCCTGCACAGACAGGAATGTGTTCTAATTAATACTTGTGTATGTTCTGCTTTTAGGCTTTCTTTACAGAAAAGTACTTGCAGGAGCATCCTGAAGACCAGGAGAAGGTTGAGCTGCTAAAGCGACTAATAGCATTACAGGTATAGGACATCTTTCCTCTACACTCCTGGGGAGGGCACAGTGTAGGACACCCTTTATTCTCCAGGGCTTAAGTCTACAAGCCCACTCAGGGTTACTTTTCTTTCTTTTTTAACCCTTATGGAACCACCACCTATCTATGTATTTGTTTCCTTGGCCGGCAGTTAAACTGCCCAGGGTTGACGGAGCCCTCTTAAAGCTGAGATCAGAGTTCATCAGTTGGGGTCGGGCACAGTGGCTCATGCCTGTAATCTCAGCACTTTGGGAGGCCGAAGTGGGTGGATCACCTGAGGTCAGGAATTTCAGACCAACCTGGCCAACATGGTGAAACCCCATCTCTACTAAAAATACAAAATTAGCCAGGCACGGTGGTACATGCCTGTAATCCCAGCTACTCGGGAGGCTGAGGCAGGAGAATCATTTGAACCTGTGAGGCAGAGGTTGCAGTGAGCCGAGATCACGCCACAGCACTCCAGCATGGGCAACAGAGCAAGACTCCATCTCAAAAAAAAAAAAAAAAAAAAAAAAAACCCCGTTGGTTTCCTGGCATGCATTTCCAGCTAAGAGATGCAGGCCTCATTTTTTTTCTCTCAAGACTTCAGTGGGCAGCGGTAGAAAACATCACTACCAAATTCGGTCTAAGACTTAAACCTCTCAGTTGCTCATCCACGGAAGTGCCCCAGGGCTCTGTTAGATTTGCCTCATCCCACAGCCCTTCCCCAGTTTAGGGCTAACCTGTATTCTTGGTGTGCACATTTTCTCACATCATTGACCAAAGTCCATCCAGTCCACAAGCCCTACACTGAGAAGTGGCCTTCCTGTTGTCCAGTACTATGTCTACCAGTTTACCTTTCCACCCCATCCCTCCCTTCCCCGCCTTCCCCAACCAAATCAAAACGATCCCTCTTCCTGAGGCACGTTTCACTCCTTTTTTGCCCTTTTCTCCAGATGCCTCTGCTAACGGAAGGGATCCGCATCCATGGGGAGAAACTGACAGAGCAGCTGAAGCCGCTGCATGAGCGGTTGTCTTCTTGCTTCCGGGAACTCAAGGAGAAAGTAGAAAAGCACTATGGGGTTATAACACTGGTAAGCAGGATCTAAGTGGCCTTCACGCCTTTTCCTAGGCTCCGTGACCTTTTATGACACTGATTTGTTTTTCAGATGCCAAATGAGTTGTAATACCTCAGCTATGACATGGAAATAGTGGGGCTGGTGGGAGAGAGCGTGTTCCCCTCTTGGTGACCTTGAACAGTCCTTGTGCTGGACAGAGGTTCTCCAACTTGAACAACTATCAGAACCACCCAGAGGGATTGTGAAAATGCAGATAGCTGAGCCATCATAACCCCGGAGTTTTTGATTCCATAGATCTAGGGGTGGGGCCCAAGTATTTCTAATTCTAAGAAGTTCCCAGGTGATATTGATGCCGCTGGTCTGGGGACAACACTTTGAGAACCACTGTACTAGAAATCAGGCCAGGTGCAGTGGCTCACAGCTGTAATCCCAGCACTTTGGGAGGCCAAGGAGGGCTGATCACTTGCGGTCAGGAGTTTGAGACCAGCCTGGCCAACATGGTGAAACCCCATCTCTACTAAAAAAAAAAAAAAAAAATTAGCTGGGCGTAATGGCGGGCGCCTGTAGTCCCAGCTACTCAGGAGGCTGACACAAAATAATTGCTTGTACCCAGGAGGGGGAGATTTCAGTGAGCCGAGATCACAGTAGTACACTCCAACCTGGGCTACAGAGTGAGACTCTATCTCAAAACAAACAAACAAAAAAAACCAAAATAACCCAAAGTTTTCTGAATCCTAGACACTGGTTAGTCTTGTCCTGTCTGGCCAAATTCTTATATTTTTTCCTAATCTTAGAAATAGTATCTATTTTGATGAAAAGTATACAGTTTTCTCGCCTTTGAGGGGAAGAAAGAATTGTGAATTACATTTCATATGTATGTAGCTGCTTTCATAATTGTTTTTGACAAGTTCCTCACAGCTACAATTTTCTTTTCTCCTCCTGAGCAGTTCAGTGGATAGTGCATGTACTAACCTTTTCTCTCCAGCAGGTGATGGTGTAATACATTCTAGCTGTACTTATCTGCATTTTTTTCTTTGAATTCATCCTGTTCTCTTTAATGGTCTTATTCTTTTTGTTTTGTTTTTCTTTTTGAGACAGGATCTCTCTTTGTCACCCAGGCTGAAATGCAGTGCATGATCACAGCTCACTGCAGCCTTGACTTCCCAGGCTCAAGCCATCCTCCTACCTCAGCCTCCTGAGTAGCTGGAACTACACGTGTGTTCCACCACAGCCAGCTAATTATTTTTATTTATTTATTTATTTATTTATTTATTTATTTATTTATTTTGAGACGGAGTCTGGCTCTGTCGCCTAGGCTGGAGTGCAGTGGCACGATCTCAGCTCACTGCAAGCTTTGCCTCCCAGGTTCACGCCATTCTCCTGCCTCAGCCTCCCGAGTAGCTGAGACTACAGGTGCCCGTCCCCATGCCTGGCTAATTTTTTGTATTTTTAGTAGAGATGGGGTTTCACCGTGTTAGCCAGGATGGTCTCGATCTCCTGACCTCGTGATCTGCATGCCTCGGCCTCCCAAAGTGCTGGGATTACAGGTGTGAGCCACTGTGCCCAGCCCACACCCAGCTAATTTTAAAAACTTTTTTGTAGAGATAAGGTCTCGCTATGTTGCCCAGGCTGGCCTCCAACTCCTGGACTCAAGCGATCCTCCTGCCTCAGCCTCCCAAAATGCCAGGATTACAGGTGTGAGCCAGCATGCCCAGCCCTTTAATGGTCTTATTCTTAAACCCCTTATTTTCACATTATTTCCTCAAACCAAAGCTCTGAGTTTCTTTTCATGTTCTTTTCTCCCCCATTCCTCTCTGCCCACCTTCAGTACAGTTTCCTCCAGGGTATCTTTTTGACCGTGTCTTTCAGCCATTAAGTGTTCAGTCCTGCCATCTTCCTAAGATTGTGCCTCCTAACCTGCTACTACTTAAGAGTTTTTCTAGGAGCATTTGTCTTTTGCACACACATTCCTAGACAGCAAAGACTATGTCTTGGATTTAATGAGCTTAGTCATTGTTAGAATTAGGCCAGTATTAGTGAGTCAGTTTCATATGGTGGCATCTGGGGGTAATCCTACTGGTGACGTTTCTAGAGAATGTAGGATTCACCAGGTTAAGCTGTACATCTACAGTGTCAATCTAAAAATTTTCTCTTACCCCAATATTCCATGTTTTAAAAGACTGAAAGAAGCTAAGCTGGGGAAGCAGACGGAAGGTTTTGCTATTTATTGGAGAGTGTGAGGCACATCTTAATTTTTTCCTTTCTCATGTAGGTAGCAGAAAATTATGACAACTTTGTCTCTAGTCTTAGAATCAGGGAGGTTTAATCTAAGTTGTACCTATAGCTAACAATATCAGTATGTGCAATATTTAACAATAGAGGCAGCACAGGCACCAACCAATCAGAATGGGGTACCAGCCAATACGGATGGGTACTGGTTAGCCACAAGCAAACAGGGCAGCTGGGCAAGTTCACAGGGGCTGGATTCCAGGCCCGCTAACCATGTGGAGTCATATGTTTTCAGCCACCCAACTTGAGGGAGAGGAAGCAAAGCCGCACGGGGTCTATTGTGCTGCCCTACATCATGTCTTCCACTCTGCGGAGGCTGTCCATCACCTCAGTCACGTCCTCTGTGGTTTCCACCTCTTCAAACTCATCTGACAATGCTCCTTCCAGACCGGGATCTGATGGGTAAGGGTTTGATCTTTCATCTGCAGGAAGGGTGGGGTAACGCCTTAATGATTTTGCCTTTAGCCACGCATCACTCCTTTGAGAACAATAGCCTTTGGGTCATTCTCATTGTCTTCCTCATGAGGAATGTCATGATTAGCAAAATAATACCAGCAGTTACTAAAAATGAAAAATGACCAAAAAAAAATCACCCACAATACCACACTATTACATACCTATAGTCATTACCTATTTTTTCATTTCCATTTTTAAAAATAAATTTTTATATTATGAATAGGTTTTATAATCACATGACATGAAATTCCAAAAGTACCAAACGATATATCACAAAAAATCTCCCTTTATTCGCAGCCTTCCCACTACAGTAGAATCCCTGCAGTACCCCCACCCACAGAGCCAAATGATACTAACATTCAGGTTCTTGGTACCCCCATGGCCACTCTTTATAGGTTCACAAACACTGCCTAATTATATCTTCTTCCCCACACTTTTTTTATATGAATGGTAGAATTTACTTTGCTTTTTTCATTTACTATTATATCTTGAAACTCATTCCATTTCAGAACATAAAAAGTCCCCTCTTTATGCTTTCTGTAGCTATAGATATATCTCATTGTATGTATGTGGCATGATACAGATTGAGTATTCCTCATCCAGAATGCTTGGGGCCAGAAGTGTTTTGAATTTCGGAAGGTTTTAGTGTTTTTGGATATTTGCGTTATACCAGTTCAGCATCCCTAATCCAAAAACCCCAAATCTGAAAAGTTCCAGTAAGCATCTCCCTTGAGCATCATGTCAGCATTCAAATGTGTCACATTTTGGAGCATTTTGGATTTTGGATTTTGGGATTAGGGATATTCAACCTGTATATTTCTACCAGTGCTTACTGGTGGTCATTCAGTTGCTTTCAGTCTTACTACTCTTCCTTCAGTGTGACAATGAATAACCTTAAACACAAGTTATTTTGTACATATACAACTATATCAATATGGGAAAAATACCATATGTGAAATTGCTCTGTCAAAGATGTATATTTGTAATTTTGAAAATTATTCCTAAACTGACTTCCATAAAGATTATACCAGTTTACACTCCCACCAGCAACACACAGGAATGCCTAGTTACTTATACCCTAACTACCAAACTGTACTCTTAGTCTTTTTAAATTTTACCAATCTGATAGGTGAAAAATATTTTCTTGTATAGTGTTTTGTTTTTTGGTTTTTGTTTATTTCTCATTTTGCCTGAAGTTGAACATCTTTTTATTTGTTTATGTTTTATTTTCTGTGACCTGTGGTCAAATACTTTTTTCTGTTGAATTGTTGGCCCTTTGTCTGTGAAATGAGTTGAAATGTTTTCTCCTAATTTCTCCTTTATCTTCTGACTTCTAATTTGTTGCTTCTAATTTTTTATTGAGTTGCACTGATTTTTTTATGTAGTCATATAATCAATCTTTTATTTTATGGCTTCTGGATTTTATTTCACAGTTAAAGGCCTTTCCCACTCTAAGATAACAAAAAAAGGTACTGTTTTTTTCATTGACTTTTAGGGTTTCATTATTCACAATTTTGTCTGTAATCCTTTAGAATTTATTCTAATATAAGATGTTAGGTATGGAGCCAACATTTTTATTTCCAAATGGCTACTCAGTTCTTCTTATAACATTTAGTGAACACGTCCTTTCTTTTTTTCTATTTCTTGGATTTACCTGTCTACTCATGTATCAGTACTATGCAATCTTAATTATTATAGATATAAAACATTTTTTATTTCCTAATACTCCTTTTCAGAATTTAATCTGGCTAGTGTCGCTCATTGATCACTGTTGGATTAACTTGTCTAGAATCCTGTTGCTATTTTTATTAGGATCATGTTACATGTATGGACTAACTTTAGGAAGGCTGATGGCTTTTTGATGCTGAGGCTTCCTTGCCAAAAACATAAAATGCCTTTCCGTATGTTCAAATTTAAAATATTTGAAAGGAGTTAATTTATAGTCATGTTCTTTCTGCTAAGATTACTATTTTTAAATAATATATTGCTAAAGTACTGGAAACTTTATTTATTTATTTATTTATTTATTTATTTATTTATTTATTTTGAGACGGAGTCTTGCTCTGTCGCGCAGGCTGGAGTGCAGTGGCTCGATCTCCCCTCACTGCAAGCTCCGCCTCCCAGGTTTATTTATGCCATACTCCTGCCTCAGCTCCCAAGTAGCTGGGACTACAAGTGCCCGCCACCACACCTGACTACTTTTTGTATTTTTAGTAAAGACAGGGTTTCACCCAGTTAGCCAGGATGGTCTCAATCTCCTGACCTTGTGATCCACCCATCTCAGCCTCCCAAAGTGCTGGGATTACAGGTGTGAGCCACAGCGCCTGGCCAAGTACTGGAAACTTTTAAAAGAAAACAATGCTAGGCCGGGCGCGGTGGCTCAAGCCTGTAATCCCAGCACTTTGGGAGGCCGAGACGGGCGGATCACGAGGTCAGGAGTTCGAGACCATCCTGGCTAACACGGTGAAACCCCGTCTCTACTAAAAAATACAAAAAACTAGCCGGGCGAGGTGGCGGGCGCCTGTAGTCCCGGCTACTCGGGAGGCTGAGGCAGGAGAATGGCGTAAAAACCCGGGAGGCAGAGCTTGCAGTGAGCTGAGATCCGGCCACTGCACTCCAGCCTGGGCGACACAGCGAGACTCCGTCTCAAAAAAAAAAAAAAAAAAAAAAAAGAAAACAATGCTTTATTACTTTATCACTCAAAGATAACCACTGTTAAAGTTCAGTTATATAATACTAAAAAAAGTATGTTTATTTTTCATACAAGTGGAAAAGCATTGCGTCTGTCATTTTGTGGCCTACTGCTTAATTTAATATAGGTGATGAATATTTATACATCATTAAGTATTTAAAATAGTGTTGACTGTAAGTTATCAGTTGACTCACCATTTTTTCACAAATGTTTAATTCCATAATACAATAATTACATCTTAAAAATAACCTTCCTGAATGCCACCCTACCTGGAAATCAAATACGTAGTATTTCTTAAATTATACATCCTTTTCCATTGAAATAGATATCTTTACATAGCTCCAATTATAGCATAGATATAGTTTGGTACTTTGCTGTTCCTTCTCATCTTATTATTATAAGCACTTTTCATGTTGCTGTGTAATCTTTATTTATGTATGTATTTTTTTTGAGATGGAGTCTCCCTTTGTTGCCCACGTTGGAGTGCAGTGGTGCAATCTCGGCTCACTGCAACCTCTGCCTCCTGGGTTCAAGCAATTCTCCTGCCTCAGCCTCCCGAGTAGCTGGGACTACAGGCACCCACCACCACGCCTGGTGAATTTTTGTATTTTTGGTAGAAAAGGAGTTTCACCATATTGGCCAGACTGGTCTCGAACTCCTGACCTCATGATCTGCCCACCTTGGCCTCTCAAAGTGGTGGGATTACAGGCGTGAGCCACCATGCCCGGCCGTGTCATCTTTATTGTCAGCTTTTACCATCATTTTTTATGGCAATAGACATTGCATCATACAAATGTGCCATGATTAATTCTTCTCCTACTATAGAATATTTAAGCTGCATCCTTCTTTCTAAACAATTAACCATAAAACTTCATTGTATATTTTAATACAAAAATATGTAACTCTATCAGTATAAAATATATTTTTATTAAAAACTGTAGCAAACATATTTGTATATGTAGTTCTCCTATTAGTATGCATTCTTAGAAGTGCTGGGATTTAGATTACTACATTCTAGTAGTATGTAGTTTATGGGTAGGATTTGAACACTGGCCATCTGGCTCCAGAGTTGTGCTGTTACCCACTACATAAAACTGCCTGTTGAATCTCTTAAACATTCTGTCTTTGCCTATACATTGAATTAATACCTTCTCTTCCTGGGATAACATACTCACTCATATTTTTGTCCAGTCACCTGATGGTCTCGTTTCTGTGCATTAACACCTTGAGATGTTTGTTCGGTTGTAATTGAAAATTTAGATTTAGAATCTGAGTGTGAAGTTATAGGTCAAGAGTAGGTTGAGGAGGCCAGGCATGGTGGCTCATGCCTCTAGCCTTAGCACTTTGGGAGGGTCGAGGTAGAAGGATCACTCGAGCCCAGGAGTTTGAGATCAGCCTGGGCAACATGGTGAAACCCCATCTCTACTAAAAAAAAACCCACAAAATTTAGCCAGGCATGGTGGTACACACCTGTAGCCCCAGCTACTCAGAAGTCAAGGTTATAGTGAGCTGTGATTGCACCACTGCACTCCAGCCTGAATGATGGGAGAAAGACCCTATCTCAAAAAAAAAAAAAAAAAAAAAAAAATTGTAGGCTAAAGAGTTATAACTGCTGGTACTTTCATAGTGAATTTTGATTGCAAGGTGATCAGTGTTTGTGATGTTTGTCCTTGTTCCTGGCCAGTAGCTCAATTCTGGAGCCACTTTTGGAGCGCAGGGCCTCGTCAGGTGCCAGAGTTGAAGATCTGTCCCTCAGAGAGGAGAACAGCGAGAACCGGATCAGCAAGTTTAAGAGAAAAGACTGGAGTCTGAGCAAGTCCCAGGTCATTGCAGAGAAAGCACCAGAACCTGATTTGATGGTAAAAAACAAAAAAGAAAAAAAGAAATCTCTGGAGGCTTGCCCCACCTCCCTTGTACCTAGGCACATCACCATCCCCTCCCAGATTGTAGCTGGCATGCGCCTTGTCTTAGGACTCAGTAGCCTGGGTTAGTGTCAGATGGCAGATTGTGGTAAGGAAAGCACATACTGAGAAGTTCGAGTCTATAAATCAACATTGGTGAAGATCTTGTACCTACAATGTAAACATATGGGTTGATGCTTAGAGCTGTGGTTCTCGCCACTCTGTCCCCTGAGTCAATCCAAACATTGTCATTTCTCTTCTTTAAGTTTTTTAAAAGGTACTTTCCTTTCTATAAACCACATCAAGTTGTTAAATGTGGCAAGAGCACCTTTTCCTGAGAATCAGGATGGCTTATGTCCCACATAAATGACGCAGCCCAACTGTGATCAGAATCCAGTCTGTGGCCAGTCAGAAAATAATCTATGGTTCAGTGGTTCTAGTCAGTGCCTGTTGGGTGGTGCCCATCATATGACAATGTAGTAAGCTTAAAAATTGCTCCTTTAGTTAAGTCCTTTTCCAAGTGTCTTCTCAGAAGACAAGGCTGTTGAAAGCATTGTTGAGCTCAGCCTTCCTCACCGTGAAAGTGTTTTGCTTTTTCTCTCTGGTCCTAGAGCCCAACCAGAAAAGCACAAAGGCCAAAGAGTCTCCAGTTGATGGATAATCGGCTATCACCATTTCACGGTTCTTCACCTCCTCAGTCAACGCCCTTGAGCCCACCTCCACTCACTCCCAAAGCCACCAGGACCCTAAGTAAGTTTTCCTGTATTCCTTATAGTCTTTATACTAGGGAATGGAGCATGTTTATGCGTCTGGGCATTTTGTAACTAAACCAGCCACAATGTATGTAAAGCCATTGTAAAACTGGTTCAATTCAGCATTCGTGTATTATACAGTTAGACTGGAGTTTGGCAAGGAGGCCACTAGGACTCATTAAACCTTTCTGCATAGTGATCCAAAGGGCATTAGTGTCTGTTTTATAATTGTGAAGGTATAAATGAGGCAGATCTGCACTAGGACTAGACAGACAACAAGTAACTTACAAGCTAACCATTGGTTAGGTAGACCTGAACAGGGACAAGAAATAGACCCATTCCATCTACTGCTTATAGTCTGGCTTGGGGAACCAGCAGTGCACAACACTTGAGAAGAATCGGGTACCCATAGTCCAGAGGCATGGGAGAGGGATAAATCTATCAGAGCCAGATGGGAGACAGTTGTCAATCAAGAGTTAAGAGATTATCAGTTACAGTTGGGATGAAGTGAATATTTTCCTAAGCACTTGAGCTATATCAGAGAACAGAATAATACCATACATTCCAGAAAATGTTCTCATCTTCAGCTTAATAGTAAAACCCTGAACAAAAAATAAAGTTTTGGCCGGGCACGGTGGCTCACGCCTGTAATCCCAGCACTTTGGGAGGCTGAGGTGGGCGGATCACGAGGTCAGGAGATCGAGACCATCTTGGCTAACACAGTGAAACCCCGTCTCTACTAAAAGTACAAAAAATTAGCTGGGCGTGGTGGCGGGTGCCTGTAGTCCCAGCTACTCGGAAGGCTGAGGCAGGAGAATGGTGTGAACCCGGCAGGCAGAGCTTGCAGTGAGCGGAGATCGTGTCACTGCACTCCAGCCTGGGTGACAGAGCGAGTCTCAAAAAAATAAAAATAAAATAAAGTTTTTGCTTCAGAACATCTTGTGGAGCTCTTGAAACTTCTGGCGAGGGCATTACCTGTGTGGTGTGGGGTGGGAAGTCTTCTTCATTCTATCCACAGAAACCACAGAATGTGGCTTCCACAAGTTGGTTGACCAGGTTGGCTTAGGTGTTACGGTGCCAGCAACATTTCCATGAGCTTTCTTGCTCAGTGCCTCTCTCTGCCCGCCTGCACTTTGTGTCATTTCTAGGCTCCCCATCGTTGCAGACAGATGGAATCGCGGCCACTCCTGTCCCACCTCCACCTCCCCCCAAAAGCAAGCCCTATGAGGGCAGCCAGAGGAACTCCACTGAGGTATGGAAATCACAGCTGGCAACTGTGGCCAGGGAGCGCCGCTTCTGGGAAGGCAGCATCAGGTTTTCCAGGCTCTTTAGTGGGCAGGTTTGCTCATAGACCTGTCACTGCAGTCGATTCTTGGCTCGTTCCTGAAACCACAGGAGATAGAGAAGTTTTCAATGGGAAGGACAGACATTCAAGCAGATGATGAAGGTAGAGCAGGTGTTCTCTGTACCTTGTCCTGGGTACCTGTGAAATAAGCCATGAGTTCTAGTTCACCTCTTCAGGGGGGCAGGGGCAGGGTCTGGCTCTGTCACCTAGGCTGGAGTGCAATAATGCAATCATAGCTCATTACAGCCTTGAACTCCTGGGCTCAAGTGATTCTCCCACCTTGGCCCCTCAGTTAGCTGGGACTACAGGCATGTGCCACCATGCCCAGCTAATTTTTTAATCTTTTGTTAAAATGGAGTCTCTCCGTATTGCCCAGGCTGATCTCAAACTCCTGGCCTCGAGTGATCCCCCTACCTCAGCCTTCCAAAGTGCTGAGATTACAGGTGTGAGCCACTGCCTGCCCCCAGCCCTCTGTTTCACATTTGAAGAGTTTACTTCTGAGTAAAGGACAGTCATTCTGAAATGACTTTAGATGGGTTTCCTTCATTCATTCAGCAAATGACTTCTAAGTGCCTCCTATCTATACGCCAGGAACCCAAGTGTTGGGGATACAGCAGCGAGAGAGAGAGAGAGAGAGAGAGAGAGAGAGAGTGTGTGTGTGTGTGTGTGTGTGTGTGTGTGTGTGTGTGTCTGATCAGCTCACGGGAAACGAGGACAAATCAGTGTAGTTTTCCATTTCACTTTGCAAAGCCTGTGTAGATAAACTCAGATCAATTAGAAGCTAAAGCAGAATATGAGAAATGGGCGGAGAAGGCAGAATTAGGAAGAAAGCTAAGACCTGCTTCTAATTTTGTGTTTCTGCTTCTGCAGCTCGCTCCCCCACTGCCTGCACGAAGAGAAGCCAAAGCACCACCCCCTCCACCTCCAAAGGCTCGGAAGTCTGGCATCCCTACTTCCGAGCCTGGATCCCAGTAAGGATCTTGCCCTCTCTGCAACACCGAGTGCCTTAGACAGCTGCTGCCTGAGAACTGGCCTCCAGCCGATGTCCTCATTCCACGGGGCTCCCTGCTGACTGCGTTTCCTGATCTGGGATGATGTTTACCAGCTCAAAACCGGTTATGTTCTTCCAAAAGCTTCTCTTTGATAGAAGTTTGAGGCCATGCCACCTCCCTTCCAGTCCACATGAAATTCCAGAATCAGTCACAGCCTCTGAATTTCTCAAAGAAGAGATCACATGCAGCATTGTTAAATGTCAGCCTGTACCGCAGACATGGTGGTCTGCTCAAGCCTGGACACGTTCTTCCACATTGATGGTGGAATCTCCTCGGAAGGATTTGTTGCTTTATGAAAAGCTGTGCTGGAGACTTAGGTACTTTTCTCACGTGGACACACCCATCCCATCCCATATCGCATCTGGAAGAGATGGATATCAAATACACTCTGGTAGCTGAAATAATCGTATCTTTCTGATGTCTATCGTGTCTCCTTTGAGGAAAAGAACACACATTTTTAATGGAGATTGGCTGCTTTCAGTTATGTGTGGCTGTCATTGAAAGAGCATGGACTCAAACGTGAGTCCTGAGTTCTTGTGTCCACCCAACTCCCATCTTCTCGTGGCACAGGAAAGCTGCCCTCTCCCTATCTCACCACGTTCCTGACTAATGACCCTCATGGCACTGCAGTCATTCCTTCCCTACGGACTTCTTTGAAGCTCTTCCTTTTGCACATACGGTTTTTTTTGTTTTTTTTTTTTTTTTGTCCTATTACCTCCTCTGAGCGCAAATCACTGGCTACAAGGGACTTACCAGTCTGGATTCAGCAGCTTCTTTTCCAGAACCCATTTGGATGACTCAGCAGCCCCATCTGCTACCTGATTTTACCCTGGAGAACACAGTGCAATATTTCTCTTTGATTATTTATTCCTCTTGATTGTGGAATTAATTTGATTGCTTGCTAATGGTACTAATAGTACTCCTTTCAGAAGAAAAAAATGGAGTGATTTAGGTGACCAAATATTGCATACATAAATAGCCACATGAAGTTTTAGATGTTTGGAGCTGGAAGCCTCAAAGATCAACCAACCAGCCTCCTTATTTAGTAAATGAGGAAATTGAGGCTACACATAGAAAATTGTACTACAGATTCTTACTAATAACCCAGCTTGCTAAATTAGGCTATACCCAGGTAACTTCTAGAAGACAACTCTGACAAACTCTTTAATATTTACCCCCTATTGGAACAATATTTGAAATGTCCCAGGTATTTCTATGCTACTTAGATATTTGTGGCAAAGCAGAAAGCTTTTTGACTGTGAATGCAAAGGTCAATACTGGGGGAAACTTGCTAGCAGTTTCTCCCACAACGTTGCCCAGAGTCCTTTCCACTAAGGAGGAGAAGAGAACAGAGAAAGAGATTTCCATTTCCGCTGCCAGAGCTGGCATTTGCCCGCCTATCGTCTGTGTTTCCTGTTTCACCGCCACCCTTTTAGGAGAGAACTACCAGTTCATCATGAGGGTCAAGGAAGCAAAAAGCTCTCAGAGGTGTCCAAGGCATTACTTAAGAAATGCGTATTGCAGATTCTAGAACGGGTGTGGAAAAGGCCTTCACCCCCACCCAGTAGAACCTGCAGTGTGCTCGCATGGAAGAATCATGGGCTTTGGAATTAAACCTATTTGGTGGCATTAAATCCATTTGGTTTCAAATCCCAGTTATGACATCTATTAACTTTGCAAACTCACACAAATTATTTGAAATTATCTGAGTTTTCATTTTCTCACCTTCCAGAACGGGGATAATGCCTCCTGCATGGGTGGTTGTGAGGTTTCAATGAGATGAAATATGGGAAGGAAGAGGTACTCACGTGATGGTCCTTGCTTTTCTCTGCTAGGCCTGAGTAGGAACTGGAACTCTCTAAGAGCATTACTGATACTTTTTTTTTTCTTCCAAAGTAGTTTGGAATGCGAGTGCAAGTTAGTTCTGCACATGTAGCCCTTCTCCAAATGGTGGTTTCCTTTGAAGCCTTTTACATGAATATTTTTGACTAGAGACAAACTTAGTAAGAACTCAAGAGGATTTTAAATGGAAAGAACTCAAGCTGTAGAGAATGGAGGAGGCAACAGAAAGATATGTAGGGCTTACCTAGAGCCTGGCACGACTTCTGAGAAGTCACCCAGCAGACCGGCTAGAGGGGATTTGTGTGCCACACTCTACTTTCTGGGCTGCCATTAAAATAGAAAGATATAAACTGGATCACCAAAAAAACCAAACCTCAAGGCTATCCTTCCAGAGCAGTAGAAATGAGTCCCACAGCCTCGTCTTTGAGCAGAGGCTGGGAAGATAGGATACATCACTGTCTGGATACCTTCTCTTTTTAATAGAACATATTCCATATGATTTCCTTTCCACCTTAATGGAAATAATAGCTCTCTCCTGCCTGAACAAAAGGGATTCCAGGTAGTATTGTGGCTAAGAGATTACAGCAGACGATGGAAGGTTCATTTTTTAGGGAAGCTGTTGGGTAGGAAGAGTCACATTTGACAAAATTCATAAGTAATGTTGATGTCTGTCCTGAAGTCAAAGAGGATGACTGTAAAGAAACACCTCATGATTACATTAAATGTAAGAGATAAGGAGCAAGGAGGAAAAAAGAGAAAGAATTGGTCTTTATTTTTCTTGCTAAGAATTCTGGAGTATTGAAAGGCATTGAAATTAGCCCTAAAATTGTCACAACTTTTGTGAACACTGCTTTATGGTTGGAGGTGTTTTAAAATCTTGATTTCCTCTCTTTCTCTCTCTGTTCTAGTGACTTGACTTGCTCTAAGATTTTTTTTTTAAAAGAATTGTTTTATTCAACATATATCAAGTTCTTATGGAATGCCAGTCATGGTACTAGTCCCTTGGGATGTAGCGGTTGCGTGTGTTCGATGGAAACAGCCCCAGTATACAAAGACAGTTCACGGTGGTGTGCTGTAGCATTGGAAAGGGAGTGGTACTAGATGAAAATGAAACCCTAAATAAGACTGCTGGGCCATGGGTTGCTTCCTCTTCCTCCACCTTAATCCTCTGATTCCAGAATTGCAGTCATTTCCTCCTGCCAGGGAAACCCATTAAAAACTGCAGCCGCACTGCAAATTCATAATGTAAAACAAGATGTAAAGCAGGTTTTGGGAAAACAATCTACCTTTGTTTACTCTTTCCAAGCTGGAAGAGTCCTTCTCCTCTAGTTGCCCCTAGGTCACTGGCTAATTTCTTATTTTAAAATTTAGATGGAACTCATATATAGTTAAGTGTACAAATCTTAGCCATGCAGATGGGTAATTTTCACATAGCGATCTGCCCATGTCCCTGCCTCTAAGATACAGACATACACTGTTTTCAGCACCCCAGAAGGTTCCCACATGCCCATGGCGCCATTTTGTGCAAGGTATTTAGAAGGCCCTTCAAATTTGTGGCTTCCTTTCTCATACTTTTCAGGTATAATAAAAAGGGGAGAAAAACCTCACCCACAAAACAAGGCTATAAAGATCGTGTACTTTTTAAAGAGTCAATTTGTAGTCAGCTCCTGGGCCTCTGTCTCTTTTTTTTTTTTTTTTTAATTTTGAAGCTACCTGAGGTTTAGAATTCCTTCAGCCCTAGCTGGTTTTATTCTCGGTAAACAAAAAGAGGGGGAGGATTTGAAGGAAACTAGTTTTCTGTACAAAGGCTTTGAGGTCCATGGACTATACTTGTCCCATTTATCATCCCAAGTGGTGCTTTGACCCTGCCATACCCTGGCTGTTAAGATAAAAAGATTTGTGGACATTAAAATTATGAATATGCCAGTAATAATCCAGCACACATTGAAATATTGACACAGATTACCATAATTTGTGCAACATCTTATAAACAATGTCATTTCCATAGTAGTCTCAGGTTTCACCAGCCTGGCCCACTGTATCTAGACTTTAGGTTCATTTTAATAATTATGCTTTCCTTTTCTGTATCATTTGGGAAGTTGATAAATATCACTTCCTTAGATACCTTTATTCAATGATATGTCTGGATTTTACAATTAAATTGGAAAAGGTAAGTTTCTGTTTGGGTGGGTTGAGAGTTGGACTATCAATTCTAATCTACAAAAGGAAATTCATGATTTCACTCTGACACCTAGGATCTAGCCAAGGTTAGTCTGCAGTATCAGATGGTCAAACTCATCTACTATTAGCCGTATTTTGTGAGTTGTTCATCTAAACTTTGTCAAAATGCCTTTGCCATGATTTTGTTGCTATCTGGGTTTCAAACACGGACAGTTAGGAAGATGAGATGCATTGAAGTAGGAAAATTTTGTTCAGATTTGCTGTTATTTATTTTTTAAATTAAAAATGGAAATGTATTTTAAAGTTTATTGTGTGTTTAGTTTGTTATTGCCCTTATGTTAATGAAATCATTCCTGAACTTTGCAGTTTTTCCTTACCCACGCCTCTTTCATGACACATCACACCTAGCATTTTTCTGGCTTGTTTCCTTACAGGTCCTATTAGGTTAAACCTGCACTGTGGGGCCCTGGAGTCATCTTTGCCCAGAAATAAGAAAAATTACAAACCACTTGGTTCTTTTCACCCTTCTGTCTTTTTTTTTTTTTTTTTCTATCTGGGCTGACAATTTTCTGATAGCAATTCATTTAATGTACGTAGGTTCTATTTCTTTACCCATTCCCCACAGATATTTAGACAGGTAAAGAAAGAAATAAAAAGGTTAAAGGGGATATCTAATAACTTACATGAAAAGGATAGGAACTGGTTCTAAAATGGTTGAATGTTTATATCACCTGGGGAGAGGCCACTCCCAGACCAATTACATCAGAATTTCTAAGGGTGGGGAGTAAGATCCAGGCATCCACATTTCTTTAAAGTCCCTCCCATGTTATTCCAATGCTAGACCAAGGTTGGAAAACCACCACATAAAGGAAATAAGACTTTAGGAAATTGGTATTTAAAGTGTGTTTCATAAAATCCCTGCTGGTGGTGGGTCAAGTTGGAGAGAGGAAAGGGGCAGTCACGCTTGTATTAGTTAGCACCACTGTTTAGTCCTGAGCTTACAACTTACAATTTTTAACCCCCAAGAAAGTGTTGTCCAGGAGCTGTGGCTCAAGCCTGTAATCTCAGCACTTTGGGAGGCCAAGGCAGGAGGATTGCCTAAGCCCAGGAGGTAGAGGCAACAGTAAGCCCTGATCATGCCATGTACTCCAGCCTGGGTGACAGAGTAAGACCCTGACCCTGATTCCACAAAAAAATTTTAAAAATTAGCCAGGCACAGTGCTGCGTGCCTATAGTCTCAGCTACTTGGGAGGCTGAGGTAGGAGGATTGCTTGAGCCCGGGAAGTCAAGGCTCTACAAAAAATAAAAACAAATTAGCTGGGCATGGTGGTGCGTGCCTGTAGTCCCAGCTGCTTGGGAGGCTGAGGTGGGAGAATCACTTGAGCCCAGGAGGTCAAGGCTGCAGTGAGCTGTAATTATGCCACTGCACTCCAGCCTGGGTGACAAAGTGAAACCCTATCTCAAAAAAAAAGAAAAAAAAAGTGTTCTAGTACTTTGTTTTTTAGAAGCAATAATGCTTCACTGTGTTCATATGATTTATAAGAATCATGCTTCTTGAAAACAGCACAGAATTTGGGCCCTAAATACTAAATTGACAGATCTGGGTAATCTTTTGGCTCTAAGATCCCCATTGAGAAATACTATAAAGTGTCTTCCTCTGTCAAGATCTAAGTGCTATTATCTTATGCAGTGATTCTTGGCTTTTTTCTAGTCATCTGTAAGCTACTGCAACTTCTAAAAGTTTTGCTAAAATGATATATTTTCGAACCATTCTTTTTACTACTTGATCATTTAAAGCCATATGCATTTGAGAACTCATCTCATTAAATGATATGTTTCCCTACCCTTTATTATAAAAGGCTTAGGATTTTTTTTTTTTTTCTTAAAGCTACATTGATGAGTTAGAGTCTTCAGATTCAGGGAAGTGTTTATGATTTTATAAGGAGGCCATTTTCATTTCGAAATGGGGTCTCACTCTGTTGCCCAGGCTAAAGTCAGTGTTGCAATCATGGCTCACTGCAGCCTCGAAATGGGCTCAAGCGATCCTTATGCCTCAGCCTCCTCAGTAACTGGAACTGGTGTGAGCCACCATGCTTAGCTTCCAACTGGCCATTTTCACTCTCCTCCTTCTCCTTAGTTATTTGGGCCATTTGAGAATCAAGGGTACCTCCTGAAA
Organism: Macaca nemestrina; assembly: GCF_043159975.1. Taxonomy (NCBI): domain Eukaryota; kingdom Metazoa; phylum Chordata; class Mammalia; order Primates; family Cercopithecidae; genus Macaca; species Macaca nemestrina. The sequence continues at coordinate 129,051,117 of NC_092132.1, read as the reverse complement.
GCCTCTAACATCAGCATCAGGCAGTTGGATGACATCTTTTTATCCCATTCAAGGGAGGCCTGCAGCTGGCCCTAAAGAAACTGTCCCAAAGACAAACTTTGGCTAAGGAAATCTGACGCTTCAAGCAGGATGTGTAAGTTAAGTGGGTGTGTTGCTTTTTGTTAATGTGTTAAGTAATGTGAAGATTGTAAAGTATACTGTTTTCATTAAAATATATATATATATATATAGTCACTGGGTAATTGGCTAATGGAAGCCTCTCATCTTGCTCACATGTATTGATTAGTGAAATAGTGTAGTTTTGCTTTTGTTTCATAAAGCAGATTGTGGATCACATCATTGCCTAATTTTATTAAAGACAGAGTGAAGAAATTATTTGATTCCACTTTAGAGACTCTTCCAATGGAGGTATTTGGGAAATCTGTCATTGTGCAGTAGCAAATACTTGTATTAAAAAGAGGCGGTTTTCCCCCACGGGATGTTTCTCACCCCTTTCAGATTTCTTAGCATAAGTCTTTCCTTTTTTGAGGGAGCAGGGTAGGGGGTAGGGAGGCGAGTTCATTTGATTAAAAGAGGAAAAGGGCTTAGATCTTTGACAGGTCCGTTTGTTACTGACACGTTGGGCAAGTTATCTGAAATTTGTTTTTTTTCCAACGGTCTCATAGCCACTTGGAAGTTATGCGGCTAAATGAGAACATCAGTGTCATAGTGCCTGGGGCCTTACGGAGGATTAGGCATTGCTAAATCTACATTGACCTATGAACCCTAGTTTCCTGTTTCAGCTCCAATGGACAAAATAACCCAGCATCCAAAGTCCAGTTCTGTTGGCTGCTCATCATAGGGCAATACTGGAACAGTGAACATGGAACCAAACATGGCTGGGTCTCCTAAACTCTCTGAGCCCCCGTTTCCTCATTTTAAAGCAAAGCCAATACTAACTACAATCCAAGGTTCTTACGATGGTTAGTAAAAATATCTGTGCACATATCTAGCACAAAGCCTGCTCCTGGTCTTTTTGGAGAAAGAATGGTGGCAATGCTATCTGACCAGGGGACATGGGAACAAGAGTCCCGTCTCCAACAGTCTGTGTACTCCACTGTGTTTCTTAAAATCAAACAGATCAAGCAGAAGAACACTCTTACTATTTTTAGGTCTCAGTCCCAACCCTCAGTGTACACCACGTGGACAGATTGTGTGGGACCAGAAGGAGCACTGGACTAGGAGCCCTTGGAGGCCCCCTCCTCCTCACCTCCAGGTCTCACTTGGGTTCCACTAAACTTTCAAAGGGTTTGGAGACAGTCAAGGGAGGGAACTTCTTTCCAAGTGGGAGAAAGCCTTGGCTGTGGCCCCACCTCAACTTCTGTAGAGTATAGTCAAAGATAAAGTTATAATCCCATAGAAACTGGAGCTGAATCAGCTTTTTCTGGCTGGACTAGTAGTGTGGCTATTCTGCTTGTGGGCAGATGCAGGGTAGGGGTGCTGGAGAGCCTGAGATCCCTGCTGTCAACAACAGACACTTTATCTCATCTGCCCTCCCATCTAACACCTGTATACACACCTGGAGGGCTCCCTTTTTTGGGCTTACAGTACCCCTTCCCCGGGAGTTCTGAATTGGAGAAAGATTTAACCAGGTATGCCACTTCACTCACAACACAGCACTTTATTATGGAGTATGTGCAACTTGGTGTAAGGATTTCTGAAATTCACACAATTTACAGGTATTTAATGGGTTATAAATTTTCAATGTCAGAATTATACTCAAGCCATGTTAGTAATGGTCACTCCTTCTGGCCCAATAGATTTAAATCTTCTTCTGCCCAGTTTCCTCTTCAATCAGACTTTCCTGAAAAATATATAACAAATATATCAAGACTGACTTTACCAGCTGAATTTCATTACATTTTTGACATTTTAGTTTCTAAAATATCAGTCTAGAAGGAATTGGTCTGTTTGATTTTGTACTCCAGTTAGCGCTAGAGAGACATGATAAATTGGGTTTGTTGTTTTTTTGTTTGAGACAGAACCTCACTCTGTCACCCAGGCTGGAGTGCAGTAGTATGATCTCAGCTCATGGCAACCTCCACCTTCCGGCGTCAAATGATTCTTGTGCCTCAGCCTCTCTAGTAGTTGGGATTGCAGGCATGCATCACCACATCTGGCTAATTTTTATATTTTTAGTAGAGACAGTTTTGCTGTGTTGGCCAGGCTGGTCTTGAACTCTTGACCTCAAGTGATCCACTTACCTCGGCTTCCCAAAGTGCTGGGATTACAGGCATGAGCCACTGTGCCTGGCCGATTGGGTCTTTTTAAGCTACTTAATATACATAAAATCTACATTAGTAGTTTAAGAGTGAGTTGTGAGGAAGGAAGTGAAAAAAGTCTGGTTATTTACTTTGCTATTAAACCAGTCTTTGCTTCAGTTTCTTCATAATGTCATGTTTGGCAAATTTCACTGCTTGCCAGTTTTGTAATGCAGTAAGCAAAATTAGAAAAAAAAAGGAAATAGTCCGGGCGTGGTGGCTCACGCCTGTAATCCCAGCACTTTGGGAGGCCAAGGTGGGCAAATCATAAGGTTAAGAGATCGAGACCATCCTGGCCAACATGGTGAAATCCCATCTCTACTAAAAATACAAAAATTAGCTGGGTGTGGTGGCACATGACTGTAATCTCAGCTACTCGGGAGGCCGAGTCAGGAGAATCACTTGAACCCAGGAGACGGAGGTTGCATTGAGCTGGGATTGCACCTCACTCTGGCCTGGCGACAGAGTGAGACTCCGTCTCAAAACAAAAAGAAAGTAAAAGAAGGAAGTAACGATGTCTGCCCACTTTTTTCTTTGTCCGTGGGTATATTAAGTTGAAGTCACTGTAGACAAAATTATAGCTTATTTTTATATATGATTTATTTGGGCTTACCTAGCTCCTAGGCATAACTGATAATTAACTGTAATGCCTTCTGATTGCCACAAATAAGTGGACAATAGAGATCAGAGAATATCCACATCAAATCCAAGATTCAACTTAAGTCAGGCAGAGTGGCTCACACCTTTAATCCCAGCACTTTGGGAGGATCATTTGAGGCTGGGATTTCGAGACCACCCTGGGCAACACAGACCCTGTCTCTACAAAACATTAAAAAATAAAATCAGCTAGGTGTGGTGGCAAGGGCTTATAGTCCCAGCTACTAGGGAGGCTAATCTAGTCTCAAGAATTGCTTGAGCCTGGGAGGTTGAGGCTGTGGTGAGCATTGATTGCACCACTGTACTGTAGCCCAGGCAACAGAGCAAGATCCTGTCTCAACAAATATTTTTTTAAAAGGATTCAACTGATACATTCAATTCTCTTTATACTTTTTCATCAAAAACCTAATAAGATTAGTGTATTTCCACTTTGGGGGGTGGAATTTGGAGGTGGTTATAGTCCTATCAGGAAATTGGAAATCAAATCCATCACTCTCTAAATTATAAATTTAGTAGTTTGATAATTTTCATTCCAAAGGAGAAAAAAAACCCATCTAGAGTAGTGTTTCTCATGTGTATATTCCCCAGGGTTCTGGAAAACCATGTAAGATAAAGTGCAGTTGCAGGATCAGGTGGAGGGCTATGGAGGAGCCTAGAGAGGAGTAGTCTAGGGGGTTTGGTGATTTTACTTGAACTGAAACGCAGCAGTGGGAAGAAATTTGCTTTGTTGGTTATCCCAAAAGCTAGAGCCAGGATTAACAGATAAAAGTTACAGAGAGATTTCAATTCAACTTCAGAAACAAACAAACAAAAAAACGTTTCAGCCCCTAGTGCTGTCTAACCACTGACTGGGATTGTCATGAAACACAGTCCTACCACAGGAGGTAACACAGGAGTCAGGAACGTAAGCCCCGCAGTGGCTGGGAGGTGGCTGTCCTGAGTGATTCCCAAAGGCCTATCCACCTCTAGAGCTCTATGTTATGATCACGTTATGATCACTTTAACTTACCAGAGCTCCTTTCAGGTCTTGGAGGGGAGAACGTGGCTGGTGCATGGTGCATTCGAAGTGTTGGGTTTCTGCCAGTTGACCAACCTCTTTGACTATCTGAAGAAAGAGAATGTGATTCTTTGAGATGGAGATAAAGAAATGAAATGGTGTTTTCCATTTCCACCAAAAAATCGTGGAGAGTGGGGTCAAGGGGGATGTGGGGCTGAGGGGGACTGGGAAGGTTGCAGGATTAGCATAGGGACTTTAAGGACACAGGACATTTCTACAGAATGGCATGGGGATCTGGAAATCATGGAGACAGAAGATATCATATTTTCCCCTTAAAGATGACAAGAGGGAGGCGTTTTGAGCCTCCTGAGAGTCAGTAGACCCCAAAAAACAAACCCCAAGAGTTTTTTATAGTTGTAAAAAGGATTGGTTTTTATTTTCTAGGTTTTACTAAATATGTCATAGTTAAATGAGATTTGCTTCATGTATAACCTGCAGATAAGAGGCTTCAGATTCCGGGTCTTCTTTAATATTAAAGTATCTTTATTATTTCTCAGAAAAGAGATAATTCTTTCCAATGATAATGAAACGATTTTAAATTTTTCCCTTTCTCAGCCCTAGGTTATTTTTCGGGTTAATCAGCTAACATAGATGGCTTCTTTCCTCACATGACCCTGATGAGTAGTCGTATTTTATAAATAAAAATCCTCCCAGCACTTTGGGAGGCCAAGGTGGGAGGATCCCTTGAGCCCAGGAGTTTGAGACCAGCCTGGGCAACATAGGGAAGCCCCATCTCTATAAAAAATTTTAAAAATTAGTTGGGTGTGATAATGCATGCCTGTGGTCCCAGCTATGCAGAAGGCTGAGGTGGGAGGATCACTTGAGCCCAAGAGGTCAAGGGTGCAGTGAGCTGTGATTGTGCCACTAAACTCCAGCCTAGAAAACACAGTGAGACCCTGTCTTAGAAAATAAGCCCAGAAAACAAAAAAGCAAGTACCTCACGTTAGCGTTGGTGCCAGTTCTATCATCTAATCTTTATGAAATTAAATCAGCATGTTTTCTACTACGTTATTTTATCATCTTGAGTTTGCTAATTCCTGTATTCTACCAGTCTCCAACTTTGCTTAAATGCCCCTATCAGTGAAAAGAAATGATAGGGCATACATCGTTGATAAGGATACTCATTTATAAATTATAAAAATGTAGTGATCTAATATCACAGATATTTTTAAAAGATGAAATGAGGAGAAACACATACAAAGTTCTAACGTTTTCTTTCCAAATCCCAAAGAATCATCTTCTGATACAGACCTTGACCCTATCGCATTGTTTCTAATTCCTTTAGCAATCCCAAACACTCAGAATGTGACGTGCTATCTCACACTTGTTGCTATTAATATATTCTTTTGGAATTTTTCCAGCTCTTTGTTTAGCCCCTGTCTGAACCGAAAGTAGGAATGGTACTTCTATTTTGTCAGTGCCTTATCTCAGCTGGAGTATCTAGGGTACAACATCATAGAATATTGCCATTGGGGCTCATCCTGAATGTTTAATATAGTTAAATTGAATCAAATTGCTATGTCTTATTTTGAAGCTGAGAGAAACTTACCTCTTGGAAAGAATCCATCAAATTTTCAGCATCTCTCTTTCCTCCAGGACGCAGTCCATAGGACCAGTGCTGGCTGGAGCAGCCCTCCACACACAGAGTCAGCAGAATAAGGCCAGCTAGGAGTTTTGGAATTGGCTCCATTCTAAGGCACATGAATGCACAATCAAATTAGACGCAGCAAGGTTGAGTAGAAACTAAAAGACCTCTTTAGTGAAAAAGCTAGCATCTATATCACTAACCCTGCAGAAGACAGAAGTCAGAGTCACAGTTTTTATACACAGACACTGAAACTGAGACACCTGCTGGCTTGCCTTGAGTTTCTTAGCCACTGGGGACAAAATGAGTACTTAAGCTCACATGTTCAGGATCTTTTTAGTACTAAAACAGTCTATACTTTTATTTTTATTGTTTGGTTATCCAAACCCCGTAATTCATCCCTTATCAAGTTCACCATTTTGCCGTAACATTTCCCCCGTGATTGGTCTTCAACTCTTTCATTCCTGAGATAAAGAGAACTGAGCCATCTGTTAAGGAAAGTAGCTCCTGCTAGAAATCTCTGGCTAATATAAAATTGGTTGACATTAAATGGCTACCCCATGGTACTAATGACATTTTTCTATTTATCCTTCAGTCTTCCTAGCGTTACTGCTGGCTGGACCATCTGTGGCTCAGGACTCAACACTGTTCAAAGTAGTTAGTCCCCGACCAAATGCCTTCCTAGCCAAGGGGGCCTCTAATTTTCTAATGAAATGTGTCTCCAAGTTAATTTTCATTTGATGGGAAAGAGGCTAAAGACTAAATCAAACACTGGTCAATAAGCTGTGTGATTCCCCAAAGCCTGGATCTCTATGGCTCGTGCTGGCAAGGACAGTGAAGAACAGAACATCATTAGATACCGTCACACCTGGATTTAGCCCTTAGGCTGTCAAATGCCCTGTAGACATACAATAGCATGCAATCTAAAAAAGAAAAACTCGTGCTAGAAATAATACAAAGCCTTTTACCTGTTTAGAGGCAGACAGCCAAAAAGATCCCAAGCTTCCCTCGAAGTAGGTTGAGTATTGTGACTTTTCTGTTTTCCTATCTTCCTTTTTATAGGGAATTTTTCCAGGACATTGAAATGTTTCCTGCTGGTAAATTATACTGCACATGGACTATGCTTTTTTTTTTTTTTTAATGGTAATTTTTAAAAATCCTCACAGAAAGCCCTTTAATGGTGTATGTAATTGGAACACCCCCTGGTGTATCTGTTAAATTTACTTAAGTGCAGCCATTAAAACCTCAGCTAAAACTGTTATAGCTGAGGCCACAATTCAAAGAGATTAAAATCCAACTAGGTTGGATTCCCTTGAGGAAACCAGCAGACCTATCGAAAGTTCAAGGAAAATAGATGTCTTAGATTAAGTGAAGTCAAATGCATACATAACTTCCACAAAGGAGGCTACACAATAAATATAGGACATTGAGTCAGGATGTCTGGAAGCTTCTGGCTCTTGGATTCTTCATTTGCAAAAGGAAGGGTGTAGACTAGATGGACTAGATCACAGAGTTGCTTCCAATTTTAAAAATCTGATTTATAAATAAGTGACACTATATACCAAGTTCATGTAGGATCCTAAATCAGTGCGTGTTTGAAAATTCCCTCATCTACCCATCAGGTTCCCTGCTTGACTTATCTTGAAAGCCTAGTTCTAAAGCATCAAAAAGGCAAGAAACCTATACCAAGAGCAAGACCATATTGAGCAGACTTACATCAGCAGACCAACTCATTTCAGTTGATGCTTATTGAGTTAAATATGCAAAACATTGTTAAGGGCAGTGGGAACAGAAAGATGAGAAATTATAGTTATTTAATAAATAGCACATGTATAAGAGCACTCATTACAATAGCCCTGCAAAGTGGGTATCATTATCCAAATTTTGTAGATGTTCCACCCCAGAGGTGTAACGGTGGACATGTTATTTACACAGGACAAGCATGTAAAACACACACACACACACACACACACACACCCACCCATTACTCTTCATTACATTTATTTGAATACCCATGGTTGTCTTCCCCTAATTTACCCCTAGGCTGAAACCTATAATAGTCAAAGATCCCATCTTATTTAAATCTCTCTTAAGAAACCCCTGGCATTTAGTCAGCATTCAGTAAGTACAGGTTTGAATGAATGAACGAAGGAATGAATAGAAAGCAAAAACCTTTTAACCAGGTAAGGCCTAATGCTGCCTCTATTTCTGCATCAAAGATATGCTTTATCTGACACAGAATTAAACTTTCATGTGTAATTGGCTGTAAATCCTGTTATATTAGCTAAACTGTAAGATGGCTAACAAATATAACTGGATATTGGTTCATTTTACAGCTGGGATTGGCAATTTCCCCGCAGGTAGGATGCTAAACCCATCAGTCATTGCCCAGTCTCCTCTGGAATAACTACATTTGCAGGGATTTCAGGGTAAAGAGAAATGGTGTCTTATCTAAGCAAATTCCCTTGCTTTGTCCAGCCATCTCTGTGGAGTCTGTCCAGTCCTCATGATAGGATAGAGAAGGGAGTACACTTTAAAGTATAATTGCAAATAGAGGAGAATTTAAAAATAAAACGTAAGTATTTGACTTTGTTCCATTTAAATTATTTCCTTTAGACACTTTGACTCATGTGTCATTCTGACATGAAGAGTGGAATCTCATTGCACTACAGTATACAATAAGGACAGACCATTTTTCAGCAAGAGTTCATTATGGTTGAATAGTGCTAGTTTAAATTGTCCAATTGATTTGTATTTGCTGAGAGATGTGCATCTAAGTATTGCTGAAGCAGAAAATGTGGTCTCTGGATAGGACTAATGAAATGGGAGTTAAGACTTGTGGGCCGGGCGCGGTGGCTCAAGCCTGTAATCCCAGCACTTTGGGAGGCCGAGGCGGGCGGATCATGAGGTCAGGAGATCGAGACCATCCTGGCTAACACGGTGAAACCCCGTCTCTACTAAAAATACAAAAAACTAGCCGGGCGCGGTGGCGGGCGCCTGTAGTCCCAGCTACTCGGGAGGCTGAGGCAGGAGAATGGCGTAAACCCGGGAGGCGGAGCTTGCAGTGAGCTGAGACCCGGCCACTGCATTCCAGCCTGGGTGACAGAGCAAGACTCCGTCTCAAAAAAAAAAAAAAAAAAAAAAAAAAAGACTTGTGACGCCTATTGTCCGGTGAATCACTTATCTCTCGATTTCTTGTAGGTTATTTCTAACAGTTGAGATTAAATTTTTGAAAAATGCTTTGAAATTATTAAGATGAATACAGCAATACCGTATTAACATTCTCTAGAGGGTGAGAATATATATATACACACACACATATATATATAAAGGAGAGTTTATTAAGTATTAACTCACACGATCTCAAGGTCCCACAGTAGGCCATCTGCAAGCTGAGGAGCAAGGAAAGCCAGTCCGAGTCCCAAAGCTGAAGAACTTGGAGTCCGATGTTTGAGGGCAGGAAGCATCCAGCACAGAAGGATGTAGGCTGGGAGGCTAGGCCCATCTAGACTTCTCATGTTTTTCTGCCTGCTTTATATTTGCTGGCAGCTGATTAGATGGTGCCCACCCAGATTAAGGGTGGGTCTGCCTTCCCTAGCCCACTGACTCAAATGTTAATCTCCTTTGGCAACACCTTCACAGACATTCCCAGGATCAATACTTTGCATGCTTCAATCCAATCAAGTTGATACTCAGTATTAACCATTGCAAACATGGTCTATGAATTCATTAATATGCTGTATGTCCTTAAAGTCTCCATTAGCACTGTCTTAGGTCACACAGATCTCAAGGCAAAAGTCAACTTTGTTTTGACTTACTTTCTATATCACCAAATAGGTTATCAAACCACTATGTAATTAATGAGTTTTTGATATTGAATGAATAACTTAAAACCATTTAAGGATTCCATGGTTAGGTCAATTTACCAAAAAGTTAAATATAATAAATTGGGTTTAAATAATTGGATTTTACAGTTGTCATATTTTTTCTAAATTTGAAAGAATGGCTGTAGAGAAAAAACTGCTTCATCAACATCAAAACACCTCAAAATTATTACAGCAATGATTTCATAATCTCACTGAAATGACAGATGAAAAAAATCTTTTCTTGCCCTAATGTAAAATCTCAGCAGGAAGCACTTAAGGTTAACTCCTGCTGACACGTCTAATCAGGTTGTAAAAGGGTTTCAGAGAATTAATCCTTGGATAAGGTGCTTTATACTGAAATAATGTAACCACTTTTCTTTGTAGTAATGAATCTTTTAATTTTAAAGGTAATTCTTCCTTGGGGACTTAGTGCAATTCTAAGTTTTTCCATATATTAAAGATGATTTAAAGTTGACATAGGGCAGATTTACAATACACGTAAGAGTCATAAAATGAAATGGAGAAAATATTCCAAGTTGATTTATGATTGAACCCTTCATAAGAATAATGAATTTACAACATTTTCTACTAGAATCTCCTTGAGACTGTAGTTGAAAGAACTAGACTACAATAGATAGTATTGCTTAGGCAGTTACTTGAGTACCAAATTTTACTAATGCAGATAATCTAGCTAGCTTACATTTAAAACCTTTTTCCTGTCATCCCAACAACTGTATTTTTACCTATGTGTACAGACATGTTTCCTCTCTAGGGTTAATGGAAGTTTTACTATTTTGACGGTTTCTTCCCTCCTTAAAAATTCTCTATCCTAGTTATCAGGCAAAAAATGTTTTGGGGCATACTATTTATCCAGCCTAATAAAGCTAACTGGTAATATTCATCACCTAAAGAGTGATGAATTTAACACAAACAAATTAAATGAATTATTGGGGAGGCAGTCTTTTCTTTTGTTCAGAATTCATAAGGTTTGTGTTGTTAGCATGGTGTGTTTTTTAAAAGAATGATAAAAATAATCATGTTTAAAGAAATAAATTTACTTTAATGGTACTTTCAAAAAGACTAATCCACAACAAATTAAGTTATACTGTATTTCCTTTGTTACCCAGAACCACAGGGCTGATTGTCAACACATATTGAAGAAATGTAAGTAAAATACGGAAAGTGATGATTTTCAAAAGGAAGAGAAGAAACTCCTTTTCAACACTTTATATCATTTATTAATGCAGTATACATTAGATCTAAAATCTGCAGTTTCTAAGCACACCATGTTTAGATCTTTCAGATCCTTCTGCAGTTTTAGGTTATTTCTACAGAGGTACCTTTAAGTGAATGAGTAACACATTCTATAATTCCTGAAAATATAGTACAGAGTGAAATGATTTAAATATAATTTAGGCACATATTGATTATGAAAATAGATTATCTCTCAATACAATACTTCTCTGTCTTGGTAAAAATAATAAAGCAAAGAAAATAATTCATTTCTGAAGTTGCTTTCCTTCACCTGTAAAGGTCTGATCTCCTCCCACTATGCATATGTACCCTTTACTGTTAAGGAAAGCTTTGCATATGTAGATATACAAGAATAAGCTACGTAAATACTAAAGATATGTCATTCTCCCAAAGGAGACACAGGTGGTTTTCAATGATTCCTTGCCTCATGTTGATGAGTCTGTAGAATTCAGAACCCATTTGGACACAGCTAATATCCCTGCTCTTGGGGTAGAAATAAGGACACCAGGTCATTGGTAGGGAGGTACAGGTCCTTCCTCTGCTGCTGCAGAGATAATGACTCAAGAAAATTGGGCTACAATTTGTTTAGGACACACACACACACATATATATATGTATATGTAGAAGAATCACAGGTGCTGACTGATTGGTATTACACCTTGGACCAGCCAAATGCCTTTATTTTTACTTTACATATATTTTTTGGTGGCTGTAATCAAATGTGTGTTTAAAATTCCTCATTCCCCACTGTAGGGTTCTAGCTGCAATTATATTACATTGCCTTTTAGCAGGCAACTCTACCATCTTCATTCATATATGCTTTGATTGCAGTAGCTCTGGATTTAGTATCTATTTCTAAGCTGGCCCTATGTCAACTATTCGGTATTTGAATTAAATGAATATTAATGATGCACCTTGGTTTTTTGGTTTTGAAGTGTCTTCTTATCCTTGTGATGATTGTATGAGAAAACTAGGCTAACAGTGTAAATAGAATTGCTTGGCCTGGTGTTGAGTGGAACTTGCCTAGAATGAAATTCTGAGAAATTCTCACTTATAAGTGTTGTAGTGATAGGTAAGTGCTTCCTCCATCCAGAGTCCCACTGTACCTTTGGAATGACAGTGATGTACAATGATGTCTTTCTTTCCACTCTGTCTCAATCAGTAAGAACTGGATATTACTTTAATTTAGCTACTGTTTTGTCCTAAAAAGTAAACATTTTAAAAATGAACCTGAAAAGAGTCTTAGGGAGTCTGATCTCACCATATTCATATGGTGTGACAGGTATTTAAAGAGAGGAGGCATCACTAAAGCTATTTATAAACCTGAACAACCTTTTCCAAGTTTTCATAAAGTTTTAACAATTTAAATATCCATACTGCATCTAGGTATTCAATAAATATAATTGCATATGTTGTGCTTTCCATAAATTAAAATCCTCAAATGCATCTCAAACCAAGATGGTATTTCCACATCATGCCTATTTAAAAGCAAATATAATAGATACTATTCCTGGTCATAAAACCAGGTAAACCCCCCTACCCCGTTCAAAAGGCAGCAATATCTAGTTTCCCTACATCTATTAAATGAGTGCTTTTCTGTTAAAAATCAGAAAATGGAAAAAAAGTCAGTTTTTTCCCTTATGCACCGCTCAGAACAAGCATAATCCTCTAAATGTTTTTTTTAAATTTCCTTACAGTGTTATTTCTTCTAGACAACTGAGTGGGTGGAGAAAGAAAAGTGATAAGGAAAACATTTTCATCTTGTATATCTTCCTCCAGCCCCTAAAATTCTCATCTGACACTTTGTGACATGTGTAGTGGTGTCAGCATCTCTTCAAATATAGCTCCCTTCACGTTGGACCCTCTCAGGTTGGCTTCTTGAAGATCACACCCAGACAGATCACAATTCTGCAAGATGAAAACAATATTCACATAATTCATGTGGAAATTTCAGGCCTTATCTGTTTCTGCTCAAAACGATTTCTGGGGCAGATTAGGAAAATGTTCCTATACAATAAAACTCATTTAATTTCCGGAAAACTGATGATACACCACCCTAAATTAAGATGATATTCTATCTGTATTTGTTACCTCTAGTTAATGTTCAGGCTGTATATATATAAACAAAGGTTAAAGAAGAAGCATGTCCCTTGTTCTTGCATATTTTAAAATGAGACATTGAAAACAGGGGTCCCCAACTCCTGGGCCACAGACTGATACTGGTCCATGGCCTGTTAAGAATCAGGCCACACAGCAGGAGGTCACCAGTAGATGAAGCTTCATCTGTATTTACAGCCACTCCCTGTATGGCTCAAGTTACAGCCTGAGCTCCATCTCTGTCAGATCAGCAAGGGCATTAGATTCGCATAGGAGAGTGAAACCTATTGTGAACTGCACATGTGAGGAATCCAGGTTGTGTACTCCTTATGAGAATCTAATGCCTGATGATCTCTCACTGTCTCCAACATCCCCAGATGCGAATGTCTACTTGCAAGAAAACAAACTCAGGGCTCCCACTGATTCTACATTATGGTGAGTTATATAATTATTTCATTATATATTACAATGTAATACTAGTAGAAATAAAGTGCACAATAAATGTAACGCACTTGAATCATCCCAAAACCACCCCTGACCCTGGTCTGTGAAAATATTGTCTTCCACAAAACCAGTCCCTGGTGCCAAAAAGGTCGGGGACCATTGATTTAAAATACAAAATGGATTCCAACATAATAAATAAATAAATAAATACACACACACACACACACACACACACACACACACAAACAAACAAAAAAAACGGAGTTTTGCTCTTGTTGCCCAGGCCAGAGTGCAATCTCGGCTCAGGGCAACCTCCAGCTCCAGGATTCAAGTGAGTCTCCTGCCTCAGCTTCCCGACTAGCTGGGATTACAGGCACTCACCACCACACTCAGCTAATTTTTTGTATTTTTACTAGAGACGGGGTTTCACCATGTTGGCCAGGCTGGTCTCAAACTCCTGACCTCAAGTGATTCACCCACCTTGGCCTCCCAAAGTGCTGGGATTACAGGCATGAGCTACTGCGCCTGGCCCCAAGGTAATAAATATTATCAAAACAATTTTACTATGATCCAAGAACAATAACAACAAAAGGAATGAGATGGGGGGAAGACTATTTTTCTTTTAATCTGAAAAGATTTTACTTAATCAAATTGTGTAATACATTTTTCCATTCCCTAGCCCTAGTATTTTTACACCAAGGAACTGCCTTTCTTTTTAAAGCCCCAAAGGTATGTATATAATACAATGAGTTTTGACAGATGTACAAAATAGTGTAACCACTGCAATTTGAAGCTGTTTCTTAATTTCTCTTGAGATCACGGAGCGGTAAGATAGAGATTCCAGTTAAGTCCCTGGATATGATACGGGACAATGGTTAGAGAGAAGGGTGACTAAATGTAACCTCTTAGGAGAACAAATGTCAGCAGCTCACCCCTCAATAGTCAACCTGATCAGTCTTTGCAATCAGTTAGACAGAGGGAGGCTTTTGCTGCTAAGCCACTCTGAGTACATAAAACCAAGGAAAATAATAGAATCTTAGGTGAAAGTGATGTAATAAATAATAAATAATTGTGTTTGTGATAGGATTATAATCTTAGGCCAATTCTTTTTGCCTTGAAGTTGAAAGGGGTCTGCTACTCTGCTACTGAGAGCTATCAAGAGATCTAGGCAAAAATATTAAGAAAAAAAACAGCAAGCTAAATTTTGACATACTGTTCTCTGCTATCCAATTTATACCAGATTTCATAGCTACCAGCCCCATGTGGCTACTTAAATTTAAATGAATTAAAATTAAATAAAATTTAAAAATCAATTTCTCATCTGCACTAGCCACATCTCAAGTGCTCAACAGCTCTATATGGCTAGTAGCTACTATACTGAAGAGCACCGACATAGAACGTGTCCCTCCTGCACAAAGTGCTATTGGATGGTGCTGATGTAGACCTATCAACAGCTATCGAGTCTGCTAGCTAAACTGGCAAATTAAGAAGACATACAAATACAATTCTTTGAAAAAGATGACTAGGCAAAATTATAATCTCAGGCTGATAAACCAAAAAACATATGGTTCCAATTTTAAATAGACTTCCTGAACCTGATTTCAAACCTGGATATCATTTAAATTTCTCAAGTAGTTTAAGAAGTAATCTAGCCCATTTAGTTCTGTTCGGAATTAAATTTTATGGAAAATACAATACATTAGATAATGCATCTATCAAACTTATTTACTTGAGAAAAACTTAAGGAAAAGGAGAGAAATGAAATCAACTTAGTCTGAATGCCAGATGAGTCTTCCAATCCAGTTTTACCAACCAACTACTTTGTTTTGATTTCAATACATTTTGCATGAGATGCTTAGTAAGTCTAGAGTAATAAAAACTCTTAAAATGTTGGTGAACTCACCTCTAAATCAGTTCCTGCCAGAGTTGCTCCTCTGAGGTTACAGTTCTTCAACTTTGCATTTTTTAAGGTAGCCACTCTCAGGTTAATTCCTGTCATCTGACTTCCTTCCATATCCACACCTTTCAGATTAGCACCTACAGTGAACACATTCTGGGAGTAGTTTAACTTAAAAATATAGTTATCTACCTTCAACAAAACTGCAAGATGACTTAATGGAGGTCAATAATGACAGTCTCTTTTGACTTTTGGAAATGAATCTAAAATCTTGTCTCTCAACGAACTTATAAACAGTTCACTAATGAAAGAATGCTTTCATTGATACTTTTGAGGGAAGAAATTTAGTTCTGTCTTATGATGGTTAGCACTTTCATAATATGCCTCTACAGGTTTATGATAAGGAAGGTTAAGTAGTCTCCTAAATATACAAGTAAACAAAGTGATCAGTCACAGATAAAACAGTAACAAATTAAGAAACAATAAATTAAATCTTAAAATGATTTTTATAAACTCCCTGGCTTTATGCAAAAGAAATTTTTCCTTTTGGTCAGTGTAAGAATATTTTATTCCATTTGAAAGTTTAAGACATTGATATTTAATTTTCCAATTAAAACTTTATTAAATATTTGAGGCTTTATTTTTTCTGAGTCCTCCGTTTTGATTAGCATTTGACTGAAACCAAATGGAGGTATCTTACTGCTTTGGAAGTTCTCCAAATATGATGACAGAAGAAACCTATTCCCTACAGCTATCCTGTTTCACCCTTAACAATTATTTTCCAGGGCTTTTTCCTTTACAGTCTGCTTCCTCCATAGAATAGGTATTTACAGAAAGGATCTCACCTTCTAAATTGGCTTTAAGACCAGAAGGATCCTCAAAATTACACAGTTTCAGGGATGCTCCTTCTGCATTAGAACAGAGCATCTTGACTCCCTGGAGATTTGCACACTGCAAAGAAAAGAGAAAAGTCCTGGTGGTAAGGTTCATAATTTTGTTCAAATTAGCTCAAACAGTAAAAGAAAAAATAGAAAAGGGGAAAAGGCTCAACTCAACACACTCATAATCAATTATTTTCTGTTTACAATAAAGGCTTTTCTAATTAAACGCAGTAAGAAATGGGAACATTTGAAAGAAATTTTTTTTTAAAGAACTGTTTTTAAAAAAATAAATGCAAATTAACAATAGCATGCTCATTTTACATGAAACATAATGGTGTAGATAAAGAAGTTGGGAGAGTCAGAACTATGACATCTCTATCTCTATTTTTATAAACACACCTATGCATGACAATGAAATAGTCAAAATGTATGGGTAAAGAAGGCATACACTTGTTAGGGGTATGGATTTTCTTATTACTATGGGAATCTTAATGTTCTGAGTGAAATTACTGATATTCTAAGATGCTACTACTGCCTTCAAGTCAGAGGTCAGAATACGAATGCCAGCATTTAAACGCATTATTTAGCTACAAAACACTAACAAGATGCTTTTTGAGTCTTTCTGCACCAACCATGGCTAAACATTAGCAACCCTGAGCAGGCACATCACAATGCATAATGCAAGGCAGAGAGTAAAATGGTAGAAAATATATGTTTTAAGGCTGTTTTGTTTTGTTTTGTTTGAGACAAAGCCTCACTCCGTCACCCAGGATGGAGTGCGGTGGTGCTATCTCAGCTCACTGCAACCTCTGCCTCCCAAGTTCAGGTGATTCTCGTGCCTCAGCCTCCTGAGTAGCTTGGATTACAGGCATGCACCACCACGCCTGGCTAATTTTTGCATTTTTAGTAGAGACGGGTTTTCACCATGTTGGCTAGGCTGGTCTTGACCTCAAGTGATCTACCTTCCTCTGCCTCCCAAAGTGCTCGGTTTACAGGCTTGACCCACCTCATCCAGCCAAGAGTTTTAAATTATGTTCATTTATCTCAAAGAGTTTTTGACAAACTTTTTTTTTAGGGCTTAACACAAACAAAGATGCCTCTCGACATTCCACTATTTAAAGACTAGGTCCTTCAAACTTTTTTTTGATGCTAGTCTTTTTCCTGTTTTGTTACTAACCTGACCCTCCATAAGACAGAATAAGAACAGTGAAAGTAACTAAAATGCATATTTGGTAGATTTTGTTACTAGCTCGGATACATGGCTTCATGGAGAAATAAGCTGCAGCTAATGAGTAAAACCCAAATTACAATAATTCAATAAATGACCACCAAAAGCAAGATGGTATTAATTTAAAAGACATACAGACATGGGCCTTGGTGGTAAGGAACTTAAAAGTTGTTAAAAATTAATAGATTTCGGCTGGGCGCGGTGGCTCAAGCCTGTAATCCCAGCACTTTGGGAGGCTGAGACGGGCGGATCACAAGGTCAGGATATCGAGACCATCCTGGCTAACACGGCGAAACCCCGTCTCTACTAAAAACACAAAAAATTAGCCGGGCGAGGTGGCGGCGCCTGTGGTCCCAGCTACTCGGGAGGCCGAGGCAGGAGAATGGCGGGAACCCGGGAGGCGGAGCTTGCAGTGAGCTGAGATCCGGCCACTGCACTCCAGCCTGGGCGACAGAGTGAGACTCCATCTCAAAAAAAAAAAAAAAATTAATAGATTTCATTGTTGGTCTGCATCTACCCTCTAACTTCAAATAAACACAGGTAACTGTCATGAATACATACATATACATACATATAAATATACACATATACAGAGAGAGAGGGAAAAAGCCACTGAGATGTTAACTTCCACAAACTGATGCATACCATATTTATTTCAAAATATCTATCAAATAATTCTTGAGCAGTAACATTTTCCCATTCCAGAAATGAGGTTGAATAGATTTCAAGGTTCCTTTCAGTTTTACCTTTATAATTTGCTGAAAATACGAGTCCTGACAAAGTACAGTATATTGAGGAGATCAGGAACTAATTCCAAGATTTAATTTCTTTTTAGTTGCTAAACCTTTCAGGTCTATGTTTAATAAAGGATATCAAACCTGTAAAACCAAATTCATTTCACTTTCAGACCCTTTAGTCTTATATCAACATAATAAATTATCTGTTTTCAAGTAAAAGCTCCCATAAAAGACAGTTATAATTCCTGTCTCAAAGGCTCTTTGAGACTGTTCAATAGACTAAACATTTACTTTTCTCTTGTAGCCTAAAATGATACTTACGTCAAGCACTGATCCAGAAAGATCAGCTCGTTCAAGATTTGCACAGCAAAGATTTGCATGTGCAAGATTGCAGCGGCTTAAATTGGCCATTTTGAAGTTAATGTATCGAAGGTCCAAACGAGAAAGATCAGCACCACTGAAGTTCAAACCCTGAAATAAAAAAGCACAAATTGTCACCATAATTAAATCGTCTGTTTGTATTAAATTTAATTACTATAGCTAACCACCAAGTTTTTTTTAGAAGCAATTGGCAGTTCAGTTACTTGGAGTTTATTACAAAACATGATCAAAATGGACTTAGATACATGAAAGAAGTGTCCTTAAATAGGTTCCTCATAAAAGAAACTCTATCAACATATACATTAGAATATAGCCTGGCTATAATTCATTTATGTGTAGAAGTTTCTAAAGAGGTATCCCTGTTAGTCCTATACCTGCTAATAAGTATTTAAACCTAATTATATTTAAATTATTTTATTAATTCAATAATTCAAAACAGTTTATCAGGCAAAAATGAATACTGTGGTCTTTAAAATCTGAAATGCTACAGTACACATAAGTAAAGTACCTGCCACTGATCGGACCATATATTGCAAATGTACAAATAATTACTTTTAAAAAACTGCTGCAATTTCCATGCATTATTCATAAACTGCTGCATGAGGTATAATTAGGCAATTTAAAAAGGCTATTATTGCATCTCTTTTTGGTTAACCATTTCAGAACTAAATCAATGCTATGACCCATAATTAAATTAGATCTTGCACATAAAAGAAAAATAAAGCAAAATAACCCCAAAACACTAGAAGAATGTAAAATTTTATTTTGCTGATAGAAATAATTCATGTAATTCATGTAAAATTCATGTTAATTACCTGGCATCGCAGTTCTGACTTGGTTGGAGTTGCTAGCAAAAATCGGACAAATTCCTTTCGGGATATTGGTGAATGATCCTCTGGTGGCTGAGAATTCTTGAAAAAGATATTAAGAAATTAGTGGAGTCTTTTGGGAGATAGCTACAATATATATAACAGTGGCTAATGTAAAAACAGGCTTACCTTTATTGCCACTTCCAGGTGTTCAATCAATGAGTCAATACCAAAAAACCTTGCTTCTTCTAACACACCTATCAGAACAAAAATGATTCTGAAACAACTAATTTAGTGAATGTATTACAGTCACTTTAAATTTAGTAAAATACGATTAGTTAACATAATTTTAACATTTAATTGACTTTTTAAATGGAGCAGATCTGAACATGTTTGCCACAAGTATCTTTGACATAATGAGTCAGAAAATGATGGAAATGAATAAAAGTTTAAAAAGTACAAAAAAGTGGCTGGGCGCGGTGGCTCAAGCCTGTAATCCCAGCACTTTGGGAGGCCGAGACGGGCGGATCACGAGGTCAGGAGATCGAGACCATCCTGGCTAACACTGTGAAACCCCATCTCTACTAAGAAATACAAAAAACTAGCCGGGTAAGGTGGCGGGTGCCTGTAGTCCCAGCTACTCCGGAGGCTGAGGCGGGAGAACGGCGTAAACCCGGGAGGCGGAGCTTGCAGTGAGCTGAGATCCGGCCACTGCACTCCAGCCTGGGCGACAGAGCCAGACTCCGCCTCAAAAAAAAAAAAAAAAAAAAAAAAAAAAAAGTACAAAAAAGTATAATTCAGAAATCTTATAGGAGAATAAATTTTAAAAATATTGGTAAATACTAAAAGAGGTTTCATTTATCATTTACTTTAACTTGGTAAAAAACAATGTACATCCTTTACATGACTTGGTATGTTTACTTATTCTAATCTGTTAATAAACATCATCAGAATGTGTGGGAATACATTTGGGTTCCATTATCTTTCAAATGAGAAGACCTCAATCAGTTGGCTGTTGACTTGGTAAAAAACTACTTAGAACTCTGGAATTACAAAGAAAGTATCAGACATAATCCCTCCCTTCAAACACAAGCTAATAAGGTAAGTAGATACCGAAAACCACAAGCCGTTATTTGGGAAGAATAATACAATCTTTTCTGTGAAAACCAAACTCTATGGACGATAATACAATTGTAAAACAAAGGTCATCCAAGGTACAGCATCCGGCTACCACTCTGGCATACAGGGTCCACATTTCCCCTTCAAGAGGCATCCAAAGATTATGCCATTCTGGTCGGATATATATCCCCGGTGGAAACCCAACATATTACAAAAGAGGTTCTTGTGGGCCACGCTCTCAATTTGCCAAGATCTGAGTAAAGCAGAACTCTTAGGGAATGCAGCCAGGATACATTTCTAATTCTAGGTTTAGAAATAAATCTTTAAAACATCCAGAGAAGCCTCAGAAATACAAAAGACAGGCCAGGCACGGTGGCTCAACACCTGTAATCCCAGCACTTTCGGAGGCTGAGGCGGGTGGATCACTTGAGGTCAGGAGTTCGAGACCAGCCTGGCCAACACATGGTGAAACCCTGTCTCTACTAAAAAAAAAAAAAAAAAAAAAAATATTAGCTGGGCATTGTGGTGTGTGCCTATAATCCCAGCTACTCGGGAAGCTGAGGCAGGAGAATCACTTGAACCCAGAAGGCACAGTTTGCAGTGAGCGGAGATCACGTCATTGCACTCCAGCTTGGGTAACAGAGGGAGACTCTCTCAAAAAAAAAAAAAAAATCAAAATCTGGATTTGAATCCCAGCTCTGCCACTCACTACTTTTTGGTGTTAGTGAAATTACTGTAGATTGTTTTAAAGCATATAATTACTTGGGCAATCTGTAGGCAATATAAAGAGTTTGGATGGAAACTGTACTAATTAAAAACAATGCTTTATAAAATGAATCCAGCAGAGAGCTCTGCTTTTTGAACACTTGCACAAATAAAAGAAATAGTTGAGAAACATGAAAAAGAAAAAACTAGCAAATCTTGGTAATAGCTTGGTTTGCAGATATATGACAGAGCATGGATAAATATATTTCTGATGTTATTTTCTAGGCAAGTAGGATACAAAATGCTATCAATAATCTGAAGAAAAATTAAAATGGGAGAAATAGAAAGCAACAAGAATTTAGTTACAAAGTTATAGAACTAGCTAAAAGAGTCAAATAATGTCTTTTTTTTTTTTTTTTTTTTTTTTTTGCAATAGGTACATGTTAAAGGGAATATAAAGTTTGTTATAGCAACACTAGAAGTTAGTGGGTGTTTTGTATTTCACTACAGAAACTGTAAGCTAGCAGTCCTCAGGCTGATTCTGATGTATTCAGCATGTAATGTTTTCAAAATAAAAACATGTCACATAAAATTTTAGATACCCAGGTTTCTTCAAAAACCAAGGTTCTGGCACTCTACATCTGTCCACATTGCACATGGCAATGATCTGCTGAAGCTGGCAGGCATGTGACCTCAAGATCACCAACTGCCTACCACTCCTCAAGTACTAACATCACATCAACTTCAGTCACTTAGAGGCCTAATAGCATCCAAATGTGCAACCAGTGTTTTATAAGGGCTTTTGTCTACATCACCTCCATTAACCTTCACAAAAATCTTGTGATGTAGATAGGGTTGAGAGTGCTTTTAACACTCATTTTTCCAATATGACTCAGAGAAATTTTCCCCAAGTTAGTCTCCCTAAGTTAGCAAATTGTAGAATCAAATCTCTAATTGAGAATTATGATTGCAAGTCATGATTTGCCCTCTTGACTACTCTAGTTCTCACATAATGTGGAGAATATCCAGAACTTGGAGCCAAGTTACATTCATAATTCAATTTTTAAAAAAGGAAACAACCAAATCGTTTAAAGTCACTTGTCATATAGAATCTATATCAGTTTAGAATATAAAGCTGATGTGTATGGCTTAGATATTTACCTATATGTACAAAGACTACCTACCTGAAGGACCACCTGTCCGTGCCTAAATCTATTTCTACACCTATATACACTCATATACATGAGAAAACATCTAGTTTAAAAAATAGAAAAAAAAATACTTTTACTTTATGGAAATATACTGTCACTGAGTGAAACAAAGTTAAAATCTTAAACTTACAAAAATGTGAGTAGTTACATAATTATATTGAAAGTCTACATAAACTCACCCAATAAATTAATGCCATCATTTACAATGAGCTGTCCATGACGCAAGTAGTTCAAAATGGGTTCAAAGTACTCAGGACTTCGGTCAATTAAGAAAGCTCCTCTATGATCTTGCTTATTTCCCCAGACACCTGTGTTACCATTATAATAAAGAAAGTACCCCATAAACAAAAAATAAAGTCAGAAATGTATGAGGAAAAAATTGCTTAATATATCAGTAAGTTTTTACTCTTAAAAACTGACATAATTAGTAAGTACAGAAAGTCGGGAGTTATAAAGGCAGCACAGATACAAAACAGGTAAGACGAAATGTGAAACCAACGTATTACACTCACCTTTGTCCTTAAACATGTGGGCCAGCATACTGTCAGGTTCTTTATTCACTAAAGTGCTCCTAAGAATTCAGGGAAAAAAATTGATTTCTCCATTTGTCTTTATAAACAAACATATTTAAGTCAAGAGTATACTCGATCCCAGCTGCTCTCTCAAAAAGATGCATGCTACAACCTGGTAGGAGTAACGCTGGGAAACAAAAACGTGCAGTAAGTTGCCATTTATCAGATCCCTTCTAATCGGGTACTTCCTTTGATTTAAACATTTTTTAGTTTCCTTTGCTGTAAATACTTCTCTGTCTATCCTGTTAGCAAACTATTACATAATAATATTCTTGATCTTCCAAACTTACATTTTTCTGCCCTTTAATAAAAGCAGTTGTAGCCTCTACAAATTTCAGTACTGTTAATTTTTACTTATATTGTGTGTCTATTACTCAATATCTAAAAAGCATGTTCTAAAACACTGAAGTGATGCCTTTTATGCTTTCTCAGGAATGAACCATGTTTTTACTTTGTTCTTCAAAAAAACTTATAAAAAATGGTTTCAGATCACACAGTATATTTAAGCAGCATTTGAGTATCTTTTTAGGGAATCAGCAAATTGAAGAACAAATGGTACACAGTGCTCCTTTTGCATTCTCTTTCTCTCTAACACACATACACATACACCTACCGTGTAGTTGTAAAGTACCGCCCTCCAACATTTAACGTCAGCCAGTCTGTGTGGAATCCTAACAATCCCTCAGGAGGCTTAGAATCTGTCTGAGGATCTAGAGATGACATGTAGAAAATAATACAAATATTAAGATTGGGGATTCTGGGAAGACGGTAATGGCATAATTTTTAAAACTGAATACACACATAATAAAAGCATACCAGAGCTACTAGGACAGCAATACCCAAACCCACAGACTGCATCTAAAACAACACTAGGTGATAAGGTAGTCCCACCAATACCAACAGCTATAAGAGCAGCATGCTTTCAGCGCCTGTGAAAGAAAAAGCAGAGAGATGCAACAGGGTATATGATGAACCCATGAATGTGAAAGCCATCCATAGATACTGACTTCATTGCTTAATAAGTTCAGCTGAGAACAACAGATTGAGATGACCCCAAAAGTGAGTGATGCAAGTACTTTGCAGTAAGATCTGATAGGGCTGAAAATAAACTCTCAAAACCATAACCAAAATAAATGGTCAAAACTCCCTTCTATGGACAAAGCCCCACACTGATAACATGCTGGGAAAATAATCCAAGCTGAATGCAACAGAGACAACAGAGACTAAAAAAAAAAAGGACTCCAGACGAAAGTTAAGAGGTCTAATAGACCAAAATATATCAGAAAATGAGTTCTGTATGTTTTTAACACTTCACAAAAACAACAGAAAAGGGAACTCTAGAGCCATGAAATTAGAAAAACTGTCCTGTCAGCCCTCTTTTCAAGTTAAGAAAAACTAACTTCACATAAAAATGAGCAATACAAAAGGATTGATCAAATGTAATACAAAAGTGTTAAAATAATAATAATAATGTCCTTATAGATAATGCCAGAAATACCCACAAAATAGATCAAAATTATAATCTAATATTCCAAAACATGCTAAAATAAGTTTATACAAGGTATAAAATAACAATATAAACCAGGATTTACAAATTCAGAAACGTGTAGCAAGAACTCCCAAGAGAATTAGAAATAAAAGAAAAACGATTTTTAAAATAAAGACTAAAGCAAAAGAAATACAAGAGTGATTAAACACAATGACAGTGACTTAAGGGAAAGAAAAGGTAAAAAAGAGAATAGCTTGAAAAATTAAAAAGAAACGGCCACACATGGTGGCTCATAACCGTAATCCTTTGGGAGGCCGAGGCAGGTGGATTGCTTGAGCTCAGGAGTTCGAGACCAGCCTGGGCAACAGGGCAAAACCCCAAAATCCCATCTCTACAAAAAATACAAAAAAATTATCCGAGCATGGTGGCACACATCTGCAGTCCCAGCTACTGGCTGGGGGCTGAGGCAGGAGAATCACTTGAACCCAGGAGGTTGAAGCTGCAGTGAGCCAAGATCACACCACTGCCTTACAGCCTGAGTGACGAAGTGAGGCCCTGTCTCAAAAAAATAAATAAATAAAATACAAAGAAAAGAAAAGAAAGTTTCAAATGTAAAAGACAAGTGTAAAAGATCCACCATACATACAATAGAGTCCTGAAAGAAGGAACTCAAATCAAAGTGAACAAAATAAAAATGTAAACTTCAAGAAAACTGTACTGAAATTTTAAAATACACACACTTGAAACTATATATTGAAAGGATCCATCACATACTGAGAAAACCAATTCAGAACAACTCAGAACACCAAAAAATATTCTACTAAAATTACTGTACTTTAAAGAAAGAGAAATATCCTTTGGGTGATCTATGAAAAATAATCACATAAGAAAGATCAGATTTTTTGAGACCAACACCTCAAGCCAGAATAAAACGCAGTAACGTATTTAAGATATTCAAAGAAAAATGATGTGAACCAAGGATTTTTCAATAGCTTCACTGAGGTATAATTAACACAGAACAAATTACACATACTAAAGTTTATAATAAGCGTTGACATATAATTTTATACCAAAATCATATAAAGATGGTGGATGGCAATGACATCTTGCCACTGGAAGATGTCAGAGACTATTGTTCTCATAGTTTCTTGGAGAGAAATCTACTAGAGAACAAGTTTCAGATAACCACTGGAAACATAACAAAAGGATGGAGGTAAATGTACGCTTGAAGAAGTAAAACTAAATGAGAGTATAAAGGGAGACAGTATGGTATACAATGGCTGTATGTTCTGACAATGCAGAAACAATACAATTATTTTTAAGTAAGGGGAGAAAAGATTTAGCATATGAAAAACATTTAACTGTTTTTAGTAATTATATTGGTACTGAAAGTATTGGGTTTGTTACGCTGACATTTTTAGATGTGTTCTGTATGGGATATAGTAAATGAGTAATTATGTGACATTATAATTCTATTAGTCCCTGTGTCCCTGAAAGTCAGTATTATTGATATAGAAAAAGGAGACACAGATGTAAGAACAGAAGAGGAAAAGTAAAAACCTTATAATCCTTAATATAAACTTTAAGTATTAGTATGAACCCATGAGTTATTTCATCTATCCATATTGTGTTATATATGATATGTAAACTTTCTATCCTATAACATATATACAAATTTTATCTCTACCTATATATTTTCAGTTCTGTCCACCAAAAAGCATAGCAACAATGATAAACCCAATAACAAACAGCCTCCCTAGCTCCCAGATTTGTCTTGGAAAGACACTTCCCACTAAAAAAAATCAAGGCTTGTTGGAAAAATGTTGATCCAGGTCTGAGACAGGAAAAGGCTTTAAGATGAACACCTGTTATTCCAGATAATAAGAAAGCTATAAAATCCAACAGGGCTTGTTAAAAAGACCTGAAGAGATTTCCAGTGGCCAAAAATTAAGACAATCTGAACACCAATAAATGCAGAGGATGAAAATATACCAAATATTTTAAAATCCATCAGTTAACAATAAAAAAAAACCTTAATTGATCATTTTTTATTGTGTTTGTATGCAGTGGACCAATTAAGTGATCGTTGCCTGCCAATCACTGTTAGGCCAATGGATAAAAGATGAGGAAAAGTTATTACTCACAGTTTTAAGGTAGAGACAGACAGACAAGAGTATGCACTTACTTCCAAGTTGACAATTGCCTGTGCATCAATCCTGAGAACTACTTCCACTCACCAAATACAATTAGTATGATGTTTTAAAAAATACTTAAATATTCAGTGTTGACTGTATGGATCTAAATAAATCAAATACTTTATCTTACTTTTGGCCTTTTCTTTTGAGATATACAACTATAAGCTTTCTTCCAAATCAAAGGGTAGTGTGTGTGCACACCCATGTTTGTGGTTGATACCAAGTTATTTTTTGACTGATCTGATCACTGTGAAATACTGTCAAACACTGTTTATGCAAGCAATATTTACTCACAAATATGTAATACAACATGTAGAAAAATTTTGACATTTACTATCAAAGAAAAAATTCTGAAACAATTGTTTCTAAAATCAAAACTACCTTACTATGTTATAGTTAATGAATATGTACACCTTGAAAGCATTTTAAAGGCATGTAAAAGATGAAGCATCCATAATAAACTACGATCATATAGTAAAAAATTTAACACATACACCCAATGTAGAATAAAAAAGTGTGAAGATCTGAATACAGCCATAAGATCATTTTTGATGTTTAAGCTTAATAGCCCCATTTAAAGTAATTGCCATTCCATCTTTTTTTTTTTTTTTTTTGGCAGATAAAACTGGCTTTTAAAGTCACTTACCAATAAATGGCTCTCCTTCACAAACAAACAAAACATCATCATCCCTGGGGAAATCAAAATTTAAAAAGCCACCATCAAAATCTAAAAATCACATTAATTATCTGTTGCTTATAGGAATTATTCCTTAGAATTATATAAACAAAAGGTTTTGCTATCAATCTAGACTGCAAAGAAGCTAAGTTTCCAATGCTTTGTTTGGCTCCCTGAACTTAACTGTCTTTGAATTTAAATTCAAAAATAAGATCTTGCACATGAAAGTACTTTTGAAATGGGGGGGGGAGAAATCCCACTACACAAATTATGTGAGTTCAGCTTTCTTATCAACTGGGAATGAATAATTATGCTCAAAGGATAGATTAAAGCCACAGCTAACTCCTCTTTTTTTCTTTACCTTTTTTTTACCCCTAAATCATTAGCTGTTGTGTGCTTTGGAGATGAAATAAACTGTCATATTAAATCTAGGAAAAATACAGCTGGAAGTAACTCTGCTGTCAGTGTTTACCCACTACAGATCCACCATACACCCAAATGTAAATGGTTGCACATAACCCACAGTTCTAGACAATCAGTGTACATCCTCTTCCTCAACCTATTACACCAGATAACGTATTGTGAACCTAAAACGAATAAGTCGATATTTTATAGCTCAGAAGGCTTCAGTTATAACCTTCCATTGTAGAAGTTTTTATTTCCTATAGGACATCACAGGACACATTAAATTTTTCTAAGAAGCAGAGTTTGTGCTTGTTAAGGAGAAAGTTAGGTTGATGAGGACCATCATCCAACAATGTGACTCAGTTTTCCTTAGAAACTGAAAGAAGCTGGGAGATACATATTGAAAAACTCGAAATTATCCTAATTTATTTGGATTTAAAATGTAGTATATAGTATTTCCTACTTGTTCACCATGCCAATTTACTGTTTTCAGATTAGTATAAAAATCTGGTTTTTTTTTTCATTAACAAAACCCAATTAGCTGTATGACCTGAGTGAGTCCTCAGCTTCACAGGTAATTCGTTTCCTCGTCTGTAAAATGAAGGGTCTAGAACTGATTCACTGCAAAAGCAGTATACTATATTGAAAGGTCATTTTGATCTGGATTTATACAGAGACTTTGTGTATTATTGTAACTTAAAGCATCATTATCTTCACATCATTGATAAAAAAAACTCATGCTCTGCCAATCAAATGGTATAACTCAGGCAAAGCAATAATAACATAACTGGCATAGTCAACACTTAATTTGTGTTCCCTTTACCATCTTCTTTGTTAAGCATCTTCCTGCTCCAAAATTCTCTGACCTCGTGAAGATGAAGTAAGGTGAACTACACACTTGTTTTAAAGAGATGAATCTGCCTGGGATATTTAAAGAACAAACAAATAAGTCTATAATTATGGTGGATCACTGGTGATATCTCTACTTAGAATTATATCATATTTATAAAGTTTTCACAAAATCTGGCCTTTGTAATATTTATAAAATGCAAAGCATTTCTTAGGAAATGATTAACAAGCAGGTGCATATAAAAGTGAAGAGATGAATTAGATTTCTAATGTTAAAAACTGCATGTCTTATTAGATCCTTCTGTAGTACCACAAAGAAGAAATTCCTCATAGCCATATATGAACTATGCAGAAAGACTATCAGTATACTGAAATGTATACTAAGGGTTTTCTAGCTGATCAATACAGCTTAAGCCCAAATGATTTAAATTCCAAAGAGCAAATTCTAGGTAATCACT
Source organism: Macaca nemestrina (assembly GCF_043159975.1). Classification (NCBI taxonomy): domain Eukaryota; kingdom Metazoa; phylum Chordata; class Mammalia; order Primates; family Cercopithecidae; genus Macaca; species Macaca nemestrina. The sequence goes on along the minus strand of NC_092132.1, from coordinate 129,022,245 downwards.
TGCCAAAATCCTGTATTCTTAACAGTGATTAAACTACTGCTTAAGGGAAACAGCATAGCACCAAGAAGTTGAGGCACACTGTTGACAGCTTATAAAAAGGTGAAGGTTACCTGATCAAAGCAATATCATCAATCAGTCCACCTTTCCCATTATATACACTGGTGGCTTTTATGCCGAGTTTACTGCTGGCCACAGAAAGCAAATCAGATAAAGTTCCATATACAGCAACCACCTGTAAATACACCAGATTAATATGAACAACTTATTTAATAAATGTTATCCCAACAAGTTACAAACCATCACAGTAAAACAGGGCTAAAAAGAGTATCATATAAAAGGAGACTTCAACAGGTTCTTAACAGTGCCCCCTTTTCTTCTATGACTCACTTATTCACTTGGTGCCTAAAATTGTCGAATCCTAAACTAGAACATAAGAAATCATCTCTGACCAAAACAATCTACAATCCTAAGGTGCGTTAAATAGCACTCCAGTTGTGAAGTAAGATAGACCCACACTTCAATCTAGAGTCTGACATTTTCTAGCTGTCAACTTGAGTCAACCTATTGATGCTTCTGTTGCTTTAACTAAAAATGAAGAAAATAGTAGCACCTACTTCAGAAGGTTATTACGAATTCATGCATAAGAGCTTGGCAAAGAGACTGAGACCTAGTAAGTCCCTATTATGTTGTCCTTTTATTATTTATTTATTTGAATGGTGCACCCTTAGAATAGGAGTCCACTGGTGCTGTTTATTATATCATTATCTACATAAACTACCATAGAAAATATAACTTCCTACCTCATTTATTTAATTCTTCATTAACTAAGACAGATTTTAGCATCTAACATTAAGAATACAGCAAACAGCTGGGTGACAAGGAATTGATCTGTCCTGCTGTGAATCCAGCATTCTGATATATGTGTAAGATACATGCAACTGTTTAAGCAAGGGGGCTGACAATCTCTACATGTAAGTGAATTTTGTGCCCTGGTCCTAACTGTAACTATGGGTTCCCAGCGGCTGAGTTGTACAGTTGCACCATTATTAGTTATGACCTCTGAAAGTTAGGAATAAAAAGTAGGAGAGGGTCGGGCGCAGTGGTTCAAGCCTGTAATCCCAGCACTTTGTAAGGCTGAGACTGGCAGAGCACTTAAGGACTGGAGTTTGACCAGCCAGACCAAAATGGAGAAACCCTATCTTTACTAAAATACAAAAATCAGTCAGGTGTGGTGGCACATGCCTGTAGCTACTCCAGAGAATTGCTTGAACCCGGGAGACAGAGGTTGCAGTGAGCCAAGGTTGCACCACTGCACTCCAGCCTGTGTGACTGAGCAAGCCTCTGTCTCCCCCACAAAAAAAAAGAAAAAGAAGTACGTGAAGAGCTAAACATGAAGCACAATCATCTAGCTCATGGATGTCCCAAGATCATTATGTCAAGATGCCATATGAAGTGAGCACTAAGGCTGGTCCTCTGTCCACCAGTGACTGGAATACAGTGGAGAGTTTCTAGTTAAATAAATAAAGTAAATGGAGGCCATAGAAAAAGCTGCTTGATAACAAAGAGTGTGCAGTTTTTCAAAAGCAGAGTACTCAGATTCCAACTTTTTTCTCTTGGATCAGAAGGATGAAAGAGAGAAGAGTGCTGGAGCATTTTGGAAAGTGTTGAAGGCGAGAAAAATGTAAGCGGAACCAAGTACATTATTAAAAATAATGCATAACCCAACTGTCTATAAGCAGGTAATTGTATAAATATGGTATAGACATACAACTGAATATTATTCAGCAATAAGAAACAATGAGGCCAGGTACAGTGGCTGATGCCTGTAATCCCAGCACTTTGAGAGGCTGAGGCAGGTGGATCGCTTCGAGACCCGCCTGGCCAACATGGTGAAACATGGTCTTTACAAAAAAAAAATACAAAAAGTAGCAAAGATGGTGGCACATCCCTGTAGTCTCAGCTGCTTGGGAGGCCAAGGTGGGAGGATGACCTGAGCCTGCTAAGTCAAGGCTGCAGTGAGCCAAGATCATACCACTGTACTCCAGCCTGGACATGATGGGATGGAAAAGAAAAAAGGAAAAGAGAAAGGAAAGGAAAAAGGAAAAAAAAGGGGAAGGGAAAGGAAAGGAAAGAAAAAAGAAAATGAAAGGAAAGAAGAGAAGAGCCATGAATTCTGACACGTTACAACATGGATGAACCTTTGTGACCGTATGCTAAATGAAGTAAGCCAATAAGAAAAGGATAAATATTCTAAGATACCACTCACATGAAAGTACCCAAAACAGGCAAATTCATAGAGATAGAAAGCAGAATAAACGTTACCAAGGCATAGATGGGAATGGAGAGTTATTTCTTAATGGGTACAATTTCTGTTTGGGATGATGACCAAGTACTAGAAATAAACAGTGGTGATGGTTACACACATTGCGAATGTAAACAATGTCAATGAATTACACATTTAAAAAATGGTTAAAATAATAAATTTTGTTCTATCTTCTATCACAATAAAAAAATAATGCAAAGCACTAGGCACAGTGTCCTACACACAGCA